>NC_140080.1:42098125-43519333 GCF_964194135.1 Talpa europaea | reverse complement strand
GAGGGACACAAGTGGAAAAAGCCTTTCCTTGTTCTCTGGTTGGAAATTTGAGCACGGTAGAAAATATGCGACAATAAGACATTGTAATGATGACAAAGCAGGTACCATCAACGAAAATGGCAGAGACAAAAATTAAGAGCAGATTGCTCAAAATGTTAGAGCATGAAAGCCTCAGCAAAGAGGGAATGTCACAAAAGAACTGATGGACCACGTTAGACTGACAGAATGACAGTCGGAGAGTGTTGCCAGTGTGCACCCCTGCATAGAAAAGACCACTAAGCATAGAAGCCAGCGTCATCTGGACACAGAATCTGTGGTTCATGATCACCGGGTAGTGGAGGGGCTGGCAGATGGCTGCGTAGCGGTCATGGGCCATAAGGGTGAGAAATAGAAGCTCAACATACACACAATAAATGACCAAGAAGATCTGACTTCCACACCCAGCCACTGAAATGGCCCTGTTGTCAGAGAGAGAGTTGACACAGGCTTTGGGGACAGTGACAGAAATGAAGCACATGTCTAAGATGGAAAGATTCCTGAGAAAGAAGTACATGGGTGTGTGAAGATCCTGGTCAAGTGTGGTAACAGTGACTATTAGCAGATTTCCTATCAGGGTGGCTGAGTACATCAGAAGGAATAACATGGAGTGCAGAAATCTCAACTCCCACCTGTCAGCGAAGCCCATGAGGAGAAATTCAGTCAGCACTGTATAATTGGGCATCTTCTGGCAATTCTGTGCTGGAAAAAGAGATAAAGCCATAAAACATGAAAAGAAATACTTTTCTTGAAAATATTTCCCTTGAGGGTCTCCTAGGAGGCGCAGTGGTCAAGCGCTGCACTGCGAAGCTGTCCGCAGCCTCTGCAGCACCGGTTGGATTCCCCGCTGGCAAGGGTGGAACCCCACATGAAGCAGCAGACCTCTCCTGCCTCGCCTGCTTCTCCGCATCAGTGTCTTCCCTCAGTCTGCCTGTTCTGTTCCCCACTCTGGCTCTGGTGAATTCTCTCACCCTCCCGCGCTTTTGAGCTGTACCAAGGTTCTTGTATAAAATAAATAAATATTTTTCAAAAAAGAAAAAGAAAATATTTCCCTCTGTCTTGTTCAGTGGTCTTTTTGTGTTCATTATTAGTCCTTGAATTTCTTTCACTTCTACTACTCCTGGGTAAGTAATATAACAAAGTGCTAGGATGCAGCTCTCAACTCATTGTCTACAACTTGTTCTCATTGATATTACTGACATTCCAAATAATGTTTATGAATTTTATTGTTTTGATTAATATTTAATTAGTAATAAATTTATACATAGATTTAGTGATTATTTCATATGCAAGTTCTCAATGACACCTGTTAAATGTTATTGACCTGAAAATCGATATACTACAGAAAGTTTTCTTTGTGCTTTTTGTAAGCGTAAAGTCTATATTAGGCTTGGGAAGAAAGAAATATCAAAATATATGGTTTGTGGATCCCAAGTGTCAATGATTAATTATAATTGGAATTCTAAAGAAAAGTTCATGATTTAGGGTGACTTTCAAGTACTGTAAAGAATAAAGTGGAAGAAAAATGTTTTGAATGGTAGTTTGAGATGCACAGGACTGGGTGAAGGGAATCTTGGTAAAGATTTCTTATGACCTTGTGAGGAAATAAATACTGAGTATGTACTATGGTATATTTGGAAATTATATTTTCACACTGAATGTTTGAATTAATTTTTCAAAATCCATGTACAAACTATTGTTCCACCCCTATTATTCTCCTATGTAAATGTAACGTTTTCACATCAGTGAAGTCCTCAATCTCAGCATACACCTAGTCTTCTGACGTTTTAATCACAGTGCCACTTTTCTCCTCACTCTTAATGCCATCTTTATCCATCAAGATATATTAGGTCTTTAAATCCAGTTCACATGTAACTTTTAAGCTGCAACTATCCTTGATGATCTCAAATTTTTGTCACTATTTCATATTTTGTTTCAGAATCAATACCTGAATTTCAGGATTAAAATATGTACATTAATTTATTTATGTATTAATCATTCCCAATACATATGTGGACAATCCTTGAAATTTAGACTGTATATTATGTATCACTTTGTATTTTTATTACCAAGTACTTTACTATGTAAATAGTAGCTACTGGGCCTCCCCAGTGGTGCAGCAGTTGAGCCTTGGGCTGCAAAGCTCTGAAGCTCCCGTTCAATCTCTGGCTGCTGGGCGAGGGTCCCACATGTCGCACAGACCTCTCCTGCCTCCCGCTGCTCCCCTCAGCAGTGTACTGCGTCATTCTGCCTGCTCTGCTCTCCCCTCTGGCTCTGGTGAATTCTCTCACTCTCCCAACCCGTGCTTCTGACAGTACCCAGTGCTTGTATAAATAAATAAATAAATCTTTAAAAAAAAAATAGCTACTATTTCTGAAGGAATCCCATTTTGAAATTTGTAAAAATATTAAAAATGCTCTATAGTCTAACTTATTAAAATGCTCTATAGTCTAGCTTATTTTTACATTATTGTTTCAGCTTTAAAGTTTTGTTCTTCTGGAACACCTATACGCATCTGTTTATTGCAGCACTATTTATATAATAGGTAAAACCTGGAAACAACCCAAATGCCCAAAAATAGATGACTGGATCAAGAAGCTGTGGTACATATACACAATGGAATACTATTCAGCAATCAAAAAAAAAAACTCATGCCATTCAAAGCAACGTGGATGGAACTAGAAGGAATTATACTCAGTGAAATAAGTCAGAAGGAGAAAGAAAAATATCAGATAGTTTCACTTATAGGAGGAATATAGGGGAACCAAATAAGACATCAGCATAAAAAAATAATAACAGTACAAAACACAACAAAACAATAACAATTACCAATCAGAGACATCCTGCAGGGGACAAGGAGGGAGAGAGATCAGAGGGTGGGAGGGAGGAGCACAGGGGAATGTGCTGAGGGTGCATTGGTAAAGGAAATTCTATGGGGACTACACCTGAGGGGAGGGATAAACAAATATTGTTTAAAAGTGAACAATGATGGAGCTTCCCCTGGTGGCGCAGCGGTTGAGTGCTGGGCTGCGAGGCTGCCCACAGCCTCTGCAGCGCTAGTTCATTCCCACCAAAAAAAAAAAAAGAAAAGAAAAAAAAATGAACAATGATGTAAAAAATAAATTTAAAAAAATAATAAAGTTGTGTTCTTCTGTTCTCAACCGCATGTATTTTCTAACTCTACAGTAAATAAAGATTACTTGAAAAGAGTTTTTGAGTCAATATAGACAACACAAAGAAACAGTTATCCACCATGCCTTATTTTTATCTTGGAAATGAGTCCACCACACTCTCTGATATTACTATTGTGTATTTGAAATTACAACATTGGCCACACATTACTTTATAAGAATTCTTTGTGCTTGCTATTCCCCCCATATAATGTACCATTTATTTATTCAGTTACTGAAATTATTAGCTATTCAATGAGGTAACATTTTAGGTTTTGCATTGGTCAATATCATAGTTTCAATCCAAATCCTCTTTGAATTTCTAAAGAAAAACAAAAAACCAAAATAACTCAAAAATTATAGTAAATAACAATATTAAGTAAAGTGAACAGGGAAAGGAAGACACTAAGAACAACATTAATCACAGATTATTCACTTTTGAAAATATTATTTTCCTCTTTTTTTAACTTGAAAATTGCATTTTCCTACCTGTCGAAGAAAATATTTTTTTCTTGTTAGTTCCTTAAATTGAGGTTTAAAGATAGCTTAACCAAATTTTCCAAAGCAGACAGGGTTTAAGAATATCTTCTGGCTAACAAAGCACACCATTCTTAAGATATATAAGCAAATAAGTTGTTTCTGCCTTATGTAAATATGTGGACAAACCCTTGCAATCATCAACAAAGTCTTTGGAGACAAAATTGTTATCCTTCATGATGGTTGGTCACCCAAGGGTAATTTATGAAGACATTCATTTCCAGAGCACAGTTGAAAAGGACCCAATTAAAACACAAGAATGTACATAAGTAGAAGTTGAAATGGAGCTTAAAATTAGTGACTGTGTTTACATGGCTGTAAAATTAACTAAGTAAACAAGCTATGAACCATAAGTTAGTTTTATCATCCTAAATGATCACTGAGGACATCTTTCTGGATCTCAGAAACAAAATCCTATGGAACCCAAATGATTTGTGTAATGTCTATTTAGGTAAATTATCAATATTAAGATTTTAATATACTTCCCTAATAATCCAATAGATCAAATTGACAACAATAAACAATTTGTCTACAGATTGTAATTATATATTAAATTTCATGCATATTATATAAAAGTTAAATCTTTTCAGGGAAAATTTAATAACTAGAAAATAAAAAAACGAAATGTCTACATTTTGACTATTTCCATATCTTGGAAAAATGTTTTCTTCTCTATCAAATAGTCTCTTTCTCTTTTGGTGGTGATTTCTGTCTATTTCAATCTATTAGCTATCTATAATTTTCAATCCATAATCTCTATCAAATTAACTTACAGATGAGTCATTATAATTTGAGAGTTTTGGATGTCTTATTTCTAGTTAATCCACTTTAGCTGGCATATTCTTGTAGTGATTTCATTATTGGTTATTGGTTTATCTCTTTCTTTATGCAGTTCTACCAGTTGAACTACAGTCAAATTATAAATCAAAGGAAGATAAAATTTCATAATGCAGGTGAGAAATTAGTTCTCAAAAACATGTAAGTTTATGTTTTACTTACTATATAAATTTCTAGAAGATTTATTGTATATAAGATTTCTTTAGTCAACTGTTAAATATGTTTTCTGATACATACTTTCAAGAATACATTATTTTTTAATGTGTTGGCATTTTTAAGTGATTACTAATACAATTCCATGAGGGGGAAAATGATTTTTGAGAATTAACATACAGAAAATGTATTTTAAGTACTTTAATCTATTTGACCGCATTCTTTATTTGAATCAGTTTTTTTTTTCTCAATCCATAAGTTGATTTTTCATGGTTTCAGAGTACCTCTCAGTGTTTTGATATTGTTGAAACTAAATATATAGGTTTTATTTTCATAAATGTGAATTTAAATTAATTCAAGAATGCCTTACATAACTATATTCAAAATATATTCTCTTTTAATTTTTTAAAAAATGTTAGGGTTTCACTTTATTTTTTAAGATTTATTTATTTATTTATACCAGCACTGGGTACAGTCAGAAGAGTGGGAGGGTGAGAGAATTCACCAGAGCCAGAGGGGAGAGCAGAACAGGCAGACTGACGAAATACACTACTGAGGGGAGCAGCGGGCTGCAGGAAAGGTCTGCGCGCCATGTGGGACCCTGGCCATGCTGACGGGTATCGAACTGGCACTGCAGAGGCTGCGGGCAGCTTTGCAACCCAGTGCTCAACTGCTGCACCACCGGGGAGGTCTGGGTTTCACATTTTAGATTTAAGTTTGAAATCTATTTTATGTTGGGAAGCAATAGTTGTGGTCTCTTTTTATGGCTGCCGAGGAGATACTGATATATACTTCTAACAATGGACTGTATTGACATTACTCTTCTGTCATCTAGTTTATTTTGCCTCTCTTTTTTGCATATATTTATTATGAGTCTGTATATATGGGATTTATATATTTTTTAATTTTTTATTATATTTTTATTTTTTACATCGTCGTTCATTTTTAAACATTATTTGCTTCCCCCCACCCCCTCAGGTGTAGTTCCCATGGAATTTCCTTCCCCAATGCACCCGTGCACCATCACCTCAGTCCCTGTTCTCCTTCCTCCCTCCCACTGATCCCTCTCCCTCCTCCTCCCCTGCAGTATGACTCTGATTTATAATTGTCTGTTTTTGCTTTGTTGTGTTTTGTACTGCTATTATTTTTTAAACTGATGTCTTATTTGCTGCCCTTATATTCCTGCTATAAGTGAAACCATCTGATTTTTTTTTTTCTTTTTCCTCCTGGCTTATTTCACTGAGCATAATTCCTTCTAGCTTCTGCCACATTGCTGCAAATGATGTAAGTTTATCTTTTTTGATTGCTGAATACTATTCCATTGTGTATATACGCCACATCTTCTTGATCCCATTATCAATTTTTGGGCTTTGGGTTGTTTCCAGGTTTTTCCTTGTAAATAGTGCTGCAATAAACATAAGGGTACAGGTGTTCTTTGAATCAATGTTTTTCTGTCCTTGGGTCAATCCCTAGTAGTGGAATTGCTGGGGCATATGGTAGCTTCATTTTTAGTAGACTGAAGAACCTCCAGACAGCTTTCCATAGTGGTTGGACCAGTGTGTGCTCCCACCAGCAATGTAGGAGAGTTCCTTTTTCACCACATACTTGCCAACATTTGTTATTGCTAGTTTTTTTAATAGGTGTCATTCTTACTGGCATAAGGTGGTATCTCAATGTGGTTTTGATTTGCCTTTCCCTGATGATAAGGGATGTTGAACATTTTTTTCATATGCCTGTTAGCCATTTGCATTTCCTTTTTGAAGAAATGTCTTTTAAGTTCTTCTGCCATTTCTTGACTGGATTGTTTATTTTGTTTTTGTTGAGTCCTGTGAGTTCTTTGTATATCTTTATGATCAGTCCCTTATCAATTGAATGGTGTGCAAAGATTTTTTTCCCAATCAGTGGGGTGTCTCTCTATTTTGGTTAACGTCTCTTTTTCTGCACAGAAGCTTTTCAGTTTGATGTAATACCAGGTGTTTATCTTTTCCTTGACTTTCTTTGTTTTGGGTGATGAATCGTTAAAGATATTACTGACATGTATGCTTTGTAGTGTTTTGTCTATATTTTCTTCTATATATTTTATGGTTTCAGGTCTTATCTCAAGGTCTTTCATTCATTTTGAGTTGATTTTTGTGCATGGTGAGAGGTAGTGGTCTAGGTTCATTTTTTTGCATGTGGTGGTCCCATTTTCCCAGCACCATTTTTGAACAAACTGTCCATGTTCCATTATATATTCTTTGCTCCATTGTCAAATATTAGTTTTCCATATAAGTGTGGCTTTATTTCTGGGCTCTCTATTCGGTTCCATCTGTCTGCATGTCTGTTTATGTTCCAATACCAAACTGCTTTAATTATTACGGCTTTATAATATAACTTGAAGTTTGGAAGAGTGATACCTCCTTTCTCTCTTGTTTTCATCAGTAAGGCTTTGGTTATTTTTGGTTTTGGGGGGTTCCATATGAATTTCATCAGTATTTATTCTATTTCTTTGATGAATGTCATTGAGATTTTTATTGGAATAACATTGAATCTGTAAATTCCTTTTGATAGGACGGACATTTTAATAATGTTAATTCATCCAATCCATGAGCAGGGGATGTCTTTTCATTTCTTTGTGTCCTCTTCAATTTCTATTACAGTGTTTTATAATTTTATTTGTATAGGTCTTTCACCTCTTTTGTTAGATTTATTCCCAAGTATTTAATACTTTGTTTCAATTATAAAAGGGATGGTTTTCTTGATTTCTTTTCTTCAGATTGTTTGTTTATAGGAAGGCTACTGATTTATTGTTTTGATGTTTTGTCCTGCTACTTTAGTAAACTGGTTGATTATTTTGAGTAGTTTTTCTTTGGTGTTTTTAGGGTTCTCTATGTATATTATCATATCATCTGTAAATAGTGATAGCTTTACTTCTTCTTTCCCTATTTTGATTCCTTGTATGTCTTTCTCTTCTCTTATTGCCCTGGCTAGGACCTCTCGTATTACATTGAAGAGCAGTGCTGATATTTGTGTGCATTGATTTTGTATCCTGCTAATTTACTAAGCTGGTTGATTATTTTGAGTAGTTTTTCTGTGTAGCTGTGAGGTTTTTGTATATATATTATTATATCATCTGCAAATAGTGATAATTTACTTCTTCTTTCCCTATTTGGATTCCTTGTATGTATTTCTCTTGTCTTACTGCTCTGGCTAGGACCTCCAGTATTATATTGAAGAGCTGTGGTGAGAGAGGACATGCTTGTCTTTTTCCTGATCTTAAAGGAAAGATCTTCAGTTTTTTACCATCGAGAATAATATTGGCTGTGTGCTTGTCATATATGGCTTTTATCATGTTAAGGTATGTTCCTTCTATCCCTAGAATTTCAAGTGCCTTCATCACAAACGGATGTGGGATTTTGTCGAATGCTTTCTCAGCATCTATTGATATGATCATATGTTTTTTCTTTTTCTTTTGGTTGATGTGATGGATTACACTGATGGATTTTTGTATGTTGAACATTTCTTGTGCCCCTGGGATGAATCCCACTTGATCATGGTGTACTATCCCTCTGGTGCATTGTTAGAATCTGTTGGCAATGATTTTGTTGAGGATTTTTGCATCAGTGTTCATTAGGGAGATTGGCCTGTAATTTTATTTTTTTATGCTGGGATTTGGTATTAGTGTAATGTTGACTCCATAGAATATATTTGGCAGTTATTCCTTCTTTTTCAATTTTTTGAAAGAGTTGTGTAGGATAGGCAATAATTTACTGCTGAATGTTTGATAGAATTCATTTGTGACGCCATCTGGACTGGGGCTTTTGTTTTTGGAGAGTGTTTTGATTACTGCCTCAATTTCTCTGCCTGTAATTGGTCTGTTTAGTTGTTCTATTTCTTCTGTGTCCAGCTTTGGATGACTATATAGTTCTAGGAATTTGTCCATCTATTCTAGGTTGTTGAATTTGTTTACATTTAAGTGTTCATAGTAATCTCTGATTATTATTTTGATTTTTATTGAGTCTCTAGTAATTTCTCCTCTTTTATCCTATTTATAAGTGTTTTCTCACATTTATTCTTTGTGAGCCTGGCTAGAGGTATGTCTATTCTGTTTATTTTTTTTCAAAGAACCAACTTTTTATTTCATTGAACTTTTGATTGATTTTTAATTTCTATTTCATTTATTTCTGCTTTGATTTTTATTATTTCCTTTCTTCTACTTGCTTTAGGGTTTTCTTCTTGTTCTTTTTCTACCGCTTTGAAATGTGAGATTAGGTTGTTTCTTTAAGCTCTTTCTTATTTCTATTTTTTAAGATTTATTTCTTTATGCATACAAGAGCTGAAGTTTAGAGCAAAGGTGTGGGGGTGAGAGGATTCACCAGAGACTGAGTGGGGAACAGAACAGGTAGACTGATCAAAGTACACTGCTAAAGGGAGCAGCAAGCGAGTCAGGAGAGGTCTGCTGTGCCATGTAGACAAAGGCTCCCTGGCCGGCTGGGGAATTGAACTCATGCAGGATTGGCTGCTGGCAGCTCCTTACGCTGCACCCCAACCCCCTGCACCACCAGGGAGGCCCTCTTTCTTTTTTCTTGATTGAGCCTGTATTGCTATATATTTTCCCTTTATTACTGCTTTTGCTGCATCCCATACAGTCTGGAATGTGGTGTCCTCCTTGTCATTCAACTCCCCCAGTATTTTTTAATTTCTTCTTTGAACTCCTCATAGTCCAGTGATCTTCCAATAGTGTGGATTTCTATCTACATTAAGTGGGACGATTCCATGTTTACTTTCATGATTTATTTATTTATTTTAGTTTTATGCCTCTATTATCAGAGATCATGGTTGGAATGATTTTGATCTTCATGTATATGTTGATGTTTGTCTTGTGGCCCACTATATGATCGCTTTTGGAGAATGATCCATGCACGCTTGAGAAAAATGTATACTTGGATTTTTTGGGGTGTAGTGTCTTATAAATGTCAGTTAAGACCATGAGTTCTAAGTCTTTATTCAGGGCTCTAGTGTCTTTATTTATTTTTTGTCTTGCTGATCTGTCCATTGGTGAGAGTGGAGTGTTGAAGTATCCCACTATATGTATCTTTTCTTTAATGTCCATTTTCAGAGCTGATAATAGCTGTCAAATATATTTTGGTGCTCCTTCATTGGGTGAGTATATGTTGATGGATGTTATATCTTCCTGATGTATCATCCCCTTGATGATAATGTAGTGTCCATCTATGTCTCTATTTATGTTTTGTAATTTGAAGTATTTTATCTGATAAAAGTATAGCTGCTCCTGCCTTGATTTTTGGTCCATTTGCTTGTAGGATTGTTTTCCAACCTTTTACTTTCAGTCTCTGTTTATCTTTTGTGGTTAAATGTGTTTCCTGGAGACAGCAGAAGGTTGGATTTTGTTTTTTAATCCAGCCTGCTACTGTGTGTTTTTATTGATGAGTTTAATCCATTTACATTTGGAGTTAATATTGATATGTTGGCATCTGTATTTGCCATTTTGTTTGTCATTTTTGTGATATTATTTTCACTTTATTATGTTCTTCTTTATCATTCCTCTGTTGGTTTTGGCTTTAGAACTTCTTGTAGGGTTTTTTTTTTGGGGGGGGATTGAGGGTTTAATTGTAATGAATTTCTGGAGTTTCTGTTTGTCTGAGAAGGTCCATATTTTTTCTTGGTAGAGGAAGGAGAGCTTTGCAGAGTAAAGTATTTTTGGTTGGCATATGCTGTTTTGAAGTTTGTTAAATATGTTACTGCATTCTCTTCTTGCACGCAGTGTTTCTTCTAGAAGTCTGAGGTTAACCTGATTGATTTTCCCTTATAAGTTATCTGTTTCTTCCTCCTTGCCAGTTTAATTATTTTTTCTTTGTCTTGAATTCTTGCCAGCTTTACTATTCTTGCCAGCTTTACTATTACTATTTACTATTCTTGCTGTAGTTTTCTATCATTGTGGAAATTGGGAGTTCTTCTCGCTTCTTGTATGTATATATTTGTCTCCTTTTTCTTCAATTACCTCCATGAATAATTTCATTTTTTAAGTGATTTTACCATTTTTTAAGATTTATTTACTCATTTATGCAAGCACTGGGTAAGGTCAGAAGTGCAGCAGGGTGAGAGAATTCACCAGAGCCAGAGCAGAGAGCAGAGAAGGCAGACTGATGATGTACACTGCTGAGGGGAGCAGCGGAGGGCAGGAGAGGTCTGCGCACCATGTGGTACCCTCAACTGGTGGCCAGGGATCGAACCAGCGCTGCAGAGGCTGTGGGCAGCTTTGCAACCCAGTGCTCAACCGCTGAGCCACCGGGAAGGCCCTCCTTAAATAATTTCTCAGATCCTTTGTTTCTCTCCTCACCTTCTGGAATACCTATAAGATATATCTATTCAGAGTCAGGTAGCATTATTATTACTTTTCTTAACATTCATCTATATACAATTTCATATTTTTATATAAAACCTAAACAAGTAATTTTTAGATTTGTGTTACAAATGTGGATCTATGTAAGGTAATAGAGTAAGCAGAAAGTAGCATTAAGATAAGTGTGGGAAACTAACAACCATTCTTCATTCGTGGAAAAGACAAAAATAAACATATAGGAAATAAGAAATTCTGTCATTCCCAAACCTTATTGATAATTTGAACCCATAAGTGTAAGACGTAGTCTTCAAATTTTACTTGAACACATCCATAAATATCCCATTATGATTAGACCCTACCTCTTTCAATGACCTTCATCTCCCTTCCATCCAGAGAAGACACTTAAGAATCAGGTCCAAAGTCACTTTCTGTTGTCTGTTTCATACTCAAGATTTCCTGCTGTACAGTATTATGAAAGGTGTGACCATTTGCTCAACCTTAAACTGCATTTCAAATCTTCTACTTCTCAACTTGACCAACTCTTATGTAGATGATAACACTCATTTCCTAAACTCATCACCTTACATACTACATAATTTCAATCCAAGTAGTATTTAACACTTGCAAAACGGTTAATACAATGGAATCAACACTTTTTTGCACACATCATACATTTGCATGGAACATCTCAACTGAAGACTATAACCCATCATACTGATTCTGCTTTAAAGCAGTCTTTGCTGCATTCCTTTCCATTTAGAGAGGATTCATCAAGGTTGAAGAATTATAGAGCATCCAGTCTTCATTGCACACTTATCCTCATGTGAGTTCCAACCCTCTCTTCTTAGAACTCCTGGCCCCTATCTCTTTCCTATTTTGTCCCAATGACTTTAGAGTGTATATCCATGTGTATTACTAAAATATTTTACTTTGGGTTAGAATATGTCTCATGGACTAGACCATTATGTTCAATTTATGACACAGAAAATGTCTTTTCCCTGTGCTGCATGGTAATGGAAAAGGTATGATTCAGATAGAATGAAATATCCTTCCTGTCACTGTTAATGTTTCTTTTCAATTTCTGTGTCAACCTCAGTCTTAGAATCTTTGAATTCAGAAGCTATTGTGAAGGATTGCTTGTGCTTAATGGTTATTTATGCCTATGTTCATCTGGAAGGTTGTAGGCTGGCACCTCCTATCCTAGCATCTTCCTGACACATATCCATGTCTGGACAAGTCAAATAGCTCTGTGTTGAGTCAGAGAAGATCTAAGCACATATTTCATAGGAAACCTAGAAGACTGAGCCTGACATATCCTTGTGATCTCTAAGTGTAGTGTCAGAAGACTCCATTTAGATTTTCCATGGATATATATGTAAATAAATTTGTTCCTTTCTCCTAATCATTAAAAAGGAAAGAACAACTATCAGGGGTCTCATAAAGGAGTTGCTTCTCCAGACAACACAGCTGTGTTTCCTACAAGAGAATTATGAGACCCTGGCCCATATCAAGAGAAATCATTTCATTGAGAATTCCCATGTTCAAGGAAACCTGCAAGGTAATGTTTTTATGTTGCCATCCACAAAACATGAAGGTGCTGATGAAGTTACAAAAGCAAAATGCAAACCAAGAAAAAGACCTCTACCTCACATAGTCATTACTGTAACTTTTCAAATACTAAATTATTCCCTTAGAAATTTACCATATTAACTCTCCTAGAAAGCCATAAGTAATCCTCCAGCATCCCCTGCCTAAATTTTATGTTGACAGATAAATCATGGATATACAATCCAGTTTCTTTTGAGAACACCCTGATATTAGTTGGAAGCTGAACAGTCTGGCTTAACAGTCAAACCTCGGTTTCTTTTCAAATACCTTTATAAAAACCCTGCTTTTAAGACCCAAGATTCCAGATGGTCCTCTAGGGTGTGAGCCCACCATATCCTCAGATATATCAGTTTCCTGAATAAACTGAACTTCTTAATTCCAGTTCTTGACCCATGTTTGGCTTATGAGTGGCAGATAGCTGAGTTTGCATTTCTCTATGACACTGAAAAAATTGATTCCAAGCAATTTCATGATGAAACAAGTTCCTGAATTGAATCCTTGAAAAAAATAATGATGTCCAATTTTCTTATAGTGAAGAATACCTCTTTGCCAGTCCAATATCCATATCTATCTAGTTTTTTTTTTTTAAATTCTTCAGAGACATGTATTATGTCCCCACTACAAAATAACCATCAAATTCCAATCCAATGATTTTATTTATGTCTAAATCAAAACAAGTGAATGATATGTAGTCCTCTTCATTACATCAAGTTTTTTCTTCTCAGATTTGGAAATTTCTAAATTTAAAGAAAAGTTGTACTCTCAACATCCAAATATAAAAGGAAGGTGATAACATGAAAACTTTATTAATAATCCGCTCCAGTGTTTCAACAGTACAGGACTTGCCCTTCAAGTGTAGTCTCTATAGAACTCCCACCAAGAAGCACTCATGGTCAACCACCAAACTCACTTTCAGCACCCATCCCCCTGCCTTTCTCAGGCCTCCCCCTCTTATGGTCTGCTTTTAAGTGTTGGTTTTAAAGTTTGTCTTTTTTCTGATCTTTTGTTAGCTTTTTCTATATTTCACATATAGGTGACACCATCTGGTATTTGTCTTGTTCATTTGACTTAATTCACTTACCATAATCCCTTTGTATACCATCCATGTTGCTGCTGTTTTTGTTACTGAATAGTATTCTGTTGTGCATAGCTACCACATCTTATTGATCCACTCATCTGTCTTGGGGCATTTATGTTGTATCAGCATTTCATATAATATAAATAGTACAAACAGGAGTGCAATATTGGCAAATATGCAGAAGAATGGTACCTTAATAACAATAACTTTTAAAAAACTTAAAAAAAATTAAATAGGGAGTGTGGCCTGTGGAGTGAGGCAGCTGGGGACACTAAGGGGCGAGAGGCCGGCAGTATATTTCAGTTCAAAGCTGGAAAAAATATCAAGGAATGGCTGTGGAGGAACTTCAGTGTATAATAAAGAGATGTAAAATCATAGAAGAACAATATTTTAAAGAAGAAGAGTTTGGCCTATTTCAGTTAGCAGGCCAAAAATGTATAGATGAAGGGCATGTAGTCCAGCTAATAGAAATTATTCAAAATGAACAAATAAGGTCATCATCAAGAATATGGGCTGGAATCTTGTTGGTCCTGTTGTTTGATGACTTTTGTGGAATGATAAGGAAAATGATAAAAGAAAACATTATTCTCTGATGCTTGATTTATTGGTAAAGTTATGTAATCCAAAGGAATTATTGTTGGGTTTGCTCTGGAAAACAAATATCCCAAATTATTCTTCTTTTACTTCAGTCATTACAAACAGTGATTCAGAAACTTCCATAACAACAAGACATATTCAATTGGATTAGCATTGTCTACACTTTGGAATCAGCTCTTTCTCCTTCCTGTTCAATACTCTAAAGAACAAACGATGACTATGGCCTCTGTCAGTATTACAAGGCCTTAATAGAGTTCACTAAGCCTTTTGTGGAAGAAGTTATTGATGACAAACAAAGCTCACTGGAAAATGAAAAGTTAAAGGATGAGATACTGAAATTTTGTTTCAAAAGTTTGAAATGTCCTTTTCTGATAGCACAATTCCTTGACCAGTCTGAAGAAACTGGGAATGATACTTTAAGTTGTTTTGCATCTGAAATAATAGGATTTTTATCAGCAATTGGACACCCTTTACCCAAAATGATTTTTAATCATGGAAGGAAAAAGAAAACCTTGGAAATATCTTGAATTTGAGGAAGAAGAAGACAAACAATTAGCAGACACTATGGCTTCCCTGGCATGTCTAGTATTTGTACAGGGCATCAGTATTGATCAGCTGCCAATGGTGTTAAGCCCATTGTACCTTTTGCAATGTAATATGAGGCATATTGAAGTCTTTTTGCAAAGAAAAGAAGAGTCTGTTTGCTCCAAAGGATTGGATCTATTGAGAATGGTTTATTGAGAATAGAAGACAATAGTTTACTTCACCAGTACTTAGAAATTAAGAGTTTTCTTAGTGTTCCTCAGGGTTGAGTCGAAATAGACACTTTGCCGCATTGAGACATTGAGGATAAAGGGTTTAGCTATGCTTCTGCTGTACATTAACAAGTCGGATTCACAAGGCAAATATACATTATTTAGGTGCTTATTGAATACAAGTAATCACTCAGTTGTGGAAGCCTTTATTATTCAAAATATCAAAAATCAAATTGACATGTCATTAAAGAGAACACATAACAAATGGTTTACAGGACTACAGCTGATTCCAATTCTAGATTTAGTACTATTTCTCCCAGAGGGTGCTGAAACAGATCTACTGCAAAACTCAGATAGGATAATGGCTTCATTAAATTTATTGAGGTATTTGATTATAAAAGATAATGAAAATGACAATCAAACTGGATTATGGACAGAGCTCAGAAAGATTGAGAATAATTTCTTAAAGCCACTCCATACAGGACTTAATATGTCAAAAGCACATTATGAAGCAGAAATTAAAAATAGCCAAGAAGTCCAGAAGTCTAAAGATCTTTGTTACGTAACTCTCAGTAGGGAAGAGATCCCTAATATGGCTCCAGAAATGCAGCTTAAGGTTCTACATTCAGCTTTTTTCACATTTGATTTGGTTGAAAGTGCTCTGGCTTGAGGAGCAGAACTCATTGAAATAAAAACAAAGTCTACCTCTGAAGAAAATATTGGTATAAGATGAAAACTCCTCATCCTAAATAAAAACTAATAAAATACTGTTTTTTCCAATGTGAAAAAATAAAAAGTAAAAAAATAGTATTAAAATAAAAAAGGAAATGGGTAGAATGAAAAATTCAGAGCTGCCACTTGCTATTGAATTATAGGTGGGGGAAGTATAAACCCTAATTCCTTACCCTTGTGTAAAGAAGGTTTATTGGTATGCTGACTTCAAGGTGTATTGACTTATTTCTTTAACTCATAAAATATTTCTGAGTCCCTTCGCTTTGTGGGTCCTCTTATTCATTGTCCATAGTGTAACTTAAATTCTCCCTATGTTTTCTTCCTGCTTTATTCTCCTCCAATGTCCCTTTTTAAATGCTCTTCCTTGGACTACACCAGTTTTTAAAACAAATCATGTGAGTGGGTGTTCAGAGTCCTACCAACTGCTTAACTTGGAATCATAAAAGAATGTTGCCTGTGAAGCTTGGAACTTTTGAGGTTTCTTTACTAATAAAGTCTAAATCAAACAGAAACCAAATAAAATGCTCTAGTCAACCCCGTATCAAAACAACCACTGTCAGTTTCTTTTCCGAACGTGTTATGAGTTTTAATGTGTATTTCTATATTTTCACTGTGCTTTGCATGTATTCAGTCTAGTGCTCTGGCAGTTCAACAATTTTGGATAGGATCTTCACCAAGAAACAAACAACAACAATAAAATTGTTAAATATTTTTTCTTCTACTCAGTTTGTTCCTACTTTTGCAGTTATATGTCAATGCACAGCATTTCAAAAGAATCCATTTCAGATTCTAAAACATATCATAGGTTGAGGGTTTCACAAATTCAAGGGTACCCAGTTAAGTCTTTTGATTATCACATATTTCCATTATTATATAAATACATCAACTATATCTGTAGATATTATAATCACATTTCAGGAAAACATATCATAAGTGAGGAAGGTTAAGCTGGGTATTGGAAAACACAGCTGGACTCCTTAAAAATCTTTGCCTGGGGGCCTCCCTCGTGGCACAGGTGGTTGAGAGCCTCACTTTGAAGCTAGCCACAGCCTCTGCAGGGCAGGTTCAATCCCAGCCAGCCAGCGAAAATCCCAGGTGGCACAGCAGACCCCTCCTGTCTCGCCTGCTGCTCCCCTCAACAGTGTATTTCAATCAATTTGCCTATTCTGTCCCCCCTCTGTCTCTGGTTAATCCTCTCACACTCCTGCACCCCTAGCCTGTACCCCAGCTCTTGTATGCATAAATAAATCTTTAAAAAATAAAAAAATAAAAAGTTTTTGCCTGGCAGCTGCCCCCGGGGCAGACTGCAGGTGCAGGAAAGTGCACTCCCAACTCACCATTTTGGAATAGGGACCTTTGGCACAGGCCATGCTACTCATGCTGTCTGACAAGGTTGGTGCATGAGGGAAAACTCCTAAAAAGTCAGGAAGCCCATGATGCCTGACAAGGTCCAGGCATGAGGAAAATTTCTGTAAAGACAGAAAACTCCATAGCTGGCTCCTGCTACTTCCTTTCATTTGTTTGTGGTGGTTATTGAAACCATGGAAATTTTCTAAAAGCTTTAGAATAATACAATGAGCATTGGCATCAATGCCAGTTTCGGTAATGCACACTTACGTAGTTTGAGAAATGTACCTTCCAACATTATTGATAATGAAACAATTCCCAATAATTCTCTACGTCCTCCAATTTGTAATTCAGTTACCATGAGTAACACTGAATTCTTTAACAAACAATGCTTGATAGAGCTATTGGAACTGAGCCCGGTAAAAGTCCCCACTAGAGAAGGCCCTGAGGCACCCGGGAGGCGAAATGGTCCTAGAAAAACACACCGCATACTGTTCCCATGGTACCAGGACCTCTTAGTTCTATATGGAAAATAGGAAGCCACTTTTGATTTTACAATGCCTGCTAAGCCTTGTTTTAGTTACCTAGCTTGACCGCATAAATCACATGTGTATAGCACCTGTTTCTATTTTTTGAATAACATACATCACCTAAGGAAATAATGTAACCAAGTTAATGTAACCAAGTGACCAAGTTAATCATAGACTGGGAAAACTAAGAAAGGGCTGTGCACTGGTAATGATCATTAATAATTTCTGAAACAATGTAAAAATAAAATCAATCATGATCACATGATGTAATGATCAAATAACAATTTCTGATGTACAAATAAAGTCCCGCTGAGGCTATCAGCAGGAGACGTCTGCACCCTGATCAAGTGTCAGTGTCTCCTCATTCCCTAACTATCTCATCCCCTCATCCCTCCATTTCGCCTACGTGGTCTCCTCCTTCAGGGACCCTGGCCCGGATGGAGCTGGACTCCTGCAGACCTTTGCTTCAACAAAGATTGCTTGAAACTGGGAGAGGGCTGGCCCCGCAACCAGAGGGGATCTGGGAAGGCCCCTCAGGCCAGGCCCGGTCTGGACAGCACTTGGAGCCTAGAGGGGGATCAGGCCGCCACTGCCTGGAAGACCAAGGGCACAGGAAAGTGCGCTTGTGACTCGCCATTTTAGAATAGGGACCTTTGCTTCAACAAAGACTGCTCGAAACTGGGAGAGGGCTGCCCTCACAGCCAGAGGTGAGCTGGGAAGCCCCTTCACAGCAAGCCCCAACTGGCCAGCAATCGGAGCCCAGACAGAGATCAGGCAGCCACAGCCAGGGCAGACCGAGGGTGCAGAAAAGTGAGCTTCCTACTAACCATTTTAGAATAGGGACATTTGCTTCAACCAAGACTGCTTATAACTGGGAGAGGGCTGCCTCTGCAGCCAGAGATGAACTGAAGGCCCCCATAAGCCAGGCCCTGCCTGGCAGGGAGTTGGAGCCCAGAAGGGGATCCAGTGATTTGAAGCCCAGCAAACAATACAGCCACCCCACCTCCAGGGCAGTCTGTAGGACTGCAAGACACACCTTTGGAATTAAACAAATACAGAAGGAGGAGATATTCTGTGACAGCGACCATTAACATATTCATAGTACCAATGCCCTACTGGACTTCTGCATAACACTATTTGACTCGATTGGACCACCAGTTTCCAACATCCCAGAAAGATCACACCAAAAAAGATGTAGGCCAGTGCCAGCGACACAGTGTCCCAAGGCATAGGACAAATTAGAAAATAAGCAGCAGGGAGAAGAAAAACTACAAGCAACCAAGCAAGTCCTCAGGGAAAAGACACACCACAAAAAGAAAATCATCCACCAGATTGCAACAACAGTGACTTGGAAGAACTTCTGAACCTTCCAGAAAGAGAATTTAAAATTGCAGTAATTAAAAAACTGACAGAAGTCATTAAGGAAAACAACGATAAGGGAAAAATAATCAACAATCAGAAGAATGAAATAGAGTCCCTAAAGAGGGAAGTGAAAGAAATGCAGAAATCAAAGGATTAATGGAAGTGCTAAAGAAGTCTGGGAAAAGCAGTGATAGCAGAATAGATGAAATGAAAGAACGAATAAGCACTCTCAAAGACATAGAAATAAAAAGAACCAGAACAGAAAAGGAAAGAGAAGTATGAATGAAAAAGAATGAAGAAAGACTTTGGGAACTATCTAACACCATGAGGAAGGGAAGTATAAGAGTTATAGGAATCCCAGAAGTAGAGGAGAAAGACATGGGAACAGAGAAAATATTCAAGGAAATAATTGAAGAGAACTTCCCAAACATGAATTAGGAGCTGAAAATAGACATACAAGAAGCAAGAAGAACACCAAATTTCCATGATGAAAGGAAAAATACAGCAAGACACATAATAGTAAAGCTCCCAAGAATCCAAGGCAAGGAAAAAAATAATGAAGATGGCAAGAGGGAAGAAACAGAAAACATACAAAGGAAAACCAATCAGGCTAACATCAGACTTCTCCAAAGAAACACTATGGCAAGGAGAGAATGGAGGGTCATAGTCAACAGACTTCATGACAACAAATGCCAACCAACAATACTCTATCCCACAAAGCTTTCCTTCCTTTATGAAGAAAGAAAAAGGACCTTCCCAGAAAAACAGAAAATCCATAATTTCTTACTACTAAACCCCCACTACAAAAAAATACTACAAAGAGTCCTAAAGCCAGAATCAACAGAGGGATGAATAAGAATGAAACAAGACCCAAAAAAAAAAATTACTAAAAAAATAAATAAATAAAACCAGAAAAGTCAAACAAAATGGCAAATACAGACACTAACACATCAATACTAACCCCAAATGTAAACGGACTAAACATCTCAATAAAAAGACACAGAATTGCAGGCTGGATTAAGAAACAAAACCCAACATTTTGTTGTCTCAAGGAAACTCACTTAACTACAAAAGATAAAAATAGACTGAAAGTAAAAGGTTGGAAAACAATCCTACAAGCAAATGGACAAAAAAGAAGGCAGGAACAGCTATACTTATATCAGATAAAACAGATTTCAAACTCAATAAGGTTAAAAAGAGACCCAGACGGTCACTACATTATGATCAAGGGGACACTACTTCAAGAAGATATAACCCTCATTAACATATACTCTCCAAACGAAGGAGCACAAAAATATATCAGACAACTATTATCATCTCTGAAAACACACATTAGAGAAAACACATATGTAGTAGGAGACTTCCACACACCACTATCAACAATGCATAGATCAGAGCCTCCCCTGGTGGCACAGCAATTGAGCACTGGGCTGCGAAGTTGCCTGCAGCCTCTGCAGTGCCAGTTCAATCCCTGGCCCCCAGAGAGGGTCCCACATGGCACGCAGACCTCTCCTGCCGCCCACTGCTCCCCTCAGCAGTGTACTTCGTCAGTCTGCCTGTTCTGCTCTCTGCTCTGGCTCTGGTGAATTCTATCACCCTCCTGCATTTCTGACTATACCCAGTGCTTGTATAAATAAATAAATAAATAAATAAATAACTCTTTAAAAAAAAAAAGTTAAAAGCATAAGACACTTCTGTTTCACAAAATTTTTGCCAAATAAACAAAAAAATGAATAACTCAACATTCTTACCTGGTTTTATTTCTCAAAGTTGTCTTTCAGATTAAATATATATAAATAGGTGAATACAATTAAATCTTAAATAAATATCTTAAATTGTGCTAAATAATATATATTATATAGAGATTATATATAGATACATATATATGTTCCTATCTATTTATCTAAATAGATTCCCTTTTTATTATAAACATATCAGATAATCTATATGATGCCAATCTCTATTTAATTAAAGGAAACATTGTGAAAGATCTATCTATCCACCATGGGGTAACTATACTCTTTCTTTTTCTTAACCTTTACAATATATTCTATTTCATACTTGTATTTAAAACTTAAACAAGCAATATTTAGATTTTGAATAAAAATAGGAATTCATGTAATATAAGAGAGAAAGTAAGAAGCAAAATTAAGATTAGTGTGGGTGCCTAATAACCATTCTTCATTCATGGAAAAGATAATAATAAACATACCGAAATAAGTAATACTGTCATTCCCAATCTTTAGTGAGGATCTGGACCCATAGTGTTAGATATATTCTTAAATTGTACTTGAACACATCCATAAGTATCCCATTATGATTATCCTACACATCTTTCAATGACCTTCAGCTACCTTCCCATCCAGAGAATACACTTAACTAATCAGGTGCAAAGCCACTTTCACTTGTCTCTTTCATACTCAAATATTCTGCTGTACAGTATTGTAAAAGATGTGGTCATTTGCTCAGTCTTAAACTACAATTCAACTCTTCTATTTCTTAACTTGATCAACACTTACCTAGATCACAACACTCATTTCTTAAACTTATCACCTTGCATCCTGCATAATTTCACCCAAATAGTAATCAACGTTTACAAAAAGATTAATATATTAATATAATGGAATCAGCACCTTTGTGTTCACATCATACATTTGTATGAAAATATCTCTGCTCCTGAAGAATATAACCCATGATATGATACTACTTGAAAACAGTCTCTAATTGGCTGCATTCTTTCCCATTTAGAGAGAATTCATACAAGTTATAGAAATAATGCACCTTCCCGTCTTTAATGAAAGTTGTTTATCCTTCAACTTCCTTTTTGCTATTAAATGTCTTGTTTCAATGTGGCTCACATTTGAGAATATCCTGCTTCTCACATTGATAGACCAGTTGAATGCATTTAAAATTTGCTTACACATTCTCTCAGAGAGTATCATAAGTATATTCATTATTTTCCAGAAAAGCATTTATTTGACAGTGGGCCCTATCTTATTCAACACAGACTTTCAACATAATTTCATAGACAATATCAGCAGTTGCCTTTCTATCAAATTTACTATGTTTCACTTTTATTTCACATCAATCATACATTGAGTTCAATTCTCTAAATTGCATAATAACACATTTTAGTCTTAAAAGAAATCCATGTCTAAAAAATGTAAATAGGTGCCCTAGCAGCTATTTTTTTAAAACATATTTATTATATATATTTTTTATATTGTTTAAACCTACCAGAGCCAAATAAAATTTTTGTTCTAAAATTCCCTTTTTGATGAGGTGCTTATATGGGTCATTTACTTGCTAAAAACTTATAAACTTAAGTATATAATTCTGATTTTGGGCTGAAGTACTCATTTTATGTGAAAAATGAAAATAAATATATAATTAGGATCAGTCCTTTCAATATTTTGTCAACTTTACAAACTGCTGACCTGGTCAATCATGATAGTCCAAAGTTATCACATGAACAAACTGATTGTCTAGTATACTTCTTTGAGTATTTCCCAAATAAATATACATGTTATCCTTCAGCTATACATTTGTCATTTTAGATATATCCATGGAAACTCAGCAGCAACCATGAATCCTGGATTATACCTGGAGACTTACTCTAATGTTTGCTTTGTATTCACTTGGCAATGTCAGCTGAGACTTGGACAATGCAGGTTAAGTCACTGATGGCCAGGGGTGGCCAGAGGCCAAAGTCAAGACAGGAGTTCCTATAATTCCTTTAGATGTTTTCATGGGTATGTCAAGGATCATGTTAGTGTAAGAGAAAAAGATATTATTCAATTCTTCCAATAGCACTATGTGTCTAAAGTTTTATGGATCATATGTTTTATACATTGTTGCATAATATTGCACAGTCACATATCTACATGTACTGGTTGATTTCTCAATTCTGATTATGTTGACAAACAAATTTAATAAATAAATTGAATGTAATTAATAAGACATACAAATGGAAATTTTTTCAAATCTGGTGAGTTATCCTTAATGTATTTTAGGTATTGCATATTTTTGAGTTGTCTTTATTTTGTTGGAAAGGTATAAAGCAATTTTCATTACTAAACTGAATGATGAAAATGATATCACACTCTTGTGTAACAGTGTTTAAAAATTATTTAACAATAAAATTTTGATGTTGTTAATACCTTATGTCTGGAGCCGCCTGGAGCATGCGCGGTGTTGCGCAACACACGTGCCATTAATTAAGTTTTGCTTTACCGTTTTGCCTGCTGAGAAACCACAGGTGTTTCCTATTAATCAAATGAGACTGGGAGGTACGATGGGAGGAGCTACCAGGATATAAGAAGAGAACCACGAGAAGGTCAAGAGGTTATTGCGAGAGAGGTTATTGCAAGAGGTTACCGTGAGAGGAGCAGAGAGAAGGTCAGGGAAGGTAGAAAGACAGGGAAAAGTAGAAGAAAGGTAAAGGAAAAATAAAGAAGTAAATGCTAGCGTCAAGTTGTCTCAAGCCCCTCATTTCAATCCTCAGCCCTTCTCTTTTCGTGCCTACGAATCCCGCGGGTCGGGACAGGTGGCGCCCAACGAGAAAGAACGAAGGAACCGCTGCAGGACCAGCTGTGGTGAGCCAGCAAGTAAAGTAAGGTAAGGTAAGGTAGCTGGGATCATGGGCAATTCAATGTCCAAGGGGCAGTTAGTTATTTCCCTGGAAGCTCTCCTAAAAAAGTTTGGGGTTCCTCTCAGTAGAAAAATTCTTAAAAGATTTGTAGAGACTCTTAGTATCACTAGTAAATGGTTTCTGGAGCAGGATCAGGTCGATAGTGACAAATGGAATAAGGTAAAAGGAGATATCGTCTTACATCAGCAATTATATGGCCTTGAGTCTCTTCCTGGCACTACTTTGACGGTCTGGGGAGTGTTGGGAGATGCTCTTAATGCCGGTGGCACTGCTGCCGCTCAGTTAGCCACTGAGGCCGTCAGGACAGCGAAACAATCGGAGGAAGAAGATAGAAGTTCCATTGTGAGTTCTACATCCGTAAGTCCCCCTTCCTCTACTCAAAAAATACCAACAGCCCCTCCCCTAGATTATTCTACCGATGAGTCGGGAGGAGGGGAGGAACAAGATGAGGAAGGCCTCGGAAGCCAGGGAAGCGTAAAAAGAGATGGAAAACACCTGGGGAGCCACCTCCTGCGCCACCTCCTAGAACACTCGACAGGGTTGATCTTCCATTAATGGAAAGACTGTGCTCTATGATGGAAAGAGTTCTGGTTTCCCAGGCTCCTAATTATGTTTATCCGGTCGTGGAAGGGACAGATCCTGAAGGGGTGCTTACTAGAGTACATGTCTCCACAGCTTTTAAAGATTTGAAAGCTTTGAAGGAGGCAGTTACTCAGTATGGCCTCCAGAGCGCTTTTACGCATACCTTATTGGATAGCTGGATCGGCACGAATCCAACTCCTAATGATTGGAAGGCACTAGTCAGAGCGGTGACTTCCCCAGGGGATTATTTGGTATGGAAAGGTATATTTTTAGAGAACTGCACCCATACAGCTAAACTCAATGCTGATGCTGGATTTCTGGTTAGAAACAAGGATATGTTAGCAGGAGAAGGGCAATATGATAGTAATGACCGACAAAAGGATTAAGATCCGGCTGTATTTGCCCAAGTTGCAGCAGCTGGACGGTCAGCCTGGAAGGCAATAGGCGACAGAGGAGGAGCCGACATTCAATTAACAAAGGTCATTCAAGGGTCAACAGAACCATATGCAGAGTTCCTAGCAAGATTGATGACTGCAGCTGGCAGAATTCTGGGTAACACTGATGCCTCCCTACCGATAGTTAAACAGCTTGCATTTGAAAATGCTAATAAGTGGTGTCAGGAAGCTATTAGACCCTGGAAATCTCGGGCTAGTTTGGATGATTATGTGAGACTTTGTAAGGATATTTGCGAAGCGCAAGTTACCGGTGCGGTGATTGCTCAGGCTTTGCGTGGTCCAGTCACTGGACCACGAAACCGTGCCTGTTTTGCTTGTGGTCAGCCAGGGCATATAAAGGCCTCCTGCCCATTTGGGGGGTGGAGTGAGGGCACTACGGCACCACGAACTGCTAACCCTCAAAAGAAACCAGGAGTTTGTCCACGGTGCCGAAAGGGTAGTCATTAGGCGAATGAGTGTCGGTCTAAGACAGATTATCAGAGAAATCCGCTGACCCCCCCGTATGGGAGGGCAGCCGGGAAACTCGTGGGGGAGGGCGCAGCCCCGGCGACCCTCTCAGCCAATTATAGGGGCCGTTCAGAGCAATCCCCAAATGAGGCAAAGTTTTTCTCTAACCTCTTCCGCACCTCCCCAGGAAGTGGCGGATTCGATTTGAGTGTCTCCACATACACTGTTCTGACTGCTAGCATGGGAGTGCAATGCTTACCTATGGGCCAGTATGGTCCTCTCCCCGATGGAATTGTGGGGCTAATAATTGGTCGCAGCTCCAGTGCCCTTAAAAGCCTTCAGGTCATCCCAGGCCTTGTTGATACTGATTACACTGGAGAAATTAAGATTCTTGTGTCTGTTGCTCATGGAGTTATCTCTATATCCCCTGGTGACAGAATAGCTCAAATTATACCATTACCAAGACTAGCCAGTGATGGAAAAGTCCACCGTGTAATTCGCAGTGCTGAAGGTTTTGGCTCTTCAGGCAACCCTCTTGTGAATTTGGCTTTGACATTAGATAAGAGGCCTCTAATTGAATTGATAATTAATGGCAGAACATTTAAGGGCCTTTTGGATACTGGAGCAGACACTTCCATTATATCCAAAGAGCATTGGCCTTCACAGTGGCCTTTGGCTACCGCTTACACCTTCTTGCAGGGTCTGGGAATATCCCAAAATCCTTCCAGGAGTCCTACTGTGCTCCGCTGGAAGGACAATGAGGGCCATAGTGGGCGATTTCAACCTTATGTCCTCCCCGGAATACCCATGAACCTCTGGGGACGAGATGTTCTGGTGGAGATGGGGGCTTCATTAGTCACGGATAGTCCAGCTGGCCAAATGATGATTAATCAGGGCTACGTGCCTGGACAAGGTTTGGGTAAAGAACAGCAAAGGTCTCCCTCTTTTAATCTACATGAAGTGACGAGGGAAGCGGGGGATAAACTAGGGCTCGGTTACCCTTTTTTCTAGGGGCTGCTGTGATTAGGCCTCCACCCACGCCCATTCCTATCACCTGGAAATCTGACACACCTGTGTGGGTACCACAGTGGCCCTTGCCAAAAGAGAAGTTAGAAGCCACAAGAATGTTAGTAGAAGAACAGCTACAGGCCGGACACATAGTCCCGTCTACTTCCCCCTGGAATACTCCCATCTTTGTTATCAAAAAGAAGTCCGGAAAATGGAGACAGTGAATGCGACTATGGGGATTATGGGACCAGTGCAACCTGGCATTCCCTCTCCAGGTGCCATTCCGCGAGATCATTATATCTTGATCCTAGATCTTAAGGATTGTTTTTTCACTATTCCATTACATGATCAAGATTCCAAATGCTTTGCATTTTCTATCCCGGCCATTAATGCTGCTGCCCCGCATGATAGATATCAATGGGTGTGCCTTCCTCAGGGTATGGCGAACAGTCCCACTATTTGCCAAATTTATGTCTCCAGAGTCGTTGCTCCTGTTAGAGTCAAACATTCGCGAGTGCATGTATATCGTTATATGGATGATTTGTTACTGGCAGCTCCCACGTCTGACCTGCTGTATGCCTGTTTCCAGGACCTAGAGAATCATTTACTGATGT
The DNA here is from genome assembly GCF_964194135.1 of Talpa europaea. Taxonomy (NCBI): domain Eukaryota; kingdom Metazoa; phylum Chordata; class Mammalia; order Eulipotyphla; family Talpidae; genus Talpa; species Talpa europaea. Next base: position 43,492,491 of record NC_140080.1, on the reverse strand, counting down.
CAGGTCTAAAGATTGCTCCTCAGAAGTTACAAATGGCTGAGCCTTTTCTGTATTTAGGATACCATTTGAGTAAGGGCAGTTATGCTCCAGCAGTACCAAAATTGGCAGTAGCTCACCTTCGCACCTGGCATGATTTCCAACGCCTATGCAGCGATCTAGCATGGATATGCTCTTCGCTCTCTATTACATCAGGAGAGCTGAAGCCTCTTTTTGACATGTTGAAAGGAGATGCAGACCCTGCTTCTCCTAGAGTCATTACGCAGGAAGCTCGTGAAGCGATCACTAGGGTCGAAAAGGCTCTAGCCCAGGTGACCTTAAATAGATTGTCTGTCTCTCACCCTTTTGATGTCTTGGTATTTTGTAGTAACCTTACTCCCACAGCACTTATATGGCAAGATGGTCCCGTTTATTGGATCCATCTTAACATCTGTCCAAAATGGATCTTAGAGCCATATTTTCATTTGGTTGCCAGAATTGTACAAATGGCTCTGGACTCCAGCCTACATCTTTCAGGTACTCACCCATGAGAGGTGATTCTCCCCTATAACAAAGAACAAATTCAGTGGTTAATACGCCACAATGAAACATGGAGTATTCTTTATTTTACCACTTCAGTGCTTTTTGATTCGCATTATCCTAGCAACCCTTTATGCAAATTTTCACAAAATCATCCAGTCTGTTTCCCCAGGATCCTCGTTACTGAACCTATTGCGGGGGCACGGACAGTGTTTACAGAAGGCTCCAGTAATGGTACAGCCTCTTTTGTCTCTGAAGGGGATCGGAAGGTAGTCTCGGTGCCCAGTGGTTCAGCCCAAGTCATCGAGGCGACAGCCGTCCTCTCGGCTCTCGAGACCTACTCACGAGAACCTATCAATTTGTATTCTGACAGCAAATATCTGGTACATGCTTTAAATGTTTTGGAAACTGTTGCTCATATTTCTGTTCATAGTTCCATTGCACCCCTCCTTCATCAGTTGCAAACACTGATTCGTAAGAGAACTCATCACCTTTTTGTGGGTCATATCAGAGGTCATCTCCCATTGCCAGGACCTTTAGCGGCTGGCAATGCCGCGGCTGATTCTCTTACTAGGGGACATCTAATTTGTCCAGTACTTCAGAGTGCTATGGAAGAACATGCAGTCTTGCACACCAACGCCACATCACTTAAGGGTCGTTACGGGTTGACTCGTCATCAAGCTCGTGACATTGTTCGTGCCTGTCACAAGTGTGCACCTTTTGCTCCAGCTGCTGTGCCGCCCCCAGGAGTTAACCCCCGGGGCATCCTCCCTAACCATATTTGGCAAACCGATGTGACTCATGTACCATCTTTTGGATGATAGAGCCTGGTCCATGTCTCCATGGACACATTCTCTGGTTTTCTTTTCGCCTCCCCACATTGCGGTGAAAAGACTTCTGATGTTTGCTCACATTTGTTACAAGCGTTTGCGGTAATGGGCCGCCCACGTGTCATTAAGACAGATAACGGTCCTGGTTATACCAGTACGGCTTTTGCCTCCTTTTGTGTGGTCCATCGCATTGTGCACAAAACTGGAATTCCATACAACCCGCAGGGGCAGGGTATAGTTGAGCGTGCCCATGGTTCTCTGAAGACTATGCTTTTAAAACAAACAGGGGGAGAACACTCCCCCAGGGACCATTTGACTACAGCTCTCTTTACCCTTAATTTTTTGACCCTAGATACCCAGGGGTGGTCAGCTGCTGATCGGCACTGGTCGCCAGACCCTCAGCAGGTCACGATGCTGCAAGCGAGATGGAAGGACCAGGTTAATAATGAGTGGCAACCACCCACGCCAGTATTAATACAGCTGCCCGGCAGCATTTATCTTTTCCCACAGGATGCGGAATCACCCTAAAGGGTTCCTGCTCGGTTGGTTCGGTTTGTCGATGTACCTGACCCTGCTAACCTTGATGACATGAGCATCCCAGATGTCAGTATGATGGGCGATTGTGCATCAGCTGCCTTTTTTGCTCCTCATTGATCGTCATGATTCCACTTTTCCGCAAGTGTTTGCCACTAATCTTACTACTGGTCTGGCTTCCAAGCCATTGGATAGTGCCCTGTTGGGCCAGGGTGGGTTAAATTATTTAATGACATTTAATCTGCAAACATTAGTTCTACCATTGAACAATCCGTTAGTATCCAGAATAATAGATCAGAGAGTTTGTCTACTGTTGTTTACCTGTCCCCTCCTTCTTTTTTGTCCTCTTCAATAATGCAGGAAATGCAACTGTATTGAACTGTTCAGCGGAGCCCTGCACCTTCTCTGCCTGCTGGACCCAGAGTGCGGAGAGTGCAGTGATCGTTCGTGTGCCTTCTACTTTAGTCATACCCGTGGATGTTTCTGCACATCTTTCCCCTGTTCTACCTAGGAGGAGACGTGATTTTGGCATAACTGCAGCTGTTGTTGCTGTTTCAATAGCGGTGGCCGTGGCTGCGGCTGCTGCTGCCGTCTGTCACTCAAGCTGCTGCAAATGCTGACACTATAAACAATTTAGTTGCCAATGTTGTTTTTGCGTTATCAACATAGCAAGACATGAATGAACATTTATGAAATGGACTTTTGATGCTTAATTAGCAGATAGCTCTGATGTAAAAAGAGATAGATACACTTTTGTTAACTGCTCACATGCATTGTAACTTTTTGTACAGTTTTATTTGTGTAATTCCTGTTATGGTGAAAAATATGTTTATGGAAGATAATAGGTTAAATAGTGTAATCAGAGGACCTTGGAACTACCAGCTCCTGAACCTGACCTCTCAATTGGCAAGACAGCTCATAACTGTTAATGACACTCGGGTTACCCTGTTTCGAGTAAGGGTCTCATTGCCTGGTTTAGAGGACTCCTCCCAGAGTTGCTGTTTGTGCATTCGGCATATGGTTTCTCTGTCGGCTACGGAAGTGAAACAAAAAACGTGCTATTGCGGTCAGGCAAGTACTTGGCGCCATGGTACTTGACCAGGACTTCCCAGTGGCATCCGGATGGGTCAACTTAGCCCTAGAGAACCTGAGAGCCAAAAACGGGTAAGAGCGTAGCCCGTCCAGACCAACCTAAGACAGTGGTCCAGACCAAGTGCGCCGGATTAGCGATGACGGGTAAGGCTGGTCACGGAATATGCCAACCTAAGACAGGCCAGGTGTCTCATTTAAAAGAAAAAAGGGGGAGATGTCCGGAGCCACCTGGAGCATGCGCCGTGTTGCACAACACACGTGCCATTAATTAAGTTTTGCTTTACTGTTTTGCCTGCTGAGAAACCACAGGTGTTTCCTATTAATCAAATGAGACTGGGAGGTACGATGGGAGGAGCTACCAGGATATAAGAAGAGAACCACAAGAAGGTCAAGAGGTTATTGCAAGAGAGGTTATTGCCAGAGAGGTTATTGCGAGAGGTTACCACGAGAGGAGCAGAGAGAAGGTCAGGGAAGGTAGAAAGACAGGGAAAAGTAAAAGAAAGGTAAAGGGAAAATAAAGAAGTAAACGCTAGCATCAAGTTGTCTCAAGCTCCTCATTTCAATCCTCAGCCCTTCTCTTTTCGTGCCTACGAATCCCGCGGGTCGGGGTACCTTAAATATTCTTATGTATTTCATGATTTAGAGTAACTGAATTAATTTCACCTTTTAGTTGGGAAAGAACATTATTACTTCAGTAAAATTTCTTAAATATTATTAAAATATTTCAGTTTGGAGTTAGAATTTGTCTCATGCAATATGTCCTTAAGTTCAATTTACAACACAGAAAATCTATTTTACCTGTGCTGCATGTACTAGAAAAGGGGTGACTCAGGTAGAGTGAAAAGTGCTTCCCATCACTGTCAATGTTTCTTTTCAATTTCTCTGTCTATATCAGTGCTACAATCCCTGGAATTCAAAGCTGCTGTGAAGGATTGCTTTTGCATCATGGTTATTGATGCCTGTGTTCCTTTGAAAGGATATAGGCTGGAATATCCTATTCAAACATCTTCCTGACACAATATCCATGTCTGGACAAATCAAGAAGCTCAGTGTTCAGTCAGAGAATGATTGAGCATGCTCCTCACAGGAAACCTGGAATGAAATGATACTGAAATGCCCCTGTGCTCTCCAAAAACACAGTGGCAGGAGATGGGGTTGAGAGCCACATACCTCCCAGGAGATAGCACATAGCTACTATGATGTGGGATCATGCCATTTGGTATTTCCTCTGAGAATAAAGAAGAATATGGAACAGAAATAAATTTCTAAAGAAATAAATTTCTAAATAAATTTCTAAATTTCTTTGAGAAGTTCTTTCATGTAGATTACAAAATGCATTTAAAATATTTACAGTATGCTAGCTTTAATACAGCTTGAAAGAAGTGAAAATTGCAATGAAAGTTGACACTAAAGAATCTGAATTGCTTTATGCTGATATCATTGTTGGAAATTTAAACCTGTTGGGAATTATAAACAGACTTTTTCATTTGGATATTATGAGTGAAATGACCCACCCAAATTGACTGGGAAAAAATTAAAATTCGGGCCTCCCTGGTATGGCAGGGTGTTGAGCACAGCACTGTGAAGCTGCCTGTGGCCTTCACATTGCAAGTTCAATCCCTGGCAGCTGGGGAGCAACCCATATGGTGTGGCAGACCTCTCCTGTCTTGCCCACTGGTCCCCTCAGCTGTGTATTTTAGTACATCTGCCTGTTCTGCTCCCTGCTTTCTCTGGTGAATCTTCCCCCCCACACACACAACTCTGGCCTGTACCCCCACTTCTAAAACAAAAATTTTAATTTGTTTTGTATATATGGGGAAAATATTCATCACAGCAGCATCTAATAGTTAGAATCTAAAAACCTGAATAGCAAAAGCTCTCCTAACTGAAAGGGAAAAAAATGGAAGCATTACACTTTCAAAGTACAAACAATACTGCAAAGCCATTATAATAAAAACAGCATCGAATTGGAACAAACACAGACACACACACCAATGGGACAAAATTGAAAGTCCAGAAATAAAACCATACATATATGCTCAACTAGTCTACCACACAGGATCAAAGAATATACACTGGAACAGGGAAAGGCTCTTCAATAAATGGTGTTGGGAAAACTGGTCTGCAACATGCAAGAAAATGAAACTAGATTACTATCTCATACATTACACAAAAACCAACTCAATATGGATAAAAGATTTGAACATAAGACCTAAAATCTTAAAATACATAGAAGAACACATAGGCAAACATTCCATGACATAAACCTCTAGATTCCATGACCTAAACCTCTGGATTCTCCTCTAGAAGCCAGGAAAACAAAACAGAAGATAAACAGGAGGAACAATATCAAACTAAATAATTTCTGTACAGCAAAAGAGACAATAATCAGAACAAAGAGAAAATCTACTGAATGGGAGGAAATATTTGCACACTATTTGACAGATAAGAGACTGACATAAAACATCTACAAAGAACTTACAAAACCCAACAAAAAGAAAGCAAACAATCCAGTCAAAAATGGACAAAAGATGTAAAAGACATTTCTCCACAGAAAAAAAGCCAAGTGCCCAACAGGCAGAAGAAGTTGTTCAACATCGCTAGTTATCAGAGAAATGCAAGTGAGATACCACCTCACTCCAGTAAGAATAGCCCACATTTAAAAAAAATGGGGGTAACAATAAATGCTGAAAAGGATGTGGAGATAAAGGAACCCTCTTATACTGCAGCTAGGAATATAAACTGGTCCATCAATATGGAAAGCTGTGTGAAGCTTCCTCAGATCACTAAAAATAGATCTACCATATGAGCTACTCTGGCAGAGTAGCCAATCTAATTGGCATCATATGAGTCCCCTTCCTTCTGCTTTGAACTCTTGACCTCTATCTCTTTCCAAACCTCCTTTTTTGTTCCACTGACTTTAGAGTCTACATTCATGTAGATTCTCCATGGGTATATGTGTCATTAAATTTGTTCCTTTCTCTTACTATTTTTTAAAAGATTTATTTATTTATGCAAGAGTTGGGGTACAGGTCAGAGGTGTGGGAGGGTGAGAGGATTCACCAGAGACAGAGTGGGGAGCAAAACAGGCAGATAGACCAAAAGCAATGCTGAGAGGAGCAGCGGGTGGGGCAGGATAGGTCAGCCAAGCCATGTGGGTATCTCCCTGACCCACCAGGAATCGAACCCACTGCAGAGGGTATGGAGAGCTTCATAGTGCAGCGCTCAGCCTGCTGCACTACCGGGGAGGCCCTCCTTTCTCTTACTATAAAATTGACTAAAATTAATTTTCCAGCCTGAGAAGTACCCAGAGAGTAGGTGGAAATTACCATTCTGCACCTATATAACTTAAAATTTTGTAGGATTCCTGAATTCTCTTAATCATCAATTCCAGTTACTATTTAAGTCTTTGCTTTTTAATTGAGTAGCCACAGCTTCATGGAAAAGTTGAAGTGAAATCCATAAAGGCTTCCCCAACATTTGGAAAGTGGTTTATAAAAAGCCCAAATCATTGAAATGTTTTGTATTTGATGCTGCATTTGGCAACAAGTAGCAGAAACTCAAGCAGTGGCTCAAACATTTAAAGAAAATTTTCTCAATTACTTAGAAATCTTGAAGCTCCTATTGCATCTATCTTCCAGCAGATCAAGGATGTGTGGATGCGAGTCTCTGGAATAATCATGATTTTTCATGCAGGGTCCTGCCTGATAAAGGAATTGCTTCACCAGACAACATATATGTGTTTCCTAAAGGAGAATTATGAGACCCTGGCCCATATCAAGAGAAATCATCTCACTGGGAATTTTCATGTTCGAGGAAACTTGCAAGATAATGGTTTTATATTGCCATCCACAAAACATAAAAGTGATGTTGAAATTACAAAAGCGAAATGCAAACCAAGAAAAGGACTTCTACTTCAGTGAGCCATTACTGCAACCTTTAAGTTGTGTCCCATAGCACATTACTGTGATTAACTCCTCCAGATGGTCTTAAGCAAACCTTCGGCAATCCACGCTGAAATTTTTTTGACAGATAAACCATGGAGAATCAACCCAGTATCCTGCAAGAAGCTCTGAGATAATAGCTGGAACCTTAACAATCAGGCTGACCAGCCAAAACCCAGCTTCTTTGCAGATAATTTTATGAAACCCCAATGGTAAGACCCAAGATTCCAGATGGTCCTTTAGGGTGTGAGCCCACCATATTCTCAGAGATATCAGTCTTATGAATAAATTTAGCTTTCCTGACTCTAGCTTTTGTTTCTTATGGCAGGCTGCAGAGCTTGGTTTTATGCAACACTGTTGGTCTCAAACTTTAGGTAGGAAGCAGAGGGTCTCTGATAGATTTTGCTTACTACCACACTGAAAAATCTGATCGTAAGCAATTTCATGATGAAATGATCTTGACTTGAATCTCTGAAAAAAATGATGGAGTCCAATTTTCTTAAAGTAAAGAATAACTCTTTGCATGTCCAATACACATATCTAGCTTTTTTCCCATTCGTTGAAAACATATATTCTGTCTCCATGGGAAAATAAAATCAAACTCCAATCCAGTGATCTTATTTATGTCTAAATCCCAAAATGTGGATGCTATGCAGCTCTTTTCAGAACATAGAGTTTTAGCTTCTTTGATTCTGGAAAATCCTAAACTAAAAGAAGAACTCTTTTCTCAACATTCAAATATAAAAGGAAGGTGATAACATGAAAACTATCAATTCACACCAATGTTATAACAGTACAGGATTTGCCCCCACAGGTGCAGTCACTGCAGCACTCCCACCAAGAAGCATTCATGGGGGCCTTCCTGGTGGCATAAGGGGTAAGACGCAACCTATGAAGCTATCCACAGCCACTGCAGCACATGTTCGATTCCCAGCCAGCCAGGGAGCAACCCACATGGTGCAGCAGACCTCTTCTGCCTCACCCACTGCTCCCCTCATCAGTGTACTTCAGTCAATCTGCCTTTTCTGGTCCCTATTCTGTCTCTGGCGAATCCTCTCACTCCCCATGCCTCTGGCCTGTACACCAGCTCTTGTATGCATAAATAAATAAATCTTAAAAAAAAAAAGAAGCACTCATGTTCATCCAACAAACTCTGTTGCATCACTCACCTCCCTGCCATTCTTAATCCTCCCCCTCTGTAAGTCTCTGATCTGTGGTCAGCTTTCAAGGGTCGGTTTTAAAGTTTGTCTTTTTCTGATCTTTTGTTTGCTTTTTCTATATTTCACATACAAATGACACCATCTAGATTTATCTTTTTCATTTGACTTAATTCACTTGCCATAATCCCTTTGAACTCCATCTGTTATGCTGCAAATGGCATGAGTTTATCTTTTTTGATTGCTGAATAGTATCCCAGTATGTATATATACCACATCTTCTTGATCCACTCATTGCCTTGGGACATTTATGTTGTATCATCATTTTGTCTATTGTAAATAGTGCAGCTATAAACAGAATGCAACATTGATAAGTGTGCAGGACAATGGCACCTCAATAACAATAATTTAAAAAATAAAAATAAATGAATCATTATAGGTGAGGAAGTATAAACCCTAATTCCTTAACCTCATAGTAAATAAGGTATGTTTATTGGTGTGTTGAACTTTGACTTCTTTAATTTGTAAAATATTCCCTGCATCCATTCCCTTTGTGGAACTTCTCATTCATTGTTCATAGTGTGATTGAACTCCTCACTGTGTTTTCTTCTGGTTCATTAGCAACCACTATCCCTTCTTAACTGAACATAGCAAAGGGTGTCCTTTCTTGGACTCCACAAGTTTTTCAAAAAAAAGAAAAAACATGTGAGTGCATGTTCAGAGTCCCAACAACTGCTTTAACTTGGAATCATAAAGTAACATTGCCTGTGAAGCTTGGGACTTTTGAGGTTACTTTACTAAGTGTACATTCTAAAATCAATGAAAGCAAACAACAACCAACCAAACAGCTCTGATACGGAGTTCCATATCAAAATAACCACAGTTTCTTTGTTCAAACATATTTGAGTTGTAATATGTACTTCTATATTTCTGCCTGCTGTGCATTGCATGAACTCAGTCCTATATGCTGATTTCTACAAGGTTTGCTCCTACTTTCTGCAGGTAAATATCAATGCATAGTGTTTCAAAATAATCAATTTTAGAATTTAAAACATATCATATGTTGAAAATTCATAATCCCAATGGTAGCAAGTAATAGATCATTTGATTATCATATGTTTCTATTATTACATTAACATATTAACTATGTCTCTAGATATTATAATCACATTTAAGGAAAACATATGATAGTGAGGAAGATTTAGTTGGGAATTGGAAAACGCCCCTGGACTCCTTTAAAGCTTTTACATGACTTTAAAAGATGAGATTTGTGGGCCTCCCTGGTGGCACAGAGAATTGAGCCAGCACCGTGAAGCTGTCCATGGCCTCTGCAGTGCGGGTTTGATTCCCGACTGACAAGGGAGATACCTACATGGCGCGGCAGACCACTCCTGTCTTGCCCGCTGCTCCCCTCAGCAGTGTTTTCGTTCCATCTGCCTATTCTGCTCCCCACTCTGTCTCTAGTGAATTCTCTCACCTTCCTGTGCCTCTGGCCTATACCCGAGTTCTTATATAAATAAATCTTTAAAAAATAAAAAAAAATTTTAAAAAGATGAGATTGGCATCTCATTGAAAGACAATAAAATATGGTTATATAAAACTGACTTGGTCTACCCCTTCAGTAATAATAAAAAAATTTGAATTCAAAATTCCAAAACTAAAATGATAAAAAAATATTGAAATACATCAACAAAATACACAAGAATTATAGCACAATTAGAAATGGGATAACATATTAATAATAGGACTACCAGAAAGGGAAGAAAGATAACAAGGATCAAAAAACATATTTGAAAGATTGATGACTGACAATTCATAAAATTTATGATAGACACAAAAGCACATTCTAGGAAGAACATAAAACACCAAATAGGATAAATATAAAAAAATCTATACATGGGAATATCATACTAAATCTGCAGATATATAAAAAAAAAATCTTGAAATGGCAACTTACTTAGAAGGGGCAAGGATAACAATACATCAGACTTATATTCAGATATGATGCAAGACATGAGTGGAGTAAAATAAATATGTGGTGGATAAGAAAACTAAACTACATAGAATTCATTTTGCAACAAAATTATTTTTAAATGTGAAGGTGAAATAAAGACTTTAGCTGAAAATCAAAAACTCAGGGTATTTTTAGTAAAAAGATCTATCTTTCAAAAAATATTCAAAATTGTTCAAACAGAAGAAAGTAATATAGTCCAGAAAGTCAAGTCTACATAAAGGAAGAGAATTAGGAAATAATTGAGGTGGGGCCTCTCTCGTGGCACAAGGGGTTAACACTATGAAGTCTCAGCACTGTGAAGCTATTGCCAGCCACCATGGCATGAGTTTGATCCTGAGCTAACCCACATGGCCCAGCAGAACTCTCCTGTCTCATCCATTGCTCCCCTCAGCAGTGTATTTCAGTCGATCCACCTGTTCTGATCCCCATTCTGTCTTTGGTGATCCTCTCACCCCTGCACCTATGCCTGTACCCCAGTTCTTCCACATAAAAATAAATAAAATATATTTTTTGAAAAATAGGCTGTAGGTAAAATAAATTTTAGTTTTTCTTATTCAAAATTGATCTCACAGAAAACAATGGTCTAAAAAAGAATATAAATAAATTGCTCATCAGTTATAGCTTATGTGAAATGATTGATGGTCATAGGTGATGGGAAAGTTGAAATGGGAATGCTGTTCTTTAGTACTTACACAACTTACAAAATTTTATATTGTTATTTTAATCATTTTTTGAATTTCATAGAAGTACCAATGGTTTATAGCATCCTTAGTATATTGTAAATATAGAATATACAACCTATGTACAGTCACCATGTTACACCCACAACCAAAGCAACCATAGTCCATGACCATAGTCTATTATACTTTCTCCCTAGTATATGCTCAGTCCTCCTCCTTCCAATCCTGCTCTGGCTGCCTCCATTCTATACTCAGCTTTCAAGACTGAGTTTCTAATATGAATTTTTCTGACCATTAGATATGTTACTCTGTAGATCATATATAAGTGATGCTATCCTTTGTCTGTCTCCTTCTCATTAATTTGAATACAAGCATCCCTTCCAGTACCATCCATGTTACCACAAACTACAAGAGTTTGCCTTTTTGACAGCTGGGTAGTATTCTGTGTGTGTGCATATGTTGTGTGTGTGTGAATATACACATATATACATATACCACATCTTGATCCATTCATCTGTTTTGGGACATTTAGATTGTACATATCTTGAAAACTGTAAATAGTGCTACAATGAGCATGGGAGCACAAGTTTCCCTACAAATTAGTGTGTCTGTATTATTCAAGTACATACCTCATTGTGGAATTGCCTATGGCAATTCCCTTTGTAATCTTTGTAAAGAAAATTCCTTGGTAAAGAAAAATTCCTTTGTAAATAAAACTCTATATAGTTTTTTTAATAAATTCTATTTTTATATTCCCCATACAATTGCTACCCCCTTATTTTGACCCTAATCCCTCCCCTCCCCACCCCTCACCCCCCAAAGAGTGTCTCTGGTTCACAGTTGTTTGTTGACTTTGATTTTCACTTACTTATAGTTATTCATTTTCCTGGTCCCTTATTTAAGTTTTCTAGATTCCTGCTATGAGTGAGACCATCCAGTATTTATCTTTTTCTTTCTGGCTTATTTCGTGAGCTTGATCCCTTCCAGCACCATCCATGTTGCTGTAAATTGCATGTATTTATCTATTTTGATCTCTGAGTAATATTCCATGGTGTATATGTACCACATCTTCTTGATCCAGTCATCTATTTTTGGGCATTTGGGTTGTTTCCAAAGCTTAGCTATTGTAAACAGTGCTGCTATAAACATAGGGGTGCAGGTGTTCTTTGGAATTGATGTTTCTGTGTCCTTTGGGTAAATACCTAGGAGTGGAATTGCTGGATCATATGGAAGCTCTATGTTTAGTAGGTCCAGAAATCGCCACACAATTCTCCATAGTGGTTGGACCAGTTTGCACTCCCACCAACAGTGCAGGAGAGTTCCTTTTTCTCCACATCCTCGCCAACATTTGTTGTTGCTAGTTTTTTTTTTTTTTTAATATATGCCATTCTCACTGGTGTAAGATGGTGTCTCATGGTAGTTTTGATTTGCATTTTGCTGATTATAAAGGATGTTGAACATTTTTTCATATGCCTGTTGGCCATTTGCATTTCCCCTTCAGAGAAGATTCTTTTAAGCTCTTCTGCCCATTATTTGAGAGGATTATTTTCTTTGTTGTTGAGTCTCATCAGCTCTTTGGTGATTTTTGTGATCAGTCCTTTATCATTAGTGTTGTGTGCAAAAATGTTCTCCCAGTAGTGGGGTTTCTCTTTGTTTTTGTTGTTGTCTCTTTTGCTGTGCAGAAGCTCTTTAATTTGATGTAGTCCCAGATGTTCATCTTTGCCTTCACTATCACGCTTTGGGTGATGTGTCTGTAAAGATGTCTTTGATGTGCATATCACGTAGTGTTTCGCCTATATTTCCTTCTATGTATTTTATCGTTTCAGGTCTTATGTCTAGTTCTTTTTTAAAAGGTATTTTTTAAAGATTTATTTATTAATTCAATTTATTTATTTTATTTATACAAGCACTGGGTACAGTCAGAAGAGCAGGAGGGTGAGAGAATTCACCAGAGCTGGAGCAGGGAGCAGAGCAGGCAGAAGGACCGAAGTACACGGCTAAGGGAAGCAGCGGGCAGCAGGAGAGGTCTGCACGCCATGTGGGACCCTCTTCCGGTGGCTGGGGAGCAGCTGGGGATCGAACCGGCACTGCAGAGGCTGCGGGCAGCTTCGCAACCCAGCACTCAACCGCTGCGCCACCAGGGAGGCCCAATCTCTAGTTCTTTAATCCATTTTGAGTTGATTTTTGTGTATGGTCAAGCTTCATTCTTTTGCATGTAGCAACCCAGTTTTCCCAGCACCATTTACTGAATAAACTTTCTTTGCTCCAATGCATAGTCTTTGCTCCTTTGTCAAAGATTAGTTGACCATAAATCTGTGGGTTTATTTCTGGATTTTCTATTCAATTCCATTGGTCTGTGTGTCTGTTCTTGTTCCAATACCATGCAGTTTTGATGATTATGGCTTTGTAGTAAAGTTTGAAGTCTGGGAGTGTGATGCCTCCCTTCCCTTCTTTTTTCTTTTTTCTTTTTTTTTCAGGAGAGCTTTGGCTATTCGGGGTTTTTTGTGATTCCATATGAATTTCATCAATAATTGTTCTATTTCTTTGAAGAATGACATTGAAATTTTGATTGGAATAGCATTGAATCTGTATATTGCTTTTGGTAGGATGGCCATTTTAATAATGTTTATTCTTCCAATTCATGAGCAAGGGATGTCTTTCCATTTCTTTGTGTCTTCTTCTATTACTTTTAACAGTGTTTTATAGTTTTCGTTGTATAGGTCCTTTACCTCTTTTGTTAGATTTATTCCCAAGTATTTGATTTTTTTTGTTTTGATAATAAAAGTGATGGTTTTTTTTTATTTCTTCTTCTTCATATTTATTGTTTGTGTATAGGAAGTCTACTGACTTTTGCGTGTTGATTTTGTATCCTGCCTCTTTACTGAACTGATTGATGACCTGAATTAGTTTTTCTGTGGAGTTTTGGGATTCTCTATGTATATTATCATATCATCTGCAAATAGTGATAGTTTCAGTTCTTCTTTTCCAATTTGGATTCCTTGTATGTGTTTCTCTTGTCTTATTACTAGGACTTCCAGTATTATATTGAAAAGCAGTGGTGAGAGTGGACATCCTTGTCTTGTTCCAGATCTTAATGGAAATGCATTCAGCTTTTCACCATTGAGAATGATAGTGGCTGTTGGCTTGTCATATATGGCCTTTATGATGTTGAGGTATGTTCCTTGTATCCCAAGAATTTCAAGGGCCTTTATCATGAATGGGTGTTGCAGTTTGTCGAAAGATTTCTCAGCATCTATTGATATGATCGCATGGTTTTTTATATTTCTTTTTGTTGACGTGTTGGATAACGTTGATTGATTTTCGGATGTTGACCCATCCTTGTGTCCATGGAATGAATCCCACTTGGTCGTGGTGAATTATCTTATGGATACATTGTTGGATTCTGATAGCTAAAATTTTATTGAGGATTTTTGCATCAGTGTTCATTAGGGAGATTGGCCTGTAGTTTTCCCTTTTTGTGTCGTCCTTGTTCGGTTTTGGTATTAGTGTAATGTTGGCTTCATAGAACGTGTTTGGTACTATCCCTTCCTTCTCAATTTTTCGGAAGAGTTTGTGAAGGATAGGCACTAATTTGTCTCTGATTGTTTGGTAGAATTCATTTGTAAATCCATCAGGTCCTGGGCTTTTGTTTTTGGGGAGGTTTTTGATACCATTTCAATTTTGCTGCTTGTAATTGGTCTGTTTAGGTGTTCTACTTCTTCTTTTTCTAGCTTTGGGTGATTGTAGAGTTGTAGGAATTTGTCCATCTCCTCTAGATTGTTGAACGTGTTTCCATATAACTGTTCATAGTAGTTTCTGATAATTCTCTCGTTTTCTGCTGTATCCGTTGTGATTTCTCCTCTTTCATTTATGATCCTGTTTATTTGTGCTTTCTCCCTTTTTTCCATTGTGATCCTGGCGAGGGGTTATTCTATTTTATTGATTTTTTCAAAGAACCAGCTCTTGGTTTCATTAATTTTTGGGATTGTTTTTTTAGTTTCAATTTCATTTATTTCTGCTTTGGTTTTATTATTTCTTTTCTTCTACTGGTTTTGGGGTTTTTTTGTTTTTCTTTTTCTAGATCTTTGAGCTTCAAGATTAGGTTGTTTCTTTGACTTCTTTCTTGTTTCTTGATGTAAGCCTCTACTGCTATATACTTTCCTCTTATTACTGCTTTTGCTGCATCCCATACATTTAGGAAATTGGTGTCCTCCTTGTCATTCAATTCAAAGAATTTTTTATAATAAATTTTATTTTTATATTCCCCATACAATTGCAACCCCCACATTCTGACCCCAATCCCTCCCCTCCCGCCACCCACCCCCCAAAAAGTGTCTCTGGTTCATAGTTTTTTGTTGATTTTGATTTTCACTTTCTTATAGTTATTCATTTTCCTGGTCCCTTATTTAAGTTTTCTAGATTCCTGCTATGAGTGAGACCATCCGGTATTTTTCTTTTTCTTTTTGGCTTATTTCACTGAGCATGATCCCTTCCAGTGCCATCCATGTTGCTGCAAATTGCATGTGTTTATCTTTTTTGAATGCTGAGTAATATTCCATGGCATATATGTACCACATCTTCTTGATCCAGTCATCTATTTTTGGGCATTTGGGCTGTTTCCAAAGCTTAGCTATTGTAAACAGTGCTGCTATAAACATAGGGGTGCAGGTGCTCTTTGGAATTGATGTTTCTGTGTCCTTTGGGTAAATACCTAGGGGTGGATCATATGGAAGCTGGATCATATGGAAGCTCTATGTTTAGTAGGTCAAGAAATCTCTACACAGCATTCCATAGTGGTTGAACCAGTTTGCACTCCCACCAACAGTGCAGGAGAGTTCCTTTTTCTCCACAACCTCGCCAACACTTGTTGTTGCTACTTTTTTTAATATGTGCCATTCTCACTGGTGTAAGATGGTATCTCATGGTAGTTTTGATTTGCATTTCCCTGATGACAAGTGATGTTGAACATTTTTTCATATGCCTGTTGGCCATTTGCATTTCCTCTTCAGAGAAGTTCTTTTTAGCTCTTCTGCCCATTTTTTGACTGGGTTATTTTCTTTGTTGTTGAGTCTCATCAGCTCTTTGCAGATTTTTGTGATCACTCCTTTATCATTAGTGTTGGGTGCAAAAATGTTCTCCCAGTTGGTGGGGTTTCTCTTTGTTTTTGTTATTGTCTCTTTTGCTGTGCAGAAGCTCTTTAATTTCATGTAGTCCCAGCTGTTTATCTTTGTCTTCACTATCACTGCTTTGGGTGATGTATCTGTAAAGATGTCTTTGATGTGCAAATCACGTAGTGTTTCGCCTGTATTTCCTTCTATATATTTTATGGTTTCAGGTCTTATGTCTAGTTTTTTAATCCATTTTGAGTTGATTTTTGTGTATGGTGTGAGGTAGTGGTCAAGCTTCATTCTTTTGCATGTAGCAACCCAGTTTTTCCAGCACCATTTATTAAACAAACTTTCTTTGCTCCAATGCATAGTCTTTGGTCCTTTGTCAAAGATTAGTTGACCATAAATCTGTGGGTTTATTTCTGGATTTTCTATTCAATTCCATTGGTCTGTGTATCTGTTCTTGTTCCAGTACCATCCAGTTTTGATGATTATGGCTTTGTAGTATAGTTTGAAGTCTGGGCGTGTGATGCCTCCATTCCCTTCTTTCTTTTTCAGGAGAGCTTTGGCAATTCGGGGTTTTTTGTGATTCCATATGAATTTCATCAATAATTGTTCAATTTCTTTGAAGAATGACATTGAAATTTTGATTGGAATAGCATTGAATCTGTAGATTGCTTTTGGTAGGATGGCCATTTTAATAATGTTTATTCTTCCAATCCATGAGCAGGGGATGTCTTTCCATTTCTTTGTGTCTTCTTCTATTTCTTTTAACAGTGTTTTATAGTTTTCTTTGTATAGGTCCTTTACCTCTTTTGTTAGATTTATTCCCAAATATTTGATTTTTTTTTGTTTCGATAATAAAGGGGATGGTTTTTTTGACTTCTTCTTCTTCAGATTTATTGTTTGTGTATAGGAAGGCTACTGACTTTTGTGTGTTGATTTTGTATCCTACCACTTTACTGAACTGATTGATGAGTTGAATTAGTTTTTCTGTGGAGTTTTTGGGGTTCTCTATGTATATTATCATATCGTCTGCAAATAGTGATAGTTTGACTTCTTCTTTTCCTATTTGGATTCCTTGGATGTCTTTCTCTTGTCTTATTGCTCTGGCTAGGACTTCCAGTATTATATTGAAAAGCAGTGGTGAGAGTGGGCATCCTTGTCTTGTTCCAGATCTTAATGGAATTGCTTTCAGCTTTTCACCATTGAGAATGATACTGGCTGTTGGCTTGTCATAGATGGCCTTTATGATGTTGAGGTATGTTCCTTGTAGCCCAAGAATTTCAAGGGCTTTTATCATGAATGGGTGTTGCACTTTGTCGAAAGCTTTCTCAGCATCTATTGATATTATCATATGGTTTTTATTTTTTTTTTGTTGATGTGTTATATAACGTTGATTGATTTTCGGATGTTAAAACATCCTTGCGTCCCTGGAATGAATCCTACTTGGTCGTGGTGAATTATCTTATGGATACATTGTTGGATTCTGATAGCTAAAATTTTGTTGAGGATTTTTGCATCAGTGTTCATTAGGGAGATTGGCCAGTAGTTTTCCTTTTTTGCGTTGTCCTTGTTCGGTTTTGGTATTAGTGTAATGTGGCTTCATAGAACGTGTTTGGTATTATCTCTTTCTTCTCAATTTTTTGGAAGAGTTTGTGAAGGATAGGCACCAATTCATCTCTGAATGTTTGGTAGAATTGGTTTGTAAATCCATCAGGTCCTGGGCTTTTGTTTTTTGGGGAGGTTTTTTATTACCATTTCAATTTCTCTGCTTGTAATTGGTCTGTTTAGGTGTTCTATTTCTTCTTTATCTAACTTTGGGTGATTGTAGAGTTGTCGGAATTTGTCCATCTCCTCTAGATTGTTGACCTTGTTTCCATACAACTCTTCATAGTAGTTACTGATTATCAATTCAAAGAATTTTTTAATTTCTTCTTTGATCTCCTTGTTAGTCCAGTAGTCTTCCAGAAGTGTTATTTTCAATATCCATGAGGTAGGAGAGTTCCTTGCCTTCTTTTTATGGTTTATTTCTAGTTTGATACCTTCATGGTCAGAAAAGATGGTTGGTATGATTTCAATCTGTTGATGTATCTTTGAAGCTTGTCTTGTGTCCCAGTATATGATCGATCCTAGAGAATGATCTGTGTGCACTTGAGAAAAATGTGTACTCAGATTTTTTTGCGTTTAGTCTTCTATAGATGTCTGTTAAGCCCAAGCGCTCTAGGTCCTTATTTAGAGCTTTAGTGTCTTTTACTTATTTTTTGTCTCATTGATCTATCCATTATTGATAGTGGTGTGTTGAAGTCTCCCACTACTTATGTATTTTCTCTGATGTCTGTTTTCAGAGATAATAGATGTCTGATATATTTTGGTGCTCCTTCATTTGGTGAATATATGGTAATGAGTGTTATTTCTTCTTGAAGTATTTTCCCCTTGATCATAATATAGTGACCATTGGGGTCTCTTTTTATCTTTTTTAGTTTGAAATCTGTTTTATCTGATATAAGTATAGCTTTTCCTGTTTTCTTTTTTAGTCCATTTGCTTGTAGGATTGTTTTCCATCCTTTAACTTTGAGTCTATTTTTATCTTTTGTAGCTAAATGTGTTTCCTGGAGACAGCAAAAGGTTGGGTTTTGTTTCTTAATCCAGCCTGCGACTCTGTGTCTTTTTATTGAAGAGTTTAGTCCTTTTACATTTACAGTTAATATTGATATGTTAGCATCTGTATTTGCCATTGTGTTTGTCTTTCCTTTGATTTTATTTATTTATTCTTTTAATAACTTATTTTTTTTTGCCTTCTTTCGTTGTTATTCATCCCTCTGAGTTTCTGGCTCTAGGATTCCTTGTATTATTTTTTGGAGTAGGGGCTTAGTCATAATGAAATTCCAGATTTCTGTTTGTCTGGGTACGTCCTTATTCTTTCTTCATAGAGTAAGGAGAGCTTTGCGGGATAGAGTATTCTTGATTGGCATCTGTTTTCTTGGAGTCTGTTGACTATGTCCCTCCACTCTCTCCTGGCCCTTAGAGTTTCTTCAGAGAAGTCTGATGTCATTATGATTGGATTTCCTTTGAATGTTATCTGTTTCTTCCCTCTTGTCAGCTTCATTATTTTTTCCTTGTCCTGGATTCTTGGGAGCATTACTATTATTTGTCTTGCTGTATTTTTCCTTTCGTCGTGGAAGTTTGCTGTTCTTCTTGCTTCTTGTGTATCAATTTTCAGCTCCTTCTTCATGTTTGGGAAGTTCTCTTCAATTATCTCCTTGAATATTTTCTCTGTTCCTACATCTCTCTCCTCTCCTTCTGGAATTCCTATAACTCTTATATTTCCTTTCCTCATGGAATCAGATAGTACCGAAGTCTTTCTTCTGTCTTTTTCCTTCATACTTCTTTTCCTTTTCTGTTTTGGTTCTTTTTATTTCTGTGTCTTCAAGAATACTTATTCGTTCTTCCATTTCATCTATTCTGCTTTCATTGCTTTTCCCAGAGTTCTTTAGCACCTCCATTAATTCTTTGATCTCCTGCATTTCTTTTACTTCCCTCTTTAGGGACTCAATTTCATTCTTCTGATCATTGATTATTTTCCCCTTATCATTGTTTTCCTTTATGACTTCTGTCACTTTTTTAATCATGGCAATTTTAAATTCTCTTTCTGGAAGGCTCAGAAGTTCTTCCAAGTTACTCTCATTGCAATCTGGGGGGTGGTTTTCTTTTTGTGGTGTGCTTTTTTCCTGAGGAATTGCTAGGTTGAGTGTGGTTCTTCTACTCCCTACTGTCTGTTTTCTAATTTTCCGTATGCATTGGGACACTGTGTTTCTGGGACTGGCCGGCATCTTGGGTGTACTTCTAAGCTCCCCTCTGGCTCCTCTGGGAGCCATCTGTCAGTTTCAAGCAGTCTTTACTGAAGAAAGGTCCCTGTTTTAAGATGCCGATGTGGGGACACGCTCCCCTGCGCTCCTGGTCTGCCCCGGTGGTGGGTTCCCGCTCCCCCTCTGGGCTGGGACTGCAGGCCTAAAGGGGCCTGGCATGGGCGAACTTCCCAGCTCACCTCTGGCTCCTCCGGAGCCTTCTGCTGGTTTTTGGCAGTCTTTACTGGAGAAATGTCCCTGTTCTAAAATGGCAATGTGGAACGCACCTACTGTGCGCCTGGTCTGCCCCAGCCCTGGGTGCCCAATCCCCCTCTGGGCTCTGACTGCAGGCCAGAAGCTCCATATATTTTTTAATAGTGGTTAGGCCAATCTACATTCACAACAGTTTAGGAGGGTTCCATTTCTGCATATTCTCACCAGAACATGTTGTTTCTGGTCTTTTCATATGGGGCATTCTCACAAGTATGAGGTGATTCCTCATGGTGGTTTTCATTTTATTTCTCTGACTGCAAGTAATGATGGACATTTTTGCATGTACCTGATGGCCATCTATATGTCTGCTTTGGAGAAGTGCCCATTTTTTTTAATTGGGTTGTTTTATTTTTGTAGAGATAAATGATTTCTTTGTAAAAAATTGATATCAGCCCCAATCTGATGTGTGGCTGTAGAAATATTATATCCCAATTAGTGGGGTGTCTTTTTGTTTTAGTTATGGTATATTTAACTATTCATAAATTGTTGGTTTAATGTATTCCAAATTGTGTATAATTTCTTCTTTTCCTTGCTGCCAGGGACAAATCCACAAAGATAAACAAAAAGCCTATGTTATGATGTACTCCATATATTTTATGTTTCAGGTCTTACATCCAAATGTTTTATGCATTTTTTGAGTGATGTTTTGGGTATGGTGTGAGATAGTAGTCTACTTTCGTTGTTTCGCATGAAAATGTCCAGTGTCCCCAATATCATTTATTGAAAAGAATTTCCTTCATTCAAAGAATATTCCTGACTTCTTTGTTATAGATCATCCCTATAGGTGTGGGTTCATCTCATTTCTATTCCACTGGTCTGTGTGTCTGTTGTTGTTCCAGTACCTTGCAGTTTTATTAAGTATCACTTTGAAGTCTGGACATGTGATATATCCATTCTTCCTCTTTTTCGTGGCTGGCATTTCTTTGGCTATTTGGGGTATTTTTATGATCCATGTGAATTTAGTTAATGCTGGTACTCATTCTTTGAGGAATGCCATTGAAGTTTTGATAGGAATTGCAGTAAGTCTATATATTGCTTTGGAGAGGATGGCCATTTTGATAATGTTGATTCTTCTAATCCATTTGCAAGGAATAGTTTCAAGTTCTTCATGCTGTTTTTATTCCCTTTAACAATGCCCTAATGTCTCCTTTGTATAGGCCTCTCATCTCTTTTGTTAGCTTTACTCATAGGTATCTAATTTTGGGGTATAATTTTGAACTTTTTTAAATATCTTCCTCTTATATATCATAATTTGCATGAAAGATGGCAACTGATTTTGTGTGTATTGATTTCATGATCTCTTTCTTTCCTGAAGTGATTTATTGTTTTAATTTTTCTGTAAGTCTTCAGGGTTCTCTATTCTCTATGTATGGTGTGTCATCTGCAAGTAATGATAGCTTTTTTCTCCTTTCCCAATGAATATTCCTTTCATATGCTTTTCTTTTCTAACTGCTTTATCTAGAAATTTCAGTACTATTTTTAATAATAGGGATGAAAGGAAACATCTTTGTCTTGTAAAAGATACTAGAAGAAAAACTTTCACTTTTCACCTTTGGAATGATGCTAGATGTGTGTGTGCCATATAGTGCCCTTATTTTGTTGAGATTTGTCCATTTCATCACTTTTTTTTTTTTAATTTTCATCTTAAATTGATGTTGGATCCTCTCAAATGCATTCTTAGCACCTATTGATATGATCATATGCTTTTTATCCTTTTTATTAATATGGTGAATTGCATTTATTGATTCCAGAGGTCAAATGACCCTCTTGTGTCTCTATTACAATTCCCACCAGTAAAAGTGTATATTCCTTTTAATGCTGTTGAATTTGGCATGCTAGGGTAGTTATTTTTAAAGATTTATTTATGCATACAACCACAAGTGTGGGGTGGGGATGTGTGAGAAAGAAGTCACCAGAGACAGAGTAGGGAGCAGAACTTGTGGATTTACTGAAATACACTGCTGACAGAGTAGTACGCAGGGCAGGAGAGGTATGCTGTGCCATGTGGGTCAGCTCCCTGGCCAAGGATCGAATTCGTGCTCAGTGGCTGCTAATAGCTTCATAGTGCTGAGACTTAACACTTGTGCCACCAGGGAGGCCCCTGTGAGCCAATTTTGATATGGCTGATTCAGGTTCATTACTCATCCTTCCCTTCCCTGTGTTTTCTTTATTAGCCTAGCTTCTTCCAAACACTGATCTTTCAAGGTCTTCATTTAGAACTCATCTGAGACATTGTTTACAAATGTTAGAGGGTAGTTCAGATTTAGTAGGTCTGGAATGGGACCCAGAAGTGCTAGGATTTTATTGAGGACTTTTGTAGCTGTGTTCATTAGGGAAATTAGTCTGTAATTTTCTTTTTTTGTGTTGTCTTCGTTTGGTTTCAGTTTTACAGTTATGTCTGTCTCATAGAATGTGTTTGGAAATATTTCTTCTTTATCAAAATTTTGAAAGTGTTTGAGCAGGATAGGCATTCACTTCTCTTTGATGGGTTAGTGGAACACACTATGAAACTGTCTGGTGATGGACTTATTTTATGTAGAGTATTGATTACTCTTTCAATTTCCTTATGTTTACCTTATTCAGGATTTCTTTTTCCTTGCTATTCAGTCTCAGATAAAAGTGTAATTCTAGAATTTGTCCACCTCATCTAGGTTACTAAACTTACTAGTGAATTAATCTTTTTTTAATTAATCTCTATAACAATGTCTTACTATACTCTGAAGTAGTGCAATATCTGTTCAAATTTTCCTCTTCATTTTAGAGTCTATTTATTGAGTTATTCCTGTGTTTTCTTTGTGAGACTAACTACAGGTTTGTCTATTTTTCAATGAACAACTCTTTTTTTTTTAAAGTTTTTTTTAAAGATTTATTTATTTATTTATACATTTATACAAGCACTGGGTACAGTCAGAAGCGCGGGAGGGTGAGAGAATTCACCAGAGCCGGAGAGGGGAACAGAACAGGCAGAGTGACGAAGTACACTGCTGAGGGGAGCAGCGGGCGGCAGGAGAGGTCTGCGCGCCATGTGGGACCCTCGCCCGGTGGCCGGGGATCGAACTGGTGCTGCAGAGGCTTGCAGGCAGCCTCGCAACCCAGCGCTCAACCACTGCGCCACGGGGGAGGCCCTCAATGAACAACTCTTATACTTATTAATCTCTGAATTACATTTTTCTTTTCTAATTCATTGATTTCTTCTTCAATTTTTATTAATTACTTTCTTCTGCTGGCATTTGGTTTTGTTATACTTTTTCTACTTCCTTGAGGTGAGCATTCTGATTATCTATTGGAACTCTTTATGATTTCTTGTTTGGGCCTGTGTAACTGTCCGGACCAGCAGGGCAGATCAGTGTGGTACCCAGGGGAGGAAGCAGGGGCTAGGTATAGGACAGGGGTACGCAAGGAGTGGAGACAAAGCCAGGATCATCACCAGTCTCATTTAATCAGGAATGTGCACAATGTTATATAGGGTTCAGAGGAGGAGGTCTCTCGTTATCTTGAACAAGGAGAGACCACCAATACAAACAAGCCACAAGGAGCAAGCAGGGGGCAGGGTTCAGTCGTCACAATAGGAAACGTGAAACCTTCACTCTAGCTAACATTCAGTACCTGCTTCAGGCAAGAACCCGGATGTTCAGGTCTGGGCCCCCACAGATCCTCCTTTTCTATTATTTCTAATGGGAGAGTGAAAAGACAAAACCCCTCGGGGACTGCGCCTGTCTTAGGTCATCAGGAGTCACAGACATGTGGTGATTTAGCACCTCAAGCCATTTTGAGTCTGCCCCCGATCTTACCCGTCATTGGCTGACCAGTCCATTGCACAGGGGAAAGGGGGTCTTATTTCTTCAGACTGAGCATATGTCTGAGTAAGAGCCTCCCTTATCTCACATCTCCAACCTATGATAATGTACCTGAATGGGTTTTGCCTGAAGGGCCTGAATCTGTTGTCTTATAAAGGTGATTATCCTGTTAAAAATGCAAGGACCCAAGACAACCAATATCAAAAGGGATAACAGGGGACCAATGAGGGGAAGAAGATAGGGTAAGAGTCCATTGAGACCGGTCCAGAGTGGATTTTCAGTTAGTTCCTGGCATCTTCTTTCCAGGTCATCTTGTAACTGTCGGATTTTATTGTGGACGATTCCTGATTTGTTGGCGTAGAAACAGCATTTCTCCTGCAGGACCAAGCAAATACCCGCCTTTTCCACTGTTAGCAAATCAAGGCCCTGTCGATTTTGAAGGACTACCTCAGCTAAGGAATCAACCTGATCCTGAAGATCCTGAATAGTACTAGAAAGAGCATGAACATCATTAATAAGTTGTTGAGACAGTTTAGTATATTGTGAGAGAGATACGCCTAATCCAGCTGTCCCTGAGGCCATGGCAGCAATTATACCCAGGCCTGTAAATAAGGGAATCGGGTGTACTGCTCTTTTACTTCTACTGAAAAAATGGTCAACCATTGGAATGGGCATGGGCTCACTTCCAGAAACAACGTCTATGTCGGGTAGGAGAAAACCCAACACGCATTGACCGGTCCAGTTAGCTGGCAATGGATGTGATTCATTTCCAGATCGCTGGAGGAGCCTCTGTGCTCCGAACGGTACCGACCTGGCCCGGCCGGTTTACGCAGGCTGCCTGGTATGGCACTCCCGCCCCCAGAGAGGTCACCACGTCTGAGAAGGTGAACGTGCAGACACATGGGTGTAGCGCACTGTGGCCCAGAACTGCCGATCAAGTGATCCTCCTGCCTCAGCCTCCCAGGTAGCCTGGGATTACAGGTGCGCGCCACTGCACCCGGCGTATCAGAAAACTAGATAGGCTGAACCAAAATGGGAACCGTGAAGGAGCAATTACGGTATGGTGCAAGTGAGGAATTGGTTGTTGGAAAGGCCAAAGGCACAGGGAAACCCATTTGTAAGCATAACCAACAATTATTGGCCAGTGAGGAATTTGTTAAATTAAGTAGATTGAAAGAGGAGTGGAGGATATTAAACGTATTGTAGTCAATGCCCAACTTTTGTCTTTCAGCAGGAAGGGCAATTGGATGGTAGCTAGTGCAGGGGGAAGGTGCAGTGCAAGCTGTTTTAAGATTGTACTGACAAAATGATCTCTGGCTTTGTCTTGAGGACCTCCTCCATCAGTGATATGTACTGGGGCAGTAGTTGCCCAGCACACTGTGTCACCCACCTTTTTGTTAGCACCACTGGTGGTCAGCAAGGTAGAGGCCTGTGGCTGACTCGCAGGGGATGTCCTGATAAGAACAGCAGTATAATAAGTCTTATTATTATTGGCCGTGCATTTAGAAAAGGTCTTGTAACACAAGGAGTGTACTGACTCAGCAAAGGAAGTGCAGGTACACTGCCCTCCATGTGAGGGGCCACCTATAGCTGTCCGGAGGCATTTATAGCCGGACTTACAGCTGGAGCCTGCAACAGTGACCAAATATGCGATGTGGCCAGGGCAAGCAATGTAAGAGACATACCCATTAGGAGCGGTAGAGAAATAGCCCCACCTGTACTCACAAGGTTTACCATGAAGATGTTGAGTCAAAGACACAATCTTGCCTGGATCCTTGAAGCCGGCAAAGGCCGAAGAGAAAGGTAACACCTCAGCATAGAGGATGAGCCGGAAGCGGTCACCATGCTGTAACAAATCTGTAACAAATCTGACAAGCCGTTCAGGCAACCATCGGGCCGCATCATGAGTCTGTGAAGAGACACATACTGAACCCCTTCCCCAGATCAGAACTGGGTCAGGGCTGTACAGAGATCCTGAAATTTAGTCCTTCAAAGTAAATGATCTCCGCCATCAAGGACAGCCTTTACTAAAGTTTGCAAATCTACGGGAGTGAGCCACCCTTCTGCGATAGAATCAAGAATTGTGAGAGTGAAAAGGGCACTAGCACCGTATTGGGTAAAGGCGGTTTTTAATTATTTTAAATGTTGGAAATTATGTGGTTGGTGATAACGGCAGCATTGGCCTTGAGCATCTAGATCTTCAATAACAGAAAAGACATAAGCCGCGGAAAAGGGCTTTTTGGGAGGCGGGAAAGCAGACAAAGCTGTGGGAGCGTGGGGGGAGGAGATAAAATGGTGTCGGCGTCAACCCCACTCCCATAATGGCAGAGCGGAATCTGAGTTGGATGAAGAAGTTAATTGGATCTGTTGAAGCTGAAAGGAAAGTTTATAACAGGTCTGTAGGCGGATGCGCTCCTCAAGGTGGGCGATTTTGGTTTTAAGGTCGAGATTAGGGTCAGCGAGTTGTGAGGGCGCAGAGGCAACAGCGGCCTTGTAATAAGGAGGAGAGTGGGAATCGTAACGTGAAGCCTCCTCCTCGAGGTTGCTCCAATCAAAGCCAGGATCATGGCCAGTCTCATTTATTCAGGAATGTGCACAATGTTATATAGGGTTCAGAGGAGGAGGTCTCTCGTTATCTCGAACAAGGAGAGACCACCAATACAAACAAGCCAACAAGGAGCAAGCAGGGGGCAGGGTTCAGTCGTCACAATAGGAAACGTGAAACCTTCACACTAGCTAACATTCAGTACCTGCTTCAGGCAAGAACCCGGATGTTCAGGTCTGGGCCCCGACATGTAACTATATACTTCCCTTCTTACTGCCATTTATTTCAATAAGTGATGCTATACTAAGATTAGAATAAAGTACATGGATAACTATATCTTATTCTTCTATTATCCCAAATAGTCACCATTTTAACACTGCTTTTCCAAAGTCCTTGAGTAGCTATTATCCACAGTAGTGATCTCAGACTAATCCATATCCTGCTTCATTTAGTCCTTCTCTCACCTTCACACACTTCCACAACAATTTGTTATATTCTCGTGATAGTCTTTGCAAACACCAAGATTCCTTGAACTCAAAAATTCAGTTAGAAGGGTCTCCACAATCACTGTAAACCAAAAACTTTTATTCCATTGTGAAGTCTCTCTCAACACATTCTAAACATCGATTTTCCACAAAATCACCATTACAGAACAACTCGTTTCACTCTGTTTCTGTCATTGATCACAATTCTCATGCACATTTTATCCATAATATACTACTACACTGTCCCTTAAAAACTAGCAACTTTTATCTCAACAGACAAAAAGAGATGCTCAATCGTCATCAGAGTCCAATTCTTATATTACTTTTAAAAAAGCAAGATTGTATTTTCACATCCATATATATATATATATATATATATATATATGTATTCTCTAAAGAACACTTATATCTAATGAGGATGATCTAGCAAAGAGGGAAATGGAAATATTAGATGATGAGAGGGGATGAGCCTCATATTGAAGTAGAGTGGTTCATTTTGGAAGAGCCAGGAATAAGACTGAATCCATGGGTACATAGTATGGAAGACTGGCATGAATTGTCAGAATTTGACCCGGTATTGAATGTATTCCTTGACAGCTTTATTTTCATTTCCCATCTGAATCTTAGGAGTGTGGTGCATGTTTACTTGTTTAGAGATCTTGTGCAGAGATTACAGATGAATTTGACTTTACAGAGGGCCTTACTTGATATTTGTATTCATATATTTGAAGTGAAATTTATAATCATAGTTCTGGGTTTTCTTCAGCTCTGTTTTAATGCCTCTGCAAATAGAACTATGTGTACTGGTATAATAAAATTTATTTACAATTGCTAATAATTTTTTTTTGCAAGATGCCTAGAGTACACAAAAAACTGTCCCTGATACTAATACTTCTATAATGTAGCTGAGCTGTAGAGTGGTTCCAGGACTCTACATTTCTAACAAATTAAATGAGAAGACTTCAATAATATTTTCTGACTTTCTGTATAGTGCTCAAATTATGTTCACAAATAATCCAGTACATTGTGCTCTAATTCTTCTTGGCTTCAGAATAAGTCAACAGCATTGATTAGTTTGATTGATTTCCTATAACTAATTGCAGAACTTAGTTATCTCCAAATAAGCAGAGTCAAGTGTAATGACCAAGGCTTGGTCTCCCTGGATTTGGACATTAGGGATCAATTAAAGGAGAAAAAGGACATTCTAAGGCTTGATGGTGGAGCTTATATATATATATATGTAGTAACTCAATCTTTCACTTCCCACAGTAACGATTGAGAATTAGATGTGAAATGTTTTAGGTTGGTGCAAAGCAAACAAAAAGGAAGATTATGTAATAAACAAATACTTATGCCTATAGAGAAATAGTTCATTAGAAATTCCAAGAAATCTTAACAATATCTAAAGTGTGGCTTTAAGCTTTAGGTTTTATGAGCAGAAGGACAGTGAGGAACAAATGCTATCAAACATCCTTTACTTTCTTTCTCATGTTTTAAGCAAATAATGAAGAGTTCTCATGTCAGAGAGTTCTGTTTTCACACAGAGTCTATTGATCAATAAAAAGATTTTGTAGCACAGCTAGAGAGATATGTCAGCGAAGTTTTGTGCTTAAATATTTTAAATTGTTCAATGGACTGTCATCAGGAAATGATGCCATTATAAATCTACGCCCTTTCTCAAAATACAAGCCCAAGAACTTTGAACAAGGTGAGTCATAGCAGTATTTTTTAATCAATTTGATTGGGGTCAACTTTAACCAAATAGATTGGTTGGAGAGATGGTTTTCCTACTTGGGGGAACATTTACTGTGTCACACAGAATGTGTGGCTCAATCACAAATAGGAAAAGGCAGGAGTGAACTTGAAGTATGAATAAAGACAATCAGAACCTGTTAGAATGCTGTGATGTGTGGCCACACACTGGGGTGGTGTTTTTGACCTTAAGAAGACATTTTATTTCTCTGCACTGAGGTCTCTCAATGGCTTTATATATATGGAGTAGACAAAGGATATCAATTTATAATACCAACATGATCTACCATGTGCTGGACACGTTGACACTCACCCACCTATATAGTCATCCTGTAAGTGGTGAGATTTAAATAAGTTGCTTATTGGTTTTGGACTGCTTATCTATAAGAATATAGATATGTAACTTTTGCAAAATAAAATGAGCACTATGTATTAGCTATGTTTACATACATAAGATTATAAATATAGATATTGCCTAATCTATAAATTTCAACAATATCCTTAAAGTGATCAAGGGAGGCAGTGTTGTAAATTGTAGTCAATATTCTCAATTTACAATGTAACTACTCAATGGTATTTTATGTTATTCCAGTGCATTAAATAAGGTCTCATAATTAGCAAATCCATTCTGAAGTCCCATGTCCTAAAAGTTCAAGACCCATTTTACTTGTATGTTGACTCCCTCAAAGTAACTGTTGCCTTCTATCACCTAGCAACATGTCCTGCTTCAATTCAGAAAGCAAAATCATTATTGTAATTATCTTCAACATTTATGATACTCTGAGACTCTAATCTATAGCAATAATCAAATTCAAACACATTTGTCTTCTGAAAATGCAATACGTAAATTCAAGACTCAGTTTTATTGTTCTGTGCCTTCTTTTGGTTATCACTTTCTGGGAAACTTGTTGGTACCTTTCTTTGTCTGAATCATCATTCTTCCTTTTGTACAATGCATGCTTTCTCCTCTCAGGTGTTATCCACAAATATTCCCACCACCAATTCACCCATATACCATTACCATATTCCCTGTGTGAGAACACATGAACACATTCCCTCCCTGTTTTGATCCATCTCCCTCCCCCATCCTGCAGAGTGTCTCTGATTAATAATTGCCTGTTAATTTTGTTTTTTAATTTATTATAATTATTTTTTTCATGGTCTCTTATTTTGTTCTCCTACATTCCTGAAATTTTTATTAATGAAGTAAATGGAAAGAACACCACAGAAGTTTTTCTGTTCTCAGTTCCAAGACCTATATCCTATAAAGAGATTTTTCTAACTGAACTTACCTTTATGATAATGAAAAGCATATGTTCACTTGTAAATTAAAACTTTGGTTTACTTCATCAGACAAACAAAATTGTTGAAGGGCACTAAATTTCACATCATATACAAATTATGATTTCTAAACAGAACTGTTCATTCCTTATGTAATAAATTATCATATTAAATTAGTTGCATTGCCAAACTTTGGTCATTTCATCAATCAAAAAAGTTATTGAAATGTCTGTATGATGCAGGAGAGGAGTAACATTTCAAATATTGAATGAATGATGCAATGTCCTGATTAGCCCTGTTCTTAACAATTTCTATTTTAAAACCAGGGCAAGCCCCAGAATAACAACAAACTCGAAGGCAGGTAATGGAGACAGACTGAGCAAATAAAGTATTTGCAACAATTTCACAGACACTCTTCTATCAGAAACATAATAAAGGTCATGATGGATCAGAATAGTGATTGCTAGACATCCTGCCATCAAAGCCATGAGTCATGACAAGACATGTACATTGCTTAATCTTAATTCTCACAGGAACCATGAATATCAAATTTATAAAAAATCCATAATCTGTACTATGTCATGTGTAAGTTACCAACATTAAAAAAAGATGATGCCGCTGGCCATATGTGCATTTGATTCTGGGCACTGTAAGTCATCAGGAAACCTCATAATGGAAGAGAATATTCACATCATAATTGTATAATTCAGGAGGACTTTAAAGAGCATGTGATGACATTGTAGTTAATTGGATGGAGGGCATTTTTTGGGAAAAGAAAAAGGTGGTGAAAACTATGAGAAGCATATTTATCTGAAATAAGGTCATTTAAAGACAGGGAAGGAATAAGTAATACAGGATGGAGAATTTATACAGAAAGATTTGGAGATATATGTGCCAGATATATGTGTGAAATTAATGTCCATGGAGGTAGGCAACTATTTCTCTGACTTGATAAATCAAGAGTTTTGCTCCTGGTCATGAGTTATTTATTTAAAGAGGAATGCTTTAGTGATCTCATTTCCTGTGCTAGCTAAGACACTAGGATTTCCACTAAAAATTCACTTGCTGAGCTGCTACCAGAAAAAATTTGACAAGGAGCATTCAGCTAGCTATTATAAGTATTCACTGAAAGCTGTCATTATCAACAAAAAGCAATTAATTCTTAACTAACATTAATAAAGTTAGAACTCCTTTCTATGCAGCTGCTTTGTTTAATTTCAGTCTGACTTTATTTTCTTTCAAGGAAGTTTAATAAACAGTTAAGTTTTCATGGAGATATGGAATCAAACTTCCAATGATTTTATTCTGTTGGGGTTGTTTCCCCCAACTCGAACTGGCTTGCTTCTCTTATGTCTCATCATCTTCATATTCTTTCTCGCCTCACTGGGAAACTCAACCATGATTCACCTCATACGCACAGATTCCCGACTCCACACTCCAATGTACATTCTCCTCAGCCAGCTCTCCCTCATGGACCTGATCTACATGTCCACCACTGTCCCCAAGATGGTGGTCAACTACTTCTCAGGACAGAAAGGCATCTCCTTCCTGGGATGTGGGGTTCAGTGCTTCTTCTTTGTTACTATGGCAAGTTCTGAGGGCTTACTCCTGGCTTCTATGGCCTATGACCGATACGTGGCCATCTGCCACCCCCTACATTATCCCATCCGCATGAGTAAAAGGATGTGTGTGAAAATGATCATAGGATCTTGGGTGTTGGGGATCACCAATTCTTTACCACACACAGTCTATGCCCTCCATATTCCTTACTGCCGGTCCAGGGCCATTGATCACTTCTTCTGTGATGTCCCAGCTATGATCACTCTGGCCTGTATGGACACCTGGATCTACGAGTACATGGTTTTTGTGAGCATAATTCTCTTTCTTGTTATTCCTTTCCTTGGAATCACTACTTCCTATGGTCGGGTGCTTTTTGTTGTCTACCATATGCGCTCCAAAGAGGGAAGAAAGAAGGCCTTCGCCACCTGTTCCACACATTTAACTGTGGTATCATTTTACTATACACCTTTTATGTATACCTATCTCAGGCCAAAGACTTTCCGCACCCCACAAGAAGATAAGATTCTGGCGGTTTTCTACACCATTCTGACCCCCATGCTTAATCCCATCATCTATAGCCTAAGGAATAAGGAAGTTCTGGGAGCCATGACAAGATCATTTCCAATATTCTTCTCCAAGAAGAAATAATCATGGAAGCTCTCATTGACCTTTATTTCCCTTTCCATGTTAACTAAAATATCACTGTCTGATAGAAATGTAATATGAGCCAAATATGTAATTTAAAATTTTCTAATAGCCATATTTAAAAATTGCAATTTATCTAAATATATTTAGGTATTCCAAACAAATGTTATATCAATATTGAAGTAATTATACATTAGTAAATGATAGGTTAGTATATGAATAGGTTATATTGTATGTATTTGTACATATAATACTATTATATTCTTACCAATTGGACATATTATCACTACTTATGCAATCTACTTGAAAAGTTAATCTAGCTTTACTTTGTCTTCCTTGTAGGTATTTGAAGTCTTGTTTGTATTTTATGCTTAGACAATATTACAGTTTTGAATAAAAATATTTCAAGTGCCAAAATGTCACATGCTTGGTATGTTCAAAGACACTGAATTAGATAACCCCCGGTGGCACAGCAGTTGAGCGTCTGGCTGTGAAGGTGCCCGCAGCCTCTGCATTGCCGGTTTGATCCCCGGCTGCCAGCGAAGGTCCCACATGGTGAGCAGACCTCTCCTTCCATGCCTGCTGCTCCCCTCAGCAGTGTATTTCATCAGTCTGCCTGTTTTGCCCCCACTCTGGCTTTTGTGAATTCTCTCACCCTCCTGCGCTTCTGACTGTACCAGTGCTCGTATAAATAAATAAAAAATCTTTAAAAATAAATAAATAAAATAAAATTGCTATAATTTAAAAAATTAAAGAAGAAAAGGAAAAGAATAATATGAGAAATAAAATCAATGATCTCAAGGATGAGAGTCTTTAAAGAAGGAGATAAAGGAAATACAGGATGTTAAAAAGATCAATTGAGAAGTTAAAGAATTCCAGGAAAAAGGAACAAAAACAGAATTGATGAAATGAAATAATGAATCAGTACTCTTAAAGATACAGATATAAGAAGAACCAAAAAAGGAAAATGACAACAGAAAAAGAACTAAAAAATATTTGAGAAACATCCAACACCATGAGGAAATATAAGAATTATAGCAACCTCAGATGGTGAACAAAGAGACAAAGGGCGAAGAACTTATTCAAGATGTAGAAGTGAATTACCCAAACCTAAAGAAGGAAATGAAAATAAACATACAGAAAGCCACTGCACTACACCTAATAACATAAAGCTATGATCATTTTCATAATTTCAGTAAGAGGGTGAATTTATCTGAGGAGTCACTGTAAGTTGATACAGTGCCAGGAAGGCACAGTGCAGGATCTTTTTTTTTTTTAATATATTTTATTTTATATAATTCTTACATCATTTTTCATTTTTGCACAATTTTCTTTTTGGTTCTATTCTCCATATAATTCTACCCCCCTTATTTTGACCCTAATCCCTCCTCTCCTCCCTTACCACCCACACTGTGTCTCTGGTTTATAGTTGCTTGTTGATTTTGATTTGCTCAGCAAAATAAGCCAGAAAGAAAAAGAAAAATAGTGGATGGTCTCACTCATAGCAGGAATTTAGAAAACCTAAATAAGGGACCAGGAAAAAGACTAATTATAATAAAGAAAAAAATCAGTGCAGGATCTTTATGATCCTATGCAGAAGGGTGAAGGAGGAGTCCTCAAGTCCTTGGTGGCTTTTTCAGGGTTTTATTGGGCTTTTACCAGGCAGAGGTGCCCGGAGAGGTAGGCAAGAGGCTGGCAGTCCTCCCAACCCCCAGCAAGTCTTTACTCTTTCTGGGCTCTCCAGCATTCCCTCATGGTATTGTTCTCTCTTCTGCTTCCCTTTGGTTCTGCTCTCCCACTTGTTCTCCTGGCATCCCTGTGACGCTACCTTTATAGACCCAGTCTCAGCCCAAGTGTGCCCACCTATGCATGCCCACACCCCACTCCAGGTGCCCGTCATCAGGTATGCATTCAGAACCGTAGGGATCCATCATCAAACCAAATAGCTGAAGGGTAGAAAAGCCTGACAATCATTTGCCCTATAGTTGGCTTCAATTAAATTTTATAAGAAATCTCAGGGTCACTGTAGTGCAACCACCCCACACAGGGGAGGTTCATTACTGGTTCTAGCAGCCCTGTTGGTGTCTTCATGCTCTCTGCTGTTCATCAACGCTGTACTCTGTCGCACTCCACCGCAACACACTGCACTGCTCTGTACCACACCACGCATGCCATGCCAAGAACGCCACACCATGACATGCTACAGGGCACCATACCGTTTGGACAAGTGTGCCTGCACAGTGGGAGGGCGGAAAAGTCTAAAGATTTCCCCCACAGTCCAACCCCTCAGGGTTTTCTACCATGCAGTCTATATACAAGTATATACAAGTTTCCTTTAACAGACAAACACAGCAGCCATGGCCCACAAAAGCAAACAGTGTACAACACAATATAACTAAGTTCAATTCTCCTAGGGGAGGAAAGATAAAAAAGTTATTGGTACAAGCAATGGGAGATCCCTCCCATCTGGCAATATACATGCCAATTTTGTGTCCAAAGATAATATTGTGGCTGGCATAAATGGCCTTCCAGGTCGTGAGTACCACACTTGCTTTGCCAACAAGGAGGCATCAGAGGGGTCTACATGTAGCAACAGTGATGAGCTCATAATAGGCCATAGAGTCATCACAAATGACCCCTTAGGATTGCCTGCTGATCTGCCACCCCAGGGTGGGTAACACACACCCGAGGCGGCCACTGTGCAGTCATCCATGGTGTTATTTGTAAATTGGCCTCCTGGCCACGACCCCAAGGGGCTATCAGAGCCACCCAGCGCATGTGGGGAGCCTTTACAGTCCAGGGCCATTCCCAGTCCACAGTCTGCCCTGGGTCCACTCCAGTTGAGGCTGGCAATAAAAAGTTGCCCTGCTGTCCAAATCAGACTTTAACAAAATATCTGAAGTTTGTACAATTGAATGCGAACAGCAGCACAATGCAGCAACATCTCCACTGGAGTCAGGCCGCCCTTCCTGCACTTCTCATTTCATGTTTGTAGCACATCCCACATATGTCGGGTCCACCCGGCCAGCATCAGAGTGTGGGCAGTAGCTCTCAGTCCTTGCTTCAGCAGGCTGTTATAACGCTCTCTGATCCCTGCAGCTTTGGGATTATAGGGAGTGTGAAACTTCCATTCAACACCCATGTCGTTGGCCCACTGCTGCTCCTGGGCTCCTGTAAAATGAGTCCCTTGGTTGCTCTCCACTACCAGCGGACGTCCATATGCAGCACACAGGCATACCAGTGCTGCCAAAACTGCCTTTTGGTCCACATGTGCAACAGGGTTAGCTGCCAAAAACCCAGTAGCGGTGTCCACACAAGTGACTGCATACGGTTTTCCATTTGGAGTGAGGTAGTACTCCAATGATGTCAATCTGCCAGTGTGTCAGGGGTACCTGCCCCCGCAACCCCTGGCCTGTAGATGCAAAAGGTCTCCAGGGGTAAGTCCTGGAACACACTACACATTGTTCACAAACAGTCTGAACCTCCTCTAAAGGTATGGGTAGACCCCAGGGATGCACAGTGGCCCACATTGTCCTTTGCCCTGCGTGGAGCAAGAGTCTGTGCAGCCACTGCACAACATCCCGCCCCGGAGCAGTTTCAAGTCATGGAACCCAGGCTAGGGTATTTGCTTCATTGCTGCCTGGTGAGAGGCATGTCCCAGTGGGGCATGTCCCATGACATGATAAATAGTCACGTGCTTCTGATGCCCTAGATCCCATAGATCTTTCCATAGGGCCTGGCCCCATAATGGCCGATGCATGACTGTACAGTCCTTTAGATTCCATGTGGAAATCCACAGTGTCAGGCACCAGTACACAGCCCAACTGTCAGTAAAAATTACTAGAGGGGAAGGTTCATGGGCCACGACCATCCATACAGCTTGCAGTTCAGCCCATTGGCTGCTCTGTCCTGTTCCAGTTTCAAACCAAATAGTGTCCGTTTCTGGGTGTACAGCTACAGCTGTCCAAGAGGCTGGCTGACCCCAGCTGGAGCTGTCCCTATACCAGCCCTCTGCTGGAATCGGTGCTCATCCCTCCTTGTAGGGACTAGCTTCAAGTTTGGCTTCTACACAGGCTTCTGAAGTTAATTCCATACTGACATATCACCGGACCAAGAACCTCCTGTAACTCTGCCCTTAAGGGGCTAGTTGACAGGCTGCAGTGTTGCTCTAGGTATGCCCCCCCACTTCACCAAGGTGGGAATTTGAGCAGTACCATTATGGGGCTTTGTCGTCCAGTCCCATACCCATCTGGCTATTGGGTAAGTGGTTCTCACTAAGACAGGAGCTGAGGCAGTTATAATTTCATAGCTAGTAAGGCTGCATATGCCACAGCTGGCCGTTTTTCAATTAAGGAATACCTAACCTCAGCCCTCTTCCAGAGTTGGGACCAGAACCCAATACACTGTAATAGCCTCTGATTTCTGCCAGAGTGCCCTCCAAACCCTTCCTGAGTAACATGTACATCTAGCTTACAGGGTCGGGCTGGGTCAAAAACAAGGCCTGAGCAGTCCTTAGTTCATTTGGCCGTCGCAAATGCTGTGTCTGCCTTAGCTGACCAATCCCACCTGGCCCCCTTATGTGTCATCACATACAAGGGTCATAGGAGTTGGGCCATGTGAGGTATAAATGCCCTCCAGTAACCCAGCAGGCCCAGAAAGTCTTGCAACTGCTTCACTGTAGTTGGTGTGGGGTAAGCTTATACTTTATCTATTACAGCATCAGGAATAACCTTTGTCTTACCGGACCAAACAACTCCCAAGAACATAACTGACAGTCCAGATCCCTGCAGTTTGCTTTCGTTGATTGCCCAGCCGCATGTTTTCAGGCGTGTCAATAGGAGAGGTACTGCCTTTTCCAAATCTGCAAGAGAGTCACTAGACAATAAAATGTCATCAATGAAATGATACAAACTCACTAAAGATGACCTCTCTCACCAGGCCAAATATGCTGCCACCAGCCCGTGGCACAGAGTAGGGTTGTGCAGGTCTCCCTGTGGAATCACAGTAAATGTCCATTGCCAACCTTCCCACGTGAGACAAACTGGTCTTGACTCTCTGGAGCTATATCTATCAAAAAAAAGCATTTGCCAGATCGGCTACAAAATGATACATGCCTAGCTCATGGCTCAGATATCCATCAAGTCTCCCACTGAAGGCCCTGCAGCATGCAAAGGGGGAACTACCTTATTTAACTCATGATAACCTATTGTCATGCACCAAGAGCCACTGGGCTTCTTCACAGGCCACACCGGCGAATTGTATGGGCTGTGGACAGTACGCAAAATGTCCACTTTCTTCAATTCTGATATTGTGCCCATAATTTCCTTGTGGCCTCCAGGCAACCGATATTGCTTGTTATTAGTCACTGCCTAGAAACTGGCAGTTGTATGGGCAGATGCTTAGTGTGTCCTCTCACCACTGCCTTTACCACACGCACTCTAAGGCGAAACTCTCCAGCTGTGGTCTCAAGCCATAAGCCAAGTAGTACATCCACCCCCAGGATGCACTCTGAGATGGGTGATACATATACTTTTTACTCATTCGGGGGTAATCACCCAGTCCCCAGGGACAGTCTCACTGCTGTCACCTTGACACTCTGGACTCCATAGCCATCAATGTAACAAACAGACCCTTGAAATTTTCCTGGATTTCCATAGAGCAGAGTACATTCTGCTCCTGTGTCTACCAAAGCCAAAATCTTTGCACGTTAGTCAGGGACCAGTGGATGGCAAGTTCCACCTGTGGCCTCTGGTCCCCGCCCGTCCCCTGTAGAGGGGTTCCTTGGCCTTCACCCTATTCAAAAGTGATCAGGCCATCACCCAAGAATGGGGTTTGCAGCAAGTGGTCTTCCAGGCGCAGGGTGCGCACCCGAGGTCTGAAGCTTCCAGGCTTCCCCTTAGCAGCAGTCCTTCTCACGGACATGAACCTCTGGTTTTCTTGCAGCTGCTTCCATAATTCTAACAAATATGCATTGGGTTTCACGTGTATTTTGGTACAATCTATACCTGCTCTCACTAAATCTGACCACATTAGGTTATGGGTAACACTAACAGGTTCTGTGATGCCAAGAGGCTTTCTTGCCCTCCTTGGCATTCCTTTTGGTTGTTCAACAGCTCCCGGTATTCCTTCCTGAGTTTGAGAGTGCCGGCTCTCTGACTTCACCCAAGCTAGCTGTCATTGTTGTGACATCATATATTTGTCGTCCCACATAGGGTGCGAGAACTGCCATGAGGGATCCAAATGAGGATGAGGGGGCACTCTTTAATACCAAATCTCTCATCATCAGGACCACAAGTATTCACATTGAACATGGCCTGCCGCATCCCCAATTCCCGAAGTACCTGTACCAGCTCAGTGTACATCTGTCAGCTGCTTATTGTCTCTGGCACAGCTCCTGCATCAGCCCATACTGCTCGTATGGCAGTCATTATCCATTCCAGCAGGGTGTAATCGTCCTGGCCATGCCACTGGCTGTTCTGCAGCCTCTGTCTCAAGGATGGGTGTAAAGTCACTGAGGCCAGTCTCTCCATCTCTTGTGCTATACAAACAATCTCAATCCAACCCAGGTCCCACAATGGTAGCAGGCAGGCTGCCAAGGGTTCCCCTGGCTTCTGTTTGCCCAAGTCCACCAGTTCCGCCTGGGTGTGTGGTTGGTAGGTTGTGTGGTCGGTGTGTCATTTGCGGTGGCCCAGCAGCCTCACACCCTGGGGCCATGAGTCGCTGCCACTTCATTTTCTGAGTCACCACCGGGCAGGCCCGGAGCATGGGACCAGCCTCCTCCTCCTCCTCTCCAGAGGAATCTGGCATCTCCGGAGTCACAGGTAGGTTTGCCACCGCTGGCTGAGACTCAGTCAAAGGGCCAGCCTCCCTCTCCTCTCCTGAGGAGTCTGGCATCTCCGGAATACCGGGTTCAATTCTCCAAACTTCTTCCTCTAGAATCCTCAAACGTTTTTGCAGTATCCACATCTCTTCCCACATCTCATCCCATACTTGCTGGATTCTGGATGGCTCTTTGCCTAGACTCTCACAGAGCTGTGAGAAACACCCAACCCACGGCCCCTGCCATCTCGCGGGCACTGTATCCAACAAGGGTCTCTTCTATTTCATATAGGGCCTGTTCCAACTGCACCAGGGATCCATCTACCTCTGGCCATTCCTGGGGAGGTGCCCACTGGGAGGGGAGGCTGGCCACAAAGTACCATCTGCTGGTGGCCAGCCACCCGGCAATCACTCCCCAGGTTTCAAATGGCTCCATACCCATCTGCGTCATCAGTCCTGCTTTGACCCACCCTGCCATCTACGCCAAATGTAGTGCAACCACCCCATACCAGGGAGGTTCATTACTGGTTCTAGCAGCTGTGTTGATGTCTTCATGCTCTCCGCTGTTCGTCATCGCCATACTCTGTCGTGTTTTGTCACTTTCCACTGCACCACAATGCACTCCTCTGCGCCACACCACGCCACGAACTCCACATACGGCACACAGTGCCACGCCATTTGTCGAGTGTGCATACACAGTGGGAGGGTGGAAAAGCCTGAGGCTTTTCCCCCCTACTTACCCCACAGTCACATTTTAAAAGCCTCTAAATCCCAAGACACTCTCTATCAAGTTTCCAGAAATCTGTGTTACTTGTAAGGAAAATAAGTTAATGAGTCCATTTTTCACTTTCAACAACAGGTAGCCCATAATTGAAACGTTATGTTTTCCAACTTTCAGATGTCCAAAAAACAACAGTCTTTCCATTCACAACAAAGCATCAGTTGTGTGGGTATAGGCACTCAACAGTATTAAGGATGCTAGGAGGCTCGGTTTTCACTTTGCCAATGGATCTTTCAGTCTTTTGTTTTTTCCCATCTCTCTGCCTGCCTGCCTGCCTGCCTGCTTGTGCATATGGCCCCTGGCTTCAGCATTAAACCCATGTCAGACACCTTTAAGTGTAAGGGCCAGAGCAGGATCTCCATGACCCAAGCAGATGGGTAAAGGAGAGTCCTGGAGCCCACAGTGGCTTTCTTAGGCTTTTATTGGATTTTACCAGGGACACAGTAGGCAGGGGAGCCAGGGAAGTGGGATGCTGGCAGGCCTCCCAGCCCATGGCGAATCTTCACTCTTTCTGGGGTCTCTGGCATTCTCTCGTGGTCTCTTTCTCTTCTGCTGGTTCTGTTCCACCCTCTCACTTGTTCTCCTTCTTGCTCTGTTCCTCTGGCATTCGTGACGCCACCTTATAGGCCCAGTCTCAGCCCAGGCCCAGCCACCTATGCATGCCCACACCCTACTCCAGGTGTCCCCTATCAGGCAAGCATTTATTCTAATGGTGGGAGGGCAGAAAAGCCTGATACTTTTACTTTTCCTACACTAAGGCCCCAGGATACTTTTTCTGTTTGCCTGAATTGATGAATAACATGTCCAGCCTGAGATGGTCTCACAACAAATGGTGTAATCAGCAGGAGTCAACACAGATGGACGAAGGAAGCTAAGTGGTAGGACAAGTGGCATAGATGGCCAGGATTTCATGCAGATGGGTATGGAGCCCCCTGAGACCTCGGGAGGGATTGAGAGGTGGCCAGCCATGAGTGGGTATTACATGGTGGCCAGCCTCTTTACTCTGTGGGCACCTCCCCATGAATGGCCACAGGTAGACAGATCCCTACCGTAGGTAGAACAGGCCCTGTATGTGGTATGGGAGACCTTGGGCAGGCACAGTGCCTGCGACGGGGCAGGAGCTATGAGATGGGTTTTTCTCACACCTCTGCAAGTGTCAAGGTCCAGGAACTGCAGAATGAGGTATATAAACTGCTGAATGCTAAAGGACTCCTAAGAGGAAAAGGAGGAAATTGGCCCCTTGCTCCAGTGCCACCTAGTTAGTTGTGACACAGAAAATGAATCAACAGCAGCATATGTCCCCAAGGGATCAGGCTGCTGGGCCACCAGAGATGACAGTGTTCATCGCGTATCACCCATGCACTCAAGCTGAACTGGTGGAATTGGATAAACTGTTTGGTCAGAAACCAGGAGAGCCTTTGGCAGCCTGACTGCTGCGTTTGTGGGACATGAGAGTGGATAGAGTCATTTGCACAGAACAGGAAATGGAAAAACTGACCTTAGTGACCATCACCCATCATTGTGATACAGGGCAGCAGGGGGCACTAACTGACTAAGCTCACTGCCCAAATAGTTTACCAGTCACTCTCTGAGTTCTTCACCAGCACGCACAATTGCCAGACTACTCAGGCTCAGAGAACAACAAAGTGATTTTTTAGCAAACCAAGGAAATACAAAGAGTTACTGAGACCAGTAATGGCCTTTTACTCATCCAAAGCAGCGTTCAGTGTTTCTCAGTACTAACAAAAACACTTAAAATGGTCTCTTCCTGCCACTGAGGATGCACAGTTCCTCTCCAGAAAATAGCCCACGTGTCTAAGATGGCATCTTCCTGCCACTGTGGACATGTGGCAGTCAGACTACAGGCCAGGTTCCAACTCACGAGACCAACAGACGATACAACAGGAGATGCTCCATGAGCTGTCAGATGCACCATCAAAGCACCAGACAAGCAACACTCAAAACAGCAGCCGCCGAAGAAACCAACAAATGGCCACACTCATGTATCTCAGCAAGACGCCTGGCTCTGAGTCTTTGCCTTCTCCACCAGGCCGCAACAGCAACAAAACCAGAAACAGTTGTATTTGCTCTGCTACTTGCAAAGCCTCCAAATTTTGCCTCTCAAAACATCAGTTACCACAGTCAAATGACAACCACACTAATGCATCTCAGTAAGATGCCCAGCTCCTGGGTCTTGGTCTTCTCTGCCAGGCCACAATAGCGGTAAAAATGCAGTTTTAGTTGCTCGGCTACTTGCAAAGCCTCCAAACTCTTCCTCTCTGAGATTGGCTTCTGGAAGCCTCCACCTTCAGAGACCCACCACAGACCTCTGTAAGACGGCGCGGTGGGGACCCAAATCCTCTGACCCTTCACTGAATCCCAAAATCTGAATTTCAGAGACCCAATCCTCTGTGCCCCTTCTGTAATACCTTATATTACTCATCAGTTGCTTCACCCCACTTTTCAGCATTTTTCCTGGGGCTGTCTTTACCAGCAACGCCCTCCAGAGGGCACCACCTATAACAGTCTTGGCTTCACCCACAGGTTACAGTTGCAACAGCAAGTGCAAAACAGCCAGTGGAATGGCCAGGATGCTCACACTCTGTCATGATGGTTAAAGGCTGTTGTGCGAACAGTATGGGCCGATGCAGGAGACATGCCAGAAACCGTGAGTGAACGGCAAATACACACTGAGCATGTGCAGGAACTTCATGAACTAGGAATACAGCAGATTATGTTTAAAGTACACACTCCTGGCGCCAACAGAGAGTGTTTCAATGACGGAATGAGG
This sequence comes from Talpa europaea, assembly GCF_964194135.1. Taxonomy (NCBI): domain Eukaryota; kingdom Metazoa; phylum Chordata; class Mammalia; order Eulipotyphla; family Talpidae; genus Talpa; species Talpa europaea. The sequence goes on along the minus strand of NC_140080.1, from coordinate 43,450,039 downwards.
GGTTTGGTACTGCAAAGGGGCCCTTCATCCTAATTTGGGTCCCTCATGGCAATTCTGAACCCTATGTGGGATGCTGAATTAATGATGTTGCCACAATATTAGGAAGGTTGGGGAAGCAAGAGCACACACTCTCAGAAAGGAAAATAAGTAATACTGAAACAACTGAAAAGGATGCCAAAAATGACAAGACACCCTCTAAAATCACCTATGCCCAAAGGTGGGTGATTCTGCTGGCAGCACATGTATCTACATCTATCTACAAAATAGATGCACAGCTTGATGCATACTGGCAGGAGTTATGGAGAGGATTACAAGGTCAGAGATTCACTCCCATGAGAGGAGGGTCTGTTGTGTAGGGGAAAGCTGGGGACCCCAGGCTCCAGGCATGTTCCCTGTGCCTGGAGGACAATTTACTGCAGACCCTGGCCCTTGGGGAGGACCTGTTCAGTTTTGAATAGGATGACAACCAAGGAATCCATCCACAGGGGACGGGCAGTGACAAGAGGCCACATGTGGAGCTTGCTATCCACTGGGCCCAACCCATGTGCAAAGGGTTTCATCCTTAGCAGAAGGGCACCAGAGCTTGCTATGAACGTATCCCCAACTACGTGCAATGGGTTGGCTTTAGTGCAGGGGTCTGTTTGTTACATTAACGGCGTTGCAGACCAGAGTGTGAAATTGGCAGTACTGAGACTACCGCTGGAGATCAGGCCTTTACCCCCAATGGAATATAAAGTGATGTGTCGCCAATTCCACAGTCCATCCTGATGTGTGGCTGCAGACAACAGTCAGAGAGTTTCACCATAGGGTACATGTGGTAAAGGCAGTGCCATGTGGACAGCTGAGCGTTCACCAATAAAACTGCCAGTGCCCAGGTGACTGAGCAATGCTAAACAGTATCGGTTGCCAAGAGGCCACAAAGAGATTATAGACAAAATAGGCCTGCTTAAAGTGGGCATTGTGTGTGCTACCCAAAGCCCCTACAATTCATTGTGTGATTGGAGATGAAGCCTGATGGCTCTTGGCACAATATGGTAGATCACCATGAGTTGAGTAAAGTGGTTCCCCCTTACATGCAGCAGGGCCTTAATGCCAGAATTAATGGGTCATCTGAGCCATAAGGTGGGCACATATCACTTTGCAGCTGATAGATCTAGCTCATGCTCTCTTTTCTATTGCTATGGAACCAGAGTCAAGACCAGTTTGCCTTCGCATGGGAAGGCTGGCAGTGGGCATTCACTCTGCTTCCGCAGGGACACATGCACAGCCCTTCTTTGTGCCATGGGATAGTGGCAGCTGATTTAGCCCAAAGGAAGAGGCCGTTATTGATGTCATTTTGTTGACCAATGACTCTTTCAAATTTGCAAAAATCTGTACCTCTCCAAAATAACGCACCTGAAATCATATGACTGAGCAATCAATGAAAGCAAACTGTGGGAACCTGGATTATCTGTCAAGTTCTTGGGAGCTTTTTGGGAGGATAATACTAAAATAATCTGATGCTATTATAGATAATGTGCAAGGTTACTCCATTCCAGCCACAGTGATGTAGATACAAACCTTGCTGGACATCCTGGGTTACAGGAGGGCATTTATGCCTCTTATAGTTCTGCTCCTATGGCCCCTGTGTGTGTTGATACGAAAGAAGGCTAAGAACTGCTCTGCTGAAACAGACGTAGCATTTGCTGCAGCTAAATGGACTATAAGGGGCACTTGGGCCTGGCAGGCCTTTGACCCAGCTCAACCCTGTGAACTAGACATGCTTGTTACTCAGGAAGGGTGTGGGTGGTGACTCTGGCAGAAATTAGGACAGCTACAACAGCCCATTGGGTTCTGGTCCCAACTCTGTAAAGGGACCAAGACTAAGTAGTTGTCTGAAAAGCAGCTAGCTGCAGTGTATGCAGCTTTACTAGCTACTGAAAGCTTAACTGCTATGGCTCCTGTCCCAGTGAGGAATACCTACACAAGGCCAGGTGGGTATGGGGTGGGGCAAAAAATCTCTACAGCCGTATTTTCCAGATGCCCAGTTTGGCTAAGTGGGGGCATACCTACAACAGAGAAGCACTCTGTCAACTAGCCCCTACTGGTGGAGTTGCAGGAAGTCCTGGTCCAATTATATATGTTAGCATGGAACTGACTTCAGAAGCCTGTGTGGAAGTCAAACCTGAGGCCTCCATTTGGGCAAAGGACATTGAATCCTTACAATGAGGAATGGGCACCCATGCTAGCAGAGGCCTGGTACGTGGGCAGCACTAGCCAGGCCAGCCAGCATCATGGAAGCTGTGACTATGCACCCAGAAAGAGATACTACTCTTTAATATGAAACAGCGACAAGACAAAGCAGCTAGTGGGCTGAACTATGAGTGGCATAGATAGTGGTGGCTCAGGAGCCTTCCCCTGTGGTTACCTGTACTGAGAGTTGGGCTGTGTACAGGACCTGATACTGTGGGTCTCCAAGTGGAACGTAAATAAATGGACAGTCATGTATTAGAACCTGTGGGGCCAGGCCCCATGAAAGATCTATGGGACCTGGGACTGTACTCATTACCATATCACAGGGCATGCCCCTTTGGCTCACCAAGGCAACAATGAAACAGACAACAATGAAACTGGCCCGGGTTGGGTGCGGTGGCTTAAAGCAGACCTGGGGTTGGATGTTGCACCATGGATGCATAGATGCTTGCTCCATGAAAGGCGAAAGACAATGTGGCCACCGTGCATGCCTAGGGTCTACCTGTGACTTTAGAGGAGATTCAGCTGTGAACAACATGCAGTGTTCCAGGACTTATCCCAGAGAACTTTAGCTCCCAGAGACCAGATGTTAAGGGAGCAGGTGCCCCTGACTCACTTGCAGATTGACATCATTGGATGGCTACAACTATCTGCTGGACACCAAGTATGCGGTCACCTGTGTGGACACTGCTAATGGTTTATTAGCAGCTTATTCTTGCTTGACACATGGACCAAAAAGTAATTTTGGCAGCGCTGACACCTAAGTGCTGCATATGGACATCCGCTGATGGTGGAGAGTAGCCAAGGAACCCATTTTGCAGGTACCTGGGTGGAACAGGGCTCATGGGTGCTGGATGGAAATTCCATGTACCCAAGAACCCAGGGCTGTGGGGATTATAAAGTTACAGTGGGCCACTGAAGAAAGGACTGAGAGCTACGACCCCAATTCCCATGCTGCCTGGGTGGAGCCAACACCAGCCAGCCTTGCTATGGACACTGACAAGAGGAGTAGGAAGGCAGCCTGATCTGGTGGGGGCGTTGCTGCATCACCACTGATCTCGTCCAACTGCAAATACAGAGTTCAGACATTCCACTAAAGCCTGAATAGGGGTGGCAGGGCAACCTTTTATTGCTAGTCCTGACCTGGTTGGAACAAAACAAACTATGGACTGGGTATGGCCCTTGCACAGTAAAGGCTGCCCGCATGCATTGGGTGGCTCTGATAGCTCTCTTGGGACATAGCCTGGAGACCGACCTAAATATAAGTCCTTGGGTAACTGTGCAATGGCTCCCACGTTTATGTTTTATCCACTCTGGAGTGGCAGATCAGAGGAAAATGTTAAGGGGAACATTGGAACATTAGTGTTGGCTCTGTGGCCTGCTATGAGATCTTTTGTGACATGTAGACCTCCAATGCCTCTTTGCTGGCAGAGCATGTGTGGTACTCGAGACCTGGGAGGCCACTGTTGCCAGCTGAAGTGTTGTCTTTTAACCAAAAAAAAAAAAAAAAAAAAGGCTTGTATACTGCCAGATGGGAAAGATCTCTCATTGCTGGTGCCAATAACCTCCCTGTCTTTTTGCCCATAGGCTGGTATGCCCAAACACGTGCCCTTACGCCCTAGTGGACAGGGCTTATTTACTCTGTTACAGTTTGTGTTGCTTCTGAAGGTTATGGGTACAGAGTTCCACACTCCTTACCAAGGGAAATTCGTGGAAGAATAACACACAGGTTTTAGAGTAAAACAAACCCAGAGGAGGTGAAATGTGAGGAAAATGGGGAACTCAGGATCTTCTTTGCCTCCTCCCTCCAGCCTCTATAGCCGTCACCAGTGGCTTTGTTTTCCTCCTAGGTTTCATTACCCACATATGATAGCATGTTCTGGCAAAAAACATTTGGGAGGCCAATCACGGGGCACGTACACCTGTGATGATGGACACATGGGCTGAGGACTGGGGTATAAAGGGGAGATTTGCAGGACTAGGGGGCTCAGTTGTTGCCTGCGTCCCTGCCTGCTGGCTTGTTTGTGAGTCCAGTCCCCTGACGTAGCATTAAAGGCATATAAGAGATACTGAAGCCTCCAAAATTCTGTTTCAGTTTGCATGAATCAGCAATGAACCTGCCCAATCTGGGATGGGTGCAAAACACCAGGTAGTAGTAAATAAATGACTAAAGGAAATTTTCTGTAATTTTGAATACCATAATTTCAGTAGACTATATGAAATTTTAAGTATATATATTTATATATACATATATATTATACTTAAATACATGACAGTTATAATATATGAGATGGAAAAATTAGAAAATTGACCTCTAGCACTGAATATACATTTAATTACCTTAAGGTGACCCACTCAGCACGCATTTGTTAATATAGTGAAAAACAAATGTCTTCTAATAAAGATAACATGTCATCTCTCAACAAGAACAGAAATGAAGAGATCAAACAGAATAGAATTCTGAAACCACCACTTTTCTAATTTTTTGTTGATAGGCTATTTTCCAAATAGATTACAATATTTGTTTTTATTTTTCATGTTTTAAATTAACAAACACTCTATAAATTTAAAATTATCAAATACATATATCTCTTTAATTTGATACCGTTTTAATTTAGTGTGCATGGGTATGTACTTTTTCCACTTTATTATACAAAATCAGATACTTTTGCCTATATGTTAAATCCATTTGATTCATTAATGTTTCCTTTGAATTATATTCCTTAATATTTCATGGTTGATAGACATGTGTAATATATAATTAGTCTCAACAAATTTCTTTAATTATTCATTAATTGAAAATGTATGTTTGCTAAATAAACTTATTTTTATTTAAATGATAGAAACAATATTCACAAAATGTTCTAAAATTTATCAATGTGACCTCAAACAAGAGATTTCAGAATGGGCAATCTAAAATCTAAATCCAGACAAGGGTATATTTTATATAATGTTTAATATACTGAATGACATTAGGACAAATGTGATATGTGTTTTTATATATGTTTAGAGTAAAATTTTCTTAACACTACTTTCCTAACAGCTTCTTTTATCTGTTTATTTCTAAGACTATAAATGACAGGATTCAAGAAAGGAGGAACTATGGTATAAAATACAGAAAGAATCATGTCTTGAATTGCATCAGAAGACACTGAAGATTTTAGGTACACAGAGATTCCAGAACTGAGGAAGAGTGATACTACAATGATGTGAGGGACACAAGTGGAAAAAGCCTTTCCTTGTTCTCTGGTTGGAAATTTGAGCACGGTAGAAAATATGCGACAATAAGACATTGTAATGATGACAAAGCAGGTACCATCAAAGAAAATGGCAGAGACAAAAATTAAGAGCAGATTGCTCAAAATGTTAGAGCATGAAAGCCTCAGCAAAGAGGGAATGTCACAAAAGAACTGATGGACCACGTTAGACTGACAGAATGACAGTCGGAGAGTGTTGCCAGTGTGCACCCCTGCATAGAAAAGACCACTAAGCATAGAGGCCAGCGTCATCTGGACACAGAATCTGTGGTTCATGATCACTGGGTAGTGAAGGGGCTGGCAGATGGCTGCATAGCGGTCATAGGCCATAAGGGTGAGAAATAGAAGCTCAACATACACACAATAAACGACCAAGAAGATCTGACTTCCACACCCAGCCACTGAAATGGCCCTGTTGTCAGAGAGAGAGTTGACACAGGCTTTGGGGACAGTGACAGAAATGAAGCACATGTCTAAGATGGAAAGATTCCTGAGAAAGAAGTACATGGGTGTGTGAAGATCCTGGTCAAGTGTGGTAACAGTGACTATTAGCAGATTTCCTATCAGGGTGGCTGAGTACATCAGAAGGAATAACATGGAGTGCAGAAATCTCAACTCCCACCTGTCAGCAAAGCCCATGAGGAGAAATTCAGTCAGCACTGTATAATTGGGCATCTTCTAGCAATTCTGAGCTGGAAAAAGAGATAAAGCCATAAAACATGAAAATAAATCCTTTATAGAAAATATTTCCCTCTATTTTGTGCAGTTGGTCTTTTTGTGTTCGTTATTAGTCCTTGAATTTCTTTCACTTACTACTACTCCTGGGTAAATAATATAACAAAGTGCTAGAATGCAGCTCTCAACCCATTGCCTACAACTTGTTCTCATTGATATTACTGACATTCCACAAAAATGTTCATGAGTTTTATTGTTTTGATTAATATTTAATTATTAATAAATTTATACACATATTGTGATTTAGTGATTATTTAATATGCAAGTTCTCAATTACACCTGTTAAATGTGGAAATTGATATACTACACAAAGTTTTCTTTGTGCTTTTTGAAAGCATATAGTCTATATTAGGGTTGGGAAGAAAGAAATATCAAAATATATGGTCTGTGGATCCCAAGTGTCAATGATTAATTATAATTGGAATTCTAAAGATAAGTTTATGATTTAGGGTGATGTTATTCCACACTTCTAATACACACGGACTTTTTCATGACATCTGATATAACTGTACACTTTACATATTATTTTTAGAATCAGTCTACAAAACTATTTTTATTTTTAAGTACTGTAAAGAATAAAGTGGAAAAAAATATTTTGAATGCTAGTTTGAGATGCACAGGACTGGGTGAAGGGAAACTTGGTAAAGATTTCTTATGACCTTGTGAAGAAGTAAATACTGAGTGTGTACTATGCTATATACAGAAATTATATTTCTACATTCTTAAACAACCTACATTTAATATTATTGTAACAATATCTGGAAATGTCTTTACACTTTTATTTTTTAAATTCTGCTTTTGTCTTATGAATTTATTTCCTTATTTGTGTCAAGTTACTCAGTTTTATTTCTTACCTCATGCAGAAGTGTAACTCCCATGAGACAATAATGTCAATTATTGCTCACCTTTATCTCTCCCTGAAGAATTATGATTTTACTATCAATTGTTTCTATCCCCTCTACTTTAATTTCTTCCCAAATACCACAGTTGTCATTATGATCATAATTACTACTTCCAACACTATTAACCTAAAGCAGTTTGTTTATGTATTTGTTATTGAAAAAATTCATATTATGGTAACATGTATTTATTCATACACAAGTTAACTTAATTCCATTTTTCCCTCCATTGATTCCATTAGACTCTTTGAAACACTGATATTTTAAGTACCTACCATTTTAATTTTAATTAGTGACTAGGGGTGATCTAGATTTAATAAGCATTTTTATTTTCTTTTTGACATGAACTTATTTTTTTTGTTTTACCATGCTTTTTTAATGTATAATTTATATAATTTTTCCTTTTTTAATTTTTTATTTAAAAAAAATATTTTCTTCCTCCCACCCCCTCAGGTGTAGTCCCCATAGAATTTCCTTCCCCAAGTCACCCATGAACCATCACCAAAGTCTCCTGTTCTTTTCCCTCCCTCTCTCTGATCCCTCTCCCTCCTCCTCCCCTGCACTAGGTCTCTGCTTTGTAATTGTTTGGTTTTGAATTGATGTGTTTTGTACAGTTATTTTTTTTACACTGATGTCTTATTTGGTTCCCCTATATTCCTGTTATAAGTGAAACCATCCCATATTTTTCTTTTTCCATCTGGCTTATTTCACTGAGCATAATTCCTTCTAGCTCCATTCACATTGCTGGGAGTGGCATGAGTTTATCTTTTTGGATTGCTGAATAATATTCCATTGTGATATATACCACATCTTCTCGATCCCGTCATCTATTTTTGGGCATTTGGGTTGTTTCCAGGTTTTACCTATTGTAAATAGTGCTGCAATCAATATAGGGGTGCAGGTGTTCTTTGAATTAATGTTTTTGTGTCCTTTGGGTAGATCCATAGTAGTGGATTGCTGGATCGTATGGAAGCTCCATTTTTAGTAGACTGAGGAACCTCCAGACAGCTTTCCATAGTGGTTGGACCAGTTTGCACTCCCACCAGCAATGTAGGAGAGTTCCTTTATTCACCACATCCTTGCCAACATTTGTAGTTGCTTTAATAAGCATTTTTCAATGCCTCTATGATATGTCATGGTTTCTTCACTTTCTGTTGACTACCAACTTCAGAGTTTCCAAAACCTCCTTATATTTCTCAATATTATTCTTTCATTCAAAAATATAAAATGTCTCAACATTGTTTATATTATTTTTAATAACTCTATTGTATAAAGTGTCTCTATAAATTATAAATTTTAAACATTTTTCCACTCAAAATCTAAATTTATAATGTATTTGGAATACTAATATGAGTATTGTAATAGCAATTTCTCCTCATATTTTTAGAAGTATTTTATTTATTATCTCTATAGGGTGAGAACCAGATTAGAACTATAACACAAATCAGTGCAAGTATTATTTTTTTTATTTTTTTTAAGATTTATCTATTTATTTATAAAAGAACCGGGGTACAGGCCAGATGCGTGGGAGGGTGAGAGGGTTCACAAGAGACAGAGCAGGGAACAGAACAGGCAGACTGACAAAATACACTGCTGAGGGGAGCAGCGGGCAAGAAAGGAGAGGTCTGCTGCTCCATGTGGGTTTCCCCCCAGACCCGCCAGGAAGGAACTGGCACTGCAGAGTCTGTGGACAGCCTCACAGTGCAGCGCTCAACTGCCTGCACCACCAGGTGAGGCCCTGCAAGTATTATTTTTACCTTTATTGCCCTCCTCAATTTTTACGCTGTCATTACCATCTTAAATTTTAATGTTTCATTCAATACTTTACCCATGGAGAGTTTTGGGGTTTTTGACTATAAAATAATTTTTTGCTCTTGTTAACATCATTTAGTACTTTATAATTTTTTTTTATTTTTGTCATGATTATTTTATGAAAGTATCTATACATTCCAATACAAATTGTTGGCATTATAAATCACATCAATTCTGAACATGTTCATAACAATGAAATCCTGTGAGTGTCCTAAATGGATAGTTCCGCTACCTTCCCCACATTTTTGTCATGTTTGATTGCACAATACTAATCACAGTCTTCATCCAGAGGCTACTTTTCCATCAACTTTTCCATAGCATCTCCAAAAATGCATGAGTTGTAAAAGACTGTATTGTGAGTAGCCTTGTCCAAAGTGTTTAAACATTAGATTTCACGCAGAATGTTTGAATTCATTTTTCAAAATCCACATACAAACTATTGTTCCACCCCTATTATTCTCCTATATCAATGTAAAGTTTTCACATCAGTGAAGTCCTCAATCTCAGCATACACCTAGTCTTCTGACTTTTTTTTCCATATAAAATATTTATTTATCCAAGTCTCCTTATACATTATCAAAACAACAGTGGCAGTGGCAGTATAACAACAATTAACTGTCTTGAAAAATAACACAAAATTACAACAGAATGTGTACTTGTAGTATATCTTTTATACCTCACTGTGATTGTTTTGTATAGAGCTTATTTCTCTTATTGGATCAAAATAGTGACTATTCTAACTACATTATATCGGTGCATGCGTGGTTCAGTGGTAGAATTCTGACGTTAATTAATCACAGTGCCACTTCTCTCCTCACTCTTAATGTCATCCTTATCCATCAAGATATATTAGGTCTTTAAATCCAGTTCACATGTAACTTTTAAGCTGCAACTATTCTTGATGATCTCAAATTTTTGTCACTATTTTATATCTTGTTTCAGAATCAATACCTGAATTACAGGATTAATATATATACATTAATATAATTATGTATTAATCATTCCTAATACATGTGTGGAAAATCCTTGAAATTTAGACTGTATATTTTGTATCACTTTGTATTTTTACTACAAAGTACTTTTCTACATAAATAGTAGCTACTATTTCTGAAGGAATCCATTTTGAAATTTGTAAAAATATTAAAAATGCTCTCTAGTCTAACTTATTAAAATGCTCTATAGTCAAGCTTATTTTTACATTATTGTTTAGGTTTTAAAGTTGTATTCTTTTGGAACACCTGTACTCCTATGTTTATTGCAGCACTATTTATAATAGGTAAAACCTGGAAACAACCCAAATGTCCAAAAATAGATGACTGGATCAAGAAGATGTGGTATATATAAACAATGGAAAGCTATTCAGCAATAAAAAAATAGACTCATGCCATTCGCAGCAATGTGGATGGAGGTAGAAGGAATTATACTCAGTTAAATAAGTCAGAAGGAAAAAGAAAAATATCAGATGGTTTCACTTATAGGGGGAATATAGGGGAACCAAATAAGACATCAGCATAAAAAAATAATAACAGTACAAAACACAACAAAACAATAACAATTACCAGTCAGAGACATCCTGCAGGGGATGGGGAGGGAGAGGGATCAGAGGGTGGGAGGGAGGAGCACAGGGGACTGTGGTGATGGTGCATTGGTGAAGGAAATTCTTTGGGGACTACACCTGAAGGGAGGGTAAACAAATATTGTTTAAAAATGAACAATGATGTAAAAAAATAAATTTAAAAAAATAATAAAGTTGTGTTCTTCAGTTCTCAACTGCATGTATTTTCTAACTATACTGTAAGTAAAGATTACTTGAAAAGAATTTTTGAGTCAATATAGACAATGCAAAGAAACAGTTATCTACCATGCTTTATTTTTATATATTGGAAATGAGTCCACCACATTCACTGATATTACTATTGTGTATTTGAAATTACAACATTGATCACAAATTACTTTATAAGAATTCCTTGTTCTTGCTATTCTCCTCATATAATGTACCATTTATTTATTCAGTTATTGAAATTATTATTCAATGAGGTAACATCTTAGGTTTTGCATTGATAAATATCATAGTTTCAATCCAAATCCTCCTTGAATTTCTAAAGAAAAATGAAAACCCAAAATAACTCAAAAATTATAGTTAAATAACAATATTAAGTAAAGTGAACAGGGAAAAGAAGACACTAAGAACAACATTAATCACAGATTATTCACTTTTGAAAATATTATTTTCCTCTTTTTTTAACTTAAAAATTGTGTTTTCCTACCTGTCAAAGAAAATAAATTTTTCTTGTTAGTTCCTTAGATCGAGGTTTAAAGATAGCTTAACCAAATTTTCCAAAGCAGACAGGGTTTAAGAATATCATCTGGCTAACAAAGCACCATTCTTAAGATATATAAGCAAATAAGTCATTTCTGCCTTATGTAAATATGTGGACAAACCCTTGCAATCATCAACAAAGTCTTTGGAGACAAAATTGTTATCCTTCATGATGGTTGGTCACCCAAGGGTAATTTATGAAGACATTCATTTCCAGAGCACAGTTGAAAAGGACCCAATTAAAACACAAGAATGTACATAAGTAGAAATTGAAATGGAACTTAAAATTAGTGACTGTGTTTACATGGCTGTAAAATTAACTAAGTAAACAAGCTACGAAATTAACTAAGTAAACAAGCTAGTTTTATCATCCTAAATGATCACTGAGGACATCTTTCTGGATCTCAGAAACAAAATCCTATGGAACCCAAATGATTTGTGTAATATCTATTTAGGTAAATTATCAATATTAAGATTTTAATATACTGCCCTAATAATCCAATAAATCAAATGGAAAATAAACAAACAAGTTTTCTACAGTTTGTAATTATATATTAAATATTGTGCATATTATATAAAAGTTAAATATTTTTAGAGAAAATTTAATAACTAGAAAATGAAAAAATGAAATTTCCAGTTTTTGAATATTTCCATATCTTGGAAAAAGATATTCTCTTCTCTAGCAAATAGTCTCTTCCCATGGCGATTTCTGTCTATTTTAATCTATTAACTATCTATAATTTTCTTTTTTTTAATTTTTTTAAAGATTTATTTATTTACTTATATAAGCACTGGGTACAGTCAGAAGCGTGGGAGGGTGAGAGAATTCACCAGAGCCAGAGCGGGGAGCAGAACAGGCAGACGGGCCAAAATACACTGCTGAGGGGAGCAGCGGGCTGCAGGAGAGGTCTGCGTGCCATGTGGGACCCTGGCCCTGGGGCCAGGGATTGAACTGGCGCTGCAGAGGCTGAGGGCAGCTTTGCAGCCCAGCGCTCAACCGCTGCGGCACAGGGGAGGCCCTAGCTATCTATAATTTTCAACCTATAATCTCTATCAAATTTACTTACAGATTAGTAATTATTATTTGAAGGTTTCGGATGTCTTATTTCTAGTTAATCCACTTTAGCTGGCATATTTTTATAATGATTTCATTATTGGTTATTGGTTTATCTCTTTCTTTATGCAGCTCTACCAGTTGAACTACAATCAAATTATAAGTCAAAGAAACATAAAATTTCATAATGCACGTGAGAAATTCCTTCTCAAAAACATGTATAAGTTTACAAAGCTGATTTGCTCTAATTCTGGGATTTAAGTCAGATTATGTTTTACTTACTATACAAATTTCTAGAAGATTTATCATATACAAGATTTATTAATGTTAAATATGTTTTCTGATACATACTTTTGAGAATACATTATTTTCTACTGTGTTGGCATTTTTAAGTGATTACTACTAATACAATTCCATGAGGAGGAAAATGATTTTTGAGAATTAACATACAGAAAATTCAAAACTCAACCTGAATGTGACAATGTGTTTTTAAGTACTTTAATTGATTTGACCGCATTCTTTATTTGAATCAGTTTTTTCCTCAATCCAAGGGTGTTTTTTTCATGGTTTCAGCAGTACCTCTCAGTAAGTTAAGTGTTTTGATGTTGTTGAAACTAAATATATGATTTTTATTTTCATAAATGTGCATTTAAATAAATTCAAGAATACCTTACATAACTCTATATTCAAAATATGTTCTTTTAGTTTTTTAAATGTGTTAGGGTTTCACATTTTAGATTTAAGTCTGAAATCTATTTTATGTTGTGAAGCAATAGTTGTGGTCTCTTTTTATGGCTGCAGAGGAGATACTGACACATACTTCTAACAGCAGACTATATTGACATTACTCTCCTGTCATCCAGTTTATTTTGCCTCTTTTTTGCACATATTTATAGGAGTCTATATATATGGGATTTATATATTTTTAATTATTTTTTTTATTTTTTTACATTGTTGTTCATTTTTAAACATTATTTGCTTCGCCCATCCTCTCAGGTGTAGTTCCCATGGAATTTCCTTCCCCAATGCACACGTGCACCATCACCTCAGTCCCTTGTTCTCCTCTCACCCTCCCTCTGATCCCTCTCCCTCCTCCTCCCCTGCAGTATGGCTCTGATTTATAATTGTCTGTTTTTGCTTTGTTGTGTTTTGTACTGTTATTGTTTTTTTAATTGATGTCTTATTTGGTGCCCCTATATTCCTGCTATAAGTGAAACCATCTGATATTTTTCTTTTTCCTTCTGGCTTATTTCACTGAGCATAATTCCATCTAGCTCCATTCACACTGATTTTTAATTTCTATTTCTATTTCATTTATTTCTGCTTTGATTTTGATTATTTCCTTTTTTCTCTTGGCTTAAGGGTTTTCTTGTTGTTCTTTTTCTACCTCTTTGAGATGTAGATTAGGTTGTTTCTTTGAGCTCTTTCTTGATTTTTTTTTTTTTTTAAGATTCATTTCTTTATGCATACAAGAGCTGAGGTTAGGTCAGAGGTGTGCAGGGTGAGAGGATTCACCAGCGATAGAGTGGGGAACAGAAGAGATCGACTAAATACACTGCTGAGGGGAGCAGCAGGTGAGACAGCAGAGGTCTGTCGCGCTATATGTGTATCTCCCCCTCAAGCCAGGATCAAGCTTGCACTACAGAGGCTATGGGTAAGTTTGCAGCAGTGCTCACTCAAATACCTCCGCAACCAGGGATGCCCCATTATAATTTTTAGAGAATGATATAGAGTTTCAAATCTGTCTAACATTACACTAAATTTTTTCTCTCAAAACTATGTAAGATTGTTAATGTAGGTATTATTATTGTCTATTAATGCTATTATCATTATTGTTGTCATTACTAATATACAAAATTTATTAATTTTTTCAGGAAATAAAAACATGAATAAAATACAAAAGTTATAAGCATAAGACACTTACGTTGCACATAATGTGTGCCAAATAAACAAAAATGGATAATCATAACTAAACATACTTACCTGGTTTTATTAAATATAAATACATATATAGGTGCATATTATTAAATATTAAATAAATATTATATATTGTGCTAAAGACAATGTACAAAAATATTATAGAGATATATACATGGAAGTGTATATATATAGCTCATATTTCCATTTACCTAGCTATTTACCTAAATACTTTCCTGATATGTTATAAATATATAATCTATATGATACCTATTTGTATTTAAGTAAAACAATACTTTGTGAAAGAGATATCTATCCAAAATCAGGTAGCTTTATTATTTCTTTTCTTAACACTCATCTATACACAATTTCATATTTTTATATAAAACCTAAGCAAGTAATTTTTAGATTTTTATTAGAAATGTGGATCTAGGGAGAAGGGAATAACATGGTGGCGGGGAAACACTGCAAGTAAGTCCTCCCATAAAAAAAAAGTTAATAGGGAGGAAAAGCAGCAGGTTCCTGTGAAAACCAGGACATGGAAGATAAACTGGTGACTCTGGCAAACTACCCAAAGAGGAAAATTGCCATAAAAGGGACGAAAAGAGAGGAAAGCTCAGAACCCTACTACCCTCCCCCACTCACAATGGTGGTACACTCCAACCAACAGAAAGAAAAAGACAACAATGAGAACAAACTATACATCAAGCGGGACTGTGAGTGGAAAGGAACTATTGCAGGCACCACATCCCGCGAATGGGAACTGTGAAGAACCTTGCAGGAATCGCCACAGAGGTAAGCAAATGGCTCCGGGCACCATTAGAGGACTCCTCGGAGAGACCTACAAATAGCCCAAGGCCAGCCTGTAAGCTTGTGCGGAAAAGCAGTGCAGTCGAAAAGTATACACAGATCTCAGCAGCCCAGGTTCCCGCGCCCATGACCTAGATTTATGGGGAGACATGAGGGAGCCATCACTGAGGTGAATGTCCCTCACTGAGTAATCAGAAATCAGGTGCCCGAACATGGGAGCGGGGTGCAAAAGGCGTCATTTCTGCGGACATTGAACTGGACTACAGCCTGCATCCTGTATCTGAGGGCTTCGGAACTGAGGTGTGGGATCCCCAGGACAGCAGGGCATGGGGCAGACACAGCACCCCCACACCATTGAGGTGCTCCACACCACCCCCATTTTTTTCCTGGAACACACAGGGGAAAGAAAATCAGTCCTGGAAGAACACTAGGAAAGATCTCTGGCGCCACCTCACGACCAGAACACCAGGATGTCACCAACATCCTGATAGTTGGAAACCAGGGATCCCAAAAACACCCTCAGGCTCTGAGAAAGGGTGGGCCACACAAACGGGTAAGAAGGGAAATAAGGTATGGAGCAACACCCCATTCTGGAACTAGAGCCAGATGCAGGATCTAGGCTGTGGGACACGCCATAGCTGTGGGCACTGCACAGGGTGACAGCCAGCATTTTGGATATGATAACCTTGGAACTGAAACCTAGAGTGCAGAATTCAAGGTGCAGGATCCATACAGCTGTGGGCACAGCACCAGGTGAACACAGGGCAGACACAGCACCCAGCTTGAATAATAGCCCCTGTGTTCAGGTGCTCATCTCCGCCCCCTCCATTTCTCAGAGAACTACTGGAGAAAAACACAGGTCAGCAAGTACAGGTGTCTGGCGCCTCCTTGTGACCAGAACAAAATCACCAACTAGCTGATTCCCTGAGGGAACTGAGTAAATGCAGAGGGAGGGAACTGTAAAGGACAGTGCCCAGCAACACAGCATCAACACCCTGGAGTTTTAGCCTACCAGTGCTGGTCTCAATCAGGAGAACAGTTTCCAACACCCCTAAAGGAGCATTCCAAAGAGATGCCTGCCAACACTAGTGGCAAAATGTCCCAATGCACAGAACTAAATAGAATGCAAACAACAGGGAGAAGAAAAAATATAAATGATCCAGCAAGCCCACAGGAGAAGGACATACCACAAGAAGAAATACAGTCACCAGAGCCCAACAATGACATGGAAGAACTTCTCAGCCTATCAGATAGAGAATTAATAATCATCATGATTAAAAAGCAGAAAGAAAATGAAAAGGAAAAAAATGATTGGGGACAAATAATCACTGAACTGAAAAATGAAATTGAGATCTCAAGAAAGGAAAGAAAAGAAATGCAGGAGATTAAAAGATGACTAGAGGAGATAAAAGAACTCTGGGAAAAGCAATGAAATCGATGAAACGGAAGAACAGATCAGAACAGATCAGATTTGAAGATACAGAAATAAAAAGAGCCAAAAGAGAAAAGGAGAGAGAAGTGCAAATGAAGAAGTATGAGGATACTCTTAGACAACTATCAGACTCCATGAAGAGAGGAAATGTAAGAGTTATAGGCATTCCAGAAGGTGAGGAGAGAGACAAAGGAACTGAGAAATTGTTCAAGGAGATAATTGATGAAAACTTCCCAAACATGAAAAAGGAGAATATAGTCAAACAAGAAGCGAGAAGAACTCCCAATTACCACAGTGAAAAGAAAACTACAGCAAGACACATACTAGTAAAGCTTTCAAGAGTCCAAGACAAGGAAAAAATAATGAAACCGGCAAAGGAAGAACTTATAAGGGATAAGTTCTTAAGGGATAACTTATAAGGGAAAACTTATAAGGGAAAACAGATAAATTATAAGGGAAAACCTATCAGGTTAACTTAAGACTTCTCCAAAGAAACATTATAGGCAAGAAGAGAATGGAGTAACAAAGTTACTTCAAAGTTCAGCAAACTTCAAGACAGCAAATGCCAATCAAGAATGCTTTACACTGCAAAGTTCTGCTTCCTCTACAAAGAAAAAATATGGATCTTCTCAGACAAACAGAAACTCCTGAAATTCATTACAACTAAACACCCACTCCAAAAAATTTCTACAAGAAGTTCTAAAGACAAAACCAACATAGGAATGAACAAGAAGGACAGAATAAAGCAAGGAATAAAATCACAAAAATTACCAAAAATGGCAAACACAGATGCCAACATATCAATATTAACTCTAAATGTAAATGGATTAAACTCATCAATAAAAAGACACAGAGTAGCAGGCTGGATTTAAAAGCAAAATCCAACCTTCTGCTGTCTCCAGGAAACAATTTAACCACAAAAGATAAACATAGACTGAAAGTAAAAGGTTGGAAAACAATCCAACAAGCAAATGGACCAAAAAAGAAGGCAGGAATAGCCATACCTATATCAGATGAAAAAGACTTCAAATTAAATAAGGAAAAAATAGATATAGATGGACACTGCACTGTGATCAGGGGACAATACATCAGGAAGATATAACACTCATCAACATATACTCACCAAATGAAGGGGCACCAAAATATATTAGACAATTATTATCAGCTCTGAAAACATACATTAAAGAAATACATATGTAGTGGGAGACGTCAATATCCCACTCTCACCAATATCCCACTCTCACCACTCTCACCATAGGACACTGCACCCAAAAATATCTAAGTACACATTTTTCTCAAGTGCACATGGATCATTCTCCAGAATTGATAACATACTGGACCACAAGACAAACATCAACATTTTCATGAAGATCAAAATTATTCCAACTATCTTCTTCAATCATAAAGGCATCAAACAATAAATTAATCATGAAAAGAATACAAGGACCCCTCCCACTTCATGGATATTGAAATCCACTCTACTGGAAGACTGCTGGACTAATGAGGAGATCAAAGAAGAAATTAAAAAATACTTTGAATTGAATGACGAGGAGGACACCAATTTCCAGAATGTATGTGATACAGCAAAAGCAGTAATAAGAGGAAAATATATAACAATACAGGCTCACATCAACAAACAAGAAAGAACTCAAAGAAACAACCTAATCTTACATCTCAAAGAGCTAGAAAAAAAAAAAAACAAGAAAAAACCCTAAAGCCAGTTGAAGAAAGGAAATAATAAAAATCAAAGCAGAAATGAATGAAATGGAAATTTTAAAAAATCAAAAAGATCAATGAAACCAAAAGTTGGTTCTTTGAAAAAATAGACAAACATCTAGCCAGGCTCACAAAGAAAAAAATGGGAGAGAACACATATAAATAGGATTATAAATGAAAGAGAAAAAATCACAAAAGAGTCAGTAAAAATCAAAAGAATTATCAGAGATTACTATGAACACGTATATGCAAACAAATTAAACAACCAAGAGGAGAGGGAAAAATTCCTAGAACAATACAATCATACAAAGCTGGACAAAGAAGAAATAGAACAGCTAAACAGACCAATTGCAAGCAGCAAAATTGAGGCAGTAATCAAAGCACTCTCCAAAAACAAAAGCCCAGGCCCAGACGGCTTCACAAATGAATTCTACCAAACGTTCAGCAGTGAATTAATGCCTATCCTACACAAACTCTTTCAAAAAATTAAAAAAGAAGGAATACTACCAAATACATTCTACAAAGCCAATATTACACTAATACAAAAACCAAACAAAGACAGCACAAAAAAAGAAAATTACAGGTCAATATCTAATGCACACTGATGCAAAAATCCTCAACAAAATCCTTGCCAACAGAATCCAACAATGCATCAAGGAATAGTACACCACGATCAAGTGGGATTCATCCCAGGGGCACAAGGATGTTTCAACATACAAAAATCTATCAATGTAATCCAACACATCAACAAAAAGAAAAAGAAAAACCATATGATCATATCAATAGATGCTGAGAAAGCATTCGACAAAGTCCAACGTCCTTTTATGATGAAGGCCCTTGAAATTCTCAGGATCGAAGGAACATACTTAAACATGATAAGAGTCATATATGACAAACCCATTGCAAAAATTCTTCTCAATGGCGATAAGCTGAAGGCTTTTCTTTTAAGATCAGTATCAAGACAAGGATGTCCTCTCTCACCACTGCTCTTCAATATAATACTGGAGTTCCTACCGAGTGCAATAAGACAAGAGAAAGATATACAAGGAATACAAACAGGGAAAGAAGAAGTAAAGCTATCACTATTTGCAGATGATATGATAATATACATAGAGAACCCTAAAAACTCCAAAGAAAAACTACTCAAAATAACCAGTTCATTAAAGTAGTAGGACAAAAAATCAAAACAAAAAATCAGTAGACTTCCATACACAATCAATCTGAAGAAGAAGAAATCAAGAAAACCATTCCTTTTATAATTGAAACAAAAAAAATCAAATACCTGGTAATAAAACTAACAAAAGAGGTGAAAGACCTATACAAAGAAAATTATAAAACAATGTTAAAAGAAATTGAAGTAGACAAAAAGAAATGAAAGACATACCCTGCTCATGGATTGGAAGAATTAACTTTATCAAAATGGCCATCCTACCAAAAGCAATATACAGATTCAATGCTATTCCAATAAAAATCTCAATGACATTCTTCAAAGAAATAGAACAAATACTGATGAAATTCATATGGAACCACAAAAAAAAAAAAAAAAAAAAAACATGAATAGCCAAATCCCTGCTGATGAAAACAAAGGAAAAAGGTATCACACTTCCAAACTTCAAGCTATATTACAAAGCCATAATAATTAAAACAGTTTGTAGTATAGATTGAAGTCTGGGAGTTTGATGCTTCCATTCCCTTCTTTTTTTTTCAGGAGAGCTTTGGCTATTCAGGGGTTTTTTGTGATTCCATATGAATTTCATCAATAATTGTTCTATTTCTTTGAAGAATGACATTGAAATTTTGATTGGAATAGCATTGAATCTGTATATTGCTTTTGGTAGGATGGCCAATTTAATAATGTTTATTCTTCCAAACCATGAGCAGGGGATGTCTTTCCAATTCTTTGTGTCTTCTTCTATTTCTTTTAACAGTGTTTTATAGTTTTCTTTGTATAGGTCCTTTACCTCTTTTGTTAGATTTATTCCCAAATATTTGATTTTTTTTGTTTCAATAATAAAAGGGATTTTTTTTTAATTTCTTCTGTTTCAGATTTATTGTTTGTGTATAGGAAGGCTACTGACTTTGGTGTGTTGATTTTGTATCCTGCCACTTTACTGAACTGATTGATGAGTTGAATTAGTTTTTCTGTGGAGTTTTTGGGTTCTCTATGTATATTATCATATTGTCTGCAAATAGTGATAGTTTGACTTCTTCTTTTCCTATTTGGATTCCTTGTATGTTTTTCTCTTGTCTTATTGCTCTGGCTAGGACTTCCAGTATAATATTGAAAAGCACTGGTGAGAGTGGACATCCTTGTCTTGTTCCAGATCTCAATGGAATTGCTTTCAGCTTTTCACCATTGAGAATGATACAGGCTGTTGGCTTGTCAGAGATGGTCTTTATGATGTTGAGGTATGT
This sequence comes from Talpa europaea, assembly GCF_964194135.1. Taxonomy (NCBI): domain Eukaryota; kingdom Metazoa; phylum Chordata; class Mammalia; order Eulipotyphla; family Talpidae; genus Talpa; species Talpa europaea. The sequence continues at coordinate 43,429,440 of NC_140080.1, read as the reverse complement.
TCCTTGTATCCCAAGAATTTCAAGGGCTTTTATCATGAATGGGTGTTGCACTTTGTCCAAAGCTTTCTCAGCATCTATTGATATTATCATTTGGTTTTTATATTTCTTTTTGTTGATGTGTTGGATAACGTTGATTGATTTTCGGATGTTAAACCATCCTTGCGTCCCTGGAATGAATCCTACTTGGTAGTGGTGAATTAGCTTATGGATACATTGTTGGATTCTGATAGCTAAAATTTTACTGAGGATTTTTGCATTCAGTGTTCATTAGGGAGATTGGCCTGAAGTTTTCCTTTTTTGTGTCGTCCTTGTTCGGTTTTGGTATTAGTGTAATGTTGGCTTCATAGAACGTGTTTGGTATTGTCTCTTCCCTCTCAATTTTTTGGAAGAGTTTGTGAAGGATAGGCACTAATTCGTCTCTGAGTGTTTGGTAGAATTCATTTGTAAACCATCAGGTCCTGGGCTTTTGTTTTTGGGGAGGTTTTTGATTGCCATTTCAATTTTGCTGCTTGTAATTGGTCTGTTTAGGTGTTCTATTTGTTCTTTATCTAGCTTTGGGTGATCTGTAGAGTTGTAGGAATTTGTCCATCTCCTCTAGATAGTTGAACTTGTTTCCATATAACTGTTCATAGTAGTTACTGATTATTCTTCTGATTTCTGCTGTCTCCGTTGTGATTTCTCCTCTTTCATTTATCATCCTGTTTATTTGTGCTTTCTCCCTTTTTTCCTTAAAACTGCATGGTATTGGAACAAGAACAGACATACAGACCAATGGAATCGAATAGAAAATCCAGAAATAAACCCACACATTTATGATCAACTAATCTTTGACAAAGGAGCAAAGACTATGCATTGGAGCAAAGAAAAGTCTGTTCAATGAATGGTGCTGTGAAAACTGGGTTGCTACATGCAAAAGAATGAAGCTTGACCACTACCTCACATCATACACAAAAATCAACTCAAAATGGATTAAAGAACTAGACATAAGACCTGAAACCATAAAATACATAGAAGGAAATATAGGCGAAACACTACATGATCTGCACATCAAAGACATCTTTACAGACACATCACCCAAAGCAGTGATAGCGAAGGCAAAGATAAACAACTGGTACTACATCAAATTAAAGAGCTTCTGCACAGCAAAGAGACAATAACAAAAACAAAGAGAAACCCCATCGACTGGGAGAACATTTTTGCACACAACACTAATGATAAAGGACTGATCACAAAAATCTGCAAAGAGCAGATGAGACTCAACAACAACAAAGAAAATAATCCAGTCAAAAAATGGGCAGAAGAGCTAAAAAGAAACTTCTCTAAAGAGAAAATGCAAATGGCCAACAGGCATATGAAAAAATGTTCAACATAACTTGTAATCAGGGAAATGCAAATCAAAACTACCATGAGATACCATCTTACACCAGTGAGAATGGCACATATTAAAAAAACTAGCAACAACAAATGTTGGCGAGGGTGTGAAGAAAAAGGAACTCGTCTGTACTGTTGGTTGTAGTGCAAACTGGTCCAATCTATGGAGAGCTGTGTGGAGATTTCTGGACCTACTAAACATAGAGCTTCCATATGATCCAGCAATTCCACTCCTAGGTATTTACCCAAAGGACACAGAAACATCAATTCCAAAGAATACCTACACCCTATGTTTATAGCAGCACTATTTACAATAGCTAAACTTTGGAAACAGCCCAAATGCCCAAAAATAGATGACTGGATCAAGAAGATGTGTACATATATACCATGGAATATTACTCAGCATTCAAAAAAGATAAACACATGCAATTTGCAGCAACATGGATGTCACTGGAAGGGATCATGCTCAGTGAAATAAGCCAAAAAGAAAGAAAAATACCAGATGGTCTCACTCATAGCAGGAATCTAGAAAACTTAAATAAGGGACCAGGAAAATGAATAACTATAAGAAAGTGAAAATCAAAATCAACAAAAAACTATGAACCAGAGACACTTTTTGGGGGTTGGGTGGCTGGAGGGGAGGGATTAGGGTCTGAATGGGGGGGTTGCAATTGTATGGGGAATATAAAAATAGAATTTATTATTTAAAAAAAAGAAACAAATAACAACAATAAAATTGTTAAATATTTTTTCTGGTAAGTTTTTTCCTACTTTTGCAGGTATATGACAATGCATAGTATTTCAAAAGCATCCATTTCAGACTCTAAAACCTATCATAGGTTGAGGGTTTCACTAATTCAAGGGTACCAAGAGTTAGGTCTTTTGATTATAACATATTTCCATTATTATATAAATATCAGTTATATCTCTAGATATTACAAACACATTTCAGGAAAACATATCATAAGGGAAGAAGGTTCAGCTTAAGTTGGCAACTGCTGCCAGGCAGACTGCGGCACAGGAAAGTGCGCACGCAACTCACCATTTTAGAATAGGGACCTTTGCTAAAACGAAGAATGCTTGAATCTGGGAGAGGGCTGCCCCTGCAGCCAGAGGTGAGCAGGGAAGCCCACTCATGCCAGGCCCTGTCTGGCCAACAGTCAGAGCCCACAGGGCGATTGAGCAGCCACTGCCAGGGCAGATCGCAGGTGCAGTAAAGTGTGCTTCCGACTAGCCATTTTAGAATAGGGACCCTTACTTCAACCAAGACTGCTTGGAACTGGGAGAGGGCTGCCCCTGCAGCCAGAGGTGAACTGAAGGCCCCCAAAAGCCAGGCCCCGCCTAGCAGGGAGTGGGAGCCCAGAGGTGGATCCAGCAATTTGAAGCTCAGCAATCAATACAGCCACCACACCTCCAGGGCAGTCTGTAGGACTGCAAGACACACCTTTGGAATTAAACAAATACAGAAGGAGGAGATATTCTGTGACAGCGACCATAAACATATTCATAGTACCAATGCCCTACTGGACTTGTGCATAACAGTATTTGACTCGATTGGACCACCAGTTTCCAATATCCCAGAAAAAGCACACCAAAAAGATGCCGGCCAATACTAGCAACACAGTGTCCCAAGGCATAGGATAAATGAGAAAACAAGCAGCAAGGAGAAGAAAAACTACAAGCAACCAAGCAAGTCCTCAGGGAAAAGACTCACCACAAAAAGAAAATCACCCACCAGATTGCAACAACAGTGACTTGGAAGAACTTCTGAACCTTCCAGAAAGAGAATTCAAAATTGCCATGATTAAAAAATTGACAGAAGTCATTAAGGAAAATAAGGATAAGGGAAAAATAATCAACAATCAGAAGAATGAAATTGAGTCCCTAAAGAGGGAAGTGAAAGAAATGCAGGAGATCAAAGGATTAATGGAAGAGCTAAAGAATACTGGAAAAGCAGTGATAGCAGAATAGATGAAATGGAAGAACAAACAAGTACTCTCGAAGACACAGAAATGAAAAGAACCAAAACACAGAAAAGGAAAGAGAAGTATGAATTAAAAAGAATGAAGAAAGAATTTGGGAACTATCTGACTCCATGAGAAAAGGAAATATAAGAATTATAGGGAACAGAGAAGGAGAGGTGAGAGACAGAGGAACAGAGAAAATATTCAAGGAAATAATTGAAGAGAACTTCCCAAACATGAATTAGGAGCTGAAAATAGACATACAAGAAGCAAGAAGAACACCAAATTTCCATGATGAAAGGAAAAATACAGCAAGACACATAATAGTAAAGCTCCCAAGGATCCAAGACAAGGAAAAATACTGATGATGGCAAGAGGGAAGAAACAGATAACATACAAAGGAAAATCAATCAGGTTGACATCAGACTTCTCTGAAGAAACACTATGGCAAGAAGAGAGTGGCGGGACATAGTCAACAGACTCCATGACAACAAATGCCAACCAAGAATACTCTACCCGTGAAGTTTTCCTTCCTCTATGAAGAAAGAATAAGGACCTTCCCAGACAAAAAGAAACTCTGAAATTTCATTATGACTAAACACCCATTCCAAAAAGTACTACAAGGAGTTCTAAAGCCAGAACCAAAAGAGGGATGAATAAGAATGAATCCAGACCAACCACAACAACAAAATTACTAAAAACAAATAAATAACTAAAACCAGAAAAAGTCAAACAAAATGGCAAATACAGACACTAACATCAATATTAACTCTAAATGTAAACGGACTAAACTCTTCAATAAAAAACACAGGGTTGCAGGCTGGATTAAGAAACAAAACCCAACATTTTGCTGTCTCCAGGAAACTCACTTAACAACAAAAGATAAAAAAAGACTGAAAGTAAAAGAATGGAAAAAATCCTAGAAGAAAATGGACAAAAAAGAAGGCAGGAACAGCTATACTTACATCAGATAAAACAGATTTCAAACTCAAAAAGATAAAAAGAGACCCAGATGGTCATTACATTATAATCAAGGGGAAAATACTTCAAGAAGATATAACACTCATTAACATATACTCACCAAATGAAGGAGAACCAAAATATATCAGGCAACTATTATCATGTCTGAAAACAGACATCAGAGAAAACATATACGTAGTGCGAGACTTCAACACATCACTATCAACAATGGATAGACCAACGAGACAAAAAGTAAGTAAGGACACTAAAGCTCTAAGTAAGGATCTGGAGCTCATGAGCTTAACAGACTTCTATAGGACAATAAACCCAAAAAAAATCTGAGTACACACTTTTCTCAAGCACACATGGATCACACTTCAGGATCAATCACATACTGGGACACAAGACAAACATCAACAGATACACCAAGATTGAAATTATAACAACCATCATCTCTGACCATAAAGGCATAAAACTAGAAATTAAACATTAAAAAGAAGGCAAGGAACTCTCCTACCTCATGGAGATTGAAACCCACACTACTGGAAGACCACTGGAATAATGAGGAGATCTAAGAAGAAATTAAAAAATAATTTGAGTTGAATGACAAGGAGGACACCAACTTCCTAAATGTATGGGATGCAGCAAAAGCAGTAAAAGAGGAAAATATATAACAATGCAGGCTCACATCAAGAAACAAGAAAGAACTCAAAGAAACAATCTAATCCCAAAGCTCAAAGAACTACAAAAAGCACAACAAAACCCCAAAACCAGTAGAAGAAAAGAAATAATAAAAATCAAAGCAGAAATAAATGAAATTGAAACTAAAAAGCTATCCAAAAGATAAACAAAACCAAGAGCTGGTTCTTCGAAAAAATAAATAAAATAGACAAACCGCTAGCCAGGCTCACAAAGGAAAAAAGGGAGAAAGCACAAATAAACAGGATCATAAATGAAAGAGGAGAAATCAAACAGACATAGTAGAAATCAAAAGAATAATCAGAAACTAATATGAACAGTTATATGGAAACAAGCTCAACAATCTAAAAGATGGACAGATTCTTCCAACTCTATAATCACCCAAAGCTAGATAAAGAAGACATAGAACACCTAAACAGACCAATTACAAGCAGTGAAATTGAAATGGCAATCAAAATCATCCCCAAAAACAAAAGGCCAGGACCAGATGGATTTACAAATGAATTCTACCAAACATTCAGAAACAAATTAGTGCCTATCCTTCACAACCTCTTTCAAAAAATTGAGAAGAAAGGATAATACCAAACACTTTCTATGAAGCCAACATTACACTAATACCAAAACCAAGCAAGGACAACACACAAAAAAATAAAACTACAGGCCAATCTCTCTAATGAACACTGATGCAAAAATCCTCAATAAAATTTTAGCTATCAGAATCCAACAATGTATCCACCAGATAATTCACCATGACAAAGTAAGATATATTCCAGGGACACAAGGGTGGTTCAACATCTGAAAATCAATCAATGTAATCCAACACATCAACAAAAAGAAATATAAAAACCATATGATAATATCAATAGAAGCTGAGAAAGCTTTCGACAAAGTACAACACCAATTTATGATAAAGGCCCTTGAAATTCTCGGGATACAAGGAAAATACCTCAACATCATAAAGGCCATATATGACAAGCCCACAGCAAATGTCATTCTCACTGGTGAAAAGCTGAAAGCATTCACATTAAGATCTGGAACAAGACAAGGATGTTCACTCTTACCACTGCTTTTCAATATAATACTGGAAGTCCTAGCCAGAGCAATAAGACAAGAGAAAGACCATACAAGGAATCCAAATAGGGAAGGAAGAGATATGATAATATACATAGAGAACCCTAAAAACTCCACAGAAAAACTACTCAAAGTAATCAACCAGTTCAGTAAAGTAGCAGGATAAAAAATCAACACTCAAAAATCAGTAGCCTTCCTATACACAAAAAATAAATCTGAAGAAGAAATTAAGAAAACCATTCATTTTATTAATGAAACAAAAAAAATCAAATACTTGGTAATAAACCTAACAAAAGAGGTAAAGGACCTATACAAAAAAAAAAAAAACTATAAAACACTGCTAAAAGAAATAGAAGAAGATGCAAAGAAATGGAAAGACATCCCCTGATCATAGATTGGAAGAATTAACTTTATCAAAATGGCCATCCTACCAATAGCAATTTACAGATTCAATGCTAGTCCAATAAAAATTTCAATGACATTCTTCAAAGAAATAGAACAAATACTGATGAAATTCATATGGAGTCATCAAAAACACCAAATAGCCAAAGCCCTCCTGAAAAAAAAAGGAGTGGAAGCATCACATGCCCAGATTTCAAACTATACTACAAAGCCATAATAATCAAAACTGCATGATATTGGAACAAGAACAGACACACAAACCAATGGAACTGAACAGAAAATCCAGAAGTAAACCCATAGATTTATGGTCAACTAATCCTTGACAAAGGTGCAAAGAATATGCACTAGAGCAAAGAAAGTTTGTTCAATAAATGGTGCTGGGAAAACTGGGTTGCTACATGCGAAACAGTGAAGCTTGACTACTACCTCACACCATGCAAAAAAACCAACTCAAAATGGATTAAAGAACAAGACATAAGACCTGAAACCATAAAATATATAGAAAGAAATACAGGCAAAATACTACATGACATGTACCTCAAAAACATCTTTACAGACACATTTCCCAAAGCAGTGATAGTGAAGGCAAAGATAAACAGCTGGGACTACATCAAATTAAAGAGCTTCTGCACAGCAAAAGAGACAATAACCAAAACAAAGAGAAACCCCACCAACTGGGAGAACATTTTTGCACCCAACACTAATGATAAAGGACTGATCACAAAAATCAACAAAGAGCTGATGAGACTCACCAACAACAAAGAAAATAATCCAGTCAAAAAATGGGCAGAAGAGCTAAAAAGAAACTTCTCCAAAGAGGAATTGCAAATGGCCAACATTTGCATGAAAAAAAATGTTCAACATCACTTGTAATCAGGGAAAAGCAAATCAAAACTACAATGAAATACCATCTTACAACAGTGAGAATGGCACATATTAAAAAAACTAGCAACAACAAATGTTGGCACTCTCCTGCACTGCTGATGGGAGTGCAAACTGGTCCAACCATTATGGAAAGCTGTGTGTAGATTCCTCAAGCTACTAAAAATAGAGCTTCCATATGATCCAGCAATTCCACTCCTAGGTATTTACTCAAATGACACAGAAACATTAATTCAAAAGGACACCTGCACCCCTATGTTTATAGCAGCAATATTTACAATAGCTAAGCTATGGAAACAACCCAAATGACCAAAAATAGATGACTGGATCAAGAAGATGTGGTACATATATACACACAATGGAATATTACTTAGCAATCAAAAAAGATAAACTCATGCAAATTGCAGCAACATGGATTGAGCTGGAAGGGATCATGCTCAGCAAAATAAGCCAGAAAGAAAAAGAAAAATACCAATGGTGTCACTCATAGCAGGAACTTAGAAAACCTAATTAAGGGACCAGGAAAAGGACTAAGTATAATAGAGAAAAATCAAAATCAAAAATAACTATAAAGCAGAGACACACTATGGGGAGGGGGTAAAGGATGGATTAGGGTCAAAATAAGGGGGGTGCAATTGTATGGGAAATATAACCAAAATAAAAATGCATACATTGTGCAAAAATGAAAAATGATGTAAGAATCATATAAAAGAAAATATTAAAAAAAAGAAAAAACCTTTTCCTGACTTATTATTTTTTTTTACTTTTGGTCAAATAAGATTTCTTTTTTTAATTTTTTTATTTACTATTTATTAATTTTTAAAAAATTTTACACCATTGATCATTTTTAAACAATATTTGCTTCCCCCCACCTCTTCAGGTGTAAACCCCATAGAGTTTCCTTCCCCAGTGCACCCATGCACCATCACCTCAGTCCCCTGTGCTCCTCCCTCCCTCCAATCCCTCTTCTGCCTCCTCCCCTGCAGTATGTCTCTGATTTGTAATTATCTGTTTTTGCTTTGTTGTGTTTTGTACTGTTATTATTTTTTTACACTGATGTCTTATTTGGTTCCCTTATATTCCTTTATAAGAGAAACCATCGATATTTTTCTTTTTCCTTCTGGCTTATTTCACTGAGCATGATTCCTTTTAGCTCCACCCATGTTGCTGTGAATGGCATGAGTTTATCTTTTTTGATTACATGAGTTTTTCTTTTTTGAGCTGTTTTTCAGCTCACCTCCATCTGCAGAACTTGCCCTGTCTCAGTTCCACAGAGCTTTCGTGTGGTCCCTGATCCACAGCTCCCTAGCCCCAGTGTCCATAGTCCACCTCAGTGGAGGATCCCCCTCCCACTTTTGTTCTTTAAGTATTTTGATCACATCATTTCATTCTCTCCTTGCCCATAGTATTTTTCAGAGGAGTCTGATGTTAACCTGATTGGCATTCCTTTATGTTTTGTGCATCTTCACTCTCACCAACTTCAATATTCATACTTTCTCATGTATTCTTGAAATTTTCACTGTTATATGCCTTGGTGTTGGTCTCATTTTGGTAAAGTATTATGGTGTACTTTTAGCTTCATGAATTGGATATTTATTCATTTCTATAGGTTCAGGATGTTTTACTGTTATTTCTTTTTTTTTTTGAGGGAATTGAAATGTTTTATTTTTTTTTAAATAATAAATTTTATTTTTATATTCCCCCATACAATTGCAAATGCCCCATTCTGACCCCAATACCTCCCCTCCCGGCCCCCACCCGCCAAAAAGTGTCTCTATTCATAGTTTTTTGTTGATTTTGATTTTCTCTTTCTTTTAGTTATTCATTTTCCTGGTCCCTTATTTAAGTTTTCTAGATTGCTGCTATGAGTGAGACCATCCAGTATTTTTCTTTTTCTTTTTGGCTTATTTCGCTGAGCATGATCCCTTCCAGCGCCATCCATGTTGTTGCAAATTGCATGTGTTTATCTTTTTTGAATGCTGAGTAATATTCCATGGTATATATGTACCACATCTTCTTGATCCAGTCATCTATTTTTGGGCATTGGGGTTGTTTCCAAAGCTTAGCTATTGTAAATAGTGCTGCTATAAACATAGGGGTGCAGGTGTTCTTTGGAATTGATGTTTCTGTGTCCTTTGGGTAAATACCTAGGAGTGGAATTGCTGGATCATATGGAAGCACTATGTTTAGTAGGTCCAGAAATCTCCACACAGCTCTCCATAATGGTTGGACCAGTTTGCACTCCCACCAACAGTGTAAAAGAATTCCTTTTTCTCCACAACCTCACCAACATTTGTTGTTGCTAGTTTTTTTAATATATGCCATTCTCACTGGGGTAAGATGGTATCTCATGGTAGTTTTGATAAGCATTTCCCTGATTACAAGTTATGTTGAACATTTTTTCATATGTCTGTTGGCCATTTGCATTTCCTCTTCAGAGAAGTTTCTTTTTAGCTCTTCTGCCCATTTTATGACTGGGTTATTTTCTTTGTTGTTGCTGAGACTCATCAGCTCTTTGCAGATTTTTGTGATCAGTCCTTTATCACTAGTGTTGTGTGCAAAAAATGTTCTCCCAGTTGGTGGGGTTTCTCTTTGTTTTTGTTATTGTCTCTTTTGCTGTGCAGAAGCTCTTTAATTTGATGTAGTCTCAGCTGTTTATCTTTGCCTTTGCTATCACTGCTTTGGGTGATGTGTCTGTAAAGATGTCTTTGATATGCAAATCACATAGTGTTACACCTATATTTCCTTCTATGTATTTTATGGTTTCAGGTCTTATGTCTAGTTCTTTAATCCATTTTGAGTTGATTTTTGTGTATGGTGTGAGGTAGTGGTCAAGCTTCATTCTTTTGCATGTAGCAACCCAGTTTTCCCAGCACCATTTCTTGAACAAACTTTCTTTGCTCCAATGCATAGTCTCTGCTCCTTTGTCAAAGATTAGTTGACCAAAAATCTGTGGGTTTATTTCTGGATTTTCTATTCGATTCCATTGGTCTGTATGTCTGTTCTTGTTCCAATACCATGCAGTTTTGATGATTATGGCTTTGTAGCATAGTTTGAAGTCTGACAGTGTGATGCCTCCATTTCCTTCTTTTTTTTCAGTAGAGCTTTGGCTATTCGGTGTTTTTGGTGATTCCATATGAATTTCATCAATAATTGTTCTATTTTTTTGAAGAATGACATTGAAATTTTGATTGGAATAGCATCGAATCTGTATATTGTTTTTCGTAGGATGGCCATTTTAATAATGTTTATTTGTCCAATCCAAGAGCAGGGGATGTCTTTCCATTTCGTGTGTTTTCTTCTATTTCTTTTAACAGTGTTTTATGGTTTTCTTTGTATAGGTCCTTTACCACTTTTGTTAGATTTATTCCCAAATATTTGATTATTTTTGTTTCAATAATAAAAGGGATTTTTTTTTAATTTCTTCTTCTTCAGATTTATTGTTTGTGTATAGGAAGGCTACTGACTTTTGCGTGTTGATTTTGTATCCTGCCACTTTACTGAACTGATTGATGAGTTGAATTAGTTTTTCTGTGGAGTTTTTGGGTTCTCTATGTATATTATCATATCATCTGCAAATAGTGATAGTTTGACTTCTTCTTTTCCTATTTGGATTCCTTGGATGTCTTTCTCTTGTCTTATTGCTCTGGCTAGGACTTCCAGTATTATATTGAAAAGCAGTGGTGAGAGTGGACATCCTTGTCTTGTTCCAGATCTTAATGGAATTTCTTTCAGCTTTTCACCATTGAGGATGATACTGGCTGTTGGCTTGTCATAGATGGTCTTTATGATTTTGAGGTATGTTCCTTGTATCCCAAGAATTTCAAGGGCTTTTATCATGAATGGGTGTTGCACTTTGTCGAAAGCTTTCTCAGCATCTATTGATATTATCATATGGTTTTTATATTTCTTTTTGTTGATATGTTGGATAACGATTGATTTTCGGATGTTAAACCATCCTTGTGTCCCTGCAATGAATCCTACTTGGTCGTGGTGAATTATCTTATGGATACATTGTTGGATTCTGATAGCTAAAATTTTATTGAGGATTTTTGCATCAGTGTTCATTAGGGAGATTGGCCTGTAGTTATCTTTTTTTGTGTTGTCCTTATTCGGATTTGGTATTAGTGTAATGTTGGCTTCATAGAATGTGTTTGGTATTGTCCTTCATTCTCAATTTTTTGGAAGAGTTTGTGAAGAATAGGCACTAATTCATCTTTGAATGTTTGGTAGAATTCATTTGTAAATCCATCAGGTCCTGGGCTTTTGTTTTTGGGGAGGTTTTTGATTGCCATTTCAATTTCGTTGCTTGTAATTGGTCTGTTTAGGTGTTCTATTTCTTCTTTATCTAGCTTTGGGTGATTGTAGAGTTGTTGGAATTTGTCCATCTCCTCTAGATTGTTGAACTTGTTTCCATATAACTGTTCATAGTAGTTACTGATTATTCTTTTGATTTCTGCTGTGTCTGTTGTGATTTCTTCTCTTCCTTTTATGATCCTGTTTATTTGTGCTTTCTCCCTTTTTTCCTTTGTGAGCCTGGCTAGGGGTTTGTCTATTTTATTGATTTTTTCAAAGAACCAGCTCTTGGTTTCATTGATCTTTTGGAATGTTTTTTTTAGTTTCCATTTCATTTATTTCTGCTTTGGTTTTTATTATTTCTTTACTTCTACTGGTTTTGGGGTTTTTTTGTTGTTCTTTTTCTACATCTCTGAGCTTCGAGATTAGGTTGTTTCTTTGAATTCTTCCTTGTTTTTTGATGTGAGCTTCTATTGCTATATACTTTCCTCTTATTACTGCTTTTGCGCATCCAATACATTTAGGATATTGATGTCCTCCTTGTCATTCAATTCAAAGAATATTTTAATTTCTTCTTTGATCTCCTCGTTAGTCCAGTGGTCTTCCAATAGTGTGGTTTTTAATCTCCATGAGGTAGGATAGTTGCTTGCCTTCTTTTTATGGTTTATTTCTAGTTTGATGCCTTCATGGTCAGAAAAGATGGTTGGTATGATTTCAATCTTGGTGTATCTGTTGATGTTTGTCTTGTGCCCCAGTATGTGATCGATCCTGGAGAATGATCCGTGTGCGCTTGAGAAAAATGTGTACTCCGTTTTTTTTGGGTTTAGTGTTCTATAGGTGTCTGTTAAGCTTAAATGCTCTGGGTCCTTTTTTAGAGCTTTAGTTTGTTTACTTATTTTTTGTCTCGTTGATCTATCCATTGTTGATAGTGGTGTGTTGAAGTCTCCCACTACGTATGTGCTTTCTCTGATGTCTGTTTTCAGAGAGGACAACAGTTGTCTGATATATTTTGGTGCTCCTTCGTTTGGTGAGTATATGTTAATGAGTGTTATTTCTTCTTGAAGTATTGTCCCCTTGATCATAATGTAGTGACCATTGGGGTCTCTTTTTATTTTTTTGAGTTTGAAGTCTGTTTTATCTGATATAAGTATAGCTGTTCCTGCTTTCTTTTTTGGTCCATTCACTAGTAGGATTGTTTTCCATCCTTTAACTTTGAGCCTATTTTTATCTTTTGTAGCTAAATGTGTTTCCTGGAGACAGCAAAAGGTTGGGTTTTGTTTCTTAATCCAGGCTGCAACTCTGTGTCTTTTTATTGAAGAGTTTAGTCCATTTACATTTAGAGTTAATATTGATATGTTAGCATCTGTATTTGCCATTGTGTTTGTCTTTCCTTTGATTTTATTTATTTATTCTTTTCATAACTCTTTTTTTCTGGTCTTCTTTTGTTGTTATTCGTCCCTCTGAGGTTCTGGCTTTAGCATTCCTTGTAGTATTTTTTGGAGTGGGGGTTTAGTCATAATGAAATTCCAGAGTTTCTGTTTGTCTGGGAAGGTCCTTATTCTTTCTTCATAGAGGAACGAGAGCTTTGCGGGATAGAGTATTCTTGGTACGCATCTGTTTTCTTGGAGTCTGTTGACTATGTCCCTCCACTCTCTCCTGGCCCATAGTGTTTCTTCAGAGAAGTCTGATGTCAGCCTGATTGGTTTTCCTTTGAATGTTATCTGTTTCTTCCCCTTGTCAGCTTCATTATTTTTTCCTTGTCCTGGATTCTTGGGAGCTTTACTATTATGTGTCTTGCTGTGTTTTTCCTTTCGTCGTGGAAGTTTGGTGTTCTTCTTGCTTCTTGTATATCAATTTTCAGCTCCTTCTTCGCATTTGGGAAGTTCTCTTCAATTATATCCATGAATATTTTCTCTGTTCCGACATCTCTCTCCTCTCCTTCTGGAATTCCTATAACTCTTATATTTCCTTTCCTCATGGAGTCAGATAGTTCCCGAAATCTTTCTTCATTCTTTTTCCTTCGTATTTCTCTTTCCTTTTCTGTTTTGGTTCTTTTTATTTCTGTGTCTTCAAGAGTACTTATTCATTCTTCCATTTCATCTATTCTGCTTTCATTGCTTTTCCCGGAGTTCTTTAGTTCCTCCATTAATTCTTTGATATCTTGCATTTCTTTCACTTCCCTCTTTAGGGACTCAATTTCATTCTTCTGACCATTGTTTTCCCTTTTTAGGGACTCAATTTCCTTCTTCTGATCATTGTTTTCCTTTATGACTTCTGTCACTTTTTTAATCATGGCAATTTTAAATTCTCTTTCTGGAAGCCTCAGATGTTCTTCCAAGTTACTGTCGTTGCAATCTGGAGGGTGGTTTTCTTTTTGTGGTGTGCTTCTTTCCTGAGGAGTTGTTAGGTTGTGTGTGGTTCTTCTACTCCCTACTGTCTGTTTTCTAATTTGTCGTATGCATTGGGACACTGTGTTGCTTGGACTGGCCAGCATCTTGGGTGATTTCTCCACTCCCCTCTGGCTCCTCCAGGAACTATCTCTGGCTTCTAGGGGAGCTTTCTGCTGGTTTTAGGCAGTCTTTACTGAAGAAATGTCCCTGTTCTAATATGGCGAAGCGGGACGCAGTCCCTGTGCCTCAGGTCTCAGGCACACTCTTCTGCGTGCCCGGTCTGCCCCGGACGTGGGTGCCCGCTCCCTCCGTGGGCTCAGACTGCTGGTTGGAACGGGCCTGGCGTGGGTTAAGTTCCCAGCTGGCCACTGGGTCCTCCAGAAGCCTTCTGCCCTTTTCAAGAAGTCTTTTCTTAAGAAATTTCCCTGTTCTATGGGGTGTTAGTGACTTTTTTTCTGGTCGCAGGTGGCGCCAGAGATCTCTCCTATTGTCCTTGGGGGGCTGTTTTTCAACCCCCCCACCCCCATGGGACAGGGAACAGAGCGAGAATGGTAGGGTAAACCTCAACGGCTTTGGGGTGCTGTGTCTGCCTTGTGCCCCACCATCATGGAGAACCCACGCCCCGAATTTCGTGCCCCAGGTCTCAGTTCCAAAGCCCTCAGGTCCAGGATGCGGGCTGTAGCCCAGTTCAGTGGCGAAGGAATGGCGCCTTTTGCACCCGCTCCCATGCCTGGGCGCCTGGTTCCTGCTTACTCAGTGAGGGACTTTCACCTCAGTGAGGGCCTCTGCACGTCTCCCTGCAAGCCTAGGTCGCTGGCGCGGGGACCTGGGCAGCCGCGATCCCGATCAGCGTTTGCTTTTCAAGCGCGCCAAGTGCGCCGCTTTTCCACGCAAGCTTACCAGCAGCCCGGGCTCTGTGCAGGTCTCCCAGGGTCTTTGTTCTTCTCTAATGGCACCCGGAGCCATTTGCTCACCGCTGCAGCGAATCCTGCAGAGTTCTCCACAGCTCCTGTTCACGGGGTGTGGTGGCAGCAATTTCCACTCACAGTCCCGCTTGCTGCTTAGTTTGTTCTTGTTGGTCGTTTTAGTTTGTTTTTTTTCCTCCTCTCTGCTGGTCAGAGAGTGCCGACTTTGTGGGTGGGGGAGGGGAGCAGGGTTCTGCGCTTTCCTCCCCTCTAGTCCTCTTTTATGGCAACTTTCTTCTTTGGGTAGTTTGCTGGAGTCGTCCATTTATCTTCCGTGTCCCAGTTCTCACTGGGACCTGCAGCTTTTCCTCCCTATTAACTTTTTTTAATGGGAGATCTTACTAGCAGCGTCTCCTCGCCGCCATGTTGCTCCGCTCTCTCTCCTGTTATTTCTTTATATATTTCTCTTTCCTTCTCTCTCTCTCTCTCTCTCTCCACCCCACCTGTTGCCTCTCCATGTGGCTTGTTTCCTTCTCCCTGTTGCTTGTATTCCATTATGTATATATACCACATCTTCTTGATCCTGTCATGTATTTTTAGGCATTTGGGTTGTTTCCAGCTTTTTCCTATTGTGAATAGTGCTGCAATCAACATAGGTGTACAGGTGTTCTTTTGAATCAATGTTTTTTTGCCCTTTGGATAGATCCCTAGTAGTGGAGTTGCAGGTTATATGGTAGCTCCAGTTTTAGCAGACTGAGGAAGTTCTCTTTGATTATCTCTTTGAATAGTTTTTCAGTTCCTTGGGCTTTCTCCTGATCATCTGGGATTCCTATAACTCTTATGTTCCCTTTCCTCATGATGTCAGATATCTCTCAAAGTGTTTCTTCATTCTTTTTTCTTTGTATTTCTCTTTCTTTTTCTTTCTTAGTACTTTTGTATACTAGTTCTTTTTCTATCATCTGTATCTTCAAGAGTACCGATTCCTTCTTCCATTTCCTCAATTCTGTTTTCATTGCTTTTCCCAAGTTCTTTAGCATCTTCATTAATTTTGCATTTCCTTCATTTCCTTCTTTAGCAACTCAATTTCATTCCTCAGATCGTTAATTATTTTTCTCATATTGTCCTTTTCCTTTTTGTCCTCTTTATTTTTTTAATCATGATGATTTTAAATTCTCTATCTGGCAGACAGAGGAGTTCTTCTATGTCATTGTTGATTTCTGGTGGCTGATTTTCTTTTTGTGGAGTGTTTTTCCCCTGAGGGCTTGCTTGGTTATTTGTATATTTTCTTCTCCCTGTTGCTTGTTTCTTAATTTGTTCTATGCATTAGAACACTGTGCTACTGGTCTGGTGGGCATCTCTTTGGGGTGCTTCTTCAGGATGTTGGAAAATGGTGGCCACATTGAGTCCAGAACTGTTAAGCCAAAACTCCACTAGGGCAGTGGTACTGTGGATTGTTGATAGACACTTTCCCTAAAAATTCCCTCCCTCTGTAGTTACTTAGTGCCGGGGCGGGGTCTAAAGGTCCCTATTCTGTAACTCCCAGTATTGCAACAATGGCATCTGGGGTGTGCTTTCCTGGCGCCCACAATCCACCTCAGCAGAGGATACCCCTCTCACCTCAAAATCGTAGACAGGCAAGGGACCTGGCTCACGCACACTTTTCAGCTCACCTCCGTCTGCAGAACTTGCCCTGTCTCAGTTCCACAATGCTTTCATGTGGTTCCTGACCCACAGCTCCCTGGCTTGCAGCAATGGCACCTGGGGGTACACTGCCCCAGTGTCCATAGTCCACCTCAGTGGAGGATCTCCCTCCCACTTTTGTTCTTTAAGTATTTTGATCACATCATTTCATTCTCTCCTTGCCCATAGCATTTTTTCAGAGCAGTCTGATGTTAACCTGATTGACATTCCTTTATGTTTTGTGCTTCTTCACTCTCACCAACTTCAATATTCATTCTTTCTCATGCATTCTTGAAATTTTCACTGCTATATGCCTTGGTGTTGGTCTCATTTTGGTAAAGTACTATGGTGTACTTTTAGCCTCATGATTGCATATTTATTCATTTATATAGGTTCAGGAAGTTTTTCTGTTATTCCTTTATATATTTCTCTTTCCTTCTGTCTCTACCCCACCTGTATCACTATCATCCTTATAGTGCCTTTCTATATGGAATTGGAAAATTCTTGGAATATGTTTTCAATTTTTTATTTCATTTTTCTCCCCCCATTTCTACCCAAATTCTTTGTTCATTCTCATCAAATACATTATTCATTCTTCCATTTGTGCTAAACTACCTTCTTAGCTTTCTCCTAAAATTACCTTCTGTTTGTTGATTATATTTCTCTCTACTTCTTTTGTCTTTCTGAAATTTTTCATTCCCTTGATTTTCTTTTTTTTTAAGATTTATTTTATTTATGCATACAAGATCTGGGGTGTAGGCCAGAAATATGGGGGTGTGAGGATTCACCAGAGACAGAGTGGGGAGCAGAATAGGCAAGTCTAGTGAAATACACTGCTGAAGGGAGCAGCAGGCAAGTCAAGAGAGGTCTGCCACGCCATATAGATTAGTTCCCTGGCTGGGGATCAATCTCAGTCCATGGAGGTGATAGCACTGGGATTTAACCCCTAGGCTACCAGGGAGGCCCCCTGAATTTCTTTATTATGACAAGTTTGAATTCTGCATCTGCTAGGGACAACACATCTTCCATATTTTTGTGATAAGGTTGGAGATATGTTCTCTCTATATGGTGTACTATTCCTATGAGGACTGAAGCTGCCAATTGTGATTTTTCTTATTTATTTCTTTCTGGTCTGGTGTTGATGTAAATGGCAGTGGAGATTCACTCATAAGGCCTGTGTTCTATGTAATGTAAAAATCTTCAGTACCCACCCAGTTGGCATCTCTGCTATCCAAAGGATGGTCAACTCCACTGCTATACAAATCTGTGTCTCAGACCAGTTTTCTACTAGTTTGCTGCACCAGGGCCTGCACTCAATGGAATCTTAGTCCTGTCATCAACTTTCTGATTAGAAGTCAGTTTCCCACAATTAGTAACTAGTAGTTGAGAAAAGCCATTTTTCACATCAAGTGATTTTTTTTTCTGATAGCTGATGTCACTTGATTGGGCTGTCCCTAATGTGAACTTCAGGGCTGGAAGCTATGCTTTTGCACCAGGTAATTGGAGGTCCAAAGAAAACCAACTCTCACTACCAGTCAATGGAAGCTAGAAGTTCCCCAATTCTTGTTCACACTGCTGAAGGTTAATACAGATTCTTGCAACACCAATGAATGATAGAGGAGAAAAGGAATATGGATCCTACAATTGAACCTTGTTGTTCTGATATCTAGAGGCTGGGTTAGTTCCCCCATTTACAGACAATGGCCAACATTGGCAGGGTGTTGCCACTCAGGTAGCTGAGTTGGATTGTGCTCCTTGTGTGTCAAAGCATTGTAATTTGAAAAAGGAATGCATATTTTTTTTAATAGAGGCATGTTTTATTTATTTATTTGTTTGTTTGTTTTGTTTATACATGCACTGGGTACAGTCAGAAGCACGGGAGGGTGAGAGAATTCACCAGAGCCAGAGCAGGGAGCAGAGCAGGCAGAAGGACCAAAGTACACTGCTGAGGGGAGCAGCGGGCGGCAGGAGAGGTCTGCGCGCCATGCGGGACCCTCCTCTGGTGGCCGGGGAGCAGCCGGGGATCGAACTGGCCCCGTAGTGGCCGTGGGCAGCTTTGCAACCCAGCGCTCAACCACTGCACCACCGGGGAGGCCCAGGAATGCATAATTTTTTAATTTATATTTCTATTCCTAGGTCAATCACACAGAAAAGTAAAAAATTACTATTATGAATATTCTAAGAGAGAAGAAATATTGTATTATATGGAAGTTATGATTAAAAGCATCTAAGGATAGAATTGGACTTTGAGTAGTGAGTTTAATCAACTGTATGTAGAAGCTCACTTACAATGATGCTTACCTGAAATGTATATAATTATAATGCCACACTAGTTAAAGATTATTTTCAATGAAAAGCCAATGAAAAAAATATAGCCAAGGACAAAAAAGTAAAAAAGAAAGTAAAAACAAAGAACAAGGAAATAGTAACAAATATATGAGATTTTATATGAAAATATTAAAAATCAGTTGAAGTATCAGTGGTGTAGATGCTAGATAAGTGACAGAGACTATCAAACTAGAATAAAAAATAAGATGCAACTCTATGTTGTTGACAAAAATTACATTTTAAATTCAAAATTGCACCTAGACTAAAAGTAAAAGATAAATAAATATGTACCACATCAACATTATTTAAAAGTAAAATTCGGTAGTAACTTTATAAATTTTAGACCAAGATGACTTAAAAAAAGGAAAACTATCAGGGGCCTACAGACAGAGGGCTGTCTTAAAAACACATTAACAAACTTGAATGTGTATGTACCCACAACAGAATGCCAGAATACATGAGGCAAAATCATATAGAACTGCAAAGGAAAATAATGAATTCACTGTTACAATTGGAAACTTGAACAGCCTGCTATCAGTCAGTTCTTATTAGATCTATAGACAGAAAATAGATAAGTCCATAGTTCAACTAAACAGCACCGTCAATCAGTTAGAAATAATTGACAACTATAGATTTCTTAATCCAACAGCATCAGAATGTAAATTATACTCAAGCTCACAGAGAACATTCACCAAAACCAGATTCTGAGTCACAAACAGATCTTATGCAATTTCAAGGAATATAAATACCCACTCTGTTTTACAAGTTCAAAAACCCAGTAATAGAAAAAATATCTGGAACCCCCCAAAAAACGTTTCAATTGTAAAAAATATATTTAAATAACATATGGGCCAAATAAAACTTAAGAGAATTTTGAAAATATTTTCAACTTACATAAATGATGACAAGTAGACAATAATCCTACATAAATCATAGAATAAAAATCCACTACAAGTATTCTTCACGTGGGAGGCAGAAAACATAATTTATCATTATAAATAATAAAGTACCTTTTCTCTGCACCTAAATACAAACCATAAATTAATGATGTACATTTCCTCATTTTCCCTTCCCTTGTGATTCATTTACCACACATTCCAAATCTAGTTTAGATTATTTTTCTTCAGAAATATTATAGGATAATCCAAACCTCCATTTCTTTATTTAATTTAAATTTTATTTTTATATTCCCCATACAATTACAATACCCTTATTTTTACCCCAAACCCTCCTTTCCCCGCCACCCACATCCCATAGAGTGTCTCTTATTCATAGTTATTTCTTGATTTTGATATTTTCTTTCTTATAGTTATTCTTTTTCCTGGTCCCTTATTTAAGTTTTCTAGATTCCTACGATGAGTGAGACCATCCGGTATTTTTTCTTTTTCTTTCTGGCTTATTTCGCTGAGCATGATCCCTTCCAGAGCCATCCATGTTGCTGCAAATTTCCTGTGTTTATCTTTTTTGAATATCTAAGTAATATTCCATAGTGTATATGTACCACATCTTCTTGATCCAGTAGTCTATTTTTGGGCATTTGGGTTGTTTCCAAAGTTTAGCTATTGTAAATAGTGCTGCTATAAACAGAGATGTAGGTGCTCTTTGGAATTGATGTTTCTGTGTCCTTTGGGTAAATACCTAGGAGTGGAATTGCTGGATCATATGGAAGCTCTATGTTTAGTAGGTCCAGAAATCTCCACACAGCTTTCCACAGTGGTTGGACCAGTTTGCACTCCCATCAGCAGTGCAGGAGGGTTCCTTTTTCTCTACAATCTCGCCAACATTTGTTGTTGCTAGTTTTTTTAATATGTGCCATTCTCACTGGAGTAAGATGGTATCTCATGGTAGTTTTGATTTGCATTTCCCTGATGACAAGTGATGTTGAACATTTTTTCATATGCCTGTTGGCCATTTGCATTTCCTCGTCAGAGAACTTTCTTTTTAGCTCTTCTGCCCATTTTTTGAGTGGATTACTTTGTTTTTGTTGAGTCTCATCAGCTCTTTGCAGATTTTTGTGATCAGTCCTTTATCATTAGAGTTGTGTGCAAAAATGTTCTCCCAGTCGGTGGGATTTCTCTTTGTTTTTGTTATTGTCTCTTTTGCTGTGCAGAAGCTCTTTAATTTGATGTAGTCCCAGATGTTGATCTTTGCCTTCACTATCACTGCGTTGGGTGATGTGTCTGTAAAGTCTTTGATGTGCATATCATGGAGTGTTTGGCCTATACTTCCTTCTATGTATTTTATGGTTTCAGGTCTTATGTCTAGTTCTTTAATCCATTTTGAGTTGGTTTTTGTGCATGGTGTTAGGTAGTAGTCAAGCTTCATACTTTTGCATGTAAGTGACCCAGTTTTCCCAGCACCATTTATGGAACAAACTTTCTTTGCTCCAATGCATAGTCTTTGCTCCTTTGTCAAAGATTACTTGACCATAAATCTGTGGGTTTACTTCTGGATTTTCTATTCAATTCCATTGGGCTGTGTGTCTGTTCTTGTTCCTATACCATGAAGTTTTGATGATTATGGCTTTGTAGTATAGTTTGAAGTCTGGGAGTGTGATGCTTACATTCCCCCTTTTTTTTTTTCAGGAGCGCTTTGGCTATTCGGGGTTTTTAGTGGTTCCACATGAATTTCATCAATAATTGTCCTATTTCTTTGAAGAATGACATTGAAATTTTTATTGGAATAGCATTGAATCTGTATATTGCTTTTGGTAGGATGGCCATTTTAATAATGTTTATTCTTCCAATCCATGAGTAGGGGATGTCTTTCCATTTCTTTGTGTTCTTCTATTTCTTTTAACAGTGTTTTATGGTTTTCTTTGTATAGGTCCTTTACCTCTTTTGTTAGATTTATTCCTAAATATTTGATTTTTTATTTTGTTTGATAGTAAAAGGGATTTTTTTTTATTTCTTCTGTTTCAGATTTATTGTTGATGTATAGGAAGG
Source organism: Talpa europaea (assembly GCF_964194135.1). NCBI lineage: Eukaryota > Metazoa > Chordata > Mammalia > Eulipotyphla > Talpidae > Talpa > Talpa europaea. Next base: position 43,407,547 of record NC_140080.1, on the reverse strand, counting down.
CTACTGACTTTTGCGTGTTGGTTTTGTATCCCGCCACTTTACTGAACTGATTGATGAGTTGAATTAGTTTTTCTGTGGAGTTTTTGGGGTTCTCTGTGTATATTATCATATCATCTGCAAATAGCGATAGTTTGACTTCTTCTTTTCCTATTTGGATTCCTTGGATGTCGTTCTCTTGTCTTATTGCTCTGGCTAGGACTTCCAGTATTATATTGAAAAGCAGTGGTGAGAGTGGACATCCTTGTCTTGTCCCAGATCTTAATGGGAATGCTTTCAGCTTTTCACTATTGAGAATGATACTGGCCTTTGACTTGTCATAGATGGCCTTTATGATGTTGAGGTATGTTCCTTGTATCCCAAGAATTTCAAGGGCTTTTATCATGAGTGGATGTAGCACTTTGTTGAAAGCTTTCTCGTCATCTACTGATATTATCATATGTTGTTTTTTAAAAGAAATTTTATTTTTATATTCCCCATACAATTGTAACCCCCTTATTTTGACCCCAATCCCTCCCCTACCCTCCCTCCAACCCCCATAGAGTGTCTCTGGTTCATAGTTTTGTGTTGATTTTCTTTTTCTCTTTCTTATAGTTACTCATTTTCCTGGTCCCTTATTTAAGTTTTCTAGATTCGTGCTATGAGTGAGACCATCTGGTATTTTTCTTTTTCTTTCTGGCTTATTTCGCTGAGCATGATCCCTTCCAGTGCCTTCCATGTTGCTGCAAATTGCATGTGTTTATCTTTTTTGAATGCTGAGTAATATTCTATGGTGCATATGTACCACATCTTCTTGATATAGTCATCTATTTTGGGGCATTTTGGGTTGTTTCCAAAGCTTAGCTATTGAAAACAGTACTGCTATAAACATAGGAGTGCAGCTGCTCTTTGGAATTATCATATAGTTTTTTATATTTCTTTTTGTTGATGTGTTGGATAGCATTGATTGATTTTCTGATGTTGAACCATCCTTGTGTTCCTGGAATGAATCCTACTTGGTCGTAGTGAATTATATTATGGATACATTGTTGGATTCTGATAGCTAAAATTTTATTGAGGAATTTTGCATCAGTGTTCACTAGGGAGATTGGCCTGTAGTTTTCCTTTTTTGTGTTGTTCTTGTTCGGTTCTGGTATTAGTGTAATGTTGGCTTCATAGAAAGTGTTTGGTATTATCCCTTCCTTCTCAATTTTTTTAAAGCGTTTGTGAAGGATAGGCACTAATTCGTCTCTGAATGTTTGGTAGAATTCATTTGTAAATCCATCAGGTCCTGGGCTTTTGTTTTTGGGGAGGTTTTTGATTACCATTTCAATTTCGCTGCTTGTAATTGGTCTGTTTAGGTATTCTATTTCTTCTTTATCTAGCTTTGGGTGATTGTAGAGTTGTAGGAATTTGTCCATCTCCTCTAGATTGTTGAAACTTGTTTCCATATAACTGTTCATAGTAGTTACTGATTATTCTTTTGATTTCTGATGTGTCTGTTGTGATTTCTCCTCTTTCATTTATGATCCTGTTTATTTGTGCTTTCTCCCTTTTTTCCTTTGTGAGCCTGGCTAGCGGTTTGTCTATTTTATTTATTTTTTCGAAGAACCAGCTCTTGGTTTCATTAATCTTTTGGATTTTTTTTTTAGTTTCAATTTCATTTATTTCTGCTTTGGTTTTTGTTATTTACTTTTTCCTACTGGTTTTTGTTTGTTTTTTTTTTTTTTTTGTTATGCTCTTTCTAGATCTTTGAACTTTGAGATTAGGTTGTTTGAGTTCTTTCTTGTTTCTTAATGTGAGCCTCTATTGCTATATATTTTCCTCCTATTACTGCTTTTGTTGCATCCCATGCATTTAGAAAATTGGTGTCCTCCTTGTCATTCAATTCAAACAATTTTTTTATTTCTTCTTTGATCTCCTCATTAGTCCAGTGGTCTTCCAGTAGTGTGGTTTTCAATCTCCATGAGGTAGGATATTTCCTTGCCTTCTTTTTATGGTTTATATCTAGTTTGATGCCTTCATTGTCAGAAAAGATGGTTGGTATGATTTCAATCTTGGTGAATCTGTTGATATTTGTCTTGGGTCCCAGTATGTGATCGATCCTGGAGAATGATCCGTGTGTGCTTGAGAAAAATGTGTACTCAGATTTTTTGGGGTTTAGTGTTCTATAGATATCTGTTAAGCCCAAGCGCTCTAGATCCTTATTTAGAACTTTAGTGTCTTTACTTATTTTTTGTCTCGTTGATCTATCCATTGTTGACAGTGGTGTGTTGAAGTCACCCACTATCTGTGTGTTTTCTCTGATGTCTGTTTTCAAAGATGATAATAGTTGTCTGATATATTTTGGTGCTCCTTAGTTTGGTGAGTATATGTTAATGAGTGTTATTTCTTCTTGAAGTATTGTCCCCTTGATAATAACAGTGACCATTGGGGTCTCTTTTTATCTTTTTGAGTTTGAAATCTGTTTTAATCTGATATAAGTATAGCTGTTCCTCCTTTCTTTTTTGGTCCATTTGCTTGTAGGATTGTTTTCCATCCTAGCTTTGAGTCTATTTTTTATCTTTTGTAGCTAAATGTGTTTCCTGGAGACAGCAAATGGTTAGGTTTTGTTTCTTAATCCAGCCTGCGACTCTGTGTCTTTTTATTGAAGAGTTTAGACCAATTACATTTAGAGTTAATATTGATATGTTAGCATCTGTATTTGCCATTGTGTTTGTCTTTCCTTTGATTTTATTTATTTATTCTTTTAATAACTTTTTTTTTGGCCTTCTTTCGTTGTTATTCGTCCCTCTGAGATTCTGGCTTTAGAATTCCTTGTAGTATTTTTTGGAGTAGGGGTTTAGTTGTAATGAAATTCCAGAGTTTCTGTTTGTCTGGGAAGGTCCTTATTCTTTCTTCATAGAGGAAGGAGAGCTTTGGGGATAGAGTATTCTTGGTTGGCATCTGTTTTCTTGGAGTCTGTTGACTATGTCCCTCCACTCTCTCCTTGCCCGTAGTGTTGCTTCAGAGACAGCCTGATTGGTTTTCCTTTGAATGTTATCTGTTTCTTCTGATGTCAGCCTGATTGGTTTTCCTTTGAATGTTATCTGTTTCTTCCCTCTTGTCAGCTTCATTATTTTTTCCTTGTCTTGCATTCTGGGAGCTTTGCTATTATATCTCTTGCTGTATTTTTCCTTTCATGGTGGAAGTTTGGTGTTTGTCTTGCTTCTTGTATATCAATTTGCAGCTACTTCTTCACTTTGCAGGTCTGGTCTGCCCCGGCCTTGAGTGCCCGCTCCCACTCTGGGCTCGGACTGCTGGCCAGAAGGGGCTTGGCACGGGCGAACTTACCAGCTCACCTCTGGCTCCTCCAGGAGACTTCTGCGGGTTTCAAGCAGTCTTTACTGAAGAAAGGTCCCTATTCTAAAATGGCAATTCAGAGACAGGCACTCTCTCCCATCGCCTGGTCTGCCCCTGCGGTGGGTGCCCGCTCCTGCTCCCGCTCTGTGCTCGGACTGCTGGTCAGAAGGGGCCTGGCATGGGGGAACTTCCCAGCTCACCTCTGGCTCCTCTGGGAGCCTTCTGCGGGTTTCAAGCAGTCTTTACTGAAGAAAGGTCCCTATTCTATGGGGTGTTGGTGATTTTTTTTCTGGTCGCTAGGTGGCGCCAGAGATCTCCTAGTGTCCTTGGGGAGCTGTTTTTTTTTTTTACCCCGTGGGACAGGGGACAGAGTGGGAGTCGTGGGGAAAGTCTCAATGGTTTTGGGGTGCTGTGTCTGTCTTGTGCCCCACCGTCATGGGGAACCCATGCCCTGTATTTTATGCCCTGGGTGTCAGTTCCAAAGCCCTCAGGTCCATGACACGGGCTGTAGCCCTGTTCAGTGTCCACAGAAATGGTGCCTTTTGCACCCCGCTCCCTTGTCTGGGCGCCTGGTTTCTGATTACTCAGGGAGGGACATTCACCTCAGTGAGGGTCCCCGTGCATCTCCCCACAAGGCTAGGTCGCAGGCGCAGGGACCTGGGCAGCTGCGATCCATGTGTCCTTTTCAAGCTTACTGGCTGGCCTGGGGCTGTGTGTAGGTCTCTGAGAGTCTTTGTTTTTCTCTAATGGCACCTGGAGCCATTCGCTCACCTCCGCTGTGAATCCTGCAGGGTTTCCACAGCTCCACTTCACAGGGTGAAGTGGCTGAAATAGTTCCTTTCCACTCTCAGTCCCGCTTGATGCATAGTTTGTTCTTGTTGGTTGTTTTAGTTTTTTTGTTTTTCCTCCTTCCTGTTGTTTGGAGTGTGCCGACTTTGTGGGTGGGGGAGGGTAACAGGGTTCTGAGCTTTCCTTCCTTCTAGTCCTCTTTTATGGCAACTTTCTTCTTTGGGTAGTTTGCTGGAGTCATCCATTTATCTTCCGTGTCCCAGTTCTCACTGGGACCTGCTGCTTTTCCTCCCTATTAACTTTTTTTTAATGGGAGATCTTATTCACAGCGTTTCCTCACTGCCATGTTGATCTGCCTCAAACAATAACCCAAACCTCCATTTCTGTTGAAAGTTTGGCATTATTTTTTCTTTTGTTATAGAATAGATGTGTTTTTCATTTACTGGAATCATTGGACATGGAAAATTTAATGAATTCCTATGGATTCCTAAGAAATTTTCTATTTGTCCCATGAGTTAAAGCAATACACTTTGACCATAACTATTGCTATTTAGATTAATTATTCACTACAGTATAGTGACCCTGTTTTCAAACTCCTGGTTCAGTAGGATAAGAATCACAAAATTACTACATAGAATTTCAATTCCAACCAATTAGACCCAGCACTGTGATCAGTGTGACTGACTGTTCTTTCTCCCTGGAACATGATGACATATTAACTCACTGACCTAAGGTCCCATCAACAGGAAACATACACACACACACACACACACACACACCATGTAATAATGAAAACAGTTTTTTCAACTTCTACTATTTGTTGATGAAACCCATATGAAGGGACATTACCATAAATGCCATATATTATAGCCTACAATATTACTTTGTAAAGTGATTTTCCTAGATGGAACCACACATGAATATTCACTACATATTTCTACTATTGTGTCAGGACAAATATTTCTGAGTGATGATGCATGTGATAAAATCTAGTGGTTTCATGGGAATGAATTCATTGCTCACTTTCTTTTCCATAAAATCCTATATCTAGGCCAGAAACAATACACTGTAGGATTCTATGATTAAGGTAGTCCTTATATCCTATATTCTATGAAGTACTTGAATGATGAAGCTGTACAGATTCTTGGAGGGAGCTATTGATCAGAAAGGCAAATGCATAGACTCATAAATACAAATGGGTAGGCATGTGCCTGTATTGTTAGGGGAAAGGATGTACTGAACAAACTCCATACAGGCTTTGTGGATGCCACCCCCAGTCATTAAGACACTGGGAACTACAAACCCCATGATCCCCAAAGGGAGGTTGTGAGGACCTAAGGGCGGAGTGAAGCAACCATTTTCTCTGTTTGTAAATAAAAGCTGCCACATTAGGGGGACCTTGCACTCTTGGCTCATGCTTTTGGCCAGGCAGCATTTCGTCTTGGTGGGTCATTTGGGATTCCAGGTCCATGAATGGGTAGGACGCATTTAAGAATTTATCTCCCTCTTTTCTCTCTGAGTTGTACATTTCCTCATTTCCCCTTCCCTTGTAAATTAACCTTTTGTTAACCTTTTGTGTGTGCCTGCAGTTTAAGTCCCCTTTAAGCATGCAGGTGAGGACCCACAGTAAGACACCCGTTTTATATCGTGGTTGCCCTGTAACAGTATGTTGGAGAAAAAATTGCTGCTCCCTATGGGATGGACAAAAGAATTCAATGTAACAGCCTGCCCACAGATGACTAGCTCATTTTCTTGGTGAATGTTACCTACCTTAGGCTTACCCTGCTGGAAGATTGGGCATTAACTAAATCCACCTTGGGGACTTCATGTCTCTGAACACATGCATTCATTCCATTCAAGGCACCATAGCCATTTTGTAATGGGTCCTCTGAGGAAAGCACCAAGTTGGCTGGAGAAAGGGCTGGCATAGTCCAGGTAAACATTTCCAGGACATTATTGGGTCTTTCTACAAAGTGATGCTATGCTGAGGTAAGCACTGACAGACATGGATAAATGTGTCATATTCTGTGCTTACCCCAAATAGTCACCATTTTGACATTGCTTTTCCCAAGTCCCTGACAAGTCATTGTTCAAAGCAACGATTTTATACAAACCCATGAACTGCTTCATGTAATCCTTTTTCTACCCTCACAGACTCCCACAACTATTATATTTTCTATTATATTTTCTTAATAGTGTTTGCCAACACCAACTGTAAGGAAGGTAGGTTGTAATCAGGCTATTTTTCCCCATTCCACACAACAGACAGCCCATGCTCTGAAATGCTATGTTTTTCACCATTCAGACATCTAGTCAACAACAGTTGGACTTTGTGTTTGCAACAATGTATCAGCTGTGAAACTACAGGCACTTAACAGTGTAAAGGGGCCTGGGCAGTGATGTTGCCTTTTTGCCTCTCTCAGGATTGGAGTCTCTCTTGCCATGTCTGCCTACCTGTGTATATGATCCCCTGTCTCAGCATTAAAGGACTGTAAAATCCAACAAATGCTCCAAAATTCTCTTTTCATCTGCGAGAACTAAACTTACCTGGTCTGGGATAGTTGCACAACACCTAGATCCTGAACTCAAAATATCTTCTTAGCAGGGTCTCTGCACACAATGTAAACCAAAACTTGATTGTCTGTAAGGCACTGTGAAGTCTGTCTCAGCACATTCTAAACCTCCAGACTCCACAAAAACACCATCACAGATCAACTTATTTAATCCTGTTTCTCTCATTGATCATAGTTCCACAACCCCTTATCCATAATCACTACTACTCTACCTTACAAACTAGCAACTTTTACCTAAACAACCAGAAAGAGATGCTCAATCTTGGTCAAAATTTCCAATACTTATGCTAGTTTTAAGAGCAAGATCACATTTTCACATCAATATTTTTTTCTCTAAAGAATGTTTATGTCTAATGAGGATCTAGCAAAAAGGGAAATATAAATACGAGATGATGAAAGGGGATCAGCCTCACAATGAAATAGATAGGTGATTTTGGAAGGACCAAGGTCTTACTGAAGCCAGTGTGTGTGTGTTAATTTAGACCTTGAACCACCACAGGTCCTTGTCCCATGAAGCCATAAAAAGGACTTTGCAGATTTTTTAGATATGTAAGAGAGAAGCAAATTTTGTTCCAGTAAGGGAAGAACAGTTTATTCAAAGGACCAGAGCAAGGACTCCCAATGCGGTGTACTTGAGAGGGGCAAGCAGTTGTTATGGGCTCATCATCTTCTTGGGGATCAGCTCTCTCGGCAGCTGCAACCCCTGGGCAGCTGTGTCCAGCTTTATAGCTCGTATCTTAGTTTTTCTTTCACAGCCCCTCTCCAAAGTCTCTTAAAATTATTTTCATTAGCCTTAAAATTTACTGCCCTCATTAGTCCTCCTGGATTTCTCTGTCCATATCTTAGAAGCTTTTTTTTTTTTTAGATTTTTTTTTCTTTTTTTTTATATTTTTATTTTTTTTAATTTTTTTTTATAAATTTTATTGTTATATTCCCCATACAATTACAGCCCCCCTTCTTAGAAGCTTTTTTAACTCTCCCAAACTCTCTGCCTGCAGTGTTCCTGAAGCTGCCTAATTAATTCTAACTTGCCCTAGGACTCAACTCCATGAAATTTCAAAAAAATAAGGCTAAGTAGATGGGCACTTAGAATGGGAGACTGGTATGAACTGTCAGGAGATTTTAAACTCTTATTGACTGTATTTCTTAACATCTTTATTTTCTTTTCCCATCTGAATCTTAGGAGTGCAGTGCATATGGAGTTTGACTGAGAAGAAGAATTTACTCTTTTAGAGAACTGTGCAGCGATTATGGCTATAATTTGACTTTACAGAGGGTTTTACTTGAAATGTGTTCATATATTTGAAAAGAAATGCACAAGCATGGGTCTGAGTTTTTTCCGACTCTGTTTTAATACCAAAATTGATTTTTTGAGCTTGAAATAGGCTGAGAGTGGGGTTTAAATGGACAGTTTTACTACAGAAACAGGTGCCACACTATAGAAAGGAAGTTGCTATCAATACATGACTAACAGCTACAACTCAACATACATCACTGTTTGTAACAGTCATATGCTGTAATGGCAGGATGGCATAGTGCAAGATCTCTATGATTGGAGCAGATGGGTAAAGGAGTTCTGGAGCCCTCGGTGGCTTTTTCAAGGGTTTTATTAAGATTCTACCAGGTACAGGGCAGGCAGGTGTGCCTGCCAGCCTCCCAGGCCCCAGCAAGTCTTCTCTCTCTGGGCTCTCCGATGTTCTTTCGTGGCTTTTGCTTCTCTGCTGTTTCGCTTTGCTGGCGTCCCCGCGATGCCGCCCTTATAAGCAGTCTCTCAGCCCAGGTGTACCCACTTACATATGCCCTCTCCCTACTCGAGGTGCCTGCCATCAGGCATGCATTCACGACCGCAGGATCCATCATCAATCCTAATGGCAGGAGGGCAGAAAAGCCTGATACTTTACTTACCCTACATATGCCAATATGTTAAGTCATAGAAATAATGTCTATTTTTTTATTTTATCAAATTTGTAAAGATATATATAGTGGAAACTGATAGCATTGTGTAAAACCGTTGTTGTGCAACCATCCCAAGCCAGATAGGTTCACATTTCTCACAGACCTTAAAAGAATTTGGAGCCTTTGGTAGATTTTGCAGTTCTTTAATGCTGAGAAAAGGGACCATCTACACAGACAGAGCAAGAGACACTCCAACACTCAGAGAAAGGCAGAAAAGCAATTCCACCTGTTTTTACATGCTTAAGGCACATAACTGATGCACTGGTGCAAATGCAAGACCCTCTGTGGTTTGTTAGATGTCCAAATGGTGGAAACAGCATTTCAAGGCATGGGATCTCTATTGTGTGGAAGGTGAAAAAAATAGCCTTTTCCTTACATTCCACCAAATCAGGTGGGTTTTGTTTTGTTTTTTTCACCATACAATCTATGAACCAAAGTTCCACAAGTTCCCTAGTTGAGGACTTCAGGCACTGTACCCTTAATCTGCAAAAGCAATACAAGCTATAACAATGCAACTGAAACAATATAATTCAACTAAGCCAAGTCCACATGTTTTCAGGTGTGTCCATAGGAGGTGTAGCCTTTTCCAAATCTGCAAGTCACTGGTCAACAAAACCTTATCAGTATAATGGTACAAGTACACCAAGGACAGCCTCTCCCATTGGGCCAAATAAGCTGTCACCAGTCTGTGGCACAGAGTAGGGCTATGCAGGTGTCCTTGTGGAAGCACAGGGAATGTCCACTACTAGCCTTCCCACATGAAGAAAAACTGGTCTTGCTCTCTTGTGCTATAACAATGGAAAAGAAAGCATTACTTGTAAAAATTCTGGCCTTTACCAAGGCAGAGGAAGAACAAGTGGTACTTCAACAATGGTGAGGTCAGGAAAAGCTTTATTACTCATGCATGATGTCCCAGACCTGGGTAGCCCCGCAGGGTCTGAGCATGGTTCAAAGACAAAGGGTTCCTTTTACACATAACTGTCTTCATATTTGTTACTGTGGAGGCAGGATGGGACTGGAGCAGGATCTCTATGATCCAAGAAGACGGGGTAAAAGAAAGAGTCCTGGAGCCCTTGGTTCCTTTTTCAGGATTTTATTGAGTTTATCAGGTACATGGCAGGCATGGATGCCAGGGCACCAGGAGGCTGACAGGCCTCCTAGACCCCAGAAAAATCTTCATTCTTGCACCCCTAAGTTTATAGCAGCACTGTTTACAATAGCTAAGCTTTGGAAACAGCCCAGATGCCCAAAAATAGATGACTGGATCAAGAAGATGTGGTACATATATACCATGGAATATTACTCAGCATTCAAAAAAGATAAACACATGCAATTTCCAGCAACATGGATGGCGCTGGAAGGGATCATGCTCAGCGAAATAAGCCAAAAAGAAAAAGAAAAATACCGGATGGTCTCACTCATAGCAGGAATCTAGAAAACTTAAATAAGGGACCAGGAAAATGAATAACTATAAGAAAGTGAAAATCAAAATCAACAAAAAACTATGAACCAGAGACACTTTTAGGGGGGCGGGGGCGGGAGGGGAGGGATTGGGGTCAGAATGGGGGGGGCTGCAATTGTATGGGGAATATAAAAATAAAATTTATTATTTAAAAAAAAAAAAAGAAAAATCTTCATTCTTCCTGGGCTCTCTGGTGTTCTCTCCTGGCCTCTGCTTCTCTGCTGGTTCTCCCTCTGGTCTTTCACTTTGCTGGTGTCCCTGTGACACCGCCCTTATAAGCCCAGTCTTAGTCCAGGTGTATCCCACCTACGTATGCCCACACCTTATTCCAAGTGCTCATCATCAGGCATGCATTCAGGACCACAGTGATCCATCATCAATCCTAATGGTGGGAGGGCAGAAAAGTCTGACAATCATTCAATCATTTACCCTACAGTTACATTGATAGCATTGTTTTTCAGCAGGCACAACAATTGGCTGCTGGAATCTTAATTATATTCATTTCCTCAATAATGTATTTCTCATCATGCTTAGATCAACTGCAAAATGATGTGTGCCCAGTTTGTGGTTCAGGTGATCCATCAAGTCTGCCACTGAGGGCACTACTGCATGCAAGAGGGGATCCACTTTATTTAACTCATGATAATCTACCATCATACACCAAAAGCCATGGTAACCCATGGCTGAAACCAAAGACTGTTACAAGTGGTGCCACCTGGAAAGGGGTGCTGGTGAAGATAGACAGCCCCAGGGAAAATGCTAGCAAAGTATCACATTTTGAGGTGGAGTTCCGATAAGAAATATAAGGGACTGCAGAAGCAAAACCCAGGATTCAGTGTTCAGGATTCAACATTTGAGAATTCAGTGATTCAGTGTTTGAGCATTTGGTATTCAGGACTCTGTTTTCACATCTTAAGCAATTCCACAGTCAGCAATTTCTGCCCAGCAGGGTAAATGATTTTGAGGCTTTTTTGCCCTCCCACCATTAGGATTGCATGCCGGATGGCGGGCACCTGCGTTTTGTTACATTGTTATATTCAGTTCAATTGTTTATTTCTGTGGGCCTTGGCTGCAGTATATATATTCTCCAAGAGAAGCAGAGCCAGGAGACAAGGGCAGAGAGCCCAGTAAAGAGTGAAGATTTGCAGAGGCCTGAGAGGCCTACCAGCCTCCTGACCCCCTGGCACCCCTGCCTTCTGTGTACCTAGTTTCTGCACTACATGTAAAAGTTCAATAAAAGCCTGAAAAAGCCACCAAGGGCTCCAGGATTTTCCTTTACCCATGTGCTCGGATCATAGAGAACCAGCTCTGTGCCTGTCTGGCACTACATGCCCCCATCATGCCGATCTTCCGGAAGGCTGTTGCAGCTCTCTGATGAACATGGAGAGGCTTCCAGCAGCCAACCTCATAGAAAAAAGTGACCGATAAACTGTATGGGTAGTGTCCTTGACCAGTTTTAGCGTGCCTTGCTTCCCTGTATCACCATCTGGCTTCTCCAGCCACAAGCTGAATTGTAGGGAGCAGCATGCATGATGCCCACTTTCTCCAACTCTGCTATTGTGCCTATAATCTCTTTGTGGTCACCTGGTAACCAATACTATTTAGTACTGTTAACTCGCCCAGAGACTGGCATTTGTATGAGCAGATGCTCAGCATGCCCATGCAACACTGGCCTCTCCACACATATCCTAAGGTCATATTCTCAGTCTGTGGTCTCCAGCCACAAGTCACTTAGTCCACTTAGGACATCTACCCCCAAGATGTACTCTGAGATTGGCAACACATACAATTTATACTACCTAGGGGGTACTCACCCAGTCCCCAGGGGTACTCTCACTGACATCACTTTGACACTCTGATCTCTATAGTGTCAAATGTAACAAGTATACCCCTGAAAGTTTTCTGGGTTCACATATAACAGAGTACACTCTGCCCCCATAGCTACTAAGGTTAAAACTCTTTGCACATTGGTTAGGGACCAATGGATAGCAAGCCCCACATGTGGCCTCTGGCCCCCACTGGTCCCCCTGGACAAGTCCCTTGACCCTTATTCAAAAGTGAACAGGGCCTTCCATGTATTGGAGTCAGCAGCAAATATTTCTCCAGGTGCAGGGCCTGGAGTCCCCAGGTTTTCCCTTCAGAGCAGCCTGTCTTTTTATTGGCATGAACTACTGGGTCCTCTCACAATTATCTCCCTAACTCTAGCAAGTGTGCATTGATCCATGCATCTAATTTGGTGCTTGCTCTCAGTAGATCCACTCACATTTGAGCATGGTTGACTTTAAGAGGCTTACTGATCTGAAGAGATTTGATTGCCTTTCTTAGCATCCTTTTTGGCTGTCCAACAACTACCCACATTCCCTTCTGAGTGTGCCTACACTCAGCTTCCCCCAAGCTGGCTACCATAGTGGTGATGTCATGTATTCAGGATCCCACATAGGGTGGCAGAATTGCCATGAGGGAACCAAATGAGGATCAGTGGCATTCTGTAGTACCAAATCGCTCATTCCCACAGTAAAATGCTCACTATCAGGGCCATGTGTGTGTGTACATTAAACATGGCTTGCCACATTCCCAGTTCACAAAGTACCTGCACAAGCTCAGTGTATGTTTGCCATCTACTCACAGTGTCTGCCACAATTCCTGCATTAGCCCATACTGTTCACAAAGCAGCCATTCACCATCCCAACAGAGTATGATCATACTGGCCATACTGCCGGTTGTTCTCAACAATGGGTGCAGGGTCACTGAAGCCAATTTCTCCACCTCCTGTGTCATGCAAATAGTCCTGTCCACCCTCAGATCCCACAAACACAGCAGGCAGGCTGCCAAGGGCTCTCCTGGTTTCTGAGGAACTGTTTATCTGCTTGGGTGGTACGTGGTGAACTCTGCCATCTGTGGTGGCCCAGAAGCCTGAACCCATGGGGCCTTGACCTGCTTGTGCTTCATCTTCTTTGTCACCACTAGGCAAGCCTGGACCAGTTGTCTCCTATTCTCTATAGGGCAATTCTGACACCTCCAGAGTAGTCCCCCCGGACAAATCCCTTGGCCCAATCTCCAGCTCCAGGTTCTCCACACATTCTTTCAGGGCCTTTGTCTCCTGCCTGGCCTCCGTTTCCTCTCTCCACAAAGACTCCGTAGAGCTGAGAAAAACACCCATCCCACAGCACCTGCTGCCTCACTGGCACTATATTTGTCCAAGTTCCCTTCATTCTGCCTGTTAGTTAGAACAGGGCCTGTTCTAACTACCACAGGGTTCCATCTACTTCTGACCATTTCTGGGGAGGTAACAATGGGTAAAGAGGCTGGCCCCCGGGTACAATCTGTTCCCGACTGGCCACCCTCAATGTGTCCCCAGGTCTCAGAGGGCTCCATATCCATCTGCATAGAAATGTCCTGCCATCTACTCCACTTTGGCAACCATGCCAGGCCTGGTGGTTTCACTGTCAGTTCTCTCAGACAATAAGGAAATTATTTGACTTTCATGGACTTTGCAGTCCTTTAACGCTGAGATGGGACCAAGTACACAGGCAGGCAGACATAGCAAGAAAGACTCTAACAATTGCCCAGGCCCCTTTAGACTGTTAGTGATCACAGCCACACAACTGACACATTGTTGCAAATGCAAGGCCCATTGTAAAAAAAAATGAGTTAAAATTAGGCTATTTTTACCTCCCACACAACAGAGAGTCCATATTTCAAATGCTATGCTTTTCCACCATTAGTAATCTAGCAAAAAAAAAGAGGGGCTTTGCATTTGCAATAATGTATCCATTTATGTGGCTGTGGACACTTAACTGTAAAGGGACCTGTGCAGTGGAGTTGCTGTTCTGCCTCTCTGAGTTTTGGAGTCTCTCTTGCTCTGTCTGTCTGCCCCTGTATATGGTCCACTAATTATTAAAGAACTGCAAAAATCTGCCAAATGCTCCAAATCCTCTTTTCATCTGCAAGAACTGACAATCACCCTATCCGACCTGGGATGGTTGCACAACACCCATCTATTGTTTGCTAGATTTTGAATGGTGGAAAACAGCATTGCAAAGTAAGGACTCTGTTGTATAGAAGGCAAAAAATAGCCTAATTTACTCATATTTCTTACAATCATCTTAAATAATAGTTCATCATCTTTTCCAGAATAAATGGTAACATTTTAAACAAAAGCAAAAGTCCAGTTACTTTATGTAACTGAATTACAAATCAGGGCATTGACTGGGCTAGAAAGTCCTAAATCTATTGAGCCCTTCCTCTTCAGCAGGTATAATATAAACAAACATTTGTCACCCCCCAATTAACTCTTACAACTGTTTCTAGACTTGGCAACATGCTATAATCTTATATAATGTCCTCTGTAACTTCTAACCTAATCAGTGTTGCCTGGTGGCCTCTTTTCCCTCTGAGTGCAAATGTTTGCTTTATTGTCCTATACTAAAAGACAAATTTCCACTTCATTATAACAGTTGAGTAGATTAATATTTTCATAGGTCAATTGTATTAGATCTCTACAAATAGAGGTGTACTGATAGAATAAAATTTGCTCACAATCACCAATAACTTCCTCTGCAAGTTGTCTAGTTAGTATGAAGAAAAATGTTCCTGATTTTAACACTTCTATTATGTAGCTGAATCTAGAAGTGGTTTGAAGACTTACTTTTCTAATTTACTAAATGAGAAGACTTCAATAAACATTAACTGCTTTTCTTTTTTTTTTTAGATTTTTTTTTTAATCTATCTTTGCTTAGAAGACCTGGGGTCTAGGCCAGAGGTACAGAGGGGTGAGAAGATTCAACAGAGACAGAATGGGGTGCAGAACAGGCAGCTCCACTGAAATACACTGTTGAGAGGAGCAGTGGGCAAGACAGGATAGGTCTGCTGCACCATATGTGGGTTAGCTCCCCAGGAGGGGATGGAACTTAGCTGTAGTGCTGATAATGCTCAGACTAACCCCTGGGCCACCAGGGAGGCACTAACTCCCTTTCTTTAAGTGCTCACTCATGTTCTGGAATAATCCAGTACTTTCCACTTTGCTCCAATTCTTCTGGGCTTCAGCAGAAATCAACAGCATTGATTAGTTTAATTGATTTCTTATGACTAATAGCAGAACTAAGTTATCTTCAAATAAACAGAGTCAAGTGTAATGACCAAGGTTTGGTCTCCATGGACTTTGACATTAGGGATCAATTACAGGAGGAAGAGGACATTCTCAGGCTTGATGGTGAAAAAATTATATAAATAAATTGTAGTAATTCATCTTTCTGACTTTCCACAGTAAAAGCTGAGAGAATTAAATGTGAAATATTTTAAGCTGGAGCAAAGCAGTAAGAAAGGAAGATGATTTAAAAATCAAATACATATGCCTCTAGAAACTATTTCTAGAGAAATAGTTCACTAGAAATTTAAATGAATCCTACCAAAAAGATCTTAAATGTTGCCTTAAGCTTTAGATTTTATGAGAAAGACAGCAGTGAGGAACAGGTGTTACCAAACATTCTTAGGAATTTCTTTCTCGTGAATTTTAGCAGATAATGAAGTTGTCATGCAAACTAGACTTCTGATTTGACAGTCTATTGATCAGTTAAAAGATCTTGTAGCACAGCCTGAGAGATATATCAGTGAAGTTTTGTGCCTATAGATTTTAAATAGTTAATGAACTGTCATCAGGAAATATCATTATAAATCTATGTCATTTCCCAAAAGCTCAAGAACTTTGAACAAGGTAAGTCATAGTAATAATTTTGAACCAATTTTATTTAGGTTAAAACACATAGTTATGTTGGAGATATGATATTCCTATTTGGGAAAACATTTGCTGTTTCACAGAGACTAGGCTGCTCAATAACAAATAGGAAAAGCCAAAAGTGAACTTAAAATTTGAAAAGAGGCAATCAGACCCTGTTACAACGCTGTGCTATGTGGCCCAGATTGGAGTGGTGTGTTTGACCTTAACTAGACATTTGATCTCTCTGGACGTGGGGTCCATTGATGGTTACATATATGGAATAGACAAAGGAAATCAATACATAACACCTACAAAGGATCTACCATGTGCTGGACACACTGACACTTTTCCATCTATATAGTTATCCTATGACTTGGGAAGCTTAGACAATTTGCTTATTGGTTTTAGGCTGCTTATCTATAAGAATTTTAAAAAAGTAACTGAAATGTAACTTTTGAAAAATAAAATTAGGACTATGTAATTCTCACATTTATATACAGAAGGCTCTGTAAGTTTAGGTATTCTTTTATCTCTATAAATATCAACAATACAATTAAGATAAGCAAGGGAGGCATTGGTGCAAATTGTAGCCAACATTCTCAATTCACAATGTAACCAATCAATGGCATTTCATGTAATTCCAATGCATTAAGAAAGGTCTCTTAATAAAAAAAAAATTCATTAGGTTTTAATATAAATAGACTCTGAGATCTAGCTCCTAAGCCCCATGTCCTAAAAATTCAAGTCCCAGATTTAACTGAATCTTGAGTTGAGTCCTCTCAATGTAACTGTTGCCTCTCTCATCTAACAATATGCCTCATTTCAATTCAAGAGGCAAAAGTGTTGTTGTAATTATCTTCAATCTTTATGATACTCTGAGTGCTAATCTGCAGCAATAATCAAATGCAAATGTTTGTCTTCTAAACATGGAATACATAATAAGCTCAGAGTCTGTTTTGTTGTTCAGTGCCTTCTTTTGGAATATCATTTTCTGGGGACTTGTTGGTATCTTTCTTTGCCTGAATTAAATTTGCATTAAATGAAGTAAATGGAAAGGAAATCACACAAGATTTTGTCTCCTAAGTTTCAAGTCTCATATACTAAAGAGAGATTTTTTCACTGAACTGGTCACTTTTATGAGTTGAAAAATGTATGTTTACTTGTAAAGCAAAACTTTGGTTTATTTCATCACACACACAAAAAAAAAAGGTTGAAGATGTCACTAAAGTCTGCACCAGATGCACTAACTACTGATTCTTGAACTGAACCATTCAAGTTTTGTGAAATGAATTATATTAAATTAATTATGAAGCAAAACTTTATGTGTTTCATCAAACACATAAAAATGTTAGAGAAAAATCTGTGTGATGCAGGAGAGGAATAATATTTCATCAAGTATTGAACGGGTTTCAAAATATCCTGATTTGCCATATTATTATTGCTTTCTGTTTTAAAACCAGGGCAATGTCCAGCATAAAAGAACAAATTCAAAAGAGTGGTGAGTTAGACAGACACAGCAAATATGAACTAGGCAGCCAGTGCACAGAGGCCCTAAATCAGAACCGTGATAAGGTTATGACAGGTCAGAATAGTAATTGCTAGACACCTTGCCATCACAGCCATGAGTTGACAAGATGTATGCATTTATTAAACCTAATTCTCACAAGAATCAATATCAAATGTGTACAGAATCTGTAGTCTGTGGCATCTGTCATTTGCAATTTACCTACATGAAGAAGATGCCACCGATCATGTGTATGTTTGATTCTGGGATCTGTAGGTCATCTGGAAATGGAAATATCATAATGGAAGAGAGAATATTCACATCATATTTTATAATTAGAAAGGACCTGAAAGAGCCTGTTATGACTTTGCAGTTCAAGAGCAGTGATTTTGGGTGAAGCACACATTTTTAGGGAAGGCAAAAAATGGTAAAAAATATGAGACAGGGGATCAAGTTTTATTTATCTGAAATAAGGCCAGAGGAGGAGAGTTGAACTGAAATAAGTCCATTTAAAAACAGCAAGGGATAAGTAATATAGGCCTGAGAATTTAAACAGAAAGATTTGGAGTTACATATGCCAGTTACTCTTTCAATATACTGTGTTAAATTAATGTCCATGGAGGAAGGCAATAATTTACTGATTTGATAAATCAAGAACTCTATTCCTGGCATGAGTTACCTAGAAAGGAAAGTTTTAGTGATCTTGTTACCTGTGTTGGCTATGATATTAGGCTTTCTACAAAAAAATTCACCTGCTGAGCTGCTACCAGAGAAAACTTGAAGAGCAGCGCTCATTTAGCTAATGGAAGGATTTACTGAAAGCTGACATATACAAGGAAAGGCAATTCATTATTAACTAACATTTAAAAGTCAGAGATGCTTTTTTTGCAACTGCTTTGTTTCATTTCATGTTCCAGACTTTGTTTTCGTATTTTATTTTTCTTTCAAGGAAGTTTAACAAGCAGTAAATTTTCATGGAGAAATGGAATGACACTTCCAATGATTTCATTCTGTTGGGGCTGTTACCCCCAAATCAGACTGGTTTGCTTCTTTCACTCCTTATTATCTTCATATTCTTTCTCGCCTCACTGGGAAACTCAACAATGATTCACCTCATACGCACAGATTCCCGACTCCACACTCCAATGTACATTCTCCTCAGCCAGCTCTCCCTCATGGACCTGATCTACATCTCCACCACTGTCCCCAAGATGGTGTACAACTTCTTCTCAGGTCAGAAAGGCATCTCCTTCCTGGGATGTGGGGTGCAGTGCTTCTTCTTTGTGACTATGGCAGGTTCTGAAGGTTTACTCCTGGCTTCTATGGCCTATGACCGATATGTGGCCATCTGCCACCCCCTCCATTACCCCATTCGCATGAGTAAAAGGACATGTGTGAAGATGATCATAGGATCTTGGATCTTGGGGATCACCAACTCTTTACCACATACCTACTATGCCCTCCATATTCCTTACTGCCGGTCTAGGGCCATTAATCACTTCTTCTGTGATGTCCCAGCCATGATCACTCTGGCCTGTATGGACACCTGGGTCTATGAGTATATGGTTTTTGTAAGCATAGTTCTCTTTCTCCTCATCCCTTTCCTTGGAATCACAGCTTCCTATGGTCGGGTGCTTTTTGTTGTCTACCATATGCGCTCCAAAGAGGGAAGAAAGAAGGCCTTCGCCACCTGTTCTACACATTTAACTGTGGTGACATTTTACTATGCACCTTTTGTCTATACCTATCTCAGGCCAAAGACTTTTCGCACCCCAACAGAAGATAAGATTCTAGCGGTTTTCTACACCATTATGACCCCCATGCTCAATCCCATTATCTACAGCCTGAGGAATAAGGAAGTCCTCGGAGCCATGACAAGAGCATTTCCAACATTCTTCTCCAAGAAGAAATAATCATGGCTGCTCTCACTCACCTATATTTCCCTTTCCATGTTGACTAGAAATGCAATGTGAGCCATATATGTAATTTAATATTTTCTAGAAGCCATATTTAAAAAGTGAAATTAATCTAAATATATTCAATTTACCCAAACATTGTTATAATCAATATCAAATTAATCACACATTATTGTAATATATGATATGAAATAAATTTTACATATAATGCTATTACTGTTATATTCTTGCTAGTTGACATATTATCACTACTACATGCAATCAACTTTAAAAGTTAATGAAATCTCTACTTTGTTTTCATTGTAAGTATTTGAAGTCTTGCTTGCATTTTATACACAGAGAATATTAGTTTTGAATAAAAATATTTCAAGTGCACAATTGTCACATAGCTACTATGTTAAGCAATACTGAATTAGAATATCCAATAAAGTGTTTGTGTGTGTGTGTGTATATAATATATATATATATACATGCAAAATATATATAAAATATTTGGATGCAGGGCTATGAAATAAGAAAACAAGCATGCTAATATGCTTACGCATTTGCTCATTATTTTAAAAAATTATTAATGTAACATTGTTTTATGACATTAAATTACTTCAGGTGTACATCACTATAAATCAACATCTGTATATATTACTTTAAATTCTCTCAATTTTTCCATCATTATACTATTTTTATATAAGTAACAATCATTTCTAACATTGTTTATATATCCATATTTCTTTAGCTGTATGTTACAAAAGCATACCCACCACAAAAACACAAGAATCCTCCAACATAGTCCATTGGACACCTTTCTAATTCAGTTTCAGGATAGTTAATATTTCTGAAAATTTAGACATTCCTTCTAGATCATTAACATACTAGTACACAAATGTTCATAGAATTAATATGACCCTCTGTATTTCTGAGATTTCAGTTGCAAATGACCTATTTTGTTTCTTATTATATTAATTAGAGATTTTTTTCCTTTTTCATTCCAGTCACAGATTTGTCTCTTTCCTTGATTTTTGCAAATAACCAGCATTTCATTTCATTAATGTTTTGGCTTTCTTTTTGAATTCTTTCATCTTTATATGTGCTCAAATCTAATATTGCCTTCCTTCTGTTGACTAATGGTTTAGTTTTTTATGCCTTTTGTGAACTTTAATTTTAGAGGTAATCGTATTTCTTTGAACTTTTCTCATTTCTTGATGCATTGTTTAGTTGTGCTTTTGTTTTGTCATTGTTACTTGTACATTGAATCTTCATTTAATTTTGTCTTGATATTTGAAGTTTTTCTTTGATTTCCTCATTAACCCTATTATCACTCAGTTGAATATATTTTTTTCTGTTATTAATTCTTTAATTTCTTACATTGTTGTTCACTTTTTGTATAGTATTTGATTTCCACCCTCAGATTTAGTCCCCATAAATATCCCACCACCACATCACCTGTGAACAATTACCATGGTCCCCTGTGCTATTTCCATCTCTGTTTTAATCCCTTTTCCAACCCTCCCCTGCTTTAAGCCTCAGATCTAAGCTTTTTGTTGTTGTTTTTTTTTTTTTCTTGACCCTTTGTTTGGTTTCCTTATATGCCTCCTGTAAGTGATATCATCCAATTTTCTTCTTTTTCCTTCTGACTTATTTCACTGAGTTTATACTACCTTCCAGGTCCATCCATATTGCTGCAAATGGCATGAGTTTATCTTTTTTGTTTGCTGAGTAGTATTCCAATGTGACCCACATTTCAGTTAAATGTATTTTTGTTTCTACATACTAAATTTTTTACTCCTTTTTTGTAATTGATATCTAGTTTGATAATACTGTTATCACAGAGACACTTAATATGATTTCAATCTTCATTAATTTATTCATGCTGGTTTTGTTACCTAACATGTGTTCTGTCTTTGGAAACGTTTCATGTGTGTGGAGAACAATGTGTATTCATCTTTTGAGGGATGCAGTGTGATGTAAATATATATTAATACCATTTTGTCCAGTTATTACTTAAAGACTATCAGCAAAGTTTCTTTGCTGATTTACTGTGCAATTTATCTGTCTTAACTGTTGAAAGTGAAGTGTTACAGGCCCCTACACTAGTATGTTATAACCAATGTCTGTTCAGGATTGATAATACTAGTCTACATAATTTGATGTTTTTTCAATTGTTGCATAAATATAAATTAGTGTTATGTTATACTGAAGGGATTTTTTCTTCCACTAACATATACAGCATTTCTATCCCTGTCTTTTGTTAACCACTTATACATGAAAGTCAATTTGATCTGGGGCCTCTCGTGGCACAGGAGTTAAAATCTCAGCATTATCCAGCTATTGTCAGCCACTGTGGGATGAGTTCAATCCCCAGCCAGGGAGCTAACCCACATAGCACAATAGACCTCTCCTGTCTCACCAGCTGCTCCCCTCAAAAAAGTATTTTGGTAAATCTGCTTGTTCTTCTCCCCACTCTGTCTCTAGTGAATTCTCTCCCCCCCTCCACTGCATCTCTGGCTTGTACCCCAGTTCTTATATGCATAAATACATAAAAATAAATCTTTTAAAAAAGTTAAGTTGATCTGAGGCAACTGTCCCTCCCTTTTTTTTAGGTACTATTTGCTTTGCAGAATTGTTTTCACAACTTTTATTTTGAGACTATGTTTATCTTTCAAACTTAGATGGATCTCCAGAACGGAACAGAAACTTGGTTGTACACCTGTTTGTTAGTTTGTTTGTTTGTTTGTTTGTTTGTTTGTTTTCTGACCCAAACAGCCACTCTGTGCCTTTTGATTGATGAGTTCAGCCCATCTACTTTTGGGGTGATTAATGATATATGAGGGGCTGCTACAGTTATCATGTCTTTAGTTTTTGGGTGCCATATACTTGTTCATTTTTTGTGTGGATATTCTTTTCTTCAATTTGGATATAAGATTGTCCTTAAAAACATATCGTGGGCCTCCCCGGTGGCGCAGCGGTTGAGCGCTGGGTTGCAAAGCTGCCCGCAGCCTCTGCAGCGCTGGTTCGATCCCCAGCTGCTCTCCTGCCATTGGAGGAGGGTCCCACATGGCACACAGACCTCTCCTGCTGCCCGCTGCTCCCCTCAGCAGTGTACTTCTGTCCTTTTGCCTGCTCTGCTCCCTGCTCTGGCTCTGGTGAATTCTCTCACCCTCCCGCGCTTCTGACTGTACCCAGTGCTTGTATAAATAAATAAATCTTTAAAAAAAAAAATATCATAGGGGAAGACTCCTGTTTGCAAAATGCTCTAGCTGGAATTTGTCTGGGGAGGACTTTATTTCTCCCTCATATCTGAAGGAAAGTCTTGCTGGATAAAGCAATATTGACTAGGAGATTTTATATTTAAGTATTTTGTATACATCATGCCATTCTCTACTTGCTTGTCTAGATCCCCAGAGAAGTGAGATGTAGGCCTAGTGGAGATACAATCAGAGGTTATCTGCTTCTTTCCAAAGCCACCTTCAATAGTCTTTTTTTTTTTTTCTTTAACTCTTTGAAAGTTCACACTTATATGTCTTGGTGTAGGTTTCATTACATTCAGCTATCCACCTGGTTGTGTTCTTTAGCTTCAGTGTTTATGTTTCATATCTTCCTGAGATTTGGGAAGTTTTCCTCTATCATTTCTTTGAATAATTTCTCTTCTACCTTCTCATTTTCTTCTCCTCCTGGAAATACTATTATTCTTTGTTGCCTTTCCCAAAAATTCAGATAATTCTCAAAATGTTTATTCATGTTTTCATTTTCGTATTTCTCTTTCTTCTTCCACTTGGATTTTTTTGTTGATTTATGAACTCTGATTCAATCTTCCACTTGGTCATTTCAGTTTACATAGTTTTTCAAAATGTTTTATCCCTTCTATTGATCTTTTCAATCCTGCATCTCCATTATTTTCTTGTTCAAACTTTAATATCTATTTCTTGTTCATTAATTTTATTTCTCAGGACATCATTTTTTTCTGTTTTCCTATATATTTTTCAGATTTTCTTCATTTTACTTAAATTTCATATTGTACTAATTTTTTACTCTATATTTGATGATAAAAATGTTCTGTGTCTTTGTTATTAGATTCTGTAATTATTTTGCTACTTTAGAGTTTGGTATTTTCTAAAAATGTGTCCCTAGAAGTGACTTAAAAGATGCATTGTGTATTTTTTTTTACCTTTTTCAACCTCTGTGTGATTTTAGATATTTGACCTTTTCATTGATCCATAAGGCATGTGTCAGGGACAACTAATCTGCTACTGGTGAGACAAGGGGTTGCAGGAGTAGAGTCAGCCAGTCACTGTGAGATTTTGGTGAGGGGCTAGTTTGTTTTTGGCATCACTGATAGTCCTCCCTGCCAGCATTTAAGACTGAACTCTTCACAGTCTGTGCACTTAGAGTACTTCACAACTTAGTACCTGAGTGTGAGGGAAGAGGAATACATTTCAGCATACTGTACTTTTTTTCTGCTTACTAGGACAATCCCCCTAAACAGGATTTGACTTCATACTACTTGTTTCTTCTTCCAAGGCCTACAAGTTAAACAGGAGCACAACTCTGTCATTTGCCATGTCAACACTTGCCCTGGGCCACAGCTGACAAGCATTTCTCTCCACAAACATTTTGTTAAATGGAACAATATATGTTCATTACCCCTCCTGGTGAAGTTCATAATGGTCTCTGATCTCCAAAATGTATTCGTTTCACCACTAGACCCTCCAGTTTAGTAATCTCCTTGGTAACTTTCAAATTCTCCTCCTTTAAGTGAAATAGGGACCTTCTTTTATTATTTTGTTCCACTTTCCAATTTAACTGTTTCTTCCTCCAAATCCAAAAATTTAGTGTCATAATTACCTTAGACCTCTACTCTCCCTGCAGCACTGCATTCCATCACACATTTGAAATTTACCTTAGGTCATTTCCTACTCCTGAAAACTTCTGTTGCATAATTTTAAAGACTGTCAGCCTTAATTGTCCTTTTTAATTAATAGATAACTCAAATTTACCTCCCATTTACCTATGCACAGTTGATATCTCCCTCCTCAATTCTCTACTACTGTCGTGTTTACAGTTGCATGTTACTGAACTTTATCCTTGCTTACATCTGCCTATCATTTTACTTTTTTAAAAAGATTTATTTATTCATGTATACAAGAACCGGGGTACAGGCCAGATGTGCAGGAGTTTGAGAAGGTTCACCAGAGACAGAGTGGGGAACAGAACAGGCAGACTGACCAAAATACACTGCTGAGGGGAGGAGCAGGTGAAACAGGAAAGGTCTGCCACACTATGTGGTATTCTCCCTGGCTGAACAGGAACTGCAGAGGCTGCAGACAGCTTCACAGCACTGCATTCAACCACCTGCGCCACCAGGGGAGGCCTATGTCTATCATTTTAAATTGAATCTCATGACACATAATAATAATTAGGATGTTGACTCAATTTAATATTTAAGAAATGTAAATACTCATGTTGGCCATTACCAAAATGCTATTCTGATATTTGTTCCACTTTAAGTCAGCACATTGAAACTTGGGCACATGGGGAACAAAAAATTTTGCCTTAGGTCAGAGAGCTGGAAACAATAGTTATCCTTTGGATTCCAGTTTTGAGTTTTTCAGTTCTGAGACATTTTCATCCTGTATTACCTACTCTCTCCATGAATAATAGCTTTACCAATTATTTCTGAGCTTCCATGATATTATGATTTATAATTTCATATTATCCCCCATAGCTAGCATAAACACCTAACATCTTGTAATTCCCTAAAAGATGAGAACAATAAAGCTTTCTTTTGTTATGCGAATGAGGTGATTTTGAAAAGTGCCTAGATAACCTTAGGGTAGGGACTATCAGGAACCATTCTTGTAACTATAGTCTTATTCTGAAGACTTATGGGAAGAGGGACTTGGGACTTGAGGGGGAGGAAGGTAGGATTTAACAAATTAATGATTTAACCAGTCTGTGTAATGAAACCTCCATAAAACCCAAAATGATGAGATTCACATATTTTCCAAGTTGGTGAACCAGAACACACTCACATCCCTCAGATTAATTCCAATTGCAGCTGACAGAAACAGCAAACATTCCCATCATCTCATTAATTTCCTTTCTATTCACTCATTCTATCCTTCTCAGGACTGGTCTTATCTATATGTGGCCTTTGTCCTTATATAGATTCCCAACACTCAGAAAAATTCCTTGTTGGCTTAATCCATTTTTGCTATATTGAAATTCTTAATAATCTTGTCTTTATGTATTATTAAAAAATCATCTGAGTAAGTTTTAGTGATAGTATTCATTTTATTCAATAATTTATGTATTAAGCAGCACCACATCTCTAAACATATGAACAAAATAGAAGACTTTTTGAGAGTGAATGGAGCAAGTGAGGAAAGAATAAAGGAAACAGTGAATTGTTAAAGAGAAGATCATGTATATGGGGGAGCAAAAGGGTCTCCCAGGTAGATTACTTCATTGTTACTTACTGGTAATTCCAGATTCTGTGATTAAGATTCCTGGGAGAAGCTGAAGATGAAGTTAAGGTGAGTATTTAGTCTTGTTTTAGTGATGTAACACTGCTCTTTTTTTTAGAAGTGTGCATTAAACAGAGGAACTATGCTAGGCAGCATCACTAGCATGCAGTTTTGTTCTGCAGCATCTCTAGCACATGTGGGTTCATCCAACATGCACATTGAACAATTAGCCTGCCCTCCTCCTTGTACAAAACATGCATTTCATTCATGGTACCACAGGACCACAAAGGAGTACCTGGTATGGGAACAGAACCCAGATGGGTGGTGATAGCAGCAGATGAAAATGTAGCATCAGTAGTTCAGAAGTTATTGCCTAGGAGAGAAGAGGAACTCTGTCTTGCAACAGTAATTACCCATGTTTGCAGCTGACTTACTCTGGACTCCAAAGTCCAACACTGTGGCAATGACAAAATGATAAATATCATTTTGTCAGCCCAAGTGTCAGTATAGGAAATGCTAGGGAATTTAAGTAGTGAACTTTGCCAGTAAATTATTACAAAATGAAAGCATAAACATAGTTTCTGTGATAAAGCATATCAGAGAATTATAAAAATTTCAGCATCCAGACTCTGTGGCATTTAATCTGTTGAAACATTGCAGAGCAAATATCCATAGGCTTAGAAATAGAAAAAAAATCGAGATTATTTAAAAAATTAATTTTTTAAAAATAAAATAAAGGAAAAGAACACTTTACATATGAAACATGTCCTATTATTGAAAATGCAGTGATAAAGTTAATAGAGCATAAGTACAAGATTTCTCATTAATAGGATGAGATGCCACAAACCTTTTTTGAAATGAATCATGGGCTGGCAAGCACTGATCACACAGTTTGGCCCACCACATTGACCATGAGACCCAAAATGTTTACTGACTTATGTTCAGTAGACTTCTTTGTACACTTTGCATCTTTGAACTCTTGTCTTTTTGTACTTGCCACCCCATCACCATCTTGGAGATATCTGGCTTGGTCTGAACCTGAGGCTACTAGATTCTTCTTTGGTCCCTGAAAGCAAGCCCAGCTCAGGGGTCATGAACTGAAGTAAGGTACCTTCTCCTTGCCCAATGGTAAAATGATCCAGCAATACCACTGCTAGATATTTACTCAAAGAGTAAGACAACTCTAATATGATATATCAACACCTTCCTATATTCATAATATATTGGTATATCAAATAGCTACCTCATGAAACTGTTACAGGACAGCGAAAGGGGTACCCCAGAGCCCCCAAACCTGCCTGCTCGAAATAGTTTCTTCCATCTGCCACATCAACACAAAACATATGAGACTTTAATGTAAAGTAACTTTAATACAATTAGTAAACAATACAGAAAAGACAAAGAATATAGTTTCTAAATCAAGCACTCACAGTTACCCATCCCCTGGTAGGTAAAAGTCCACCCAAATGGGATTAGCCCAGAGCAAGGCTCAAAAGCCTGCCACAAGTCTAAAACAACTTCTAGTAAGGACCTATAGAAAAGGGTCAGAAAAAGCCAGACAAGTTTAGGAAGAAAAGAATAAAATCAAAACTAAGATTCCTCAACCTGCTGAAGATATAGCTTCCATATGACCCAGCAATTCCAGTCCTAGGTATTTACCCAAAGGACACAGAACATTAATTCAAAAGGACACCTGCACCCCTGTATTTATAACAGCACTATTTACAATTGCTAAGCTATGAAAACAACTCAAATGCCCAAAAATAGATGACTGGATCAAGAAGATGTGGATATATACATATACAATGGAATATTACTCAGCAATCAAAAAAGATAAACTCATGCAATTTCCAGCAACATGGATGGAGCTGGAAGGGATCATGCTCAGCAAAATAAGCCAGAGAGAAAAAGAAAAATACCAGATGGTCTCACTCATAGCAGGAATTTAGAAAACCTAAATAAGGGACCAGGAAAAAGACTAATTATAAGAAAGTAAAAATCAAAATCAACAAGCTACTATAAACCAGAGACACACTCACTGTGGGGGTTGGAGGAGGGGAGGAGGGATTGGAGTCAAAATAAGGGGGGTGGGAATTGTATGGGGAATATAACCGAGATTAAATGCATACATTGTACAAAAATAAAAAATGATGTAAATAAAATATTAAAAAAGTAATAAAAAATAAAAATAAAAAGCTGCTACTGTTTTCTCCCCACAGGTCTCTCACCCTAATTTCTTTCAACCAGTCCACAACCAAAAGTCAAGTGCAGTTTCTTCACGTGACTCTCTACTCATGTGCATCCTCCAGGTCTCCTTCTGGCTCTCTATCCTGCTTCCTTCCTTCTTTGTTTCCTCTCCAGCTTCTTCTCATCTCTCTTTAACTCCATCCTCCCTTGGGTGTGGCAGGAAACCTGGAACTTCCCCTTTTCTGGGTGACCACCCTGTTACAATCCCCCCTTTTAATTTTTATTCAACCATATCTATGGTGGCACAGATCTCAGGGTGTAATTTTAGGAGATAGACAGACAGTCTTTGTTAGGTTTTTAGTGTATGGAAGAGAAGCATCAATAAGTCACCAGCATTGTCCATGAATGTCCGGTATGACAGTTTTCCATTACTGGAAAATAGTCCATAATCCATATCAAAAGAAAAAGAGACATCTGGAGTCATTAGCCAAACAAAACAGCAAATATATCAAAATTACGCAAGAAAAAAAAATCTTAAAACAGGTTAAACTTATCTAAAAACAAGTTCTCTGCACCTTGATCCCAATTTTTTCAATGGTAGAGCAAAACTTCAAACTAAATTTACTTTTAAACCATTTTATCTGTTTTTACATAAAATCATGGGGCAGAATTACCAAACAGCAATTTTAGCTTGCTTTATTGGCACACTCCATATAAGATGAGAGTGAACTCTTGACATCCGGTCCATGTAGGCTTCAGGAACAATGTTGGTCTCACCAGACTCCACCTAGGCTTTCCTCTTCTCAAGGGTACCAGGACTTTTTTCTTTTTCTGGGTTGTCCAGCCCTGCCAATGGAGGCAAGCTTCCTCAATTTCTTTGGAGGTCTCTGGAACCCCACAAAGCAGCAGGTTCTTCTCTTCTTGGTTTATCCCTATTTCAACTTTCTGGAAGAATTCCACTCAAAGCCACACAATGAAATACGTTTCAATTTATATCTTAAGCAGACAAAATTCCCTATTGAAGTTATGCAAAAATAGACTCTGACATGAGTAATAAAACATTGCTACCATTATATTCATGCTGTTGTGTCCCTATATATTTCCTCCTAGTTGATTTGTCAGTGATGACAGTGAGGAGATAAAACCCCCTTCTACAACTCTATTTTCCCAATGTCTGTTTTTAAAGATGTTTTTATAGAGGGCCTTTGTTTTCAGGGCCCTCCCTCTGCCAGAAGGAGCGCTTGGGTGTCTCTGCCTCCAACAGACTTGCAGGCTAGCTTGAGCTTTCTTGGGACTGGATATTCACCTTTGTTTGAGGAGACTTCCTCTTCCTTCACTCAGTTCCTGAAGGGAGGCGCAGGGGGGTCGCTGACCTCCAACAGCCTTGCAGGCAGGCCTGAAATTTCCTGGGACTAGCTGCTCACATTTGTGCATGGAGCCCTCCCTCTGCCTTCACTCATTTCCAAAAGAGCCCAGGATTTCCTGGGACTAGTCTGTATTGTCTTTTTACATTTCCATTTCATTGATTTCTCCTTCAATTTCTATTATTGACTTTTCTACTGACTTTTGGTTTGTTTTGTTATTCTTTTTACTTCCTTGAGTTAAGCAATCATTATTTACTTGAACTCTTTCTGGTTTCTTAATTTAGACCTGCAATGTTATATAATTCTTATTTTTGCTTTTTCTGTGTTCCATAATTTTGGTAGGTCATGTCCTCATTGTCATTTGTTTCAAAGTATTTTTTTTTTATATTTTCTTTGGAATCCTCAGAAACCTTGTATTCTTTCAGTAGCATGTTGTTCAATTTCCACATATTAGAGGTTTTCCCTATTTTATTTTTATAGTTGATTTCTACTTTGTTACCTTTATGGTAATAGAAGATGCCTGGTAAAAATTTAATCTTCTTGAATTTGTTGACATTTTCCTTTGACACACATGTAGTTAATCTTAGAAAATATTTCAGGTGCACTTGAGAAAAATGTGTATTCTGCCTTGGGGGCATTAGTACCTTGTTGTCTAATTCTTTACTTAAGGCTATTGTGTCCTTATATATTTCCTCCTAGTTGATCTGTCAGTAATGATAGTGAGGAGATTAAAAAAAAGAAAACCCTTCTACAACTGTATTTTTCCCAATGTCTGTTTTTAGAGATATTTTGGTGCTAATTTATTTGCTGATTATATATTGGTGAGTGTTATATCTTCCTGAAGTTTTCTTCCCTTAATCATTATGTACTATCCACTCCTGTCTCTTGATACAACATTCAATTGGGTAGATGCCTAAAAGTGGAATTGCTAGGTCATATGGTAGCTCCATTTTCAGTAGACTGAGGAACTTCCAGACAGCTTTTCATAATGGTTGAGCCACTTTGCACTCCTATCAGCAATGTAGGAGAGTTCCTTTTTCACCAAATCCTCGCCAGCATTTGTTGTTGCTGGTTTTTTTTTTTTTTTTGATATGTGCCAATCTTACTAGTATAAGGTGGTATATCAATGTGGTTTTGATTTGCATATCCCTGATTATGAGGGATGTTGAACATTTTTTCCTATGCCTGTTAGCCATTTGCATTTCCTCTTTGAAGAAATGTCTTTTAAGTTATTTTGCCCATTTCTTGTGTGGATTGTTCACTTTATTTTTGTTGAATCATGTGAGTTCTTTGTTTATCTTTCTGATCAGTCCCCTATAAGTTGTATGGAATGCAAAATTTTTTTCACAGTCAGTGTGGTGTTTTGGTTAATGTCTTTTTTGCTGTGCAGAAGCTTTTCAGTTTGATGTAATCCCAGGTGGTTATCCTTTCCTTGACTTTCTTTGCTTTGGGTGATGAATCTTTAAAGATGTTACTGAGATGTATGCCTTGTAGTGTTTTATCTATATTTTCTTCTATATATTTCATGGTTTCAGGTCTTATGTCCAGTTCTTTTATCCATTTTGAGTTGATTTTTGTGTGCAGTGAGATGTACTGGTCTAGTTTCATTCTTTTGAAAGTAATGGCCCTGTTTTCCCAGCACCAATTTTTTAAACAAACTGTCCATGTTCCATTGCATATTCTTTGCTCCTTTGTCAAAGACTAGTTGTCCATATATGTATGGCTTTATTTCTGGGCTTTCTATTCAGTCCCATTGGTCTATGTATATGTTTTTGTTCCAATACCAAACTTTTAATTATTATAGCTTTGTAGTACAGCTTGAAGTCTGGAGATGTGGTACCTCCTTTCTCCATTGTTTTCATCAGTAGGACTTTGGCTATTCATGGCCTTTTGTGGTTCCATATGAATTTCATCAGTATTTGTTCTATTTCTTTGAAGAATGTCATTTTTTTGACATTCAAAATTTTTATTTCTAAAGGCTTGAATGGTAATAACATTTCAAATCATTTTTTAGCATATTTATTTTATTTTATATTTTTACATCATTTTCATGGCACATATTAAAAAAAACTAGCAACAACAAATGTTGGTGATGATGTGGAGAAAAAGGAACTCTTCTACACTGCTGGTGGGAATGCAAACTGGTCCAAGCACTATGGAAAGCTGTGTGGAGATTCCACAACCTTCTAAACATGGAGCTTCCATATGATCAGCAATTCCACTCCTAGGTATTTACCCAAAGGACACAGAAACATTAATTCAAAAGGGCACCTGCCAACCCTATGTTTTATAGCAGAACTATTTACAATAGCTAATCTGTGGAAACAACCCAAATGTCCAAAAATAGATGACTGGATCAGGAAGATGTGGTACATATACACAATGGAATATTACTCAGCACTCAAAAAAGATAAACTCATGCAATTTGCAGTACATGGATGGAGCTAGAAGGGATCATGTCTTTGAGACTTTTGTTGGAATAGCATTGAATCTGAAAATTGCTTTTGTTAGGATGCGCATTTTCATAATGTTAATTCTTCCAATCCATGAGCAGGGGATGTCTTTTCATTTCTTTTTATCTTCTTCTATTTCTTTTAATAGTATTTTATAATTTCTTTGTATAGATCCATCAGCTCTTTTCTTAGGTTTATTCCCAAGTATTTGATTTTTTTGTTTCAATTATAAAAGGGATGGTTTTCTTGATTTCTTCTTCTTCAGACTGATTGTGCATAGGAAGGCTACTGATTTTTGTATGTTGATTTTGTATCCTGCTACTTTACTGAACTGGTTGATTATTTTAAGTAGTTTTTCTGTGGAGTTTTTGGGGTTCTCTATGTATATTATCATATCATCTGCAAATAGTGATAATTTTACTTCTTCTTTCCCTATTTGGATTCCATGTGTGTTTTCTCTTGTCTTATTGCTCTGACTAGGACCTCCAGTATTATATTGAAGAGCACTGGTGAAAGAGGACATCTTTGTCTTGTAATTCATCTTAAAGGAAAGGCCTTCCACTTTTCACCATCGAGAATAATATTGGCTGTGGTTTGTCATATATGGATTTTATCATATTAAGTTATGTTCCTTTTATCCTGAGAATTTCAAGGACCTTCATCATAGATGGATGTTGGACATTGTCGAATGCTTTCTCAGCATCTATTGATATTACCATGTGGTTTTTATTTTTCTTTTTGTTGATGTGATGGATTACACAGATGAATTTTCATATGCTAAACCACCCCTGTGGTCCTGAGGTGAATCCTACTTGATTGTGGTGTATTATCCCATTAATGCATTGTTGTATTCTGTTGGCAAGGATTTTGTTGAGGATTTTTGCATCAGTGTTCATTAGGGAGATTGACCTGTAATTTTATTTTTTGTGTTGGCTTTGTTTGCTTTTGGTATTAGTGTAATATTGGCTTCATAGAGTGTATTTTGGTAGTATTCCTTCTTTTTCTATTTTTTTGAAAGAGTTTGTATAGGATAGGCACTAATTAATTGCTGAACATTTGGAAGAATTCATTTGTAAAGACTTTGGGGTCTGGACTTTTGTTTTTTGGGCAGTGTTTTGATTACTGCTTCAATTTTGCTGCTTGTAATTGGTATGTTTAGGTGTTCTATTTCCTCTTTATGCAGATTTGGATGACTGTATCATTCTAGGAATTTGTCCATCTCTTCTAGGTTGTTGAAATTTTTTGCATTTAGGGGGCGGAGCAACATGGCTGTGAGGAGACGCTGCGAGTAAGATCTCCCATTAAAAAAAGTTAATAGGGAGGAAAAGCGGAAGGTCCCACTGAGAACTGGGACACAGAAGATAAACGGGTGACTCCAGCAAACTACCCGAAGAAGAAAGTGGCCATAAAAGAGGACTAGAAGGGAGGGAAGCGCAGAACCCTGCTCCCCTCCCCCGCCCACAGAGGCGGCACTCTCTGACCGGCAGAGAGGAGGAAAACAACAAACCAAAACGGCCAACAAGAACAAACGACGCAGCAAGCGGGACTGTGAGTGGAAAGGAACTATTGCAGCCACCACACCCCGTGAACGGGAGCTGAGGCGAACACTGCAGGATTCGCCGCGGCGGTGAGCGAACGGCTCCGGGTGCCATTAGAGAAGAACAAAGACCCCGGGAGACGAGCACACAGCCCGGGCTGCCGGTAAGCTTGCACGGAAAAGCGGCGCGCTCTGCGCGCTTGAAAAGCAAGTGCAGACCTGGATCGCGGCTGCCCAGCTCCCCGCGCCTGCGACCTAGGCTTGCGGGGAGACGACCTAGGCTTGCAGGGAGACACGCGGAGGTCCTCACTGAGGTGAAGGACCCTCCCTGAGTAAGCAGGAACCAGGCACCCAGGCACGGGAGCGGTGCAAAAGGCGCCATTCCTGCGCCACTGAACTGGGCTACAGCCCGCGTCCTGGAACTGAGGGCTTTGAACTGAGACCCGGGGCACGAAAATACGGGGCGTGGGTTCTCCACGACGGTGGGGCACAAGGCAGACACAGCACCCCAAAGCTGTTGAGGTGTACCCTACCATTCCCGCTCTGTTCCCTGTCCCACGGGGTGGGGGGAGGCGAAAAACAGCCCCCCAAGGACAATAGGAGAGATCTCTGGCACCACCTAGCGACCAGGAAAAAAAAAGTCACTAACACCCCATAGAACAGGAAATTTCTTAAGACTGCTTCAAGAGGGCAGAAGGCTTCTGGAGGACCCAGTGGCCAGCCGGGAAGTTATTCCACGCCAGGCCCCTTCCGACCAGCAGTCTGAGCCCACAGAGGGAGCAGGCACCCACGTCCGGGGCAGACCGGGTGCGCAGAAGAGTGTGCCTGAAACCGGAGGCGCAGGGACTGCATCCCGCTTCGCCATTTGAGAACAGGGACATTTCTTCAGTAAAAACTGCCTAAAACCAGCAGAAAGCTCCCCCAGAAGACAGAGATGGCTCCTGGAAGAGCCAGAGGGGAGCGGAGAAGTTCACCCAAGATGCCAGTCAGTCCGAGCAACACAGTGTCCCAACAGTTACGACAAATTAGAAAACAGACAGTAGAGAGTAGAAGAACCACACGCAACCTAACAACTCCTCAGGAAAGAAACACACCACAAAAAGGAAACCACTCCCCAGATTGCAACGACAGCAAATTGGAAGAAATTCTAAGCCTTCCAGAAAGAGAATTTAAAATTGCCACGATTAAAAAAGTGATAGATCAGAAGAAGGAAATTGAGTCCCTAAAGAGGGAAAACAATGGTCAGAAGAATGAAATTGAGTCCCTAAAGAGGAAAGTAAAAGAAATGCAGGAGATCAAAGAATTAATGGAGGGACTAAAGAACTCCGGGAAAAGCAAGGAAAGCAGAATAGATGAAATGGAAGAACGAATAAGTTCTCTTGAAGACACAGAAATAAAAAGAACCAAAACAGAAAAGGAAAGAGAAGTACGAAGGAAAAAGAATGAAGAAAGACTTCGGAAACTATCTGACTCCATGAGGAAAGGAAATATAAGAGTTATAGGAATTCCAGAAGGAGAGGAGAGAGATGTAGGACCAGAGAAAATATTCCAGGAGATAATTGAAGAGAACTTCCCAAATGCGAAGAAGGAGCTGAAAATTGATATACAAGAAGCAAGAAGAACACCAAACTTCCACGACGAAAGGAAAAACACAGCAAGACACATAATAGTAAAGCTCCCAAGAATCCAGGACAAGGAAAAAATAATGAAGCTGACAAAAGGGAAGAAACAGATAACATTCAAAGGAAAACCAATCAGGCTGACATCAGACTTCTCTGAAGAAACACTACGGGCAAGGAGAGAGTGGAGGGACATAGTCAACAGACTCCAAGAAAACAGATGCCAACCAAGAATACTCTATCCCGCAAAGCTCTCTTTCCTCCATGAAGAAAGAATATGGACCTTCCCAGACAAAGAGAAACTCCGGAATTTCATTACGAATAAACCCCCACTCCAAAAAATACTACAAGGAATCCTAAAGCCAGAACCTCAGAGGGACGAATAACAACGAAAGAAGACCAAAAAAAAAAAAAGTTATTAAAAGAATAAATAAAATCAAAGGAAAGACAAACATAATGGCAAATACAGATGCTAACATATCAATATTAACTCTAAATGTAAATGGACTAAACTCTTCAATAAAAAGACACAGAGTTGCAGCCTGGATTATGAAACAAAACCCAACCTTTTGCTGTCTCCACGAAACACATTTAGCTACAAAAGATAAAAATAGGCTCAAAGTCAAAGGATGGAAAACAATCCTACAAGCATATGGGCCAAAAAAAAAAAGCAGGAACAGCTATATTTATATCAGATAAAACAGACTTCAAACTCAAAAAGATAAAAAGAGACCCCAATGGTCATTACATTATGATTAAGGGGAAAATACTTCAAGAAGAAATAACACTCATTAACCTATACTCACCAAACGAAAGAGCACCAAAATATATCAGACAACTGTTGTCCTCTCTGAAAACAGACATCAGAGAAAACACATACGTAGTGGGAGACTTCAACACACCACTATCAACAATGGATAGATCAACAAGACAAAAAATAAGTAAAGAAACTAAAGCTCTAAATAAGGACCTAGAGCATTTGGGCTTAACAGACATCTATAGAACACTAAACCCCAAAAAAACGGAGTACACATTTTTCTCAAGCGCACACGGATCATTCTCCAGGATCGATCACATACTGGGGCACAAGACAAACATCAACAGATACACCAAGATTGAAATCATACCAACCATCTTTTCTGACCACGAAGGCATCAAACTAGAAATAAATAATAAAAAGAAGGCAAGGAACTATCCTACCTCATGGAGATTAAAAGCCACACTACTGGAAGACCACTGGACTAACGAGGAGATCAAAGAAGAAATTAAAAAATTCTTTGAATTGAATGACAAGGAGGACACCAATATCCTAAATGTATGGGATGCAGCAAAAGCAGTAATAAGAGGAAAATATATAGCAATAGAAGCTCACATCAAAAAACAAGAAAGAACTCAAAGAAACAACCTAATCTCGAAGCTCAAAGATCTAGAAAAAAAACAACAAAAAAAACCCAAAACCAGTAGAAGAAAAGAAATAATAAAAACCAAAGCAGAAATAAATGAAATTGAAACTAAAAAAACAATCCAAAAGATCAATGAAACCAAGAGCTGGTTCTTTGAAAAAATAAATAAAATAGACAAACCCCTAGGCAGGCTCACAAAGGAAAAAAGGGAGAAAGCACAAATACACAGGATCATAAATGAAAGAGGAGAAATCACAATGGACACAGCAGAAATCAAAAGAATAATCAGTAACTACTGTGAACAGTTATATGGAAACAAGTTCAGCAATCTAGAGGAGATGGACAAATTCCTACAACTCTACAATCACCCAAAGCTAGATAAAGAAGAAATAGAACACCTAAACAGACCAATTACAAGCAGCGAAATTGAAATGGTAATCAAAAACCTCCCCAAAAACAAAGGCCCAGGACCTGATGGATTTACAAATGAATTCTACCAAACATTCAGAGACGAATTAGTGCCTATCCTTCACAAACTCTTCCCAAAAATTGAGAAGGAAGGGACAATACCAAACACGTTCTATGAAGCCAATATTACACTAATACCAAAACCGAATAAGGACAACACAAAAAAGGAAAACTATAGGCCAATCTCCCTAATGAACACTGATGCAAAAATCCTCAATAAAATTTTAGCTATCAGAATCCAACAATGTATCCATAAGATAATTCACCACGACCAAGTTGGATTCATTCCAGGGGCACAAGGATCGTTTAACATCCGAAAATCAATCAACGTTATCCAACACATCAACAAAAAGAAATATAAAAACCATATGATAATATCAATAGATGCTGAGAAAGCTTTCAACAAAGTGCAACACCCATTCATGAGAAAAGCCCTTGAAATTCTTGGGATACAAGGAACAGACCTCAACATCATAAAGGCCATCTATGACAAGCCAACAGCCAGTATCATTCTCAATGGTGAAAAGCTGAAAGCAATTCCCTTAAGATCTGGAACAAGACAAGGATGTCCACTCTCACCACTGCTTTTCAATATAATACTGGAAGTCCTAGCCAGAGCAATAAGACAAGAGAAAGACATCCAAGGAATCCAAATAGGAAAAGAAGAAGTCAAACTATCACTATTTGCAGATGATATGATAATATACATAGAGAACCCCAAAATCTCCACAGAAAAACTAATTCAACTCATCAATCAATTCAGTAAAGTGGCAGGATACAAAATCAACACGCAAAAGTCAGTAGCCTTCCTATACACAAACAATAAATCTGAAGAAGAAATCAAAAAAAACACCCTTTTTATTATCGAAACAAAAAAAATCAAATATTTGGGAATAAATCTAACAAAAGAGGTAAAGGACCTATACAAAGAAAACTATAAAACACTGTTAAAAGAAATAAAAGAAGACACAAAGAAATGGAAAGACATCCCCTGCTCATGGATTGGAAGAATAAACATTATTAAAATGGCCATCCTACCAAAAGCAATATACAGATTCAATGCTATTCCAATCAAAATCTCAATGGCATTCTTCAAAGAAATAGAACAATTATTGATGAAATTCATATGGAATCACCAAAAACCCCGAATAGCCAAAGGTCTACTGAAAAAAAAAGAAGGAAATGGAGGCATCACACTCCCAGACTTCAAACTATACTACAAAGCCATAATCATCAAAACTGCATGGTATTGGAACAAGAACAGACATACAGACCAATGGAATTGAATAGAAAATCCAGAAATAAACCCACAGATTTATGGTCAACTAATCTTTGACAAAGGAGCAAAGACTATGCATTGGAGCAAAGAAAGTTTGTTCAATAAATGGTGCTGGGAAAACTGGGTCGTTACATGCAAAAGAATGAAGCTTGACCACTACCTCACACCATACACAAAAATCAACTCAAAATGGATTAAAGAACTAGACATAAGACCTGAAACCATAAAATACATAGAAGGAAATATAGGTGAAACACTACGGGATTTGCACATCAAAGACATCTTTACAGACACATCACCCAAAGCAGTGATAGTGAAGACAAAGATAAACAGCTGGGACTACATCAAATTAAAGAGCTTCTGCACAGCAAAAGAGACAATAACAAAAACAAAGAGAAACCCCACCAACTGGGAGAACATTTTTGCACCCA
The DNA here is from genome assembly GCF_964194135.1 of Talpa europaea. Classification (NCBI taxonomy): domain Eukaryota; kingdom Metazoa; phylum Chordata; class Mammalia; order Eulipotyphla; family Talpidae; genus Talpa; species Talpa europaea. The sequence goes on along the minus strand of NC_140080.1, from coordinate 43,369,111 downwards.
ACACTAATGATAAAGGACTGATCACAAAAATCTGCAAAGAGCTGATGAGACTCAGCAACAACAAAGAAAATAATCCAGTCAAAAAATGGGCAGAAGAGCTAAAAAGAAACTTCTCTGAAGAGGAAATGCAAATGGCCAACAGACATATGAAAAAATGTTCAACATCACTTGTAATCAGGGAAATGCAAATCAAAACTACCATGAGATACCATCTCACACCAGTGAGAATGACACATATTAAAAAAACTAGCAACAACAAATGTTGGCGAGGGTGTGGAGAAAAAGGAACTCTTTTACACTGTTGGTGGGAGTGCAAACTGGTCCAACCAATATGGAGAGCTGTGTGGAGATTTCTGGACCTACTAAACATAGAGCTTCCATATGATCCAGCAATTGCACTCCTAGGTATTTACCCAAAGGACACAGAAACATCAATTCCAAAGAGCACCTGCACCCCTATGTTTATAGCAGCACTGTTTACAATAGCTAAGCTTTGGAAACAACCCAAATGCCCAAAAGTAGATGACTGGATCATGAAGATGTGGTACATATATACCATGGAATATTACTCAGCATTCAAAAAAGATAAACACATGCAATTTGCAGCAACATGGATGGCGCTGGATGGGATCATGCTCAGTGAAATAAGCCAAAAAGAAAAAGAAAAATACCGGATGGTCTCACTCATAGCAGGAATCTAGAAAACTTAAATAAGGACCAGGAAAATGAATATAAGAAAGTGAAAATCAAAATCAACAGAAAACTATGAACCAGAGACACTTTTTGGGGGGTGGGGGGCGGGAGGGGATGGATTGGGGTCAGAATGGGGCGTTTGCAATTGTATGAGGGAATATAAAAATAAAATTTAATATTAAAAAAATGTGAGAATGCAAAAGAATAGAAAAAGTAAAAATCTAACCTAGAGACAACCCATTGTTTCTTTATGAGCCTGGCTAGATGTTTCTCTATTTTATTTATTTTTCCAAAGAACCAACTTTTGTTTTCATTGATCTTTTGGATTGTTTTTTAATTTCTATTTCATTTATTTCTGTTTTGATTCTTATTATTTCCTTCGTCTACTGGCACTAGGGGTTTTTTGGTTGTTCTTTGTTAGCTCTTTAAGATGTGATATTCGGTTTTGTCTTTGAGTTCTTTACTTTTTCTTGATGTGAGCCTGCATTGCTCTATATTTTCCTCTTATTACTGCTTTTGCTGTATCCCATAAATTCTGGAAAGTGGTGTCCTCCTTGTCATTCAACTCAAAGTATTTTTTTAAAGGTTTATTTTATTTATTTATACAAGCACTGGGTACAGTCAGAAATGCAGGAGGGTGAGAGAATTCACCAGAGCCAGAGCAAGGAACAGAACAGGCAGACCGATGAAATACACTGCTGAGGGGAGCAGCAGGCGGCAGGAGAGGTCTGCGTGCCATGTGGGACCCTTGTCAATAGCTGGGGATCGAACTGGTGCTGCAGAGGCTGTGTGCAGCTTTGCTCAACCTCTGCGCCACCAGGGGAGGCCCAAAGTATTTTTTAATTTCTCCTTTGATCTCCTCATTAGTCCAGTAGTCTTCCAGTAGTGTGGATTTCAATATCCATTAAGTAGGAGTGTTCCTATTCTTTTCATTATTTCTTTCTAGTTTGATGCCTTTATTATCAGAGAAGAAAGTGGAATGATTTTGATCTTCATGTATCTGTTGATGTTTGTCATGTGTCCCCGAATGTGATCAATTCTGGAGAATGATCTGTGCGTGTTTGAGAAAAATGTGTACTCAGATTTTTTGGGGTGCAGTCTCCTATATATGTCTGTTAAGTCCATGGGTTCTATATCTTTATTTAGGACTCTAGTGTTTTTGTTTATTTTTTGTCTAGTTGATCTGTCCATCGGTGAGAGTTGGGTGGTGTTGTCTCACACTATAAATGTATTTTCTTTAATGTCTGTTTTCAGAGCTGATAATAATTGTCTAATATATTTTAGTGCTCCTTCACTTGGTGAGTATATGTTGATGAGTGCTATATCTTCCTGATATATATTCCCCTTGATCATAAAGTAGTATCCATGTCTCTTTATACATTTTTTAATTTGAAGTCTATGTCAACTGATACAAGAATATCTGTCCATACCTTTTTTTTTTTTTTTGGTCCATTTGCTTGTAGGATTGCTTTCCAACCTTTTACTTTCAGTCTATGTTTATCTTTTGTAGATAAATGCCTTTCCTGGAGATAGCAGAAGGTTAGATTTTGTTTGTTTTTTTAAACATTTATTTATTTGTGAACACAAGAACTGGGATACAGGCCAGAGGTGCAGAGGTTAAGTGGACCAACCAGAGACAAAGTGGGAAACAAAACAGGCAGATGGACCGAAACACTCTGCTGAGGGTTGCAGCTGGTGAGCCAGGAGAGGTCTGCTGTGCCATGTTGGTGATCTCCCTGGCCAGGGATTGAATTTGTGCTGCAGTGGCTGTGGAAAGCTTCATAGGTTGCATCTTAACCCTTGTGCCACCAGGGAGGCCCGGATTTTGTTTTTGTTTTTCTTTTTTTAAGATTTATTTATTTATTTATGCAAGTACTGGGTATAGTTAGAAGCGCGGGAGGGTGAGAGAATTCACCAGAGCCAGAGCGGTGAACAGAACAGGCAGACTGACGAAGTCCACTGCTGAGAGGAGCAGCAGGCATGGCAGGAGAGGTCTGCGTGCCATGTGGGACCCTCGCTGGTGGCCAGGGATCAAATTGGCACTGCACAGGCTGCAGGCAGCTTTGCAGCCCAGCACTCATCTGCTGCACCACCAGGGGAGGCCCAGATTTTGTTTTTTAATTCAACCTGGTACTTGTTGTCTTTTTATTGATGAATTTAATCCATTCACATTTAGAGTTAATATCGATATGTTGGCATTTGCATTTGCCATTTTGTTTATCTTTTTGAGATTTTATTCCTTGCTTTATTCTGTTCTTCTTTATTCCTCTGTTGGCTTTGTCTTTAGGACTTCTTGTAGATGTTTTTTGGAGGAGGTTTTAGTTTTAATGAATTTCTGGAGTTTCTGTTTGTCTGAGAAGGTCCATATTTTTTCTTCATAGAGGAAGGAGGGCTTTGCAGGGTAAAGTATTCTTGGTTGGCATTTGCTGTCTTAAAGTTTTTTGAATATGTTACTCCATTCTCTTCTTGCCTGTAGTGTTTCTTTGGAGAAATCTGAAATTAACTTGATCGGTTTTCCATTATAAGTTATCTGTTTTCTCCCTTTGCCAGTTTCATTATTTTCTCCTTGTCTTGGACTCTTGCAAGCTTTACTATTTTGTGTCTTGCTGGAGTTTTCTTTTCATTGTGGTAATTGGGAGTTCTTCTCACTTCTTGTATGTCTATATTTGTCTCCTTTTCATGCTTGGGAATTTTTCTTCAATTATCTCCTTGAAAAAATTCTCAGATCATTTGTCTTTCTCCTATCCTTCTGGAATGCCCACATACATTTCCTCTTCATGGAGTCTGATCATTGTCGAAAAGTGCCCTAATTCTTCTTCCTTTGTACTTCCTTCTCCTTTACTCTTTTTGGTTCTTTTTATTTCTGTATCTTTGAGAGTACTGATCCATTCTTCCATTTTATCAATTCTGTTTCCATTGCTTTTCCCAGAGTTCTTTATCTCTTCTAGTAATCTTTTAATCTCCTGTGTTTCTTTTCTTTCCATTCTTAAGGTCTCATTTTCGTTCTTCAGTTCATTGATTATTTGTATCAAATCATTTTTTTTTCCTTTTCATTTTCTTTCTGCTTTTTAATCATGATGATTATTAATTCTCTATCTTACTGGCTGAGAAGTTCTTCTATGTCAATGTTGAGCTCTGGTGACTGGGTTTTTTTGTTTTGTTTTGTTTTGTTGTTTTTGGTTTTGTTTTTGGGGGTTTTTTTTTGTTTTTTGTTTTTTGTTTTTTGGTTTTTTTTGGTGGTGTATTCTCTTGCGGGCTTGCTTGGTTTATTATGTTTTTCCTTTTCCCTGCTGTTTGCTTTCTAATTAGTTCTATGCATTGGGACATTGTGCAACTGGTATTGGCAGGCATCTCTTTAGAGTGCTCCTTCAAGGGTGTCAGAAACTGTTTACCAGACTGAATACAGCACTGTTATTCCAAAACTCCACCAGGGTGTTGATGCAGTGTTGGCTGTGTTGCTGGGCACTGTCCCTCTGTATTTACTCAGTAACAGCAGGGAATCAGCTAGTTGTTTTTTTTGTTCTGGTCACTAGGTGGCGTAGAGACCTGTACTTGCTGACCTGTGCTTTATCCCATTAGTTCTCTTAGAAACGGAGCAGGGGAGCACCTCAACACAGGGGCTTTGCTCAAGCTGGGTGCTGTCTCTGCCCAGTGTTTACCTGGTGCTGTGCCCATAGCTGAATTGATCCCACACCATGAATTCTGCATTCTGGTTCTCAGTTCCAGGGCTCTCAGATCCAAAACTCTGGCTGTCACCCTGTGTAGTGCCCACTGTTATGGCACGTCCCATGCCCCATATCCTGTGCCTGGCTCTCAGTTCCAGAATGGGGTCTTGCTCCACTCCTTGTTTCCCTTCTCACCCCTGTTTGTGTGCCCCACCACCTCTCAGAGCCTGAGGGTGGTTTTAGGATCCCTGGCTTCCAACTATCAGGAAGTTGGTGATTTTGTTCTGATCACTAGGTGGTGCCAGAGATCTTTCCTAGTATCTTCCAGAACTGTGCTTTTTCCCGTGGGTCTCTGGGGAAGAGTGGGGGAGGCATGGAGTGTCTCAATGGCATGGAGGTGCTGTCTCTGCCTTATGCCTCGCTGCTGTGGGGATGGATCCCACACCCCAAATTTCATGCCCCAGTTCTCAGTTCCAAAGCCCTCAGATCTGAGATGCTGGTGGTAGCCCAGTTCAGTGTCTGCAGAAATGGCACATTTTGCACCCAACTCCCATGCTAGGGCACCTGGCTTTTGATTGCTCAGTGAGTGTCATTCACTTCAGTGAGGGCTCCTGCATGTCTCCCCACAGACCTAGTCCCCAGAAACCTAGGTCGTGGGTGTGGGCACTTGGACAGTCATGATCCACATATGCATTACAAACACGCTCATGCTTTTCTGTACAAGCTTACTGCCTGGTTTTTGGCTATTTGCAGGTCTCTCTGCAGATTCCTTATCTTCCTCAAATGGTGCAGATTTTCAATTACCTGGTGCCATTTTCAAACTTCCGTGGAGATTCTCACACAGTTCTCCACAGTTCCTGGTCACGGGGTCAAAAAACCCATTTCAAAATAAGGGTACAGACAGACTAGAAATAAGAGATGAAGAAATATATACCATAATAACATCATTTAAAAGTAAAATTCATTAATGGTTTTATTAATTGTAGACCAACACAACTTCAAAACAAAGAAAATTATCAATGATGAAAGGTTCTAGTGATATAGTGTTGTCTCAAAGAACACATAATAATCTTTAAGGTGTTTGTATCCTCAACAGAGTGCCAGAATACATGAGTCAAAAACACGTAGAACTGCAAAAAATACTGAATTTGCTATTATAATTGGAGAATTAAGCTGTCTGCTATCTGTCAGTGCTTAAAAGATCTATAGTCAGAAAATAGGTAAGGTCATTGTTCTACTAAGCACCACCAACAACCAGTTAGATATAATTAACATCTGTACTTCTTAATCCAACATTATCAGAATGTACATCTTTCTCAAGCTTACACAGAACGTTCCCCAAGACCACATTCTGAGTCATAAGCAGAACTTCAAAAGTCAAAGGAATATAAACAACACAAGATCTGCTTTTCATACCTCAAAGAAATTAATAATAAAAAGATAACTGAACTCCTACCTCCAAAAATTTTAGATTGTGATCAACATATATTTATATATATGAATAACAGAGAATTTTTAAAATATTTTCAAATAACAGTAACGATAGCAAGTAGGCAATAGTCCTACATAGAAAGTAGGCAATAGTCCTACATAAATCATGGACTAAAAACCCACCATTAGTTTTCTTCATATAGGAGATCTAAAATATAATTTATCATTGGAAATACTACAGAACCCTTCCTCTGTAGCGAAACACAAACCTTAAGTTAATTATGACTATAATTACCTTCTTTAACCACACATTCTAAGTTCTTCTAGTCACCTGGTTTCCATAATTGTTGCTCAAAAATGTTACAGAATAATCCAAAACGTCAGTTTCATGGGATATGCAGTTGTTTTTTTATTTTTTTTCCTGTTGTTATAGAATGGATGTTTTTCATTCACCAGAATCATTGGTCATGAAAATTAATAGTGTCCCCTTGAATCTTAAGAATTTTGCTCTTTGTTCCTGGGGTTGAAGCAGTATACTTTGATGATAACAATATTGATCAATTACTCAGTACAGTGTGGCGATATTGTTTTCAAATCTCATTAGGTATTATGAGATCCATGAAATGATTGCAAAGAATTTAAATTCCAACCAATTAGATCCAGCACTGTTATCATTGTGATTGACTATATTTTTCTCCCTTGAACATTATAATATATCAATTCACTGACCTAAGTTCCCAGCAACAGAAAACACACACACACACACACACACACACACACACACACACATTGTAGTAATAAAAGCAATCACTTCAATATCTACCATTTATTGATGGAATTGAGAATTAAGGAAACATTATCACAAATAGCCATATATTATAGCCTGTAGAAAATTACTTTGCAAAGTGATTTTCTTAGATGGAACCATAAATGAACTAACTTCCACTTCAAATTTCCTCTCTTATGTCAGGACAGATATTTCTGAGTGATTCTGCATGTGATAAAATCTACTGGCTTCCATTGTTCACTTTCTTTTCCATAAAACCTATCTACTCTACACTGTTAAAATCCCATAAGTAAGGTACTATGTATGTGCTTGTCTTGTATTTAATGAAGTACATGAATGATGAAATTGTACATGTTCTTGGAGAGAGTTATTGTTCAGAAAGGCAAAAGGATAGGCTGGCAAATACAAATGGTTAGATGTGTGCCATATGTTGGAGAAAAAATGCTGCTCCCTATATGGTGTACAGAAGAGTTCAGTAGAACAGCCCACTCCCCAGGTGACCAGCTCATTTCACTGGTGAATGTTGCCATGCAGTGGCTTACCTTTGGCTTACCCTGTTGGAAGATTAGACATTACCCAAATCCACCTTGGGGACTTCATGTCCCTGAGCACATGCATTGACCCCATTCAAGCTACCATAGTCATTTTGTAAAAAGTCCCATGAAGAAAGTACCAACCTGGCTGGAGAAAATGCTGGCATAGTCTAGGTAAACATTTCTACCACATTATTTGTGCTTTCTGTGAAGTGATGTTATCCTGAGGTAAGTATTAAAGGACATGGATAAATATGTCATATTCTGCACTTATCCCAAACAGTCACCATTTTAACATTGTTCTTCCCTAGTCTAACTAGCCATTGTTTACAGTAATGGTCTCATATTAATCCATACCCTGCTTCATGTAGCCCTTTCTACCTTCACAGACTTCCGCAACCATCCATTATATTCTCTAAATAGTGTTTGCCAACACCAAGTTTACCTGAATCCAAAATTCTTCTTAGAAGGGTTTCTGCACACAATGTAAACAAAAACCTGATTGTCTGTAAGGCACTGTGAAGTCTGTCTCAGCACATTCTATACCTCCAGGATCCATGAAAACATGATTACAAAATAACACATTTCTCACTGTTTCTCCCATTGATCATAGTTTTGCAACCCCTTATCCATAATACACTACTACTCTACTTTAAATACTAGCAACTTTTATCTCAACAGACAGAAACAGATGCTCAATCTCTGGTATGTGTTTCAATTCTTTTACTGATTTTAAGAGCAAGATCAAATTTTCACATCCATTTTTTTCTCTAATATTTTTTTTTTTTTTGCCAATAGGAACATCCAGCAAAGAGAGAAATGGAAATAGAAGTAGATGCGAAGGGATAAGGCCCACCTTTGAAAAGAGAAGAAGATTTGGGCAAGGACCAAGGTATTCCAAGCACATTTACAGAATAAGACTGAGTGCCCAGTACATGGTATAGGAGACTGGCAAATTAACAGTAGAATTTGAAATCTTATATATTGTATTTTCTTAAAACCTTTTTTTTTAAAGATTTATTTATTTTTAAATTTATTTATTTATTTATACAAGCACTGGGTACAGTCAGAAGCACCAGAGGGTGAGAGAATTCACCAGAGCCAGAGCAGGGAGCAGAGCAGGCAGAAGGACCGAAGTACACTGCTGAGGGGAGCAGCTGGCGGCAGGAGAGGTCTGAGCGCCATGTGGGACCCTCCTCCAGTGGCTGGGGAGCAGCCGGGGATCAAACTGGCACTGCAGAGGCTGCGGGCAGCTTCGCAACCCAGCGCTCAACCGCTGCGCCACCGGGGAGGCCCTATTTTCTTAAAACCTTTATTTTCTTTCCCATCTGAATCTTTGGAGTGGGGAAGTATGTTGGAGTTTGGATTATGGAGAAAGTTTACTCCTTTAGAGAAAATGTGCAGAGGTTACAACCATATTGTGACTTTACAGAGAGGCCAACTTGAAATCTGTGTTCATATATTTGAAGTGAAATTCTTAAGCATGGTTCTGGGTTTTTTCAAACTCATTTTAATGCATTTTTTAGCTTGATATAGGCTGAAAGTAGGGTTAGGCTGGGATGGAATTTTACTAAGAAAATGCAGGAAGGTGCCACACTATAGGAGGGAAGATGCTGTCCATGCCCTATTAACAGCTATGGCTCAACTATATATGAAAAAATTATATAAAAATATATAAATTATGTAAAATACATAAAAATATAATATATAAATATATAAAATTATAAAAATATTTATATATTAAAATATTTTATATATAACATATATATGAGTAAGTTATATTTGTAACTTATATTCCCATATGGTAACTAGTATAAATAATTTGTCTAGTTTTGTATTTTATCATACATGTATCAATACATGCAGGAGAAATTGATAGCAATCAAATAAAATTGTGTTAAATAATATTTTATCACCTTGTCCTAGAACAAGTGATATTATTTTAAACAAAGCAAAAGTCCAGAGTTACTTTAAATGGACATTTTTCTGAATTACAAATCTGAGAATTGAATAGGATAGAAATCCTTAATCTATTGAGCCCTTCTTTTGCAGCAGGTATAATATAAAAACAAATGGTTTATATCACCCCCACTTAAATCTTAGAACGTTCTTGCAACAACTTTAAAGACTTGGCAACAAGCTATAAACTTTTATAATTTCCTCTGTAACTTCCTAATTAATCAGTACATTCTGGTAGCTAGACTTTTCCTGCTGAGTACAAATGTTTGCTTTACTGCCCTGTACTAAAAGATAAATTGCCCCTTCAATATAAAGGTTGAATAGATTGATATTTTCATAGATCAATTGTGTTAGCTCTCTACAAATAAAAGTGTTTTGTTACAATAAAACTTAAACACAATCACTAATAATTTCCACTACAAATGTTCCAGACAATACACAGAAAATTGTCTTTGGTACTAAGTTTTCTGCTATATAGCTAAGCTCTAAAAGTGGTGTCCAGTACTTCAGTTGTCTAACTTATGAAATAAGACTTACATTGTCTGACTTTCTTTTTAGTGCTCAAACTGTGTTCTGAAATAATCCAGTGTATTGAACATTGCTCTAATTCTGGGTTACATCAGAAATCAACAGCATTGATTAGTCTGATTTTTTCCTATAGCTAAGTGCAGAACTAAGTGATCTCCAAATAACAGAGGCAAGTGTAATGACCAAGATTTGGCCCCCATGGACATGGACGTTAGGGATCAATTACAGGAGAAAGAGGACAATCTAAGTCTTGATGGTGTAATTTTTTATAAATAAATAGGAGTAATTCATCTTTCTGGCTTCCCACAGTAAAATCTGAGAGAATTAGTTATGAAATGTTTTAAGCTAGAGGAATGGAAGATGTTTTAACAGAGAAATACATATACAAATGAGAAAAGTTCACTAGAAAGTCCAACAAATCCTAACAACAAGATCGTAAGTGTGGCCTTAAGCTTTGTTTTACAAATAGCAGAAGCAGTGAAGAACAGATGTTACAAAACATCCTTAGGGATTTCTTTCTCATGAATTTTAGATGATAAAGAAGTTGTCATGCCAGAAAGAGAGTTCTGATTTGACAATCTATTGAGCAGTGACAAGATCTTGTAGCACAGCCTTAGAGAAATGTTAGCGAAGTTTTGTGCCTAGAGATTTTAAATAGTTCTATCATCAGGAAGTGTCATTATAAATCTATGTTCTCTTCCAAAATACAAGTTCAAGAACTTCGAACAAGGTGAGTCATAGTAATAGTTTTGAATCAATTTGATTCAAGTTAAGTTTAAAACATGTAGTTATGTTGGAGATACAATATTCTTATTTGGGGAAATATTTGCTGTGTCACAGAGAATAGGTTGCTCAATAACAAATACAAAAACCAAAAATAAATTTAAAATATGAAAAGAGGCAATCAAAACCTTTTAGAATGTTGTGATGTGTGGCCTTGTGTGTTTGACCTTAACTAGATGTTTGATTTTCCTGAACCCAAGGTCTGTCAGTGGTTACATACTTGGAATAGATGGAGATAAATACATAATACCTGCAAATGATCTACCATGTGCTGGACACACTGATACTTTTCCATCTATATAGACATCCTTTAAGTTGTGAGGCTAGACAATTTGCTTAATGGTTTTGGGCTGCTTATCTATAAGAATGTTCAAAATGCACCTCACCTGTAATTTTTTTTAAAAGACTTATTTATTTATGCATACAAGAGCTGGGGTATAGGCCAGAGGCGTGAGGGGTGAGAGGATTCACCAGAGACAGAGTGGGGAGCAGAACAGGTGGAACAGGTGGATTGACCAAAGTACTCAGTACAAAGTGCTGAGAGGAGCAGCGGGCAAGTCAGGAGAGGTCTGCTGTACCATGTGGGTTGCTCCCTGGTTGGCCTGGAATCGAACTCATGCTGCAGTGGCTGTGGATAGCTTTATAGGTTGCATCTTAACCCTTGTGCCACCAGGGAGGCCCCCTCACGTGTAACTTTTGCAAAATAAAATGAGGACTATGTAATTGCTACATTTATATACAGAAGTCTCTATATACATGTCATCAATATGCTCAAAATTTTCAGAGGGTCATTGATGCAAATTGTAGCCAATATTCTCAATTCACAATGTAACCAATCAATGATATTTAATATAATTCAAATGCATTAAATATAATCTAATAATAAACAAATTAGGCTTTAATATAGGCTCTGAGTTCTAGCTCCTATGCCCCATATCCAAAAAATTCAAGTACCAGATTTACTGGAGTCTTGAGTGCCCTCAGTGTAACTGTTGCTTTCTATCACCTAGCAACAAGTTCTTTTTCAATTCAGAAAGCAAAATCATTGCTGTAATTATCTTCATTCTTTGTGATACTCTGAGCTCTAATCTGCAGCAATAATCAATCTTGTAGCAAAGCCTGAGAGACCATGTCAGTGATGTTTTGTACCTAGCGATTTTAAATAATCCAATGAACTATCAGCAGTAAATACTGTCATTATAAACCAACTCCTTTTTCAAAAATACAAATTCAAGAACTATGGACAAGGTGAGTCTAGTAATATTTATGAATCTTGTTGATTTGTGTTAGCTTTAACTTATGTAGATACCTTGGATATTAGGTTTTCTTATGCTATGAAGACATTTTCTGCTGCTTAGAGAATCGGCACTTTACTAACAAATTGGGAAAGACAAAAGTGAAATGGAATGCCAAAAAAAGAGTAGGAACCTGTTAGAAGTGTAGAATATCCAGACCTAGAGTTGTGTGACCTAATTAAGATACTTAATTTCTCTGTATCTGAGGTCTTTCAGTGCTTAAGATGGAATGGACAAAGGATTTTGATGCTCATTGAGAACTTTTATGTGCTGAACACATGAAACTCTCAATTCCATCTTTACCGCTATCCTAGAAATTTATCTGAGGTTCAGAGAAAAATTGCTTATTGGTCTGGAGCTGATTATGTTTAAGACTATTGAAAGTGCACTTATATCATAACTTTTGCAAATATATATAAATGTCAGCAATATGTTTCTTAATATCATCAAGGGGGACATTAATGTAGATATTTACTTGTAATCCCAGGAAAAATATTCTCTATGTTTAATGCAAGCAAGAATATGGTTCCTCATTGAGTACCAATGCACTAAATAAGGTCTCACATTGAGAAAAAAAAAACAAACCCAAAGATCATCAGTGGAAATAGATCCTGAGATCGAACTTTCATGGCCTATACCCTAAAAACATTAAATTCCAGATTTACAGGATCCTATTCTATTCCCTAGAAATGTCGTTATTCAATTTGGCATGCAAATCAGTTTTTGTAATTGTCATCAACAGTTGTTATACTCTGACTACTAATCTATATACAAAATTGTATACAGAAGAGTATACAAATCAGTCTCTTGTAAACGTGGAATACATAAACTAAGAGTTGATGATTTGTTCTGTTTGCTATTAGAAAAACAATTCCCAACAGGAATTACTATTTCTCTTATTCCCCTGAATTTTCAACCCAGATTAAACCAAAGAATGAGAAAAATACCTAAACAGACTCTTGAGCCCTAATTTTCAGGCCACATATACTAAAGACTAATTTTGGAACTCAACTGGTCATGTATTATCAGGTGAATTATCATATTAAGTTATTAATAAATAAAAAACTTTGGTCATTTCATGAGACAGAAAAATGCTAAAGGTATGATAGTCATAATCCGATATAGGAAATGAATATCATTTCTTCAGGTATTACCTTACCTTTGAATGGGTAACAACATGTCCCATTATTGCTTGTATCTTAAATCTTCCTGTTTTAAAATCAGGGAAGCCCCAGCATAAAATAACAAACTCCAAAAGAAAGGAGAGTAAAGCAGACTGAAAAAAAATATGATATATGCTGCCAGGGCACAGATATTCTTGTATCAGAACCATGGTAAATGTCATGACAGTAAAGGTCAGTACCATGGTAAACGTCAGAATAGTGATTGCTAAATACCCTGCCATCACAACCATGAGTCATGACAAGACATGTGCATTTTTTGAACTTACTTCTCACAAGAAGAATCAACATCAGATGTATGCAAAATCTATAATCTGTGACATTTGTAATGTGCAATTAACCTACATGAAGAAAAGAACATGTCACTGACCATCTGTGCATTTGTTTCTGGTCCTGTAGGTCATCAGGAAATGGAAACATCATAATAGAAGAGAAAATCTACCAATCATTTCTTATAATTAGAGAGGACCTTAGAGAGCATGTGATGACTTCACAGTTCAAGAGCAGTGATTTCAGGTGGTGACACATTTTGGGAAAGGCAAAGAAGTGGTGAAGACTATGAAAGGAAGGAAGTCAAGGTTTATTTTTCTGAAATAAGATCTGTTGAACTGAAAAAAGTGAGTTAAAGACAGAGAGGGAATAAGTAATACAGGACCTAGGATATAAACAAAACAAAAACATTCAGTTATATGTGCCAGCTGATCTTTCCATATGCTGAATTAAATTCATGTCCATGAAGAAGGCAACCATTTACTGACTTGATAAATCAAGTTATATTGCTGGGCATGAGTTATCTAGGAAGGAAGCTTTAGTGATCTTGTTACCTGTGCTGGCTATGATACTAGGCTATCTATGAAAAATTCACTTGCTGAGCTGCTGCCAGAGAAAACTTGAAGAGCAGCATTCAATTGCTAATGGAAGGATTTACTGAAGTCTGTCATAGTCAAGGAAAAGCAATTCATTAACTAACATTAATAAAGTCACAACTCCTTTTTTTGCAACTGCTTTGTTTCATTTCATCTTCCAGACTTATTTTGTCTTTAATTTTCTTCAAGGAAGTTTAACAAGCAGTAAGTTTTCATGGAGAAATGGAATCACACTTCCACTGATTTCATTTTGTTGGGGTTGTTTCCCCCAAATCGAACTGGCTTGTTTCTCTTACTCCTTATCATCTTCATATTCTTTCTTGCCTCATTGGGAAACTCAACTATGATTCACCTCATACGCGTGGATCCCCGGCTCCACACTCCAATGTACATTCTCCTCAGCCAGCTCTCCCTCATGGACCTGATGTATATTTCCACCACTGTCCCCAAGATGGTGTTCAACTACTTCTCAGGTCAGAAAACTGTCTCCTTCCTCGGATGTTGGTTTCAGAGCTTCTTCTTTCTGACTATGGCATGTTCTGAGGGTTTACTCCTGGCTTCTATGGCTTATGATCGATATGTGGCCATCTGCCACCCCCTCCATTACCCCATTCGCATGAGTAAAAGGATGTGTGTGAAGATGATCATAGGATCTTGGATTTTGGGGTCCATCAACTCTTTTTCACACACAGCCTATGCATTCCATATACCTTACTGCCGGTCCAGGGCTATTAATCACTTCTTCTGTGATGTCCCAGCCATGATCACTCTGGCCTGTATGGACACCTGGGTCTATGAGTACATGGTTTTTGTGAGTACAAGTCTCTTTCTTCTCATTCCTTTCCTTGGAATCACAGCTTCCTATGGTCGGGTGCTTTTTGCTGTCTACCATATGCGCTCCAAAGAGGGACAAAAGAAGGCCTTCACCACCTGTTCCACACATTTAACCGTGGTGACATTTTACTATGCACCTTTTGTCTATACTTATCTCAGGCCTAAGAATCTCCGCTCCCCAGCAGAAGATAAGATTCTGGCGGTTTTCTACACTATTCTGACCCCCATGCTCAATCCCATTATCTACAGCCTGAGGAATAAGGAAGTCCTGGGAGCCATCACAAGAGTGTTTCCAATATTCTCCTCCAAGAAGAAATAATGGTTCTTCTGCTCTCACTTACCTTTATTTTCCTTTCAATGTTAACTAGAACATCACTACCTGATAGAAATGCAATGTGTGCCATTATGTAATTTAATATTTTCTAGTAGCCATATTTAAAAGTGAAATAAATCTAAGTATATTCAATGAATCCAAAACAATGCTAATATCAATATTGAAGTAATTATGCACTATTGTAATATTTAATATGAAATAGGTTATCTTGTATATATTTGTTCATATATTACTATTATAATTATAATCATTTTCTATGCAATCCACCTTAAAAGTTAATGCAATCTCTTATTTTGCTTTTATTCTAGGTATTTAAAATCTTGTTTGGATTTATATTTATGGAATATTACAGTTTGAAATAAAAACATTTCAACATATCAATCGTTCCGTGTTTATTATGTTGAATAGCATTCAAAATATGTTTTTAAAATATATATATACATAAAAGTGATATTTTTATTCATTATATGATGTGTGAAATTTTGTGTTATGTAAAATATGGGTGGGGATATGAAATATCCAGTAAAACAAGCATGTTCATGTGCTTGCTTGCTTATCATTTGAAAATACATTTTTGAAGTAACAATGTTTTATGACATAATTTCAGTTGTGCATCATATAAATAAACATCTGTACATATTACATTAAGTCCACTCATATCTTTTCATCATTGTACTATTTTTATTGAGGTAACAATGGTTTCCAACATTGTGTATATGTCCATACCTCTTCAGATATATGTTACAACACCACACCCACTGCCAAAATACTATAATCCTCCAACACAGTCCATTGGGCACCTTCCTCATTTTTCCCTTCCCCACAAATTTCCTCTCTGGTAGCTTCAATTCTATATTCCTATTTCCGGGATTTGTTTGGGTTTTCATTTTCTGTTCCTTTGTTTAGTTTCATGACATCTGTTGTCTATACTATACAAATATCTTTTTTTATAAAAAAGATTTTTAGAGGCCCTAGTGACTTGATATTTTTGTGATCTCATTAAAAATATTGAAGTTAAGTGACCTGAAAAAAAAAAACCCAAAGCCAGGAGGATAAAGGAAAGAATAAAAATCAAAGCAGAAATAAACGAACTAGAAATTAAAAAAAAAAATACAAAAGATCAATGAAACCAAAAGTTGGTTCCTTGAAAAAATAAACAAAATAGACAAACCTCTAGCGAGGCTCATAAAGAAAAAAGGGGAGAAAACACTTATAAATAGGATTTTAAATGAAAGAGGAGAAATTACAACAGACTCAGTAGAAATAAAAAGAATAATCAGAGATTACTATAAACACTGATATGCAAACAAATTAAACAACCTAGAAGAGATGGACAAATTCCTAGAACAATACAATCATCTATCCAAAGCTGGACAAAGAAGAAATAGAACACCTAAACAGACCAATTACAAGCAGCAAAATTGAGGTAGTAATCAAAGCACTCCCCAAAAACAAAAGCCCAGGTCCAGATGGCTTCACAAATTTGTTCTACCAAACATTCAGCAGTGAATAAGTGCCTATGCTACACAAACTCTTTCAAAAAATTGAAAAAGAAGGAATACTCCCAAATAAGTTCTAGGAAGCCAACATTATACTAATACTAAAACCCAACAAAGACAGCACAAAAAAAAAGAAAATTACAGGCCAATCTCCCTAATGAACACTGATGCAAAAATCCTCAAAAAATCCTTGCCAACAGAACACAACAATCCATCAAAGAGATAGTACACCATGATCAAGTGGGATTAATCCCAGGGGCACAAGGATGGTTCAACACACAAAAATCAATCAGTGTAATCCAATATATCAACAAAAAGAAAAATAAAAACCATATGATCATATCTAAAGATGCTCAGAAAGCATTCGACAAAGTCCAACATCCATTTATGATGAGGGCCCTCGAAATTCTTGGGATAAAAGGAACCTACCTTAACATGATAAAAGCCATATACAGCAAACCCACTGCCAAAATTATTCTTTTTGTTTCAATATGATTATACCTTATTTATTTTTTGATTTTTATATTCCCTATACAACTGCACCCCCCTTATTTTGACCCCAATCCCTTATTTCCTCACCCACCCATAGTGTGTCTCTGGTTTATAGCTGTTTTTTGATTTTGATTTTTTCTTTCTTATAGTTATTCTTTTTCCTGGTCCCTTATTTAGGTTTTCTAAATTCCTGCTATGAGTGAGACCATCCAGTATTTTTTCTTTTTCTTTCTGGCTTATTTCGCTGAGCATGATCCCTTCTGGCTCCATCCACGTTACTGCAAATTGCATGAATTTATCTTTTTTGATTGCTGAGTAATATTCCATTGTGGTATAAGTACCGCATCTTCTTGATCCAGTCATCTATTTTTGGGCATTTGGGTTGTTTCCAAAGCTTAGCTATTGTAAATTGTGCTGCTATAAACATAGGAGTGCAGATGCTCTTTGGAATTGATGTTTCTGTGTCCTTTGGGTAAATACCTAGGAGTGGAATTGCTGGATCACATGGAAGCTCTATATTTAGTAGGCTAAGGAATCTCCGCACAGGCTTCCACAGTGGTGGGACCAGTTTACACTCCCACCAGTAGTGCAGGAGATTTTCTCCACATCCTCACCAACATTTGTTGTTGCTAGTTTTTTAAATATGTGCCATTCTCACTGGTGTAAGATGGTATCTCATGGTAGTTTTGATTTGCATTTCCTTGATTATAAGTGATGTTGATCATTTTTTCATATGCCTGTTGGCCATTTGCATTTCCTTTTTGGAGAAGTTTCTTTTTAGCTCTTCTGCCCATTTTTTGACTGGATTATTTTCCTTGTTTTTGTTGAATCTCATCAGTTCTTTGTAGATTTTTGTGATCAGTCCTTTATCATTAGTGTTGTGTGGGGTTTCTCTTTGTTTTGATTATTGTTTCTTTTGCTGTGCAGAAGCTCTTTAATTTGATGTAGTCCCAGCTGTCTATCTTTGCCTTCACTATCACTGCTGTGGGTGATGTGTCTGTAAAGATGTCTTTGAGGTGCATGTCATGTAGTGTTTCGCCTATATTTCTTTCTATGTATTTTATGGTTTCAGGTCTTTAATCCATTTTGAGTTGGTTTTTGTGCATGGTGTGAGGAAGTAGTAAAGTTTCATTCTTTTGCATGTAGCGACCCAGTTTTCCCAGCACTGTTTATTGAACAAACTTTCTTTGCTCCAGTGCATATTCTTTGCTCCTTTGTCAAAGATTAGTTGACCATAAATCTGTGGGTTAATTTCTGGGTTTTCTCTTCAGTTCCATTGGTCCATGTGTCTGTTCTTGTTCCAGTACCATGCAGTTTTGATTATTATGGCTTTGTAGTATAGTTTGAAATCTGGGAGTGTGATGCCTCCATTCCCTTTCTTTTTTTTAGGACTGTTTTAGCTATTCAGTGATTTGGGTGGCTCCATATTAATTTCATCATTTTTTTTTCTATTTCTTTGAAAAATGACATTGAAATTTTTATTGGAATAGCATTGAATCTGTATATTGCTTTTGGTAGGATAGACATTTGATAATGTTAATTCTTCCAATCCATGAGCAGGGGATGTTTTTCATTTCTTTGTGTCTACTTGTATTTCTTTGAGAATGTTTTATAGTTTTCTTTGTATTGGTCCTTTACTTCTTTTGTTATGTTTCTTCCCAAGTATTTGATTTTTTTTTGTTTTAATAATAAAAGGAATGGTTTTCTTGATTTCTTCTTTTCAGATTTATTGTTTGTGTATAGGTAGGCTACTGATTTATTTTAGCTTTATTTATTTATTTATACAAGCACTGGGTACAGTCAGAAGTGCGGGAGGGTGAGAAAATTCACCAGAGCCAGAGCGGGAACAGATCAGGCAGGCTTGGGAAGTACTGCTGAGGGGAGCAGCCCATGGAAGGAGAGGTCTGCGCACCATGTGGGACACTGGTCGGCGGCCAGGGATCAAACCAGTGCTGCAAAGGCTGCGGGCAGCTTTGCAGCCCAGCACTCCACCTCTATGCCACCAGGGAGGCCTGGTAAGATACTGGTTTTTGCATGCTGATTTTGTATTCTGCCACTTTACTAAACTGATTGATGAGTTTAATTAGTTTTTCTGTGAAGTTTTTGGGGTTCTCTATGTATATTATCATATCGTCCACAAATAATGATAGTTTGACTTCTTCCTTGCCTATTTGGATACCTTGTATGTCTTTCTTTTGTCTTATTGCTCTGGCTAGGTCTTCCAGTATTATGTTGAAAAGCAGTGGTGAGAGTGGACATCCTTGTTTTGTTCCAGATCTTAATGGAAATGCTTTCAGGTTTTCACCAGTGAGAATTATATTGGCTGTGAGCTTGTCATATATGGCCTTTATGAAGTTGAGGTATGTTCTTTGTATCCCGAGAATTTCAAGGGCCTTTATCATAAATGGGTGTTGTACTTTGTCAAAAGCTTTCTCAGCATCTGTGGATATTATCATATGGTTTTTATATTTCTTTTTGTTGATGTGTTGGATTACATTGATTGACTTTCAGATGTTGAACCATCCTTGTGTCTCTGGAATAAATCCTACTTGGTCATTGTGAATTATCTAATGGATGCATTGTTTGATTTAACCACAAACCATAAACACAGACTGAAAGTAAAAGGTTGGAAAACAATCCTACAAGTAAATGGACCAAAAAAGAAGCCAGGAGCAGCCATACTTATGTCAGATGAAATAGATTTCAAATTAAAAAATGTAAAAATTAACATAGATGGACACTACATTATGATCAAAGGGACAATACATCAGGAAGATATAACACTCATTAACATATACTCACCAAATTAAGGGGCAGCCAAATATATTAGACAATTATTATCAGCTCTGAAAACAGATATTAAAAAAATACATATATAGTGGGAGACTTCAACACCCCATGCTCACCAATGGATCATCGAGACAAAAAATAAACAAAGACACTAGAGCCCTAAATAAAGACATAGAACTCATGGACTTAACAGACATCTATAGTACACTGCACGCAAAAAAATCTGAGTACACATTTTTCTCAAGTGTGCATGGATCATTCTTCAGAATTGATCACACACTGGGCCACAAGACAAACATCAACAGATACATGAAAATCAAAATCATTCCAACTATCTTCTCTAATCATAAAGGCATCAAGTTAGAAATAAATCATGAAAAGAAAACAAGGAACACTCCCACTTCATGGAGATTGAAATTCACACTACTGGAAGACCACTGGACTAATGAGGAGATTAAAGAAGAAATTAAAAAATACTTTGAGTTGAATGACAAGGAGGACACCACATTCCAGAATGTATAGGATGCAGCAAAAGCCGTAACAAGAGGAAAATATGTAGCAATACAGGCTCACATCAACAAACAAGAAAGAACTCAAAGAAACAACCTAATCTCACATCTCAAAGAACTGGAAAAAGAACAACCAAAAAACCCTACAGCCAGTAGAAAAAAAAGGAAATAATAAAAACAAAGCAGAAATAAACTAGAAATTAAAAAACGATCTAAAAGATCAATGAAACCAAAAGTTGGTTCTTTGAAAAAATAAACAAAATAGACAAACCTCTAACAAGACTCACAAAGAAAAAACAGGAGAAAACACATATAAATAGGATTATAAATGAAAGAGGAGAAATCACAACAGACTCAGTAGAAATCCAAAGGATAATCAGAAGATTACTATGAACACATACACAAACAAATTCAATAGCCTAGAACAGAAGGACAAATACCTAGAACGATATAATCATCCAAAGCTGGACACAGAAGAAATAGAACAACTAAACAGAACAATTACAAGCAGCGAAACTGAAGCAGTAATCAAAGCACACCCTGAAAACAAAAGCCCAGGCCCAGACGGCTTCACAAATGAATTATACCAAACGTTCAGCAGTGAATTACTGCCTATCCTACACAAACTCTTTCAAAAAGTTGAAAAAGAGGGAATCCTACCAAATATGTTCTACGAAGCCAACATTACACTAACACCAAAACCCAACAAAGACAGCACAAAAAAAGAAAATTACAGGCCAGTCTCCCTAATGAACACTGATGCAAAAATCCTCAACAAAATCCTTGCCAACAGAATCCAACAATAATATTCTTAATGGTGAAAAGCTGAAGGCCTTTCTTTTAAGATCATGAATAAGACAAGGATGTCCTCTCTTACCACTGCTCTTCAATATAATACTGGAGGTCCTCACCAGGGCAATAAGACAAGAGAAAGACATACAAGGAATCCAGATGGGGAAAGAAGAAGTAAAACCATCACTATTTGCAGATGATATAATATACATAGAGAACCCTAAAAGCACCACAGAAAAACTACTCAAAACAATCAACCAGTTCAGTAAAGTAGCAGGATGAAAAATCAAAACAAATTTAGAAAACCTAAATAAGAGACCAGGAAAAAGACTAATCAATACAAAGTAATAATCAAAATCAATAAGCAACACTATGGGGGAGAGGGTTTAGGGGGGAGGGGTGGGGAAAGGAAGAATTAGAGTCAAAATAAGGGGGGCGTGCAATTTTATGGGGAATATAACCAAAATGAAATGCATACATTGTGAAAAAGATGAAAAATGATGAAAGAATTATATAAAATAAAATATTCAAAAAAAATAAATCATACCGTGTTGTAAAAAAAAATCAAAACAAAATATCAGTACCCTTCCCATACACAATCAATCTGAAGAAGAAGAAATGAAGAAAACCACCCCTTTTATAATTGAAACAAAAAAAATCAAATACTTGGGAATAAACCTAACAAAAGAGTTTAAAGGCCTATACAAAGAAAATTTAAAACACTGTTAAAAGAAATAGAAGACACAGAGAAATGGAAAGACATTCCCTTCTCATGGATTGGAAGAATTAACATTATCAAAATGTCCATCCTACCAAAAGTAATATACAGATTCAATGATATTCCAATAAAAATCTCAATGACATTCTTGAAAGAAATAGAACAAATACTGATGAAATTCATATGGAACCACAGAGAAAAAAAAAACCCACAAGTAGCCAAAGCCCTGCTTATGAAAACAAAGGAGAAAGGAGGTATCACACTTCAAACTCCAAGCTATACCACAAAGCCATAATAATTAAAACAGTATGGTATTGGAACAAAAACAGACACACAGACTAATGGAACTGAATAGAGAACCCAAAAATAAAACCACACTTATATGTACAACTGATCTTTGACAGAGGAGCAAAGAATATGCAATGGAACACAGACCACAGACAGTTTGTTCAATAAAGGTGCTGGGAAAATGGGACCACAACATGCAAAAAAATGAAACTAGACCACTGCCTTTCACCATGCACAAAAATCAACTCACAAAGAACTGGGCATAAGACCTGAAACCATAAAATATATAGAAGAAAAAATAAGTAAAACAATACAAGACATACATGTCAGTTACATCTTTAAAGACTCATCACCCAAAGCAAAGACAGTGGAAGAAAAGATAAACATTGGGATTACATCAAACTGAAAAGTTTCTGCATAGCCAAAGAAACATTAACCAAAACAGAGAGACACCCCACTGATTGGGAAAAAAATCTTTGCACTCCATTAAACTGATAAGGGACTGATCACAAAGATATTCAAAGAACTCACAAGACTCAACAAAAACAAAATAAACAATCCAGCCAAGGAATGGGCAGAATTCTCCAAAGAGGAAATGCAAATGGCCTCACAGGCACAGGAAAAAATTTCAACATCCCTGATAATCAGGGATATGCAAATTAAAACCACATTGAGATACCACCTTACACCAGTAAGAATGGCACATATCAAAAAAAAAAAACAACAACAAATGTTGGCGAAGATGTGGTGAAAAAGGAAATCTCCTACATGCTAGTGGGAGTGCAAACTGGTCCAACCAGTATGGACAGCTGTGTGGAGATTTCTCAACCTGCTAAAAATGGAGCTACCATACAACCTGGTAATTCCACTCCTAGGGATCTACCCAAAGGACACAAAAACATTTATTCAAAAGAACACCTCTACCCCTATGTTTATTGCAGCACTATTTACAATAGGTAAAACCTGGAAACAACCCAAATGCCCAAAAATAGATGACTGGATCAAGAAGATGTGGCACATATACACAATGGAATATTATTCAACAATCAAAAAAGATAAACTAATGCCATTCACAGCAACATTGATGGAACTAGAAGGAATTATGTTCAGTGAAATAAGCCAGAATGAAAAAGAGAAATATTGAATGGTTTCACTTATAGCAGGAATATAGGGAAATCCAATAAGACATCAGTGTAAAAATATAATAACAGTACAAAACACAACAAAGCAAAAATGGACAATTATAAATTGAGACATACTGCAGGGGAGGAGGAGGGAGAGGAATCAGTGGGAGGGAGGGAGGAGCACAGGGGACTGAGGTGATAGTGCACGGGTGCATTGGTGAAGTGAACTCTATGGGGACTACACTTGAGGGGGTGGGGGAAAGCAAATATTGTTTAAAAATGAACAATGATGTAAAAAATTTAAAAAACTAATATTAAAAAAAAACAATTCACTACAGCTAAAACCCCACCCCAAAATACATTACAATAAGCCTTAAAATTTAAACCAACAAAGGAATGAACAGGAAGAACTGAACAAGATACTGAATAGAACTAAGAAATGATGAACAAAATGGCAATTATAGACTACCATATGTCAATAATCACCCTAACCACAAATGGATTAAACTCATGAATAAAAAGACAGAGTAGCATGCTGGATTAGAAAACAGAATCCAAATTCTGCTGTCTCCAGGAAACACACCTATCTGCCAAAAATAAACAGATTAAAACAAAGGGCTGGAAAACAATTCTAAAACAAAGGAAGTCAGGACAGTTATACTTATCATATAAAATAGATTTCAAACTAAAAAAATGTGACAAGAAACATTGATGGACACTATATGATGATCAAGGTGACAATATAGCAGGAAAATTTTACAATCATTAATCTATACTTAACAAATGAAGGCAAACCAAATTACATTAGAAAATTATTATCATTTCTAAAAACAGACATTAGAGAAAATACATATATTACGAGACTTCAGTACTACACTCTCACCAAGAAACAGAACAACAAGGCAAAAAATAAACAAGGACACAAAAACCCTAAATAAAGATCTAGACCACATGGGCCTACCAGACATCTATAAAACACTGCACCCCCAAAAAACCAAATACACATTTTTCTTAAGTGCACACTGATCATTCTCCAGGATAGACCACATTCTGGGTCACAAGACAGACATCAATGATACCCAAAAATCAAAATTATACCAACTATCTTTTCTGATCAAAATGGCATCAAAGTAGAAATCAACCTTGAAAAGAAAGCAATGAACATACCCCATTACATGGAGATTGAACAACACACTACTGGAAGACTATGGATTAATGGGGAAATCAAAGAAGAAAATTAAAAAATACCTTGAGACAAATGACATGAGTACACATAAATTTCCAGAATATATGGGACACAGGAAAAGCAGTAATAAGAGGAAACTATATAGCAATATAGGCCCACAAGAAGAAACAAGAAAGAAAGGCCTCCCTGATGGTGCAGGAGTTAAAGTCTAAGCGCTATCAAGCTATTGCCAGCCACTGCAGCATGAGTTTGTTCCTGGCCAGGGAGCTAAGCTACATGGTGTAGAGACCTCTCCTGTCTCGCTGCTGCTCCCTTCAGCAGTGTATTTCAGTAGATCCACCTGTTCTGTTCCCCACTCTGTCTATGGTGAATCCTCCCAGCCACTGCACTGCTGGACTGCACCCCAGTTCTTGTATGAATAAACAAATAAAAATAAATCTTTAAAACAAAAAGAAACAAGAAAAAACTCAAAGAAACAAGCTAATCTCCCATCTTTACATTCTAGAAAAAGAACAAGAAGAAAATCATAAAACTATTAAAGGATTTAATAAAAATACAAGCAGAAATAAATGAAATAGAAAAAAAAAAAAGAGAATCCAAAAAGATCATTGGAACCAAAAGCCAGTTCTTCCACAAAATAACAAAATAGACAAACTTCTAGCCAGGCTTACCAAGATAAAAAGGGAGAAAACTCAAAGTAATAAGATCATAAATGAGAGAGGAGAAATTACATCTAATACAGTAGAAATCCACAGTATAATCAGAGATTACTGTGAACATTTGTATGCAAACATGTTCAACAACCTAGATGAAATGGAACAATTCTTAGAACTATGCAATCATCCAAAGCTGAGTAAAGAAGAAATAGAAAAAGAAACAAACCAATAACAAGCAGTGAAATTAGGGAAATGCAAATCAAAACTACCATGAGATACCATCTTACACCAGTGAGAATGGCACATATTAAAAAAACTAGCAACAACAAATGTTGGCGAGGGTGTGGAGAAAAAGGAACTCTTCTGCACTGTTGGTGGGAGTGCAAACTGGTCCAACCACTATGGAGAGCTGTGTGGAGATTTCTGGACCTACTAAACATAGAGCTTCCATATGATCCAGCAATTCCACTCCTAGGTATTTACCCAAAGGACACAGAAACATCAATTCCAAAGAACACCTGCACCCCTATGTTTATAGCAGCACTGTTTACAATAGCTAAGCTTTGGAAACAACCCAAATGCCCAAAAATAGATGACTGGATCAAGAAGATGTGGTACATATATACCATGGAATATTACTCAGCATTCAAAAAAGATAAACACATGCAATTTGCAGCAACATGGATGGCGCTGGAAGGGATCATGCTCAGCGAAATAAGCCAAGAAGAAAAAGAAAAATACCGGATGGTCTCACTCATAGCAGGAATCTAGAAAACTTAAATAAGGGACCAGGAAAATGAATAACTATAAGAAAGTGAAAATCAAAATCAACAAAAAACTATGAACCAGAGACACTTTTAGGGGGGCGGGGGCGGGAGGGGAGGGATTGGGGTCAGAATGGGGGGGCTGCAATTGTATGGGGAATATAAAAATAAAATTTATTATTTAAAAAAAAAAAAGAAAGAAAATAATTTCCCTTACTGAAAAAGGAAAAAAAAGAAAAGAAACTAATCAAAACCCTCCTCAAAAACAAATGTCCAGAACCAGATGGATTCAAAAACTAGGTGTATCAAACTTTCTTAGGTGAACTCTTGCTTGTCCTACAAAACTCCTTCCAAAATTGAGAAAGAAGAAATACTACCAAATACATTTTATAAAGCCCGGATTGCACAATTGCCAAATTCAAAGACAACGACAACAACAAAGAAAGAAAACTATAGGCAAATCTCCCCAATGAACACAGATGCTTAAATGCTTAATAGAATCTTAGAAAACCAAATGCAACAATGCATCAAAAAGATAATTAATCATGACCAAGTAGGATTATTTCAGGGATACAAGGATGGTTCAACATCCAAAAACCAATTAATGTATTCCAAAACATCAACAAAAAAGAAAAATAAAAACCATATGATCATATCAATAGATGCTGAGAATTTATCAAATGTATGCATCTGATAAATTTCAGCATTCATTTATGATGATTGCCCTCAAAATTCCTAGGGTAGAAGGAACATACACAAACATAATAAAAGCTATATGACAAACCTCAGAGCTAATATCATTCTCAATGGTGAAAAACTGAAAGCTTTCCCTTTCAGATCAGAAACAAGACAAGATGCTCACTGTCACCAGTGTTTTCCAGTATGATGCTGGAAGTCCTAGCTAGAGCAATTAGACAATATAAAGCCATACAGGAAATCAAATAGGGAAAGAAGTAAAACTATCATTATTTGCACTTGATATGATAATATATAGAGAAAACTCTAAAAATACCATGGAAAAATTAATGGAAAAAAATAAACCAGTAAAGTAACAGGTTACAAAATCAACACACAAATGTCAGTAGCCTTTCTACATGCACACAATCAGAGTAAAGGAGAGGAAATTAAGAACACCATCCTATTTAAAACTGTACCCAAAGAAATTAAATACATGGGAATAAACCTAATAAAGGAGGTTAATGACCTACACAAAGAAAATTACAAAACATTCTTTAAAAGAAATTGAAGACATAAAAAATGGAAAGACATTTCCAGCTCATGGATCAGAAGAATTAACATTTTAAAAAATAGATATCCTATTAAAAGCAATTTACAGATTCAATGCAATTCCAATAAAAATCTCAATGATATTGTTCAAAGAAATAGGACAGATATTGCTGAAATTCATATGTAATCACAAAAAAACTTTGAATAGCCAAAGCTCTCCTGACTAAAAGGAAGAAAATTTGAGATATTACACTCCTGTTCTTCAAACTATACCACAAATACATAATAATAAAACAGCAAGGTAATGGAATAAAAAAAGACCTCCAGACCAATAGAATCTAATTGAATACCCATAATTATAGCCACACATATATGCCCAGTAATCTATGACAAAGGGGCAAAGAATCTACACTGGAACAAGAATAGTCTCTTCAATAAATGGTGCTGGGAAAACTGGACTGCAACATGCAGTCAATAAAATTACATCAAAACATCCACTAAAACCAACTCAGAATGAATAAAAGACTTGAATGTAATGCCTGCAGCCATAAAACATATAGAAGAAAACATAGGTTAAAACAGTCCATGACATACACTTCATAAACATCTTTGAGGACTCTCTAGAAACAAATAATTAAATGAAAATATAAAATAAATAAAATAACAAAGAACACAAACAAAGGAATTAAAAGATCTATACAAAGAAAACTTTAAGTCATTGTTTAAAGAAACAATACAGAAAGAAATGAAAACATATTCTCTGCTCATGTAGTGGATAAATCAACATTATCAAAATGACCATCCTGGCCTTCCTGGTGGTGCAGGTGGTTGAGCACCACACTATGAAGCTGTCCACAGCCTCTGCAGCGTGGGTTCAATCCTAGCTGACTGCGGAGAAACACACATAGCGCAGCAGACCTCTCCTATCTCGCCCACTGCTCTCCTCAGCAGTGTATTTCATTAGTCTGCCTGTTCTGTTCCCTGCTCTGCCTCTGGTGAATCCTCACCCCCCACACACACACATCTGGCCCCAGTTCTTATGTGAATAAATAAATCTTAAAAAAAAAAATGGCCATCCTACCCAAAGCAATATACAAATTTAAGGTAATCCCAACAAAAATATCAGTGTCATTCTTCAAGGGATTAGAATGAACATTACTAAAATTCATATTAAATTACAAAAGACCTCAAAGAGTAAAAGCAATCCAGACAGAAAAGAAAAACAATGGCAAATCATACTTCTAGACTTTAAACTATACTATAAAGTCATAATAATTAAAACAGTTTTATACTGGAACAAAAAAAAAAACAGACCAATGGAATAGAATTGAGAGCCCAATAAACAAAATCCGAACTATTGACTGACTTACTGGGAAATACTCATACCTATATAATCAGGTAACCTATGACAAAGGGGCCAAGCACATACACGGAACAAGGAAGTTGTCTTTTATAAATGTTGTTGGGAAAACTGGACAGCCCATAAAAAGAATGAAGCTAAACCATTATGTCACACCATACAAAAAAATTAAATTTAAAATGAATAAAATGTTTGGAAGTAAAACCTGAAACTATAAAAATACATAGAAGTAAATAACTTCATGACATAAGCTTCAGTGTTTTCTTTAGGGGTTCATCTTCCTAAAATAAAAAAGAGAGAGAGAGAGAGAACATAACCAATTAGGACTACACTAAACCAAAACACTCTGCACAGCAGAAGAACACACAACTAAATGAAAAGCAACTTACTGAATGGGGGAAAATATTTGCACACCATATATCTCACAAGGGATTGACATCTAAGAGTTACAAAAAGCTCATTTAACTTGATAAAAGAAATCAAATAACCCAATCAAAAATGGCATACACATCAAAGACATCTTTACAGACACATCACCCAAAGCAGTGATAGTGAAGGTAAAGATTAACAGTTGGGACTACATCAAATTAAAGAGCTTCTGCACAGCAAAAGAGACAATAACAAAAACAAAGAGAAACCCCACTGACTGGGAGAACATTTTTGCACACAACACTAATGATAAAGGACTGATCACAAAAATCGGCAAAGAGCTGATGAGACTCAACAAAAACAAGGAAAATAATCCAGTCAAAAAATGGGCAGAAGAGCTAGAAAGAAACTTCTCTGAAGAGGAAATGCAAATGGCCAACAGGCATATGAAAAATGTTCAACATCACTTGTAATCAGGGAAATACAAATCAAAGCTACAATGATAGCTAAAATTTTATTGAGGATTTTTGCATCAGTGTTCATTAGGGAGATTGGCCTGTAGTTTTCCTTTTTTGTGTTGTCCTTGTTCGGTTTTGGTATTAGTGTAATGTTGGCTTCATAAAACGTGTTTGGTATTGTCCCTTCCTTCTCAATTTTTTGGAAGAGTTTGTGAAGGATAGGCACTAATTCGTCTCTGAATGTTTGGTAGAATTCATTTGTAAATCCATCAGGTAAAAATATGGAACGCTTCACGAATTTGCGTGTCATCCTTGCGCAGGGGCCATGCTAATCTTATCTGTATCGTTCCAATTTTAGTATATGTGCTGCCAACAATGTATCCATAAGATAATTCACCACGACCAAGTTGGATTCATTCCAGGGGCACAAGGATGGTTTAACATCCGAAAATCAATCAACGTTATCCAACACATCAACAAAAAGAAATATAAAAACCATATGATAATATCAATAGATGCTGAGAAAGCTTTCGACAAAGTGCAACACCCATTCATGATAAAAGCCCTTGAAATTCTTGGGATACAAGGAACATACCTCAACATCATAAAGGCCATCTATGACAAGCCAACAGCCAGTATCATTCTCAATGGTGAAAAGCTGAAAGCAATTCCATTAAGATCTGGAACAAGACAAGGATGTCCACTCTCACCATTGCTTTTCAATATAATACTGGAAGTCCTAGCCAGGGCAATAAGACAAGAGAAAGACATCCAAGGAATCCAAATAGGAAAAGAAGAAGTCAAACTATCACTATTTGCAGACGATATGATATTATACATAGAGAACCCCAAAAACTCCACAGAAAAGCTAATTCAGGGCCTCCCCTGGTGGCGCAGCAGTTGAGCGCTGGGCTGCAAAGAAAAGCTAATTCAACTCATCAATCAGTTCAGTAAAGTGGCAGGATACAAAATCAACACGCAAAATTCAGTAGCCTTCCTATACACAAACAATAAATCTGAAGAAGAAGAAATCAAAAATACCATCCCTTTTGTTATTGAAACAAAAAAAAATCAAATATTTGGGAATAAATCTAACAAAAGAGGTAAAGGACCTATACAAAGAAAACTATAAAACACTGTTAAAAGAAATAGAAGAAGACACAAAGAAATGGAGAGACATCCCCTGCTCATGGATTGGAAGAATAAACATTATTAAAATGGCCATCCTACCAAAAGCAATCTACAGATTCAATGCTATTCCAATCAAAATTTCAATGTCATTCTTCAAAGAAATAGAACAATTATTGATGAAATTCATATGGAATCACAAAAAACCCCGAATAGCCAAAGCTCTCCTGAAAAAAAAAGAAGGTAATGGAGGCATCAGACTCCCAGACTTCAAACTATACTACAAAGCCATAATCATCAAAACTGCATGGTATTGGAACAAGAACAGACATACAGACCAATGGAATCGAATAGAAAATCCAGAAATAAACCCACAGATTTATGGTCAACTAATCTTTGACAAAGGAGCAAAGAATATGCATTGGAGCAAAGAAAGTTTGTTCAATAAATGGTGCTGGGAAAACTGGGTCGCTACATGCAAAAGAATGAAGCTTGACCACCACCTCACACCATACACAAAAATCAACTCAAAATGGATTAAAGAACTAGACATAAGACCTGAAACCATAAAATATATAGAAGGAAATATAGGCGAAACACTACGTGATTTGCACATCAAAGACATCTTTACAGACACATCACCCAAAGCAGTGATAGTGAAGGCAAAGATAAACAGCTGGGACTACATCAAATTAAAGAGCTTTTGCACAGCAAAAGAGACAATAACAAAAACAAAGAGAAACCCCACCAACTGGGAGAACATTTTTGCACCCAACACTAATGATAAAGGACTGATCACAAAAATCTGCAAAGAGCTGATGAGACTCAACAACAACAAAGAAAATAATCCAGTCAAAAAATGGGCAGAAGAGCTTAAAAGAAACTTCTCTGAAGAGGAAATGCAAATGGCCAACAGGCATATGAAAAAATGTTCAACATCACTTGTCATCAGGGAAATGCAAATCAAAACTACCATGAGATACCATCTTACACCAGTGAGAATGGCACATATTAAAAAAACTAGCAACAACAAATGTTGGCGAGGGTGTGGAGAAAAAGGAACTCTTCTGCACTGTTGGTGGGAGTGCAAACTGGTCCAACCACTGTGGAAAGCTGTGTGGAGATTTCTGGACCTACTAAACATAGAGCTTCCATATGATCCAGCAATTCCACTCCTAGGTATTTACCCAAAGGACACAGAAACATCAATTCCAAAGAACACCTGCACCCCTATGTTTATAGCAGCACTGTTTACAATAGCTAAGCTTTGGAAACAACCCAAATGCCCAAAAATAGATGACTGGATCAAGAAGATGTGGTACATATATACCATGGAATATTACTCAGCATTCAAAAAAGATAAACACATGCAATTTGCTGCAACATGGATGGCGCTGGAAGGGATCATGCTCAGCGAAATAAGCCAAAAAGAAAAAGAAAAATACCGGATGGTCTCACTCATAGCAGGAATCTAGAAAACTTAAATAAGGGACCAGGAAAATGAATAACTATAAGAAAGTGAAAATCAAAATCAACAAAAAACTATGAACCAGAGACACTTTTAGGGGGGCGGGGGCGGGGGCGGGAGGGGAGGGCTTGGGGTCAGAATGGGGGGCTGCAATTGTATGGGGAATATAACAATAAAATTTATAAAAAAAAAAAAAAGTTAGATGAATTTTCTAAATAGATCTAGTCATGGCCATTTGAATAGAAAAAACCTTCAATATAGACTCTTAAATGCCAGGCTAATAGCGTGGGTCATGCCAAGATATAAATTTGTGATAAATAAGTGGTGTCCTGGAAGTGTCTTGGAGAAAATAAACCAAAATTCTAAGTAAAAAAAAAAAAAAAAAAAAAAAAAACAAAGCTACAATGAGATACCATCTTACACCAGTAAGAGTAGCACATATTAAAAAAACTAGCAACAACAAATGTTGGTGAGGATGTGGAGAAAAAGGAACTCTCCTGCACTGCTGGTGGGAGTGCAAACTGGTCCAACCACTATGGAGAGCTGTGTGGGGATTTCTGGACCTACTAAACATAGAGCTTCCATATGATCCAGCAATTCCACTCCTAGGTATTTACCCAAAGGACACAGAAACAGTAATTCCAAAGGGCACCTGCATGCCTTTGTTTATAGCAGCACTATTTACAATAGCTAAGCTTTGGGAACAACCCAAATGCCCAAAAATAGATGACTGGATCAAGAAGATGTGGTACATATATACAATGGAATATTACTCAGCAATCAAAAAAAGATAAATGCATGCAGTTTGCAGCAACATGGATGGCGCTGGAAGGGATCATGCTCAGCGAAATAAGCCAGAAAGAAAAGGAAAAATACTGGATGGTCTCACTCATAGCAGAAATTTAGAAAACCTAAATAAGAGACCAGGAAAAAGACTAATCAATACAAAGTGAAAATCAAAATCAACAAGCAACTATAAACCAGAGACACACTATGGGGGCGGGGGGGGGGGGAAGGAAGGACTAGAGTCAAATAAGGGGGGGGTGCAATTGCATGGGGAATGTAACCATAATGAAAATGCATACATTGTGCAAAGATGAAAAATGATATAAAAATGATATAAAATAAAATATTTCAATTAAAAAAATGGCCAGAAGAAATGAACAGTCATGTTGCCAAAGAAGACACACAGATGGCAAACAGGAACATGAAAAATAGATCACCATCATTTACCATTATATACATAAAAATCATGGGACTCCCTGCTGGCACAAGGGATTAAGCACCACACAATGATGCAATCCACAGCCTCTGTGGCACAAGTTCAATCCCAGCCAGCCAGCGAGCAACCCACATCGTGAGGCAGACCTCTCCTGTCTCACCCACTGCTCCCCTTAGCAGTATATTTCAGTTAGTCTGCCTGTTCTGTTCCCCACTCTGTCTCTGGTAAATCCTCTCACCCCCCACATCTCTGACCTGTACCCTAGCTCTCGTATATATAAATAAATAAATCTTTTTAAAAATATATATATACAAATCGCTTTGGTGAGAATGGCCCCAATCAAAAAGACCAGAAACAACAAATGCTGGTGAGAATGTGGAGAAAACAGAATCTTCCTACATGGTAGGTATAAATGCAGACTGGTATAGCCCTTACGGAAAGCAGTATGACAGTGTTTCAAAAGATCAAAAACGGGCTAACATACAGCTCAGTAATTCCAATCCTAGACCTCTACCTGAAAAATTAAAAAAAAAAAACTAATTTTAAGGAAATTTGCATCCCCCTGTTTATTGCAGCATAATTTACAATGGCCAAACTGGGAAAAAAACCTAAGTACACAGAAACAAATGAGTGAATCAAGATGTGATGTGTGTATGTGTATGTGCATATATACATACACACACACATACATACATATACATACATACACACATATATGTATCTATATACATATATGTGTGTATGTATATATATGTGTGTATATACACACACACACACACATACACACACCCACACGCAATGGAATATACTCAGCAATCAAAAAGGACAAACACATGCTATTTGCAGCAAAGGGGATGGCGCTGAAGGGCTAATGCAAAGTGAAGTAAATCAGAAGGAGAAAAATAAACACCTGATAGTGTTAGGTGTGGACTGTACAAAAACAAACTGTCAAATAGAGACAAGCTTAAAAACCTTGAGTTGATTGGAGAACTGAAGCTATCAGATAGGGAAAGAGTTAGGGGTAAAGCTGGGGGAAGGGAAAGAACAAAAAGGGACGGGAGCACAATGGACTGTGGTGGTGGATTATGGGTGAATTAGCAGTGAGTGCAATAAAACAGTGTTACTTAATGGAACGGAGAGGGGAAGCAATACTTCCATAAACCAACAATAATGTAAGCCAGTATTCAATTTAATAAATTAATTATTAAAAATAGATGAATGTTTGAGATGCAAAAAGAATAAATAAGCATACACATAGTTTCTGTAATAAAGCATATCAGTGTTATTAAAATTTGTCAGAATCCAGAATCTATGGTTTTAAAAACTGCTGAAACATTGAAAATCACATATCTATAGGCTTAGAAATAGAATAGAAATATAAATAGATTATTAGGTAATAATCTCATAGGTTATTTTAAAATTTAAAAATTAAAATGAAAGATTAGTAATGGAAAAACACATAACATATGAAGCACCAAAAACCAATTAACAAAAACCAAGAATTTAGTATCAATTACCTTGTAATTGAAAATATAGTGATAAAATTGAGACAGCATAGGTGACAGTAATTGCTCATTGATTCAGGGCACCAAGGGGGGCTAAAGTGGCCAAGGACATTGCCCAAATAGTTTACCAGTCACTGTCTGAGTTCTTTGCCATGCACACAGTTGCAAGACTACTCAGGCTCAGGGAACAACAATAATGGGATTTATTTAACAAACCAGAGAAAATCAAAGGATCACTGAAGCCAAGATGGCCATTTATCTCGCCCAAAGTAATGTCTAGTGTTTTCAAGTCCTAAACAAAAGCAGCTAAGATGGCATCTTTCCAGCACTGAGGACACAGAGCTCCTCTCCCAAACAATAGGCCATGTGCCCAAAATGGCATCTTCCTGCCTCTGCAGACCTGGAGCACATGGTAGCCAGACTATAATTCACGTTCCAACTCACAAAGACAATAGAAGACACAGAAGGAGCTGCTCCCAGAGATGCGAGTATGCCCCCAAGCAGCACCAGACCAGCAACAGTCAAACCAGCAGCTTCATCAGCTGAACAACCAGACAAATGGCCACACTCACATCTCAGGTCTTCATTTTCTCTGCCAGGCTGTAACAGCAGCAAAACCAGGAACAGTTTCAGTCGCTCAGCTACTTGCAAAACCTCCAAATTCTTCCTCTCTGAGGTTGGTTGCTGCAGGCCTCCACCTTCAGAGGCTCACAAGAGCCTTCTGGAAGATTGATGTGGTGGGAGCCAAAATCCACTGACCCCAAATGCTAAAGATCCAAAAATGCTGAATTCCGCAGACTGAATGAATCCATGCCTCCGTCTGCAGTCCCTTATAGTCCTTATCAGTCACTCCATCCCAAAATGCAATACTTTTTAGCATTTTCCCTGAGATTATATATTCTCACCAATACCATCTGTAACAGTCTATGGCTTCAGCCACAGGTTACAGTAGGATGAGTTGCCCCAAGTCTTATTTGAACAGGAATAACTGAATCATGGACTGGCAAGCTCTGTCCAAACAATTTGACACACTGCATTGACCATGAGGCTCCATAATAGACAAACTCATACCCCCAACCTGGTAATAACTCCTGCATGAGTTTCTAATAAAATTTGCCTGGTTCAACTACACTGACTGCTTTCTAGTCAATTATTTCCCTAGAAGTAAAAGGACCTACTCTTTTGGGTAAGTGTCTGTAAAAAAAAAATTATAAAAAAGGGTTTTTTAAACATGAAGCACTTCTGCTTTCTTATACAACATCCACAAATTGCCAGAAATGTGAAAGATCTTTAAAATGATACGAAATAAATTTTTGAGTAGCCAGGTTAAAATTGATTTATGAATTAAATCTTTTAAGGAAAATAATCCTTGAGAATCATCAGCTCTAGATATAGCAAAACTTACATTTTTTATATAATTAGAAATTGAGTCTTATATTTTCTCAACCTGTATAAAACCCTAATAACTTCAGTAATATTTTTAAAGTCATATATATATATATTTTGTGGCTTCATATGATATGTCCAAGTCTATAATTCATTTTTAATGAATTTTTGTGTACAGAGTTTAATAATCTCATTTTCACATGTGATTATCTAATTTGCCAATACTATTTGTTAAAAGGAATTTCCTTTATCCATTGTTGGCCATGGGTCCTTTGCCAAAGATTAATTGTCCATATTTCTGTGGGTTTATTTCTGGGTTTTCTATGGTCCGTTTCTGTTCCAATATCATACTGTTTTGATTACTATTGCCATGTAATAGTTTTAAGTCAAAGAGTGAGATTCACTTCTGGACATCAAGCACTGAGATGTATTAGGTAACACAATTCGATATCAAGGGAAACAAAAGCAAAAATAAAAAAATGGGACTACATAAAACTAAAAAGCTTTTGTACCACAAAGGAAAACACTGCAAAAACAAAATGGCAAACTACAAACTGAAAGAAGACATTTGTATGTAAAGACACCGTTATATCCCACAAGACATTAATTTCCAAAATTTATAGAACTCATACAACTCAATAAAAACTATAGCGGCAAACACACAAACACCAAATAAAATAAATGGGCAAATGAACTTAAT
The DNA here is from genome assembly GCF_964194135.1 of Talpa europaea. Taxonomy (NCBI): domain Eukaryota; kingdom Metazoa; phylum Chordata; class Mammalia; order Eulipotyphla; family Talpidae; genus Talpa; species Talpa europaea. Next base: position 43,332,581 of record NC_140080.1, on the reverse strand, counting down.
AGACCCTTTTCCAAAGGTATTCAGAAGGCCAACAGGCACATTAGCATCACTTATTATTATAACAGAAATACAAATAAAAACCACAATGAGATATCACCTCAGTCCTATGCGAATGACCTATATCTAAAATTATAAATGTTGGTGATATGAAGAAAAAGGAACACTCATGCATTGTTGGTGGAAATGCAATTTATTACAGCCTTTATTGAAAACATTATGGAGATACCTCAAAAAAAAAAAAAAATGAAAATGGGGCTAATACCCTGCATCATTCCTTCCCTACTAAGAAATGATCATAACCAAAAAAGAAAAAAAAAAGAAACCTAATTAGGTACAGAAAGTGGAAATCTCTTTTTGCACTTGCCACCCCATCACCTTCTTGGAGATACCTGGCTTGGTCTGGACCTGAGGCTACTGGCATTCTGCTTCAGTTCCTGTAAACAAGCCCAGGTCAGAGAGTCATAAACTGGAGCTGTGGCCTCTTTTCCACTTAAGGCCTCTGTACCTGGGGAACAGGACTTCAAAGGGATCAAAAGGTAATCAATCTTATGGGGAACAGGGAGGACATGTCGGCCACATGTTCAGGGAGTACTTCCCTTGCAGGTGCGTGGCATGGTTTTCAAGCTACTCCCAAACATTCTCGATTCCTGACCACACAATCAGTCAATGGTTACCTAGGCATCCCCGGTCACCTCATGATATGGGCCAGTGTCTCAAGACAGTCATGCAGGAGTGCCTTATCCAAATTTTTCACACATACATAGGCATACAGAGAGGCCATGTGCTCACTGGTGCAGAGGCCTTAGGTGGAAAAGAGGCCACAAGAGTAAGTGCACCTTCTCCTTGCCCAGTGGCAAAAGGATCCAGAATACCACATATTCTTTTACCCAAAGTATATGACGGATCTAATAGAAATATTGATGGCCTCCAATATTCATCATGGCATATTCACAGTAGCCACCTCATGAAGCCACCATAAAACCATGCATACAGATGGAGGAGTGAAGATGTACTCCTAAAATTGTATAATCATATAAATGTTTGGCAAACTATGAATAGGAGTGTTTTGGTGGTGGGTATGTGTGGTAACAACATCTGAAGGGGAAGATCTTAAATCATGTACAAAACTGTAAGCCAATATTATCTCCAAATAAAAATTATCACTAATATGGGCCTCCCCTGGTGGCACAGCAGTTGAGCTCTGGGCTGCGAAGCTGCCCACAGCCTCTGCAGCAGGGTTTGATCACTGGCCACCAGGCGAGAGTCCCACATGGTGAGACAGACCTTTCCTGCTGCACCCGCTGCTCCCCTCATTAGTGTATTTCCTCGGTCTGTCTGTTCTGTTCCCCGCTCTGGCTCTGGTGAAACTCTCACCCTCACGTGTTTCTGACTGTACCCAGAGCTTGTATAAATAAATAAATATTTAAAAAAAAATAATCATTAATAAAACCTGTGCAATAAATTTAAAAAATAAAAATAAACTAAAGCCCACACAAAATTGAAGTTCATCAAAAATAAATTACAATTGGGGGTGGATCAACATGGTGGTGAGGAAACGCTGTGAGTAAGATCTCCCATTAAAAAAAGTTAATAGGGAGGAAAAGCGGCAGGTCCCAGTGAGAACTGGGACATGGAAGATAAACGGACAACTCCAGCAAACTACCTGAAGAAGAAAGTTGCCATAAAAGAGGACTAGAAGGGAGGAAAGCTCAGAACCCTGCTACCCTCCCCCACCCACAAAGTCGGAACACTCCGACCAACAGGAAGGAGGAAAAAACAAAAAAATTAAAACAATCAACAAGTACAAACTACACATCAAGCAGACCTGTGAGTGGAAAGGAACTATTTCAGCCACCACACCCTGTGAACTGGAGCTGCAGGATTCACCACAGAGGTGAGTGAATGGCTCCAGGTGCCATTAGAGAAAAAGAAAGACTCCTGGAGACCTACAAACAGCCCCAGGCCAGCCGGTAAGCTTGTGTGGAAAAGTGGTGCGCTTAAAAAGTAAACGCAGATCGCGGCTGCCCAGGTCCCCTCACCTGAGACCTAGTCTTGCAGGGAGATGCACGGGGGCCCTCACTGAGGTGAATGTCCCTCCCTAAGTAATCAGAAACCAGGCGCCCGGACACAGGAGCGGGGTGCAAAAGGTGCCATTTCTGCTGACACTGAAATGGGCTACAGCCCGCGTTCTGGACCTGAAGGCTTTGGAACTGAGACCTGGGGCACGAAATTTGGGGCATGGGTTCCCCACGATGGAGGGACACAAGGCAGACACAGCACCCCAAAGCCGTTGAGGCTTTCCCCACCACTCCCACTCTGTTCCCCTGTCCCATGGGGTAAAAAAAAACAGCTCCCCAAGGACACTAGAAGAGCTCTCTGGCGCCACCTCGTGACCAGAAAAAAAAAAAAACACCAACACCACATAGAATAGGGACCTTTCTTCAGTAAAGACTGCTTGAAACCGGCAGAAGGTTCCCGGAGGAGCGGGAGGTGAGCTGGGAAGTTGACCCACGCCAAGTCTCTTCTGGCCAGCAGTCCGAGCCCAGAGGGGGAGCGGGAACCCATGGCCGGGACAGACCAGGCGTGCAGGGTAGTGCATAGCCACATCACCTTTTTAGAACAGGGACCTTTCTTCAATAAAGGCTGCTTGAAACCGGCAGAAGTTTCCTGGAGGAATCAGAGGTGAGCTGGGAAGTTCACTCACACCAGGCCCTTTCTGGCCAGCAGTCCAAACCCAGAGGGGGAGTGGGCATCCAGGGCTGGGGCAGACAGGGCGCGCGCAAGGGTATGCCTGTATATGAATCGCCATTTTAGAATAGGGACCTTTTTTCAGTAAAGACTGCTTGAAACCAGTAGAAGGCTCCCAGAGGAGCCAGAAGTGAGCTGGAAAGTTCTCCCAGGCCAGGCCCCTTCTGGCCAGCAGTCCGAGCCCAGAGAGGGAGCAGGCACCGACATCCAGGGCAGATCCAGCGTGCAGGAGAGCGTGCCTGTCTCCAAATTGCCATTTTAGAATAGGGACCTTTCTTCAATTTAGACTGCTTGAAACTGGCAGAAGGCTCCCGGAGGAGCCAGAGGTGAGCTGGGAAGTTTGCCCACGCCAGGGCCCTTAAGGCCAGCAGTCCAAACCCAGAGGGGGAGCAGGTACCCACAGCTTGGGCAGACTGGGCACGCGGAAGAGTGTGCCTGTCTCCAAAGCGCCATTTTAGAACAGGGACCATTCTTCATAAAGACTGCTTGAATCTGGCAGAAGGATCCCTGTGGAGCCAGAGGGAGAAGGTTCCCTGCACAGTCAGAGGTGAGCTGAAGGCCCCCACAGGCCTGGGTCCACCTGGCAGGAAGTAGGAGCCCAGAGGAGGATCCAGAGATTTGGAACCCAGAGTGCAATCCAGCTGCCCCACCTGCAGGGAAGTCTGTAGGACTTCAAGACGCAAATTTGTAACTAAACACAGAAGGAGGAGAGATGCTGTGACAGTGACCATTAACATACTCTCACCACTGCTTTTCAATATCATACTGGAAGTCCTAGCCAGAGCAATAAGACAAGAGAAAGATATATAAGGAATCCGAATAGGAAAAGAAGAAGTCAAACTATCACTATTTGCAGATGATATGATAATATATATAGAGAACCCCAAAAACTCCACAGAAAAACTAATTCAACTCATCAATCAGTTCAGTAAAGTGGCAGGATACAAAATCAACACGCAAAAGTCAGTAGCCTTCCTATACACAAACAATAAATCTGAAGAAGAAGAAATCAAAAAGACCATCCCTTTTGTTATTGAAACAAAAAAAATCAAATATTTGGGAATAAATCTAACAAAAGAGGTAAAGGACCTATACAAAGAAAACTATAAAACACTGTTAAAAGAAATAGAAGAAGACACAAAGAAATGGAGAGACATCCCCTGCTCATGGATTGGAAGAATAAACATTATTAAAATGGCCATCCTTCCAAAAGCAATATACAGATTCAATGCTATTCCAATCAAAATTTCAATGTCATTCTTCAAAGAAATAGAACAATTATTGATGAAATTCATATGGAATCACCAAAACCCCACATAGCCAAAACTCCCCTGAAAAAAAAAAGAATGGAATGGAGGCATCACACTCCTAGACTTCAAACTTTACTACAAAGCCATAATCATCAAAATTGCTTGGTATTGGAACAAGAACAGACACACAGACCAATGGAATTGAATAGAAAATCCAGAAATAAACCCACAGATTTATGGTCAACTAATCTTTGACAAAGGAGCAAAGACTATGCATTGGAGCAAAGAAAGTTTGTTCCATAAATGGTGCTGGGAAAACAGGGTTACTTACATGCAAAAGAATGAAGCTTGACTACTACCTCACACCATACACAAAAACCAACTCAACATGGATTAAAGAACTACACTTATGACCTGAAACCATAAAATACATAGAAGGAAATATAGGCGAAACCCTATGCGATAGACACATCAAAGACATCTTTACAGACACATCAGCCACAGCAGTGATAGTGAAGGCAAAGATCAACAGCTGGGACTACATCAAATTGAAGAGCTTCTGCACAGCAAAAGACACAATAACAAAAACAAAGAGAAACTCCACCAACTGAGAGAACATTTTTGCACACAACACTAATGATAAAAGACTGATCACAAAAATCTACAAAGAGCTGATGAGACTCAACAAAAACAAAGAAAATAATCCAGTCAAAAAATGGGCAGAAGAGCTAAAAAGAAACTTCTCTGAAGAGGAAATGCAAATGGCCAACAGGCATATGAAAAAATGTTCAACATCACTTGTAATCAAGGAAATGCAAATCAAAACTACAATGAGATACCATCTTACACCAGTGAGAATGGCACATATTAAAAAAACTAGCAACAACAAATGTTGGTGAGGTTGTGGAGATAAAGGAACTCTCCTGCACTGTTGGTGGAGTGCAAACTGGTCCAACCACTATGGAGAGCTGTGTGGAGATTTCTGGACCTACTAAACATAGAGCTTCCATATGTTCCAGCAATTCCACTCCTAGCTATTTACCCAGAGGACACAGAAACATCAATTCCAAAGAACACCTGCACCCCTATGTTTATAGCAGCACAATTTACAATAGCTAAGCTTTGGAAACAACCCAAATGCCCAAAAATAGATGACTGAATCAAGAAGATGTGGTACATATACACGATGGAATATTACTCAGCATTCAAAAAAGATAAACACATGCAATTTGCAGCAACATGGATGGCGCTGGAAGGGATCATGCTCAGCGAAATAAGCCAGAAAGAAAAAGAAAAATACCGGATGGTCTCACTCATAGCAGGAATCTAGAAAACTTAAATAAGGGACCAGGAAAAAGAATAGCTATACGAAAGAAAATATCAAAATCAACAACTATGAACAAGAGACTCTCTATGGGGGTGGGGGCGGGGAAATGAGGGCTTGGGGTAAAAATAAGGAGGTTGTAATTGTATGGGGAATATAAAAATAAAATTTAAATTAAAAAAATTACAATCTAGCATTTTCTATCAGTGGCTAATAACACTTGATTATATTTCATACAAAATCAGTTTTGAAAAGTGTAAATTTTGATGACATAATAAATGAATTTTGAGAAAAATGAAAGGGAAAAAATCTTAGATCAATAAATGTATTAAAGGTGAGCAGAATGAGCCTCAGCAAGTTTCAAAATTGGCTTCCTCTGGATGCACTACTGTGATATGCAGATTACTATGGTTAAGGTCAACTGAGGTCCTAGAAAATAGGGAGATGCTTTTGCCAGTCCCTTAATCTAAGTGATTGTCACTTCTTTCATTACTAGAAGGATGAATACCGGGGATAGTATCCAGATATATACTTACCTGTAATAATATCTATCTGAGAAACCTATTAGTAGTTACAGAATATGGAAGTCACCTCTCCCTCTCCTCTTTTCTTGAAGCTCTAGGACCTTATCACATTCATTAACTCAAGAATCTCAGTCTATCTCAATTATTCAAGATTTTAGTCATGTAAATTCTCCATATATGTAATTAAATTTGGCCCTTTTCACCTACTAATCTATCTGATGTTAATCTATTTGCTCAACAATCCTAGAAGAACCCAGAGGGGTAGGGAATTTTTTCTTCTCAACCCTGAAAAATCATATTATAAGGTATTGTTAGTTATTATAAGTAAAATTATGATACAAAAATAGTTTAATAATTTGTATTGAATACTATAATTAATAAATCAATTCTGAAGGAAAAAAATTTATATTTCAGATAGCCAAGGCACATTGTGCCTTCTATTTGTAAGAAAGGCCTCATAATTTCATAGTGCTATCTCCTGAAAATGCCATAAAACCTTGATTTTATCCTCCCTGTCACACAAGAGAGTAAAGAACACCACTTATTACTAACACTTACCCTAGAAGTTCACCAGAAATCATGGATTTTTATTGAATATAATGTAGGATCCACTTATGAGAAAGGTGGAACAGTTTTAATCAATGACTATTACTGATCCAAGGCAAAGTTTGGGTGATAAGGAACAACCCAACTTGTGAGTCCTAACCCAAACATTTAGGAATACAGGATAATATCCCCAAATGCAGATTTATATCAGCATTGAGTAAAAAGAGGGCAATGAGAAAAAGAGAAGAAAATTTATTATCTGCCACAAGCCAGGATGTCATAGGTTTTATCAGTAGAGAGCATCAGCTGAGCAGAATCAGGGTCCATGCCAGAAGGCAAAAATCAGAGGGTTCCATCGTTTTAAGGTCCACCCGGAAGCTCCACTCCACCTCTAGATCCCATCAGTTCTGATACAGTGGTCAACGGGGTGAAGGGTGGGTCCAAAGCTCCACCTTTTACCACTTAGCTGACTATGAAGGCACCACACTGGCTAGGAGGTTGCTCCTCACTGTTCCTTTTACAGAATTGATTAGTAGAACCGGATCTTTTGTCCTGTTTCAGTTTAACTATGCGGTATGATGACTAGAGAATAAAAATCTCACCAGAATGGCATTATCAATATAATAGTAGAAGTGATAACTTGGTATATGTGCTGCCGAAGCAAACACAGTAGAAGTGATAACTTGGTATGTAATTTGAGTAACTGCTTGACCTATTTATTTTGTAAATAACTTTATATGTCTTTGATCCCTGTTCATACCTTGATTGTATCTTCCAGTTGTTATGATCAGTCTTGAAGTATTTCTTACATTAAATAACTTTCCTAGTGTTCAACTTCATACAATAAACATAAACATATCATTACAGGGATTTAGCTAATTTGAAAGGAAGCCTAATGGGTACAGTAAGTTAATGGTCTATAATGAGAAAAACAATGTCTTCTGAATTTTACTTAGATCTAGATTTGGGAAACATTTATTTTTCTGTTTTATATATTTTGGAAGTTGAAAAGAGGAAAGTGATATGCTGAGTGACAACTTCAGCCAAACGATTTCCATTTCATTTACAACCAAAAGAACAATTCTCATAGATAAATTTTATCATAAAATAAATATATTTGAAATTGATAATAAAAAGTACCATGAATAAAAAGAGGTTAAAACTTAGCATTATACCTGCGTTTACAAGATAATATTTTTGAGATGTAACTGATTTTTCTCCTCTCAGTTAATTTTACTCCCTGTATCCTAAGCGTAAAGTATATTCTGAATTAATCTACAGTCAATGTGGACTTGCACCTGAGTCCAGAATGCAGGAAGATTTACATTTTCACAGAGTGCATTCTCTGAATCAGTCTTCTCAGGGCCCCCATCACCTCCTTGTTTCTCAAGCTGTAGATGATGGGATTTAACATTGGTGTTAGGATGGTGTAGAAGACAGCCAGAGCCTTGTCCTCTGTTGGAGAGCGAAAGGATCTTGGGCGTAGATAAGTGTAAGCAAAGGGTGCATAGTAGAAAGTCACCACTGTAAGGTGGGTGCTGCAGGTTGAGTAGGCCTTCTTCCGCCCTTCTGTTGAGGGCATGCGGTACACAGCAAGGAGGACACGGCCATAGGAACAGGCAATACCAATGAAAGGAAACACAAGGAAGAGAGTGGTGCTCACAAACACTGTGTATTCATAAACCCAGGTGTCCATGCAGGCCAGAGTCAACATGGCTGGAACATCACAGAAGAAATGGTTGATGGCCCTGGATCTACAATAAGGGATTTGGAAGGCGTACACAGTGTGGGCACAGGAGTTGATTGAGCCCATGATCCAAGATCCTATTATCATCTGTGCACACTGTCTTTTGCTCATACGGACGGGATAGTGGAGAGGAGAGCAAATAGCTACATAACGATCATAGGCCATAGATGTCAACAGCAGTGCCTCTGCACCTGCTAAACTCAAGAAGAAGAAGCTCTGAAACCCACACCCAATGAGGGAGATAGACTTGTTTCCAGACAGGTAATTGTAAGCCATTTTAGGGACAATGGTGGAGATATAATTTAAGTCAATGATGGAGAGCTGACTAAGTAGGAAATACATGGGTGTGTGGAGATGGTTGTCAAGGAAGATAAGGAGGGTCATGCATAGGTTACCAAACAGAGCCATTAGGAAAAAGAGAACAGTGCAGCTGAATAGGAACAGGCCAAGTCTTGATGCTGGGAACAACCCCAATAAGATGAAGTCAGTTGATGTTTGATTATAATTTTCCATTAATACGATTTTTCCTAAAATCAGATACAAGGGTAAGTTAAGTATCAAGCAATAGCTTCTTTTTAGTCATATTATACATTATCTAATGTATAATATTATACATTATCTATACATAATTATACAATCTATACATGTTACACATTATACATACTTTTACCAAGTCTTAAATGAAAAAAAGAATTTGGAAAAAAAGAAAGCACATTTTCTGACAGAGATTAGAATTTGAAGAGGCAATCATTTGCATCCCAGGTATTTTTCTAAGAAATAGTTAAAGTTATTTAAAAAATATTTCTATTAAATCTTTCTTATGATGGATGTGTCTTACTGCCCTATACATAGTCAAGTATCATCTAAATCTAATTATGTATTCAAAACCTAATGGAAAATCAACTTAATAGAGTTATATTATAAATATATGGTTATTTAGAAATACAATTTATCACCTGTAATGGCAACGTTTTCTATTGTCTTTAAACCCTAAAATTTCACCTTTAAAACTGAAGCATCTTATCAGGTCATTCTGAGAGGCTAGAAATCTTTCTTGACTCCTCTCTCTAGCCATGTCAAACCAAACATCCTTGGCATCAGGTGTCATTATTTTTTACATGTGTTTCAAAATCTAGAATGAATCATTGTCAAGAACATTTATACAAATTCATTGTATTCTGCCTTCTCATTCAATTTTTTTGTTTTTCTGTTTTTCTTTCCTCATCCAATTTCTGAAAGCATAGTAAAAGTTGACATTAAAACTGAACTTCTATACGCCAGTTCATGGTAGTGCTCAAAACTCTGCTCAAGCTCTCCCCAGAAGAATATTTCATGTCTCTCTGTTTCTACTACAATTAATGATGTGCATTTGTATTGTAATTTGACTTACAAAATCCCTTTTTTCCTTTTGTTTCCTTGCATTTAAAACTTTTTCCAACTCTGCCTGTATGTATGAACTTAAATGAATATATCTATTACCCGACCTTCTTAAAATACAACTATTATGATGATAAAAAAATAGATATGTTCTAGAATTTTAAAAGAGCAGATCAACAAAAGGCACAATGGCACCTGAAAAAGTGTAGGCCCCTTAGATAAAAGCAATTTGGGCAGAGGAGTGATCAAGTTATTTAAACAGAACAATGTAAATGACAGCCTGAACTTTGTCTTCATAGAAGAAGAGAAATTCTGCTCCAGGGACACCACAAATGAACAAGTAATGCAAAGTATTATTGTTTTAATTTTAATTATCTAAAATTAAATATTACCAGACGTTTGAGAAAATTTCCAATACAAAAGATGGAGATGCACAAATACACACACACACACAAGGCAATACACATATGCATTTGACATAAAACTATACACAAATACCAAATAAGTTTTAAAAGATTGGGAAAATTCTGAAAATTTTAAAATACAGAATTTTTATTTTCAAAGAAGCATGAGATGTGATTTAATCCAAAATATTGGTATCATTAGATATAAATATCTGTATCATTAGATACATTAAAGGAGACAAGAAAGGCCCATATGAATTAAAAGTATAACTACTGATAAAATAGAGATGAACATTTTAAAGAAAAGGTAAAAAAAATAGTTAAAAGAAAACTTGATAACAACAACATGATAAGATTGCCATTTTGAAAGAGAGAGAAAATTAAAAAATTAGTTCAAGGAAGCAAATGTCTTATTTGTTGTCATACCTAGAGATGCAAATAACAAAATAACAATGAAATTAATGTTATCAAAGGAAAACTGCGGCAGGCTGTGCTACCCATGCTGTCTCTTGACAAGGTCCGGGCATTGGGGGAGACTCCCCAAGAAGAGGGGAGTTCCTCTGCTCCCCAGAAGAGGGAAGTTGTACTTCCCAGAAGAGGGGAGTTCTTGCATTTCCCAAGAAGATCTGAACTAGGGAATCTCCATGGTAATGCCTGCTAATGCTCTCCTCTGTTCTTGGTTAATGCTGAAGTAAGTTAGTGTAAACCCAATTTAGACCTAGCCGTTAATTGATTTATTGTTCTTACACTTGAATCAGTATCAAAGAAAGTACAAAATGCTAAAGGTGTAGTTAGGAAAGAAATGTTTTGGCCCTGAGAACTATGGAGAACAAGCTGCCCTGAACCAGCTGTGCTTGCAAACCATAGCCTAACCTGGGGGGTACCTGTTTGCGGCAACAGTACATTTCCTGGTGTATGAAAAAAGTTAACAGTTTGCAGGTTGTGTGGAGGTTAGATATTTCTAGTTAAAAGTTAGATTTCTGTAGAACTAAACAGTATTGATGAGCTAGTTTAGATCTCTTTGAAGTAATTGATAAATAGGCTAGATTAATTAAGTGCTAGAGAATGGGTTGATTTTAGTAATATAGCATAACAATGGACTTTCATGTCCACTCCAAAATTAGGAAGGCTTGACAGGATGATTGATTGTTACTGAACATTGTACTGTCTTAGACAATTGATTATGTTAGAAAATGAGTTGTACCAAGGAGAGTAATTGTCCCTGTTGTTTTTCTGAATCAGAATAAAGAAGTGTCCTTTTGTAGTATGAGATCAAGAGGGTCTTTGTATGTTCCTGAGAAAATATGTAATGATTGTCTCTGTTCTGCTTTGATGCTTATGCTGATGGAATCTCACCGCTTGCCTTAAGGTATAAATAAAGACCTGCTGAGACCCTCAGTAGGAGATATTTGCACCAGAGAGAGTGTCAGTGTCTCCTCACTACCTCATCTACCTCACTCCACTTCCCCTCAGCCCTCCAAATCTGAGCTCCCTGACATGACTTCTAGCTGGAGCTGGTCTCCAGCAGAAAACATTTTTTGAGAATTGATATAAGTCATCATATTAAAACAACTTTCAAAGAACACAGAAAAAAATAACATTCTAAATGTCTTTTTGTTCCAAAATATAATGGGCAGAAGAGCCAAATAGATATTTGTCCAAAAATATACTAATGACAAATAGGTCATGAAAAAATGCTGATCATCACCCATCATCAGAGAAATGCAAATCAAAACTACAATATGATAACACCTCACTCTGGTGAGAATTGAATTGATTATATATAATATATATGTTTTATATATTATATATATAAACAACATTGATTAATAGGGTGTGGCAGAAAAGGAAACCTCATACACTGTTGGTATTAATGTAGACTGTTCTGGTTTCTATGGAAAACAATATGAAGCTTCCTCAAAATATTAAATATAGATACACCACATGACCCAGCAATTTCAATTCTTGGTACTTATCAAAAGAATACAAAAGCACCGATGGAAAGGGATCCATGCACTCCTATGTTCATTGCTGCTTTATTTGCAATTACCAAGTCATAGAAATGACTTAAGTGTCAACAATAGTCATTGGATAAGGAAGATGTGGTATATATAAACAATGGGATACTAATAGGCTCTAATATTAGATGAAATTTGTTGCCTCACAGGGCAGCAACCTTGGGAGCAGCATAGGACAGAGGAAAAGCAACTCAAAACCCAAGTAGAGAGAGAGAGAGATCTAGAGGGGCTCAGATCTCTGGAGATGTAGCACATTCCCCATGGCAAGTCTTATATTTATTTGGGGGTCAGGTCAGGGAAGGTGGGCAAGTCCATGGAGGAATGTGTGGAGGAATGTGAATGATGGGAATGGGGATTGAGGATGCATAATAGTCTGGCACAAGCTAGAGGAGAGGGAATAGGGGCTGTTGCTTGGGGAGCTCCATTGTTGCTGCTGATCAAAATATCCTAGCTCTAGTGCCTACTTACACTTAATTTCCTGTCAAGGTGGTCTAGCTGGTTATGAAAATCTTTCCATAATGTCTGCCAGCTGTTTTCAGCTGATACCCTCATACCAAGACTTTTGTCCTGGTGAAAGACTCCCTACATGACTCTACAATTACCTTAAAGAGCAACAACATTGGGGGCCAAGCAAAATCCCAAGAACAAAGGGAGCTGAGGGAATCACAGAAGTCTTGCCATCTGTGACATGGATGAAACTCAAAGGGATTATGCTAAGTGAAAAATTCAGAAGAAAAAAGAAAAATATCAAATCACACACTCCGATACAGAATACAGAGAAACAAAATAACAGACAAAACTAAACCAAAACAAACCCTGGAAATATGACTGTAGAATTGAAGCTACTAAAGGAGGAAGGAGGAAACAAAATGGTGGAGAGTATCCAGTGGTCTATAGTGAAGGACTGGGTGTACTGCTGTGATGTGGTAACCTACTTTGGAAGAGTATTGCAAATAAGTTTCCTCAATAAAAAAGAATATGACAAAGAAAACTAAAATTCTTAATCTTTTTTAAAATATTTTCTGAAAATTCTGCATAGTACCTATTAATATATGTTCTTAAAAATTTCTTGCCAGAGGTTATGGTAGTAATGATGAAAACTAAATATAGAAATAATAACTAAGAAATCATCAAGTTTTAAAATCATTTACATTTTCTATCTTTTGGCAATAATACTGGATAATGGAACAATGCTGTCAACCTTGTCACCCCACACAAAGCTTGATGTAACAATGTAGAATTAATGGGGAAATGGTAGGAGACAGAGCAGTGATATACAGAGGGAAGTAGGTCTCCATCCATAGGCTACAGAGTCTTGAGTCAAGAAATGGTAATTGATATTTAAGAATAAGGCTTTCTAAGTTAATCATGTGGGAAATACATGGTTAATAAAAGGGAGAAAATGGTAAATAATATGAAGTCCTTGCCTTAGGAATAAGGAAGTATGGATTATAGGACCATCATTTTATGGATTGCTGAAAACATGTTCTTGCATTACTTTATCAAATATTATCAATTAAAATAATGTAAAAATGATGTAACAGTTAAGGATCTAACTAACAGCTATACTATTCCACAGTAATAGTCTGAAAGATTCTCCTCTGATATCAAGATAATAATTTCCCCCTTTGGTCACTTCTTACCAACATGGTACTTAAAGTACTAATCAGAGAAATTAGGAAAGAAATTTAAATAAGAGACAACAATTTGTAAAAGAATTGAAGACTATCTTGGTTCACAAACAGCCTGATGTTATATGGAAATAATGCTACAGTCCACAAAGAAATTTCTTAGAACTGATAAACAAATTAGCAAGGCTATAATATACAAAATCAGTTGTATTTTATATAATAATAATGTACAATCAAAAAACTAAAAACTATTCAGTTTAATACACCTTCAAAAAGAATAAATCAGTTAGGAATAAACTTTTAGAAGAGTTAAAAAAAATTGTTGAAAGATATTCAACGAGAGATAAATAAATGGAAAAAATGTCCTGTACACATGGATTGTCAATACTGTGATAAGCAAACTGAAGCTTCAATGACATGCCTATCAAAATTTCAATATAGTTTGGCAAGAAGAGAAAAAAAACATGCAAAAAAATAATTGGAAATGTCAAGATACACCCCAATAGCCAAAGCTTTCTGGTTCAGTTTATCATAGCATTAGAATAATAAGCGCAATACAGTATGTGTGTTAAGACAGAGTAATAGGTAAAAATAAATCCAAGCAACCTATTTCTGTGCCTTTTATTGTATATTTATTCTCTGGAAGAATAATAAATATCATATTTTCAACCCATTGAAGATACATTTGCAATATCTTTGATTTTTTAAATTTCCCTTAAAGTTAGGCATTGGCATATATTACACTATACATAGATGGGAAGAGCTAGTAGGAAAAAAGTCTGATGATGACTTCATTGTAAATAAAATGAACAAATCTAGAGTCTGGACCATGAGTAGAGATATAAACTTGTATTGAACATATACAAGTAGAGATATAAACTTGTAGAGATATAAGTAGAGGAACATATACAAGTAGGAACTTGTATATTCATGGAAAAGGACAATAATAAACATAGAGGAAATAAGAAATTCTGTGATTCCCAATCTTTATTGAGAATTTGGACACTTGTTAGACACATTCTTAAATTTTACCTAGGAACATATACAAGTAGAGATATAAACTTGTAGAGATATAAACTTGTAGAGTAGAGATATAAACTTGTATTGAACATATCCTTATATGGTGACATGTGGACTGTGTCATATATGGGCCAGAATTAATTTGTATTTTATCCTGATCACTATCTCTTGAACCTGATATTACCACTGAAATCTCATAGATGATAAAACTGGCATTCAGAGATTTTAAGTGACTTCTCATTAAAAATTTAGTTGACTACCTGCATTCCCAGATCAGTCTAATCTATTTATTCATCATCTAGCTAAGTATCTACCATCTTCCTAAATGCATTGACTTCCTTAAACCTCAAGTTTTAATTATTTTGAGGTAATGAATGTAAAAGAAGGATAACTCACATTTTATCTATTCAGACAAAAGTACAGAGATGGGTGAAAAAGAAATTAATGTTAATTAATAAACAGAGGAATCTAATTTATGTTATCCTCCCAATATAAAATCATCCCTTCATAGGAGATTTTCCTTACAATGGAACACCCATATTACATCCTGCATAATTCAGGTTTTAGATGTATATATTCAACACATGATGACTAAAACCATCCAAATGTGGCCAGAGTTTCAAGATGAATCTCTTGAAAGCAAATGCATCATTTTATTGCACAAGCCTTCTCTCTTGTGTTCATAACTGTACTGAAAATTAAATACTGAGAAGGCCTTATTTTTAATGATATATTTACTTATAGAATATATAGTTTTTACAACCTATGCCTGAAAACAGATGACTGGATCAAAAAGATGTGATATAGTTTGAATACTATATCACTATATTTTTGAATACTATTTGATAATCAAAAATGATAAATTCATGCCATTACAGGAACATGGATGAAGCCAGAGGGATAATACTCAGTGAAATAAGTCAGAAGGAAAAAGAAAAATATCAGATTCTTTCACTTATAGGAGAAATATAGGAGAACTAAACAAAGGCTCAAAGAAAAAATAAAGACAAAACTAGCAGGCAATTATACATCTGAGATATACAGCAAAGGAGGAAAGAGCACAAGGGACTATGGTGACAGTTCACGGGTGAGGTAGTGATAGGAGATTTATAGGGATTACACCTGAGGGGAGAAATCAAATATTGTAGAAAAATAAATGTAAGAAATTAAAAAAATAAATTTTAAATGAATGTATAATTTTTAAATATAGTTTCATTAAAAATATGAAACCTAAAACACAGAGGTATGAAATGAATTATTTAAAAGAGAAAGTATATTAATTTGGAGGAATGTCCTCTAGAGTCTATATAATGCAGAATATTCCACCCAAGATTTTTAGTCCCTATACTCTCTGTGCTTTTGATCAAAACAAGTCTCTAATAAAGATTATTTTGGATCACAAAATAAGACTGCTGATCATTTTCATATTTTCAAGCATATGAACCTAAGAAGTCACCTAAAATTGGCTTTGATTAAATTTTATAAGATTCTCAGAGACAAATTTTAAAATCTCTAAAACCAAGACACTCTCCACCAGGTTTCCAGAAATTTGTATCACTTCTTTTCTCAAGACATCTGATATATCCTGACATGGTGCAACTTTCAAAAAAGCCCTTCCTTACTCATTTATAATGGAAAGCCAACAAACCAAATTACCACATCAATTTTACTGAGAGGATTTTGAAGTCACTAGCTACATCAATTCAACCTTCATTCCTAAAAATGAATGACCAAAATTTGATCTATGTGTCTAAAATAATAATTCCTTTGCACTCTACCAGTTATTAAGTTTACTCCTTTGTAAATGGCCTTCATAGAATCAGAATCACACAACCAGAAGAGTGTCTTCTGGCATCTAGATAAGTATGGTGTCCACGTTGTACTTACATGAGATCCTACATAAAAATCCACATCCCTTCAAATATTTCCACAGCAGATTCAACTAAAGATGGCCCTATGAGAGCATGGTTTACATTAGTCTATTGACCTAGGAATTTGTATTTGGGGTTTTTAGAATGCTATTCACTTTGAGAACCATAATCATTTAAGAATATAAAGAGATCTAAAATTCATAATGATTGTTGGTGTGTGCTTCTAAATCATACATCTCCATGAAATTTCACAATAGTGAGCCACTATGAGTAGGTAGATAAATAGGTAATTCAATAAATAAATATTTTCAAAGACAAAAACTGAATTTTGTATTTTTAGAAAGAATTGGCTCTTTCTGCTTCACTGCACTAGTACACTGGAGAGACTGTAGGTTTAAAATTAGATATAATTCTATCTCACCTACTTATAATAAATGTAAAGTTGATTAAATAATTGATCTGAGCATGTGTCTTTATGTAGCACAGACTTAAAGAGACGAGGGATGTTGTAAGCTACATGTGAGACAAAACAGTGAACATTTAGCCACACCTGGGTATAGGTGATCTTTGAAAAGTAGCTCTATATTTTAGCATAATTATCATTTTTTGTAACTGTCATAATTTACATTCACAAATGTCATCATTAAAATTGGACAATGACATCATTTTCAAACTGTCTATACATTCCACTCACTTTTTTCTCTCAAATTCTGTAAGGTCGTTAATGTAAGCATTATTATTTTCTATTATTGCTATTACCATCATTGTTATCATTAGGAATTTATTGATGGATAAGACACTTGTTTCACATAATTTGTGCCAAAAAAAAACAAACAACAGATAACCATAACTAAAACTAAACACATATCTGGATTCATTTCCCAAAGTTGTACTTCAAATTAAATATATATAAATTAATAAGAGCATAATATTAAATATTAAATAAATAAATATATATTTTGTTAAACACTACATATATTATATACAGATATTATATATATCAAAATATGTATGTACATAGATTGATCTTATATCAATCTATCTAGATTCATTCCCTTTATGTTATAAATATATAATCTGTATGATATCTATGTATATTTAATTGAAGGAAAACTTTGTGAAAGATCTATCTGCCCACAGTCAGGATAGATCTATCTATCCACAGTTTGAAAATGATGTCATTGCCCAATTGTAATGATGACTTTTTTTTCTTAACCTTCACTATACATTCCATTTCGTATTTTCACAAAAAACTAAACAAGCAACTTTTAGATTTGATTAGAAATATGAAATCATGTAAGGTAACAGAGAGTGCAGAAAGCAACAATAAGATTAGTGTTGGTGCCTTATAACCATCCTTCATTCATGGAAAAGGACAATAATAAACATAGAGGAAATAAGAAATTCTGTGATTCCCAATCTTTATTGAGAATTTGGACACTTGTTAGACACATTCTTAAATTTTACCTGAACACATCCTTAAATATCCCATTATGATTAGACCCTACATTTTCAATGACCTTCATCTCCCTTCCCATGCAGAGAAGACACTTACTAATCAGGTCCAAAGCCACTTTCACTTGTCTGTTTTATACTCAAAATTTTCTGCTGTACATTTTGAAAAAGGTGTGGCCATTTACTCAACCTTCAACTGCAATTCAACTCTTCTATTTCTCAACTTGACCAACTTTTAACTAGGTCACAACACTCATTTCCTAGACTCATCACCTTACATCCTGTATAATTTCAATCCAAATAGGAATCAATCCTTGCAAAAAGGTTAGTACAATGGAATCAACACCTTTGTGCTTACATCATACATTTGCATGGAAATATCTCCGCTCCTGAAGAATATAGCCCATGACACCAATGCTACCTTAAACCAGTCTCAACTTGACTGCATTCTTTCCCATAGATAGGCTTCATCACGGGTTGTAGAAATAATGCACCTTCCCTTTTTTACTTTTTTTTAATAGAGGCATGTTTTATTTATTTATTTATTTTATTTGTTTGTTTGTTTGTTTGTTTGTTTGTTTTGTTTATACAAGCACTGGGTACAGTCAGAAGCGCAGGAGGGTGAGAGAATTCACCAGAGCCAGAGCGGGGAGCAGAGCAGGCAGGACAGAAGTACACTGCTGAGGGGAGCAGCAGGCGGCAGGAGAGGTCTGCGCGCCATGTGGGACCTTCCTCTGGTGGCCGGGGAGCAGCTGGGGATCAAACCGGCGCCGCAGAGGCCACGGGCGGCTTCACAACTCAGCGCTCAACTGCTGCGCCACCAGAGAGGCCCACCTTCCATTTTTTAATGAATATTGTTTATCCTTCAACTTCCTTTTTGACATTAAATGACTTGGTTGAATTATGACTCACTTGTTTTCTTATTTAGTGGACCAATTTAATTCATATAAGTCTCACTTACATATTCTGTCAGAAAGTATCATAAGTAATTTTGACTATATTCCAGAATATGATATAGTGATGGTTAGCCCTATCTTATTCACCAAAATTCAGAGCAGCATTTCATAAACAATGTCAGCATTTCCTTTACTACCAATTTTACTATTCATCATAATCAATCATTCATGACCAGACAACTCTCAAAATTGCATAATAGCACATTTTAGGTATTAACATAAATTAATGTCTTTTAAAAATGTAAAACGGTGTTCTAACAGCCCATCAACTTTTTTTAAGAATACATAATTTGTTATAAATTTTTATTTATTTTGTTTAACCCAACCAGAATCAAGTAATTGTTTCTTTCTGAAATTCCCGTGTTACTGAGATGCCTTTATGCATCAACTATGTTTTAAAAACTTGAAACTTAATTGATTAATTTTGAATTTAGGCTAAGAAGTCCCTTACATGAAAATGAAAATAAATAGAATTAGTACATTTTATTACCTTGTCACTTTTACAACTAATGTCTGGCCACCTACAACAGTTCAAATCATCACATGAACAAAGTCTGTCTGATTAAACTTCTTTGAGTATTTTCCAAATGAATGCACATGTTAATCTTTCATCTCTAAATTTTTTATTTTAGCTACTTCCAGGGAAACTCAGCAGCAGCTATGAGTCCTGGCCTCCTTTCCCTAGAGATTTAGTCTAATGTTTGCTTTGTATTCACTTGGGAATGTTAGCTGAGACTTGGACTTACCCTGGTAAGTCACTGATGCCCCAGAATGGCCAGAAGCCAAAGTGGAAAGGAGTTCTTGTAATTTCTTTAGAAATTCACAGATGTGTTAAGGGTCATCTTAGTGGGAAAGAAAAATATGTTACTCAGATTTTTCCAGTATCATTATGTCTCTAAAGTTTTGTGAATCATATGTTTCATATATTGTTGCACAATAGTCACACAAATGTTGTGTCTGCATATACGGTTTTCCCCAATTTTGATTATGTTGGCAAACAAATTTGATAAATTAAATTTAATTGGATTAGTTTAATAAAATAGATAAGCAGATATTCTTAAAATAATTCATATGGCCCAAGGGAAAAGTATAATAGTCTTCTAGCTTTTATCTATTATGGTCTTTTAAAAAGCTTGTTGTTAGTATAAATAAATGGACTGTGGCACACAAAAAAAAAACTCATTGGGAATTCCTTAATGTATTTTAAGTATTGCATATTTTCATTTTGTTTTTATTCTGTTGGAAAGCTCATTAAAGTATAAAGCAATTTTCATTTGCTAAGCTAATAATGAAAATGATATCACTAAATTTGGTGTAATATTATGTAAAAATTTTTTTATAATATTTCGTTCCAGCTAGTACCTTGAATGTTATGTATTATATCATTTTCAGTAACTGAATTAATTATACTTTTAGCTTCAGAAAGTTTAATATTAAACTTTTCTGTTTCTACGCAGTGTTATAATCCATGTAATCCAGGCTACTGTAAAGGATTGATTGTGAATGATGGTTATTTATGCCTGTGTTCATGTGGAGGGATGTAGCCTAGAAGCTCCTATCCCAACATCTTCCTGACACAATATCTACCTCTGGACAAGTCAGATAGCTCTGTGTTCACTTAGAGAAGGACTGAGCATTTCCCTCACAGAAAACCTGGAATGGGGCCTCCCTGGTGGCACAAGGGGTTAAGACGCAACCTATGAAGCTATCTGCAGCCATTGCAGCATGAGTTCAATCCCAAGCCAGGGAGCTACCCACAGGCAAAGCAGACCTGTCCTGCCTTGCCCGCTGCTTCCCTCAGCAGTGTGTTTCAGTCAATCTGCCTGTTCTGTTCCCCACTGTCTCTGGTAAATTCTCGCACCCTCCTGCTCTGGCCTGTACCCCAGTTCTTGTATGCATAAATAAATAAATCTTAAGAAAAAAATGTGGAATGAAGTGATCCTGAATAACCCCTCTGCTCTCCAAGCATACAGTGGCAGGAGATAGAATTGAGAGTCACATATATCCCCAAAAGTCCCACATATGGGGTCCCCCACGATGAGGGACCATGAAGTTTGGTTTGTCCTAAAAAAATAAAGAAGAATATGGAACAGAAATAAAATTCTGACTTGTCTGAGAAATTCTTCCATATAGAGTGCAAAAGACATTCAAAAAGATTTATAGCATGCTAGATCCAATACATCTTGAGGAGAAATGAACAATATGATGAAACTCACCACTGAGGAATTGAATTGTTTCACTGATATTGGTAATCATTCTTGGAAACATAAAACTTTTGTGAATTATGATTTAGACAACCTTTTAATATTTTTATACTATAAGTGAAATGACTACATATATGAACTAGAGAAAAATTTAAATTGGTATTGTATATATGGGGAAAATACTCATGGCAGCAACATCTAATAGTCAGGATCTAAAACATCACATATCCCCATTAGTGAATAAACAGGGAGTAGGTGCCAAGTAGAGTAGTTAGTAACTGTAAGAATTATCTACAAATGTACAAGTAATTGGAATGTATTTAACAGCCATCATGTGAAGGAAATAGCAGACACAAGTGGGCATATGGTCTATATATAAAACAACAAAATGTATCTATGTGGTCAGAATTGTGAACAGGGCTAATCTTGGGGTGACACTTGATGAAAGGGAGACCAAGCTGTCTTGTGAGTTGCTGGTTATGTCTATTCCTTAATCAAGGTGCCAGTTGAAAAGTTTTCAGCTTGTGATAATCTACTGAGATTTTGTATATTTCATTTCAATAATACTTTTTAAAAGAGAGGGGGAAGTTAATCATCAGGGAGTGGCAGGAAAAAAAACTGTTTATGGCAATATATGCCACAGAACATTTGAGTCTTTCAACTCCCTGGAAAATAGGTAACTTCAATTAGGGGAAACGCAATATTCTCAAGTAAAATGATGGTTTTATTCTTTCAGATATGCACATACATACACATACACACAAAACTGCTCATATGATAAGAGGAAACAAATATAATTTCACATTTCCCTTCATTCCAATAAACATAATCCTACTTTTCTATACAATTGAAACCTTTATTACTGTTGGTATCTTCTAAAAATAGCGATTATATAGACATCTGTCTCCCTTTATCAATCTACTTCACAACTTTGAAATGAGATATAGTCAATATAAACCCTTTTCAGTTTTGACTCAGAATTAGGATATATGATTCATTGCTTTTGCTTACTCAAAGAATATGAATTGTATCAGATCAAGATTTAAAAGTTTCAGCTATTGATTTTTTGGAAATGGAAGCATGCAAATGTATATGAAAGGAGAAAAGTATATAATAAATAGAATTTCTCAAAATCCAATGGCTTAAAAAATATCTGAAGTGTTTGTTTCTCCAGCAAAAAGTAGAGGTACTTATGTGAACTGATAGATATGTAAATTAGCTTGTGACTATTTTAATGTGCATATATATCAAAATATCAAGCTGTATAACATATATTTGTGTAAACATATAAAGTTTTAATATGTCAATTATACCACAATAACCTAGGAAAAAGAACAAGAGCCATTACAAGATTGTGTGAGATGATGTTCATTGGACTATTAGAGTGACTTAAATCAGTCATCCTGAACACTAATTGTGACATTTATTGTCTTCATCATCACATTGCCAAAATATCAAAATAGTTTCCATGTGATTGTCATCCACAAACTTGTCATCTTTGGTTTCTCAACAGTATAGTTCTCAAATTGTTTCTATGTACTATTTGATTTTCACAAGGCATGCTAGGTAGTTCACAGGCATGCTAGGTAGTCAGGAAAGTCACGACATTTTTTTCTTTGAAAAACAGAAAAAATGTGTCATGACTTTTCTGAAAAAGCAATAATTTAGGCATTCATAACTATTACTTCATTGAATGTTTAGTAATATGCAAAATAAATTTAAAACTACAATGCAAAACTTAAGTACAGAAAGAAGTACCAATAGGCAGAATTTGTGTTTTTGAATATAGAAAACTATAAAAACTGTATTAGAGTGGTTGTAGCCACTCTGCACTCACTGGAAAATAAAACCCCACAAAAATCCAAGTAAAAATAGAAAATTCCATCTTCTACAATTTCTACTGAGGAATTGGATTTTATATGTTAGCTTTGCTTACAGAATTTCATTGAGTCCCTCTAAAGCCTACTCAAATATTGCTCTTCCCAATCTCTCACAAAGACTCCTATTTCCCTTCCCTCCAGAGAGCACATTTATGAATTGGCTCCAAAACATCCTTCACTGTAAAAATAAAAGTGCAATCATCCTCATGTAAATTCCATTTAAATTCTTTAAATTCTGAATTTGATCAACTTCTACTGAGATCATACCACTCATTTCCTAAATTGATCACCTTAAATCTAGAATGAATTCAATCTAGACTGTAATCCATCCTTCCAAAAGGATTATTGTGACAGGTCCACCAAATATGTGATCACATCTTGTACCTGTATGGAAAAGGCTCTGCTCATGAAGAATATAACTCATGTTATAGACACCACACTAAAGCTCTCCCTACTCAATTGCAATCTTCCCCATCTCCAGAGAGTCCATCACAACTCTTCCTCAATAATAGTATGTATCTTTTTAATTCAACTATTTTTTTAAATACCAGTCCATCATAAACAAATTTATCTCACATTTGAAGTATTATTTGCATTCATGTAATCATTTGTATATATTTTGTTGCAGGGTATCATCATTACTTTTTTTTTTTAAGATTTATTTATTTCTTTGTTTGTTTATTTATACATGCACTGGGTACAATCAGAAGCGCAGGAGGGTGAGAGAATTCACCAGGGCCAGAGCAGGGAGCAGAACAGACAGACGGACTGAAATACACTGCTTAGGGGAGCAGCGGGCAGCAGGAGAGGTCTGCACGCCATGTGGCACCCTCACCCAGTGGCCGGGGATCGAACCAGCACTGCAGAGGCTTCACAACCCAGTGCTCAACTGCTGCTCCACCGGGGAGGCCCTACTTTCAAACTAAAAATATAATGGTTAGTTATGATTATGGTTACAGCATCACTTAGTGTAGACCTTTGTATTATTCATCATAAGGCCAGGAAAGAAATCCACAGATCATGTCAGCCATTGACTAGATTATCAATTTCTCTATGTTCACCTCCATTTCACACTAGATCATTCACTGCAACATCAATTCTTCCCAACATTGCATAATGATTTATGTTTTAAGTTTAAAAATAATTTCATTCTTTAAAAAAGTATACAAGTGTTTAAGCACTTCCTCCATTTTTCTTTTAAACCCACTTTAGTCAGATAACATTTTCCTTCTTAAGTTCCCTGGCTTATGAGATGTTTGAATGCACCAATTGCATATTCTAATGGTTTGTGAACAGCAATTCTTAATCAAATCTAACCAAAATTTTCTTAAGCTTTTGCAAAGTATCTCAACTCTTATATAATAAATAAAAATAAAAATACAATTAGGACTTGAACTTGTTATAATCGCCCCATTTGTACAAATAGCTGACAAGTGATCCTACCTTTATCAGATGAACAGACTTTTTTCTTAGTAGAGCTCTTTGCATATTGTCAAAAGCAATGAACATACTCACTTCTCAGCCATGCACTTCACATTTTAGATAACTTCATAAAGACTTAGTTGCAAAAATGATTCCCAGTCGTCTTTAGCTGGAGAATAAAGATAACACTTTTGCTCTGTGTGTGTGTGTGTATATGTGCTCACTTGCCAATGTCCACTGAGACCTGAATAATGAAGGTTAAGTCACAAGCACCTCAGAATGTCATTAGGTTAAGCCTGGACATGAATTTTTGATATTTTCCTTATTTTCAAAAATATTTAAAGGGTCAATTCCATGGGGAAAAGAAAAACATAATTATTCACACTTTTCTAATGTGATTGTATCTCTGAAATTCATGGAATCATACATTTTATATATTTTTATTCAGTAAGTTCATAAAAATAACCTATTAACTTATTTGTCATTATAGCATGCATAATACTGTTTAGAAAATGCAATGCATTATAATGGACTGTGAACACATAAGAATAAATTCTTAAAACATCACAAAATTTGAACATAATCTTTAACTGGTTTTTGTTATTATCTATTTTCAAATTATTCACATTATGTTGGAAATTGCAATTAAATTATAAACCATTTTTAATTTTAAACTAGTTATCAAGAAGATAGTATTACACTCTTCATAAGATGCTATTTACATAATGTTCAGTAAGTATTTTTCTTAAGTTTATCACAGTGTTATAGATTTAGAAGCATGGCTTTACACATCCAAAAATGTGTATATCACACCGCACCTACCACCA
The DNA here is from genome assembly GCF_964194135.1 of Talpa europaea. Lineage (NCBI taxonomy): Eukaryota > Metazoa > Chordata > Mammalia > Eulipotyphla > Talpidae > Talpa > Talpa europaea. The sequence continues at coordinate 43,307,377 of NC_140080.1, read as the reverse complement.
AAATTCTGGCATTTTTTTTAATTTATTTATTTGTGCATACAAGAGCTGGGGTACAGGCCAAAGATGCGGGGGGGGGGTGAAAGGATTCACCGGAGACAGTGGGGAACAGAGCAGGCAGTCTAACCAAAATACACTGCTGAGGGAAGCAGCAGGCAAGACAGGAAAGGTCTGCCTCGCCATGTGGGTTGCTTCCGGGCCAGCCAGTGATGGAACTCAGACTGCAGAGGCTGCAATTGCTTCATAGTGTGGTGCTTAACCCCTTGTGCCACCTGGGAGGCCACCAAATTCTGGTAATTTTCACCATTATCATCTGGAACTCTTGAACTTGTTACACCCTTCCTCCTTCCCCTTTTATTCTGCTAACCACCATCTTTTTGTCAATCTAAAAGTTGTTTTGTTCTTTGTCCCTTTGTTGTTTCTTCACATACCACATATGAATGAAAACATTTGGTAGTCATCATTTCCTGATTTATTTCACTTAGCATAATCCTTTCTTGTTCCATTCATGTTGTTGCAAATAAAAAGATTTCATTCTTTTGTTTTTATTTTCTTTAATATATGTATTTTTATTGAGGTGCCACTGGTTTACAACATTGCATAAGATTTAGAGATAGTTGGGCCTCCCTGGTGGCGCAGCTGTTGAGCGCTGGGTTGCGAAGCTGCCCGCAGCCTCTGCAGCACCGGTTCGATCCCCGGCTGCTCCCCGGCCACCGGAGGAGGGTCCCACATGGCGCGCAGACCTCTCCTGACGCCCGCTGCTCCCCTCAGCAGTGTACTTCGGTCCTTCTGCCTGCTCTGCTCCCCGCTTTGGCTCTGGTGAATTCTCTCACCCTCCTGTGCCTCTGACTGTACCCAGTGCTTGTATAAATAAATAAATAAATATTAAAAAAAAATAAAACTTACTTTAAAAAAAAAAAAAAAAAGATTTAGAGATAGAGGTTATGCCCATTCAGGTGGTGTTACTCCCCTACACCTACCAAAAAGGAAACACCCGTAATCCTCCACCATAGTTCACTGTGCTCTCCGACCCCCAACTGAAGCACACAATTTCTTTTTTTTTTTTAATGATTCAAATATTTTTATTGTTGATATCCTGGAACATGATTCCCTCCAGTATTTTATTGTTTTAGTCCTTATATATAAATCTTTAATCCATCTGGAATTTATTTTTGTGTATGGTAGTAGTGAGAAATCCAAATTCATTTCTTTGTCTCTCTTTTAATTGTAATATATTTATTTCTGATAAAAATATTCCTATTTATTTTTGCTTGAAAGTTTTGGTTTATGTTTTTATATAAATTTATAGGTGTTTCATGCCATCCTCTTATTTACAAGTCAGAGGATTTGCAAATATATTTCCTAGTTTATCATTTTTTGTTGCCATTTATATGATTAATTGCATATTATTAGCTAAGTCTCTATTTCCTTTATGGATTTCTTCCTATAATTTCTTTCCCTCTCCCCAAGCCCTCTGATGTCTCAGTTCTATAGTAAGATTTCTAGGATTTGTTCTCGGTTTTGATTTATCTGAACTTTATCTCCCTATATTCCACATATAATTGACACCATCAGGCATTTGTCTTTCTCTGTCTGACTTATTTTGCTTAGTATAATCCCCTCTATCTCCATCCATATTGTCATAAATAGCAAGAATTTACCATATTTTTATAGCTAAGTATATTTCCATTGTGTATGTATACATACCAAATCTTCTTAATACACTCATCTATCTTTGGGCACTTTGGGTATTTCCATAGCTTAGCTATTATAAATAGAGCTGTGATGAAAATATGCATGCATCTATGCTTAGGAATTATTGTTTTGCACCATTATGTATAGATACCTAGGAGAGGAATTGCTGGACCATATGGCAGACACATTTTTAATATTTTGAGAAACCTCCACACTGTTTTCCATAGTCAACATTCCCACCATTAGTGTATGAGGGTCCTTTTTTCTCTATATCCTTGCCAATACTTATTTCTGATCATTCTCATATGTGTCATTCTCAAAGGGTTTAGGTATCTAATTGCTGTTTTGATCTACAATTCCATGATGAAGTGATGATGAGCATTTTTTTTCATGTGCTACAGGTTGTCTGTATATTTTTGGTAAAAATGCCTATTTAATTCTTCTACCCTTTTATTGATAACTTGTTTTCTTTTTGTTGCGTTGTATGAGTTCTTCAGAGATGTTGTATATGAGACCTGTGTCAAATATATGTTGTGCAAATATTTTCTCATGGTAAGCACTCCCTCTTACTATGTATAATAAAGTAAAACACTATGTTTTAGTGTGTTTCTTTCATTGTGCAGATTTTTAGATTGTTTTCCTTGCTGTTGTATATGAATCCACAAAGAATCACTAAATTATGTAATCAACTGTTTTGCCTATGTTTTCTTCTATAAATTTTATGGTTTTGGATCTTACATACAAGTGTTAGACATTTTGAGCTAATTTTTATGTATGATGAGATAGCAGTCTAGATTCATTATTTTGTGTGTGGCTGTCAAGTTTTCCCAATGCCATTTCAGAGAATGAGCTCCTTTCTCTAATGGATATTCTTCAATATTTTGTCATAAAGTATCCATATAAATGTGGATTTATATCTGGGTTCTCAATTGTATTCCACTGGTCTCTTACTGTTTGATTATTATAGCTTTTTTATATAGTTTAAAGTGTGGGAGTGTATAGCATCATTCTTCATCCTTTTTTTCTTTTTTTCAGAATTATGCTGGCTATTTAGACATCATTTTGTGGTTCCATGTGATTTTCAGTAATATTTTTCCTATTTCTTTGAAGAATGTCATTGAAATGTTGATAAGGATTCCATTATATCTCTGTGTTACTTTGGTGAAGATGGCCATTTTAACTATGTTAATTTTTTCAACTCTTGAGCAGACTTTTATTTCTTCCTCATATTTGAAGGAATTGTAGCATAGAGCATTCTTAACTGGTAGCTTTTTTTATGTTTTGAATATTTTTAAATATTTTGGAGATATCATTCCATTCTCTCCTTGTCTGTAGTGTTTACTCAGAGGAGTAAGATGTGAGTCTGGGGTAACTCTCTTCCCTTTCTACAATATCCATTATTCTTATTTTGCCTTTTCCTCATTGAGTCTGATAATTTTCCAAGTTTTTCTTGCTTTTTTTTTCCCTTCATAATTCTCTTTCTTCTTCCACATGAACTCATTGTGAACTCATTGAGGTCACTTGTATTTGCTCTATAATAGTGTCAGGAACATCTAATTATGTCAATTATCAACAACTCATCTCTGTAACTATCACTTCCACTGAAAATTGTAATATAGAAGAATCAATATGCACCACTTCAGGATAAACTATAATAAATATAAAACACAAACCTACTGCCTTTCAATTAGGCCAAGAAATGCTATGACATTTCTTTTTCCTTTGTACTATTTGAGTCATTTTGGGAGATATATATTAAAAACAAGATGCTGAGTGATAACCAAATTGGGTACTTTCCATTTTCATCTCTATAATTAAAAAAAAAATCTCTATAAGTTAGAGGAAAACATATGCTCTTGCTGATTATTGAAAAATTACTACAAAGAAGGGCCTCCCTTGTGGCGCAGGTGGTTGAGTGCAGCAGCGCCATGAAGCTGTCTGCAGCCTCTGCAGTGCCGGCTCGATCCCCACCGGCCACAGAGCAAGACACATGGCATGGCAGACCTCTCCTGTCTCGCCCACTGCTCCCCTCAGCAGTGTATTTCATCAGTCTGACTGTTCTATTCCTCACTCTGTCTCTAGTAAATCCTCTCACCCTCCCGCACATCTGGCCTATATCTGGTTCTTGTAAAAATAAAACAAATCTTTAAAAAAAATGAAAAATTACTACAAAGACAACAAAAACATATTGGGGATATGAATGAATTTTCTTAAATCTCACTTATTTTAATACTAGATAAATTTTAGTGTCAATTCTGGAATATTTTATATTTATTTATCTTATTTTCACTATTTTTAACATAGTAGTGTTAAATTGATCTACTTCTGAGACTTTAGGACAAATGACACCTTTACATTATTCACAGAGCAGATTCTCTGAATCATTCTTCTCAGGATCCCTAACACCACCTTTTGCTCAGGCTGTCAGTGGTAGCCAGTTTCTTGGGACTAGACAGAGCCCTGAACAGCTAACTTTTTTTTTTCCTGTAAGGCTGTAGCAGTTCAATATGGAAATGCATCCCACTCAGCCTTCTGGCACCTCACAGAAGCAGATGATGCCAGAACAGCAGCCACAGCTCCTCAGACAGCACAGAGTCCTAAGGTACAAGAGATTTTTTTGTTTGTTTTTCTTTCTTAGCTGCAACTTTGAGTTTCTTTTCTTTGTTTTTTTAATCAAACTTTTTAATTTTCCTACCTCATTCATTTTTTTGCACAGGATGTGTTCTCTCCCCTCAGATGTAGTCTCTTTAAATCTCTCACCACATCACTTGTGAACCATTACCATGGTCCCTGTGCTCTTCCCTCCCATGTTTTGAACCCTCTCCCTCCCCCTTCCCAAAGTATGCCTCAGATCTATAGTTTGTTTACCAGATTTTTTCTGACCCTTTGATCACTTTCCCTATATTCCTCCTATAAGAAATACCATCCAATATTTTTCTTCTAACTTCTTTCACTGATCACAATCCCTTTCAGATTTATCCATATCACTGCAAATGGCATGTTAATCTTTTTGATTGCAGAGTAATATTCCATTGTGTGTATATACCACATCTTCTTCATCAATCAAACTAGTAAAAATGTATCTACCATATGGCCCAGGAATTCCACTCCTAGGAATCTAACCAAAGGACACAAAAACATTAATTCAAAAGGAAACCTATACTCTGATGTTTACTGGAGCACTATTTACAATAGCTAAAAAATGGAAGCAACCTAAATTCCAAAAAAACACAGGAACCACAACTTTTCAGCAACTAGCACTTGAACACACACCCATAAATGCATTCCACTTAGCCTTCTGGCCATTACCAGCAGACCAGGCCAAAAACGCCAGCCACCAGTTCCTTGGGAGCAAAGCCCTGAGCCGCAAACAATTTTTTCCCCTCTTCTTTTTCCTTCTACTTCTTCTGTCTCTTTTCCCCCAGCCAGACAAGTAATTGCCTCCCACTCATCCTGCTAGCAGCACACATAGATCCGGACCACAGACAGAGCCTCATGGTAGCATGCCTGCATCAGGGACTCTCAGCTATACCTAGGTGGTGTCCCTGGCCCCAGCACCAACTCCCAGATCCTCAGGAGGGAGAGAGACCTGAATGGTAACCTTGTAGGGCCTGACTGTTCAATGTGGGCTCTCAGCCACAGAAGGAATTACACCCAACTCAACTAGCCAAAGCATCCCAGCAGTCAGGGACTTAGCATGGTCCTCTCAGTGCTTTGCCCTGCATAAAAGATCCTCAAGAGCCCAACACAAATTTTAAAATATGAAGTTGACAGAAGGGGAAAAAAAAGACAACCTAAAAGAAAAATCAATCAGATAACATCAGATTTTTCAGAAGAAACACTACAGGCAAGAAGAGAATGAAGTGAAACATTTTTTTTTAATTTTATTTTTATATTCCCCCATACAATTGCAAACACCCCATTCTGACCCCAATCCTTCCCCTCCCGCCCCCCACCCACCAAAAAGTGTCTCTGGTTCATAGTTTTTTATTGATTTTGATTTTCACTTTCTTATATTCATTTTCCTGGTCCCTTATTTAAGTTTTCTAGATTCCTGCTATGAGTGAGACCATCCGGTATTTTTCTTTTTCTTTTTGGCTTATTTCACTAAGCATGATCCCTTCCAGCGCCATCCATGTTGCTGCAAATTGCATGTGTTTATCTTTTTTGAATGCTCAGTAATATTCCATGGTATATATGTACCACATCTTCTTGATCCAGTCATCTATTTTTGGGCATTTGGGTTGTTCCCAAAGCTTAGCTATTGTAAACAGTGCTGCTATAAACATAGGGGTGCAGGTGCTCTTTGGAATTGATGTTTCTGTGTCCTTTGGGTAAATACCTAGGAGTGGAATTGCTGGATCATATGGAAGCTCTATGTTTAGTAGATCCAGAAATCTCCACACAGCTCTCCATAGTGGTTGGACCAGTTTTCACTCCCACCAACAGTGCAGAAGAGTTCCTTTTTCTCCACACCCTCGCCAACATTTGTTGTTGCTAGTTTTTTTAATATGTGCCATTCTCACTGGTGTGAGATGGTATCTCATGGTAGTTTTGATTTGCATTTCCCTGATTACAAGTGATGTTGAACATTTTTTCATATGTCTGTTGGCCATTTGCATTTCCTCTTCAGAGAAGTTTCTTTTTAGCTCTTCTGCCCATTTTTTGACTGGATTATTTTCTTTGTTGTTGCTGAGTCTCATCAGCTCTTTGCAGATTTTTGTGATCAGTCCTTTATCATTAGTGTTGGGTGCAAAAATGTTCTCCCAGTTGGTGGGGTTTCTCTTTGTTTTTGTTATTGTCTCTTTTGCTGTGCAGAAGCTCTTTAATTTGATGTAGTCCCAGCTGTTTATCTTTGTCTTCACTATCACTGCTTTGGGTGATGTGTCTGTAAAGATGTCTTTGATGTGCAAATCCCGTAGTGTTTTGCCTATATTTCCTTCTATGTATTTTATGGTTTCAGGTCTTATGTCTAGTTCTTTACCCCAAGACAGAAAACAACCAAGAATACTTAATCATGAAAAGATCTCTTTTCTCTATGATGGAAAACTAAAGACATTCTCAGCAAAATCTTCAGAAATTCACTAATACTAAACCCCCACCCCAAGAATATTATAAAAGCCCTAAAACTTAAACCAACAGAGAAATGAATATGAGAACCAAAAAAGTTATAGATAGAAACATAAAATTATTACCAAAAGGTCAATAACAGACTTCCATATATCAATAATCACCCTCAGTTAATGGACTAAATTTACCAGTTAAAAGACACAGAGTAGCATGTTGGATCACAAAACAAAATCCAAACTTCTGTTGCTCCAGAAAACACACCTAAACTCTAAAGATAAGCAAATATTAGAAGTAAAGTGTTGGAAAACAATTCTACCAGCAAATGGTCCCCCAAAGAAGGCAGGGCACCCATACTTTTATCTGGCAAATTAGATTTCAAGCTTAAAAAAAAAAGGGTGGTAAGAGACACTGACGGACATTATACAATGATCAAGAGGAAAATGCACCACAAAGGTTCATTAATCTATATTAATCTATGCTCACCAAATAAAGTGGCACCAAAATACATTAAACACTATCATATCTGAAAACAGATATTGAAGAAAATGCATATATAGTAAGAGATTTCAATATCCCATGCTCATAGAGGGACAGATCAATGAGACGAAAAATATAATAGGGCACAGCAGCCCTAAGTGCAGACCTATACCACTGGAGACTAACAGGATACTGTGCAAAAAAAAAAAAAAAAATACATATTTTTCTCAAGTTCACACAGATCATTCCCCAGGATTTACCATGTACTGTTTCACAAGACAAATATTAACAAGTACATGAAGAGAGAAATCATACCAAGTGTCCTAAGTGTCCTCTTTGATGATAAAGCATCAAACAAAAAATCAGTCATGAAAATAAAGCAAGGAGTTACCACATTACATGGAGGCTGAACAACATGAATGAAAAGCCATTGAATTAATGAGGAAATCAAAGAAGCAATTAAAAAACACCTTGAGACAAATGACAATAAGGACACAAGTTTCCAGAATGTATGGGACATAAAAAAAGCAATAGTAAGAGGAAATTATATTGTAATTCAGGCGCATATCAAGAAGCAAAAAAGAACCAAAAACAAAATAATCTCCCATCTCAAGGAACTAGTAAAAGAGCAACAAGAAATCCAAAAGCCAGTAAACAAAGGAAATAATAAAAAATTAGAGCTGAAATAGATAAAATGGACATGATAAAGACAATCCAAAACATCAATGAAAGCAAAAGATGGTTCTTTGAAAAAACAAATAAAATAGACAAACCTATAGCTAGGCTCACAAATAAATAATGGGAGAAAACTCAAATAGGGTCATAAGTTAAATGAGAGAAATTACAACAGACACAGCAGAAATCCAGAGGATAATTAAAGATTACTATGAACATTCCTATGCAAAAAACTTCAGCAATCTAGAAAATATGTACAAATTCTTAGAACTATAAAATCACTCAAAGCTGAACAAAGAAATAGAAAACTTAGACAAACCAATTATAAGCCATGAAATTGAAACAGTAATCAAAACCCTCCCCCAAACCAAAAGCCCAGGATCAAATGATTTCACAAATAAATTCTATCAGACATTCAAAGAACTAATGCATAGTCTGAAAAAATCTTTCAAAAAAATGAGAAAGAAGGAAAATTACCAGATTTATTTTACAAGGCCAACATTACACTAAAAAAAATAGATAACACACAAAAAGAAAACTACAGACCAAACAAGTCTCCCTATTGAACACAGATGCAAAAGAACTCAATAAAATTTTAGCAAACCAAATCCAACAATGCGTCAAAAGGATCATACATCATGACCAAATGGGATTATCTCAGGGCACAAGGATAGTTCAACATCCATAAATCTATCAATGTAATTTTACCACATCAACGAAAAGAAAAGTAAAAACCATATGACCATATCAAAGATGCTGAGAAAACATTTGATACAGTCCAAAACCCATTTATGATGAAGGCCCTTGAAAAACTCAGGATAGAAGGGATATTCCTTAACATAATAAAAGTCATATATGACAAACCCATAGCTAACATCATTTTTGATGCTGAAAAACTGAAATCTTTCCCATTAAGATCTGGAACAAGACAAGGATGTCCATCTTACCACTGCTCTTCAATATAGCACTGGAAGTTCAAGCTAAGGCAATTAGACAAGAGAAAAACATAAAATGAATCCAAATAGGAGAAAAAATAAGGGAAGCTACTATTATATGCAGATGATATGATAATATACATAAAGAATCCTTAAAAAATCCACAGAAAACCTAATTAAAATAATAAACCAGTTTAGTAAAGTAGCAAGTTACAAAATTAATACATAAAAATCAGTAGCCTCCTATATGCAAACAATTAGCCTGAAGAAGATGACATTAGGAAAACCACCCCATTTATAACTGTACTTAGAAAAATAACATACCTGGGAATAAACCTCACAATGGAGGTGAACAAACCTCACAAAAGAGGTGAAAGGCATATACAATGAAAATTACAAACCATTGTTAAAAGAAATGGAAAGACATGCCTTGTTCATCAATTAGAAAGAATCACATTATCAAAATGGGCATCCTACCAAAAGCAATTTACAGATTAAATGCAATTCCAATAAAAATCTCAATGGTGCTCTTCAAAAAATTAGAACAAATATTGATGAAATTCATAAGTAATCACTAAAATACCTCAAGTAACCAAAACTCTCCTGACTGATAGTAGAAAGAATGGGAGGTATTACACTCCCAGGCCTTATACTATATTACAACGCCATAATAATTAAAAATACAGTGCAGCAGGGTACTGGGGGGAAAAAAAAAGACCCAGGCAAGTGGAATCATATTGAAAAACCAGAAATACAGTCATATATATGTTGTCAACTAATCTATGACAGCTATTCTATTCTTTGCTACAAATGTGCAAAAAATATACGCCAGGCCAAGGATAATCTCTACAATAAATGGTGCCTGGAAAACTGATTTTCTACATGCAAAAGAATGAAACTAGACCACTACCTCACATCATACATGAAAACCTACTCAAAATGGATAAAAGTCTTGAATATAATGCCTGAAACCAAATAGAGGAAAACATTGGTAAAACACTCCATGACATAAACCTCAGAAATATCTTTGAGGACTAAAATCCAGAAGCAAAGAAAATGAAGGAAAAGTTGGGTCTACACCAAATTAAAAACATCTGTGTGGCAAAAAAGTAAATAACCAAAATGAAGAGACTACTGGTTAGGAGAAAATATTTGCACTCTGTACAACTGGTAAGGGGCTATCAAAGATCTACAAAGAACTTAGACAACTCAACAAAAAGAAAGAAAACAACCCAGTCAAAAAAAAAAAATGGGCAGAATTGCTAAAAAGACACTTCTCAAAAGAGGAAATACAAATGGTCAACAGGTTTTGAAAAAAAAACTTACCGTCATTTACAATCAGGGAAATGCAAATCAAAAGCACAAGGAGATACCACCTCACTCCAGTGAGAATGGCCCACATTAACAAAACTGTCAACAACAAATGCTAGTGAGCTTGTGAAGAAAGAGGAACCCTGTTACACTGCTGGTGGGAATGTGAACTGGTTGAGCCACTATTGAAAGGTGTGTGGAGGACCCTCAAATTACTAACAATGATCTACCATATCATCCAGGAATTCCACTCCTAGGAATCCACCCAAAGAACACAAAAAATATCAATTTGAAAGGAAACCTGCTCTCCTCTGTTTATTGCAGCACTATTTCAGCAGTAAGATATGGAAACAACCAAAATGTCCACCCCAAAAAAATAACTGGATCTGGCCTTCCCGGTGGCGCAGCAGTTGAGCACTGGGTTGTGAAGCTGCTTGCAGCCTCTGCTGCGCAGGTTGGATCCCTGGCCGCTGGGAGACCACATGGCGCGCAGACCTCTCCGGCCACCCGCTGCTCCCCTCAGCAGTGTACTTCGGTCCTTCTGCCTGCTCTGCTCCCTGCTCTGGCTCTGGTGAATTCTCTCACCCTCCCGCGCTTCTGACTGTACCCAGTGCTTGTATAAATAAATAAATAAATACATCTTTAAAAAATAAATAAATAAATTAAATAACTGAATCTTATTTAATAAAAAAATATTAAAAAAATAAATAAATAACTGGATCAAAAAGATGCAGTATGTATATACAATGGAATACAAGCAATCAAAAAAATTAACATGCCATTTGCAGCAACATGAATGGAGCTAGAAGAGATTATGCTCAGTGAAATAAGTCAGAAGGAAAAAGAAAAATATTGGATGGTACCATTTATAGGAAGAATTTAGGGAAACTGAACGAAGGGTCAGAAAAAAAAAAAGAGAAAACTTGCAGGCAAACTATAGGTCTGAGGCACACAGCAGGTGAGGGAGAGTGAGAGGGTTCAAAACCAGGAAGGGACTAATCCCACAAGGAACTATGGTGACCTTCATGGGTGACGTGATGTTGGGAGATTTATAGGAACTACATCTGAGGGGAGAAACAAGTATTCTACAAAAATGAACAATGATGTAAGAAAATAAAAAGTTTAAAAATTTAAGAAATTAACATTAACTTAAAACAAAACAAAATAAAACGGTGGCCTATTCCTTAATGTGCATGCTATAGCTTTTTCACAGAGTATTACAATTTTTTATTAATTGGAATTAAAATAAAAATTAGTTCATATGCTATGAATGGTAGCTTTTATGTAAATAATTTGTGATGTAAATCTTTTGTTCTCTGATAAATATCTGAATCTTCATATCAACATACATTTGCTTATACTTTTTTCCATATGGACTCCTCACTTTTTCTCACTTCATTTATGTAAATCTTCCCAAAACTGTAAGCACAAGTTCTAGTCCCACCATCTCCTTAAGCCATGACTGTCAATCCAGTCCCAGAGAATTTTGTTTCGAACTGACAAAATTGGGTTTGTGTTACTGGCATGCAGTTAAAACTAAATCACTAAAGTATCAGTTCTTGAAGCAGAGGAAGTTTATTCGAGTTGTTACCAGCCTGGAATTTGGGGAAAATTTCTCAAATTCATGTGGCTACAGTTAGCAGTTACACTTTATGTAGGAGAACAGGACTTGTGGGACATGTGGAAGAGAGGGAGTTAGGAAAAATTGCTGCTTTACAAGTCTCAAAGGAATTAGAGCAAGCAGACTCAAGGCTACCAGCAATGTCTTCTTTATGATTCATAAATCATTACATGAGAGTTAGAAAAGACAAGGTTTGGTTGCTTGTTTGTTTGCTTCATTTTTCTCTTGTGCTCTTAGGGTCTGAGTGCAATTTAACAATTTGGCTTCAGTTTTATAAAGTAATTTCATCACTTAACGTGTATGTGGTACCAAGAAATAAGCAATAGACAGACTAATTTGAATCCAAGGATGTATAAACATGGGAATTTTATTCTCCCTTGACAATGGATCATTTTCAATCATCTCCAGCGGGATTTTCATTATAGAGGACTCTTCAGTTAAGGATTCATGTAGAAAAATAAGATCTTCGATTAAATGCAATAAAAAGGTTGAAGGAATAATTTAAAATATATCCATATATCCATTTTATTTTATATTATTAACAATTAGATCCAGTTCTAAGAATATATAATGGTACCCTATAGATTTGTTCAATACAAGGGAATAAATATTTGATAAATATAATTATAGATATGTACTTAAAATTGAGTTGAATAAAAATAGGTAATAAATAGTTAAAGAGTCTTTCAATGACTGCTATTCATTGGGTACAATTATGATATTTCTTTATTCTAAAGCCATGTTCTATGGCTTATAAAATGAATCAATACTGGTAATCTAAGTATTTTAATTATCAATTTTTAATGAGTACAAATGCATTAGAATGCATGAATCAGCAACACGTAATCTTATTGTTGAACCAGTTAAAATTTCTTTTATAAATAATTTAAAACTCAATTCAAACTTATGCAATAATTATAGATTAGTGTTTGATACTCCAGACATAGCATATTTTTTTTTTTTAAACTTTTTTTTTTTTTAATAGAGGCATGTTTTATTTATTTATTTATTTGTTTGTTTGTTTGTTTTGTTTATACATGCACTGGGTACAGTCAGAAGCGCGGGAAGGTGAGAGAATTCACCAGAGCCTGAGCGGGGAGCAGAGCAGGCAGAAGGACCGAGGTACACTGCTGAGGGGAGCAGCGGGCGGCAGGAGAGGTCTGCGCGCCATGTGGGACCCTCCTCCGGTGGCCGGGGAGCAGCCGGGGATCGAACCGGCGCCGCAGAGGCCGCGGGCAGCTTCGCAACCCAGCGCTCAACCGCTGCGCCAACCGGGGAGGCCCCATAGCATATGGTTTTATTGAGAGGGTTGAGAAAATATTTAATTAATTTCCCTTATGTTTATTGAGGGTCATTGTATGTTTTAGATTCATTTCTATGACTAGAAAAATAAGAAAATTTTCTGGGCTTCATATCAGCAATTCAATGTCAATAAATGCTACTTAGATATCTGTCAGAGTAAGAAAAGTCTTTTATTACAAGCACCCTTCAAATAATAGAAGGCCTAACTGGACAACATCTTGTTGAATCTATGTTTCTGAAATAATCATGAGCGATGAAATTGTTGTTATTTATCAAATAACTGGTTCACACCCCTGATTGACCTTGAGCACTGTATTAGTTTGTTTATACCTTCCAAATTTCAATAGCTTGCAATGTGGAGATATTTCACATTTATATCACTTATTGGGTGTGAATCAAGTACAATTCAATTCCGTCAATCTTATGTTGAAAACTCACTAGCCCCCATTGAGTTAGTACTGTCAAGGGAAAGAAATAAGAATAATAGTCAAAGTGGATAATGGCTCTTAAAGTTTCCATTTGTAATGTGAAATCCTTTTATTTGTTTCATTTGTCTGAACATGTTACACAGTGAAATTTCTATTAAAAAGAAATGGGAAATATGTGATTGTTTGAAAGAAAATATTCCCCTTTATAACCAGGTATAATGATTGTACTTCTTGAATGATACAATAGAATTTAACATATGTTCTGGTCTGTGTTTGTGTAATGTTAACTACACACAGACCGCCCTGTATTATGTTCTCATACTAATGATGATTTTACTACTTTTTTATAATGATGCACACAAAATCAGTGGCATAAAAACAATAAGCATTTGTTTCACTCAAGTCTAAATATTGGTTGGTTGAATTGTGGAGTTCATTGTGATTCCAAATACCTCTTAATTTTCTGAAACACATGCTCATGGTGATTCAACTTTCAGGGAGAAACCATTTACAGAATAGGCTGAGACTACAATACACTCACTTTTATTCAAATTCTATTAGTCATATGGTCGGGATCAATATCAAGGGATCAAGAGTACATACTCCTTCATGTATATAGTATAAGTATGGGGAGGGAATAATATTTGCAGACTAATGACCCAATCTCTCAGGTTCCATTGAGCAAATATTAGACAGACATCACTATTTTCTAGGTATAGAAGTAGGTTTTCAAAGTATATTCTTTCCATTGTGTATATGCACCACATCCTTTTTTTTACTTTATATATTTTTACATAATTTTTCATTTTTTTGGTTTTTTTTAATTTATTTTTAATGCTATTTTCTTTTTACATCATTGATCATTTTTAAACAATATTTACTTCCACCAACCCCCTCAGGTTTAGTCCCCATAGAATTTGTTTCCCCAATGCACCCGTGCACCATCAACACAGACCCCTGTGCTCCTCCCTCCCTCTCTCTGATCCCTCTCCCTCCTCCTCCCCTGAAGTATGTCTCTGATTTATAATTGTCTGATTTTGCTTTGCTGTGTTTTGTACTGTTACTATTTTTTTTACCCTGATGTCTTATTTTGTTCCCCTACATTCCTGTTATAAGTGAAACCATGGGATATTTTTCTTTTTCCATCTGGCTTATTTCACTGAGCATAATTCCTTCTAGCTCCATCCACATTGCTGCAAATGGCATGAGTTTATCTTTTTGGATTGCTGAATAATATTCCATTGTGTATATATACCACATCGTCTTGAGCCAGTCATCTATTTTTGGGCATTTGGGTTGATAACAGGTTTTACCTATTGTAAATAGTGCTGCTATAAACATAGGGGTACAGGTGTTCTTTTGAATCAATGTTTTTTTTTGTCCTTTGGGTAGATTCCCCTAATAGTGGAACTGCAGGGTCATGTGGTAGCTCTACTTTTAGTAGACTGAGGAACATCCTGACAGCTTTCTATAGTGGTTGGGCCACTTTGCACTCCCACCAGCAGTGCAGGAGAGTTCCTTTTTCATCACATTCTCACCATCATTTGTTGTTGCTTGTTTTTTTTGATATGTGACATTCTTACTGGTGTAAGGTGGTATCTCAGTGTGCTTTTGATTTGCATTTCCCTGATTATAAGGGATGTTGAACATTTTTTCATATGCCTGTTGGCCATTTGCATTTCTTCTTTGGGGAAATGTCTTTTGAGTTCTTCTGCCCATTTCTTGACTGGATTGTTTATTTTGTTTTTGTTGAGCCATGTGAGTGCTTTATACATCTTTGTGATCAGTCCCTTATCATTAATGGAGTGCAAAGATTTTTTCCCAATCAGTGGGGTATCTCTCTGTTTTGGTTAATGTCTCTTTTGTTGTACAGAAGATTTTCATTTTGATGTAATCCCGGTGTTTATCTTTGCCTTCACTATCAATGCTTTGGGTGATGAGTCTTTAAAGATGTTTCTGAGATGTATGTCTTACAGTGTTTTACCTATATTTTCTTCTATGTATTTTATAATTTCAGGTCTTATGTCCAGTTCTTTTATCCACTTTGAGTTGATTTTTGTTCATGGTGAGAGGTAGTGGTCTAGTGTAATTTTTTGCATGTGGAGGTCCAGTTTTCCCAGCACCATTTATTGAACAAACTGTCCATGTTCCACTGCATATTCTTTGCATATTTGTCAAAGATCAGTTGTCCGTATAAGTGTGGCTTTATTTCTGGGCTCTCTATTTGATTCTATTTGGTCTGTGTGTCTGTTTTTGTTCCAATACCAAACTATTTTAATTATTATAGATTTGTAGTATAGCTTGAAGTTTGGAAGTGTGATACCTCCTTTCTCCTTTGTTTTCATCAGTAGGGTTTAGGCTCTTCGTGGTTTTTTGTGGTTCCATATGAATTTCATCAGTATTTGTTCTATTTCTTTGAAGAATGTCATTGAGATTTTTATTGGAATAGCATTGAATCTGTATATTGCTTTTGGGAGGATGGCCATTTTAATAATGTTCATTCTTCCAATCCATGATCAGGGGATTCCTTTCCAATTTTTTGTGTCTTCTTCAATTGTTTTTAACAGTGTTTTATAATTTTCTTTGTATATGTCTTTCACATCTTTTGTTAGGTTTATTCCCAAGTATTTGATTTTTTTTGGTTTTAATTATAAAAGGTATGGTTTTCTTGATTTCTTCTTCCGATGGATTGTTTGTGTATTGTTTGTGTATTGTTTGTTTTTGTTTATACTGATTTTTGAGTGTTGATTTTTTATCTTGCTCTTTTACTGAACTGATTGAGTAGTTTGAGTAGTTTTTCTGTGGAGTTTTTAGGTTTTCTATGTATATTATCATATCTTCTTCAAATAGTGATAGTTTTACTTCTTCTTTCCCTATTTGAATTCCTTGTATGTTTTTCTCTTGTCTTATTGCCCTGGCTAGGACTTCCAGTATTATATTAAAAAGCACTGCTGAGGGAGGACATCCTTGTCTTGTTCCTGATCTTAAAGGAAAGGCCTTCAGCTTTTCGCCATTGAGAATAATGTTGACAGTGGGTTTGTTCTATATGGCTTTTATCATGTTAAAGTATGTTCCTTCTATCCCGAGAATTTCAAGGGCTTTCATCATAAATGGATGTTGGACTCTGTTGAATGCTTTATCAGCATGTATTGATATGATCATATGGTTTTTATTTTTCTTTTTGTTGATGTGTTGGATTACATTGATCGATTTTTGTATGTTGAAACATCCTTGTGCCCCTGGAATGAATCCCACTTGATTGTGGTGTATTATACCTTTGATGCATTGTTGGATTCTGTTGGCAAGGATTTTGTTGAGGATATTTGCATCAGTGTTCATTAGGGAGATCGGCCTATAATTTTTTTTTTGTGCTCTTTGTTTGGTATTGGTATTAGTGTAATGTTGGCTTCATAGAATGCTTGGTAGTATTCCTCCGTTTTCAATTTTTTGAAGGAGTTTGCCTCAATTTCAGTGGTTATAAATGGTCTGTTTAGTTGTTCTATTTCTTCTTTGCCCAGTTTTGGATGATTGTTCTAGGAATTTGTCCATCTGTTCTAGGTTGTTGATTTTGCTTGCATATAAGTGTTCATAGTTATCTCTGATTATTCTTTTCATTTCTACTGAATCTTTTGTATTTTCTCCTCTTTCATTTATAATCCTATGCATATGTGTTTTCTCCCATTTTTATTTTGTGAGCCTTGCTAGAGGTTTGTCTATTTTGTTTATATTTTCAAAGAACCAACTTTTGGTTTCATTGATCTTTTGGATTGTTTTTTTAATTTCTATTTCATTTATATCTGCTTTGATTTTTATTATTTCCTTTCTTCTACCAGCTTTAGGATTTTTTTGTTGGTCTTTTTCTAGCTCTTTGGGATGTGAGATTAGGTTGTTTCTTTGAGTTGTTTCTCATTTCTTGATGTGAGCCTGTATGCTCTATATTTTCCTTTTATTACTGCTTTTGATGCATCCCATACATTCTGGAAAGTGGTGTCCTTCTTTGATCTCCTCATTAGTCCAGTGGTCTTCCAGTAGTGTGGATTCAATCTCCATGAAGTGGGAGGGTTTCTTGTTTTCTTTTCTTGATTAATTTCTACTTTATGATCTGAGCAGATAGTTAGAATGATTTTGATCTTCATGTATCTGTTGATGTTTGTGGTGTGTCCCAGTATGTGATAGATTCTGGAGAATGGTCCATGCGCACTTGAGAAAAATGTGTACTCGGATTTTTTTGGATGCAGTGTCCTATAGATGTCTGTTAAGTCATCAGTTCTATGTATTTAGAACTCTAATGTCTTTGTTTACTTTTTGTCTCATTGATCTGTCCAATGGTGAGAGTGGGCTGTTGAAGTGTCCCACTATATATCTATTTTCTTTACTATCTGTTTTCAGAACTGATAATAATTGACTAATATATTTTGATGCCCCTTTATTTGGTGAGTACATGTTGGTGAGTGTTATATCTTCCTGATGTATTGTCCCCTTGATAATAGTGTCCATCTATGTCTCTTTTTACCTTTTTTAATTTGAAGTCAATGTCATCTGATATAAATATGGCTATTCCTGCCTTCTTTTTTGGTCTGTTTGCTTGTAGAATTGTTTTCAAACTCTTTTCTTTTTTTTTTTTTTTTTTTTGGTGGGACCCTTGCCTGCAGCTGGGGAACGAACTGGCGCTGCGGAGGCTGCGGGCAGCCTCGCAGCCCAGTGCTCAACTGCTGTGCCACCAGGGGAGGCCCTGTTTTCCAACTTTTACTTTTAGTCTATGTTTATCTTTTGTGGTTAAATGTGTTTCCTGGTGACAGTAGAATGTTGGATTTTTTTTTATTAATCCAGGCTGCTACTCTGTGTCTTTCTATGGATGAGTTTTATCCATTTACATTTAGAGTTAATATCGATAGGTTGGCATCTGTATTTGCCATTTTTTTGTCTATTTTATTATTCTATTCCTTGCTTTATTCTGTTCTTCTTGTTCGGGGTTTTTGGTTGTAGCTTTAGGACTTAGTGTAGAATTTGTGGAGTGGGGGTTTAGTTGAAATGAATTTCTGGAGTTTCTGTTTGTCTGAGAAGGTCCATATCTTTTCTTTGTAGAGGAAGGAGAGCTTTGCAGGGTAAAGTATTGCTGGTAGGCATTTGCTATCTTGAAGCTTGATGAATATGTGATTCCATTCTCTTCTTGCCCATGTTTCTTCAGAGGAGTTTGAAGTTACCTGATTGGTTTTTCCTTATATGTTGTCTGTTTCTTCCCCCTTGCCAATTTCATTATTTTTTCCTTGTCTTGGACTCTTGAAGTATTACTACTATGTGTCTTGTTGTAGTTTTCTTTTCATTGTGGTATTTGGGATTTCTTCTTGCTTCTTGTATGCCTATATTCATCTTCTTTTTCATGTTTAGGAATTCTTCTTCAATTATCTCCTTGAATTATTTCTCAGTTCCTTTGTCTTTCTCCTCACCTTCTGGAATGCCTATAACTCTTGCATTTCCTCTATTCATGGTATCTGATTGGTTGTCTAAGAGTATCCTCATACTTCTTCATTCGTACTTCTACTCCTTTTCTCTTTTTTTTTTCTTTTTTTTAATAAATTTTATTTTTATATTGCCCATACAATTGCAACCCCCTTATTTTGACCCCAATCCCTCCCCTCCCTGCACCTGACCCCAATGGAGTGTCTCTGGTTCATAGTTGTTTGTTGATTTTGATTTTCACTTTCTTATAGTTATTCATTTTCCTGCTCCCTTATTTAAGTTTTCTAGATTCCTGCTATGAGTGAGACCATCCGGTATTTTTCTTTTTCTTTCTGGCTTATTTCGCTGAGCATGATCCCTTCCGGCACCATCCATGTTGCTGCAAATTGCATGTGTTTACTTTTTTGAATGCTGAGTAATATTCCATGCTGTATATGTACCACATCTTCTTGATCCAGTCATCTATTTTTGGGCATTTGGGTTGTTTCCAAAGCTTAGCTATTGTAAACAGTACTGCTATAAACATAGGGGTGCAGGTGCTCTTTGGAATTGATGTTTCTGTGTCCTTTGGGTAAATACCTAGGAGTGGAATTGCTGGATCATATGGAAGCACTATGTTTAGTAGATCCAGAAATCTCCACACAGCTGTCCATAGTGGTTGGACCAGTTTGCACTCCCACCAACAGTGCAGGAGAGTTCCTTTTTCTCCCCAACCTCACCAACATTTGTTGTTGCTAGTTTTTTTAATATGTGCCATTCTCACTGGTGTAAGATGGTATCTCATGGTAGTTTTGATTTGCCTTTCCCTGATTACAAGTGATATTGAACATTTTTTCATATGCCAGTTGGCCATTTGCATTTCCTCTTCAGAGAAGTTTCTCTTTAGCTCTTCTGCCCATTTTTTGACTGGATTATTTTCTTTGTTGTAGTTGAGTTTCATCAGCTCTTTGCAGATTTTTGTGATCACTCCTTTATCATTACTGTTGTGTGCAAAAAATTTCTCCCAGTCAGGGGGTTTCTCTTTGTTTTTGTTATTGTGTCTTTTGCTGTGCAGAAGCTCTTTAATTTGATGTAGTACCAGCTGTTGATCTTTGCCTTCACTATCACTGCTTTGGGTGATGAGTCTGCAAAGATGTCTTTGATGTGCATATCACGGAGTTTTTCACGTATATTTCCTTCCATGTATTTTATGGTTCCAGGTCTTATGTCTAGTTCTTTAATCCATTTTGAGTTGATTTTTGTGTATGGTTTGAGGTAGTGGTCAAGCTTCATTCTTTTGCATGTAGTGACACAGTTTTCACAGCACCATTTATTGAACAAACTTTCTTTGCTCCAAAGCATAGTCTTTGCTCCTTTGTCAAAGATTAGTTGACCATAAATCTATGGGTTTATTTCTGGATTTTCTATTTGATTCCATTGGTCTGTGTGTCTGTCCTTCTTCCAATACCATGCAGTTTTGATGATTATGGCTTTGTAGTATAGTTTGAAGTCTGGGAGTGTGATGCCTCCATTACCTTCTTTTTTTTCAGGAGAGTTTGGCTACTCGGGTGATTCCATATGAATTTCATCAATAATTATTCTATTTCTTTGAAGAATGACATTGAAATTTTGATTGGAATAGCATTGAATCTGTATATTGCTTTTGGTAGGATGGCCATTTTAATAATGTTTATTCTTCCATGAGCAGGGGATGTCTTTCCATTTCTTTGTGTCTTCTTCTATTTCTTTTAACAGTGTTTTATAGTTTTCTTTGTATAGGTCCTTTACCTCTTTTGTTAGATTTATTCCCGAGTATTTGATTTTTTTTGTTTCGATAATAAAAAGGATGGTTTTTTTGATTTCTTCTTCTTCATATTTATTGTTTGTGTATAGGAAGGCTACTGAATTTTGCGTGTTGATTTTGTATCCTGCCACTTTACTAAACTGATTGATGAGTTGAATTAGTTTTTCTGTGGAGTTTTTGGGGTTCTCTATACATATTATCATATCATCTGCAAATAGTGATAGTTTGACTTCTTCTTTTCCTTTTTGGATTCCTTGTATATCTTTCTCTTGTCTTATTGCTCTGGCTTGGACTTCCAGTATTATATTGAAAGGCAGTGGTGAGTGTGGACATCCTTGTCTTGTTCCAGATCTTAACAGAAATGCTTTCATCTTTTCGCCATTGAGAATGATAGTGGCTGTTGGCTTGTCATATATGGCCTTCATGATGTTGAGGTATGTTCCTTGTATCCCAAGAATTTCAAGGGCTTTTATCATGAATCGGTGTTGCACTTTGTCGAAAGCTTTCTCGGCATCTATTGATATTATCAAATGGTTTTTATATTTCTTTGTGTTGATGTGTTGGATAATATTGATTGATTTTCGGATGTTGAACCATCCTTGTGTCCCTAGAATGACTCCTACTTGGTCGTGGTGAATTATCTTGTGGATACATTGTTGGATTCTGATAGCTAAAATTTTATTGAGGATTTTTGCATCAGTGTTCATTAGGGAGATTGGCCTATAGTTTTCCTTTTTTGCGTTGTCCTTATTCGGTTTTGGTATTAGTGTAATGTTGGCTTCATAGAACGTGTTTGGTATTGTCCCTTCCTTCTCAATTTTTTGGAAGAGTTTGTGAAGGATGGGCACTAATTCGTCTCTGAATCTTTGGTAGAATTCATTTGTAAATCCATCAGGTCCTGGGCTTTTGTTTTTGGGAAGGTTTTTGATTACCATTTCAATTTTGCTAATTGTAATTGGTCTGTTTAGGTGTTCTATTTCTTCTTTATCTAGCTTTGGGTGATTGTAGAGTTGTAGGAATTTGTCCATCTCCTCTAGATTGTTGAACTTGTTTCCATATAACTGTTCATAGTAGTTACTGATTATTCTTTTGATTTCTGCTGTGTCCGTTGTGATTTCTCCTCTTTCATTTGTGATCCTGTTTATTTGTGCTTTCTCCCTTTTTTCCTTTGTGAGCTGGCTAGGGGTTTGTCTATTTTATTTATTTTTTTGAAGAACCAGCTCTTGATTTCATTGATCTTTTGGATTGTTTTTTTAATTTTGATTTCATTTATTTCTGCTTTGGTTTTTATTATTTCTTTTCTTCTACTGGTTTTGGGGTTTTTTTGTTGTTCTTTTTCTAGATGTTTGAGATTCGAGATTAGGTTGTTTCTTTGAGTTCTTTCTTGTTTCTTGATGTGAGCCTCTATTGCTATATATTTTCCTCTTATTACTGCTTTTGCTGCATCCCATACATTTAGGATATTGGTGTCCTCCTTGTCATTCAATTCAAAGAATTTTTTAATTTCTTCTTTGATCTCCTCGTTAGTCCAGTGGTCTTCCAGTAGTGTGGTTTTTAACCTCCATGAGGTAGAAGAGCAACTTTCCTTCTTTTTATGGTTTATTTCTAGTTTTATGTCTTCGTGGTCAGAAAAGACGGTTGGTATGATTTCAATCTTGGTGTATCTGTTGGTGTTAGTCTTGTGTCCCAGTATGTGATCAATCCTAGAGAATGGTCCGTGTGCACTTGAGAAAAATGTGTACTCAGGTATTTTTGGGTTTAGTGTTCTATAGATGTCTGTTAAGCCCAAGCTCTCTAGAACCTTATTTAGAGCTTAAGTGTCTTTACTTATTTTTTGTCTCGTTGATCTACCCATTGTTGTTAGTGGTGTGTTGAAGTCTCCCACTGCATATGTGTTTTCTCTGATGTCTGTTTTCAGAGATGACAATAATTGTCTGATATATTTTGGTGCTCCTTCATTTGGTGAATATATGTTAATGAGTGTTATTTCTTCTTGAAGTATTGTCCCCTTGATCATAATGTAGTGACTTTTGGGGTCTCTTTTTTTCTTTTTGAGTTTGAAATCTGTTTTATCTGATATAAGTATAGCTGTTCCTCCTTTCATTTTTGGTCCATTTGCTTGTAGGATTGTTTTCCATCCTTTAACTTTGAGTCTATTTTTATCTTTTCTAGCTAAATGTGTTTCCTGGAGACAGCAAAAGGTTGGATTTTGTTTCTTAATCCAGCCTGTGACTCTGTTTCTTTTTATTGAAGAGTTTAGACCATTTACATTTAGAGTTAATATTGATATGTTAGCATCTGTATTTGCCATTGTGTTTGTCTTTCCTTTGATTTTATTTATTTATTCTTTTAATAACTTTTTTTTTTTTTTGGCCTTCTTTCATTGTTATTCATCCCTCCAAGTTTCTGGCTTTAGGACTCCTTGTAGTATTTTTTGGAGTGGGGGTTTAGTCATAATGAAATTCCAGAGTTTCTATTTGTCTGGGAAGGTTTTAATTCTTTCTTCATAGAGGAAAGAGAGCTTTGTGGGATAGAGTATTCTTGGTTGGCATCTGTTTTCTTGGAGTCTGTTGCCTATGTCCCTCCACTCTCTCCTTGCCCGTAGTGTTTCTTCAGAGAAGTCTAATGTCAGTCTGATTGGTTTTTCTTTGAATGTTATCTGTTTCTTCCCTCTTGTCAGCTTCATTATTTTTTCCTTGTCTTGGATTCTTGGGAGCTTTACTATTATATGCCTTGCTGTATTTTTCCTTTAATCATGGAAGTTTGGTGTTCTTCTTGCTTCTTGTATATGAATTTTCAGCTCCTTCTTCACGTTTGGGAAGTTCTGTTCAATTATTTCCTTGAATATTTTCTCTGTTCCTACATCTCTCTCCTCTCCTTCTGGGATTCCTATAACTCTTATATTTGCTTTCCTCATGGAGTCAGATAGTTCCCAAAGTCTTTCTTCGGTCTTTTTCCTTTGTACTTCTCTTTCCTTTTCCGTTTTAGTTCTTTTTATATCTGTGTCTTCAAGAGTACTTATTCGTTCTTCCATTTCATCTATTCTGTTTTCATTGCTTTCCCCAGAGTTCTTTAGCACCTCCATTAATTCTTTGATCTCCTGCATTTCTTTTACTTCCCTCTTTAGGGACTCAATTTCATCTTCTGATCATTATTTTTATCATTATTTTTCCCTTATCATTGTTTTCCTTTATGACTTCTGTCAGTTTTTTAATTGTGGCGATTTTAAATTCTCTTTCTGGAAGGCTCAGAAGTTCTTCCAAGTTACTGTCGTTGCAATCTGGGGGGTGGTTTTCTTTTTGTGGTGTGCTTTTTTCCTGAGGAGTTGCTGGGTTGCATGTGTGTTTTCTACTCCCTACTGCCTGTTTTCTAGTTTGCCATATTCCTTGGGACACTGTGTTGCTGGTACTGGCCGGCATCTTGGGCGAACTTCCCAGCTCACCTCTGGCTCCTCTGGGAGCCTTCTGCCAGTTTCAAGCAGTCTTTACTGAAGAAAGGTCCTTGTTCTAAATTGCTGATGCGGGGATGCGCTCCCCTGCATGCCCTGTTTTCCCCGGTGGTGGGTGCTGCTCCCCTCTGGGCTCAGACTGCAGGCCAGAAGAGCCTGGCGTGGACAAGCTTCCCAGCTCACTTCTGGCTCCTCTGCGACCCTTCTGCCGGTTTCAAGCAGTCTCTATTGAAGAAAGGTCCCTGTTCTAAAATCTTCTTTTCTCTTTTTGCTCTTTTTATTTCTGTACATTTGATAGTACAGATCCAAACTTCCATTTCATAGATTCCTTTTTCATTGCTTTTCCCAGAGTTCTTTTATTTCCTGTAGTAATCTTTTAATCTCCTGTGTTTCTTTTCTATCCTTTCTTAATGTCTCAATTTAGTTCTCTTTAGTTCTTTCCTTTCTTAAGGTCTCAATTTCATTCTTCAGTTTAGTGATTATTTGTCTCAAATCATTTTTTCCTTTTCATTTTCTTTCTGCTTTTACTCATGATGATCATTAATTCTCTATCTGCTAGGTCAAGGAGTTTTTCCATGTCATTGTTGAGCCCTGGTGACTGTATTTCTTCTTGTGGTGTGTCCTCCTGAGGGCTTGCTTGGTTATTTATATTTCTTCTTCTCCCTGTTGTTTGCTTTCTAATTAGTTCTGTGTGTTGGGACGTTGTGCCCCTCATGTTGGCGGGCATCTCTTTGGAGTGTTTCTTTCGGGGTGTTGGAAACTGTTTACCAGGCTGAGTCCAGCACTATTATGCCAAAATTCCACCAGGGTGTTGATGCTGTGTTGCTGGGTACTGTCCCTTACAGTTCCCTCCCTCTGTATTTACTCAGTTCCAACAGGGAATCAGCTATTTGGTCACTTGGTGGCACCAGAGACTGATATTTGCTGACCTGTGAGTTTTCTTAGTGGTTCTCTGAGAAATGGAAGGGGGCAAGGGGAGCACCTCAACACAAGTGCTCTTATTTAACACAAGTGCTTTGTCTGCCCCTAGTTCACCTGGTGCTGTACGCACAGCTGTATGGATCTTGTGCCCTGAATTCTGTACTCCAGGTCTCAGTTCCAGTGCTATCAGATCCAAAACACTGTGCCCGCTGCTATGGCATGTCCCATGCCCCAGATCCTGCACCTGGCCCTCAGTTCCAGAATGGGGCCTTGCTCCATGCCTTATTTCCCTTCTTATCCCCATTTGTGGCCCACCATCTCTCAGAGCCTGAGGGTGTTTTTGGGATCCCTGGCTTCCCACTCTCAGGATGTTGGTGATTTTGTTCTGGTCACTAGGTGGCGCCAGAGGTCTTTCCTATTATCCTTCCAAAACAGTGCTTTTTCCAGTGGGTCTCTGGGGAACAGAGTGGGGGTGGTGTAGAGCGCCTCAACGGTGTGGGAGTGCTGAGTCTTCCCTGTGCCCAACTGTCCTGGGTACCCACACCCTGAATTTCGTGCCCCAGTTCTAAGTTCCAAAGCCCTCAAATACAGGACGAGGGTGGTAGCCCAGTTCAATGTCTGCAGAAATGGCACCTTTTGCACCCCACTCTGGTGTGCCTGGTTTCTGATTACTCAGTGAGAGACATTCACCTCAGTGATAGCTCCCACTTGTCTTCCTACAAACCCAGGTCGCAAGCACAGGGATCTGGGCAGCTGTGATCTGTGTGTACGCTGCTTTTCTGCGCAAGCTTACTGCTGGCCTTGGGCTATTTGTTTGTCTCTCCATGGAGTCCTTGTTTTCTCTAATGGTGCCCACTTCCGTGGCGATTCTCGCACATTTCTCCACAGTTTCCGTTCACAGTGTGCGGGGCCTGCAATAGTGGAAAGGTCCACTCACAGTCCCACTTTGTGTGTTTTTTTTCTTGTTGTTATTGTTTTTTCTTTCTGTTGGTCTGAGTGTGCTGACTTTGTGGGTGGGGGAGGGTAGTAGGGTTCTGAGCTTTCCTCTTTTCTTGTCCTCTTTTATGGCAACTTTCCTCTTCAGGCAGTTTGCCAGAGTCGCCCCACCCCATTTATCTTCTGTGTCTTGGTTTTAGCAGGGAACTGCTGCTTTTCCTCCCTATTAACTTTTTTTTAATGTGAGGACTTACTCACAGCATTTCCCCACCACCATGTTGATCTATCTCCTATCTATGCAATTTTTCATTTTTGCACAATGTATGCATTCTCATCTTGGTTATAGTCCCCATACAATTCATAAATCTTCTTGAGCCAGTCATCTATTTTGGGTCATTTGGTTTGTTCCCATAGCTTATCTATTGCAAATTGTGATGCAATAAACATAGGGGTGCAGGTGTCCATTTGAATTAATGTGTCCTTTGGGTAAATACCTTGGAGTGGAATTGCTGGATCATATGGAAGCTCCATTTTTAGCAGGTTGAGGAACCTCCACACAGCTTTAGATAGCGGTTGAATATTACTCAGCAATCAAAAAAGATAAACTCATGTCATTTGCAGCAACAAGGATGGAGCTAGAAGGGATCATTCTCAATGATATAGGTCAGAAAGAAAAAGAAAAGTACTGCATGGTCTCACTTATAGCAGGAATGTAGAGGATCCAAATAAAGGATCAGGAAAAAACTAATTATAATAAAGTAAAAATCAAAATAAACAGGCAACTATAAACCAGAGACATACTATGCAGGGGGCGGGGAGAAGAAGGGTGTAGGATCAAAACAAGAGTGAGAAGAGCACAAGGGTCCATGGTGATAGTTCACAGATGAAGGAGTGGAGGGAATTTTAGAGACTATAACCAAGATGAAATGCATACATTGGGAGCCTCCCTGGTGGCACAAGGGGTTAAGCACCACTCTATGAAGTGATCCACAGCCTCTTCAGCATGAGTTCGATCCCTGGCCATCCAGGTAGCAACCCACATGGTGAGGCAGACCGCTCCTGTCTCACCAGCTGCTCCCCTTAGTAGCGTATTTCAGTTGGTCTGCCTGTTCTGTTCCCCACTCTGTCTCTGGTGAATCCTCTCACCCCCCATATCGCTGGCCTTGACCCCAGCTCATGTATGCATAAATAAATAAATCTTTAAAAAAAAAGAAAAGAAAATGCCTACATTGTACAAAAATTAAAATTGATGTAAAAAATATATTTAAAACTAAATTAATTAATCAATTAACTAAATTAATAAAACTAAATTAATTAAACAAAAGGAAAAGAAAAAGTAAAAAAAAAAGTATATTCTTTCAAGAACACACACAAAAACACCAACACACACAAACAGATGGTGCCAATATATGTGAGGAAAATGTTAAAAAGTACGGTATAAAAATGACAAAGTAACTGATTAATACTGGATAAATAAGGATGAATTCTCCATTACAGTGATATTTCAGTAGAGTTCTGAAGAATTTGAGGGAGTAACTATGCATGTTTCTGTTAGTAAAGTGTTTTAAGGAATTAAAGTGAATTATGGTCCTAAAGTAGGAGCCTAGTTAGAATGTGCAAAGAACAAAAATTAGAAAAATGTTCCATAATATAATGAAAGGCAAATTGATGCTAAAGCTTACATGGAGAGATCAAAGACCCAGAATAGCCAACACAATTTTGGAGGACAAAGTTAAATTGACACTACCTAGCTTCAAGGCCTACTATAAAACTATGATAACTGAGATAATGTGGTATTGGCAGAAGAATAGACATAAGTATCAATGGAACAGTATAGTAAGAATGGAAATAAACCCACATAAATACAGTGAATTTATCTTTGGCAAAAGAGCAGAAGGAATACAATGGGAAAAGATAGTCTTTACAACAAATAGTGCTGTAACAACTTGGTGTTCACATGCAAAATAATTAAGCATAGACATTACACACCACACAAAAACTAATAAAAAATTAATTGTTGTCATAAATATAAATTTCAGAACTGTATAAATATAAATATAAATTTCAGAACTGTAAAACTGAAAGATAACATGGGGAAAAAAACAGTTCTGGAAGGACACTAGGAAAGATCTCTGGCGCCACCTAGCGACCAGAAAAAATCACCAACATCTTGTTACTTGGAAACCAGGGGTCCCAAACACA
Source organism: Talpa europaea (assembly GCF_964194135.1). NCBI lineage: Eukaryota > Metazoa > Chordata > Mammalia > Eulipotyphla > Talpidae > Talpa > Talpa europaea. The sequence goes on along the minus strand of NC_140080.1, from coordinate 43,279,116 downwards.
CCCTCAGGTTCTGAGAGAGGATGTCATGCAAACGGGGGTAAGGAGGGATATAAGGCATAGGACAAGACCCGATCCTAGAACTGAGAGCCAGGTGCAGGATCCAGGGCATGGGACATGCTAATAGTAGGGGGCACTGCACAGGGTGACAGCAAGCATTTTGGATCTGATAGCCATGGAAATGAGACCTAGCTAGAGTGCAGAATTCAGGGCATGAGATTCATACAGCTACGGGCACAGCACCAGGTAAACATAGGGCAGACACAGCACACAGTTTGAATAAGAGACCCTGTGATGAGGTTCCCCTCTGCCACCGCCTGTTTCTCAAAGAACCACTGGGAAAAAGCACAGGTCAGCAAGTATGGGTCTCTGGTGCCACCTAGTGACCAGAACAAAACCACCAAATAGCTTATTCCCTGTTGAAACTGAGTAAATACAGAAGGAGGGAACTGTAAGGGACAGTACCCAGCAACACAGCATCAACACCCTAGTGGAGTTTTGGCATAACTGTGCTGGACTCGGTCTGGTAAACAGTTTCCAACACCCCTAAAGGAACACTCAAAAGAGATGCCCACCAACACCAGATGCACAATGTCTCAACGCATAGAACTAATTAGAAAGCAAACAACAGGGAGAAGAAAAAATACAAATAACCAAGCAAGCCCTCAGGAGGACACACCACAAGAAGAAATACAGTCACCAGAGCTCAACAATGACATGGAAAAACTCCTTGGCCTATCAGATAGAGAATTAATGATCATCATGATTAAAAAGCAGAAAGAAAATGAAAAGGAAAAAATGATTTGAGACAAACAATCACTAAACTGAAGAATGAAATTGAGACCTTAAGAAAGGAAAGAAAAGAAACACAGGAGATTAAAAGATTACTAGAGGAGACAAAAGAAATCTGGGAAAAGAAATGAAAACAAAATCAATGAAATGGAAGAATGGATCAGTACTATTGAAGATACAGAAATAAAAAGAGAAAAAGAGAAAAGGAGAGAGAAGTGCAAAATGAAGAAGTATGAGGATACTCGTAGACAACTACCAGACTCCATAACGAGGAAATGTAAGAGTTATAGGCATTCCAGAAGGTGAGGAGAGAAACAAAGGAACTGAGAAATTATTCAAGGAGATAATTGAAGAAAACTTCCCAAATATGAAAAAGGAGATGAATATACACATACAAGAAGCGAGAAGAAATCCCAAATACCACAATGAAAAGAAAACTACAGCAAGACACATAATAGTAATGCTTCAAGAGTCCAAGACAAGGAAAAAATAATGAAACTGGCAAGGGGAAAGAAACAGATAACATATAAGGAAAAACCAATCAGGTTAACTTCAGACTCCTCTGAAGAGACACTACAGGCAAGAAGAGAATGGAGTAACATATTCAGCAAACTTCAAGACAGCCAATGCCAACCAAGAATATTTTACCCTGCAAAGCTCTCCTTCCTCTACAAAGAAAAGATATGGACCTTTTCAGACAAACCGAAACACCAGAAATTCATTACAACTAAACCCCCACTCCAAAAAATTCTACACTAAGTCCTAAAGCCACAACCAAAAGAGGAATGAACAAGAAGAACAAAATAAAGCAATGAATAAAATCACAAGAAAAGACAAACAAAATGGCAAATACAGATGCCAACATATAGATATTAACTCTAAATGTAAGTGGATTAAACTCATCTATAAAGAGACACAGAGTAGTAGGATGGATTAAAAAACAAAATCCAAACTTCTGCTGTCTCTGGTAAACACATTTAAGCACAAAAGATGAACATACAATGAAAGTAAAAGGGTGGAAAACAATCCTACAAGCAAATGGACCAAAAAAGAAGGCAGGAACAGCCATAATTATATCAGATGAAATAGACCAAATAAAAAAAGGGGACACTACTTTATTATCAAGGGGACAATACATCAGGAAGATATAACACTCATCCACATATACTCACCAAATGAAGTGGCACCCAAATATATTAGACAATTATTGTCAGCTCTGAAAACAGACTTTAAAGAAAATACATATATAGTGGGAGACTTCAACACCCCACGCTCACGAATGGACAGATCAACAAGACAAAAAAAAAAAAAAAAAAAACACTAGAGCCCTAAATAAAGATATACAACTCATGGACTTAACAGACATCCATAGGACACTGCACTCAAAAATATCCAAGTACATATTTTTCTCAAGTGCGTATGGACCATTCTCCAGAATTGATCACATACTGGGCCACAAGACAAACATCAACAGATATATAAAGATCAAAATCATTCCAACTATCTTCTCTGATCATAAAATCATCAAGCTAGAAATAAATAATGAAAAGAAAACAAGGAACACTCCCACTTCATAGAGATTGAAATCCACACTACTGGAAGACCACTGGATTAATGAGGAGATCAAAGAAGAAATTAAAAAGTAATTTGAGTTATATGACAAGGAGGACAAACTTTCCAGAATGTACAGGATGCAGCAAAAGCAATAATAAGAGGAAAATAAAGAGCAATACAGGCTCACATCCAGAAACGAGAAACAACTCAAAGAAACAACCTAGTCTCACATCTCAATGAGCTAGAAAAAGAACAAAAAAAAATCCTAAAGCCAGTAAAAGGAAGGAAATAATAAAAATAAAAGGAGAAATAAACAAAATGAGAATTAAAAAAACAATCCAAAAGATCAATGAAACCAAAAGTTGGTTCTTTGAAAAAATAAACAAAATAGACAAACCTCTAGCCAGGCTCACAAAGTAAACACAGGAGAAAACACATATACATAGGATTATAAATGAAATAGGAGAAACCACAACGGACTCAGTAGAAATCAAAAGAATAATCAGAGATTACTATGAACAGTTGTATGCAAACAAATTCAACAACCTAGAAGAGATGGACAAATTCCTAGAATGATATAATCATCCAAAGCTGGACAAAGAAGAAATAGAACAACTACACAGACCAATTATAAGCGGTGAAATTGAGGCAATAATAAAAGCACTCCCAAAAAACAAAAGCCCAGAACTAGATGGCATCAAAAATGAATTCTACCAAACGTTCAGCAGTAAATTAGTGCCTACCCTACACAAACTCTTTCAAAAAATTGAAAACGAAGGAATACTACCAAGCATTCTATGAAGCCAACATTACACTAATACCAAAACCAAACAAAGAGCACAAAAAAAGAAAATTACAGGCCAATCTCCCTAATGAACACTGATGCAAATATCCTCAACAAAATCCTTGCCAACAGAATCCAACAATGCATCAAAGGGATAATACACCACAATCAAGTGGAATTCATCCCAGGGGCACAAGGATGGTTCAACATACGAAAATCGATCAGTGTAATCCAACACATCAACAAAAAGAAAAATAAAAACCATATGATCATATCAATACATGCTGATAAAGCATTCCACAAAGTCCAACATCCATTTATGATGAAGGCCCTTGAAATTCTCTGAATAGAAGGGACATACCTTAACATGATAAAGCCATATACAACAAACCCACTGTCAACATTATTCTCAATGGTGAAAAGCTGAAGGCCTTTCCTTTAATATCAGGAACAAGACAAGGATGTCCTCCCTCAGCATTGCTCTTAATATAATACTGGAAGTCCTAGCCAGGGCAATAAGACAAGAAAAAGACATACAAGGAATCCAAATAGGAAAAAAAAGAAGTAAAACTATCACTATTTCAGACCATATGATAATATACATAAAGAACCCTAAAAACTCCACAGAAAAACTACTGGAAATAATCAACCAGTTCAGTAAAGTAGCAGGACACAAAATCAACACTCAAAATTCAGTAGCCTTCCTATACACAAACAATCTGAAGAAGAAATCAAGAAAACCATCCCTTTTGTAATTGACACCAAAAAAAATCAAATATAAACCTAACAAAAGAGGTGAAAGACCTATACAATGAAAATTATAAAACACTGTTAAAAGAAATTGAAGAAGGCACAAATAAATGGAAAGGAAAAGGAATCACGGATTGGAAGACTGAACATTATTAAAGTGGCCATCCTCCAAAAAGCAACATACAGATTCAATGCTATTCCAATAAAAATTTCAATGACATTCTTCAAAGAAATAGAACAAATACTGATGAAATTCATATGGATCCACAAAAAAACACAAAGAGCCAAAGCCTTACTGATGAAAACAAAGGCAAAAAGAGGTATCACACTTCCAAACTTCAAGCTATACTACAAAGCCATAATAATTAAAACAGTTTGGTATTGGAACAAAAACACACAGACCAATGGAACAGAATAGAGAACCCAGAAATAAAGTCACACTTATATAAACAACTAATCTTTGACAAAGATGCAAAGAATATGCAATGGAACATGGACAGTTTGTTCAATAAATGGTGCTGGAAAAATGGACCTCTACATGCAAAAAAAAAATGAAACTAGACCACTACCTCTCACCATGAACAAAAATCAACTCAAAATGGATAAAAGAACTGGACATAAGACCTGAAACCATAAAATATGTAGAAGAAACTATAGGTAAAACACTATAAGACATACGTCTCAGAAACATCTTTAAAGACTCATCACCCAAAGCATTGATAGTGAAGGCCAAGTTAGGCACCTGGGATTACATCAAACTGAAAATCTTCTGTACAGCAAAAGAGACATTAACCAAAACAGACACCTCACGATTGGGAAAAAATCTTTGCACTCAATACAACTTATAAGGGACTGATCACAAAGATATACAAAGCACTCACATGGCTCAACAAAAACAAAATAAACAATCCAGTCAAGAAATGGGCAGAAGAACTCAAAAGATATTTCTCCAAAGAGATAATGCAAATAGCCAGGTATATGAAAAAAATGTTCAACATCCCTTATAATCAGGGAAATGCAAATCAAAACCACATTGAGATACCACCTTACACCAGTAAGATTGGCACATATCAGAAAAACAAGCAACAATAAATGTTGGTGAGGATGCAGTAAAAATGGAACTCTCCTTACATTGCTGGTGGGAGTGCAAACTGGTCCAACCACTACGGAAAGCTGTCTGGAGATTCCTCAGTCTACTAAAAATGGAGCTACCATACAATTCAGCAATTCCACTACTAGGGATATACCCAAAGGACACAAAAACCGTGATTCAAAAGAGCACCTGTACACCTATGTTTATTGCAGCACTATTTACAATAGGTAAAACCTGGAAACAACCCAAATGCCTAAAAATAGATGACTGGATCAACATGTGGTATATATACACAATGGAATATTATGCAGCAGTCCGAAAAGATAAACTCATGCCATTCACAGCAACATGGATGGAGCTAGAAGGAATTATGCTCAGTGAAAGTAGCCAGAAGGAAAAAGAAAAATATCGGATGGTTTCACTTATAACAGGAATATAGGGGAACCAAATAATACATCAGTGTAAAAAAAATAATAATAACAGTACAAAACACAACAAAGCAAAGACTATTATAAACCAGAGACATACTGCAGGGAAGGAGGAGGGAGAGGGATCAGAGGGAGGGAGGGAGGAGCACAGTGGAGTGAGGTGATGGTGCATGGGTGCCTTGGGGAAGGAAATTCTATGGGGACTCAATCTGAGAGGGTGGGGGGAAACAAATATTGTCTAATAAAACTTAAAAAATGATAAATGTTAAAATAAAATAAATAAATAAAAATAACTTCTTAATAAAAAACAGAAATGTATAAAATTAGACAAATGTTACCCATGAATATCATTCAGTATAAATACTGAAAAAAATAAAGACATTAGTACATACATGAAAACTGTATTTTAAATAAGCCTTAGTAATTACAGAAGTCCAGTGATAGTCTAATATTAGAAAAAACATAATTCATATATTAAAAATTATTAAGGGGAGATCCAAGATGATATCAGAAGAGGTTCCTTGATTTGGAATCATATAGGATAATGTGTAGAATACTTTATCCAGATAATCCTGTTGCCTAGGGCAAAACTGGAACACCTATTGGATATCAAAGATGAGACAGACTGCACTTGAAGGGATATAGAAGAAATTCATGTTCATTGAGGGAATATGGGCAGAGAGAGATACCTGGATGCTGGTAATCAAGGGTGAAAGGCTTCAGTACAAATTGTGCTGCTGCCACTAAGTCAGCCACTTGCCTAGTGGCCCTTCAGAGGGGAAAGATGAACAATAAGGAATCACATACTCCACATACTCTTGAGGAGTTGACATGCTCTCAGTGATCTATGTACCCAGTGAAAAAAATAAGGATAGTGTGCTGGGATGTGTTTCCCCTCCCCCACTCTTCAGAACTGGTAATGAAATAGTAAACCTCACAGATGGTGATCAAATTACAGTCTCAAGTCTGGATCTTCTACAAGAAGGGCCATTAGTGGTGTGACAACCACAAGTCTCCCACACACAGTCACATCAACAATTGACCTCTCCTGACACCTCCCACACACTGACTCAGAAGCTGCAAGATCAGGTCTCCAAGACTACAGAATCTTATGAAAGTCAAACTTTCAAAATCATATAAAAATCAGAGTATCACCTTCTAGAAATATAGAATTAGTTCAAGTCTCTAAGTTACTGCAACAAATAAAAAAATAGACAAATCTAAAGCATCAAAAGGGGAAGAAAAAAAAGTAACAAAAACACAAGGCAACTTGAGACCTTAAAGGAATATGCATAAAAAAAAGAAAACAACTTCCCAGATCCATCCACAAAAACATAGAAGATTTTAACTTCCTGTCAGATAGAGAGTTCTAAGTTTCTATGATAAAGAAATTCAAAGAAAGGAAGAAAACACAGAAAAGCAAGTCAAAGTGATACCAGGTAACTCTGAAAAACTAATCAAAGGAGAGACACAACAAAATTCAGAAAAATAAATCTGTCATAAGAAATAAAATTAACACGCAGAAAACAGAAATAGAAGTTGCAAAGAAAAATGTTAAAGTTTTAAGAAAACAGTTGCAAGATAGAAAGACAATGGAAAGTTCTGGGAAAAGCTAGGGAAGCAGAATAGACTAAACAAGAAGATTGACTCCAAGACTTCAAAGGAAATAAGCACAAAAGAACCAGATGGAAAAAGACAGAGAAATACAAAAGAAAAATGAAACATTTCAAAAACTATAGAAATCCATCAGCAAAGGGAATAAAAGGATAATAGGTATACCAGCAGGGGAAAAGAGAGAAGAAACAGACAACTTATTCAAGGAAATAAAGGAAAACTTCCCAAACCTGGGTAAGAAACTAAATATACAACCCTATGAAGCTCAAAGAACACCTGGTAATGTAAACATAATGAGACCTATACTGAGACACAGAGTCATATAACTTCCAAAATTTCAGGAAAAAGAAAGAACATTGAAGTTGGTTAATGGGGAAAAAAGTAGATAACCTGTAAAGATGTCGGGGATTTCTCTGTAGCAACTGCACAGCAAGGAGAGAATGGAATGAAATGTACAAAACAGTCAAAAGAAAAATAACTGCCAACAAAACATAGTATGCCCTGTAAGGTTCTACTTCAATATGAGGGAGAAATAACGACCTTCAAGACAAATAAGGCATTTGCCAATTCTATACCTCCAGTATCAGAAATGTGGAAAGGACCTGAACTATCTAAAAAGAAAAGTAAATCCACAAAAAAAAAAAATATTAAACAAGGCAATTGATAGAATGAGAAACAAATAAAATGGCAGCTGCATACTTCATATGCCAAAAATCACACTAATGTCAGTGGATGAAACTCCTGAATCAAAAGGCAAAGAAAGGCTGGTTGTATCAGAAAACAAAACCCAATTTTCTGCCTTTCCAGAAGACTCACGTGGGTTCCAAATATAAATACAGACTAAAAGTACATGGTTAGGAAAATATTTTACAAGCAAATGGGACCCAAAAGCAGGCAAAGACAACCATATTTATATCAGATTAGATTTCCAACTTAAAAAAATCAATGACAGAAATGGACAATGCATAATGATTAAGAGATCCAAACATGAAGAATATATAATACTCAAAAATACATGCATGGAACAGAAGACCATAAAAATATATAAGAAAGTATTAACAAATATGAAAACATATTGGCAACAACACCGTAGTAATGGGGGACTTCAACACCCCACTTAGATCAAGGGACAGACAGAAATTCAAAAAAAGAAAACTTCAAAATAGTTTCCTAAAAAGGGGGGAGGGCTAAGCACTAATGAATAGACTCAGAAACAAGAGAAATTATAACAGACATCTTAGAAATAAAGAGGACCATATGAATTTGCCATGAACATCCAGATGCCAATTAAGAAGAAATGGAAAAATTATTAGAAAAATATAGCCTTCCAAGATTGAATGCCACAGAAGCTAAAAACACGAATAGACCAACTACAAACAAGGACAATGAAACAGTATGAAACAGTAATCAAGTTTCAAAAAAAAGGCCCAGAACATGATGGTTAACCAGTGAGTTCAACCAAACATTCAAAATGAGACTAGTCCTTATCCTTCTCAAGCTTTTCAAAAATATTAAAGAAAAGGGAATGTTTAAAAACACATTTTAATAGGTCAACATTACTCTGGTGCCAAAACCTGACAAAGACTTCAACAAAAAAAAAAAAAATTACAAATCAATATCTATGATGAAAATATAAAATTTCTCAACAAAATCTTAGCAAATTGTATTCAACAATACATCAAAATGTTCATATATCATGATCAAATGGGATTAAAACCAATGATTCAAGTATGGCTCAGCATATGAAAATCAATCAATGTAACTCACCCAAAAAACTAAAGGAAAGATAAAAATTATATTCTCATATAAATACATGTGAAGAATGCATTTGGTAAGATTCAACACCAGTTCATGATTTATAAAAAACTCAAAAAGGAGATAGAAGGAGACATTTCTAAACATAATAAAAGCCATATATGACAAACTCACATCATAGTTAAAGTGAAAAACTGAATGCTTTCCTCTAAAATCAGTTACATGAAAAGGATGCTGCATTCACCACTACTACTTAACATAGTATTCAAAGTCCTAGTTGGAACAATCAAACAAGAGAAAGATATGAAAGACACCCATTAAGAAATATGAAGTAAAATTATCAATATTTGCAGATTATAGAATGATAGACATAAAAATTCTATAGATCACTAAAAACTATAAATCAGTACAGTAAACAACAAGTTACAGAATCAAATTATAAATATCAGTTGTGTACCTATAGGCAAACAACAAACTAGATGGGAAAGAATCCAAGAAAATAATGCCATTCACAACTGGTTCAAAACATAAGAAAATTCCTAGGAGTAAACTTAACACAGGCAGCAAAGGACCTGTAATAATTAAAACCATAAAACATTGTTAAAGGAAATATGGGGCCTCTCTGGTGGCGCAGGCCGTTGAGCGCAATACTGTGAAGCTGTCCACAGCCTCTGCAGCGCGACTTCGGGATGGCACAGGAGACCTCTCCTGTCTTGACCACTGCTCCCCTCAACAGTGTATTTTGGTAGATCTGCATGTTCTGCTCCCCGCTCTGTCTCTGGTGAATCCTCTCACCCTCCCACACATCTGGCCTGTACCCCAGTTCTTATATAAATAAATAAATCTTTAAAAAATAAAAATAAAAAGTAAAACATTGTTAAAGGAAATAAAGACCAAAGAAATTAAAATATAGTCCCACTCATGGATTGAAAGAATTAATATTGTTAAATGGCCATCTTACCCAAAGCAATATATAAATTCTATGCAATCTCTATCAATCTCTATCAATTTTCAAATTGATAAAACAAACATTTTAAAATTAATATGGAATTACAAAAGTTCCAAGGATTGCCAAAGTAATCCTAACAAAAAAGCAAAAGATGGTGTTTTCACATTCCTAGACTTCAAACTGTACTACAAAGCTATTTTAATCAAAATGGATGGTACTAGAGTTAAAATCAGACAAACAGAGCAACGAAATAGAATTGAGAACACCAAAATAAAACCACATACCTTTGGACAGCTAACATATGAGAAAATAACAAAGTATATACCCTGGAAGGAAAGCCTCTTCAATAAATAGTACTGGAAAAATTGGTCTGCCGGTTGAAAAAGAATAAAACTAGACCATTATCACACACCATATAAGGAAATCAACTGAAACGGAATGAAAGATTTGTATATAAGACCTGAAACCATAAAATACCTAGGAGAAAACATAGGCAACACATTACATGATATAAACTTCAGAAACATCTTTGTGGACTCAATCCAAGAGCAAAGAAAGCAAAGGAAAAAATAAACAACTGGGATTATATCAAACTAAAAAGCTTCTGTACAGCAAAAAAAGCCAATAACCCAAACAAACATTCTCCCTCCTGAATGGGAGAAAATATTTGCACAACATAAAACTGGTAAGGAAATGATATCAAAGATCTATAAAGTGCTTAAACAACTCAACGAAAGAAAAACAAACCAATCAAAAAATGAACAGAAGGACTAAATAGGCACCTCTCCAAAGTTGGCATAAAGATGCTAACAGACATATGAAAAAATATACATTATCACTTATCATCAGGGAAATGCAAATCAAAACCATGCAGGACTCTCGACTACCCCAAGCTTAAGCTTTGCATCCCACTCTACATAGGGGGGTAGGCAATGGCTGCTGAGGAAGATTGCAGGTCACATCAGTATCTGCCACAGTGCAAACTCCCCAGGTAGGAAATGTGGGAAACTCACCGCAAACCCTACCCACCCTAGCATTCTCCAACACCCTGTAAGTGTGCATGGAATCCCTGCCCAATGACATCAGCCATCTAGTCAAGGTGGGAACTGAAGAAACTCCTACTTTCCAATTCCACTGGTCCTTAACTCCCTGGTAGGGCAACTAGAAGTCCCGCCTGCTATCAGCAGTGGTCCAGTTGATGGGAGCTGAGGGGGAGGTTCCAGAAGCACCCACATCTACCTCTGCCCACCATTCACAGTGGTACAGGAATTAGGCAGATACATCCAAGCCCCAGCAAGAGTGCCCAAAAGCCATGTCCTCAAGTGGTACAGAAGACCTATGCATAGAGAAAAGCTAAAAGCAAACAATGGGAAGAAAGAAAAATACAAATGGTCAAGCAAGCTCTCCTGGGAACAATATACCACAGAAAGTCAGTCTCCAGAACACAACAAACTGACACAGAAGAATTTCTCTGCCTGACAGATAAATGGTCTGTTTAGGTGTTCTATTTCTTCTTTATCTAGCTTTGGATGATTATATGGTTCTAATTATTTGTCCATCTCTTCCAGATTGTTTAATTTGTTTACATGTAAGTGGTCATAGTTATCATTGATTATTCTTCTGATTTCTACTCAGTCTGTTGTGATGTCTCCTCTTCTGTTTATAATCCTATTTATATGTGTTTTCTCCCATATTTTCTTTATCAACCTGACTAGAGATTTGTCTATTTTGTTTATTTTTTCAAAGAATCAGTTTTGCTTTCATTGATCTTCTGGATTTTTTTTTTAATTTCTATTTCATTTATTTCTGCTTTGATTTTTTTATTTCCTTTCTCCTACTGATTTTAGGGTTTTTGTTGCTTTTTTTCTAGTTCTTTGAGATGTGAGATTAGGTTATTTTTTCTCTTTTTTTTTCTTTTTTCTTTTTTATATATTTCTTTTATCATTTTTCATTTTTGCACAATGTATGCATTTTCATCTTGGCTACATTCCCCATACAATTGCAGCCCCCTTATTTTGACCCCAATACCTTCTCCCCCCCACCATAGTGTGTCTCTGGTTTATAGTTGCTTGTTGATTTTGATTTTTTTCTTTATTATAGTTATTCTTTTTTCCTGGTCTCTTCTTTAGGTTTTCTAAACTTCTGCTATGAATGAGACCATATGATATTTTTCTTTTTCTTTCTGGCTTATTTTGCTGAGCATGATCTCTACCAGCTCCATCCATGTTGCTGGAAATTGCATGAGTTTATCTTTTTTGATTGCTGAGTAATATTCCATTGAATATATATACCACATCTTCTTAATCCAGTCATCTATTTTTGGGCATTTGGATTGTTTCCAAAGCTTAGCTATTTGTAAATAGTGCTGCTGTAAACATAGGGGTGCAGGTGCCCTTTGGAATTAATGTTTCTGTGTCATTTGGGTAAATACCTAGGAGTGGAATTGGTGGATCATATGGAAGCTCTATCTTTAGTTGGTTAAACAATCTCCATACAGCTTTACATAGTGGTTGGACCAGTTTGCACTCCCACGAGCAGTGCAAGAGCATTCATTTTTCTCCACACCCTCGCCAACATTTGTTGTTGTTAGTTTTTTTTTAATATGTGCCATTCTCACTGGTGTAAGATGGTATCTCATTGTAGTTTTGATTTGCATTTCCTTGATTACAGGTGAAGTTGAATATTTTTTCATAAGCCTGTTGGCCAATTGCATTTCCTCTTTGGAGAAGTTTCTTTTTAGTTCTTCGGCCCATTATATGACTGGATTATTTTCTTTGTTTTTGTTGAGTCTCATCAACTCTGTAGATTTTTGTGATGAGTCCTTTATTATTAGTGTTGTGTGCAAAAAATTTCTCCCAGTCAGGGGGGTTTCTCTTTGTTTTGGTCAAACTATTTTTTAATTTCTTCTTTGATCTCCTCATTAGTCCAGTGGTCTTCCAGTAATGTGGATTTCAATCTCCACGAACTGGAAGTGTTCCTTGTTTTCTTTTCATGATTTATATCTAGTTTGATGCCTCTATGATCAGAGAAGATAGTTGGAATGATTTTGATCTTTATGTATCTGTTGATGTTTATTTTGTAGCCCAGTATGTGATCAATTCTGGAGAATGATCTGTGCACACTTGAGAAAAATGTGTACTCAGATTTTTTGGGGTGCAGTATCCTATAGATGTCTGTTAAGTTCATGAGTTCTATATCTTTATTTAGGGCTCTAGTGTTTTGTTTATTTTTTGTCTCCATCTGTCCATTGGTGAGAGTGGGTGTTGAAGTCTCCCGCTATATATGTATTTTCTTTAAAGTCTGTTTTCAGAGCTGATAATAATTATCTAATATATTTTGGTGCTCCTTCACTTGGTGAGTATATGTTGATGAGTGTTATATCTTCCTGGTGCATTGTCCCCTTGATCATAATGTAGTGTCCATCTATGTCTTTTTTTTACCTTTTTTAATTTGAGGTCTATTTCACTTGATATAATCATAGCTGTTCCTGGCTTCCTTTTTGGTCCATTTGCTTGTTGGATTATTTTCCAACCTTTTACTTTCAGTGTATGTTTATCTTTTGTGGTTAAATTGTTTCCTAGAGACAGCAGAAGTTGGATATAGTTTTTTAATCCAGCTTGCTACTTTGTGTCTTTTTATTGATGAGTTTAGTCCATTTACATTAAGAGTTAACACTGAACCATAAAATATACAGAAGAAAACATAGATAAAACACTACAAGACATACATCTCAAAATATGTTTAAAGACTCATCACCCAAAGCAAAGAAAGTCAAGGAAAAGATAAACACCTGGGATTACATCAAACTGAAAATCTTCTGTACAGCAAAAGAAACATTAACCAAAACAGAGAGACACCCCACTGATTGGGAAAAAATCTTTGCACTCCATATAACTTATAAGGGACTGATCACAATGATATACAAAGAACTCACATGGCTCAACAAAACAAAGTAAACAATCCAGTCAAGAAATAGGCAGAAGAATTTAAAAGACATTTCTCCAAAGAAGAAATGCAAATGGCCAACAGGCATATGAAAAATGTTCAACATCCCTTATAATCATGAAATACAAATCAAAACCACATTGAGATACCACCTTATGCCAGTAAGAATAGCACATATCAAAAAAAAAAAAAAAGCAACAACAAATGTTGGCGAAGATGTGGTGAAAAGGGAACTCTCCTACATTGCTTTGTGGGAGTGCGAACTGGCCCAACCACAATGGAAAACTGTCTGGAGGTTCCTCGGTCTATTAAAATGGAGCTACCATATGACCCAGAAATTCCATTCCTAGGGACCTACCCAAAGGACACAAAAACAGTGATTCAAAAGAACATCTGTACCCCTGTGTTTATTGCAACTCTATTTACAATAGGTAAAAGCTGGAAACAAACCAAATGCCAAAAAATAGATGACTGGATCAAGAAGATGTGGTATATATACACAATGGAATATTATTCAGCAATCCAAAAAGATAAACTCATGCCATTTGCAGCAATGTGGATGGAGCTAGAAGGAATTATGCTCAGTGAAATAAGCCAGAAGGAAAAAAAAAATATCCCATGGTTTCACTTATAATATAGGGGAACCAAATAAGACATCAGTGTTAAAAAATAATAACAGTACAAAACACAACAAAGCAAAAACAGACAATTACAAATCAGAGACATACTGCAAGGGAGGAGGGAAAGGGATTAGAGGGAGGAAGGGAGGAGCACAGTGGAGTGAGGTGATGGTACATGGGTGCATTGGTGAAGGAACTCTATGATGACTACACCTGAGGGGCTGGGGAGAAGCAAATATTGTTTAAAAATGAACAATGATGTAAAAAATTAAAAAAAGTAAAAAAGTGTTAATATTGGTATGTTGGCATCTGTATTTGCCATTTTGTTTCTCTTTTTTGTGATTTTAATCCTTGCTTTATTCTATTCCTCTTACTCATTCCTCTGTTGGTTTTGGCTTTAGGACTTCTTATAGAATATTTTGCAGTTGGAGTTTAATTGCAATGAATTTCTGGAGTTCCTGTTTGTCTGAGAAGGTCCTTATTTTTTCTTCAAAGAGGAAGGAGAGCTTTGCAGGTTAAAGTATTCTTGGTTGGCATTTGCTGTCTTGAAGTTTGTTGAATATGTTACTCCATTCTCTTCTTGACCATAGTGTTTCTTCAGAAAGGTCTGAAGTTAACCTGACTGGTTTTCCCGTTTAAGTTGGGTTTCATCCCCCTTCCAATTTCATTATTTTTTTTCTTGTCTTGGAATCTTGATAACTTTACTATTATGTCTTGCTGTAGTTGTCTTTTCATTGTGGTAATTAGGTGTTCTCATTTCTTGTATGTCTGTATTTGCTTCCTTTTTCATGTTTGGGAAGTTTACTTCACTATCTCTGAGAATAATTTCTCAGTTCCTTTGTCTCTCTCCTCACCTTCTGGAATGCCTATAACTCTTGTATTTCCTCTCTTCTTGGAATCTGATATTTGTTGAAGACTGTTCTCATTCTTCTTCCTTTGTACTTTACTCTCCTTTTCCCTTTTGGTTCTTTGTATTTCTGTATCTTTGAGAGTGCTGATCCATTCTTCCATTTCATCGATTCTGTTTTCATTGCCTTTCCCAGAGTTCTTTATTTCCTCTAGTAATATTTTAGTTCCCTGTGTTTCTTTTATTTCCGTTCTTTAAGTCTCATTTTCATTCTTCAGTTCATTGATTATTTGTCTCATATCATATTTTTTTCCTTTTCGTTTTCTTCTGCTTTTTTAATCATGATGATAATTAATTCTCTATCTGACTGGCAGAGAAGTTCTTCCATATTGTTGATGAGATCTGGTGACTTTTGCTTTTTGTGGTGTGTCCTTCTCCTGTGGGCTTGCTTGGTTATTTATGTTTGTCCTTCTCCCTGCTGTTTGCTTTCTAATTAGTTCTATGCATTGGGACATTGTGCCACTGGTGTTGGTGGGCATCTCTTTGGAATCCTCTTTCAGGAGTGTCAGAAACTGTTTACCAGGCTGAGTCCAGCACTGTTAGGCCAAAACTCCATCAGGGTGTTGATGTTCTGGCTGCATTGCTGGGCACTGTCCCTTACAGTTCCCTCCCTCTGTATTTACTCAGTTCCATCAGGGAATCAGCTAATTGGTGATTTTGTTCTTGTCACGAGGTGGCGCCAGAGACCTGTACTTGCTGACTTGTGCTTTTTCCCAGTTGTTCTCTGAGAAATGGAGTAAGGAGGGAAGCACCTCAACATAGGGGCTATTGCTCTGGCTGGGTGCTGTGTCTGCCCCGTGTTAACCTGGTGCTGTGCCCGCAGCTGTATGGATCCTGCGCCCTGAATTCTGTGCTCTAGTTCTCAATTCCAAAACACTGGCTGTCATCCTGTGCATTGCCCACTATTATGGGGTGTCCCAAGCCCCAAAACCTGTGGCCGGCTCTCAGTTTCAGAATGGGGTTTTGCTCCATGCCTTGTTTCCCTTCTCACCCTTGTTTTTGTGGCCCACCCCCTCTCAGAGTCTGAGGTTGGTTTTGGAATCCCTGGCTTCCAACTATCAGGAAGTTGGTGATTTTGTTCTGATTACTAGGCGGCTCCAGAGATTTTTCCTATTATACTGCCAAAACAGTGCTTTTTCCAGTGGGTCTCTGGGGAACAGAGTGGGGGTGGTGTGGAGTGCCTCTATGGCATGAGGGTGCTGTGCCTGCCCTGTGCCTTGCCTTCATGGTGATCCCATGCCCCAAATTTCATGCCTTGGTTCTCAGTTTGGAAGCCCTCAGATCTGAAAAGTGGGTGGTAGTCCAGTTTCTTGTCCACAGAAATGGTGCCTTTTGCACCCTGCTCCCATGCCCAGTCCCCTGGTTTTTGATGACCCAGTGAGGGTCATTCGCCCCAGTGATGGCTCCATGCATCTCCCCACAATCCAAGGTCGAGGGCTCAGGGACCTGTGCGGCTGCTATCTGCGTATGCTTTTTGAGTGCTCTTGCTTTTCCACACAAGCTTACTGGCTGGCCTTTGGCTATTTTCATGTCTCTCCACGGAGTCCTTATCTTCCTCTAATGGCACCAAGTTTGCATTTACCCAGTGCCATTTATTCACCTCAGCGGCAATTCCCTCACAGTTCCCCACAGTTCCCATTCACGGGGTGTGGTGCCTGCAGTAGTTCCTTTCCACTCACTGTCCCACTTGATCTCGAGTATGTTCTTTTTTTTTTTTTCCCCCTCCTTTCTGTTGGTCAGAGAGTGCCGGCTTTGTGGGTGGGGGAGGGTAGCAGGGTTCTGAAGCTTTCCTCTCTTCTTGTCCTCTTTTATTGCAACTTTCCTCTTCAGGCAGTTTGCCAGCATCACCCGTTTATCTTTCATGTCCCAGTTCTTGCAGGGACCTGCTGCTTTTCCTCCCTATTAATTGTTTTTATGGGAGAACTTACAGTGTTTCTCCACCTTCATGTTGATGGACTCAGTTTATTTCTTTTTAAAGATTTATTTATTTATGCATATAAGAACTGGGTTACAGGCCAGAGGTGTGGGGGTTGAGAGGATTCACCAGAGACAGAGTGGGGAACAGAATAGGCAGATTGACTAAAATACACTGCTGAGGGGAGCAGCGGGCAAGTCAGAGAGGTCTGCTGCACCATGTGGGCATCTCCCTGGCTGGGGATCTTGTGCTTCAGTGGCTGCAGATAGCTTCATAAGTTGTGTCTTAACTCCTTGCACCACCAGGGAGGCCCCATTTTTTTAAGATTTATTTATTTATTGGTTCATTTCTCTTCAGATCCCTTGCTCTCCCCTTGATTCTTATGTATCCTTTTTTGTGGAGTCAGATAATTCTGGAATGTATCTCTTCCTTTTTTTTTTTATTTTGTCTCTCTCTTTCCTTTTCTACCTGGATTCTTTGCGCCTCCACATCTTCAAGCACACTGATTTGTTCTTCCATTGGGTTTATTTTATTTCTATAGATTTTTCTTGTGTTATTCATAACAAGAATATACTAATGTTCTTTTTATATAGTGACTCTCCATACTTTTATTGCATAGAACTTCAGCTTTGGGATTTTGTACATTGATATTATTTCTCATAAAATTCATTTGCTTTCCTGTGTTTTCTTTGTACTCTTTTCAATTCTTTAAATTTCTTCATTGCAGCAATTTTGAACTCTGCATCTGATAAGGAGATTATCTTTTCCAGTTCTTTGTGGTTTGATTCTACTGATTTATTCACTCTCTGTGGTGTTTTGTTCTCATGAAGACCATGTGGTCATTTGTTCTGCTTGTCCTTCTCCCTATTGTTAGTTTTCATTTTGCCCAATTGTTGGTGTGGCTTCTTTATTCTCACCAAGTTGGCCTGAGTTTTATCAGGACCTATTCCCTGATACTGGATGGAGTGCTCAGTGGTTGTACCTAGGTATGCTGGTGCTTCCCCCTTCCCTGAGACCAGAGTTGTGCTCACCTGCCAAACCTCCGAGTGGTGGAAAGCTGTCTACAATGTCCACTGTGGTAGAGGAGTTTGCTGGTGCTTCCTTGTCCTATTAAGCCAGGCATGACCTGCTTACCTGGTGCCCAGGGACCCTGGTACCACATGGAATGACAGACAGCAGTCTGCAAAAACTGTCTGGTGGCAAGGGGTAGTATATATTTTTTGTATTATCTGCATACAAAACAACAAATAGACACAAACTTCCATCTGAAAAAGAGTTTCTATAATGCCCAGATGATATAACTACCTATCTCATGAGGATTTTTTAATATTAAATAAGACACATTAAATGCACAAACCCATGCACCCAAACACATACACACATTTGCACACACACATAAATTCACACAGGACAGACAAAAGCACATAGAAAATACTCAGAAGCATTAATTATATTGTTTTTATTTTTTTAATTCTATTTTTACTCCACTAGTATAGCTGCCATTACTATATTATTATTTCTTTATATTTTAAACACACATGTGAGCTGCTATATAGAGGGAAACAGTGAAAGAAAGAGACAGAAAAACTCAAGAAATGACAACGTTAAGTGTGATTTAATGAGGTCACTCAGAAATATTATTATTTTCATTTTCTGGTAAAATAAAATTGATCCATGAGGCTATCTGAGGAAAATCAACTCAACATGTTGAATGGGAAAGAGAGCAAAGCAATGATCCTTATTCTGACATTACTTAGCTTAGAGGCTCACATTTCCATTTTGTACAACCCATTTGATGGTTTCATTAACCATGGGTTGCCATTATGAGTTTTCAGAACATTGCATCACACACCAAGGAATCATTGTGGGGAAATTTTATTCTGCTGTTGCTTCCATAGCAGTTTAAAGGAAACCTGTTAAAAGCAGCTCACAGTGATATCGAATCCATCCAGTCTGACACTGAACTCCCCAAAACAGTGAAATTTACCACTATGTGCAATTACATATTCAGAAGATCATACTGACTGTCTATCTCTTCCCCTGTCCATCAACAAACCACCATCTACCTATTCTAACCATGGGTTATTTCTTGTTATCTGCTATGTATCATGTGTGGTCATGGAAACTCTAAGCATCCCTTATCTTTCAATGGAACAGACCTATTAGGATCAGTATCATCAACATACAGTCTTGTCTCCCTTGTAATCAGTGATATGTGGCAGATTGGCTAAATTTGAATAATGACATCAGAAGAGTGGTGAGACTGGAGGCACACATCCTACTTGTTCCTTCATCCTGCTAGTTAGCATTGCCATGAAATAATGGATGACCTTGTATTCTTCCTGGAAGAGTTGCACAGGGAGAAAACCTCAGAGTTTCAAGAGCAGAAAGCTGTGAACACAGAGCAATTTCCTGATGATCATGAAAAAGGAAAAATTAATAATAATAACTTACCAAGTTGTCTTTTAAAATTGGTCTGATATGGGAAAAAACAGGATGTGAGGGGTAAGTGGCAAAAGCTTTGTGATGATTGGTTGCAAACCCACAAATTTTTATTGGATTGTAAATTTGGGATGATTATGTATCTAATTATTTATAGTATGTTTTATTCAAAATCCCAACACTTCATATATGAGACAGAAGCTAAATTATTTTAACAATATGATGATAATTCAAGCAATTTTCTGCCTCCAGTTTTCCCTCATATATTTCCACCCAAATCTTCCTGAAACACACTTTAGAGAATGGAAATAATCAGCTCGGTTATATTCCATGTATATTCCATACCTATACATTTTCTAAAAAATGAAATCCCAATCTTTATTTTCCATATACAAACTTGAGTATTCCTTTTATAGGACATTATCTTTCCATTATCTTTTACATGACATTATCTTTGCCAACATCCATATTCTATTTCCCACAGAAAGTCTTTCCCACTATTTCTAAGGACTCCAAGGTCTTCCAACTCTTGCGATTTTGTGTTCAATCCAACCATGCTGACAACCTTGTTCTCTTAGGACCTCTTTCTTTGATTATCTTTCTTGTTTAGAACTGGACAGCGTTGTCTACATGGCACATTTCTGTGCAGCTTCACTATCTATTTATTTGTGTTCTCTGCACCCTGAACAATCCTGACACATCTCCTCCAGACCTGGATCTGACCTCCCACATTTCTTTCCCCATATCTCTTTACCTACTTCACACCACCTAGGATAGGACATTCTTTCTCAGTTCTATCACATCTAATACACTGGCAACACTAGCACCTCAGAGGCTACAAGCGACTCCTCACTGTTGGTGCCTGGCTATTGTTCACGCCAATTAGATGTGTGTTTCAATGTCAATTCCTGCAGAGCAGCTGAGAAGACCAAGATGGTAACTCAGACCAGAAATTATTTTAAAGTACCTGATGTTTGTAAAGACAAAGGAAATAAATGGTTTGGGCGAAACAAGGGAAAATAAAGAGGACAACCTGAAGTCCTACAAGGTGTGGTATCTGGGAGTGCAAGCAGTCACCTTTTGATAAGGTAACCTGGGGAACTGTGCCCCCAGGAGACAGCCAGCTAGAGAAGGCAGTGAGAGGAATATGTAGAAATAGTTTGTGTCTGAAATAGACCAGAAATTTCTCAGGATATAGCAGAAGAATCCTGGAGCCCCAGAGAAAAGTGAGAGTCTGCAGTAACAGCATTTGTTTAACAAAGTGACATTAAGCTGTTATTGTAGAAAAACAAACCTAGTATCCCTGAACTCTGCCCCCTCATTCCCTCTTTTCATAGCTTTTTTTATTTTCCCTCTTCAGAGACTGAAATTGCACTGTCTGTGAATGGCTCTGTTTATGGCCTGTCCTTTATACTAATGGAAGCTCTAGGGTGGCCACTTGGTATATCTCACTTGATGCTAGTGTTGAGGGTTTCCTGGGTATTTGTGGTGCCAATGGATGAACTTAATTATTTCACAGATTTCCTGTTACAGAGAGGCAGATTAAAAAGGTAGATTCACTTTATCTTAATTATTCTGCTTTTCACTTTTGATAGACTCATGAATTGATTAAGTAATCACCAAATAATCCAAATATGTAAAGCAATATCACAAAATACATTCAGTTAACTGAAGTGTTTGTTATGACAACTAAATCTTATTGAGCAATTTTAAATATTATCTAAGATTTTAAGCATTTTGTATTTATTAACTTCTTGCAGTTATTATTTTAATTACTCATCAAATAACTGTAAGGGGCCCATAGAGATTAAGCAACTTTCCCAAAGTCATTTGGTTTAATAAGGTTTGAAGTTCTTCAAAGTTCTGGTCTCAGAACTCACAATCTGAAAAAAACAACATTTTGCCCATCATCAACATTTATCTATTTCACCCAACAGAGAGACTCCATTTGGCAACATCTTGTTCTTTAGGAAGTGGAAAGGATGGCTACTTCACCTATGTGGGGACTTGTGGGGTTGTCCCATCCTACTTTCAAAACTGACCCTTTCCTAAGTGCAAGCATTTTTAAAATCAAACAACTTAATGCAAATTTGTGTGAAGGTAGACCATGAATAGCCCTTATGAATGTTGGCTTCATTTCTTAAAATTGAGAATTGAACCTGCTCAAAGGTTATGATAAAATAAGAAAATGCAGGTGAAATGTTAAGCAAAATGCAATCACAAGGTAAATAGTGAGTGAAAGATATGTTTTATTGTTGTTCTTTTAGTTACTTTCTGAGGTTAGATTGTTTTTACTACATCTAAGTAATAGTTTAACTAATGTGCCTTAAAGATACTACAGAAGTAGTATTTAATGAAGTAGATTTAATGAAGTCACACTTTGATCAAAGTATAATAGTGTTTAGGAAAACAAAGATTAATATGCAATAAAATGATCGCATACTAGGAGAGACTCTGAAGTATGGCATTCAGGTTTAAAATAAATTTCTCAACTAGACTTCCTTCTAAATCTCTGGGTATCACTTTAAAGCACTCCAGGAACCTACAATATTGTATCTGTTCCAAGTTCCCTGATTCTGTCTTCTCTAGATCCTTATTCTGTTTATTTCATTTGAGATAAGGAAAACAGTTCTGATGAGAGAGAGAGAGAGAGAGAGAAGTAAAAAGGGCTCAAATTAAGTAAAAAAATTTTTAAAGATTTATTTATTTATACAAGAACCGGGGTACAGGCCTGATGCGTGGGAGGGTGAGAGGATTCACCAGAGACATAGCGGGGAACAGGACAGGCAGACTGAAGAAATACACTGCTGAGGGGAGCAGCTGCTGAGACAGGAGAGGTCTGCTTTGCCATGTGGGATTCTCACAGGCCGGTTCTCACGGGCCGGCCAGCCAGGATCGAGCCTGTGCTGCAGAGGCTGCAGACAGCTTAACAATGTGGCACTCTACCACCTGCGCCACCAGGGAGGCCCCCAAATTAAGGAAAAATTTTAAAAAATAAAAATTGATTTCTGAAAAGGTTATTTAAAACTATTGTCTTACACTTCATCCTTCAGAAGTAATAAATACAAGGCCTCCCCAGTGGCGCAGCGGGTTGAGCACAGTGCTTTCAAGCTGTCTGCAGCCTCTGCAGTGCCGGTTCCATTCCTGTGCCAGCCAGGGAGAATACCACAAGGCGTGGCAGACCTCCCCTGTCTCGCCCACTGCTCCCCTCAGCAGTTCTTTAGGTCGGTCTGCCTGTTCTGCTCCCTGCTCTGTCTCTGGTAAGTCCTCTCACCCTCCTGTGACTCTGGCCTGTACCTCAGCTCTTATATAAGTAAAAATAAATCTTTTAAAAAATAAAATAAAAAAGAAATAATAAATACATGTTTGTAAATAGATATGTTAATAAATATGTATTTATAATTATTTCTTTTATAAGATCAACAGTCTCTTTAATTTGCCAAATCTTGGCTGAAAATTATTGGAGGTACATACTCATTTACCAGTAAAAGATAAGGAATATATCTGACACCCAAACCTAGTCTATTTGTAAACTTCCTATTGGGTCAAAGGCTACTGTCCAAAGAGCACAAAAACACTAATTTGAAAGGAAACCTATGTTTATGGCAGCAGTGTTTACAATACCCAACCTACAAGTCCAAGAACAGATGAGTGGATCAAAAACATGTAGTACATATACACTATGGAATATTATTCAGTGATCAAAAAGATTTAAAAAATGCCATTTTGGCAACATGGCTGGAACTGGAAAGGATTATTCTAAGTGAAGTGACACATACGGAGAAAAATAAATACCAGATGGTTTCACCTATATGTGGAATCTAGAGAAATCAAGCAAAGAATCACACAAACTCTAAAACTGGACCTTGAAAGCAGATCGGAGACATTCAGGAAAGGAGAAGGTGGGGGCAGCCGGGAGGGGAAGAGTAGATAAGTGATGGGAAGAAGTGTGGTGGAGGACTGTGGCATTTTGTTGTGGGAAAACTAAGGTAAAAACACCTGAGGGGAGGAATCCTATAATGGAAAAAAACAAGTGTTGAAAAATAAAAATACATATTAAAAACATAAATATGCTTCAGAATTTCAATGACAGGATTCCACCAATGGAACTGAAATATTTGACTATGATGAATAATTAAAATAGACCAACTTACTATTTCTAATCTAATGGAGGGTGGGAGATATGTTTTATATAAATACCTATTGAAATTTAAAGAGTTAAAATTCAAGAACTAAATAAAAATTTGTCAGAAAATACATGACAATAATAAATAACCCAATAAAATTTACATCAAAAATTCCAAATAGTTTTATGAATTACACATATTGATTATTAGTAGCCACCAAATAGTTCTGCTTTAAGAACATCTACCTTTTTTTTAATATCTAAGTGGATCATTGACAAAGAAATTTATTCAAATAAGCAATAAATGTAAGCAAAAGTCTTCACCATCTTTACATATAAGGTAATTCCAATTAAAAATCCAAATAAGTTACTACACCAAATGGAAATGATAAAATGAAAAAGGTTGATAATACACATAACTGTTGCCGATCAGAAGCAAATGCAACTCATGTAGCTTTACTGATGGGAGTGAAAAATCAAAGACCCATCTTGAAAAACAGTTTAAACATCTACCAAGAAAAAAATGGTATCAAAAGGAGGTTAATAACAACTTTAGTCATAACATTTCCAGACTGAAATTAGCCTAGATGTTCATGTGAAAAAAAATTGATTAACAAATGGTGATATATTAAAACCAAAGACTACTACTTAGTAATAAAAAGGGAGAAAACTGCTGATAAATGTAAAGTTGTAGAGAAAACTTTAACATATTAATCCGAGAGAAAGATAAGCAATATAAAAATATTACCAACTGTATGTTTTCTTTGATGTGAAATTCTGAAATAGACCTAACAAAAGAATAGAAATACATCAAGCAAGTGATTTTATGAGTTGACAGGCTTCAACTGAGAAGGCAAGAAAGAGGTTACGGTCTGGAAAAGTTGTGTCTTGCTAGGTGCAAATTACAAGTGCATACATTATTGAGACTGGTCAAAAGGTATCGTTTAAAGTTAAGCATTCTAGGGATTGCAATTTAAACCTCAAATTTTTAAGCATTTCAAAAGTATATTACTATTTACTTCCTTTTTAAACACATTTATTGTGAAGTGTGTGGGGAAACATTTAAATAAGGATTTGTGATTGATAGATTTTTAACAATCCACAATTTCATTTCTTGATAACAGCTTAATAAATGGTCCCCAAGAAGTTCCAGCTGTATTTGAAAAAATAGAAAAAAAGTATAATGCACTGATAACTAACTTCTCTCTAGGAAATCTTACATAATTAAGTGGTACAGCATTGAATTTGGGCCTCATCAATGGAATCCTACTGATTAGTTAAGGCAGTACACTGACCCAGACACATTCTCAGGGCTCCCTTGACCTCATTGTTCCTCAGGCTGTAAATGAGGGGGTTGAGCACAGGGGTGAAGATGGTATAGAACAGAGACACAACCTTGTCATGGCTCGCTGAGCGGTAGGATTTGGGTCTCATGTAGATAAAAATGGCAGCT
Organism: Talpa europaea; assembly: GCF_964194135.1. NCBI lineage: Eukaryota > Metazoa > Chordata > Mammalia > Eulipotyphla > Talpidae > Talpa > Talpa europaea. Next base: position 43,253,992 of record NC_140080.1, on the reverse strand, counting down.
CCATAAAAGATTCCTACCACAGCCAAATGGGAGGAGCAGGTGGCAAAAGCCTTTTTACGGGCTTCCTTAGTACGCATGTGGAGGACGGCAGAGAGGATGAGACTATAGGAGATCAGGATGAGGGAAAATGGGATCAGGAGCATTAACACACAGCAGATGTACATGACATACTCAAAGACAGAAGTGTCAGCACAAGCCAAATGCACCAGAGTGGGGGCCTCACAGAAGAAATGATCAATCTCACGTGCATCGCAAAATGGGAAAGTCAGGGTAGCAGCAGCCTGCATGAGCCCATCAGCTGCCCCCAGGAACCAAGACCCCAGTGTCATTCCCAGGCATAATCGCCAGTTCATGAGGATGGGGTATCTCAGTGGGTGGCAAACAGCCACATAGCGGTCATAAGCCATGGCTGCTAAGAGGAAGCACTCACCCCCTGCCAGAGTGAGGAAGGAGAATATCTGGAACCCACAGCCAGTGGGGGAGATGAATTTTTTGCCAGTTACATAGTCAACAGCCATTTTGGGCACAATGGTGGAAACCAGCATCAGGTCCATGAGGGAGAGTTGGCTCAGCAGGAAGTACATGGGCGTGTGGAGCCGGGAGTCCCTGTGAATCAGAAGAATCATGAGGGTGTTGCCCAGCAGAGAGATGGAGGCAGTTGTCAGAACCATCACAAAGAGAAATATATGGGCTCTTGTGTGGTTAAAGAGTCCTAGAAGAATGAAATCCGATGTGACGTTCCCGTTTTCCATGATTTCAAACAGTAGTAACACTGCAGACAGAGAAATAAACAGCAGTTTCATCATTTGAAATGCTCTACAGAAGTGCAGGCTTCTTGATAAGTACATATGTGGAAATGCTTAAACCTATTTCAGACACTTTGCCACCTGTAAAAAGTTTTAACATGGTCATAAAATTAATTTCAACTTCTTTGAACATTTTTCTCATTTTTAAGATTTTTCAAAATAATTTTCATTATTATTATCAGTTGGCATAATAAAAAGTGTTCTTGATAATTGCAAGAATTCTGTGCCACCAGACACTAACATATGTGGTGTCATGATTCCACCAATATTATTGGAAATTATTCAAATGATTTGTCATTTCTATTTGTACACCAATTTAAATCAATAGTCTTAACTATAGAAAAGTTCAGACCTTGATAACAAGGTTTATGTATATGTAACATTGAAATTTATCAAAACTTACCAAAATCAAATAATTTTTCCTGACATTGATTAATCTGGGATGGCATTTTTACTTCCCAAACAAGAGGATTTATAATCTCAAGACAAGCAGCTGAAAGGATTGAACCTGCAAATACAAACAACTTTATTTGGAATTGTTACTACATTAGTTCAACTTTATCAATGTACACTGAAAACAATAAACCCTTATTCGAAGATTTCTCACAATGTGACACTACGACACTGAAAGCAAACTTTCAGTAACTATAAAAAGACAAGTGTATAGGGCCTCCCCTAGTGGCACAGAGGTTGAGCGCTGGGCTGCAAAGCTGCCCGCAGTCTCTGCAGCACCGGTTGGATCCCCGGCCACCAGCGAGGATCCCAAATGGGGTGACAGACCTCTCCTGCCATGCCCACGGCTCCCCTCAGCAGTTTTATTTCGTCAGTCTGCCTGTTCTGTTCCCCGCTCTGGCTTTGGTGAGTTCTCTCACCCTCCCACGCTTCTGACTGTACCCAGTGCTTGTATAAACAAATAAACAATCTTAAAAAAAAAAAAAAGACAAGTGTATAATGAAAGTCTCCCCTCAAAGTCACAGAATCACAACCTTCTGTTGAACTTTCACTTCTTCTCTCAACCACAAAGATAAATTATATTCTTTTGAAACTGAAGTAGATACTAAGTCTTAAATCATCTTCATCTCCAGTCTGCTGCAGCCAAACCTGTTCTAGCTTATTGAGTAAATAGGACCAGAGCTGCAGAGATGGGGATGCTAATTCAGTCTCAAGGACATGGTGTAATTCAATGAAGTCATGTAACAGAAGGAGCTTACTTCTTCCATGGTCATCCGTTTGATCCCATTTACGTATTTATCCCATACTTGAATGCCAGTCAGGAAGGAAAAAGACAATGCAAAATACTCAAGTTCTCAAACCATATTTGAGCAACATCAGTGTACTGCAACATTCTACTTGATGGTTTTAGACTTCATGGAAGTACACTTCCTCCTTGTCAAATGTATTTTGCATTTGCCAAAACTGTGATTTTCATACCCTTATATCTCTAGCGTGCAGTTTCTACCCCTAGTAACAATGAAATCCCTGATTATGACCCTCACTATCACTTTCCTGAAGCATTTCAGTCCTTCGAACTCATTTCTTTTGATTTAAGGGCATCTTATTTTCCATTATCCCCAATCTTCCTTATTTTTGAAGACTGAAATTTAAACTGATATAGAAACAATAGATTACTTAGTAACTGTACAGTGTTAGGAAAGTTTCACTGCAGGCATACCTATTTTTGAGTGTACTACTAGTACAATGATAATAAGTATACTCAATTTGTTGTGCAACCATCACCAATGTCCATTCCCAGGACCCTTCTCCAACTGAATCTCTGTGCCATTGAACAATAAATTCCCATTCCCCGCTCTGCCAATCCAGCTACCATAATCCCACTTTCTGTTTTTATAAATTGACTGGTCTAGGAGTCTTAGATAAGTAAACCATAGAGTATTTGTTTTTTTTCTGACTAGCTGCTATGTGACTTCACCTGTCCTGAAAATTTATCCATTTTTTTCCTATCTTTAGGACCAAATAATATGTTTTTGTTTGCATTTACTGCATTTTACTTACTAATTCACTCAATATATGGATATTTGTGTTGCTTCTGCTCCATTTGTATATGTTAACTATTAATTTAATGAGATTATTGATAAGATATTAATTATTTCTTTAATTTGATAAGGTGAAAATATATAATTAAATATGGTAATCCAAATTAAAATTTTATTCACAGCATGCAAGGGAATTTTATGTGCCTTAGGGAATAATCACAAAAATATTTGTAGAAAACATATTTTGTTATTACAAAGTCTCTACTGTGGTTAAGTATTTTTTCAATTATGAAATCATAAGCTCTAAAATATTTCAGTAGATATAGGTGAAATATCTATGCATATCCTTTTTAGGCAAAATAAATGTATAATAACAATCTGTCCTCATAAATCTAATTGATTAGTCACTATGTTAATAATGTTTAGATCAATTAGTGGAATTATCAACTACGGTGTGAATTAAATAAATGAATTGCATGTAATTATATTTCCATAAGATTTGGTAGAATAAAATTATTTGTAATTAAAATACGATCTATCTTTTCATATTGCATGAGTCAGAGGATTTTAAAGGATGATGTCTGGTAAAATAGACTATGAGTACCATGTATGGAGGGAATATAAAATGAAGAATTAACAAACCTTACAAATAAAATATCTACAATGGCATTATCTGGAAGAATGAAAGATTACTACTGACTAATAGAGGAATGGGAAATTTTAATATTCTAAGAAATAAAGACTTTCTTTCTTTACTTTAGAATAATAGAGATCTATATTTTCTTATGTTTCCACAGCATTTCATTGAGAATGGTGCTAAAATTAGGATGTCTTTATACTCATCTCCTTTACAGTGCTACTGGAAGTTATAAATAGACCCTCTCTTTTTTCTCAAAGAATAATTGTAGACTATTTGGAAAATCAATTTCAATTTCCCTTCTAAATTTATATGTTCCCAGCTTCCCTCACTTAATGTTAAAACTATAAATCTTTTTACTTGAATATGGGGGTGATTAATCAGCCTGTTGTGTAAAAAAAAAAACAGTAACAATCAAATCATTTATCTAGCTGAATTGTTATCACAAGAGTTTTAAACTGATGATTATTTATGCTAGCATATGTTTTACATTTTCAGAACACAGGATAGACAGTAAAATGGATCTTATTGGTAATATTATATAGAAGAAATAGTTTAAATGTGGGTTTTCTGGATTTCAAAAATCATAAATAATTGGTGAATACTGAGATGGGTATGAGTACTCACATGAGATAATAGCGATGAAGCCCAACAGGCTGCATATGCTCCCCTTGGAAGTGCATCTTCCTAATGCTCTGCTTCCAGTGGAAGAAGAGCCTTCTAGTCTGGCAGCATCAAACCTGTTCATATCAGTGCCAAGAGTGACCGACTAAGGGGCGTGGCCTGTTGTCATCTTTCCTTTACAATGCCACCCTATTTATATGTCAGAAATGCAGTAAACCCAACTCTTTGAATGACATAAAGGTTTAATATTCAAGGATTTTTTTAAATTAATTTTATATCTTTATTGAAACAATACATATACCAGTATATAATTTTCAGGTGTTTATCATTAAGAATCAACAAGTATATATTACATTAAGGTCATGGGGAAGAGGCCATAACTGTCCCTTGCTCCTAAAACAGACATACAAAAAAAAAAAAACCCCAAAGAAATAAAAGTGAAAAACTTCACAAACCTGGGGAAGAGACCAAATGTACACATCCATGAATAAGAGCAATTAGTGATTACCAGAGGAGAGAGGAAAGAGATACCAGCAAATATTCAATGATTTTAAAGAGTCATAGAAGTTCAATGTACTTCCCTACATGCTTTCAAAAACTTATTTATTAAGATAAGAGAAAATCATTTATAAGACGAAGTAAAATATAAGTAAAAGTGTTCAGAGAAGTAAAAAGAAAAATATCAGATGGTTTCACTTATAGGGAAACTGAACAAAAGGTTCAGAAAAAAAAAGACAAAACACGCAGGCAAATTATAGATCCCAAACATACGGTATGGGATGGGGAGGCACAGGTGTCAAAATAGGGAAGAAAGAGCACAGGGGACTGCAGTGATGGTTGCGGGGTCATGTGGTGGTGGGAGATTTATGAGTATTACACCTAAGGGAAGAAATCAAATATTTACAAAAATGAACAATGATGTAAGAAAATTTTAAAAAGGATGATGAATAATACCTATCCTGCTCAGACTCTTGCAAAAAAAATAAAAAAAAGGAATTCTTCCAAACACAATCTATGAGGTCAACATTAACTAGCACCAAAACCAAAGAGAGACAACACAGAGAAAGAAGACTACAGGTCAATCACTCTAATGAACACAGACACAAAAATCCTCAACAAATCTTTGCAAACTGAATCCAACAATGCATTAAGAAAATTATACATCTATTTTTGGGCATATGGGTTGTTTCCAAAGCTTAGCTATTATAAATAGTGCTGCTATAAACATAGGGGTGCAGGTGCTCTTTGGAATTAATGTTTCTGTGTCCTTTGGGTAAATATCTAGGAGTGGAATTGCTGGATCATATGGAAGCTCTATGTTTAGTAGGTCAAGAAATCTCCACACAGCTCTCCATAGTGGTTGGACCACATGTACACCATGGAATATTACTCAGCATTCAAAAAAGATAAACACATGCAATTTGCAGCAACATGGATGGAGCTAGAAGGGATCATGCTCAGCAAAATAAGCCAGAAAGATAAAGAAAAATACCAGATGGTCTCACTCATAGCAGGAATCTAAAAAACTTAAATAAGGGACCAGGAAAAAGAAAGAAAATATCAAAATCGACAAACAACTATGAACCAGAGACACTCTATGGCAGGTGGGGGGCGGGGAAAGGAGGGCTTGGGGTCAAAATAAGGGGGTTGTAATTGTATGGGGAATATAAAAAATTAAAAAAAAGAAAAAAGAAAATTATACAGGCCTCCCCAATGGCACAGAAGGTTGAATGCAGCGCTGTGAAGCTGTCAGCAGCCTCCACAATGCCGGTTCGATTCCTGGCCAGCCAGGGAGAATCCCACATGGTGTGGCAGACCTCTCCTGTCTCGCCCACTGCTCCCCTCAGCAGTGCTTTCGGTCCATCTGCCTATTCTGCTCCCTACTCTGTCTCTGGTGAATCCTCTCACCCTTCCGTGATTCTGGCCAGTACCCGTGCTCTTGTATAAATAAAAAATAAATCTTTAAAAGAAAAGAAAATTATACATGACCAAGTGGGATTTATACCAGGAACATGAAGATGGTTCAACATCCAAAAATCAATCAATGTAATACCTCACATCAACAAAAGGTGGGGGGAGAACACATGATTATATTAATAGATGCTGAGAAATTACTTGACAAGATTCAGAATTCATTTATGATGGGAGGGGGGCGGAGCAACATGGCAGCGAGGAGACGCTGCGAGTAAGATCTCCCATTAAAAAAAGTTAATAGGGAGGAAAAGCGGCAGGTCCCAGTGAGAACTGGGACACGGAAGGTAAACGGACGACGCCAGCAAACTACCCGAAGAAGAAAGTGGCCATAAAAGAGGACTAGAAGGGAGGAAAGCACAGAACCCTGCTCCCCTCCCACGCCCACAGAGTCGGCACTCTCCGACCAACAGAGAGAAGGAAAAAAAAAACAAACTAAAACGACCAACAAGAACAAACTACGCAGCATGCGGGACTGTGAGTGGAAAGGAACTATTTCAGCCACCACACCCCGTGAACAGGAGCTGTGGAGAACCCTGCAGGATTCGCCTCGGAGGTGAGCTCCAGGCGCCATTAAAGAGAGCCCCCCCCCCCAGGAGGAGACCAGCACCAGCACACAGCCCTGGGCCGGCCCGGTAAGCTTGCACGGAAAAGCTGTGCGTGCTGGAAAAGCAGAAGCGGATCGGGATCGGGATTGCGCGGAAAAGCTGCGCTCTGGAAAAGCAAATGCAGATCGGAATCGGGATGGCGCGGAAAAGCAGTGCAGTTGAAAAGCAAACGCGGATCCGGATCGCAGCTGCCCAGGTCCCCGCGCCTGCAACCTAGGCTTGCGGGGAGACGAGCAGAGGCCCTCCCTGAGTGAGCAGGAACCAGGCGCCCAGGCACGGGAGCGGGATTCAAAAGGCGCCATTCTGGCGCCACTGAACTGGGCTACAGCCCACGTCCTGGAACTGAGGGCTTTGGAACTGAGACCTGGGGCAGGAAATTAGGGGTGTGTGTTCCCCACGACGGTGGGGCACAAGGCAGACACAGCACCCCAAAGTCGTTGAGGTTTACCCTACCATTCCCGCTCTGTTCCATGTCCCACGGGGTGGAAAATCAGCTCCCCAATGGCTCTAGGAGAGATCTCTGGCGAACCTAGCGACTTGAAACCAGCAGAGGCTCCTGGAGGAGCCAGTGGCCAGCTGGGGAGTTAGCCCACACCAGGCCCCTTCCGACCAGTAGTCTGAGCCCACAGGGGGAGTGAGCACCCACAGTCGGGGCAGACCAGGCGCGCAAAAGAGTGTGCCCGAGACCGGACGCGCAGGGAATGTGTCCCACATCACCATTTTAGAACAGGGACATTTCTTCAGTAAAGACTACCTGCAGAAGGCTTCCTCACGAGCCAGAGATGAGCGGGGGAAGTTCGCCCGCGCCAGACCCCCTCTGGCCTGCAGTCCAAGCCCAGAGGGGGAGCAGGAACCCACCGCCGGGGCAGACCAGGCGCACAGGGGAGTGTGTCCCCACATCGGCATTTTAGAACAGGGACCTTTCTCCAGTAAAGACTGCTTGAAACTGACAGATGGCTCCTGGAGGAACCAGAGGGGAGCAGAGAAGCTCACCCAAGATGCCGGCCAGTCCCAACAACACAGTGTCCCAACGCATACAGCAAATTAGAAAACAGACAGTAGGGAGTAGAAGAACCACACGCAACCTAGCAACTCCCCAGGGAAAAAGTACATCACAAAAAGAAAACCAGCCCCCAGATTGCAACGACAGTAACTTGGAAGAACTTCTGAGCCTTCCAGAAAGAGAATTTAAATTTGCCGTGATTAAAAAACTGACAGAAGTCATAAAGGAAAACAATGATAAGGGAAAAATAATCAACGATCAGAAGAATGAAATTGAGTCCCTAAAGAGGGAAAACAATGGTCAGAAGAATGAAATTGAGTCCTTAAAGAGGGTAGTAAAAGAAATGCAGGAGATCAAAGAATTAATGGAAGAACTAAAGAATTCTGGGAAAAGCAATGAAAGCAGAATAGATGAAATGGAAGAACGAATAAGTTCTCTTGAAGACACAGAAATAAAAAGAACCAAAACAGAAAAGGAAAGAGAAGTACGAAGGAAAAAGAATGAAGAAAGACTTCGGGAACTATCTGACTCCATGAGGAAAGGAAATATAAGAGTTATAGGAATACCAGAAGGAGAGGAGAGAGATGTAGGAACAGAGAAAATATTCAAAGAGATAATTGAAGAGAACTTCCCAAATGTGAAGAAGGAGCTGAAAATTGATATACAAGAAGCAAGAAGAACACCAAACTTCCACAACGAAAGGAAAAATACAGCAAGACACATAATAGTAAAGCTCCCAAGAATCCAGGACAAGGAAAAAATAATGAAGCTGGCAAGAGGGAGGAAACAGATAACATTCAAAGGAAAACCAATCAGGCTGACATCAGACTTCTCCGAAGAAGCACTAAGGGCAAGGAGAGAGTGGAGGGACATAGTCAACAGACTCCAAGAAAACAGATGCCAACCAAGAATACTCTATCCCACAAAGCTCTCCTTCCTCTTTGAAGAAAGAATAAGGACCTTCCCAGACAAACAGAAACTCCGGAATTTCATTACAACTAAACACCCATTCCAAAAAATACTACAAGGAGTCCTAAAGCCAGAACCTCAGAGGGACGAATAACAATGAAAGAAGGCCAAAAAAAAAAAAAAAAGTTATGAAAAGAATAAATAAATAAAATCAAAGGAAAGAAAAACACAATGACAAATACAGATGGTAACATATCAATATTAACTCTAAATGTAAATGGACTAAACTCTTCAATAAAAAAACACAGAGTTGCAGCCTGGATTAAGAAACAAAACCCAACCTTTTGCTGTCTCCAGGAAACACATTTAGCTACAAAAGATAAAAATAGGCTCAAAGTTAAAGGATGGAAAACAATCCTACAAGCAAATGGACCAAAAAAGAAAGCAGGAACAGCTATACTTATATCAGATAAAACAGATTTCAAACTCAAAAAGATAAAAAGAGACCCCAATGGTCACTACATTATGATCAAGGGGACAATACTTCAAGAAGAAATAACACTCATTAACATATACTCAACAAAGGAAGGAGCACCAAAATATATCAGACAACTGTTGTCCTCTCTGAAAACAGACATCAGAGAAAACACATACGTAGTGGGAGACTTCAACACACCACTATCAACAATGGATAGATCAACAAGACAAAAAATAAGTAAAGAAACCAAAGCTCTAAATAAGGACCTAGAGCAATTGGGCTTAACAGACATCTATAGAACACTAAACCCCAAAAAAACAGAGTACACATTTTTCTCAAGCGCACACGGATCATTCTCCAGGATCGATCACATACTGGGGCACAAGACAAACATCAACAGATACACCAAGATTGAAATCATATCAACCATCATTTCTGACCATGAAGGCATCAAACTAGAAATAAACCATAAAAAGAAGGCAAGGAACTTTCCTACCTCATGGAGATTAAAAACCACACTACTGGAAGACCACTGGACTAATGAGGAGATCAAAGAAGAAATTAAAAAATTCTTTGAATTGAATGACACAGAGGACACCAATATCCTAAATATATGGGATGCAGCAAAAGCAGTAATAAGAGGAAAATATATAGCAATAGAAGCTCACGTCAAGAAACAAGAAAGAACTCAAAGAAACAATCTAATCTCGAAGCGCAAAGAACTAGAAAAAGAACAACAAAAAAAGCCCCAAAACCAGTTGAAGAAAAGAAATAATAAAAACCAAAGCAGAAATAAATGAAATTGAAACTAAAAAAACAATCCGAAAGATCAATGAAACCAAGAGCTGGTTCTTTGAAAAAATCAATAAAATAGACAAACCCCTAGCCAGGCTCACAAAGGAAAAAAGGGAGAAAGCACAAATAAAGAGGATCATCAATGAAGGAGGAGAAATCGCAACGGACACAGCAGAAATCAAAAGAATAATCAGTAACTACTATGAACAGTTATATGGAAACAAGTTCAACAATCTAGAGGAGATGGACAAATTCCTACAACTCTACAATCACCCAAGGCTAGATAAAAAAGAAATAGAACACCTAAACAGACCAATTACAAGCAGCGAAATTGAAATGGTAATCAAAAACCTCCCCAAAAACAAAAGCCCAGGTCCTGATGGATTTACAAATGAATTCTACCAAACATTCAGAGACGAATTAGTGCCTATCCTTCACAAACTCTTCCAAAAAATTGAGAAGGAAGGGACAATACCAAACACGTTCTATGAAGCCAACATTACACTGATACCAAAACCGAAAAAGGACAACACAAAAAAGGAAAACTACAGGCTAATCTCCCTAATGAACACTGATGCAAAAATCCTCAATAAAATTTTAGCTATCAGAATCCAACAATGTATCCATAAGATAATTCACCACGACCAAGTAGGATTCATTCCAGGGACACAAGGATGATTTAACATCCGAAAATCAATCAACGTTATCCAACACATCAACAAAAAGAAATATAAAAACCATATGATAATATCAATGCATGCTGAGAAAGCTTTCGACAAAGTGCAACACCCATTCATGATAAAAGCCCTTGAAATTCTTGGGATACAAGGAACATACCTCAACATCATAAAGGCCATCTATGACAAGCCAACAGCCAGTATTATTCTCAATGGTGAAAAGCTGAAAGCAATTCCATTAAGATCTGGAACAAGACAAGGATGTCCACTCTCACCACTGCTTTTCAATATAATAATGCAAGTCCTAGCCAGAGCAATAAGAGAAAGACATCCAAGGAATCCAAATAGGAAAAGTAGAAGTCAAACTATCACTATTTTCATATGATATGATAATATACATAGAGAACCCCAAAAACTCCACAGAAAAACTAATTCAACTCATCAATCAGTTCAGTAAAGTGGCAGGATACAAAATCAACACGCAAAAGTCAGTAGCCTTCCTATACACAAACAATAAATCTGAAGAAGAAGAAATAAAAAAAAACCATCCCTTTTGTTATTGAAACAAAAAATCAAATATTTGGGAATAAATCTAACAAAAGAGGTAAAGGACCTATACAAAGAAAACTATAAAACACTGTTAAAAGAAATAGAAGAAGACACAAAGAAATGGAAAGACAGCCCCTGCTCATGGATTGAAAGAATAACATTATTAAAATGGCCATCCTTCCAAAAGCAATATACAGATTCAATGCTATTCCAATCAAAATTTCAATGTCATTCTTCAAAGAAATAGAACAATTATTGATGAAATTCATATGGAATCACAAAAAACCCCGAATAGCCAAAGCTCTCCTGAAAAAAAAGAAGGGAATGGAGGCATCACACTCCAGGACTTCAAACTATACTACAAAGGAGCAAAGACTATGCATTGGAGCCAAGAAAGTTTGTTCAATAAATGGTGCTGGGAAAACTGGGTCACTACATGCAAAAGAATGAAGCTTGACCACTACCTCACACCATACACAAAAATCAACTCAAAATGGATTAAAGAATTAGACATAAGACCTGAAACCATAAAATATATAGAAGGAAATATAGGCGAAACACTACGTGATTTGCACATCAAAGACATCTTCACAGACACATCACCCAAAGCAGTGATAGTGAAGGCAAAGATAAACAGCTGGGACTACATCAAATTAAAGAGCTTCTGCACAGCAAAAGAGACAATAACAAAAACAAAGAGAAACCCCACCAACTGGGAGAACATTTTTGCACCCAACACTAATGATAAAGGACTGATCACAAAAATCTGCAAAGAGCTGATGAGACTATGAACCAGAGACACTTTTAGGGGAGCGGGGGCGGGAGGGGAGGGATTGGGGTCAGTATGGGGGGGGGCTGCCATTGTATTGGGAATATAAAAATAAAATTTATTATTTAAAAAAATAAAGAGAATTCATTTATGATGAAAACCCTTGAAAAACTAGGGGTAAATGGAATATGTCTTAACATAATGAAACCCTATATGACAAACCCATACCTAGTATCATTCTCATTGGAGAAAATCTGAGAGCCTTTCCACTAAGAACTGGTACAAGAAAGGGATGTCCACTCTCATAACTACTATTCAACAAATTATTAAATGCCCTAGATAGAGAAGTTAGAAAAAAGAAAGACATGAAAGGAATCCAAGTTGAGGAAGAAGTAAAGATAGCATCATTTGCAGATGATATCATAATATACATATATAACCCCAAAGACTGCAGAAAAATTGAAATAATAAACCAATTTAGCAAAGCAGCGGGATACAAAAGCAACACACAAAAATCAGTTGCCTTCCTATATACAAAAATGAACTAGAAAAGAAATTAAGAAAACCATCCCATTTACAATTCCCCCTCCCCAAATAAAACTAAATACCTAGGAATAAACCTAACAAAGAAAGTAAAAGACCTATAAAAGGAAAACTATAAAACATTGCTAAAGAAATAGAAGACACAAAGAAATGGAAAGATATATATCCTGTTCATGGATTATAAGAATAAACATTGTAGAACAGTAATTACTGAAATTCAAAAGGAACCACACAAACAAACAAACAAAAAGCCAAACTTCACCTGACTAAAAAGGGAGAAATAGAGGTATCAAACTTCTGAATTTCAAACTATTCTATAAAGCCCTAATAATTAAAACAGCATGGCACTGGAACAAAAACGGGCACACGTGACAATGGAATAAAATTGAGATTCCAGAAATAAAACCACATATATCTGGCCAACTAATATATAACAAAAGAGCAAAATATATACACAGGACCAAAAATGTCTCTTCAATAAGCAGTGCTAGGAAAAAATTTTTAATGTGGGCCATTTTCATTGGAGTGAAATGGTATCTCATTGTGGTTTTGATTTGCATTTACCTGGTAATTTGTGATGTTGAACATTTCATGTGCCTATTGGCCATTTGAATTTCTTCTTTGAAGAAGTGTCTTTTTTAGTTCTTCTGCCCATGTTTTGATTGTGGAATATAGAGAAACCAAACAAAAGGTCAAGAAAAAGTTAAATCTAGATGTGAGGCATACAGGTTAGGAAGGATGGGAGGTGTCAAAACAAGGAAGGGAAGAACACAATAGAATATGGTGATGGTTCACAGGTGATATGGTAGAGGGAGAACTATGGAGACTACAATGATGTAAAAAAAAATAATTGATAAAAAGAGAGAAAAAGAAAATAATGACATAGCCAGAGCATTGTGTTCAAAGTTCAAAGTGTTAAAATATGTATTCATTATTTTTTCTGTGTGCTATATTACTATTTTTGTTACAGGGAAACCTCACTCTAAAACGGGTTGCCTGACTGTGTTCTCACCCGTGCACTTAAAAGGAACTTGCACTGAGGCACACACAAAAGGTTAACAAAGATTTATTTATAAGGGGAGGGGAATGAGGAAATGTACAACTCAGGGAGAAAAAAGGGAGATAAATTCTTAAATGTGTCCTACTAGTTCCACCAACCTGGAATCCCAAATGACCCGCCCAGACCAAACCTGCCTGGCTAAGAGTATGAGCCAAGTGCCCCAGACCCCACTAACATGGCTGATTTTATTTACAGACTGAGAAAATGGCTGCTTAACTCTGCCCTTAGGTCCTCGCAACTTCCCTTTGGGGATCATGGGATTTGTAGTAGTTCCCAGTGTCTGGATGAAGTGGGGGTGGCATCCACAAAGCCTGTATGGAGTTTGCTCAGGACAACTTTTCCCCCTAACACTTTGATATATAGTCAGGTTCATTAATTTCAAATTAAATGTGCTTTTAGCCACACACACACACACACAAAATGGAGTCTTTTACCAGGCCAGAGAATTGGGTTCAGAAACAATTAGAAGGCCACAAACCCCAAATCTCTTCTAGGTAATTTGAGAAGAAAAAAACAAGTCTTAGGAAGCTAAAGTCTATCTCTGTGATGGGAAAAATTTCTGTCCTCACCTTCTTTAGAACCAAAGAGTCATCACCTAAGGGAAGTAGCTTCTCATCTGAAGAAGTAAAGAGGAAGGAACTACTTAGAAACCGAATAAGTAAACATTCTTCATGTAGTCACAAATATTGGTAGATTACCTTGTAATTCTTCAAAACTAGCACGTGGCTAAAATTTTAATTTTTTAAAGATTTAATTTTTTTTATTTATGTATGTAAGAACTGGGGTGCGGTACCTCAGGAATGGTGAGGTCAGGAAAGCTTTAACTCACATACACGTGGACCCAGACCCAGGAAGCTCCTGTTAGGTCTGAGCCCTGAATAAAGTCGAGTGTTCTTTTTATACATAGTTGTCTCAACATTTGTTACACAGATTGATAGATTGTTTTACAATAGGCAAAACCATTTGGTAAAGCTATTTCCCACCAAAAAGGGAGTTTGGGAGTGAGAAGGGGGATGTAACTATCCAGACTTGGACTTGAAGAGACAGACCAGCTTGACCTTTTCAAATGCAACTTTGTTTTGATAGGAGTGCTGAGACCACACAAAGATTATTCCAAGTAAAGATTTGTAAGTAAGCAAACTTGTTAATTACACCTTCATTGGAATGTTAATTGCACCTGGACTGGGTGCTTTTCTCTGGGGAGTTATTACAACCATCTGCTTAGAGGTATTTCTACCTCTTCAAATAGAGAGTTGTTTCAAAAAAGATAATATTACCAGTTTAATTTCAGATTGATTGGATTAGGGATTCCTTCTCTGGGAGAAATAAACTGCAATCTTGAAGCATAATAGTAACTTCATTTTTATTCTGTTCCTTTCACCAACTTCTTTTTTTTTTAAGATTTATTTATTTATACATACAAGAACTGGGGTACAGGCCAGAGTTGCGGGGTGGGAGGGGGGTGAAAGGATTCACCAGAGCCAGAGTGGGGAATAGAACAGGAAGACGAACTGAAATACATTGCTGAGGGGAGCAGAGTGGGAGACAGGAGAGGTCTGCCATACCATGTGGGTAGCTCCCTGGCCAGCCAGGGATTGAACTCATGCTGCAGAGGCTGCAGACAGCTTCATAGTGCTGCGTTCAACCCCTTGTGCCACCAGGGAGGCCCTCCTTTTACCAACTTCTTAAGTAGTTTCCCATCTCTTTTGAAACGTTAAAGTTTTATTAAGTTTAGTAAAGGGAATCCACTGAATATCAGAAGTCTAACTGAAATTACTGAGGTTAGGTTTGCTTTTGACTCCTTGTTGCAAAGAAACTAAAGAATTTAACGTCTACAAGTAAAATATGTTTTCTGTCAACCATTGTAGGGTAAGGAAAAAAGTAAAAGTCTTTTCTACCCTCCCGCCATCAGGATAGATGATGGATCCTTGCAGCCCTGAATGCATGCCTGATGGCGGGCACCTGGAGTAGGGTGTGGGCATAGGTAGATGGGATTCACCTGGGCTAAGACTGGGTTTTTAAGGACGGTGTCACAAGGACGCCAGCAGAAGCCGAGAAGAAGCAAAATGAACGGAAGAGCAGAGAAGCAGAGAGAAGGCTGGAGAGCCCAGATAGAGTGAAGACTTGCTGGGGGCCGGGAGGCCTGCCGGCCCCCAAGTCCCCTACCTGCCATGTACCCGGTAAATCCCAATAAAAGCCTGAAAACCCACCGAGGTCTCCAGGACTCTCTCCTCCTTTACCTGGCCTGCGTGGAATCACAGAGATCCTGCTCTGTGTCCATTCCTGCCCTTACACCCATTAAAAAAAAAAAAAACGGAAGCACACGTGTAATGGCAGGATGGCCACAGAGCAGGTTTTCTATAATTCGGCAGACTAGGTAAAGGAGAGTCCTGGAGCCGTCGGTAGATTTCTCAGGCTTTCATTGAGCTTTTACATGCAGTGCAGCAACCAGGTACATGGCGGGTAGGGGTGCCGGAGGGCCAGGAGGCCGGGAAGCCTCCAAGCCCCCGGCAAGTCTTCACTCTCAGCTTCTCTGGCTTCTTTCTCCCCTTCTCTGTCCTGCCTCTTCTGCTTCTGCTTCTCTTGGGGACTATCTCAATACTGAGCCATGGCCCACAAAAGTAAACAGGACAGCTTATAGCGATGTAACAACTGCAGGTGCCCCATCAGGCAGGGCAAGCCTAATGGTGGGAGGGCAGAAAAGCCTGAAAACCATTTACCCTACAACATGTTTTTGATATTATGAAGTTATTTGTAAGTCTTCCAATTTTTAATAAAACTTTACAATTTATAAATTAGGAAATTAAGGTTTTAAAGGTAAGAATTCTAATTTATTAAGTTGAAGCTAATGGAAATAATAAGGGAATCAACTCTAAAGAAAATGAGGTGTTTGTGTTTAGTAAAAAGAGAAAGGTTTAAAAAGAATGCAGATATTTTGAGGGTCTAAGAAAAATTTAACCTTAAGACAAAACTCATTATTTTTGGAACAAAACAATATAGGAAAATGGAAAAGTAAAAGGAATATGTGGAAGGTTTGTAACAGAGCAATTTAAGGAAAATAAACTTTATGTGGTCAAGCTGCATAAGATCAAATTACTTGTTGGAGCCTCCCTGATGGCCTTGGGGTTAAATCCCAGTGCTATCACTGCCCCAGTATGAGTTTGAGTTTGATCCCAATCAGGGAGCTAACCCACATGGCTCAGCAGACCTCTCTTGTCTTGCCTGCTGTTTCCCTTAGCAATATGTAAATCTGCCTGTTCTGCTCCCCACTCTGTTTCTAGTAAATCCTCTCATCCCCACACCTCTAGCCTTCACCCCAGTTCTTCTACACAAGAAAAAAATAAATGTAATTTAATTCATAAAAAATTCCTACTTGTTATAAGGATTTGCTAATTAGGCTTTAGTATCAGCCGTGTAATTATGTGAAGCCAAATTTTAATTTCCTGACTTGTGTTAAAGTGGTGAAAGTATTCTTAAACTGTGGCCAGATACTCATAACAGATTGTAAACTGTTAACAGTAATATAAAATTATGGAGCTCAGGGCATATGGTTAGCCCTAGAGAAATCCAGTCCCATCAGCATTTATTTGAACTGAGATTTGTTATAAATAGATTCTCTTTAGAAACCTTTAATTATTACTCTGGTGTAGGGTAATGTAAAAAGTATCAGGCTTTCCTGCCCTCCTGCCATTAGGATAGATGAGGGAACCCTGTGGTCTTGAATGCCTGCCTGATGGGGGGCACCTGAAGTGGGTACACCTGGGCTGTGTCACGGGGATGCCAGCAGAAGCCAAGAATAAATGGGAGCTGAGAGAAGAAGAGAAGCAGAGAGAACGCCAGAGAGCCCAGATAGAGTGCGGATTTGCTGGGGGCTGGGAGGCACCCCTGCCTGCTGTGTACCTGGTCATCCCAATAAAAGCCTGCAAAAGCCACTGAGGGTTCCAGGACTCCTCCTTTACCCGGTCTGCTGGATCAGAAAACCTGCACTGTGATCCATGTCCTGACCCTACAATTGGCGTAAGTCGGCAAGATGATCCATGCAGACGGGTATGGAACCCTCCGAAGACCTAGAGGGACTAAAGAGTAACAGACTGTGTTTGCCTGTGACGACGCTGGAGGCGTCATGGTGGCACAGGAGGTGGACAAGGTCTGGGAGCTGCGGGACAAGACCTCATGTGGAGGAGTAGCCCGAGAGGACCAGCCAACAACCCCTGAGGCAGCAGAATCGTGAGGGAAGAGAGGACCACGATTCGGAGCTCGCCATTGCTGATGCAGGGAGAGGCCAACGGACTTGGACTGACAATCCCGCCAGAAGGTGGAGGATCTTTGGCAAGTTAATGTTGTTTTGGGACCCTGGGGGAGGATTGTTTGTACACCCCCAGAGATGGGAATCTGGGGGTGGCCAGTGGGCCTTGGTGGCCAAAAGCAGCCTGTGTATGCCCAGCAGCTAGGCGGAGGAGAAAAGCCAACTGAGAAGGCAAAAGCTGGTGCTGATGCTAAGTTTGGGAAGCCCTGAGCAGCTGTTAAGCACCAAGTAAGCTGAGGTAGGCCAATGAGTCTCGTAAAATCACCTGTGGGTTATGCCCTACTCGTCGAGTGAGGGTGAGGAGCTGAGGAACAATGGGTGGGGACCATGGCTTGGGGTGGAGCCCAAGCCAAAGAGGGGACCCAAGAGAGGCCGCATGTACAGTTTGGATCCCCGACCCATGTGCTTGTGCAGTGGGTTGGCCTGAGTGCAGGGGCCTGCGTGTCGCATTGGTGGCTATGAAAGCCGAGTGTTGGAGTGACCGCAGACAGAAACCCTGAGGGTTGGCGATTACCCCCAAAGTACAGAATCGCCAGTCCCAGAGTGAGTGCATCCTGGGGGTGGATGCTGTGTGTGGCTTGTGGCCAAGACCACGGCCAGAGAAGGTCAGAAAGCCTGACAGCTCCTGGTGTGTTACAGTAGATACTGTGAGTGGTTCCCCTCCCTCATATGAGCAGTGCCTTCAGCAGCAGATTTGGTGAATCATATGCTGGTGCCAATAATTGTCTTTTGCTACTAAGTTGGCGCCCTGCCTGGAATCATTTGTGTTCTGTTGTATTTTATGTATTCTGTTATTCTATTGTGATGTATATTATTTGTTTTTATGGGCCATGGCTGCAGTGTTCTATTGCCAAGAGAAACATATAGACTGTCTGGCAGAAAACCCTGAGGGGGTGGATTGTAGGGTAAGGTGAAAAGTATCAGGCTTTTCTGCCCTCCCGCCATTAGGATAGATGAGGATCCCTGTGGTCCTAAACGCATGCCTGATGGCGGGCACCTGAAGTGGGTACACCTAGGCTGAGAGACTGACTTTATAAGGGTGGCATCACGGGGATGCCAGCAGAAGCTGAGGGAAGAAAAAGAGCAGTAGAGAGAATGCCAGAGAGCCCAGAGAGAGTGAGGATTTGCTGGGGGCTGTGAGGACTGCCAGCCTCCCGGTCCCCCAGCATCCCTGCTTGCTATGTACCTGGTAATCCCAATAAAAGCCTGGAAAAGCCTCTGAGCGTTCCAGGACTCCTCCTTTACCCGGTCTGCTGGATCAGAAAACCTGCTCAGTGGCCTGTCCTGCCATTATATCTGGGTAAAGTATTCTTTCATAGTAAATGGTGTAGACACTTAAGTTATTTAATATCTGACAACATTTCTCTGGAAATCAAAATTCTAAAAGTCTGGCTCATTAAATAGAAAATATGTGGGAGGTCTTGGAAGGACTCCTAAGGCAGTCCATAGGGTTGTTCTCTTCCGTTATGGCAAAAGGGATACAAAAATCAGAAATTTGGAAACTTGAAACATCATGGGAAGCATTGTCAAATAAGGAAAAATGTTTAACTTTCTTAGGTTGTTTATGAATATTAATATAGATGTTCTACCGAATAGAAAATCCAGAAATAAACCCACAGATGTACGGTCAATTAATCTTTGACAAAGGAGCAAAGAATATGCACTGGAGCAAAGAAAGTTTGTTCAATAAATGGTACCGGGAAAACTGGGTCGCTACATGCAAAAGAATGAAGCTTGACTACTACCGCACACCATGCACAAAAACCAACTCAATGGATTAAAAAACTGGACATAAGACCTGAAACCATAAAATATATAGAAATATATATAGGTGAAACACTACATGACATACACCTCAGTAACATCTTGTAGGGTAAGGTTAAAATATCAGGCTTTTCTGCCCTCCCGCCATTAGGACAGATGACGGAAACCTGTGGTCCTGAATGCATGTCTGATGGCGGGCACCTTGAATAGGGTGAGGGCCTATGTAGATGGGATACACCAGAGCTAAGACTGGGCTTTTAAGGGTGGCGTCATGGGGATACCAGCAGAAGCAGAGAAGCAGAACCAAGAGAGAGCAGAGCACCAGAGAATGCTGGAGAGCCCAGACAGAGTGAAGACTTGCTGGGGGCTGGGAGGTCTGCCAGTACCCCTGCCTGCTGTGTACCTGGTAAATCCCAATAAAAGCCTGCAAAAGCCATTGAGGGCTCCAAGATTCCTCCTTTACTCGGTCCATTCTGCTAGGAACCTAGGAAACCTGCACAGGGCAATCCTGCCCCTACACATATTTAAAGACACATCGCCCAAAGCAATGATAGTGAAGGCAAAGATAAATAGCTGGGACTACATCAAATTAAAGAGCTTCTGTGCAGCAAAAAACAGTAACCAAAGCAAAGCGACATCCCACCTATTGGGAGGAAATTTTTGCACACAACACTAATGATAAAGGACTGATCACAAAAATCTACAAAGAGCTGATGAAACTCAACAAAAACAAGTAAATAATCCAGTCAAAAAATGGGCAGAAGATCCCCGGTGGCACAGTGGTTGAGCGCTGGGTTGCGAAGCTGCCTGCAGCCTCTGCAGCTCCGGTTCGATCCCCGGCTGCTCCCCGGCCACCGGAGGGGGTTCCCACATGGCACACAGACCTCTCCAGCCGCCCGCTGCTCCCCTCAGCAGTGTAACTCGGTCTTTCCGCCTGCTCTGCTCCCCGCTCTGGCTCTGGTGAGTTCTCTCACCCTCCCGTGCTTCTGACTGTACCCAGTGCTTGTATAAACAAACAAACAAATAAATAAAAATCGGCAGAAGAGTTAAAAAGAAACTTCTCCAAAGAGGAAATGCAAATGGACAACAGGCATATGAAAAAATGTTCATCACTTGTAATCAGGGAAATGCAAATCAAAACTACAATGAGATACCATCTTACACCAGTGAGAATGGCACATATTTAAAAAACTAGCAAAGAGAAATGTTGGCAAGGATGTAGAGAAAAAGGAACTCTCCTGCACTCCTGGTGGGAGTGCAAACTGGTCCAACCACCGTGGAAAGCTATGTGGAGATACCTCAACCTGCTAAAGATGGAGCTTCCATATGATCCAGCAATTCCACTCCCAGGTATTTACCCAAAAGATACAGAAACATTAACTCCAAAGGCACTGCATCTCTATGTTTATAGCAGCACTGTTTACAATAGCTAAGCTATTGCAAACAACCCAAATGCCCAAAAATAGATGACTGGATCAAGAAGATGTGGTGCATACACACAATGGAATATACACAATAGTACTCAGTAATCAAAAAAGATAAACATACAATTTCCAGCAATATGGATGGAGCTGGAAGGGATCATTCTCACTGAAATAAGCCAGAAAGAAAAAGAAAAATACCAGATGGTCTCACTCATAGCAGGAATTTGGAAAACCTAAATAAGGGACCAGGAAAAAGTCTAATTATAATAAAGTAAAATGAAAATCAACAAGCAACTATAAACCAGAGACACACTATGGGGGGGAGGAGGGAGAAGGATGAAAACAAGGGTGGTGGGAATTGCATGGGGACTATAACCAAGATGAAAATTCATACACTGTGCAAAAATGAAAAATGATGTAAAAAATACATTAAAAAATAGGTGTTCTAAAAATTATGTGAGACTTCTTAAAATTCTTACAAGTTCTGGTTTAATACTATTACTGGTCAATTCTAGCTATTCT
The DNA here is from genome assembly GCF_964194135.1 of Talpa europaea. Lineage (NCBI taxonomy): Eukaryota > Metazoa > Chordata > Mammalia > Eulipotyphla > Talpidae > Talpa > Talpa europaea. The sequence goes on along the minus strand of NC_140080.1, from coordinate 43,232,553 downwards.
AAATTCCTGTATGTCACAAAATTTTAGTAAGCATTCTAGTTTCTCATGGCAACATATTTATTTCATAAATCCAAAATGCTTTCTCTCTAATATGCCATTGGAAACATTATTATATTACAATGAACAGAATTTGAACAGAATGTCTTATTTCTGAGACCAGGAAACTTTCAGAATTCAGATTGTTCTCAGCACCTTCGAAGAAAAGGAAACATAATAGCTTGCTCACAGGATTCCAGGTCCATCAGGAAAAGGGTTAGTAAAATAACCCCTGGCAGATCTGGAAAACCAGGAAAGTTTCAGGATTTCAGGTTTCAGATTTCAAATTTCAGAGGAATTTACCCAGATATACAGGTATCACAGTGTAGCGAAGTAAATGATATCAGGCTTTTCTGCCCTACCACCATTAGGATTGATGATGGATCCTTGTGGTCCTGAATGCATGCCTGATGGCAGATACCTGGAGTAGGGTGTGGGCATGCATAAGTGGGTACACCTGGGCTAAGGCTGGGCTTATAAGGGCAGCGTGTTTGCGACACCAGAAGAACAAGAGCAAAAGAGAGAACGAACAGAGAAGCGGAGAACAAGGCCACAAGAGGACTCCAGAGAGCCCAGAGTGAAGACTTGCTGGGGGCTGGAGGCCTGCCAGCCCACCCGCACCCCTGCCTGCTGTGTACCCAGTAAAATCCCAATAAAAGCCTGAAAAGCCACTGAGGGCTCCAGGACTCCTCCTCACCCATCTGCTCAAATCATAGAAAACCTGCCCGGTGCCTATTTCTGCCCTTAAAGGCAGTCTGATGGTGAGTTCTCATGATGGCCCTGAGCCCTGCTCTGCCTCTGCTGAATCCTCTCACCCTCCAGTGCCTCTGGCCTGTACCCCAGCTCTTCTATAAAAAATAAATCTTTTTTGATAAACAGCTGGGACTACATCAAATTAAAGAGCTTCTGCACAGCAAAAGAGACAATAACAAAAACAAAGAGAAACCCCACCAACTGGGAGAAAGTTTTTGCAAACAACACTAATGATAAAGGACTGATCACAAAAATCTGCAAAGAGCTGATGAGACTCCACAACAACAAAGAAAATAATCCTGTCAAAAAATGGGCTGAAGAGCTAAAAAGAAACTTCTCTGAAGAGGAAATGCAAATGGCCAACAGGCATATGAAAAAATGTTCAACATCACTTGTCATCAGGGAAATGCAAATCAAAACTACCATGAGATACTATCTTACACCAGTGAGAATGGCACATATTAAAAAAACTAGCAACAACAAATGTTGGCGAGGGTATGGAGAAAAAGGAACTCTCCTGCACTGTTCGTGGGAGTGCAAACTGATCCAACCACTATGGAGAGCTGTGTGGAGATTTCTGGACCTACTAAACATAGAGCTTCCATATGATCCAGCAATTCCACTCCTAGGTATTTACCCAAAGGACACAGAAACATCAATTCCAAAGAGCACCTGCACCCCTATGTTTATAGCAGCACTGTTTACAATAGCTAAGCTTTGGAAACAACCCAAATGCCCAAAAATAGATGACTGGATCAAGAAGATGTGGTACATATACACCATGGAATATTACTCAGCATTCAAAAAAGATAAACACATGCAATTTGCAGCAACATGGATGGCGCTGGAAGGGATCATGCTCAGCGAAATAAGCCAGAAAGAAAAAGAAAAATACCGGATGGTCTCACTCATAGCAGGAATCTAGAAAACTTAAATAATGGACTGTCGGGGCCCAGACCTGAGGCCCAGACCTGAACATCCGGGTTCTTGCCTGAAGCAGGTACTGAATGTTAGCTCCAGGGAAGGTTTCAAGTTTCCTAATGTGATGACTGATCCTTTCCCCCTGCTTGCTACTGTGGCTTGTTTGCATTGGTGGTCTCTCCTTGCTAGAGATAACGAGAGACCTCCTCCTCTGAACCCTATATAGCATTGTACACATTCCTGAATAAATGAGACTGGCGATGATCCTGGCTTTGTCTCCACTCCTTGCATACCCCTGTTCCATACCAAGCCCCTGCTTCCTCCCCCGGGTACCCCATTGATTTGCCAGGCTGGCCCGGACATTTGGCGCCCAGCGTGTGGCCCGGGTACGAGGAGGAACTTAAAGAGGGAGAAGATGCCCGAAAAGGAAGCTAGCTAGCTCAGAAGGAAGCCTTATGGACGTGGGACCCTGCCGCGTCATGGATAAGGTAAGCTCAGGTACAGTGTCTGAATCATGGGACAGGAAATAAGCCAGCATGAGATATATGTGAAGCAATTAAAAGTGGCACTTAGGACACGAGGAGTCAGGGTCACAAAAAAGGATCTACTCCACTTTTTTGATTTTGTTCAAGACCTGTGTCCTTGGTTCCCTCAAGAGGGCACAATAGATCAAAAAAGGTGGGAACGGGTAGGAGATGCTTTAAATGATTTCTATGAAGCTTTTGGCCCCGAAAAAATTCCGGTGACAGCATTCTCATACTGGAATCTAATTAATGATTTAATTTCAAAAAAGGAAGCCTACCCTGATATTAAAGATGCCATTTGCCAAACAGAACAACTGCTTAGAAGTGCTTCTCCCAGCACTGCAGGGGCCCCATCCCCCAATGATCACTGTGAGGACTTAATTCCGTTTCACAGTGATGTGGAGGATGATCCATCCAAAGAAGAACAAAAAGAACCTTTAGAGAAAAATGAAAGGGCCTCTCCCGACCGGCCCAAAATAAAAAAGAAAAACAGAATTTATCCCTCTCTGAGCAAGTTTACTTCTGTAGCTACAAACCCTCCTTGCTCATCTGAAGAAGAGGGCGGAGTTTTTCCACTGCTTAACTCCAAAAGCGAAATCAAAGTTGCTTTGCAACCTCCCCCCACTATCGCAAAAGGGGAGGATCCTGAGGCGGGCCAGGTAGATTGGAGCAACCTCGAGGAGGAGGCTGCACGTTACAATCCCCACTCTCCTCCTTATTACACGGCCACTGTTGCATCTGCACCCTCACAACTTGACCCTATTCTCGACCTTAAAAACCAAAATCGCCCACCTTGAGGAGCTCATGCGCCTACAGGCTCGTTATCATAAACTTTCCCTTCAACTTCAACAGATCCAATTAACTTCTTCATCCAACTCAGATCCCGCTCCGCCATTATGGGGGAGGGGTGAAGCCGAGACCACCTTAAAGCCGCCTTTATGGGGCGGAGTTGACGCAGACACCATTTTAACTCCTCCCCCTGCTCCCATGGCTTTGTCTGCTTTCCCGCCTCCCAAAAAGCCCTTCTGTCTTTCCTGTTATTGAAGCTCCAGATGTTCAAGGCCACCTCCGCCGCTATCACCAGCCACATAATTTTCAACATTTAAAGGAATTGAAAACCGCTGTTACCCAATATGGTGCTAGTGCCCTTTTCACTCTCACAATTCTTGATTCTATCGCAGAAGGGTGGCTCACTCCCCTAGATTGGCAAACTTTAGTAAAGGCTGCCCTTGACGGCGGAGATCATTTACTTTGGAGAACTGAATTTCAGGATCTCTGTACAGCCCTAACCCAGTTCTGATCTGGGGAAGGGGATCAGTATGTTATAGGACAGGGAGAGGGGCAGCCCAAACCCCGCAAACCTGCCTATTCTAAATGGGTTCTGCCATCCGCCGCATCAACACAAAACATAGGAGACTTTAATGGGAAGGAACTTTAATAAAACTAGGAAACAATACAGGTAAGGCAAAGAGTCTAGTTTCTAAATGAAGCACCCAAAGTTACCCATCCCCTCGTGGGTAAAACTCCATCCAAATGGGATCGGCCCAGAACAAGGCCCCAAAGCCTGCTACAAGTCTAAAGCATCTTCCATTGGGGACCCACAGAAAAGGGTCACAAACAACCGGACAAGCCCGGAAGGAAAAGAGCAAAATCAACATCAAGATAAAAGCTGCCATTGTCACCTCCCCACGGGTCTCACCCACATCTGTGTCACCCAGTCTACAACCAAAAGACAAGCGCAGTTTCTTTACATGTCTCTAGGCTCCATGCGCCTCCTCCAGGTCTCCTGGCTCCATCCTGCTTCCTTCCTCAGTCTCTTCTTCAGCTTCTCCTCTTCCTGCTCAGCTCCACCCTCCCTTGGGTGGGGCAGGGAACCTCCCCCTTTCCTGGGGACCACCCTGTTACAAGTATGTTTCTCTTCACAGACTCATGATGCAGACCTATGGTTGCCTGAACGGCTTTTCAGATTTGTTACAGATTTGTTACAGCATGGTGATCGCTTCCTGGCTCATCCTCTATGCTGAGGTGTTACTTTTCTCTTGGGCCTTTGCCGGCTTCAAGGATCCAGGCAAGATTGTGTCTTTGACTCAACATCTTCATGGTAAACCTTGTGAGTACTGGTGGGGCTATTTCTCTACCGCTCCTAATGGGTATGTCTCTTACATTACTTGCCCTGGCCACATCACATATTTGGTCACTGTTGCAGGCTCCAGCCGTAAGTCCCGCTATAAATGCCTCCGGACAGCTATAGGTGGCCCCTCAAATGGAGGGCAGTGTACCTGCACTTCCTTTGCTGAGTCAGTACACTCCTCGTGTTACTGTTATAGAGCAACCCTGGGGTGGGGGTGGAGTCCACAAAGCCTATATGGAATTAGCTTTGGGACATCCTTTTCCCCCTAACATTACAAGACTTTTTCTCAATGCACGGCCAATAATAATAAGACTTATTATACTGCTGTTCTTATCAGGACATCTCCTGCGAGTCAGCTATAGGCCTCTACCTTGCTGACCACCTGTGGTGCCAACAAAAAGGTGGGTGACACAGTGTGCTGGGCAACTACTGCCCCTGTACATGTCACCGATGGAAGAGGTCCTCAAGACAAAGCCAGAGATCACTTTGTCAGTACAGTCTCAAAACAGCTTGCACCACGCCTTCCCCCTGCGCTTAGCTACCATCCACTTGCCCTTCCTGCTGAAAGACAAAAGTTGGGCATTGACTACAATACTTTTAATATCCTCAACTCTTCGTTCAATTTACTTAATTTAACAAATTCCTCACTGGCCAATAATTGTTGGCTATGTTTACAAATGGGTTTCCCTGTGCCTTTGGCCTTTCCAACAACCAATTCCTGACTTGCACCATACCGTAATTGCTCCTTCACGGTTCCCATTTTGGTTCAGCCTATCCAGTTTTTTGACACGCCGGGCGCAGTGGCGCGCGCCTGTAATCCCAGGCTACATGGGAGGCTGAGGCAGGAGGATCGCTTGATCAGCAGTTCTGGGCCACAGTCAGCCACAGTGCGCTGCACCCAGGTGCCCGCACGTTCACCTCCTTAGACGTGGTGACCTCTCCGGGGGCGGGGGTACCACACACAGTTGTTCGGAGCACAGAGAAGAGGCTCCTCAGGCGTTCTGGAAATAAATCACATCCATTGCCGGCTAACTGGACCGGTCAATGCGTGTTGGGTTCCTTCTACCTGACATAGACGTTGTTCCTGGAAGTGAGCCCATGCCCATTCCAACAGTCGACCATTTTTTCAGTAGAAGTAAAAGAGCAGTACACCTGATTCCCTTATTTGCAGGCCTGGGTATAACTGCCGCCGTGGCCTCAGGGACAGCTGGATTAGGTATATCTCTCTCACAATATACTAAACTGTCTCAACAACTTATTAATAATGTTCATGCTCTTTCCAGTACTATTCAGGATCTTCAGGATCAGGTTGACTCCTTAGCTGAGGTAGTCCTTCAAAATCGACGGGGCCTTGATTTGCTAACAGCGGAAAAGGGGGGTATTTGCTTGGTCCTGCAGGAGAAATGCTGTTTCTACGCCAACAAATCAGGAATTGTCCGCAATAAAATCCGACAGTTACAAGATGACCTGGAAAGAAGACGCCAGGAGCTAGCTGAAAATCCACTCTGGACTGGTCTCAATGGACTCTTACCTTCTTCCCCTCATGGGTGCCCTATTAACCCTTTTGATATTGGTTGTCCTGGGTCCTTGCATTTTTAACAGGATAATCTCTTTTGTAAGACAACAAATTCAGGCCCTTCAGGCAAAACCCATTCAGGTATATTACCATAAGTTGGAGATGCGAGATAAGGGAGGCTCTTACTCAGACTTACGCTCAGTCTGAAGAAATAAGACCCCCTTCCCGTGTGCAATGGACTGGTCAGCCAGTGACGGGTAAGATCGGGGGCAGACTCAAAATGGCTTGAGGTGCTAAATTGCCACACGTCTGTGACTCCTGACGACCTAAGACAGGCGCAGTCCCCGAAGGGTTTTTGTCTTTTCGCTCTCTCATTAGAAATAATAGAAAAGGAGGATCTGTCGGGTCCCAGACCTGAGGCCCAGACCTGAACATCCGGGTTCTTGCCTGAAGCAGGTACTGAATGTTAGCTCCAGGGAAGGTTTCAAGTTTCCTATTGTGAGGACTGATCCTTTCCCCCTGCTTGCTACTGTGGCTTGTTTGCATTGGTGGTCTCTCCTTGCTAGAGATAACGAGAGACCTCCTCCTCTGAACCCTATATAGCATTGTACACATTCCTGAATAAATGAGACTGGCGATGATCCTGGCTTTGTCTCCACTCCTTGCATACCCCTGTTCCATACCAAGCCCCTGCTTCCTCCCCCGGGTACCCCGTTGATTTGCCCTGCTGGCCGGGGCAAGGGACCAGGAAAATGAATAACTATAAGAAAGTGAAAATCAGAATCAACAAACAACTATGAACCAGAGACACTTTTTGGGGGGCGGGGGGCGGGAGGGGAGGGATTGGGGTCAGAATGAGGGGGCTGCAATTGTATGGGGAATATAAAAATAAAATTTATTATTTAAAAAAAATCTTTTAAAAATTAAAAATAAAATAAAATAATTGAACAACAATATTTCTGAATTGTGAAACTACCTGAGAAATTCCAAAGGTGAACTACAGGAGAGCAAAATACTATCACTGTAAGGTCAGGAATGACACAGTGCAGGTTTTCTGATCCAGCAGACCAGGTAAAGGAGGAGTCAGAGTCCTCAGTGGCTTTGGCAGGTCTTTTATTTAGATTTATCAGGCATATGGCAGGCAGGGGTGCTGGGGGGCCAAGAGGCTGGCAGTCCTCCCAGCCCCCAGCAAATCCTCACTCTATCTGGGCTCTCTGGTGTTCTCTCTGCTTCTCTTCTTCTCTCGGCCCCTGTTCGTTCTTTTTTTTTTTTTTAATTATAAATTTTATTTTTATATTCCCCATACAATTGCGACCCCCTTATTTTGACCCTAATCCCTCCCCTCCCCGCCCCCCACCCCCCATAAAGTGTCTCTGGTTCATAGTTTTTTGTTGATTTTGATTTTCACTTTCTTATAGTTATTCATTTTCCTGGTCCCTTATTTAAGTTTTCTAGATTCCTGCTATGAGTGAGACCATCCGGTATTTTTCTTTTTCTTTCTGGCTTATTTCGCTGAGCATGATCCCTTCCAGCACCATCCATGTTGCTGCAAATTGCATGTGTTTATCTTTTTTGAATGTTGAGTAATATTCCATCGTGTATATGTTCTCAGCTTCTGCTGGCATTTCCGTGACGCCGCCCTTATAAACTCAGTCTCTCAGCCCGGGTGTACCCACTTCAGGTGCCCACCATCAGGCATGCATTCAAGGACCACAGGGTTCCCTCATCTATCCTAATGGCAGGAGAGCAGAAAAGCTTGGTACTTTTACCTTACCCTACAGTCACCCTAAAATGTCTTTTTAGCAGGAGTTTATTTCATCTCAGGGTTCTGAAAACTGGGCAGGGAATATTAGGAAGTCTCCCAGAAAAACCTAACCTCATCTTTTTTCAGTAAAGAAAACAGAACTTAAATCTGCATACATATTGTTTGCTGTGCCTTTTCACATACCCTCCAATAACTTCCCTTCCCTTTCTCCTCTCACCCCAACCTCTGTTGTCTTCACTGAGCTTTTAAGATGGTTTCTTTTTAATAGGTGTAGGGTAAGGTAAAATGTATCAGGCTTTTCTGCCCTCCTGCCATCAGGATAGATGAGGGAACCCTGTGATCCTTGAATGCATGCCTAATGGCAGGTACCTGAAGTGGGTACACCTGCGCTAAGACTGCACTTTTTAAGGGCAGCATCACGGGGACACCAGCAGCAGCCGAAAGAGAAGAAGCCCGAAGCAGAAGCACAGAACGCCAGGGAGCCCATATAGAGTGAAGATTTGCTGGGGGCTGGGAGGACTGTCAGCCTCCCAGCCCCCCAGCACCCCTGCCTGCCATGTACCCGCTGAACCCCAATAAAAGACCTGCAAAAACCACTGAGGACTCTGACTCCTCCTTTACCCGGTCTGCATGGGATCAGAAAACCTGCATTGTGTCCATTCCTGCCCTTACAGATGGTTTGCCTATGTGGGAGAGTTACTCAGTCTCACAAGGCCTCTCGCATGTATACAAGGAATGTCTATATTATTATCAAACTTCTCTCTGGCTTTTTCTCTTTAAAAAGAGAGTGCACTGTGGGAAGTCAATTTCCCTTCACCTCCATCACACAACCATGGAGCTTTTCTCCCCAAAAATAATCATCATTTTTTTTTTATTTTGTTGTGGAGAACATTGTCTATTAGATGATTGTACGGTAAGTAAAGTATCAGGCTTTTCTGCCCTCCCACCATTAAGATTAATGATAGATCCTTGTGGTCCTGAATGCATGCCTGATGGTGGGAACCTGGAATAGGGTGTGGGAATGCGTAGGTGGGTACACTGGGCTGAGAGACTGAACTTATAAGGGCAGTGTCACGGCGATGCCAGCAGGACAAACAGAAGAACAAGAGAAGCAGAGAGAACACTGGAGAGCCCAGATAGAGTGAAGACTTGCTGGAAGCTGGGAGGCCTGCCAGCCTCCTGGTCCCCCAGCACCCCTTCCTGCTGTGTACCTGGTAAATTCCAATAAAAGCCTTCAAAAGCCATTGAGGGCTCTAGGACTCACTCCTCCTTTACCCCGTCTGCTCGGGTCATAGAGAACCTGCTCCGTGTCCTCCTGCCCCTACAATGATTCTTTTATTTTTTGACTTGTTTATTGAAGTAACATTGCACTATAACTGTAGGGTAAATGATTTTCAGGCTTTTCTGCCCTCCCACTATCAACATGAATGATGGATCCCTGTGGTCCTGAATGCATGTCTGATGGCGGGCACCAGGAGTAGGGCGTGGGCATGCTTAGGTGGGTTCACCTGGGCTGAGGCCGGTATTATAAGGGCAGCACAGAACAGAACCACCAGAAGAGAATCAGAATGAAAGAGAAGCAGAAGAGAGAGAACAAGAATGCCAGGGAGCCCAGAAAGAGTGAAGATTTGCCAGAGGCAAGGAGGCCTGCCAGCCTACCGGCCCCCCTGCACCCCTGCCTGCCATGTACCTGGTAAAATGGCAATGAATGTCTGGAAAAGCCACCAAGGGCTCCAAGATTCCTCCGTTACCTGTCTGTATAGGATCATAGAGATCCTGCCCAGTCTCTTCCTGCTGCTACAGTAACATGTAAGTTTCATTTGTACATCATTAAAATCAACATCTGTATGTACAACACGAAGTTCAGTACTATAAGTCCAATTTTATCCTTCACCATACAACTTTTATCCAATTCTACCACCCTTCTTCCCATTTCCCTTCTAGTAACCACCAATTGGCCTTATAGTCTAAAAGTTTGGGGTTTTTTTTTTAATTTTTTAATTTTTTTTAAAGATTTATTTATTTTTATACAAGAACCAGGGTACAGGCCAGATGCGCAGGAGGGTGAGAGGATTCACCAGAGCCAGAGTGGGGAGAAGAACAGGCAGAGTGATGAAATACACTGCTGAGGGGAGCAGTGGGCACGACAAGAGAGGTCTGCTTCTCCATGTGGGATTCTCGCCAGCCAGCAGGCTGGGATCAAACCCACGCTGCAGAGGCTGCGGACAGCTTCACAGTGCAGTGTTCAACTGCCTGTGCCACCAGGGAGGCCCCAAAAGTTTATTTTTTGCTTTTTGCTCCATCCATTTATTTGGTTTCTCTACATACCACTATGAATGAAATCCTATGGTGTCAGTGATTTCTTTTTCTATTACCTTTCTATTATCTATTTCCTCTCAAATTGTTATTTACTTCTTTCTAACTTTGGACATCATTTGTTTAATATACTGTATTTTCAATATCCAAAGGTATAAGATTAGGTTACTAGAGATCTTTCTTGTTCATTAATATTGACTTTTACCATTACAAGCTTCACTTGTTACTTCTTTAGCTGCATCTCATAAGTTGTGATGAGGTTTGACTCCATTTCATTTCTATTAAAACAGAGTTCCACTTTGTCTTCCTCTCTGACCACTGATTAGTTTAATCTCCACATACTTGTGAATTTTCAGTTTTCCCTCTTGTAATTGATATCGAATTTCATGTTATTCTAATTAGAAAAGATGCTTGGTTTCATGCCAATCTGCTTAAGTTTGTTGTGAGTTGCTTGGTTACGTAATAGATCATCTATCCTGGAGAATGTTGCATGTACATGTGAAAGAATCTGTATTACTGATGCTGGATGGGAAGTTCTGTGTATTTCTGTTAGGTACAAAAATGTCCAATATTTTCAAATTGAATTTTTTGTGGATGGTCTATTGTTGAATGTTACTTCACATTAACTACTTCGTTAAGTTCCCTACTATTATTGTATTACTGTTCCTTTCTCCTCTATTTCACCTCTCTTTACATATAAAGTATAGTTTTGTTTTATTTTTTATTTTATATATTTTACATCATTTTTTAATTGACTGACTGTAGGGTAAATGGTTTTTCAGGCTTTTCTGCCCTCCTACCATTAGGATTGCCCTGCCTGATGGAGCATCTGTAGTTGTTACCTCGTTGCAAACCATCTTATTTATTCCTGTGGATTCACTTCTTATGTTGTACAGATTATTTGTTACACATTATTCCCAGTTCTTCCTTCCTACTCATTTTAGGTGTAAGGAAAGTTTTTACTTAATTTCATGGATAATTTTCTGGATTCAGATTTGTAGCTGTTTTTTTTTTTATTTCATTCTTTTAAATATTTCTCCTTTTCCTCTCTTGATAATTTCTGGCAATGAGCCTGTTATAATTTTTATCCTTGTTCTTCTAATAGTAAGTTTGTTTTTCATACCACTTCTTTCAAGACTTTTCCTTTGTATTGGTACTCTGGCATTTGGATGTCAATTTCTTTTGTTATTACTATCCTTCCTGTTCTTTCAGTGTCTTGCAACCATCCCTGGCTGGGTAGGTTCATTCTCAGTTCTCACACACAAAAAAAGAGAATTTGAAGTCTTTGGTAGATTTTGCAGCCCTTTAATGTGAGACAGGAAACTGTATACACAGGCAGGCAGAGAGAGCAAGAGAGACTCCAACTCAGAGGCAGAACAGCAACTCTCGTGCCCAGCCTTCTTTACACCTTTAAGAGTCCACAGCCATACAACTGATAAATCGCTGCAAACACAAGACCCATCTAGTGTTTACTAAATGCCAGAATAGTGGAAAACACAGCCTATCAAGGTATCTATTCTCTGTTGTGTGGAAAGTGGCAAAGAGCCTAATTCACTCATTTTCCTTACACTCGGGTTTCTGAGTCTTGGATTTTAGAGGCTGTCATGAATTTTCAAGGATTTTTGGCTATTTTCTTCAAAAATTTCTCCTGTTCTTTCAATTTCTCTTCCTTTAGGTATTTCTGTTATGCATGTGACACACCTTTGACATAATCCTACAGTTTTTGATTGTTCTATTGTTTTTTTTTTATTTCATTATACTGCTTTGTGCATTTTTTGGAAAGTGCTATTGACATATCTTCTCATTGATTTGTTCCTCATCAATGTTGAGTCTAATAAAGTATCTGTCCACAACTTTATTTATACCACAATATTTTTTTAATAAAAAACATTTTCAAATTATATCTTTTATGCTAATTCTTTCAATTTCATCCTTTTGCTTATATTATTCATATGCTCTTGCATAATAAAGAATTTATGGAGGGCTTAACACACTAATCATAGCTGTTTTAAATTTCTATGTGATAATTCCAAAATCTATATCATATCTTAATCATAAAGTGAGCTGGTGCTCACTTTATCTCTTTAGATTATATTTTTTCTTTCCTTCTAGAATACTTTATAATTTTCTGTTAAGAGTCAGACATGATGTATTGGACAGTAGGAGCTCAAGTTTAAGGCCTTTAGTGTGAGGTTTTAGGCCCTGAATGTGAAGATTATGATAATCTAATTAGGGGGCTGAATTCTGTTTAAAATTTCCAGTACCCTTTGACTCCAGAGACTTCAAATTGCTCAGTGCCTGTGTTTTTATGCCCCCTGTAGCTTTGGGATTCCCTAAGTGCTCCTTCTTATATATGGCCTGTATCAATCAAAATTGTCCATTATAACCCACAGTTATTTTACTATGGCTCTGCTTAGTTGGTGGTAAGGTATATCTGTGGAATTGCCTCTGATAACTTTATGATTAAATTTCAATCTCTCATTTGGTCTGTGTCACTTAGATGTAATTCACATGTAATTTCTATTTTTCCACCCCTCTTAGATCAAATAGGAAGATAAAAAGTGAGTATACTTGTAGACAAGAACTTCCCTCAGTTGGGTTAAGGCTTTGGCAAAGTTTTTCCCTAGAGTTGGCCTTTATTGTGGAGAATACTCTAAATTTATTTCATAAAGTTTATCCTTTTCCTGCCAGAATTGGGCAGGGATCTTTCATTTCTCTCAATTGTGTAAAACTGCTGTGGATCCTGTGTGAAAGATGGTTCTCACCAGCTTGCAAGTGCTTTCCATGCAGAGACTGCAGCTGCCATCTAGTCCATCCTCACCATCTAGCAATTAAATCTCAGTCTCCATCAGTTCGGCAAATTATTTTTGAGGACCCCTTCCAATATATGGCTCAGGAATTTCTCCAGGTACAAAGATCTCAGCTCTCTTGTTCTGGATTTTCCTCTCTCTCTCTAGATATAGGAGTTAAGTCTACCATGAGACTTCAATTCTCTGATGGCTTAAGGAAAATTCAATGGTTCTCATTATTCCACATTTTCCTCTGGTGAGCACTAATGAGTACTTCCAAGCTCTTCCCGCATGCAGGAAATGAAAAATTTCTTATTAATTTTAATGCTATTTTCAAGAACATATATTACATTTTCTTTTAATAAGCAATCATTCACATTTTTTATAATTCACTTGAAAAGCAATATTCCCTGGGGCATACATGTGAGGCAGTTATAACCATTTCTTTTGAAATCAAGAAGGACAGAGAAATAATTGATTCAGTTTCCCTAAGGCATCAGAGCAGTAGACGAGGGACATTCTCTCTGAAGATTCACATGGAACAGTAAATTGGTCTTGGAACACTGAAGTAACAATTTCAAGGTATTTAACCTTCTCTGTTCAGAAGGACACTGTGTTCCTGATACTGGAAGAAAGAAATGTATCCCAAAAACTTTATAATCAGGATCAATTTTGTCCAAATGAGTAAGTCAGAGCATGCTTCTCAGTATATAGGTTGAATAAAGATGCCTAATGTCATATGCTCTAACCTAACCTTGAAATTAAAATGGAAAAGCTTTTTAAAAATCTATTAAATGCCATCTGCATTCTATAAAATAGTATTAATGTGTTCCATTGATTAAGAAAAACAGTTTAATCTGATGGGATCTGGAGTTTAGTTCTTTACATAATAAGGAAGTTTTTTATGCTAAGATTGATGATCTAGTTTCACTTTATTTAAACAGATGCAATGCCTCAACTCCAAGATTGACACAATAGATTCTGAAAGAATGATATGTTAAGCATTTAAATATTCCAGGAGCCTATCTCCAATGTGAAAATCTTCTGTGAAAGAATATTTGACAACTGAATATAATGAGGACTGGCACATGTCCATAAACAAATCACCTTAATGATACATGAACATTCTCTTAAATATAATGATAGACATTGTTTCCAAAAACATGTATTGAGGGCCTCCCCTGGTGGCACAGCGATTGAGCGCTGGGCTGCGAAGCTGCCCACAGCATCTGCAGCGCCAGTTCAATCCCTGGCCACCAGCGAGGTTCCCACATGGCGCGACAGACCTCTCCTGCTGTGCCCACTGCTCCCCTCAGCAGTGTATTTCATCACTCTGCCTGTTCCATTCCTTGCTCTGGCTCTGGTGAATTCTATCACCCTCCTGTGCTTCTGAATGTACCCAGTGCTTGTATAAATAAATAAAAATAAAATTAAAAAAAAAGCATGTACTGAACAAAGTATCTTGGCCAAGTTATTGCATTTCATGTCCTGGAGGAAAAATGGGTAGATATTTAGTTATTGATTGAGGAATAGTGTCTCCAAATTAATGTTTTCTTCTTCATTATATATTGGGTGACTACATATTTTCCATAGTCTCTAACTGATTTCTAACAATTATGATTTTTTTAATTATTTCACTATAAAAATATGAAGATTATGTTTTATCAAAGCTTAGTTGGAACATTTTGGAATTGAGGCCATCCAGTTAGCTCTAAGTGTTTAAGGTAAATTTAGGAAAACATGTATTATATATTATAAAGATAGATATTTAGAATAAGAAGCTTGTGAAAGTCCTTGTAAAATTTTATTTGAATAAATCAATCAAATATGTTGATGAATATAATCAAAAATATATTAAGTCTCTCCGTAAAACTGCTGGGAACTGTTTAGAGAAAGAATTAATTTTAAAAGATCTTTCCAATCTCTTTACTTCTTTAGATTATACAGTTTCACTTTACTACAAAATATCTGAATTTACTTTTGCCTTAATTACTAAAGGTTGAGAGGAACAGGTGAATTTCCACTAAGGATTAGTGAGGGAATAGATATGGAATTTTTAAAGATAACTTCACTTTGGCATATATGATATTAAAGTTTTCTAAGCTTTACTGTACTATTTTACATATACTGATAGTAAAGTCTAGTTTTTCAGACCAGAGGCTATAGGATGTTCATCCATGGATCCCCCATTCATTGATCCCAAATCCCACCACTTCATCCTTCATTCAACCAGATCTGTCTGCTGACCTTCATTTCAGTTACTGGTAGGTGCGGGCTGAGGGGTTCTATACTGCAGATGATGTTTTTGTCATTATGTGCCAGAGTGGTATGAACACAGCAAATGTCTCAAAACAAGGTGTTGGAGAGTTATAAACCGTTTATCTATACCTGTAATAAGTATTTTGCATATTCATTTTACTAAATCAAGTATCTATATTTTAATATTATTAAATGAATTAATTTGGAAACTAAGTTTCATTATTTGAATTATGACTTTTCTCATGTGTCACATTCAGAATGAAAGTAGTGTGAAAGTCAGTATAAAAATACCAACATTTTACATTCATCACAAATTGATGCTCAAAACAATCTAATAAATGTGTGCTTTCTACTATCTCATATCAGTTTAGAAGTTACATTAGGTTAATTTTTGGAATAAGAAGGAAAGAAAATGATAAGAAAGAAGGACATCCTTGTGGTCTTTCCAGCAACAGCATGCTGCTGAGATACCATCAGTATGATCGGGTCATGATTCAAATTTTGATTCAAGCATTAGCAATACATTTCCATTGTGTAATGCGCTGTTATGCACCTGTATATGCTGAATATAACACATTAACAGACTCAACTTAGAGATTCACTTCATAGCCACATAAATTATGAATTACATAAGAATTTCTACATTCCTCCAGTGAGTTTTTTATTTTATAGCATCAATCAAAGCACAAATCAAACTATGAAGATGCATAGTTTGCTGTTTTCTCTCCTTAGAGGAGAAAAATTTTGAATCATGTCAGAATTCTGGAAGTAACTAGTCCGTATATTAAAGATTTAATTGATAACAGGTGTATCTTCATTCTGACTCACAATATTTCTCCAAATTTTTCCATATTTAATTCAGTTTATGTGTAAACTGGATAAACTACAGGCCAGTATATTAATTTTGAGTTCCATTAATTAATATGTCTCCAGATTTATTAGTTAACATCGAAGATTCTGTAATTGCCTGAGATTTCCATTTTCTAGAAAACTTTAAATAAAAAAAATTAACTCAATATGAAACAGCAATAATTAGACCTCTTTAATCAATGTAAGAGTTGTCATATCCTGGGTAGTCCATTAATATTTCTTAGTAAACTCTGCTAAAAGTCAAAAATGTTTATTAACTAAAAATAAAAGATAGAGAGCAGGAAAAAAATTGATCTTGAGATGTCAGAAATTGGTGCATGATCTGACTTGGTATAATTATCTATTAACTGTGAGTATAATGCTTTTGGAACTCTCTCCAGAATTACAAATTAGGAACAAAAGAATGGTATCCCAGAACAACCAAACATCAGGAACTGACTTCATCCTCTTGGACCTGTTTCATGTCACCCAGGCTCCCTGGATCCTCTTTGGAATCACCATGCTGGTGTTTCTAGTGGCCCTGTTTGGCAACAGCATAATAATCATTCTTATATGGGCAGATACTTTTCTCCACAGCCCAATGTATTTTCTGCTTAGCCAACTATCACTCATGGACCTTTTCTACATCTCCACATTTGTCCCCAAAATGGCCCTGGACTTTCTATCTGGGGACCACCACATCTCCTTCATTGGGTGTGGCTTTCAACTCTTCCTTTTCATGACTCTAGTGGCAGCTGAGTGCCTGCTGTTGGCCTTCATGGCTTATGACCGCTATGTGGCCATCTGCCACCCACTTCGCTACCCCATTCTCATGCGCCCAATGGTCTGTGTGCTCTTGGTACTTGTATCCTGGATGGGTGCCCTGCTCAATGCCTTGATCCATGTCATTTATACTCTTACTCTTCCTTACTGTGCCTCCAGGGAAATCCATCATTTCTTCTGTGAGATCCCAGCTCTATTAAAACTTGTTTGTGCTAACACATCCCAGTACGAAAATGGACTTTTTGTCAGTGGTATAATTTTTCTCATACCTCCTATCTCAGCCATTCTGGGCTCCTATGGAAGCATACTGTCCACTGTATTGGGCATCAAATCAAGTCTGGGACTCAGAAAAACTTTGGCTACTTGTTCTTCTCACATGACTGTGGTGTTCCTATTCTATGGGGCTGCAATCATCAAGTATCTTCTGCCGAAGTCTTACCACTTCCCTGAACTGGACGAAGTAGTCTCTGTCTTTTACACCATCCTAACACCCATGCTCAACCCACTCATCTACAGTCTGCGAAACAAGGATGTCACTAGAGCCCTCAGGAGAGTTCTTAGAAAATGAGAAAGGTAAAGTTCTCCCAATGAATACAAAGCAATAAAAATGTTAACTTTGAAATGTGAATTAATTCATTTATATACATATATATTCCTATATATTCAACTAGAAAAGCAATATTTTGTAAAATGAGGCAGAAAAAGTAATACCACACCTAAAGATAAAATATAATATGGTAATTTTAATCATTTGTATATTTCTACTCATTTAATCATGTGATATATAAATTGCATCTTTTGTTTTATTAATTATCACATTTACTTAATTTTAATTGCATACATCTCTAAAGAAGATAAACATTATCTCCTTAAATAGTTATCTCTTTTAAAGAGATATAAAAAATTAATAAAGTATACTTTTTTCTTTATTATTGAGGTGACATTGTTTTATAATAGTGTACATTATTAATATTTAGGGGTGTGCTCACACCTCATATATTTCACCAAAGCTCACCTACGAGCTAAGCACCCTTATTCCTTTACCATAACCACTGGGCCACATATGCCTCCTTTTCCATTCCCAACTTTCCCTCTAGTAGCCTCAATTCTGCAATCATATTTCTAGGATTTGTTTGCTTTTGATTTTTTCAGTTCCTTTGTTTTGTTTCTCTATAGTCCACACATGAGTGAGACCCTCTAGTACTTGTCTTTTACCATTGGACTTATTACACTTAGCATAATCATTCCCAGTTCCATCCATATTTTTATAAGTGACAAGATTTCATCTATTTTTATAGCTGAACAGTATTTCCTTGTGTTTATGTCCCACATCGTCTGAATTCATTCATCTGTTGTGGAGCCCTTACGTTTTTTCCATAACTTAGCTATTATAAATAGTATTGCAATGAACATTGACATACATCTATCCCTTGAATTACTGTTTTTGCATTTGCGGCATAAATATCGAGGAATTGAATTGCTCAATCACATGGTATGCCTAGTTTTAATATTTTAGGAATCTCTATATCGTTTTCCATACATACCCACCAAAAGTGTACAGGGTTATATTTTCTCCACATGCTCACTATCATCCTTTTTTATATATATATGTCTCATTTTCATGGGAGTGAGAATGTATCTCATTATGGTTTTAATTTGCATTTCTGTAATGATAAGTGATGATTTGATTCTTTTTTTCTTTTTACGGAGTTGTTGCGTTTTTAGTGGATCTTAGATATAATTTCTTGTCAGGTGTATGATGTGCAAATATTTTCTCCCATTTGGTAGGATGTCTTATTTACATTAATAAAAGTTACATTCACAATGCAGAAGTTTTCTATCTTGATCTAGTCTAATTTGCTTATTTTTGTTCTTAAATTACTTGCCATGGAATAGAGTCCTTAAATACATCCCTGAAGCCAACATCTTAGAGTGTTTTTGCTTGATTTGATGGTTTTCCAGTCTTACATACAAATTTTTAATCCATTTTGAGATATGTTTTGTGTATGCAATAAGTTTCTAATTTCATTTTTTTGCATGAGTTTGTCCAGTTTTCCCAGTACCATTTGTGGAAGAAACTGCTTTTTTTTTGGCTCCTTTGTTATAGATCAATTACCCAGATAGTGTGAGTTTATTTCTAGATTTTCAATGATATTCCATTGATTTGTTTATCTTTTAAAAGACACAGCCATACTGTTTTTGATTACTACTATAGTTTTGTAGTATAGTTTGAAGACCAGAAGCATGATACCTCCATCCCTCTTCTTTTTGGTCAAGTTTGCGTTAGTCAGCATCTTTGTTAGGTCTATAAAAATTTCAGTAATGTTCGCTCAATTGCTTTGAAGAAATTCCATTGAAGTTATGATAGTGATTACATTGAATCTATATTTTGCTTTGGGTAAGGTGATCATTTGGAAAGTGTTAATTTTTCCAATATATGAGATGGAATATCTTTCCTCTTCCTTGCGTCTTCTTCAATTTCTTTTAGCAATGCCTCTTAGTGTTCAATGAACATGTCTTTCACCACCTTTGTTAGGTTTAATCCCATGTATTTAATACTTTCTGAAGCTACAGCATATATTATTGTTTTCTTGATTTCTTTCTCTCTTCTAATTCATTATTTGTATGGAGGTACATAACAGACTTTTGATTTTGTAGTATGCCACTTCACTATACTGATACATTGTTTCTGATTATTTTTTGTGTGTCTGTTTTTGGTAGCGGAATCTTTAGGGTTCTCTATATTATCATGTCCTCTGCAAAAAATGATAAATTTTCTTCTTCTTTCCCAACTTGGGTTCTTTTAATATCTTTCTCTTGCCTAACTGCTCTCACTAGGACTTTCAATACGATACTGAATAGCAGTGGAGAGAGTGGACATCCTTATCTTGTACCAGATATTAGTGGGAAAGCGTTCAGTTTTTCAACATTGAGAATGATGTAGATTTGTCATTTACGACTTATGTTACATTTATCCTCAGTTTTTAAGTGATTTTCATGTAGATATTGATTTATATCAAATGCTTTTGTGACATCCATTGATTAGATATTATGATCTTTTACCTTTCCTTTATTTCTGTTTTTGATGTGACTGACAGTGATTGATCGTTGGATGTTGAACCATCCCTATATCCTTAGAGTAAATATTACTTGCTTATGGTATACAATTCTTTTAATGTATTGTTGTAATTGGTTCACTAAGGTCTTGTTGAGGACTTTTGCATCTATATTCATTTGGGAAAGTGGTCTGTAGATTTCTTTTTTTGTGGTGTCTCTCTGGTTTTGGTATCATAGTAATTTTGGCCTCATAAACAGTTTGGAAATAATCCCTCTTTCTCAATTTTTTGGAAGAGTTTGAAAAGGTTGTTATTAGGTCATCTTTAAAGGTTTGGTAGAACTCACTGTGAAACTGACTAGTTCTGGATTTTTGGTTTGGGGGATTTAGGGGAGATTTTTGATTACTTTTTCAGATTCCTTGCTTATTTTGGTCTGTTCAGGTTTTCTATTTTCTCCAGATTCAGTCTCAGATGGTTGTATATTTCTAGTAATTTGTTTATTTCTTCTAGATTATTCAATTTACTAACAAGCAAACCTACGTCATAACCTCTTATGACCCATTGAATTTCTGAGATGTTTGTTGAAACATCTCCTTGTTCATTTCTGATTCTATTTATTTCAGTTTTATGGGGTTTTTGTAAGCATAGTTAGAGGTTTGTCAACTCTATTTTTTCAAAGAAACAGCTTTGGTTTTACTAATCTTTTGAATTGATTTTTTATGTTTATTTTTGCCCTAATTTTTATTGTTTACTTCCTTCTACTGGCTTTTAGCTATGTTTGTTTTTATATTTCTAGCTTCTTAGGTAAAGGCAAAGATTATGTATTGGAGCCGTTTATTGTTTCTTGATTTTCATCTGTCTTGCTATATATGTACAGCCATCTTATCCTGTTTTTGCTGTGTCCCATAATTCTGGAAGGTTGTGTCCTCATTTTCATTTCTCACCAAGTATTTTTTTAATTTTTTCTTTGAATCTCATTAACCCAACAGTCATTGATTGGTGTACTGTCTGATCTTCACAAATTGGAGTGTTTTTTCTGCTTCTTATTGTGGATTATTTCTAGTTTGATACCATTGTGATCAGAGATGATACTTGATTTTATTTCAAGCTTCTTGATTTTGGTGAAACTTGTTTAGTCACCCAATATTTGATCAATTCCTAGAAAATATCCCACATGCATTGGGAAGAATGTATGCTTACACTTTTGGGGGTTCAGTTTACTATTAATGTCTGTGAAGACTATGTGGTTTAATTATTTGTTTAAGGTTATTCTTATTTTCTGTGTGGGTGATCTGTCCATTGGTAAAAGTAGGATGTTGAACTACTCAAACACTTATGTAATGTCTTCCTCCCTCTATCTATTTATAGATTTGGTAATAATTGCCTTACATATTTTGATGCTCCTTCATTTTGGTGAATATTTATTTTAGTAACATTCTGTGTTTATGGGGGAAAAAATTGAATAACATTGGTATATATCATGCAGATCACTTCATACCAAGAAAATTAAGTGCAAAAATATAAATACTATACAATTATAATTTTTAGACATACCCCATTTCATTTAAGCATTAACTTATCTTTGACTAACAAATGTGTGTCACATTTCATACCCATATCAAAAAAAGGGTTCTTTCACATATGAGTTATTTGCATCCCCAAAATAATTTCATCATGAATCCAAATAGCTTGTTCAAGCAGACAGTTTTTTGAATTTTGTTTATGAAACTACTAATTACTTAATGAGTTTATTCCAATGAGTGAATCCACCTGTATTTAGCTGGTTATTATTCAATTTTCCCCTTGACTTCACCCTTCTTTGAAATTATTTCTAACTTTAGATATGGTCATATTCCAAATTTTCCTCTTCAACAACACCAAAAAAGTCCTACTGTATCATTTATTCACTGATTGTAACACACTCAAATCATTTCATCATTTTGTATTTATGAATATTTTCAAGATGTGATATATAATTAATTTTAACTAACTATACTGAAAAAATAGTATTTCTCAGTTCTCTGTTTACAAGTATAAAGGATAAGGAATTTTTTTTAGTTAGATTTAATTAGAGGCCAATTGTGGTTTAGATTTCCAATAACCTAATAACTAGTGATGTTGAGCATTTTTCATATGCCTGTTGGCCACTTCCCTTTCTTCTTTGGAGAACTGCCCTTTAGTTCTTTTGCCCATTTTTTGAATGGGTTGTTTGCTTTGTTTTGTACAGTTAAGTTCTTTGTAAATCTTTGATATCAGCCCCTTATCTGTTGTATGGTGTGCAGATATTTTTCCCATTCAGAATGCTGTATCTTTGTTTTGATTATTGTCTCTTTTGTTGTACAGATTTTTTTTTTGTAAAAGATTTATTTATTTATTTATACAAGTACTGGGTACAGTTGGAAGCGCAGAGGGCGAGAGAATTCACCAGAGCCAGAGCGGGGAACAGAACAGGCAGACTGACAAAATAAACTGCTGAGGGGAGCACAGGCATGGCAGGAGAGGTCTGCGCACCATGTGGGACCCACACCGGAGGCCAGGGATAGAACTGGTGCTGCAGAGGCTGGGGCAGCTTCGCAGCCCAGAGCTCAACTGCTGCGCCACCAGGGGAGGCCCTGTTGTGCAGATTTTTGATTTGATGGAGTCCCAGCTGTTTACCTTTACCTTTGTTTACCTGCTGCAGAAGAATCCTCAAAGGCATAAACCTGCTAGGCTTATGTTATGGAATGCTATGCCCATGTTTTCTTCATTGCACTTTATGTTGTCAGGTCTTACATTCAAGTCATTTATCAATTTTATTCTTTTAATTTTTTTATTGTAAATTTTATTTTTATATTCCCCATACATTTGCAACCCCCTTATTTTGACCCCAATCCCTCCCCTCCATGCCCCCACTACCCACAGAGTGTCTCTGGTTCAAAGTTGTTTGTTGATTTTGATTTTTACTTTCTTATAGTTATTCTTTTTCCTGTCCCTTATTTAAGTTTTCTAGATTCCTGCTATGATTGAGACCATCTGGTATTTTTCTTTTTCTTTCTGGCTTATTTCACTGAGCATGATCCCTTCCAGCGGCATCCATGTTGCTGAAAATTGCATGTGTTTATCTTTTTTGAATGCTGAGTAATATTCCATGGTGTATATGCACCACATCTTCTTGATCCAGTCATCTATTTTTCGGCATTTGGATTGTTTCCAAAGCTTAGCTATTGTAAACAGTGCTGCTATAAACATAGGGGATGCAGGTGCTCTTTGGAATTGATATTTCAGTGTCCTTTGGGTAAATACCTAGGAGTGGAATTGCTGGATCGTATGGAAGCTCTATGTTTAGTATGTCCAGAAATCTCCACACAGCTCTCCATAGTCGTTGGACCAGTTTGCACTCCCACCAACAGTGCAAGAGAGTTCCTTTTTCTCCACAACCTCGCCAACATTTGTTGTAGCTAGTTTTTTTTAATATGTGCCATTCTCACTGGTGTAAGATGGTATCTCATGGTAGTTTTTATTTGCATTTCCCTGATTACAAGTGATGAACATTTTTTCATATGCCTGATAGCCATTTGCATTTCCTCTTCAGAGAAGTTTCTTTTTAGCTCTTCTGCCCATTTTTTGACTGGATTATTTTCTTTGTTGTTGCTGAGTCTCATCAGCTCTTTGCAGATTTTTGTGATCAGTCCTTTATCATTAGTGTTGTGTGCAAAAATGTTCTCCCAGTCAGTGGGGTTTCTCTTTGTTTTTGTTATTGTGTCTTTTGCTGTGCAGAAGCTCTTTAATTTGATGTAGTCCCAGCTGTTTATCTTTGCCTTCACTATCACTGCTTTGGGTGATGTGTCTGTATCTTTGATGTGCATATCACATAGTGTTTTGCCTATATTTCCTTCTATGTATTTTATGGTTTCAGGTCTTATGTCTAGTTCTTTAATCCATTTTGAGTTGGATTTTGTGTATGGTGTGAGGTAGTAGTCAAGCTTCATTCTTTTGCATGTAGCGACCCAGTTTTCTCAGCACCATCTATTGAACAAACTTTCTTTGCTCCAATGCATATTCTTTGCTCTTTTGTCAAAGATTAGTTGACCATATCTGTGGGTTTATTTCTGGATTTTCTATTTGATTTCATTGGTTGGTGTGTCTGTTCTTGTTCCAATACCATGCAGTTTTGATGATTATGGCTTTGTAGTATAGTTTGAAGTCTGGGAGTGTGATGCCTCCATTCCCTTCTCTTTTTTTTTTTTTTTTTTTTTCAGAATAGCTTTGGCTATTCGGGGTTTTTGTGATTCCATATGAATTTCATCAATAATTGTTCTATTTCTTTGAAGAATGACATTGAAATTTTTATTGGAGTAGCATTGAATCTGTATATTGCTTTTGGTAGGATGGCCATTTTAATAATGTTTATCCTTCCAATCCATGAGCAGGGGATGTCTTTCCATTTCTTTGTGTCTTCTTTGATTTCTTTTTTACAGTGTTTTATAGATTTCTTTATGTAGGTCCTTTACCTCTTTTGTTAGATTTATTCCCAAGTATTTGATTTTTTTTGTTTCGATAATAAAAGGGATGGTTTTTTTGATTTCTTCTGCTTCAGATTTATTGTTTGTGTATAGGAAGGCTACTGACTTTTGCGTGTTGATTTTGTATCCTGCCACTTTACTGAACTGATTGATGAGTTGAATTAGTTTTTCTGTGGAGTTTTTGGGTTCTCTATGTATATTATCATATCATCTGCAAATAGTGATATTTTGACTTCTTCTTTTCCTATTTGGATTCCTTGTATGTCTTTCTCTTGTCTTATTGCTCTGGCTAGGACTTCCAGTATTATACTGAAAAGCAGTGGTGAGAGTTGACATCCTTGTCTTGTCCCAGATCTTAAGGGGAATGCTTTCAACTTTTTGCCATTGAGAATGATACTGGCTGTTGGCTTGTCATATATGGCCTTTATGATGTTGAGGTATGTTCCTTATATCCCAAGAATTTCAAGGGCTTTTATCATAAATGGGTGTTGCACTTTGTAGAAAGCTTTCTCGGCATCTATTGATATTATCATATGGTTTTTATGTTTCTTATTGTTGATGTGTTGGATAACATTGATTGATTTTCGGATGTTGAACCCTCCTTGTGTCCCTGGAATGAATCCTACTTGGTCGTGGTGAATTATCTTATGGATACATTGTTGGATTCTGATAGCTAAAATTTTATTGAGGATTTTTGCATCAGTGTTCATTGGGGAGATTGGCCTGTAGTTTTCTTTTTTTGTGTTGTCCTTATTCGGTTTTGGTATTAGTGTAATGTTGGCTTCATAGAACGTGTTTGGTATTATCCCTTCCTTCTCAATTTTTTGGAAGAGTTTGTGAAGGATAGGCACTAATTCGTCTCTGAATCTTTGGTAGAATTCATTTGTAAATCCATCAGGTCCTGGGCTTTTGTTTTTGGGGAGGTTTTTGATTACCATTTCAATTTCGCTGCTTTTAATTGGTCTGTTTAGGTGTTCTATTTCTTCTTTATCTAGCTTTGGGTGATTGTAGAGTTGTAGGAATTTGTCCATCTCCTCTAGATTGTTGAACTTGTTTCCATACAACTGTTCATAGTAGTTACTGATTATTCTTTTGATTTCTGCTGTGTCCGTTGTGATTTCTCCTCTTTTGTTTATGATCCTGTTTGTTTGTGCTTTCTCCCTTTTTTTCCTTTGTGAGCCTGGCTAGGGGTTTGTCTATTTTATTGATTTTTTCAAAGAACCAGCTCTTGGTTTCATTGATCTTTTGGATTGTTTTTTTAGTTTCGATTTCATTTATTTCTGCTTTAGTTTTTATTATTTCTTTTCTTCTACTGGCTTTGGGTTTTTTCTATTGTTCTTTTTCTAGAACTTTGAGCTTTGAGATTAGGTTGTTTCTTTGAGTTCTTTCTTGTTTCTTAATGTGAGCCTCTATTACTATATATTTTCCTCTTATTACTGCTTTTGCTGCATCCCATACATTTAGGATATTGGTGTCCTCCTTGTCATTCAGTTCAAAGAATTTTTTTAATTTCTTCTTTGATCTCCTCGTTAGTCCAGTGGTCTTCCAGTAGTGTGGTTTTCAATCTCCATGAGTTATTGAGTACCTTGCCTTATTTTTATGGTTTATTTCCAGTTTGATGCCTTCATGGTCAGAGAAGATGGTTGGTATGATTTCAAACTTGGTGTATCTGTTGATGTTTATCTTGTGTCCCAGTATGTGATCGATCCTGGAGAATGATCCGTGTGCACTTGAGAATAATGTGTATGCAGATTTTTTTGGGTTTAGTGTTCTATAGATGTCTGTTAAGCCCAAGTGCTCTAGATTCTTATTTAGAGCTTTAGTGTCTTTACTTATTTTTTGTCTCATTGATCTATCCATTGTTGATAGTGGTGTGTTGAAGTCTCCCACTACGTATGTGTTTTCTCTGATGTCTGTTTTCAGAGATGACAATAATTGTCTGATATATTTTGTTGCTCCTTCATTTGGTGAATATATATCAATGAGTGTTATTTCTTCTTGAAGTATTGTCCCCCTGATCATAATGTAGTAACCATTGGGGTCTCTTTTTATCTTTTTGAGTTTGAAATCTGTTTTATCTTATATAAGTATAGCTGTTCCTGTTTTCTTTTTTGGTTCATTTGCTTGTAGGATTGTTTTCCATCCTTTAACTTTGAGTCTATTTTTATCTTTTCTAGCTAAATGTGTTTCCTGGAGACAGCAAAAGGTTGGATTTTGTTTCTTAATCCAGCCTGTGACTCTGGGTCATTTTATTGATGAGTTTAGACCATTTACATTTAGAGTTAATATTGATATATTAGCATCTGTATTTGCCATTGTGTTTGTCTTTCCTTTGATTTTATTTATTTATTCTTTTAATACCTTTTTTTTGGCCTTCGTTCATTGTTATTCATCCCTCTGAAGTTGTGGCTTTAGGACACCTTGTAGTATTTTTTGGAGTGGGGGTTTAGTCGTAATGAAATTCCAGAGTTCTGTTTGTCTGGGAAGGTCCTTATTCTTTCTTCATAGAGGAAGGAGAGCTTTGCGGCATAGAGTATTCTTGGTTGTCATCTGTTTTCTTGGAGTTTGTTGACTATTTCCCTCCACTCTCTCCTTGCCCGTAGTGTTTCTTCGGAGAAGTCTGATGTCAGCCTGATTGGTTTTCCTTTGAATGTTATCTGTTTCTTCCCTCTTGCCAGCTTCATTATTTTTTCCTTGTTCTGGATTCTTGGGAGCTTTACTATTATATGTCCTGCTGTATTTTTCCTTTCGTCGTGGAAGTTTGGTGTTCTTCTTGCTTCTTGTGTATCAATTTTCAGCTCCTTCTTCATGTTTGGGAAGTTCTCTTCAATTATCTCCTTGAATATTTTCTCTGTTCCTACATCTCTCTCCTCTCCTTCTTGGATTCCTATAACTCTTATATTTCCTTTCCTCATGGAGTCAGATAGTTCCCGAAGTCTTTCTTCAGTCTTTTTCCTTCATACTTCTCTTTCCTTTTCTGTTTTGGTTCTTATTATTTCTGGTCTTCAAGAGTATTTATTTGTTCTTCATTTCATCTATTCTGCTTTCATTGCTTTTCGCAGAGTTCTTAGCGCCTCCATTAATTCTTTGATCTCCTGCATTTTTTTACTTCCCTTTTTAGGGATTCATTTTCATTCTCTGATCATTGATTATTTTTCCCTTATCATTGTTTTCCTTTATGACTTCTGTCAGTTTTTTAATCATGGCAATTTTAAATTCTCTTTCTGGAAGGCTCAGAAGTTCTTCCAAGTTACTGTCATTGCAATCTGAGGGGTGGTTTTCCTTTTGTTGTGTGCTTTTTTCCAAAGGAGTTGCTGGGATGCGTGTGGTTTTTCTACTCCCTACTGTCTGTTTTCTAATATGCCGTATGCATTGGGATACTGTGTTGCTGGTACTGGCCGGCACCTCGAGTGAACTTCCCAGCTCACCTCTGGCTCCTCCGGGAGCCTTCTGCCAGTTTCAAGCAGTCTTTACTGAAGAAATGTCCCTGTTCTAAAATGATGATGCAAGACGCACTCCCTGCACGCCCAGTCTGCCCCGGCAGTGGGTTCCCTCTCCCCTTTCTGGGCTTGGACTACAGCCAGAAGGGTCCTGGCGTGGGCAAACTTCCCAGCTCACCTTTGGCTCCTCTGGGAGCCTTCTGCCGGTTTCAAGCAGTCTTTACTGAAGAAACGTCCCTGTTCTAAAATGGCTATGCAAGACGCACTCCCTGTGCACCCTGTCTGCCATTTATCAATTTTAAATTGATTTTTGTATATGGTGTGGGATAATAGTCATGTCATTTTTTTTTTGCAGGTAGCAGTCCAGTTTTTCCCACATTGCTTATTGAAGAGAGTTTTTCCTTGTTCCATGTATATTCTTTTCTCCTTTGTCATAGATTAGTTTATTATATATATATATGTGATTTATTTCTGGGCTTTCAGTTTGATTCCATTAGTCTTTGTGTCTGTTTTCATTCCAGTACCATGCTGTTTTTATTATAATGGAAAGTTGAGTTATCTTTGTCATTTGTTCAATGGTTCCAGGTATTTTTTGATTTCTTCTTTGATTTCCTCATTAACCCAATGGTTTCTTGATAGCATTTAGTCTGTTGTATTCACTTATGTTTTAATATTATATGAGAGCACCAAATTATCTTTTAAACTTTTAAAAATACCTAAAATATTAATGACCCACTTGGTAAAATGTTTTATTATAAATATTCAGATATCAGCTACTGGGTTGGTGACCAACTGACTGTAATTGGTAATTCACTCAACTTCAATGGAATTTCATGGAAGAAGAAGGCAACTGAATTCCCCTAAATATAGAAAAATAAGACTATCATTTATTTAAAGAAATTATTGTAGAATATGGACACAAGTGATGTGTAATGTTACCTAGTCTAGAAATAAGTGTATTGTTAGCTCAAATATTTATATTAAGAAACTAACAATGCATACTGAAGATTTTTTAATGATTTGAAAAGATATGAACAAGAAAATTTAATCAAATGAAGTGTTAGGAATACATTTCATTTTTGTCTTTCCCTTATATAAAACACTGAGTAGGTATGAAATTACATCTAAAGTGAATTTCTAAAAGGCCATGATGATATTAGTAGCTGCCTCACAGGAAATTTTTAAGATTAAATGAGACATGTTAAATATGCATGCACCCAAATGCATCTACACATGGACACACACACAAAAATTCATACACAGAAGAGAGCTTGGCACACAGTAAATACTCAGAAGCAATCATAGCTATTGTTATTTTTTATTAATATTTTTACTTCTATTTTAATTCTACTAGTACAACTGTCATTACTGTGACTAGTACAACTGTCATTACTGCATTACTGTGTTATTATTCTTATGTTTTAAATGTATATTTGAGATGTTATATACTAGAGAGAAACAGAGAAATAGAAAGAGATGAAGAGATAGAGATAGAAAAATGCAGACTTGTATGCAGGTGGACCATGAAAAGCCCTGATAAACTATTTCTTAAAACTGATGACATGAGCCTACTCATAAATTTATGATAAAATAAGTGCATGCAAGTAAAATGTTAAGCAAATGGATTCACAAAGTAATTAATCAATGAAGGATATTTTTAATTGTTTATTTAGTTATTTTATGTCAAATTATATATTTTTACTCCATCTAAGTGAAGGTTTAACTAATCCACTTAATGCATCTTAAAGAGACTATGGAAATCTAATGTTTAATGAAGTCACACTTATCAAAGTATGATTGTATTTAGGCAAACAGAATTTGCCTAATAATAAAGTGATTGTGCACCTGTAGAAAATTTGAAGCATGGCATTCAGGTTTAAGACAAATTTCTCAACTAGACTTCCTTCTAAATCTTTGGGCATCACTTCCAATCTCCTCAGAAACCTACATGAATATTTCTGTCCCAGCCTTCTTCCTGACCCTGTCTTCTCTACATTTTTCTTTCATTTATTTCATTTGAGATAAAGAAAATGTTTATGAGTAATAAGCTATCCAAAAAAAAAAAGACAAAGTTGTAAAGGTAAGGAGTCAGATTAAATAAAAATGGTAAAACATCTAAAGATACAAAATTAATTTCTGAACATGCTATATTAAACTATTGTTATACAGTTGCTTTGTGTTACAAATACACACTTGTAAACAGGTTAATGAATACATATTTATAATAATTTCTTTTACAAAGCAGTCTCTTTAATGTGCCAAATCTTGACTTAAAATTCTTGTAGGTATATATACTCATTTACTAATAAAAGATAAGAAATATACCTAACAAATCCAATCTGGAGCAACTGGCACTCTTGTGCTTTGCTGGTGGAAATGAATCATATTTTGTGACCTATTTGGATCATTCCTGTTTGGGCAAAGATTGCATACTTTAAATATTATGTCAGATTTTCAAAGGCATGATTCCACCAAGGAATTGAAATATTTTATCATATTGAATAATTAAAATAGACAACAAACTTACTATTTCAAGCTCAATGGAGGTGGTAGAGATAGGTATTACATAAATACCCAGTACAATAAAGATAGTTAATGATCAAGCACTGAATAAAAACATGTCAGTAAATATGATAACAATAACCAAAGATAATTTTATGTTAAAATTTCCAAATAGTTTTATGAATATCACATAATGTCTATTAATAAACCACCAAATAGTTTTCCTTAAACCACCTACATTTCTAAAATATATAAATGAATTATTCACAAAGGAATATGTACAAATAGGCAACAAGCAAAAGCAAAAGTCTTCAGCATCATTACACATAAGGCAATACAAATTAAAATCTAAATGAGTTACTACACCAAATCAAATAGAAAAAATGAAAAAGGTTAACAATACCCATAACTGTCTCATGGTGGCCCACATGTGTAGTCCCGGATACTCTGGAGGCCGAGACAGGAGGACTGCTTGAGCCTAGGAGGTCTGGGCCATAGTGTCCTATGCTGATCCTGTGACAGCACTATGGTCGACACAGCTATAGTGACCTTCCAGCACCCACAGACAACAAGGATGCCTAATGAGGGGTGAACCAACCCAGGTTGGAAATCATAATACCCACAACTACTGCCAATCTGGAGTAACTGGTACTCATGTGCTTTGTTGGTGGAAGTATAAAATCAAGCACCCATCGTGATACACAGTTTAAACCTCTACCAATAGAAGAAAAACATAAAAAGGAGGTTACTAGCAACTCTAATGATAGCATTTCCACACTGAAAATAGCTTAGATGGCCATCAAAAAAGAGTAGATTAACAAATGATGATATATTCAAGCAAGAGATAACTACTTAGTATAAAAAAAAAAACAAACTGCTGATAAATGTAAAAGTGTGGAGAAATTTTTAACATATTAATCTTAGAGAAATATTACAAGCATAATACCAACTGCATATTTCATTGATGTGAAATTCTAGACTACACCTGAAAATAGAAATACAAATCAAGCAAGTGATTTTATGTGAAAACCTTTTAACCTGAAAAGGTAACAGGGAAATTATGGTCTGGTGAAAATTGCAGCTCTTGCTAGGAAGTGCAAGTTACAAGTGTATATATTATTGAAACTGGTCAAAAGATATCTTTTAAAGGTAAACATTCTGATGTTTGTAATTTATACTTCAATTTTAATAATCATTAAATCATTAATTAATCTTCAAAATTGTTTCACAACTTAGTTCATTCTTTGAGCAAATATTTATTGTAAGGTTTTATGTGGAAACATTTCAATAAAGATTTAAATGAATGTTCGAGTCACAGAATTTTAAAAATCCACAATTTCATTTCTTGATAACAGCTTAATAAATGGTCCCCATGGAGGTCCAGCTGCATTTTAGTAAAATGGAAATAACAGTATAATGCACAGATCTTCTCTCTAGGAAATCTTGCACAATGACGTGGTACAGCATTGAATTCGGGCCTCATAAGTGGAATCCTAGTCACTAGTTATGGCAGTACACTGACCCAGACACTTTCTCAGGGCTCCCTTGACCTCATTGTTCCTTAGACTGTAAATGAGGGGGTTGAGCACAGGGGTGAAGATGGTATAGAACAGAGACACAACCTTGTCATGGCTCGCTGAGCGGTAGGATTTGGGTCTTATGTAGATAAAAACTGTTGCTCCATAGAAGAGTCCCACCACAGCCAAATGGGAGGAGCAGGTGGCAAAAGCCTTTT
This sequence comes from Talpa europaea, assembly GCF_964194135.1. Taxonomy (NCBI): domain Eukaryota; kingdom Metazoa; phylum Chordata; class Mammalia; order Eulipotyphla; family Talpidae; genus Talpa; species Talpa europaea. The sequence goes on along the minus strand of NC_140080.1, from coordinate 43,200,676 downwards.
TACGGGCTTCCTTAGTACGCATGTGGAGGACGGCAGAGAGGATGAGACTATAGGAGATCAGGATGAGGGAAAATGGAAGCAGGAGCATTAACACACAGCAGATGTACATGACATACTCAAAGACAGAAGTGTCAGCACAAGCTAAACGTACCAAAGTGGGGGCCTCACAGAAGAAATGATCAATCTCGCGGGCGTTGCAATATGTGAAGCTCAGGGTAGTAGCTGACTGCATGAGCCCATCAGCTGCCCCCAGGAGCCAAGACCCCAATGTCATTCCCAGGCATAAAGGCCAGTTCATGAGGATGGGGTATCTCAGTGGGTGGCAAACAGCCACATAGCGGTCATAAGCCATGGCTGCTAAGAGGAAGCACTCACCCCCTGCCAGAGTGACGAAGGAGAATATCTGAAGCCCACAACCAGTGTGGGAGATGGAATTGTTGTCAGTTACATAGTCAGCAGCCATTTTGGGCACAATGGTGGAAACCAGCATCAGGTCCATGAGGGAGAGTTGGCTCAGTAGGAAGTACATGGGCGTGTGGAGCCGAGGGTCCCTGTGAATCAGGAGAATCATGAGGGTGTTGCCCAGCAGGGAGATGGAGGCAGTTGTCAGAACCATCATGAAGAGAAAAATATGGGCTCTCGTGTGGTTAAAGAGTCCTAGAAGAATGAAATCCGATGTGATGTTCCCACTTTCCATGATTTCAAACAGTAGTAACACTGCAGACAGAGAAATAAATAATGGAGTTTTCATCATTTGCAATGCTCTCATGAAGTGCATGTTTCCTTTTAAGTATATATGTGAAAATGATTAAACCTATTTTAGATCCTCCCTAGTATTTGATGAAAGTTTAACATGGTTATAAGACTAATTTCAACTTCTTTGAACTTTTTCTCATTTTTAAAGTTTTAAAAAATAAGTAATATTTAGCTTTATTATTGATTAATTGGCATAATGAAAAAAGTTCTTGATAAATTGCATGAACTTAGCAAATATCTTTGTACTGCTTGAACCAGCTTTAGTGGAGAAGAGGATATTTTTCAAAAAAGTGACATTTCTATTTGTACATTGAACTAAATCAATGTGCTTAACTATATAAATATTCAGTCCTTTATGATGAAGGTTACACATATATAACATTGAAATTTATTGAAACTTACCAAAATCAGGTAACTTTTTCTGACATTGATTAATCAGGAATGGCATTTTTACTTTCCAAACAAGAGGACTGATAATTTCAAAACAAGCAACAGAAAGGACTGATCCTGCAAATGCAAACAACTTTATTTGGAATTGTTAGTGCATTAGTTTAACTTTACCACTATACACGGAAAACAATAAACCCTTGTTGGAAGATTTCCCCAATGTAACAGTATAACACCGAGTCATACTTTCAGTAACTATAAAAAGACATTTTGTGTAATGAAAGTGTTTCCCCTCAAAGCACAGAAACACACCTTCACTGGGTAAAAGAGAAAATGAAACTTTTCACTTAACCACAAAAATAAATTAATTTCTAGTTCAGTTTCAAAATATTATTCTTTAAAAGCAGTTTCACCTTGGGGCCTCCCTGGTGGCGCAGCGGTTGAGCGCTGGGTTATGAAGCTGCCCGCAGCCTCTGCAGCGCCGGTTCGATCCCCAGCTGCTCCCCGGCCACCAGAGGAGGGTCCCGCATGGCGCGCAGACCTCTCCTGCCGCCCGCTGCTCCCCTCAGCAGTGTACTTCGGTCCTTCTGCCTGCTCTGCTCCCTGCTCTGGCTCTGGTGAATTCTCTCACCCTCCCGCGCTTCTGACTGTACCCGGTGCTTGTATAAATAGATAAATAAATCTTAAAAAAAAAAAAAAAAGCAGTTTCACCTTTCGTTTATTGGAATTAAACCTGTTCCATAGCTGCAGAGATGGGAATGCTAATTCAGTCTCAAAGATATGGTGTAATTCAATGAAGCTCTGTAACAGAAGGAGCTCACTTCTTCCATAATCCTCCTTTTGCGCCCACTTAAATATCCATCCCATATTTGGATGCCAATCAAGGAGAAAGGCAATGTAAAATACTCAAGTTCTCAAACCATACTTGAGCAACATCAATGTACTGCAGAAATGTACTTGATGGTTATATACTTCATGGCAATCACTTCTTCGTAAAATATATCTTCATTTGCCAAAGCTCTGTGATTTGCACACCTCCGTATCGCTGATGTGCAGTTTCTACCCCTAGTAATGATGAAATCCCTGATTATGACCCTCATTATAACTTTCCTGAAGCACATCAGTCCTTCGAACTCATTTCCTTTGACTTAAGGGCATCTTATTTTCCATTATCCCCAATCTTCCTTATTATTAAAGGTTGAACTTTAAACTGGCTTAAAAATCAATAGATAACTTAGTAACTGTAGAGTGTTAGGCAAGTTTCTTAAATTAATTTTCGTTGCTGTCATTCCCATTATTTAGTGTACAGTGGTAATAAGAATACTCAATTTGTTGTGCAACCATCACAAATAGCCATTCTCAGGACCCTTGTCTTCTCCAACTGCATCTTTGAAACATTAAACAATACATTTCCATCCCCCCTCCACTAGTGTCCACAACTATAATCCCACTTTCTGTTTCTACAAATGTGAGTGGTCTTGGAACCTCAAGTAAGTGCAACCATACAGTGATTTCTCTGACTTGCTTATGTGACTTCATATGATGTCCCAAACATTCATCCATGTTGTAAAATATATCAGAATTTTCATCTATTTTAATAATGAACAATGTTTCTTTGTATGTATTTACTACACTTTACTTACTAATTACTTTCATCTCAACACATTTCTGCTTCTACTCCATTGTATGTATTAAGTATCTATTTAATAAGATTTTTGATAACATTAATAATATAATTTGATAACATATAACATAAAATTTAGTAATTGAACTAAACTTTGACTTACATCATGCAAGGGAGCTTTATATATATATATATATGTGTGTGTGTGTGTGTGTGTGTGTGTGTGTGAATTTCCAGATTCTAAAACCTATTTTGTTATTATAAAGTTTATACTGGATTAACTATTTTTTTCAAATATGAAACCATCAACTCTAAACTTTTTCAATGGACTCAGGTGATACAGCTATGATTCTCTTTTTAGGTGAAATAATTATATAAAACAATCAGTCCTCGTGAATCTGACTAGTCAGTGTGCTAATACTGTTTAGATTAATGGAAAGATCAACTACTTGTATAAATTAAATAAAATGAATTGTATGTAATTTATTTCCATAGGGTGTGATAATGTTCAATATTTTGCTTAATTAAAATTCCCATCTATATTTTCATATTATACAAGTGAAACCATTTACCACTAATTAGAATATTTGCAAACAGGTAAAGAGGCTTTTAAAGGATAATTTCTGGTAAACTACACTATGGGTGCAACATGTGGAGGGAATTTAAGAAATTACAAACCTTGCAAATAAAATATCCACATGGCATTATCTGGAAGAATGAAAGCTCACACTGACTAGCAGGGGAACAAGAAATTTTGTTTTCATCACTTAATGCTAGATATTGTTTTTTTTTTTCTTCTGTTTCCACACCATTTCACTAAGAATGGTGCTAAAATTGGAATATCTTTATACTCATCTCTCTTTCCATGTTACCAAGAAGTAAAAATATATTCTCTCAGACCTCCCCTTGTGGCACAGGTGGTTGAGTGCCGCTGTGAAGCTGTCCGCAGCCTCTGCAGCACCGGTTCAATCCCGGTTGGCCGGCGAGGGTCCCTATGGCGCTGCAGACCTCTCCTGTCGTGCCCACTGCTCCCCTCAGCAGTGTGTTTCGTCAGTCTGCCTGTTCTATTCTCCACTCTGTCTGTGGTGAATCCTCTCACCCTCCCACACATCTGGCCTGTACCCCCATTCTTGTATAAATAAATAAGTAAATAAATCTTTAAAAAAATTCTCATTTTTCTCAGAGTAATGCAGTCTATTTAGAAAACCAGTCATAATTGTCTTTCAAAATTTTTCTGATCCCTGTTGCCCTCACTTAACATTAAAACTATGAATCTTTTTACCAGAATACTGGGGTGATTAATCAGCCAGCTGTGTAAAAAATAAAACAGCAACAGTCAAATCATTTATCCACCTGAATTAACAGGTTATCACATAAGTTTTAAATTGATGATTTTAATGCTAGCATATGTTTTAGTTTTTCAAAATGTAGGGTAAATAACAGAGTGGACTTTTTGGTAAAACTATGTAGAAGAAAGAGTTTAACTACATATTCTGGATTCCAAAATTCATAAACAAATTGATAAATATTGAGATGAATGTTACCTACTCACATAAGAAAATAGCAATGAAGCCCAAAGGGCTGGATCTTCTCCCCTTGGAAGTGCATCTTCCTAATGCTTTGCTCTGGGTGGAAGAAGAGCCTTCTAGCCTGGCTGCATCGAACTCACTCATTTCAGTGCCAAGAGTGACTTATTAAGTAAGGGGTGTGGCTTATTTCCATCTTTTGTTTAAACACTATCTTAATAATGTGGCAGAATGCAATAAACCTGACTCTTTGGATGCCTTAGGGATTAATTTTCAAGGGTTTTAAAGAGTCACAGAACTTCAGTATACTTCCCTACATGCTTTCAGAAAACTCTTATTGAAATAAGAGAGAATCATTTATAAGAAATAAATATAAAGACATTAGAAAATGATAAATAAAAAGTGCATTAAAGAGTGAATTAAGGTGATTGTGGCATTGCTTGTCTCAATGTTGATAAGGAGGAAAGATTAAAGAGTGTATTGTTGGGAGACAAAGTTTGTCAAAGACAGTAATTAACTTGATGAAGCCCATGGTATCTTTTCTTTTTTGAACTTGATAATTTGACAGAATCACTATGTGAAATGAGCTTCAATATGTTAGTATCTATGTGATATTATTTTGTATTATATTTTTAAGTTTGTTGGAATCTATGATGATAGCGACAAATTATAGCAGATTGCATTATCGTGCCAAGCACTTGGCAGTTATAGTCTATCTTGGATTATTTTCATGACTTTATTATTGTATATACTTTATGTTTTCTGTTTCCAGGTCACCTTTGGCTCTTACATCCATTTTTACCACTCTGTAACTTGGCCTTGTCTTAGTGTAAATGTAATTATTGTCTTCCACAAATGTAAATTTATAAAAATATCTCTCACATACTAATTGATGGGAAAAGTTGTCTCTATAAAAGTGTGAGGTTTATAATGACTCATCCAAGTGAAGCAGTAATGACTATCATTTTGTTTGTTTAAGAAAGGAAGCAAGGGCCTCCCCGGTGGCGCAGCGGTAGAGCGCTGGGTTGCGAAGCTGCCCGAGGCCTCTGCGGTGCCGGTTCGATCCCCGGCTGCTCCCCGGCCACCGGAGGAGGGTCCCACATGGCGCGCAGACCTCTCCTGCCGCCCGCTGCTCCCCTCAGCAGTGTACTTCGGTCCTTCTGCCTGCTCTGCCCCTCGCTCTGGCTCTGGTGAATTCTCTCACCCTCCCACGCTTCTGACTGTACCCAGTGCATGTATAAACAAAACAAACAAGCAAACAAATAAATAAAGAAAAACATGCCTCTATTAAAAAAAAATAATAAAAATTATTAAAAAAAAAAAGAAAGGAAGCAAAAAATAGATGTTAGTTACACCTCTGCTTTGTTTAGTTTATTTTTAAATGAAGTACTTTTTGTTACATTGTTGCTGATTTGTGGTCAGTATGATTTCTCCCCTCAGGTCTTTCCACTGTAAACATCTCCCACTACCAAAGCACCCCTAGTCCATCACCATAGCCCCTTGGACTCCTCCCCTACCCTGTTTTCATTCCTGCCCACCTCCTGGATGCCTTATATCTGTGATCAACTTTCAAGGTGTGTCTTTGACTGACCCTTTGTTAGATTCCACATATAAGTGAATCCATCGAATATTTATCTTTTTCCTTCTGAATTTTTTTTCTTAACATAATCGCTTTCAGCTCTATTCATGTTACTGTAAATGGCATGAGTTTATGTATTTTATTGCTGAGCAGTATACCTTTGTGTATACACGCTAAAAAAGGACCTGCTATACAGCCCCATTACTCCATTCCCAGAAATCTATCCAAAGAACACAAAAATACTAATTCTGAAGGAAACCTCTAATCCTGTATTTATTGCATCACCTCTGCTTTTGGATGTTGAATTTTATCAAAGTGCCAAATATTACTCTGACTTATTACTCTGACCACCAAGTGAAATATACATTTAAAAGTCAAAATTTAGTATTTCCTGTGTAAAACCTAGGCTCCTAGCTGAATATAAGCAGTATATCATGGACAGAAATTACATCAGGTTCAAGTAAGACCAGCAAGAATGTAACAACCATTTTTGGTGCATTTTCATCTTCTACTATTCTGAGTATTGCTGTGCACTGATCTGTCAAGATAATGTTCAAGTAACATTATCCTCCTCCGTCAGATGGAAAAAGAGATCTTGCACAATGTAGATAGATCAAATGCTTTCTGGGCTCCAAAGGGAAACAAAACTGTGGACAAGATCTTTGTCAGAAGACAGAATGACCATGCCACAGGGAACATGAAATTATGGGAAAGTGAAATTATAATGAAACTGTGTGGAAAAGCCAACTAACAGTGCAACTAACAGAGCAAAGCCACAGACTAGTTCTAGGGAGCAATGAAAATAAATAACCACTTTCCCTCTGGCCCCCCAACAAACACTGGAGGGTATACTTGTTGATTCTTGGAATAAACTGTGAGACAGAGATCAACATGCATGAAGATGATTGTGGCATTCACTTAGGGTCAATTCCATTGGAATTATGGAGGCATATTGGACACAGGGAGAAGGTGAACTATGAAGCAGTCACAACAAAGTCCGCAGCTAACCCAGTAGTTTTGACTCAAATAGAAGACAAGGTGACGAATAGGTTGTGAATATTCTTCCTGATGAAGGTTGGCATCTGTTTCATCCCTCAATATTTATCTTTTGGCATATTATAAATCAAGCAGTACACCTCATGGCTATAAATATATCTCATATTGGGCCTATTGCTATTGGTTAAAAACTTGCTCCTGTTTTGTAAATCAGGTACACCCGGCCTCTGAAGGTTTGTACTCCCCAGTGCCTTGGATTATTTTATTACCACTTATATTGATATCTCTGGTCACTCAGCAGTGTCTTTGACCATTGATCTTGGCAGAAATCAAAAGATACCTATGAACTTCTCAATGATGTCTTTGGTCTCCTCTGGCACACATTCTAGACACTCTTTCTTTCCCCTTTGAATACCCATTATTCTTATATTCCCTCCACAGAGTCTAATTCTCAAAGTGTTTCTTCATTTTTTTTTCTTCTTCCCTCTTGATTCTGTATTACCATCTTCAAGGTCACTGATTCTAACTTTAATTTGTTTTCTACTCTACAGTTTCTCCAGAATTATTTTCTTTTTTTTAAGATTTATTCATTTATACATACAAGATCTGGGGTACAGGCCAGAGGTATGTGGGGTGAGAGGATTCACCAGGGACAGAGTGGGGAGCAGAACAGGCAGATCTAGTGAATACAGTGCTGAAAGGAGCATCAGGCGAGACAGGAGAGGTCTGCTGCACAATGTGGGTAGCTCCCTGGCCAGGGATCAAACTCATGCTGCAGTGGCTGTGGATAGCTTCCCAGTGGTGCATCTTAACCCCTTGTGCCACCAGGGAGGCCTCCCCAGAATTGTTTTCTACTCTATTAATTTCAGTTATTTTATAATTTTCTTATTAAATTCAGTTTCTATTTGTTTTCATTAATTTTATTTCCTAGAAAATTCATTTGTTTTTCTGTATTTTCATGTATGTCTTTGAGCAGATTTTCATTATTATTTCATTTCCTTTAAATTTCTTTATTGTGGGGCCTCCCTGGTGGCACAGAGGGTTGAGCACCGCCCTGTGAAGCTGTCCGCAGCCTCAGCAGTGCGGGTTCAATCCCGGTTGGCTGGCAAGAATCCCACATGGTGTGGCAGACCTCACCTGTTGCACCTGCTGCTCCCCTCAGCAGTGTACTTCTGTCGTCTGCCTGTTCTGCTCCCTGCTCTGTCTCTGGTGAATCGTCTCACCCTCCTGTGTCTCTGGCCTGTACCCCAGCTCTTATATAAAAATAAATAAATCTTTAAACATAAATAAATTTCTTTATTGCAGCAATTAGAACACTTTATCTGATTGGAATAACAGATTTTCTATGCCTTTGTGATTGGGTTCTGGATTTTTGTTCCCTTTCTGTGTTATAGTATCCCCCTGGGGACTCAGGTTGCCATTTGCTGTGTGATTTTTCATCTCCCCATTATTATCTTTGAAGGACTCTTTGATGTTGGCTTCTACTTGGGATGGCTGTGCTATCATGCCCACGACTGAAGCCAAATTGGGCCATACTGGTGCCAGTGGCATGTCCACTGGGAGTTGCTGCACTCTCATGCTCATTATGGGGCTTCACCAGGATCTGCCTGATGTTGCTATTACTGGAGGTGACTCTGCATTTGCACCTATTCCAGGAGATAACTGGGGACACACCAATATTAGTAGGGCTTTTTCTGGTGTTCTCCACCCTTGAATTCAATCCAGGAGACACACTGGCAGGGCTTCTGTTGGAGGTGATTTCACCCTAGTGCTCACTCTGGGGGCTTCCCAGGACATATTTTAAAATGAGTTTTTATGACTCCATCCTCAACAATACAGAATCAAGAGCTTGGGATCATCTTCTTCCCTAAAAACAAGTATAACAAATTGCTCAAAGGAAGGTGCATAAGTTCCCTCATGGAATCCCAAGACTTTCCAACAGAGAACTCAAACTAATGTTGATGGCTGCTGAGAGAATGGTTGGAAGAAGCAATAAGAAACATATCTGGGATATTCAATGCCCCATCCAACAGATTGTGCTTGAATTGTCTATCCAAGGCATGATGGGCAATCTCAAGCTCCGTGAATTTTCCAGGAGTAGGTTAGCATGGGTCTAACCTGGGACATTGGGAATTCCACAAGTGCAGGTCTGACCTAGAACACTGGGAACTCTGCAACTGGAGTTGGTGAGAAACTCTTCCTCTCATCAACCAAGTCACCACCAGAGCCAGATCAGGATCCACCACAGCCAAATAGCAAAGAGAAGGACTGGTAAGATAACTTACTAATCACTTGGAAAGTATCAAATAGCACACAGAGCTTGTCACAAGTAGTGTGACAGTGGTGGAAGGGTAGTGATGGCCATTGTTGAAAACATAGCTAGACAAATGGGTACACCCTGCTTGGGTGCCTTCTGCCTGCCAAGCCCAACAAATCCCAGAGTATGAGCTTTGTAGACCACAGCTTGCTCCCTTCACTGGGAGACTCATGTTTCAAGAATCACAATATGTGGCAGAAAGGAGCAGCAGAGAGATGGGTTGGAAATTAAGATGAATAAAGCACCAACCAAGCAGAGCTTGTTGTGGAGAGAAGGAAGAGGTAACCATCTTCACTCCTCAAACTGAGTTTGAGTATTTAAGCCCCAGACTTCCCACCTTTCCCCACATCATGTCACGATGCAGTGAGAGAACTAACATCCCAGTATTCCACCACAGAAAAAGGTAACACACATGCTTAGGAAGCATATCATATGAACATGAACACAAGATAGAAAAACAAAAATGAGAATAGAATTTCTGGAATATAGAGGATACACAAATAGAGGACCATCTGATAAAAAATTTCAAAATAACAATATTAAAACTGTTAAATAAGTTAACTGCAAGTCAGTCAAAGTGAGATATGCAGGTCCTCAGGACCTCCTTAAGAAGGAGATCCAAGAATCAGGACAGTTCTCCACCAAAGAGACTGAAAATGTTGAAAGAACTCAAAGAGACTGTGTGAAATAAAAAAATATATAGAAAACTCCTTAAATAGAATTAAACTGGCAGAAGAAAGAAGTTCAGAAATAGAAGACTCAAATGTACAAATCACCCCATTTAAAAAAGAGAAAAGAGGGCCTCCCCAGTGGCGCAGCAGTTGAGTGCTGGGTTGTGAAGCTGCCCGCAGCCTCTGCAGCGCTGGTTCCATCCCCAGCTGCCGGGCGAGGGTCCCACATGGCTCGCAGACCTCTCCTGCCACCCACTGCTCCCCTCAGCAGTGTACTTTGTCACTCTGCCTGTTCTGCTCCCCACTCTGGCTCTGGTGAATTCTCTCCCCCTCCCGTGCTTCTGACTATACCCAGTGCTTATGTAAATAAATAATAAATATATCTTTAAAAAAAAGAGAGAGAGAAAAGAAAACATAAGAAAATGAAGAATACAGGGTCTCTCTGGTGGCACAGGTGGTTGAGTGCAGTGCTATGAAGCTGTCCACAGCCTTTGCAGCATGGGTTTGATCCCATGCTGGAGAGAATCCCACATGGCAAGGCCGATCTCTCCTATCTTGCCCACTGTTCCCCTCAGCAGTGTATTTTGTCAGTCTGCCTGTTCTGTTCACCGCTTTGTCTCTGGTGAATCCTCTCACCCTCCCACACGTCTGGCCTGTACCCTGGTTCTTGTATAAATAAAAAAAATAATAAAAAAGTTTTTAAAAAAAGAAAGAAAAGAAAATGAAGAATGCATATAAAAAGAAACATAAATAAACTCTATGAGAAATATCAGACTCACCTTAAAGGAGAAACAGAGATAATGGACAATCCAGAATGTGGAGAGAAGGGAAGAGAGCAGAGATCCTATTCAAAGAGTAATAACAGAATTTCCAAAACCTAAGGCATTCAAGAAAAACTCCAGTGGTATGTTCAAAATCATCTAAAATGCTTCCTATGGGTTTTTAATTCTTGAGGATGTCCAATCCTCTGAGGGAGAGTGTGTGCTTGTATCTATATATACACATATATATAAACAAATCCTCTTTATATATACGTCTACATTCCTATATAAAATTCTCCTACACACTCTCTCTCTCTCTCTCTCACACACACACACACACACACACACACACACAGAGAGCTCTCTCCCTCTCACACATGCACAAATAGATATACATAACATCTTATTCACTGAATAACATAAAACATGACACCCTGCTCAAATGTGTTTTGCTTAGAGTGATTTGTCTGTCTAAAAAACATTCACAGTTCTTCAACAGCAGTTAAAATCCCAGGTCCGCTGCTGTTTGTGAAATACTGTTCCCTGTACTTGCATGAAGTAGACTTCCCGACTGGGGAAAGACAATACATTAAGAAGGGTTATGTCTTTCTCCTTTTTTTGAACGGAAGGCCCCTTTTTGTTTTGCTCTTCTGGCGCGGCAGCTGACTTTGCAGAGGAAGCTTCCAGAGACGACCTACCCTGAGGTCTCGGACCTCGCCTCCTGGAGAAACAGCAGAGCCGGGCAGCCGTGCCCTCCCCGCCTCTCTCGGGACCGCTGACTAGCACGGCTGGGGCTCCCCCTCTGCCTTCCCTGAGAACGGGCGGGCGGCTGCGCAAGGCTTGCGTGGGAAGGTGGCCGCCAAGCGCGTGAGGCTGACAGTGATGGCGCTTCTTAGACTGAGGACGTGACTACATTCCTCAGCATGATGATCAAGGCCGCCGCATTTGTAGCATCTGTCGTCCTTTGGTTTTCTTTTTTGTAGTGTCTTCCCCTTGGGTCTTCTTTCGCTTCCGAAACAGGGACTCCCACCAGGGCCTGTTACCCGTATTGATTCAAGACCTTTGTAAGATTTTTTTAAATGTAAATTCCGCTGGTTCGCCTTCTTTTAGGCTTCTAAATCCTTCCATGAATAATTTGCTTTGGTGTACAAATACATCGACTGGAATATCCAAGGGGCTTCCGTCTCGATTTATCATGGAGATGAATCCAAATCCCATTCGCACATTGAACCACTCACAGAGGCCAGTTCCGTGCAAAATCTGGAATTCCTCCTCTGCCTGCTCCGCAGCTTCCCGGACTCTTTTCCACCACCTTTGCTTCCCTTCATGTACTTTTTCATTAAACTTCGTTTTTCAGCCACATATTACAGTACAGCATGCGATACTTTACTTGCATATTGCTGATTAAACACAGATCCAATTAATAAAGAGTAATTTTCAGAGACTATTCTCTCCAGCAGGCATGAGGAGGAAAGACAAATCAAAAACTAAGGGATGAATTAAATGTGGATGCCCAGGAAGCAGAGATATTTTTAAAGACAAAACAATCTACACCAAGACATATCTTTGTTGAATTATCAAAAATAAAGAAAAATTTTACAGGGATCAAAAAAAGAAAGAAACTACAAAAGCACCCAAATTAGGCTTCTGTAGATTTCACCTCAGACACTTCAGGCAAGAAGAGAGTGGAAGGAAAAGTGTTCACAATCCTAACCAGTCAAATTATCATCCAAGTGTGAAGGTTAAAAAAAACACTTTCCCAGACAAACAGAAGATTACAGAGTTTATCACTGCCCGGTAAGAAATGTAAAAAACAGGGGCCTCCCTGGTGGCACAAGGGGTTAAGGCACAATCTATGAAGCTCTCCGCAGCCACTGCAGCATGAGTTCGATGCCCGGCCAGGGAGCTACACACATGGCACAGCAGACCTCTCCTGACTCACCCACTGCTCCCCTCAGCAGTGTATTTCTTCAGTCTGCCTGGTCTGCTCCCCGCTCTCTCTCTGGTGAATCCTCTCACCCCCACACACACCTCTGGCCTGTACCCCAATTATTGTATACATAAATAAATAAATTTTTTAAAAAAGATGTAAAAAACAGTTCCTCTATAAGAAAAGAAAAAATGAATCACAAAATCCTGAGCAAAATGACAGAGAGGAAGAAATGGACAGAACCTGTATAGGTGAATTTCAGTTAACTGACTCCAGCTTCAAAAAGACTGATTAAATCATAGTAAGTTAGGCAAAACACCCATGGTGCCAGTAACTAACATCCAGAATGGAGTTTCATAGAAAAAAGAACAAAGAAATTCACAGAATCACTAAGGAAAGTTATCCATTAAAAGCAGAAAAGCAAATGGAAAAATAAACAACTGAAAAATAAAACAACCAAAAATCAAAATATCAGAATGACTGACAATAAACAGTATATATCAATAATCACCCTAATAATCAATAATGACCTTGAGTGTGAATGACCTGAACTCACCAATTAAATGGCGCAGAATAAGAAAATAGATCAAAAAGTTTCACCGATACTTCGTGTGCAAGCGATCTATTTAAAATTGAAAATAAATTAAGTTTTGAGCAAGGATTTATAAGCTAATAGTCTATAGAGAAAAGCAGAATCTGCTCTTCTCATAACACACAAAATAGATTTCCAGCTAAAAACAGTTACTCGGGTAAAAAAAAATGGGACACTATATAGTGATCAAGGAAACAATTCATCAAGAAGACATGATTAACATTTATGCACCTAACTCAGGGGCACCTAGTTACATAAAGCAACTATTAATAGAACTAAAACAACATCACTTATTATAAGGGAAATGCAAATCAAAACCACAGTGAGGTTAAAAAAAAAAAAAACCACAGTGAGGTAACTCCTCACCCCTGTGAGAATGGCCTATATCAAAAAAGAATGGAGAAAACAAATGTTGTTAAGAATGTGGTGAAAAAGGAACTTAAGTCCAATATTAGTGGGAATGCAAGTTGGTGCAGCCTCTATAAAAAGTGATATGGAGAGTCCTTAAGAAAAGGAAAGCATAAATTATGTTATCCAACAATACCTCTTTTAGGTATATCCTAAAAATCTCAAAACTCCAACACAAAACGCACATATGTCCATAGTATCACTATTTACTATCCACAATCGCCAAATTATGGAGCCAACCTAAATGTTCCCCAACAGATTAATGGATAAAGAAATTGTGGAATATATACTCAATGGAAAATTACACAGTTGTTAAAAGGATGAAATAGGGTATTTGGGGACAAAGTGGATGGACATCGAGGGGACTATGTTAAGTGAAATAAATACAGAAAGTGAAAGATAGATATTGAATGGTTTCACTCAAATATATATTATGAATATCAACAAAGGGAATGGGGTGGAGAAAGAGGTGTTGGGAAGGGAGGCAGAGGGGGTATTTTCATGGGGTGCCCCATCATGCCTTGGAAGGCCACTCCCCAGACCATTCTGTCCACTGGTATATCTACTCAACCAGTCATGTTCCCCTTCACTTCCTTCACTACTCAACAGTCACCAACTTCAGTTCAAGATCTATGTGGGAAAGTTCTGGGACTCTATCAGGGGAACTCCTGGGGCTCCTTTTTTTTTATAGTTGGGGCTCAAATATTTTTATAGTTGTTTTAAAGGGAGAAATTTAATCCAATCTCTCTACATTGCCATGTTGCAAGTCACTTCTTTTGTCTTTTAATCTTCATGTTTCCTTTTTAAGTAAGTGATCTACTACTTTTACTATATATTTACTATTTCCAGAGTGATTTTACATGTTTTTTATGTTAGTTAATCCTATTTATTTTCTTTCTTTTTCTTCTGCCACAAATATTTATTTTATTTTTGTTAATGAAGAATCATTGTTTTCCATCTTTGTTGATATATTAACAATTTCAGATTTCTTTACTCACATATGACAATCATCATTCCCACCAAATCACCCACAGACCTTCACCCCAGTTCTTTGTGATCTCCTTTCCCCCATCTGTTTTCATCTTTCCCTCTTTCCCCTTCCCTCTTAGATACCTCAGATCTATGGTCAGTACTCCAGGATTGAGTTTAAAGTTTGTCTTCATTTGACCCTTTGTTTGGTTTCTCTATATTCCACATATAAGTGAAAATGGGTGGTATTTTTCTTTCTACCTCTTGCTTATTTCACTTAGCATAATCCCTTCCAGCTCCATCCATATTGCTACAAATGACATGATTTCATCTTTTTTTGATCTCTGATTAGTATTCCACTGTGTACATACATATGCCACATCTTCTTGATCCATTCATCTATTTGGGGGCATTTATGTTGTTTCCATATCTTAGTTACTATAAAATAAGTTGCAATAAACATAATTTTTGTGTTCTATGGATAGATACTTAAAAGTGGAATTGTTGATTTGTATGGCAGATTTATTTTTATTCTTAAGGAATCTCCACACTTTTTCACAGGGGCTGGATCAGTCTACATTCCCACCAACAGTGTAGGAAACTTCCTTTTTCTCCATACCCTCTCCAGCACTTGTTGTTTCTGCATTTTTTTATATGTGCCATACTCGCAGGTGTGAGGTGATATCTTATTGTGGTTTTGATTTGCATTTCCCTGATGATAAGTGATGATGAACATATTTTCACGTGCTTGTTGGCCATCTGTATGTCTTTATTTTTCACTGTTCAAGATTTCTTTGGTGTTTTATAATTGGTATGTCACTTAGATAGTCATTTACATTGCTTATATGTAGATTTTTCTTTTTACATTATATGCCAATGTACACATTTTAATACATATAGTATACAAAATATGATTGTTTAGAAGAGTTGTACACAAGGCATGCAATGTTGGGTTTATATGTTGGATAGCAGGTTGTAATTGACAGGAAAAAAATTAATGAGGTATATTGGATGAAGGAAGCAGAAATTAACTAGCACACAATAAACACACATCTGGTCTGCATGGCAACTGAAGCATGTAAACATCTGCAGTGGTGTCTCCAAGGTAGGGAACTGTTTCATGCTAATCAGTTTAAAACTACCGTCTAGCATCAGGGTGTAGCTGTAGGATTTTATGAGTCATCCTATTTCTATTTTAAGAAATTGATTTTTTATACCGTCTTAATATTACTGTTTTAGGCAAAGGTAAGATAAAAAGGACAATATGCACAATCTCCAACTAAAACCCTGTTGTACCATAAATAGTGAAGTGGCACAATATTAGACTTTAAAACTGCAACTCCTTTTGGATCCCCCAAAGTTTATCTGCACTCTTCTTCAAATGAGTCTTCTTCAGGGTTCAAATTCATCTTCACAACATCTGAGATTCCATTCTGTCCCAAGATGCAAGGTACAATGAAGAAGACATCATACTTGGGCCTCCCCTGGTGGCACAGTGGTTGAGCACTGGGCTGCGAAGCTGCCCACAGCCTCTGCAGCTCTGGTTCAATCCCCGGCCACTGGCAAGGGTCCCACATGGCGCAGCAGACCTCTCCTGCTGTGCCCGCTGCTCCCCTCAGCAGTGTGTTTCCTTGGTCTGCCTACTCTTCCCCGCTCTGGCTCTGGTGAATTCTCTCACCCTCCCGCGCTTCTGACTGTACCCAGTGTTTGTATAAATAAATAAAAAAATCTTTAAAAAAAAAAAAAGAAGAAGACATCATACTTTACTCCATGGAGACCCTTAATCATAGTGGATATTGGATGCAACCGCTTCAGATTGTTCATTATACTTTCTGCCTAATCTGCCACAGCTAATCCAATGGCCCAGTATGTGTAGCCTTTCAGTTTGATTACCTCATTAGCACTGCTAACAATTTGTCAGTCTCTTTCCACTGTTCCTTATCTCCATCAGTGCCTAAAGCAAGTTGCAGATTTTTCAGTGAAACACAAATGACATTCTCTCCAAATAGACCAACTACAGTCTCCATGCTCCCCAAGGACTCACTCATAACATCTTAATAGATGAACTCCAAGGCTAGGTAAAGGAACTGAGCTGAATTAGGTAAAAGAACTGAGCTGAATTCAGATCACAACCACTTCCAATAGCACAATATTGGGAAAGCCACTTATCTTTCAAGGTACATAGGCCAAGATATACACTGGATTGGAAACTTGTAGTTTGGGTCATATTTTACAACATCAGGAATGATGAATTTGAAACAGGAGCAGACAGGGAGGGAGGCCAGATGGTAGGATGAAACGGCCACCCACCTGCCCAGGCTCTAAGACTAAAGAGCTGCCAAAAAGCTCCAAAGGGCCAAAAGGCCAAAAACCAAACCAAGCACTATAGCAGTACAAAACCCAAACAATAGGGTTCTATGGGCTATAGCCTAAGGAAAGACAGTGCCAGATGAGAAGACAGGTCACTGTCTGTGGTTTCTCATCCATGTGCACAACTGCAAGAGACCTCAGCCTCCAGGAACAACAACCATGGGTTTATTTTACAAACAGGGGAAACAAAGAGCTTACTGTAGCCACTAGTGGCCCAGGAGTCCTGGACAGCACTGGCCAGTATGATGGTCATTACTGGTCCTCCAGAGGCTGTGTCAGAGACACCAAGTGTTAACAGCTCTTTGTGAGTTGTTGGACTATATCAACAATAAACATCTCTTTGAGATACCAGGCCAGGCAATGGAGACAGGATCAGAGGCTGTCTCTGCAAATATCTTCAGCTTCTCCTCCCTCTTCCAGAGATCAGCTGCTGGTTGTTTCTTTTCTTCCTTCAGCTTCTGGTCCTTCTTTCTTCTTTCTTTGAAGGCCAGGAACAGAGTCTTGCCCTTCTTTTGGGGGAGCTGGAAACATTTGTCTCTTAGCTCCCTCCAATAATGGCTTATATCCTCTTTTGTGGTGCTCCTCCCACAAGTCTGATTGGACCATGTTTCAATCCTGTGGCTGATTGGACCATTTATCACCAATCAGCTCATAGCTCACACCCAATTGGTCCATCCAATGATCCAGGAAGTACACAGTTGCAGAAAAAGACTCTAAAGAGCAACTGCTACAACAGACAAAAAGGCAGTTACTGGGTCTGAGAAGCAATTGCCACAATGGACAAAACATCAGTTACTGGACTCTGAGGAGCAACTGTCACAAATGACTTGTGGTGGAGCAGTAGGGTAAGAGAACACCACAGCTGCTGCAATGGTGGTCCCAGTAACAAATTTAAAGGTGTTCATGTACACTGGGCCAAATGAAAATGGCTTTCTCCCTCTTGCCTGTGGGCTCCAGCTTTGATGATAACCAGCTTGGATTTTGTTGTCACACTATAGTTGTTGAAATGTTTGGGTGCTCTAAGGAAAAGACCATGATATTGGAGGGCCTTCATCACTCCCTTCAACTTTGTCTCCCAAGACATCAACAAGAGCATGTTCATCTGCAAGTCTTTCATTAAGATACTAACAGCACAGGCCATATCTAAAGCACCAACCCCAACAACTGTAGTCTTACTCTGGTATTGGGTGGGGGGTGGTATGATCTTCCTTAAGAAGGTTCTGAATCAGCTGATGCTTGAGAGTTTCCATATTGGACCTAGAAGAGAGAAGAACCTGGAGTGCATATCACACAGGTGTTGGAGCACACATTGTTGGATCCTGACTTGAAGGCAGCTGCTCCAGTCACATCTTTATGTCTCCTTTGAAGAAGTGCGCATTTAGTTCATCTAAGTTTACCTTTGGAACGTAGTTGTGCCTCCTGGAAACAACAAAAGGTTAGATTCTGTTTTCTAATCCAACATGCTATTCATGTCTCTTTATTGGTGAGTATAGTCATTAATGTTTGGAGTAATTACTGATATATAGAAGGGTTTTTTTAAGATTTATTTATTTATCCATACAAGAACTGGGTACAGGCCAGAGGTGCAGGGGGTGAGAGGATTCACCAGAGACAGAGTGGGGAACAGAACAGGCAGACTGACTGAAATACACTGCTGAGGGTAGCAGCAGGCGAGACAAGAGAGGTCTGCTGCACCATGTGGGTAGCTTCCTGACCGGGGATTGAACTCGTGCTGCAATGGCTGTGGACAGCATCACAGGATGCATCTTAACCCCTTGCGCCACCAGGGAGGCCCTATGTGGAATTTTTTTACTGCCATTATGTTCATTTTGTGGTTCTATTTAATTCTTTGTTCAGTTCATGTTCATTCTTCTCTTTGTTTAGATCTAATGTTCCTTGTAATATTTCTTGGAGTGGGGAATTAACAGTAGCAAATTCCCAATGATTTTGTTTCTCTGAGAAGGTTATTTTTCACTCATATAGAAAGGAAAACTTTGCAAGATAAAGTATTCTTGTTTGCCATATTTTGTCTTGGAGTTTATTGAATATGTTATTCCACTCTCTTTCTTTCCCATAGTGTTTCTTCAGAGAAGTCTGAGGTTAACCTAATTGGTTTTTCTTTTTTAAAAACTATTTATTTATCCATATAAGAACTGGGGTACAGGCCAGAGGTGTGAGGATTCACCAGAGACAGAGTGGAAAACAGAACAAGAGGACTGACTGAAATACACTGCTGAGGGGAGCAGTGGAGAGACAGGAGAAGTACGTTGCGCCATGTGGGTCAGCTCCTTGGCCGGGGATCAAACTTGTGCTGCAGTGGTTGCAAATAGCTTTATAGTGCTGCAACTTAACCCCTTGCACTACTAGGGAGGCCCTCTAATTGGTTTTTCTTTAGAGTTACCTGTTTCCTCCCCCTTATCAGTTTCATTATTTTTTCTTTATTTCAGACTCTTAGATGCTCTACTACTATGTGCCTTGCTGTAAATTTCCTTTCTTTTTTTTCTTTAATTTTTTTACATCATTGTTCATTTTTAAACAATATTTGCTTCCCCCCACCCCCTCAGGAGTAGTCCCCATAGAGTTTCCTTCCCCAATGCACCCGTGCACCATCACCTCAGTCCCCTCTGCTCCTCCCTCCCTCCCTCCCTCTGATCTCCCTCCCTCCTCCTCCCTGCAGTATGTCTCTGATTTATAATTATCCATTTTTGCTTTGTTCTGTTTTGTACTGTTATTATTTTTTTACACTGATGTCTTATTTGTTTCCCCTATATTCCTGCTATAAATGAAACTATCCAATATTTTTCTTTTTCCTTCTGGCTTATTTCACTGAGCATAATTCCTTCTAGTTCCATCCACATTGCTGTGAATGGCATCAATTTATCTTTTTTGATTGCTGAATAATATTCCATTGTGTATATATGCCACATCTTCTTGATCCAGTCATCTAATTTTGGGCATCTGGGTTGCTTCCACGTGCAAATGGCCAACAGGCACATAAAAAAATGTTTAACATCCCCTATAATCAGGGAAGTACAAATCCAAATACACTGAGATACCACCTTACACCAGTAAGAATGGCACATATCAAAAAAAACAAGCAACAACAAATGTTGGTGAGGATGTGGTGAGAAACAAACCCTCCTACATTGCTGGTGGGAGTGCAAACTGATCCCACTACTATGGAAAGCTGTCTAGAGGTTCCTCAGTCTACTAAAAATGTAGCTAACATATGACCCGGCAATTCCACTCCTAGGGATCTACCCAAAGGAAACAAAAACATTGATTCAAAAGAACACCTGTACCCCTATGTTTATTTCAGCACTATTTACAATAGGTAAAACCTGTAGATTTCTTTTCAGTAAGGTAGTTTGGCAGCCTTTCAGCTTCCTGTATGTCTATTTTCATTTCCCTTCTTCAAGTTTGGGAAGTTTTCTCCTATTATTTCCTTGAATAGCTTTTCAGATCCCTTCTCTCTCTCTCTCTCTCTCTCTCTCTCTCTCTCTCTCTATATATATATATATATATATATATATATATATATATATATATATATATCTCCTTCTGGGATGCCTATGACTCTTATATTTCCCTTCCTCATGGACTCAGATAATTCTTGAAGTGTTTCTTCATTCTTCTTCCTTCATATCTTCTTTTTCCTGCTGGTTCTTTTCATATCTGCATCTTTGAGAGTATTGATACATTCTTCTATGTCATCTATTCTATTTCCATGTTTTTTTCCAGAGAGTTTTACCTCCTCCATTAATCCTTTTACATCCTGCATGTCCTTTATTTTCTTATTTAAGATCAATCTTGATCTTCTGTTATTGATTATGTTTCTCATAACATTCTTCACTTTTTCTGTATCTCCTCATATAGCTCTGATCTGCTTTTCTAAATTTCATTTGTATTGTACAAATTCTTTGACTTTCTTAACTATGGAAGTTTTGACTTATTCATCTGACAAGGGAAAAAATTCTTTGGTGTCACTGCTTTTGGGTTCTGAAGTCTGTGGTGTATTGGTCCCCTGAGAACTTGCTTAACCATTTATATTTTTTTTCTCCCTATGGTTTGCTTTCTGGTTTGCTCTGCTATATACAGATGTGTCTTCTGTTGGGCGTGGGTCTCCCTCTCTCACTATTCTGGGTTTTTACCTGGCATTGGTCTGGGCAAGAGGTGGACTTGTAAGCAGGGCCCTGGGAGCAACTGAGGCCAGTGGGAAGGGCCAGTTGTTTATTTTCAGATGTACATATCTCCAAGAGAGGAACATAATCCCCTAAAATAATTATCATTGTTAAAATTTAGATGAGTCAGCTGATCACCGTGGCACCAAAGAAACCCTATGAGTAAGTTCTCCCATAAAAACAACTAATTGGGAGAAAAAGCAGCAGGTCCCTGCATGTAAGAAAAACTGGCAATGCTGGAAAATTGCCCAAAGAGGAAAGTTGTAATAACAGAGGACAAGAAGACAGGAAAGCATCAGAACTCTGCTACCCTTCCCCACCCACAAAGCAGCACACTTCGACCGACAGAAAGGAGAAAAAAAAAAAAAAAAAAAAACAAGAACAAACTAGAGATTAAGCAGGATGGTGAGCAGAAAGGAAGTACTGCAGGCACCTCATCCCACAACCAGGAACCGTGGGGAATGGTACTAGAACCGCCATGGAGGTGAGCAAACAGCACCGGGTAATCACAAACTCAGTGCCATCAGAGGAAGATAGGGACCCTGCAGATGACCTGCAAATAGCCAAAGGTTAGCCAGTAAGCTTGCCTAGAAAAGTGCACACACGCTCAAAAATCATTCGTGGATCCACAGCTGCCCAGGTTTCCATGCCAGCAACCTAGGATCGTGGGGAGATGTGCAAGAGCCATACTGAGGTGAATGACCCTCACTGGGTAATCAAAAACCAGGCACCTGGGCATGGGATCAGGGTGAAAATGGTGCCTTAACTGTGGGCACTGAACTGGGCTACTGCCTGTGTTCTGGATCTGAGAGCTTCGGAACTGAGAACCAGGGCACAAAAATTGGGGTGAGGGATCCCCATGACAGCAGGACACAGGGCAGACATAGCAACCCATGCCTTTGAGGCACTCCATTCCACCACCACCACCACCCTCCCCCTTCCCCACCCTATTCCCCATAGACCAAAGGGGAAAAGGCACAGTTCTGGAAGGATGCTAGGAAAGATCTCTGGCACTACCTAGTGATTAGAACAAAATTACCAAATACCTCATAGCTGGAAGCCAGGGATTCCAAAACCACCCTCGGGCTCTGAGAGGGGGTGGGCCATGCAAACAGGGGTGAGAAGGGAAACAAGGTGGAGCAATACTACTGAAGGTCCCATGCAACCGCCCACATTCTGGAACTGAGCCTGGCATGGGATCTGGGGCATAGGACATGCCATAACAGTGGGCACTGCACAGGGTGACCACCAGCATTTTGGATCAGAGAGCCCTGGAACTGAGAGTTAGGGCATGGAATTCAGGATGCAGGATCTGCACAGCTTCAGGCACAGCACCAGGTGAACACAGGGCAGACACAGCACCCAGCATGAGCAATAACCCCTATGTTGAGGTGCTCCCTTCTCTCTCCCCGCCATTTCCCAGAGAAATACTGGGAAAAAACACAGGTCAGAAAGTACAGGACTCTGGCACCACCTAGTGACCAGAACAAAATCACCAACTAGCTGATAGTTGGCAGTCAGGGACTCCTTTCTGGAACTGAGTAAATACAGAGGGAGGGAACTCTAAGGAACAGTGTTCAGCAACATAGCCACCCTGGTGGAGTTTTAGCCTAACAGTACTGGACTTGGTCTGGTAAACAGTTTCTGAAATCACTGAAGGAGAACTCCAAAGAGATGCCCACCAGTAACAGTGGCACAACATCCCAATGCATAGAACTAATTAGAAAACAAACAGCAGGGAAAAGGAAAAATATAAATAACCAAGCCAATCCTCAGGGAAAGGACACACAACAAAAACACACAACCACCAAAACTCAACAACCATGATATGGAAGAAATTCTCTGCCTGCCTGATAGAGAATTTAAAATCTTCATTATTAAAAAAAACATAAAGAAGTCAAAAAGGAAAACATTGAAATGATAAAAATAATAAATGAGCTGAAGAATGAAACTGAGTCCCTAAAGAAGGAAATGAAAGAAATGCAGGCGATCAAAAGATTAATGGAGGAGCTAAAGAACTCTGGAAAAGTGATGAAAACAGAATCAATGAAATGGAAGAGTGGATCAGTACTCTCAAAGATACAGAAACAAAAATAACCAAAAGAGAAAAGGTGAGAGAAGTACAAAGGAAAACAAATAAGGAAACTCTTCAACAATTACCAGTCTCCATGAAGAAAGGAAATATAAGAGTTATAGGCATTCCAGAAGGTGGGGAGAGAGACAAAGGAACTGAAAAATCATTCAAAGAAATAACTGAAGAAAACTTCCCAAGCATGAAAAAGAAGATGAATATAGACATACAAGAACTGAGAAGAACACCCAATTACCACAATGAAAAGAAAATTGCAGCAAGACACATAATAGTAAAGCTTGCAAGCCCAAGACAAGGAAAAAATAATGAAACTGGCAAGGGGTAGGAAACAGATAACATATAAGGGAAAATCAATCAGGCTGACATCAGACTTCTATGAGGAAACACTACAGGCAAGAAGAAAATGGAGTAACATATTCAACAAACTTCAAGACAGCAAATGCCAACCAAGAATACTTTATCCTGCAAGGCTCTCCTTCCTCTATGAAAAAAATATAAGGATCTTCTCAGACAAACAGAAGCTCCAGAAATTCATTACAACTAAACCACCCCCTCCAAAAAAAATTCTACAAAAAGTCCTAAAGCCAAAATCAACAGAGGAATGAATAAGTGGAACAGAATAAATCAAGCAATAAAATCACAAAAAGACCAACAAAATGGCAAATACAGATGCCAATATATCAATATTAACTCTAATTGTAAAGTGCTAAACTCATCAATTAAAAAAACATGTAGTAACAGACTATTTAAAAAACAAAATCCAGGCCCTCCCTGGTGGCTCAGTGGTTGAGTACTGGGTTGCAAAGCTGCCCGCAGCCTCTGCAGCTCCAGTTCAATCCCCTGCCACCGGGCAAGGGTCACACATGGCACAGCAGACCTCTCCTGCCCTCTGCTGCTCCCCTCAGCAGTGTACTTCGTTGGTCTGCCTGTTCTGCTTCCCACTCTGGTTCTGGTGAATTCTCTCACCCTCCTGTGCTTCTGACTGTACCCAGTGCTTGTATAAATAAATAAATAAATAAATCTTTAAAAAAAGATCCAACATTAGCTGTCTCTAGGAAACACATTTAACTACAAAATATAAACATAGACTGAAAGTAAAAGGTTAGAAAACAATCCTACAAGCAAATAGAACAAAAAAGAAGGCAGGAACAGCTATATTTAAATTAGATGAAATAGACTTCAAATTAAAAAAGTAAAAAGACATAGGCAGACACTACATTATGGTTAAGGGGTCAATACATCAAGATGACATAACAGTCATCAACATATACTCACCAAATAAAGGAGCACCAAAATATATTAGACAAGTACTATCAGCTCTGAAAACAGACATTAAAGAAAATGTGTATATAGTAGGAGACATCAACACCAGATTTTCACCAATGGACAGATCAATGAGACAAAAATAAAGAAACTAGAGACCTAAATAAAGACATAGAATTCATGGGCTTAAAAGCCATTTATAGGACATTGCACCCCAAAACATCCAAGTATACATTTTTCTCAAGCATGCACAAATCATTCTCTACAATCAGTCACATACAGGGCCCAAGACAAACATCAACAGATACATTAAGATCAAAATTATTCCAACTATCTCCTCTGATCATAAAAGTATCAAACTAGAAATAAATGATGAAAAGAAAAGAAAAAAGGAACACTCCCACTTCATGGAGACTGAAACCCACACCACTAGAAGACCACTGGACTATGAGGAGATCAAAGAAGAAATTAAAAAATACTTTGAGTTCAACGGCAAGGAGGACACCACTTTCCAGAATGTATGGGATGCAGCAAAAGCAGTAATAAGAGGAAAATATATAGCAGTACAGGTTCACATCAAGAAACAAGAAACAACCTAATCTCACATCTCAAAGATCTAGAAAAGGAACAACAAAAAACCCTAAAACCAGTAGAGGAAAGGAAATAATAAAAATCAAAGCATAAATAAATGACATAGAAATTAAAAAACAATCCAGAAGATCAATAAAACTAAAAGTAGGTTCTTGAAAAAAATAAACAAAATATACAACCCTCTAGCCAGGTTGACAAAGAAAAATGAGAAAAAACACATATAAATTGGATCATAAATGAATGAGAAGAAATCACAAAAGACTGTTGAAATCAAAAGAATAATTAGAGATTACTATGAACACATATGCAAACAAATTCAACAACCTAGAAGAGATGGACAAATTCGTAGAACAACATAATCATCAAAAGCTAGATAAAGAAGAAATAGAGCATCTAAACAGACCAATTACAAGCAGTGAAATTGAAGCAGTAATAAAAACATTCCCAAAAACAAAAGCCCAGGACCAGACGGCTTCACAAATAAATTCTACCAAACGTTCAGAAATGAATTGGTGTCTATCTTGCACAAACTCTTTCAAAAAATTGAAGAAGGAATACTACTAAATACATTCTATGAAACATTATACTAATACCAAAACCAAAGAGAACACAGAGAAAATTGCAAGCTAATTTCCCTAATGAACACTGATGCAAAAATCCTCAACAAAATCCTTACCAAAAGAATCCAACAATGCATCAAAGGGATAATACACCATGATGAAGTAGGATTTATCCCAGGGGCACAAGGATGGTTCAACATATGAAAATCAATTAGTGAAATCCAATACATCAACAAAAGAAAAATAAAAACCATATGATCATATCAATAGATCCTAAGAAAGCATTTGACAAAATCCAACATCCATTTATGATGAGGGCCCGTGAAAATGTTGGGCTAAAAGGAGCATACCTTAACATGATAAAGGCCATATATGACAAACCCACAACCAATATTATTCTCAATGGTGAATAGCTGAAGGCCTTTCCTTTAAGATCAGGTCCAAAGCAAGAATGTCCTCTCTCAGCACTGCTCTTCAATATAATACTGAACAATATAATTTACGGAGCAATAGAAAAGAGAAAGACATAAAAGGAATCCAAATAGGGAACAAAGAAGGAAAACTATCACTATTTACAGATGCCATGATAATATACAGAGTACCCTAAAAACTCCACAGAAAAGCTACTCAAAATAATCAACCAGTTTAGTTAAGTAGCAGGACACAAAAGCAACACACAAAAAAAATCAGTAGCCTCCTATACACAATCAATCAATCTGAAGAAAAAGAAATCAAGAAAACCATCCCTTTTATAATCAAAACCAAAAAAAATCAAATACTTGGCATTAAAACTAACAAAAGAGGTGAAGGACCTATACAAAGAAAATTATAAAACACTGTTAAAAGAAATAGAAGAAGACACAAAGAATTGGAAAGACATCCCCTGTTCTTGGATTGGAAGAATTAATATTATTAAAATGTCCATCCTACCAAAAGAAATTTAGAGATTCAACACTATTTCAATAAAAATCTCATTGACATTCTTCAAAGAAATAGAACAAATACTGATGAAATTCATATGGAACCAGAAAAAACCATGAATAGCCAAAGCCCTATTGACAATAACAAAGGAGAATGGAGGTATCACACTTCCAAACTTCAAGCTATATTACAAAACCATAATAATTAAAATAGTTTGGTATTGGAACAAAAACAGACACACAGACCAATGGAACTGAATAGAAAAAACTCAGAAATAAAACCACACGTGTATGGACAAGTAATATTTGATAAAGGAGCAAAGGCTATGCAATGGCACAAGAATAGTTTGTTCAATACATGGTCCTGGGAAAACTGGACCACTACATGCAAAAGAATGAAACAGGACTACTACCTCTCACTATGCACAAAAATCCACTCAAAATGGATAAAAGATCTTGACATGAGACCTGAAACTATAAAATATGTAGAATAAAATGTAGGTAAAACACTACAAGATATACATCTTTAAAGACTCATCACCCAAAGCACCTGGGATTGCATCAAACTGAAAATCTTCTGTACAGCAAAAGGAACACCAACCAAAACAAAAAGACAATCCACTGATTGGGAAAATATCTTGGCACTCCATACAATTGATAAGGGACTAATGACAACGATATACAAAGAATGCAAACAACTCAACAAGAACAAAGTAAAAAATCCAGTCAAGAAATGGGCTGAAGAACTTAAAAGACACTTCTCCAAAGAGGAAATGCAAATGGCCAACAGGCATTTGAAAAAATGTTCAACATCACTTGTAATCAGGGAAATGCAAATCAAAACTACCATGAGATACCATCTTACACCAGTGAGAATGGCACATATTAAAAAAACTAGCAACAACAAATGTGGGCGAGGATGTGGTGAAAAAGGAACTCTCTTACATTGCTGGTGGGAGAGCAAACTGGTCCAACCACTATGGAAATCTGTCTGGAGTTTTCTGAGACTACTAAAAATGGAGTTACCAAATGGCCCAGCAATTTCATTCCTAGGGATCTACCCAAAGAACACAAAAATACTGATTCAAAAGAATACATGTATCCCTATGTTTATTGCAGTGCTATTTATAATAGGTAAAACCTGGAAACAACCCATATGCCCAAAATAGATGATTGGATCAAGAAGATGTGGTATATATACACAATGGAATACTATACAGCAATCAAAGAGATAGACCCACGCCATTTTCAGCAACATGGATGGAGTTAGAAAGATTTATGCTCAGTGAAATAAGTCAGAAGGAAAAAGAAAAATATTGGATGGTTTTACTTATAGGAGGAATATAGGGGAAACAAATAAGACATAAGAGTAAAAAATAATAACTATACAGGGGGCCTACTTGGTGGTGCAGGCAGTTGAGCACCACACCGTGAAGCTGTCTGCAGCCTCTGCAGCATAGGTTCAATCCTGGCTGGCCGGTGAGAATTTCATAAGGCAAAGCAGAACTCTCCTGCCTCACCTGCTGCTCCCCTCAGCAGTGTATTTCGTCAGTCTGCCGGTTCTGTTCCGCACTCTGTCTCTGGTGAATCCTCTCACCCTCCCGTGCATCTGGCCTGTACCCTGGTTCTTGTATAAAAATAAATAAATCTTTAAAAATAATAATAATAATACAAAACAAAACAAAAAGAAACAGACAATTATAAACCAGAGACATCCTGCAGGGAAGGAGGAGGAAGAGGCATGAGAAGGGGGGAGGGAAGAGCACAGAGCACTGTGGTGATGGTGCACGGGTGCATTGATGAAAGAAATTCTATGGGGACTGCACCTGGGAGTGGGGGGGAAGCAAATATTGTTTAAAAATGAACAATGATGTAAAAAATATATAAAAAATAAAAAAATTATTGAATGATTGCATGGTTTTAAATACACATTATTTAAATGAGGTTGGGGTTAATTTAATTAACACACATTAAAATTATTGATTTGTCTACTTTGACACCTTAACATTTGCTTTGTGATTTGATATTTGACATATTCAATGTAAATGCAAATTTAAGGATAAATGTTTTCTATTAGGTATAGGTATGTCAATATGCTAATTATCTTTATTTCATTTGAATTGTTAATTTCATTCCCATTTTAATGCTACTGAAATTGTCCCATATATACTATGATTTGTTAATTTCCCCCAATTATTTGTAATTATTGACTTTATTTTCTTACTATTGAGCCCAAAGTATGTAAATTAATAATCATAGCTTCTATTGCAATGTCTGTTCCATATTCACATTTTCCTGCATGTAGATGAAAGTGCCTAAGTTCTTTTCTTGAATAATCACATTTTTGTATCCTGCTACAGCTTCTCTTGCAGCACACATCTGTTAATATCATTTCCAGAACACACTCCAGGTTTTGATGTAATGTTAGAATCAGAAATCACCATAGTTTATAAATTGGTGAATAAATGTTGATGAGAAATCACATTTATATTTACAGATTAATCAAGTCAAAACTGATCATCATTTACTTATCATTCATCAGTTTCTTGTGGGTGATAGTGATGCAAATAGTGATCTTCTTTTTGTGGTTCTCAAAACTAAAAGAAAAGTTAATAGTAAATATTTAGGGATTTGTTTCATATAATTTACTCTTTTTCCTCTGATGTTGATCTTCTACCCTATCATTATCTATTACCTGTCACTTCATTTTTTCCCAGCTTTATTGAGGTTCAATTAATAAATTAAAATTGTATGTATATTGTTATACCACATGATGATTTGATCCATCTATATATTGTAAAATAATTACCATGATCGAGCTAATTAACACATCCATCCTGTCACATAGTTTGTGTGTGTGGTGTGTTAAGAACACATAAAACTGGGGGCCTCCCCTGGTGGTGCAGCGGTTGAGCGCAGGGCTGCAAAGCTGCCCACAGCCTCTGCCGTGCTGGTTTGATCCCCGGCCTCCCCCCGGAAGGGTCCCACATGGCGCACAGACCTCTCCTGTCACGTCCGCTGCTCCCCTCAGCAGTGTATTTCATCAGTCCGCCTGTTCTGTTCCCCACTCTGTCTCTGGTGAATTCTCTCACCCTCCCGCACTTCTGACTGTACCCAGTGCTTGTATAAATAAATAAATAAATCTCAAAAAAAAAAGAACACATAAAACCTACCCTTTTAGCAAATTTTCAGCATAGCCTATGATACAGTCTTTTTAACTATAGTTACCTTACTATGCATTAGATGTCTATGACTTATTCTTCTTTTTTTAATTTTATTTTTTAATTTTATGTATTTTTACATCATTTTTCATTTTTCACAATGTATGCATTTTCATCTTGGTTATATTAGAACTTATTCTTCTTTTAACTGAATTACATACCCTTTGACCAATATTCCCCACTCTCCTTGGTAGTTAATATTCTACTCTGCTTTTATGAGCACAATGGTTTTTAGATTCCACAGATATTTCTGTCCTTTATTCATTAAGAAAACATGTTATTTATGCCTTTGCTATTGAGTTATATTTATCCATCATACAATTTGGATATTAACCTCTTATTAGGTAATACAGTTTGCAAGTGTTTTCTCCTATTTCAAAGGTTTCCTTTTCGTTTTCTTGTTTCCCTTGTTGTGCAGAATATTTTTTGTTTCATGTAGCCGCACTTGCTTATTTTTTGGTTGTTGTTGCGTGTGCTTTAATAACTTACCCTTCCCAATGTTGCCAAGACCAATGTCGAGATTTTTCACTGTTCAAGAAGTTTTACAGTTTAAGTATTACATTTAATTATTTAATATATTTCAATTTAATTTTTGTGAGTGATGTAAGCTAAGAATGTTCCATGTGCAGTTGATAAGAATATTATTTGTTTGGGGATGGAAACCAGTATTAATTACTTTATATAAGCCCATCATTTCCATGTTTATTTTCTGTCTAGATGACCTACCCATTGATGTAAGTAGTATATTGAGATCACCTGTTATTCTTGTGTTGCTTGTGGTTTGTTAATAGCTTTTATGCATTTTGATGCACCTTAATTGGAAGCATAAAAATTGATGACAGCTATATTTCCTTGATGAATTGTTCATGTGATGATCATGTAATACCCATAATTGTCACTAACCTACCTTTTCTGATATGAGAAAAGCAACTAACCTACCTTTTCAGATATGAGAAAAGCAACTAACCTACCTTTTCAGATATGAGAAAAGCAACTAAGACTATTTTTCTCTATGTTATTGGCTTGAAATGCTTTGCTCCAGACTTTTACTTTATGTCTATGTTTGTATTTACATCTGATCTGAGACTCTTGTATGTGTAATATGGATGGATCATACCTTTTTTTTAATTCAACTTGCAATTCTATGTCTTTTGATTAGTGAGTTTAGAACTTTCACATTTAGAGTGAAGTCCAAATCTCATTGAGCTTCTTCGTAATTACTCTTCTGAACTCCTCGTCTATCAGCTCCTCCAATTCTGTATCCTATTTCTTGGATTCAGCCTCTTTATCTTTTTCTTTCAGCATCTCCATCTTAAGCTTCCTGTGTTGACCCATTCTTTCCATGTGTTTTGTCTCTTTTACCCCCAGTAGTTGACGCGTGGCACTGTTTTGGGATCTTCTTTGAAATAAAGGGGAGAAGGGAGAGTATGGGAACTTAAGAGCCAAAATATCTCAAGTAACTGTTTACTGTCTTAGGGTTGGGGGAGGACATGCTAAGGTTGTGGACCTATACTGCTGCTTCCCTCACCGTGATCAGTGCTTGCTTCCCAGGTTCCTGTCTCTGCATATAGAACTCCATGGTTTATAAAAGATTCTCTCCTGTCTCAGAAAAACTCACTTCCAGGGGAGTGAGTAATGGGGGAATGATTCTCATCCACTGTTTATCCTATAACCAGTTCAACACTCTGAGACTGATCAGTCTGTCCCATGTTCGGTCAGCAAGCACCATAGTATTTCACACTCACTGCACAGGTTCCTGTGCCAGTCTGGGCAACCAGAACCTATGGGCTCTCCAGCTTGTACATATGCCAGGAATGGCCACCTCCATATTCCAAGTTCTCCTCCACGTCTCCGATACAAAACCTCAAAGCACCCACCTCAAGGAGAAAAGGATCTGAGTCAATTTAGTGATGCTAGTGATGACTTGGTGAGAATTATGTGTGGACGATAGTTGCTTTTTTCATCTGCGGGAGAGACTTGTCTACAGCCAGTTATGCCACCAGTCACTGTGCCATCAAACTTTCAGCTTTTCATCATTGATTATAATGTTTTTTAAATATTTTATTTTATATAATTCTTTTTTAAGAATATGAGTTATTTATTTATGATAGCATAACATGTTAAACAGATGTATGTATGTACATCTAAACTTTAGAAAGATCTCCCAGTTAATAAAAGCAAATTCAATCTTGTCTAGACCCATAATACTTTCTAGGTAAAAAACAATGAAAGAAGCAAATGTGATTGCCCAGACTTTGGAAATAAAGACAGGAAGATGAAGGTAAACTCTTCAGTAATGAAGGTCAAATGCCAAATGAAGTCATTTGGATAATTTTTTTTTATTATTTAAATTTCATTTTTTATATTCCCCATACAATTACAACCCCCTTATTTTGACCCCAAGCCCTCCTTTCCCCACCCCCACAACCCCCATAGAGTGTCTCTGGTTCATAGTTGTTTGTTGATTTTGATATTTTCTTTCTTATACTTATTCAGGTATATTCCCCATACAATTGCACCCGCCCCCTTAATTTGACTATAGTTCTTCCTCTCCCCACTCCTTCCTAATTCCCCCCCCCATAGTGTGTCTCTGGTTTATAGTTGCTTGTTGATTTTGATTATTACTTTGCATGGATTAGTCTTTTTCCTGGCCTCTTATTTAGGTTTTCTAAATTCCTGCTATGAGTGAGACCATCCGGTATTTTTCTTTCTGGCTTATTTCACTGAGCATGATCCCTTCTAGCTCCATCCATGTTACTGCAAACTGCATGTGTTTATCTTTTTGATTGCTGAGTAATATTCCATTGGTATATGTACCACATCTTCTTGATCCAGTCATCTATTTTTGGGCATTTGGGTTGTTTCCATATCTTAGCTATTGTAAATAGTGCTGCTATAAACATAGGCATGCAGGTGCCCTTTGGAATTACTGTTTCTGTGTCATTTGGGTGAATACCTAGGAGTGGAATTGCTGGATCATATGGAAGCTCTATGTTTAGTAGGTCAAGAAATCTCCACACAGCTCTCCATAGTGGTTGGACCAGTTTGCACTCCCACCAGCAATGCAGGAGAGTTCCTTTTTCTCCACACCCTCGCCAACATTTATTGTTGCTAGTTTTTTTAATACGTGCCATTCTCACTGGTGTAAGATGGTATCTCATGGTAGTTTTGATCTGCATTTCCCTGATTACAAGTGATGTTGAACATTTTTTCATATGCCTGTTGGCCATTTGCATTTCCTCTTCAGAGAAGTTTCTTTTTAGCTCTTCTGCCCATTTTTTGACTGGATTATTTTCTTTGTTGTAGTTGAGTCTCATCAGCTCTTTGTAGATTTTTGTGATCAGTCTTTTATCATTAGTGTTGTGTGCAAAAATGTTCTCCCAGTCAGTGGGGTTTCTCTTTATTTTCGTTATTGTCTCTTTTGCTGTGCAGAAGCTCTTTAATTTGATGTAGTCCCAGCTGTTTATCTTTGCCTTCACTATCACTGCTTTGGGTAATGTGTCTGTAAAGATGTCTTTGATGTGCATGTCATGTAGTGTTTCGCCTATATTTCCTTCTATGTGTTTTATGGTTATAATGTTAAATGTGGGCTTGCTGTGAAGGGCCTTCATTATGTGGAGGTACCTTATTTCTATACAAAAATTTGAGAGGATTTTTACCAAGAAAAGATGTTGAATTTTATAAAATGAATTTTCTGCAAATACTGAGATAATCAATGATTTTTTATCCTTCATTTCACTAGTGTGATTTATTAGGCATCTCATGTTGAAACATTTTTGTATCACAGGGATAAATTTCATTTGATTATGGTGTATGTTCTTTACTTTTTTTAATCAAGGTAATATTGGGATACCCTCATGAGATATTACACCATGGTAAACCCATCACCAACTCAACCATATTCCACCTGGTGTATGTGCTTTAAATGTGCTCTTAAAATTGGTTTACTAATATTTTGTTGAGAGTTTTGTAACAGTCTTCATGAGGGATATTTACTACAGTCTTCTCTTCTTGTAATATCCTTCTCTGCTTTGTTTGACAATAATTCTTGGCTGGAAAAGTTAGTTTAGAAGTGTTTCCTCCTTTTCTATGTTTCTATGTAGAAGACTTTGGGAATAATTGGCATCATTTCTTTAAATATTTAGCAGAATTAATCCATGAGGATATCTAATCCTTAGCTTTTCTTTTATAGTAGGTTTTGATTACTGCTTCAGTCTGCTTACTAGTATTTCTCTGTTCAGATTTTCTATTTCTTAATAATTTATTCTTGATAGGTTGTATATTTCTAGGAATTCATCCTTTTCTGTTACCCAATTTGTTGTAAACAACAGTTAAAAGAAGTTTTTTGTGACTCATTGCATGTTGTAATGACTCCTCTATCATTTATACTTTTATTTGAGATCTTTTGTTCTTAGATGTCTAGTTAAAGAATTGTCAGTTTTGTTTAAAACTGTTTCAAAAGTGTTTACCAAAACACAGCTCCTAATATTGCTGATTTTTCTATTGTCTTTCTGTTCTTTATTTCACATATTTCTGCTATG
This sequence comes from Talpa europaea, assembly GCF_964194135.1. Lineage (NCBI taxonomy): Eukaryota > Metazoa > Chordata > Mammalia > Eulipotyphla > Talpidae > Talpa > Talpa europaea. Next base: position 43,166,421 of record NC_140080.1, on the reverse strand, counting down.
ATTTTTTTTTAAATCATCTTTCTTCCTTCTGATAACAGGGTTTATTTTGTTCGTCTTTTACTGGTTCTTGATGTGTAAAGTAGAATTGTTTATTTGAAATTTTTCTTTTTTTTCACGTAGGTATTTGTTTGGTTTCTCTGTGATCCACGTAATAGTGAAACCATCCAGTATTTACCTTTCTTCTACTGCCTTGTTTCATGTGGGCTAATCCCTTCATGTTCCATACATGTTACAAATGGCATGAATTTATCATTTTTGATTGCTAAGTAGTAATCAGTTTTGTATGTCTACCATATCTTCTTTATCCCCTCATATATCCTGGAGCATTTTGTTTATTTCCACATCTTGGCTATTATAACAGTGCTGCTATAAACATGGAAATACATGTTTCCATTCAAATTAGTGCTTCTGTGTTCCTTGGGTAGATACCTCGCCGTGGAATTTCTGGGTCATATGGCAGATCTATTTTAATCTTTTGAGGAGCTTCCATACTCATTTCCACATGAGCAGGACCGATACACATTCCCACCAAAAGTAAAAAATCTTCCTTTTTCCCTATATTCTCAGCAACATTTGTTGTTTCTGGATTTTTCATCTGAGCTAGTCTCACATCTACTATGAGGTGGTATCTCAATGTGGTTTTGGTTTGCATTTCCCTGACAATAAGTAATAACGTACATTTTTTCCTATGCCTGTTAGTTCTCTGCCCGTCTTCTTTGGAGAAGTGCCTATTAAGCTCTCCTGCCCATTTTTTTATGTGGTTCTTTGTTTTATTTTTGCTGAGTGATATAGACTCTTTGTAGATATTCAATGTCAGTCCCTTGTCAGATATTGGTGAGCAAGTTTTTTCTCCCATTAAGCAGAGTGTCCCTTTGTTTTTGGTTAGTCTCTTTTGAAATACAGAAATTTTGTATTTTGATGTAGTCCCAGTTATTTATAATCTCCTTTGTTTTCCCTGCTTCTTGGAAGTGAATCCTCAAAGATATTTCTGAAATTTATGTCATGGTTTTTTTGGCCTATACTTTCTTCTACATATTTTATGATTTCAAGTCTTGCATCCAAGTGTTTTATCCATTTTGAGTTCATTTTAGTGAATGGTGTGAGATAGTGATCTAGTTTCATTCTTTTGCATGTGAAGGTCTAATTTTCCCAACACTATTTATTGAAAAGGCTTTCCTTATTCTAGTGTATATACTTCACTCCTTTATCATATTTGTTGTCCAATATGTCTGATTTTATTTCTGGGCTCTCGTCTCATTCCATTGGTCTGTATATCTGTTTTTGTTCTAGTACCATGCTTAATTATTGTGGCTTTATAGCATAGCTTAAAGTTCTTTCCCTTTTTAGTCAAAAAAGTTTTGGCTTTTTGGGGGATCTTGTGGTTATATATGAATTTCAGTAATGTTTGTTCTATTTCTTTAAAGAATGGGAAACCAAAACTTGTGCAATACAATTCAAAAATACTTAACTTGAAGGAAACCTGCACACCTGTGTTTATTGCAGCACTATTAACAATAGCTAAGAAATGGAAATAACCCAAATGTCCCCAAACAGATGAACAGATTAAGAAGATGTGTCAAATATACACAATGGATTTGTATTTTTGTGATGTGATGTTGCATTATTTTTTCACACGCTTATTGGTCATTTGTCTTGTTACGTTGTATGGCATGGGATGAAAAAGGATTACTAAGAGTTCATGTGTGGAACAAAGAGAAGCCTAGAGGAACTCTAGGTTTGTATTACATCAAACCTATACATCAATTGGGGAATAATTAAAAATCTTTTTGATTTTGAGTCTTCAAAGCAATGGCCATAGTATATCTCTCCACTTATTTTACTTCTTTGAATAACATCGTATCATTTTCTTCCTAAAGATCCTATAGATGTTTTGTTAAGGGTAAGCCTTAAACTGAAAGGTGATAGGAAAATGGTGGAAAGTGATGTTGAAACTGTAGCCTGCTACATTGCTGAACTCATCCATTAGAAGATTTAGATATAATTTTGGTAAATTAATGTGGATTTTCTCCATGGACAATCATTCATGCTATTTGTTTGTTAGGGGGTGTTATATCTTCCCTTCCTAATCTGAATGCTTCTGATTTTGGTTTTCGTGTGTTATTTTAGAGTGTTTCCAATACTTTTCTGAATTAGAGTCATGAGAGCACTGATCTAGTAGAGGAAACATCCAGTCATCTGTTTCTTAATAGGTTCATCTTTAGATACCTTTTACCAAGTTGAGGAAATTTCCCTCTATTTCTACTTTGCTGAGAGTATTATCAGTGGGTGTTGGATTTCTGTAAAATGCCTTTATCATGTCAATTTACATAATCATATACTTTTTTGGTATCTTGATAGGTGGGAGATGTTGGTTAATTTTCAAATTTGTGAGATAGTTTGCATACCTGGAATATACCACACTTTGCACAGCTCTTATAATGTTGTTGGGTTTGGTTTGGTAGAATTTTCTTGAGAATATTTCTGCTGAAGTTCATGACAGTCTGTTTCCTTCCTGCCTCTTGCTGCTGCTGGTACCCTGTGGCATTACCCATGAAAAGGTAGATGATAGAATTAAACCACCCCCAGTCATTGGAAGATTTAGAAACTCACTGAAAATTGGTATTGCTGGATGGTCAAACATTGTGAAAATCTACCTTCTTCAATGTATTAACCAATAGCAAGGGTTCAATAGAAAACGTCCCATTCTGCACTATTGATCTTAACCAGAGCAGAGTACCTGTGCCAGATCAAAGTTTTGCTTTCCTTGCCAGTACCATAAATAGTAAGCAAAATGCCTGCCTTTGTAAATGTAGTGGCTATTGCAGGCCTTGTGAGAGCCACTCATAATGAGCAAGGTCTGAGAAATGCCTTTTTATCTCATATAAATGCCTATGATGGAATCTTTCATCTAAACTGTGCTTTTGAAGATACCAGGCATGTTGAAGGAAGTGTAGATCCTATTCAAGATATAGGAATAATACACAAAGAGCTTCAGCTTAAAGATGAGGAAATGATTGAGCCATTACAGACAAACTAGAAAAGGTGGCTGTGAGAGAAGAAGATTAAACAAAAACAACCTAAAAGCTGAAAATGATATAATGTGCAAAATCAAATTGTGAGTTATAGATCAAAAGAAACCTGTCTGCTCCTATCGTGATTATGACAAATGAAGTATTAAAAAGCACTTATTTCTAATGTCAAAACCAAGGTCTAATTGGTGAATCTTTCTGGAAAAGACTACTTTAGAAGGAAAAACAAATGGTTGATAAAAATTAAAGAGCAGGATAAGTATGACCCAGGTCATACTTGGTCATTGCTTTTAGAGGGGTCTTGGAACTCAAAGTTGCAAGAATTGAGTGCTGAGGAGAGACAGAAGTATTTGGAAGCAACATGACACACAATGCTTTGCCAAAAATCATTAAGGCCAGGTTTGCAACACACCAACTGGAATACTTTTTCATTGAAGGCTCAGATGAAGTATGTGCACGACCATCCAAAACTGGTCGTGCTGCAGGAAAAATTCACACAGATTTTGAAAAAGGATTCATTATGGCTGAATAATGAAATAAAGAAGGTTCTGAAAATGTAGTCAAGACTGCTGGAAAGTATAGACAACAAGGCAGAAATTACATTGTTGAAAATGGAGACAGTATCGTCTTCAAATTTAATACTCCTCAGCAACTGAAACAGAAATTTTAGTTATTGCTCAGATAGAGGTATAACTTTTCAAAAGGTAGGTGTTTTTTAAATTAAAATTTCTGAAAACCGAAGGGATAGATAAAGTTGGGGTGGAAATCTGTGGACTTCTAGTGAGTCCTGGGCCTGGGACGTGACAGTGAGGGAAATCAAGACATGGGGGACTGTCATGTCCAGCATGCAGTAACTCTTTATTGTCTTAGTGCTCATTATATACTATTTTAATTGCAGCAGGTGTAACATCAAAGCATACCATATAATGATAACACATATGAATGATTAGTCTACTTTCTTACTATTATCTATTTGCTTCAGACAGTAGGGTACCAGGTGGTTAGTTCTCACGCACATAATCTTATTGCCCCCTAGCTAGAGCTTGGGAAGTTCGCTCATTATTTTTGTTATTCTAAGACTGTGGAGATGTAGAGGCCTGACTCCACATGGGTCACTTTCCGGGCACTCAACACCAAGTCCTGTCACTCAGAGGTTTTCCTCTGAGATGCATGAGTTTTCACGTGCCTTAGGGACTCAGGTCAAGGCCCTTCTGCTCACTGCGCAGGGTCTCTCCCAACAGAAATCTACAATTATTTTTGTTTTAAAATTAAAATACTGTGTATCTCCTACGAAATGTAAGCCCACTAAATGTGAACAGCTTTGGTCTTCACATGATTAAGACCCTACTCCAGGGCCTCCCCGGTGGCGCAGCGGTTGAGTGCTGGGTTGCGAAGCTGCGCGCAGCCTCTGCGGCGCCGGTTCGATCCCCGGCTGCTTCCCGGCCACCAGAGGAGGATCCCACATGGCGCGCAGACCTCTCCTGCCGCCCGCTGCTCCCCTCAGCGGTGTACTTCGGTCCTTCTGCCTGCTCTGCTCCCCGCTCTGGCTCTGGTGAATTCTCTCACCCTCCCGTGCTTCTGACTGTACCCACTGCTTGTATGTATAAACAGACAAACAAACAAATAAATAAATAAATCTTTAAAAAAAAAAAAAAAAAAAAAAAAAAAAAGACCCTACTCCAAATTGTAGAAGCTCTTCAGGAAGCATATTGCTCTCATGATACTTAGTTTCCTTCAGGTATGTCAAGCTTGACACATTTGACAGTGAGGACAATGTGACTTGCTTCTTTTGGAATCAACAGATAATACATGTTTTTACAGTACTCCACTCAAAACATATGACAAAACCCGAAAAAGAAACAGTCCATGAGAGTTATTAATCTGTGGTTTTCTTTCATTGTACTGTCTTGGTATAGTAATTTTGATAATAATATCCCAATAAAATGATTTGGGAAGTAATCACTCCTCTTCTAAATTGATGTTAATTCTTTAAATTCTAATTGAATTCTCAAGTGAAACCATCTTTTCCTTTTGCAAAATCTTTAACTTACAATCAAATTTTTACACAGCTATAGAATCATGCAAATTATTTATTTCAGCTTGGTTGAATTTCCATGTTTGAGGAAATGGCCCATTCCTTCTACCTTGTCAAATTTTTGAGGTAACATTGTTCATAAAAATTTTATTTCAGTACTTCAACATCTATAATAACTAATATTGAGCTCTGCAATTTCTACCATCCTTTACAGTTCTGGACTTTTTGTTGATATTTTTCTCATTATGAGCATCATTTTCAAATTTCTTATGTGCCTGATAATTGATGACAATTATTGCATATTTTACCTTGTTGGATACAAGATCCTTTCCTATCCCAATAAATAGCTTCGAACCTTTTTTCTGCAGTTCATTATAACTACTTGAAAACAGTTTGATCCTTTCGGGTTTGATTTGTTAGGGGCAACCAGAGCAACATTCTAATGGAGAGTTAAATATTTCCCATTATTCAGGCAAGACCCTTCTAAAAACTCTTCCCAATGCCTCATGAATTATAGATTATTTCAGTCTGGTTAACAGAACAGGCGTGAATTTTGGCTTTTTGTGAGCTCCAGTTACTGTTTCTTTTTTCCTTTCAAGTATTTCTTGTCCCAATCTCTAACAGCTTTTTTGCACGCATACATTATTAACCAACACTCTCGTGATTATATGAAACCTCTACAAGTCTCAAGAGGTCTCTATAAGAGGTCAAAATTTCTTGCCCCTTTCTACAAAGCTTTCTCCTCTTTTATATTTTTCCTATCTTAAATTGCCTCACACAGAATCCCTAGGCATTCTGAAGTCTCTTAGCTTCCCACTTCTGTGCCTGCATCCCTCATTTTTTGCCAGTCTCCCATCTCTCTGCCTACATAGGCCCCTCTTTTGACCCCAGCACCACTTTCTCTTATTTGCTTTTCACCTTCCCTCTCTCTGATTTCCTCTTCCCCCTCTCAACTTTCTTTCTTTTTCCAGTTGGCCTCACCAACTCATTACTGCATTAGTACTTTCCCTTAGAGAATTACTTATAATGGCTATTGGCATAAAATTGATTACTCCTGTGCATGCCTTTCCGGGCCCTCAATGGGCTTGCGCATCCCTTTAGCCCTGCCTTTCCACAGAATTGCCCAGCAGACGGATGTACCATTCCACGCGTTCACCCCTCTCGGCAAATAGAATCTCCCACGGTGGACTGTACCATTCATTTACAAACGCATTTCAATGGACTTGTCAATGAGAATATTGTGTCATCCAAATTCTCCCTCTTTCACCAAATGAAGTTTTCTAGACCACGTATTACTCCACTGTCTCCCCCAATTCTCCTATACAATCTCCGGAAAAATTGACAGCTTATTGGTTTGTATAATCTTCCTTTTCATTTTATTCCCTCCTCCCTTTTCTGCCGCGTTGGTTCATCCCACCGCCGGCGCAGGGAGATTGGGTAACAGACGTCCGCCGTTCGCCGCTGACCGACGCTCAAGATGGCGGCTCCCATAGCACAGTGACCGGGAGCTGCCATGTTGCCTCCGGAACAAAGCGGTCCAGTACCGGAGCGGGCCAAACCGCCCTGTACGGAAAGGCGCCGGCTGGGAGGGTCCCGAACCCCGCTCAGCCAGACTAGAAGCCTGAGAGTTCGCCACTGTAGACATGACAGCTGCCCGAGGTTAAGTTGTGATGGGCGGTTCGGGACCTGGTATCGGAACCGCAGGTCCGCAGATGGTTCTGTGTGGTAAGAGTGAGTCTCTGGGACTGGGCATGGAGAGCGGCCAGAGAGGATCAGTGAGTGGAGGTTTATGAAGTCTCCAGTGGCGGAAAGTGTGGGGTTGGTGTTGGGTTTGTTTGGGAGTTAGGGATGACGTGAGCTTCGCGATTAGTAATTGGGTGTGCCAGGGATGTGGTTGTGTGAGGGATCAGAAATGGCGTGTGGGGGTATTGATTAGTGGCGCTCGTGGTTTCTGGCTCCAGGGAATCAGTGATTGGTGAAGGGGCTGTGGACTGCAAGAGCAGGGCATCCATGTGGTCCTCAGGGATGGGTGTGGGGTGGGTCTGTGGGGGGATGTGATTGCTAGGGCCAGGAATTCAGATGATCAGCCCCAATTTATAGGAAAAGATTTTAATGTGCATTAAAATTTCCACAGGTCGTAGGCAACCGTGAAGTTCGTAGAGGTCAAACTCTTTCTCAATTAACAAGTTGCGTCCTTCGCCTGGTGTCCTCCTTTGAATGATCGGTTTAAAACAAGACCAAAGAAATCAAAAAGGATAGGATTATTATGTAAAGTGTGTTTTTAGACCTACTTCTTTCTCTCCTTCTAAGTTTATTGAAATTATTTTATACTTTATGCAACAAATAGTATTCGTTTTCTCTTTGGGAAAAGAAATATAATATTATTTTTCTCTTTGGGAGGGGCTCACTCCTTGGAGACTTTGGTTTGTTGCTGATTTTGGATAACTATACAGAATCCGAAGGGGACCAGAAATTCTACAATATTTTCAATCTCCATATCTTTACCTTTGGCTCTGCGCTCTAGACACTCCATACTGCAGTCTTGGATCTTAAGCTTTGTGATCTAGACGTTGGTGCCTAAGGACCTAGGTTTCTATATCTGGGTCAATGGCTATGCTAATCTCTTCTACCCCCACCTCCAGCTCTCGGCAATGTGTGAGCCAGGTTTCTGGTCTTTTAGTACCCCCTTTCCAGGTTTTCTATTTTTGCCCTCCATCATCTGCATGACTCCTCCTTGGACTGGGAAAAATTTAACTGTGTACCTTCTTATACTGCAGTATATTCCTTTGTATCAGCGTGGTCCAAATACTTGTTTATTGCCTAATGAAAACATTCTACAACAGAACTGCTGGTTCATATGGGGAGCAATCAGTTGTTACTAACTCAACATGAAACATATTTTCATATCCATGCAATTAAAAACGTGTTCTATATTATGGTAATGTGGTCAGAAGAGGACTTTCTTACGGCTTTGCCAACCATTCTGTAAGGAACAAACAGCCTTCTCCTATAGTATATCCATCATTCACCTGACTTCTGCCAATGCTTATTTCTAGACTGGTGAATGGGAAAGATGTAGCCTAGATCTGGTCTGTAAAAATGGCCCTCTAATAACAAATTTTGTTTTTTCAGGCATCTGTCCTTTTAGAAGAGAGCAGAAAATGATGAAGTCCCAGGTGAGTGCTTTTATTTATCTTTTCATTTATTCATTTACTCATTCATTCATTCTAGTCCAGTATGGCTGATAAGGATAGAGAGACGGATTGTGGAAATGATATTCACTCCTGTGAATTTGTGGGGGTGAATGGAGCTTGGATGGTCCTAAGGTAATAAGAGGAAAGGACATTAAGTTGTAGGCAGGGCTATGGAATCTCTACTGATAGTTTGAATTTTCCCAGTGGAATAGGAAACAAAGTCGTGAACTGAGTGCAAGGGTGGGGAAAGGAATTGGACATTATAGGAATGAGGAAAAATTCAGGTCCTCTAGATCCTTGACACTCAGAATGTGGTCTGAAGAAAAACAGATGACCTGGGATTTATTTGGTTATCACCAACTTCTCCCACACTGAATGAACCAAAATTTTCACTTTACCAAGATTTCAGATGATTCCTAAGCCTATTGTTCTCACGTTTGCACACTGGAATTACCAGGATTTTAAAAATCTGGATACCCATATTCAATCTGTTTCCACCAGAGTATTTTGGGGGTATGTTCCTAGAGCCCACATTCTTTAAAATAACCCAGATGAAACTAATTTTGATGACCGAGTATTCTGGCTAGGTAAGCAAGTGAATGAATTCAGGAAAACCCTCCAGAAGTTAATGTTTTGGTATAAAAAGAGACCATTCTGGTGCACCCTGAGTTTTTCTCCAGCTCTATACTGCTGCATGTGTGCAGGTACATAATAGATCAGTGGTGTGGATTTAACAAGGGTTGGGATTTACCAAATAATGGAGAACAAGTGATGTTCTACCTTCTTTCTCGCTATTCTCACTCTTCCCCTTTTTAAATGGAATGGCTCAGTTTGCAGCTGTTCTATACTTTAGCTTTCAGGAAAAGATTTACCAGGAAGTTAAGAGTTGAGTGCAGTGGTGTGTACCATGTTTTTCCCCTGTGTTCATCAGATTTTCCCATCAGAGTTATGCAAATAACTGATAATAATATGGATTACCGTTGTGTACATGTACATGGGATGTGGGACCCCATCATTTCTTTTTTATTTTTTTGCTTTCTTTTTCTCTTTCTAAAATTTATATCAGTTTCTAACTTCCTCTCGAATTCTTTTCTTTTTAATTATATTATATACATAGAAATTGTCTGCAAAGAAATGTGCCAGAAAAGTAACAATTGTTATTTCAACATAGCTAAATTATAGGAAATATTAGAGGTTTTTGTTTTTCTTTGTAACTCAGAAGCCATTGGTATGCATTTATTTATTTGTATGTTTATATTTACATTTTCCTTTTTCACCTCTTTATCCTCTTTAGCCCACCTCCAACCCTATCCTGCCTCTGGTAACCACCAGTGTGCTCTCTGTAGCCACAAGCTTCATTTTTTTTTTTTCTTAATTCCACATACAAAAGAGATCATGTGATACTTTTCTTTGTCTGACTTATTTCACTTGGCATAACATCTTTAAGGTTCATTCATCCATTCATGTTGCAACAACATGATTTCATTCTTTTTTATGACTATAAAATATTCTGTTGTGTGTGTGTGTGTTTATACAATTGCTTTAACCATTCATCCATCAGTGGATACTTAGTTTGTTTCCGTGTCTTGAAAATTTTGTAAATAATATTGCAATGAACATATGAATGTGGTGGTGCACATATCTTTTTGAGATAATGATTTCATTACTTTCAGATGTATACCCAGAATTGGGATTTTTACATTCTAAGTAAATTCTATTTTTAATTTTTTAGGGGTCTCCATACTGTTTTCCATACTGCTTGTACCAAATTATACCAATTTATATTCTCCACAAGAGTGCCCTTTTCTCTACATCCTCTCCAACATTTTTTATTTCTTGTCTTTTTGATAATTGTCATTTTAACAAGTATGAAGTGACATTGTGGTTTTGATTTGCATTTCCCTGATGATTAATAATGTGCACCTCTTTTCCTCACATGTTGGTTATATGTCTTATTTGGACTACTGTCTACTTAGATCTTCTGCCCATTTTTTAATAGGATTTTTTTTTGTTGTTTTTTTGTTTGGTTTTTGGTAATTGAGTGGTATGAGTTCTTTATGTATTTTGGATATTATCCTCTTTTAAGATCTATGATTTGCAAATATTTTGCCATTCCATAGGTTGCCTTATCATTTTGTTGATGATTTTCTTTACTCTGTAAAAGCTTTTTAGTTTGATTCAGTCATCCTTTCATTTCTATCTTTTCTGTTCTCTTAGTTACCCAAACCCTCAAGCCATAAATATTGTATATAAATTCCCACTAATTAGTCATCATATTTTCTTAAAATTATATGTATATTTGGTAAATTGAAGCATCCTAGCAACATCAGAGTGTTAGGACTACATCTATTAATTTCTCATTCGGAATGGATGTCCTCTACATTTCCCATTTATCTTTCTCATGTTACTGTTCTTCAGATGACAAGAAAAATATAATTGACTTATGAACAAAACTATTTTTAAATAAACATGAACTGTATTTCATTCTCTCTAATCTTCATTTCTTTTTAGCAAACATTTCTCAAGTACCCAATTATTCACTTGCTTATTGTGGGATATGTTGAGAAAATTTAGAAATGATTCTTTCCTGGGAGAAATGCAGAGAAGAGCTCTAAAATAGGCATGCAAGCAAAGAACCAATACAACAAAGAGAGGGGAGCAATCAGCTTTATAGAGAAGTCAGTAATACAGGCTGAAAAGATTATCTCACATTTGATTATAAAGAAAGAATAAGTCTGGGAAGTGGCATTTTGCAAAAGTAAGAATGACAGTGATTTTAGGAAGATTCAGAGTTTGAGGAAAACTAAAGTGGAGATTATTTCTTGTAAAATTTGATTAAGGTAATATTAAAATAATAAAATATAAAAGATCTTGTTTACTATATCATGGAGGCAATGTGGACTGCAGTTGTCAAGAACCTAAGCTATCAAATCAGAATACCTGCTTTTAAATGTAGGTTAATCAATCATATATTCAGTGTGTAACCTCTGGCACATAGTTGCTTAACTACTATAATCCTCAGTTTTCTCATATGCAAAATATGGACATTTACAGGGCTATTCTGAGGACAAATGGAGTGGTCGTTAGCTTGCAGTACAAATATGGTACTTGGTGTATGTATGATGAGAGAAATCTCAAGATAATAGAGATAAGACCAATGCCAGGATATGATCAAAGGTCTTATTTTAAAACAGGAAAATGGTGCTATGTGAAACAATAATTCATTTTCATCCTGAAAACAGTATTTGATAAAGTAAAATATTTAGGGGAAAAAAACAAAAAATTGTTTAAAATAATAAATCACTCTCTTGCCACTATTAGATGACAACTGTTGTGAATATAATGATAATGTAATTGAAATAGTCAGTTTTCCCTCTAGAAACATCAATAGTTCTAAACTTACCCAAGTCCTTTATTTTAATGTCACATTAATAATTTGTTGGATTTTTTTTTCATGAATGTTACCTGAAAATTGCATGTGTCTTTTCAGCAATGGCATTATAATTGGTCTACTTTATTATATGCATATATATGGGGAAATTGCTGGATTCAGGAGAAGCTATGATTATTTTCCTATAAAATAAGAGGATTAGGTTATGATCTTCAGGATCTCTAGACATTCTGTGATTCTGTGATTTTACTTAAAAGACCTCCTCTGCTCTAAAATTATTAAAATAAAATTATTAAAATGCTCCCACGTTTTGTTTTGTAATTTTTATAGTCTTAGATATTTTTCAGAGTTTACATTTTTGCTCCATCCAGAATGGTGCTCTTTTTCTTCTATTTTCCAAGATGTAAGATACTGTGTATTCAATACTAAAGCTGCTGTAATGAAGTGCCACAAACAGGGAGGTTTTGCCTCATCATTCTGGAGACAGTGCTGTGACAGGCTGTCACTTCTGAGGTCTTTGAGGTTTCAGATCTCTTCTCTTGACTTGTAGATGACCATATTCTCTCCAGGTCTCTTCATTTTACCTTCCCTCTGTGCATCCATCTATCTGTTCAAATTTCTCCTTTAGATACAGATGTCAGTCATACTAGAATAGGTGCCACTCTGTTGACCTCATAAGAATTACACTGCAAACACCCTTTTTCAAAATAAGGTCTCTTATGTCTTTGACATAAGAATTTTCAGGGGATACAATTCAACCTATAATATGGATTCAGCATTATTCTTTTCCTGTCAACTAGTAATTTCAGTACTATCCATTGAATAATATATCTTCCTTCCAGTTATTTGAATGTTCCCACTATCATTTATTAAATTGCATTTGTATTAATACGGCAAGCATTTTAAGATTTACCTCTTCTGTTTTCTTGTTCTGGGTGGCTCTTCTTGCTAAAGATGGGATTTTACATTATTTTGCTCAAATACTATGATACAAAACTAGGTATCAGTATAGTTTTGCATGCTATAGTAGAGAGTGATCACTTCAGATTGAATGGGAGTATATTGTTACAGGGGTCAGTATCATTCAAGGATGTGGCTGTGGATTTCACCCAGGAGGAGTGGCAGCAACTGGCCCCTGCTCAGAGGACCCTATATAAGGATGTGATGCTGGAGAACTACAGCCACCTGGTTTCAGTGGGTAAGGATGGCTCCCTGCATAACTCAGTGTTGTCCAGTGCCTTTCCTTATCAGTTGCTGCAGTTAGGAGGTTTCTGACATATGCAATGACTTTTATGATCTCATGCCTTCCCAAATGGAGTTCATTTTTTTGCTAAGAGCCAACTGAACTCTTTCATTGTAGACCTCCTGACACTACTACATCTTTTCTTCTTGTCAGTATATGTGATTTCCATGTAATAGGGTATCCAGTTTCCAAACCAGAAGTCATCTCCAAGTTGGAACAAGGAGAAGACCCATGGATCATAAAGAACGAGCCATCAAATTGGATCTATCCAGATGAAATTCAGGCAGATGGGAGACAAGGAAAGTGGAATTTTTTTTTTAATTGATTGTTTCCTGAGGCTTATGTTTCTGACCTTATTGAAATCTCTTATTCTTTGTCCCTGTGCTGAGAATTTAGTAGACATTCAGCAAATAACATGTATTAATAACACCAAAGGAGGAGGGCCTCCCCTGGGTGGCGCAGCAGTTGAGCACTGGGTTGCAAGGCTGCCCACAGCCTCTGCCAGTGCCAGTTCGATCCCTGGCCACCGGCGAGGGTCCCACAAAATAATAATAATAATAATACTAATAATACCAAAGGAGGAGGGTGAAGTCAAACTGTTGGGAGAAGAATACATGAACAAAACCTTGGAGTTAGGCAAATATGGCATTTCTGGGAGAACTTTGAGAGAAAGTATTGATAGGAGTAGTAGCATTTAAGTATGGATTCGTGGTGTGACCCTGATACTAAATTCATAGCAAGAGCTTGGATTTTTCTGTTGTGTTAGCTATGTTAGTGAATTAGGAAAGTAAACTGAGGAGGATTAAAGTATTTTAAGCACAGAGGAGACCTTGTGTCTCCAGATAGCAGTGACAAGATAATAATAAGATGTGTATATAATAAGTTGGTTGTAAAATAAATGAATTAAAATGGTTAAAAACATTTCCATTCAGAAAATGGAAAAGTAAAGATTCTAGAAGAGTAATCTAAGATTAGAGTGACAATAACCCAGATACTTTTGTTCCCTTTGGGTGTAGTTTTTCCATGAATATTTCTCTTTAATATCATTATCTATCTGATGTCATATGGTATTCTGCAGTCATCAGGTCATCCTGTATGCTGTAATGTCTTCCTAGATAGCCTGTCTCTATCCTTGTTTTTTGAGTTCATTAACTACGTTGGATCAATCATATGCTGTACTTCTATGCAATTGTAATTTTTTTAACTGATTTTATCTTTCTTTCTTTTAGATATGTATAGTGAGCTTGACAACCCTCAGTCGTATATTTTGGGATCTTTTTCCTTCCATAATAAGATACTGAAAAGAATCACAAAGGATGGTTCCATATACTCTATTTTAAAAGTCTATCAAGATGATGACCAGCTGCAAAGATGTGAGAAAAACCAAAGCAAACTTTTCAGAGAAGTCACAGTATTCAGTAACAAAACAGTGACTGTGCAGTCAGACCACAAATATAATGCTTTGGGAAAAATATTTCAAGAGTGCATTGGGACAGATAATTCAAGACAAAGACACCATAACTATGATGCATTTAAAAAGAACTTGAAATCTAATATTGACCTGCCTGACTGTAGTAAGAGCTATTTGAGAAAAAATCCTAATGAATCTAATTGTAATCTTCAGAAAATTCACAGTGGAGTAATACCTTGTGATGATAATCAGTGTGGAAATGTTTTCAGCAATAAGCAATCTCTTTTTCAATATGGGAATGTTGAAGCTAGGGAAAAAACCTGTGTATGCATTACATGTGGAAAAGCCTTTGCTAAGAAATCACAGCTCATTGTCCATCAACGAATTCATACTGGAAAGAAACCATATGATTGTGGTGCATGTGGAAAAGCCTTCAGTGAGAAGTTTCATCTCACTGTACATCAGAGAACTCATACTGGTGAGAAACCTTATGAATGTTCTGAATGTGGAAAAGCCTTCTCTCAAAAATCATCACTCATTATACATCAGAGAGTTCACACTGGGGAAAAACCATATGAATGTAGTGAATGTAGGAAAGCCTTTTCCCAGAAATCATCCCTCATTATACATCAGAGAATTCACACAGGAGAGAAACCTTATGAATGTAGAGAGTGCGGTAAGGCTTTCTCCCAGAAATCACAACTTATTATACATCATAGAGCTCATACTGGAGAGAAGCCATATGAGTGTACGGAATGTGGGAAAGCTTTCTGTGAGAAATCCCATCTTATTATACATAAAAGAATTCACACTGGGGAAAAACCCTACAAATGTTCTCAATGTGAGGAAGCCTTCAGCAGGAAGACAGAACTTATTACACATCAGTTAATTCATACTGGGGAGAAACCATATGAATGTACCGACTGTGGAAAGACCTTCTCCAGGAAGTCACAACTCATCATACATCAGAGAACACATACTGGAGAGAAACCCTATAAATGCAATGAATGTGGAAAGGCCTTCTGTCAGAAATCACATCTCATTGGACACCAGAGAATTCACACAGGAGAAAAACCGTATGTATGCACTGAATGTGGGAAAGCCTTCTCTCAGAAATCCCACCTTCCTGGACATCAACGAATTCATACAGGAGAGAAACCTTACATGTGTGCAAAATGTGGAAAGGCTTTTTCCCAGAAGTCAGATCTTGTTTTACATCAAAGAATTCATACTGGAGAAAGACCTTATCAGTGTGCGCTATGTGGGAAAGCCTTTATCCAGAAATCACAGCTCACTGTACATCAGAGAATTCATAACGGTGGTAAAATCACAATGAACTAAGCACAGAAAAGCCTTTAGTATTAGTTCAAGCCTTAATAAACCCTAAAAACTTGATTAATTTGATCAGTGTCTGGAAGACATCTTTATAGATAAAGTTTTACATGTTTGTAGTGTGATCATATCCTTTTTCAGCAATGATCATGGATAATTATTAAATGAAGGACATTTTCAACATGGCATGTAAATCTAAAGTCATGAATTACATGGTCAGTAGAACAAATTATGTACATAGAATATTGTCAAGTTGCATATTCCTTATACCACATCAACAATGATTATTGTGAAATTGCTAGTATTAGCTTGGCATGAGTTTGGCCATATAGTAACTGCCTATAAAAGACATAAGAAAGTTGGAATAGAAAAAAAAGTCAGTTCCTAGAAACTACACTATAAGGATACTCTTAGTATGACCATAGATACTTGTAAAAATTCTTATACAAATATAAAAAGATAGCTTGATCAGATTCAATAAAGTTCATGTTTATGTGTTTTCTCATCTCAAGCACATAGTTGACTTGTACCTCTGGAAACATGCTAGACCTTGATTTTGATGCTACTTTATCAGGCTCTCCCTGGGAATCTGTTATGGTGGAAAGTCTGTTATGGTACCAAAGTTAAATGATCTTGGCATTTAATAATGGCTCAATTACTCAGACTGTGTGACATTAGGCAAACCTTCAGAACATTGTTTTTTCTTATCAGTAATTTGAAAGTACATTGTAGAGCACATTTTCAATAAGTATTAATTTTATCTGTCTTTATCCTCCTTCCATGGGATGCTAAAAGTAGTGTGCAAAAGCCACACCTTCACTTGCTTCACACTCCAGGTGCTGTGCTCTTGGTCTCCTATTCCTGTAACTGTCCGTTTTACTATCTTTTACTAATGGCTTGATTCTTGGTATGTTAAAGTGACATTTTATTATACGCTTTTTTTTTTCACATAGACATATAAACTCTGCTGTTTGTACATGTCTAGTGTCTTTTCAGTTCCTTTCTGACCCAGTGCCTCAGCCCCAACTATTCCTTGGGAATTGAGGACACCTACAGAGGAAAACTCAGAGTGGGAAATCATGCCCAGCATAGATTTGAGAATTTGATTTCTCTGAAATGCCCCCTACCCTTCTTTCTGTGGTTCTACCTATTCCTCCATAAGCTGCTTTGGTTAATGATGCCTCGTGGAGAGCCCTATGTGAGTGTATATTTGCCTGGGATGATGGTATCTGTATGAACAAACCTGATTTAACCATTTTTGCATAGTTCATCACATAGTTCCCACTTGATTCCATCATATTTTCTGCCCTCCTGATTTTCCTGAATTGCTGAATTTATTGTGAAAAGATGGGCCCCTTCTGGGCCAGAAGGTCTGCACAGGAGAGGGCTCACCTCACAGGGGACATCTCATGCATTGAACTGCCTTGAATTTCCTCATGTAAGATGTCCCAGCTGGCCTTTATGATGGCATAAGGACAAGAGATCACATTGGGAACACACAGAAATTTAGTGTAGAGGGAGTTAGATATAACAAAGTTTCACAGTTGCACCCTCCACACCTCTCATTTGGTACTTCCACTGTCAGCCCCCAGGCTACCTCATTGATTTAAGAATGGGTTTCTGTAAAAATTCTATATCAGACTTGCCACCTTGGTCGAACACTTGACTATTTTTAGTTGTTAGGAGCTAGCCCATGAAATGGGGCAAGAGAAAGAAGTAATAGGCATAAGGTTAGCAAAAGAAAAGTAAAATGGACACTATTTGCAGATGATGCAATTATATATAAAAATATTTACTAGTTATTAGAAATGGCCAGTTTCTTGTATAAGTTGCTGTATACAATTTAAATACTAAAAAATAAACATTCTGGGCCTCCCCGGTGGCACAGCGGTTGAGCACTGGGTTGCAAAGCTGCCCGCAGCCTCTGAAGCGCCGGTTCGATCCCCGGCTGCTCCCCGGCCACCAGAGGAGGGTCCCACATGGCGCACAGACCTCTCCTGCCGCCCGCTGCTCCCCTCAGCAGTGTACTTTGGTCCTTCTGCCTGCTCTGCTCCCCGCTCTGGCTCTGGTGAATTCTCTCACCCTCCCGTGCTTCTGACTGTACCCAGTGCTTGTATAAATAAATAAATAAATCTTTAAAAAAAAAAAAGAATGTGTTAAAAAAATAATAAAATAAACATTCTTCAAACCAATAATAGTGAAGTTTTATAGATAATATTTACATTAGCATCACAAAGTGCAGGAACCTCTATGGAAAGTTGTATAACCTTATTGAATAAAATTAAATTTAATGATAATGACAAAAGACTGGAAAGATCAATGTTAAAGATAGTTTTCCCCAAAGTGATTTCTATATTATTGGGGGAATTGGGGAAAGAAAATAAAATCCAGAGAAGCAAGCCCATTTATGATAGAATTAACTCATTTCATTATTGAACAACAAAATACCATATTCCCCCCATGTAAGTAGCAAATGGCTATAAATTTGTAGTGTCTTTTTACCTTTTTATATAGAGTTAATTATGCAGTTGTTAGAAATCATCCCACTGTTTGTAAATTATAGATAATTCAATTTTCATCCATAGTTGCGCTGTGCTTACTGATGTCCAGTTTTACAAATTATCAAGCTTCCTCTGATTCCTTATTTATCAGTACTTTCTCCCACAGTTGTCCATGTCACTATATTTAGTGCATATGATTAGTCATCTTTCAACATTTCTGATAAACTTAAATCAGTTTAATTTCTCATGGAGA
Source organism: Talpa europaea (assembly GCF_964194135.1). NCBI lineage: Eukaryota > Metazoa > Chordata > Mammalia > Eulipotyphla > Talpidae > Talpa > Talpa europaea. Next base: position 43,148,032 of record NC_140080.1, on the reverse strand, counting down.
TTTTTGCCTATATTTTCTTCTATGTATTTTATGGTTTCAGGTCTTACATCCGAATCTTTTATGCATTTTTTTTTTTTATTTTGGTGTGTGGTGTGAAAGCTTTTTCATTCTTTTGCTTGCAGCTGTTCAGTTTTCCCAGCACCACTTAATTGAAGAGGGTTTCCTTTCTCCAGTGTATATCTTAACTCCTTTGTGTAGATTAACTGTCCATATAGGTGTGGTTCTATTTCTGGTCTCTCAATTCTACACCAATGGTCTGTATTAGCTGTTTTTGTTCCAGCAACTCTGCTTTGATTGTTACAGTTTTGTGTATTATTTTGAAGACTGTGAGTGTGGTGCTTCCTGTCTTCCTCTTTTTTCTCAGTATTGTTTTGTTTATTTGGGGTCTTTCTGATTTATGATTTTATTTTTTATATATATTTTCTTAAGATTTATTTATGCATGCAAGAACTGGGGTACAGGCCAGAGGTTCAGAGGGTGAGAGGTTTTACCAGAGACAGTGGGAAGCAGAACAGGCAGATTGAGTGAAATACACTGCTGAGGGGAGCAGCAAGCGAGACAGGAGAGGTCTGCTGTGCCACGTGGGTCACCTCCCTGGCAGTGGATCAAATTCGAGCTGATAATAGCCGCAGATTGCTTCCTAGTGCTGACGCTTAACTCCTTGTGCCAGGGAGGCCCCTGTTTTTATATATTTTTATTTTATATATTTTTTACATTGTTCTTCATTTTTGTACAATGTGTGCTTTCTCACCTCAGTTATAGTCCCTGTGAATTCCCACCACCAATTTATCCATGTACCATCACTATAATCCCTTTGAGCGCTTCCCTCCATTTTGATCCTACTCCCTTCTCCCCCCGAGCAGAATGTGTCTGGTTTACAGTTGCTTGTTGATTTTGATTTTCACTTTATTACAATTTTTCTTATCCCTGATCCCTTATTTGGATCCTCTACATTCCTCCTGTAAGTAAAACCATCTGTTATTTTTCTTTTTTTTTTTTCTAGCTTATTTCACTGAGAATGATCCCTTTCAGCTCCATCCATATTGATGCAAATGGCATGAGTTTATCTTTTGATTGCTGAGTAATATTTCATTGTGTATGTGTGTGTATATGTGTATATATATATATATATATATATATATATATATACACAACATCTTCTTGATCCAGTCATCTATTTTTGGGCATTTGGGTTGTTTCCATAGCTTACCTATTGTAAATGGTACTGCAATAAACATAAGGGTGCAGGTGTCCTTTTTAATTAATGTTTTTGTGTCCTTTGGGTAGATCCCTAGCAGTGGAATTGTTGGGTCATATGGAAGCTCTATTTTTAGTGTTTTCAGGAAACTCCACACAGCTTTACATAGTGGTTGAACCAGTTTGCACTCCCACCAGCAGTGCAGGAGAGTTCCTTTTTCTCCACATCCTTGCCAACATTTGTTGTTGCTAGGTTTTTTTGATATGTGCCATTCTCACTGGTGTAAGATGGTATCTCATTGTGGTTTTGATTTGCATTTCCCTGATTACAAGTGATGTTGAACATTTTTTTCATATGCCTTTGGCCATTCGTCTTTGGAAAAGTGTCTTTTTAGCTCTTCTGCCCATTTTTTTTTTAAGATTTATTTATTTGTTTTATACACGAACCAGGGTACAGACTAGATGTGTGGGAGGGTGAGAGGATTCACCAGAGACAGACAGGGGAACAGAGCTGGTAGACTGACGAAATACACTGCTGAGGGGAGCAGCAGGAGTAACAGGAGAGGTCTGCGGTGCCATGTGGGGCCCTCCCCGGCCAGCTGGCTGGGATCCAGCCAACGCTGCAGAGGCCGTGGACAGCTTCACGGTGCTGCGCTCAACAGCCTGCACCACCAGGGGAGACCATCAGCTCATATTATTTTTTTTTTAAATATAAATTTTTTTTTATTTTTATATTCCCCATACAATTGCAACCCCCTTATTTTGACCCCAATCCCTCCCCTCCCCGCCCCCCACCCCCTATAAAGTGTCTCTGGTTCGACACTTTTTGGGGAGTGGGGGGCAGGAGGGGAGGGATTGGGGTCAGAATGGGGGTGTTGCAATTGTATGGGGAATATAAAAATAAAATTTATAAAAAAAATAAAAAATAAAGTGTCTCTGGTTCATAGTTTGTTGATTTTGATTTTTACTTTCTTATAGTTATTCTTTTTCCTGGTCCCTTATTTAAGTTTTCTAGATTCCTGCTATGAGTGAGAACATCCGGTATTTTTCTTTTTCTTTCTGGCTTATTTCGCTGAGCATGATCCCTTCCAGCACCATCCATGTTGCTGCAAATTGCATGTGTTTATCTTTTTTGAATGCTGAGTAATATTCCATGCTGTATATGTACCACATCTTCTTGATCCAGTCATCTATTTTTGGGCATTTGGGCTGTTTCCAAAGCTTAGCTATTGTAAACAGTGCTGCTATAAACATAGGGGTGCAGGTACTCTTTGGAATTGATGTTTCTGTGTCCTTTGGGTAAATACCTAGGAGTGGAATTGCTGGATCATATGGAAGTTCTATGTTTAGTAGGTCAAGAAATCTCCACACAGCTGTCCATAGTGGTTGGACCAGTTTGCACTCCCACCATCAGCTCATTTTTTGACTGGGTTGTTTACTTTGTTTTTGTTGAGTTTCATCAGCTCTTTGTAGATCTTTGAGATTAGTCCCTTATCATTAGTATTATGTGCAAAAATTTTCTCCCAATCGGTGGGGTGTCTCTTTGTTTTGGTTAATGTCTCTTTTGCTGTACTTCTAGAAACTCTTTAATTTGATGTAGTCCCACCTGTTTATCCTTTCCTTCACTATGTTTGCTTTGGGTGACCTGTCTTTAAAGAGGTTATTGAGGTGTATGTCATGTACTGTTTCGCCTATTTTTTCTCCTATATATTTTATGGTTTCAGATCATATGTCTAGTTCTTTAATCCATTTTAGTTGGTTTTTGTGCATAGTGTGTGGTAGTAGTCCGGCTTAATTTTTTTGCATGTAGCAATCCAATTTTCCCAGCACCATTTATTGAACAAAATTTATTTTTTCCATTGCATATTCTTTGCTCCTTTGTCAAAGATTAGTTATCCATAAATCTATTGGTTTATTTCTGGGTTTCCTACTTGATTCCATTGGTCTGTGTGTCTGTTCTTATTCCAATACCATGCAATTTTGATTATTGTGGCTTTGTAGTATAGTTTGAAGTCTGGGAGTGTGATATGTCCATTCCCTTCCTTTTTAGTTAGGAGAGCTTTAGCTATTCAGGTTTTTTGTGGCTCCATATGAATTTCATCAATATTTGTTCTATTTCTTTGAAGAATGTCAGTGAAATTTATATTGTAATAGCATTGAATCTGTAGATTGCCCAAGATAGGATGGCCATTTTGATAATGTAAGTTCTTGCAATCCATGAGCAGGGGGTGTCTTTCCATTTCTGAGCAGGGGGTGTCTTTCCATTTCTTTGTGTCTTCTTTTATTTTTTTTTAACAATTTTGTATAGGTCTCTTTTGTTAGGTTTATTCCCAAGTATTTTATTTTTTTGTTATGATTATAAAAGGGATGCTTTTCTTGATCTCTTCTTCAGATTCATTGTTTGCATATAGGAAAGCTACTGATTTTTGTGTGTCGATTTTGTATCCTGCTACTTTACTAAACTGGTTTTTCTGTGAAAAAACCTAATTTTCATTAGTTTTAGGGGTTCTCTATGTGTATTATATCACCTGCAAATAGTGATAGTTTTACTTCTTCTTTCCCTATTTGGATACCTTGTATGTCTTTCTCTTGTCTTATTCATCTGGCTAACACTTCCAGTATTATATTAAAAAGCAGTGGTGAGAGTGGACATCCTTATCTTGTTCCAGATCTTAAGGAAAAGACTTTGAGCTTTTCACTATTGAGAATGATACTGGATATGGGCTTGTCATATATAGCCTTTATTATATTAATATATGTTCCTTCTATTCCAAGAATTTCGAGGGCCTTTATCATAAATGGATGTTGAATTTGTTGAATGCTTTCTCAGCATCAATTGATATGATCATATGGTTTTTATTTTATTTTTGTTGATGTGTTGGATTATACTAATTAATTTTCATATGCTGAACCATCTTTGTGCCCCTGGGATAAATCCCACTTGATCATGGTGTATTATACCTTTGATGCATTGTTGGATTCTGTTGGCAAGGATTTTGTTGAAGATTTTTGCATTAGTGTTCATTAGGGAAATCAGCCTGTAATTTTCTTTTTTTGTGTTGTGTCTGTTTGGTTTTGGTATTAGTGTAATGTTGGCTTCATAGAACGTATTTGGTAGTATTCCTTCTTCAGTTTTTTGAAAGAGTTTGTATAGGATAGGCACTAGTTTGTGTCTGAACATTTGGTAGAATTCATTTGTAAATCCATCCAGTCCTGGGCTTTTGGGGGGAAGGTTGTGATTACTGCTTCAATTTCACTATTTGTAATTGTTCTGTTTAGGTGTTCTATTTCTTTAGCTTTGGTTGATTGTAAAGTTGTAGGAATATGTCCATCTCTTCTAGATTGTTGAAGTTGTTTGCATATAACTGTTCATAGTAGTTTCTAATTGTTCTTTTGATTTCTGTTGAGTCTGTTGTAATTTCTCCTCTTTTGCTTATGATTCCATTTATTTGTGTTTTCTCCCACTTTTTCTTTGTGAGCTTGGCTAGAGGTTTGTCTATTTTGTTTATTTTTTCAAAGACCAACTTTTACTTTCACTGATCTTATGAATTGTTTTCTTAACTTCAATTTCATTTATTTCTGCTTTGATTTTATTATTTCCTTTCTTCTACTGTCTTTTGGGTTTTTTTTTTTTTTTTGTTCTTTTTCCAGTCCTTTAAGATGGGAGACTAGGTTGTTCCTTCGTGTTCTTTCTTGTTTCTTGATGTGAGCCTGTATTGCTATATATTTTCCTCTTATTACTGCTTGCTGCATCTCATATGTTCTGTAGAGTTGCGTCCTTTCATTCATCTCAAGGTATTTTGATTTCTTCTTTGATCTCCTCATTGATCCAATCGTCTTCCAGTAATGTGGATTTCAATCTCCATGAGGTAGGAGGGTTCTTTGCCTTCTTTTTATGGTTTATTTCAAGTTTGATGCCTTCATGGTCAGAGAAGATAGTTGGTATGATTTCTATCTTAGTGTATCTGTTGATGTTTGTCTTGTGGCTCAGTATGTAATGAATCCTGGAGAATGTGCACTTTAAAAAAATGTGTATTCAAATTTTGGGGGGTGCAGTGTTCCATAGATATCTGTTATGCCCATGAGGTCTAGGTCCTTGTTTAGAGTTTAGTGTCCTTGGTTATTTTTTGTCTCATTGATCTAGCCATTGTTGAGAGTAGTGTGTTGAGGTCTCCTACTACATACATATTTTTTCTAATGTCTGATTTCAGAGATGATAATAATTGTCTGATATATTTTGGTGCTCCTTCATTTGGTGATTGTATGTTGATGATTGTTATGTCTTCTTGATGTATTGTCACCTTAATCATAATGTATTTACCGTCTGGGTCTCTTTTTACCTTTTTGAGTTTGATATCTGTTTTATCTGATACGTTTGTAGCTGTTCCTGCCTTCTTTATTGGTCCATTTGCCTTTAGGATTGTTTTCAATCCTTTTACTTTAAGTCTATTTTTATCTTTTGTAGTTAAATGTTTTTCCTGAAGATAGCAAAAAGTTGGGTTCTGTTTCTTAATCCAGCCTGCAACTCTGTCTTTTTATTGATGAATTTAGCCCATTTACATTTAGAGTTAATATTGATATGTTGGCATATGTATTTGCCATTTTGTTTGTCTTTTTTTGATTTTATTCATTATCTTGTTTCATTCTTCTTATTCATTCCTCTGTTGGTTTTGTCTTTAGGACTTCTTTTAGTATTTTTTGGAATGGGGGTTTAGTTGTAATGAAATTCTGGAGTTTCTGTTTGTCTGATAAGGCCCTTATTCTTTTTTCATAGAAGAAGGAAAGCTTTGCAGGATAAGGTATTCTTGTTTGGCATTTGTTGTCTTGGAGTTTGTTGAATATGTACCTCCACTCTCTTCTTGCCCATAGTGTTTCATTGGAGAAGTCTGATGTCAGCCTGATTGGTTTTCCTTTATATGTTATCTGTTTCTTCTTCTTGTCAGCTTCATTATTTTTTCCTTGTCTTGGATTCTTGGGAGCTTTACTATTATGTGTCTTGCTGTATTTTTTCCTTTCATCATGGAAGTTTCGTGTTCTTCTCGCTTCTTGTATGTCTATTTTCATGTCCTTCTTCATGTTTGGGAAGTTCTCTTCAATTATCTCCTTGAAAATTTTCTCTGTTCCTATGTCTCTCTCCTCTTCTTCTGGGATTCCTATAACTCTTGTATTTCCCTTCCTCATGGAATCAGATAGTTCTCAGTGTTTTTTCATTCTTTCCTTTTCTGTTTTGGTTCTTTTTATTTCTATGTCTTTAAGAGTACTTACTTGTTCTTCCATTTTGTCTATTCAGTTTTCATTGCATTTCCCAGAGTTCTTTAGCTCCTCCATTAATCTTTTAATCTCCTGCATTTCTTTCACTTCCCTCTCTATGGCCTCAAATCATTCTTCTGATCATTGATTATTTTTCTCATTTCATTCATTTCCTTTTCATCTTCTTTCAGTTTTTTAATCATGGCAATTTTAAATTCTCTGTCTGGCAGGCAGAGAAGTTCTTCCATGTCATTGTTGAGTTCTGGTGGCTGACACACTTTTTGTGGATTGTCCTTCCCCTCAGGACTTGCTTGGTTGTTTGTATTTTTCTGTCTCCCTGTTGTTTGTTTCCTAATGTGTTCAATGCATTGTGACACTGTGTTGCTATTACTGATGGGCATCTCTTTGGGGTATTCCACTGGGATGTACATCCTGCCTTATAGCAATGGCACCGGGGCTCCACTTCCCCAGCGCCCACAGTTGACCTCTCCATCTGTAGGACCTGCCTTCCCTCAGTTCTGCAGAGGTTTCCTGGGGGCCCCTACCTGCAATACCTACCTTGCCACTATGGTGCCGGTGTTTGTTTTCCCGGTGCTCACAGATCTATCTTTCTATTTCTTTATGTCTTCTTTATTTTAACAAAGTCTCATAATTTTCTTTGTATAAGTCCTTCACCTCTTTTGTTAAGTTTACTCCTAAATATTTAATTTATGTAGTACAATTTTTTTATTGAAGAAACATTTGTTTATAACAATGTTCTGTATGTCTCAGGTGTAAATCATTATAAACCAACACCTGTATATAACACATTAAATTCCCAACTAAAAGTGAAATTATATTTTTCATCATAAAATTGACTCCTTTAGCCCATTTTACCCACCCTCTTCCATCTCTTCTGGTAATGACTAATTTGGTTTTATAGTCTAAAAGTTCTTTTATTTAGTTCAGTCTCTTGTTTCTTTATGTACCACATATAAGTGAAATCATACAGTATTTATCTTTCATTGTCTGACATTTCACTATGCATAATACCCTTTCTGGTACATCCATGTTGTTGCAAATAGCAGGATTTTCATCTTTTTACAGTAAGTCCCACTCCATTGTGTATATATTTATACAATCACCTGTTAATGGGTACTTAGGTTTTTTTCCAATTCTTGGCTATTGTAAATAATGCTACAATGAACATAGAGGTGCATGTATCTCTCCCAATTCAGTGTTTTCCTCTTCTTTGGGTAAATAGCATACCTGGATTACATAGAATTTCTGCTTTTAAGTTTTTGAGTCATCTCCATGTTGTTTACCATAATAGATGCAAAAATTTACATACCTACCAACACTATACAAGTGCTTTTTTTCCTCCACATTCTTGTCAACATTTGCTCTTTCTTATCCATTTGATAATAAACATCTCATAGATATGAGGTGATATCACACTGCAGTTTTGATTTCTGTTTCCCTAATAATAATAATATGCCCTGATATCCATCTTCATGTATGTATTTATAATTGTTTTGTGACCCAATATCTGGTCTATATTGGAGAATATTTGATGTGTACTTAAGAAGAGTTTTGAGGGGTGTAGTGCCCTATAACTATCAAGTCCATGTGCTCTCATTCCTCATTTGAGGTTATTGTTTCCTTGTTGATTTTCTATCTGGATTATATGTCCATTAGTGAAAGTGGGGTATTGTAGTTCCCACATATTGCTGCCATTTTCTGATTTCAGATTTGATAACAATTGCCATATGTATTTTGATGCTCCTTTGTTTGCTGCATATGTATTGATGAGTGTTGTGCCTTCCTAATATATTGTTCCCTTAATCATTATATAATATCCACCTCTATCTCTTATTACCTCTTTAGTAAGATGTATTTTTATCTGATATAAATGTGTTTCCCTGCCTTTGGGGAATCTTATTTGCATGTTTTCTAATGATTTCCCATTAGCTTATTTTTCTCTTCGGAGCTCAGACAGATCTTCTGAAGACAGATGAAAATTGGGTTTGTTTTCTGATCCAACCAACCACTCTTTGCCTTTTGGTTGGTGAGTTCAATCCATTTACATTTAGAGTGATTATTGATATGTAAGGGTCTGCTACTGCCATTTTGTCTTCAGTTTCCTGATTCTATTTTCTTGTTACTTGTGGGGGGGGGGGAATGTTCCCTTCAAATTAGATATGGTATCTCTTTTCTTGTAGGGAATGTCTAGTGTTGGCAAACTTTCAGCTTCTGTTTATCTGAGGAGACTATTTCTCACACATATTTGAAAGACAGACTTAGAGTGTATAGTATTCTGGCCTGGCAGTTATTATTTTGAAATTGTCATTCCATTATCTCTTCAACCACAGAGTACCCTCAAAGAAATCTGATGTAAGCCTGATGGAAGTAACTTTATAGGTTACCTGCTTTTGTTCCCATAGCCAATTTCATTATCATTCTTTGTCTTAAACTCCTGGTGTCTTCACAACCATATATCTTGGTTTGAATCTCACTGCCTTTAGGTGTTCTTTCAGTTTCATGTACTTGTATATTCAGATCCTTCTCCAAGTTTGGTAAGTATTTCTTTATATTTTCTTTCAATAAATTCTCTTTTCCCTTTACTCATTCCTTTCTGGAATACAAATTAACCTTATTTTGCCTTTCCTAATGAAGATGAATTGTTCTCTCAATGTTTCTTCATTTTGATTTAGTTAGCTACCATTGCTTCCTGCAAAAAAAAAAAATTTATCTTTTTTTAACGTATCTTTTAAATCCTGCATCTTCCTTATTTTCTCATTTAAATATTCAATATCTGTTTTCTTGTTTTTTTAATAAAATCTTTTTTTTAAGATTTATATATTCATGCATACAAGAGCCTGGGTACAGGCCAGATGTGTGGGAGGGTGAGAGGATTCACCAGAGACAGAGCAGGATACAAAACAGGCAGACTGACTAATATACACTGCTGAGGGAGCAGCGGGCAAGACAGGAGAGGTCTGTCGTGCCATATGGGTATCCCCCCAGCCGGCTGGGATCGAACCCATGTGCAGAGGCTGCAGATACCGTCTCAGCACTGTGCTCAACTCCCTGCACCACCAAAGAGGCCCTGTTTTCTGTTAATTTTATTTCCCAAGACATTCATTTGTTTTTCTGAAATTTGTTGTATCTCTGATTAGCTTTTCAGAGTTCTTTGTTTCACTTAGACTTGCCTTTCTCCATTTTCTTTCATTTTTTAAATTTCCTTATCATGGCAATTTTTAATTGACTATATGATAGGAAGATAAAATCTTCCATATATCTGTGATTGAACTCTGGAGCGTCTTCTTGAGTTATCATAATCCCTTGAAGTCTCAAGTTACCATGTGTTGTGTGGTTTATTTGCCGCTTTAGATCTTAGAGGTTTGAACTACTTCTACTTTTCCAGCAGGTGGCACTGTGGATGTTTTTGGGTGTTTGTCCTTTCCGAAATACCATAGGTCTGACATTGATTTCACTTGCTGAATAAGGGATGTGGGAGGGGCTTTGAAGGATCAAGCTGCTAATATGAATGCTCTGGTATTGGGGTAGGCTCATGTTTGTAACAACACCAATAGCCCTCCTCTCTGGGGTTCTGACTCTGCTGTATTTGTGTATTCTCAGTGAGTCTCACAAAGTCTGTACCAGTCCTGAGGAAGGAAAGAGGGGGAATTCAGTCCAATGCACTGTCCTTATTCCATTCACTGAGGGCTATCCCATTGGATGACCCCAGATCCTTCACACAAATTTCCCTTCACTCCAGGGCCACAAGCAAGTCCCAGTGCTGTGTGGTTTGTAGAGCAACCTCTTACATCCAACCACAAACACTAACTCTCTCTCCACCCACCACTTGATCACTGAAGCATAAATATCCATGTCCCTTCTAACACAGAAAGCCTGGTCTCTGATGTCCAAGATGTAGATAGTTTCACCCCAAATCATATGACTCTCTAGTTGCAATAAAACACTGGTTAACTTAAATAACCCTATGGAGAGCAAAACAAGGAACTTCCTCTGACAAAATCTTGGATCCACATCTTCTCCCTGCTACCTCTTTTTTTTTTTAACCTCTTCTTATAAAATCCACTAAAACACACCAGTTAGATACATGTTTTATTAATTTTAAGCCAATATTCACATTCTGGAAGGCTGGTACAGTTTAAATAACAATCAGTATGCATCTTATTTCATAAATATCTACCTTTGAGCATTCTTTAAACATTTTGGGAAGTAATCTTACACATTTAGCCAGAATTTATATTTAGAAATAAACTTTCAGCGTTCTTTTTATGAAAACAGTAATTCATTTGTCAGTTTCCAAAAGTGAGTCTTTAATTCTCATTATCTCATTGGTAAATACATATATCACATATTTCTATATTGGTAAGGGAACACTAAAGTCCATCTCTTTGAGAATAAATGTTATGTAACAAATCATGGCGGTATTTAAAAATCAGAAATTCAATCCTAGATGGCAGCCAGGGAATGATTGTGAAAATAGTTAATGGGTAAAAATAAGTACATCATTAAATCAAATTTTGACATTTCTACAATTCACATTTGCCCTATTTCTTTTGGCAGTACGGCCTCGAATGTATACTAACTCAAAGTGCCAATCCCTTCTACCTTGAGGTTTATGGCATTTCATGTCTCAATAATCAAAATCTGAGGAAGCAGGATGGAGAGCCAGAAGGAGACCTGGAGGAGGCACATGGAGCAGAGAGACACGTGAAGAAACTGTGCTTGCCTTTTGGTTGTGGACTGGGTGACACAGATTCTCTGAGGCCAGTCACACATCAAGGGCCTCCTCAGCTCAGAGCAGAGGAGCAAGGCCAGCAGAGCCAGCACATCCTCACGGTGTTCCTTGCTAAGCCCATCCTCCAGCTGGTGAGACCCCAAGGCAAACACACAGCCTTCAAATGAGTGAGGACAGGATGATACATAGGGAGCCGAAATCACCCACTTCGAAGAAACAAAAGGATGAAAAAGACTCAACTCACGAAAGTGGAGTGTTCCCAAGACATGTTATTGCAGTAAACGTGGGAATTGTATGCTTTTTACTCCTGCTGAGAGCCTTGGGCTTCGTATATTTGTTTTTTCAGTTCTCTTCTTGCTGTGAAATACAAGATAAGAAAGACACAAGTGAAAAAAATACTTTCTCACCAGAAACTCAAGCTCCCTCAGTTTTACCACCTACTAGAGAGAAAGACTGGAACATACATCACAGAAATTGGTCCTGCTGTGGAAGAAGCTGCTACTATTTTTCAAAGGCAAAGAAAACTTGGGATGAGAGTAGAAAGTCCTGCCAGCAACTTGGTTCTAATCTCATTAAGATTGATGACGAGGAGGAACAGATATTCATTCAATCAAAAATAAAATGCGATCAATGGGTTGGTTTACACAAAAAAGTTGACAAATCCTGGTTGTGGCAGGATGGCTCAAATCCTTCTTGGAATCTCAGAAATTTTCAAGAGACCACCTCTATGTCTGATGCAGTATGTGGACACTTCAAGAAGACAATGATCATTAACGGTGTTTGTACTAATGCATTGTATTACATTTGTGAAAAGCATTTATAATTGAAGAATTGCCCTAATCAATATTCATATTTTCATTTTTATTGCCTATTATGTAAAAAATTAGGGCAATCACACATTATCACCTACTCATGATTTATAAAGATTATGATCTCTCGAACTTCTCTGAACAAGGATAAATCAAGATTTGTTCTATGTCAGTGTATAAGGAATTACCTCACTTTTCATAAAAAGCTGCAAGTATTTCCCTACCCTAAATGGACATGCCAACATCTATTTAACCAATTTCATCCAAAGGATATTTATATTTGTCCCAGACAATTGCAAGTAAAGAAAATGCAGCAGCCGGTAAAATTGTATTATCCTGACCATAGAGAATTTGAATAAAGGTAAAGCTCTTGCAGTGTTACATTTTTATCAAATATATATATTTAAATTTTGATATCTATTCAATAATTACTCTTCATGAAGCTATACACCTTTCATTTCAGATGCAATGCTCAAGAGCCCCTGCTCCTCCCAATTTTATGTTCACAGTGTGTTAACCTGATTTTAGCAATAAAATTTTCACCAACTAAAAAAATAATAATAATAATAATCAAAATCTGCCTTAAAAATAACTTCTTACCTAAAACCTAAGAGAAAGTAGAAAAGAATATTTTGTACCTAATTTTCCCCTGATCTTATACTCCTTTGAAGCAGAGGTATTTGTTAAAATTGTCCCTATCAGTGGTATTTAAATTGACTTTAGTCTAACCAAATAGACCCACACTCAAGAATAACTTTTCTCACTTTTTTTCATTCTTTAATGGAAGTAACATTGTGTTATAGCATTATATAAGGTTCAGGTGTACATCATTACAAATCAATATGTGTATATACTACATTAAGTTCACCCCTAGAAGTCCCATTCTATCCCTCACCTTAAAATTTACCCCCTTTTACCCAGTTTATCCACCTCCATTCCCCTTTCCTTTTGGTAACCATTAACTGATTTTATGGTCTAAATTTTTTATTTTGTTTTACTTAGTTCATCCATTTGTTTGAATTCTCTATATACTATAATGGATGAAATCACATGGTGTTTGTCTTTCTCTGTCTGATTTATTTCACTAAGCAAAATACCCTCAAGGTCCATCCATGTTGTTGCAAATGGTAGGATTTCATCTTTTTTATATCCAAATATTATCCCATTTTGTATAAATACAATACCTTCAGCTGTTCTTATTTTCTTATTTTTTGCTTTTCTACAGTACAAATTTAAAATGAAAATATGCATGACAGGCAACAGTGGTGGCATGGCACTGTAATTGCCTGGGGAGCCCCAGGTCACAAAGACAGAAGCATACCCTCTCACCTCCTTCTTTCTCACTCTAGGACCCCTCAAGGAGACTGATAACCAAGATCCCTGCACAGATGGTCCCTCCATCAGACCCTCAATTCAGAACTCCCACAAAACACTTCTATTAAAGTATGAAGAGGCTTAGGCCTCCCCTGTGGTGCAGCAGAATGAGCGCAGCGCTGTGAAGCTGTCTGCAGCCTCTGCAGCACAGGTTCCCCGCTGGCCAGGGAGAAACACACATGGCGCAGCAGACCTCTCCTGTCTCACCCACTGCTCCCCTCAGCAGTGTATTTCATCAGTCTACCTGTTCTGCTTCCTGCTCTGTCTCTGGTGAATTCTCTCACCCTCCCAAGCCTCTGACTGTACCCCAGTTCTTGTATAAATAAATAAACAAATCTTTAAAAAAAATATATGAAAAGGCTTCCATTCTCAGATCTACTCCAAGCACTCCCTTTTGTCTTTAATTTGGACACAGAGAGTCAGTGAGGCAGGTCCAGAATTCCAGAGGGAAGGAGGTTTTGATGTGCTTTCAAAGTGAGCTTTGTTCTGTTGCATCATTAAACACTCACTAAAACAATCTCTGACAGATGATAATTTTACCTTTCATTTTATTGATTTGGTGGATAATATTGAACCATACTTGCATCCCTGGAATGAATCCCACTTCATTCATTTTCTTTGTAGAAAATGAAAAATAGACCATATATTATCTTTTTAAGATATTGTTGAATTTAGTTTGCAAATAGTTTGTTGAAGATTTTTGTATCTGTGCCCAATAGCACAATATTTTGATTACCATAGCTTTTTAATGTACTTTAAATGCAGAAAGTAAGAAATATTTTATGGTGGTTTGTTATACAGCAACAGTTGACCCAGTAAGGAGGTTTTTTATAGCAAAAAGATAGAAAATATGTTTTTTAAATTACTCAGTCTACCTATGTCCACATTTTTGGCTACAACTATTTACCTTTCCTGTGCAAAATATCCTCACTCCCCCTTAATAGAAGCAAACAAAATTACCATCATTTGGACTAAGACTGAAACTTCAGGGTCTGATAGTTTCTGATGTGATTTTGTTACTGGAGGCCACAGTTGGGCCATTTGTCACACTGGAACCAATGTGTGGCAGATGAGGTTTGATAAAAGGAAAGCAGCTTTAAATCAAGTGCTGGCAAACTGAGAAGAAAGTGGCCTTCAATATCCCAAACAATAGTCTTGCCTTCTCAGACTCAGGAAGGTGATTATGTGGAGAGGTGGGGCTCATGAAAGTTGACTTGCAAGCATCAGTGTTTGCTTTTCTCTTAGCAGAGTGGCCTTTTCAAGGTCTTTAGATAATACCAGGATTTTTGTAGAGGTTGCTTTTCTGACAGTGACAGAACCAGCTAGATCCTCCTACAAGTTTCTTCCATGAGGCATTGATCATTAGTAATGAAAGCCAGTCCTTGGCTGTTCTGTCTGAATCCACACACACACACACACAAAAAAAAAAAAAAAAAAGTGGGGAGATGAAGGAGAAAAGGTAAGCAAACAGTATGCACTGGTATTGCATTCTTACACATGAAGAAGATTGGTGCTGGAATGGCCCTATAAAGTGATTTTGGATTGAATCTAGAGACTGGCTCTTTGTACAAGCTGTTGATGTATTTGGGCTGCTCTTGACTGCCAGTAGTTGATTACTGCCAGTGGTTGATTTGTCCTACTATTGGCAAAGGTGTAAAATTTAGTCCAAACACTGGCCATGATGACTTTGTAACAAGATATGATATGTATTTTCAGATATTTGAAGGTTTAAGGATATTTTCACTTGGAAACAAAACTTTTTATTAGCAACAGAGGCAAAAAAAAAAAAACCCACTGTTGACATTTTCCACCTTTGGGGTGACCACTGACCCTATGAAAATGAAGAAATAAATTAGATGATAAAGCATGATTATTTTTATAAAGTTGGTAAACATTTTGTCAACTAAGAAAAACACAAAGCTAAATAAAACAACATTTAACTTAAGATTTGCAAATCAGGGAGAAAAGTCTCAGGTGTTTGACCAGTTTGTGTCCCAACGGGGTCATTGTACAGAGGAATTTTTTTCTGGTTTCTTGAAACTTGATGTTTAAGAAAAAATGAGATTTGTGATAAGTATGGTGACTAGCATTGATTTGACCTAATTGGGTATATATGATCAACAATGTTTTTGTCATTTGTATTATCAATCATCTATGAGTTTATGAATAGACCTATCAAAGAGAATTTTATGTACAACAAACCATTCCATATATTATGTAATACTGCATTTTGTACTTGCTTACATACATGGGAGTACATAACTAATGTGTGATTATACCTACTGTATATCATGTATAATCAAGTATGTATGTATTAATACATTGTTATGGGGTAGGTCATTTAATGTATGAAGCATTGGAATAGTCTAGAATTTTTTAAATAGTGTCATAGTATGTGGCAATAATGTTGCACTTTTTTAACTTACTGAGTACTTTTTTTCTTACATCATTGTTAATTTTTGGACAGTATGTGGTTTCTCCTCTCAGGTGTGATCCCTGTAGTTCTCACATCACCAGAGTACCCTTAATCCATCACCATAGTCCCATGTACTCTTTGCCTCCCAATTTTTACCCCTACCCAACCCTTCCCTTCATGAATGCCTTGGATCAGTTCACAATGTGTTTTTTTTTTTTTTTGGTCTGACCCTTTGTTCGGTTTCTCTATATTCCACATATAATTGAAACCACATATTTATCTTTTTCCTTCTGACTTATTTCACTTAACATAATCCCTTCCAGTTCCATCCATGTTGCTGCAAATGGCATGAGTTTATCCTTTTTGATCACTGAGTAGTATTCTGTTGTGTATATATACCACATCTTCATAATCCATTCATCTATTTTGGAGTATTTATGTTGTTTCCATATCTTGGCTACTGTAAATAATACTACAATAAACAAAGGAGTGAAGGTAGTCTTTCAAATTAGTATTTTATGTTCTTTGGGTGGATTCCTAAGAAAGCAATATCTGGGTCATATGTTAGATCCATTTTTCATATTTTGAGGAACAGCCACACAGCTTTTCATAATGAGTGGACCAATTTACATTTCCACCAGCAGTGTACAAGGGTTCTTTTTTCTCCATATCCCCATAAGCACATATTGTATGTGTGTTTTTATTTAATATGTCTACTCTCACAGATGTGAGTTTGTATCTCATTTTGGTTTTGATTTGCACTTCTCTGACAATAAGTGATGATGAAAATTTTTCATATGCCTCTTGGCCATCTGTATGTTTTCTTTGGAGAAGTGTCTATTTAACCCATTTTTGAATGGGTTGTTCAATTTGTTTTTGTTAAGTTATATGAGCTCTTCCTAGATTTTCACTATCATACACTTATCGGATGTATGGTATGCAAATATTTTTTCCTACTTGTAAGGTTGTCTCTTCATATTGGTTACTGTCTTTTTTGCTATACAGAAGCTTCAGTCTGATACAGCTGTTGTTGCTTATATTCTCCTTTGTTTTCCTTGCTTCTGGAGAGGAATCCTCAAAGATGGTTCCAGAGTTTGTCATGGAGTATTTTGCCTATGTTTTCTTTGTATATTTACTTTATGGTTTCAGGTCTTACAATCAAGTCTTTTGTCCATTTTTAGTTGATTTTCATGTAGAATGTGAGATAGTAGTCTAGTTTCATCCTTTTGCATGTGGCAGTCCAATTTTCCAGGCACCATTTAATGAAGAGGATTTCCTTGTTCCAGGGTATACTATTTGCTCCTTTGTCATAAGTAGTTGACCATATATATTTGGTTTTATTTCTGCGTTAATTCTAGCCCATTGGTCTGTGTGTCACTTTTTCTACCAACACCATGTTGTTTTTATTCTTATAGCTTTGTAGTATAGCTTGAAGTCTTGAAATGTAATACCTCTATTCTTCCCCTTTTCAGGATAGGTTTGGCTACTTGGTGTTTTTTTGTGATTCCATATGAATATCAGCAATATTTGTTCCATTCTTTTTTTGAAGAATGCCATTGAGATTTTTATTGGAATTACATTGAATCTATAAATTGCTTTGGGTAGAATGGCCATTTTGATAATGTTGATTCTTCTAATCCATGAGCAGGGAATATTTTTCCATTTCTTAGTGTCTTCTTGTATTTCTTTTAACAATGCTTTATAATTTTCCTTGTATAGTTTCTTTAACTCCTTTGTTAGGTTTATGCCCAAGTATTTGATTTTTTGTGTGTGGTATGAGTGTATGTATGGTTTTCTTAATTTCTACCTCTTCAGGCTGACTTTTTGCACATAAGAAGGCAACTGATTTTTATGTAACGATTTTGTAACCTGCCAACTTATAAATCTGGTTTATTGTTTTAATTAGCTTTCCATGGAATTTCTTTAGGAATATATATACATATATATAGAGAGAGGATGTATGGATGATATATATTGGATATATGATGATGTATGTATATAGATGATAAATATATGATATATCAAAAAAAATAATAGCTTTCCTTCTTCTTTCCCAATTCAAATTCCTTTTATAGCTTTCAGTTGCCTAATTGATCTATCTAAGACTTCCAGTACTATGCTGAATAGCAATAGTGACAATGGACACCCTTGTCTTGTTCCAGATCTTAATGGAAAGGCTTTCATTTTTTCCTCACAGAGGGTGATGTTAGCTGTGGGTTTTTCATCTATGGCCTCTCTGACTCCACTAGGAAAGGCAACATAAGGATAATGGGTATCTGATTCGGGAAGAAAGTAAAAAGAGTAATTTTTTAAAGATACAATAGAGGAGAACATCCTAAACCTTGAGAAGGAAATAAATATACAAATTCATGAAGCAAAAAGAACACATGGCTACATAAATGCAATGAGACCTACATCAAGATATAATCATGTTATTTCAAAGTACTCAAGAGATAGAAAGGGATAGAAAGACTGAGAAACAGTAAGTGAGGATAGGTAAAAGTTCACAAGGGCTATCAGTCCTTCCCCCAATAGTCCCTCAGGCTCTCCCACTGACTGGAAATGAAAGAAAGATTATTAAAGAATGAATATTAGGGCCTCCCTGGTGGTGCAAGAGGTTAAGACGCAACCTATGAAGCTATCTGCAGCCACTGCAGCACCAGTTCGATCCCTGCCAGGGAGCTACCCACATGGCACAGCAGACCTCCTCTAACTCGCCCACTGCTCCCCTCAGCAGTATATTTCAGTCAATCTGCCTGTTCTGTTCCCCACTCTGTCTCCGGTGACTCCTCTCACCCCCACACCTCTGGCCTGTACCCCAGTTCTCGTATGCATAAATAAATAAATCTTTTTAAAAAATACTAAAAGAAATTGAGAAATTCCAAAACTCAATCAGGAAGAAATAGTAAACCTGAACAGACCAATTACAACCAGGAACTTGAAACTAATCAAAAGACTCCCAAAGAATATAAGTCTAGGTCCAGATGGTTTCACTAGAGAGGTCTACCAAGCCTTCAAAGAGGAATATATTCTATTCAAACTCTGCCAAAAAATAGAGGTAATGTTCCCAAACACATTGTATGAGGCCAATATTACTCTGATACAAAAACCTGACAAAGGTATCACAAAAAAAGAATTACATACCAAGTTCTCTGATGCACATAGATGCAAAAATTCTCATCATCTTAACAAAACCAAATCCAACAATACATCATAAGAATTATACATCATGGCTAAGTAGGATTTATTCCACAAGCACAGCAAAGACTCAACATCCAAAAATCAATCAATGTAACTCATCACATCAACAAAAGGAATGATAAAAATCTTATGATTATATCATATTTGATGATACTCAATATCCTCTTGTGATTTTTTTTAAAGCCCTCAAAAAACTAGGGATAAATGGTATATACCTCAACATCATAAAAGTCATACATGACAAACCCACCAACAATATCATTCTCAATGGTTAAAAACCAAAAGATTTTCCTGTAAAATATGGTTTAAGACAAGGATTCCACTTTCACCACTACTATTCAACATAGCATTGGATGTTCTAGCTAAAGCAATCAGGC
Source organism: Talpa europaea (assembly GCF_964194135.1). NCBI lineage: Eukaryota > Metazoa > Chordata > Mammalia > Eulipotyphla > Talpidae > Talpa > Talpa europaea. The sequence goes on along the minus strand of NC_140080.1, from coordinate 43,128,655 downwards.
AAGAGAAAGCTATAAAATAATACAAATCAAGAAATAGTAGTTTCATTATTTGAAAATGGCATGATAATATATATGAAAAACCCTAAGTTCAGCAAAGTAGCAGGTACAAAATCACTCTGCAAAAATCAGTTTATATCTATAGGCAAACAAGTTTGAAGAGTCAGGAAACAGTAACATTCACAACTGAAAAAAAAAATGAAATACCTGAAGTAAACTTAATAAAGCAGTTCAAGGACCTATACAATGCAAACTATTAAGACATTGTTAAAAGAAATAGAAGAAGACACAAGAAAATGGATTGGAAGAATCAACATTGTTAAAAATGGCTATCTTACCCAAGGCAAAGTATAGATTCAGTGCAACCCTTACCAAGGCTCTAATGACATTCTCCAAAGAAAGAGGATAACTAATATTGAAATGCATATGTAACCACAAAAATACCCTGAGTAGCCAAAGAAATCCTGAAAACAGAGAGAGAGAGAGAGAGAGAGAGAGAGAGCATAGCACACACAGCTACATCTATACCACAATCTATAGCAATTAAAACAGTATGGTACTGGAACAAAAATAAGACACACCAATCAATGGAATAAAATTAAGAGCCTAGAAATAAACCCACACATCTATGGATAGCTAATCTCTGACAAAGCCAAGAGTATACATTGGAGAAAGGGGAGACTCTTCAGTAAATAGTATTGGGAAAACTGGACAGTCACATGCAAAAGAATGAAACTAAACCACCATCCACAACGTAAACAAAAATTAACCCAAAATGATTTAAAGTCATGGACATAGGCCCAAAACTATAAATGCATTGAAGAAAAAAAGAGGTAAAATACTCTTTGGCTTCAGAAACACCTTTGGAGATTCATCTCCAATGGCAAGAGAAGAAAAAGCAAATATAAGCAAATATCGAAATAAAAAGCTCAGTGAAAGACACTATCAGTAAAACAAAAATACACCAACAAAAGTGTTTTAAACAATGAATACAAAAAAAGGGCAGAAATGTTAGATACTTCCTTGAAAACATAAAAATGGCCAATAGGCACATGAAAATTGCTCATTATCACTTATCATCTGAGAAATGCAAATCAAAAGGTGTGAGATGCCATCTCACACTTGTGAAAATGGCCCATATCAAAAAGACCAGCAACAAGAGTTGACTGATGAGGATATGGAGAGAAAGGAACTCTCATACACTGCTAGTCGAGATGTAAATTAATTCCAAGCCCTATGGAAACAATATACAAGTTTCCCAAAATACTAAAAATGGATGTACCAAATACCCAGTAATTCCACTCCTAGTAACTATCCAAAGAATAGGAAAACATTATTTCAAAAGGATATATGTACTCCTATGTTCATAACTGTCCTATTTACAATAGCTAAGTTATAGAAACTGCTAAGTGTCTAAGGGCAGAAGAGTGAATCAGAACTATGTGGTGTATATATACAATGCAATACCACCCAGCTATTAAAAAGAATCAGCTCTTGCTTATTATTTGCAATAATTTGCAATTATTTGCAATAATATGGATAGAACTGGAAAGGATAAATGAACATGAAATTAACTCAGAAGGCCAAAAGCTTTGTGAAAAGGCTTGAAAAAGCACCTAAGAAAATTACAGAAATGCAGCCTTTAATAAGGCTCCCTGTAAAAGAATTTTACTCCACCCTTACATAAGAAATATCTTTTCTTGGGGAATGGAATATTTTCTTTTTTTTTTTAAAGATTTATTTATTTATGCATACGAGAACTGGGATACAGGCCAGAGGTGGGGGGTGAGAGAATTCACCAGAGACAGAGTGGGGAACAGAATAGGCAGAGTGACTGAAATACACTGCTGAGGGGAGCAGAGGGCAAGTCAGGAGAGGTCTGCTGCACCATGTGTGTAGTCCCTGGCTGGCCAGGGATCAAACTAGTGCAGTGGCTTCAGATAGCTTCATAGGTTGCGTCTTAACCCCTTGTGCCACCAGTTTGGCCCTGGAATATTTTCTTTACTTTGCTAAATGAAGAAATTCCCTGCTCTCTTTCCTTAGGACATTCTTTGGATAGGAATATTATAGTAGACAGAATCTACACAAAAAAGTGAAGAGCTTTGGAAATGGTGAAAAATAAGTGTAAATGCAAAAGTTTATTTTTAAAAATTTGTTCAAAAAGACAATTAACTGCCAAAGTTAACTGCTAATTGGAAAATGGTAATAACATATTATGGTTTCTATAATACATATAAAATAAGATGTATGACCATAATAGCACACAGGATGGAACAGAGGAATTCCAAGGAGGAGGAATTTTTCCCTGCCCTTTCTCCTGGCAGAAATTGCTGGCATTTCTAGTTTTCTATCAAAAGAAAAAATTCTTTCATGTGAATCTAGTAATTAGAAAATACATGCTTATCTTTAGATTTAGAGCCCACCCACCCAGATAATCCAGAATGCTCTCAGACATCTCAAGGTCCTCAATCCAGTAATATCAGCAATGACCTTTTTCCAAAATAAGTTCACATTAACAGGTTCCAGGAATTAGGAAGAGGGCATATCTTTGGGGGTCACTGGTCAATCCATTAAAAGAATATTAGTCTCTTTTGAACATGGCATGCTTCTTGCAACAAAATTAAACAAGTTTCATTTAGCTTAACATTCCATAAATTCAAAATAATTTAGTACTAAGTACAGAAAAAAGAAAGAAAACTAAGAAATTAAAGTTAAGTGGCCTGCCCTGGCATCCAGAGACTTTCCAATTATTCTTTGACCAATTGTTATTCAATTCCTAGAACACAAAATATCTCTTTAGAGTAAATGTCAATTCTTTATTATAGTTAAACCAAATATGTGCCATGCATGAGACAATAGCATTCATATTGAACTTTTTCTAACAGAGTTTTATTTTTTTTTTTATTTTTTGCATGCTAGCACTCAAAATCTTGGTTCTTTTCTTTTTTTTTTTAGATAATAAATTTTATTGTTATATTCCCCATACAATTGCAACCCCCCCATTCTGACCCCAATCCCTCCCCTCCCGCCCCCGCCCCCCTAAAAGTGTCTCTGGTTCATAGTTTTTTGTTGATTTTGATTTTCACTTTCTTATATTTATTCATTTTCCTGGTCCCTTATTTAAGTTTTCTAGATTCCTGCTATGAGTGAGACCATCCGGTATTTTTCTTTTTCTTTTTGGCTTATTTCGCTGAGCATGATCCCTTCCAGCGCCATCCATGTAACAACAGAGTTTTAAATTTTAAATGTTTACTGATTGAAGATAAAGAGAAATATAAAATAGTACTCAAATATTTATAGTAGGTAAACTATGGAAACAAACCAAATGCCCAAAATAGATGACTGGATCAAGAAGATGTGGTGTATATATACACAATGGAATACTATTCAGCAATCAAAAAAAGATAAACTCATGCCATTTGCAGCAACATGGATGGAGCTAGAAGGAATTATGCTCAGTGAAATAAACCAGAAGGAAAAGGAAAAATACTGAATTGTTTCACTTATAGGAGGAATATAGGGGAAACAAATAAGGGATCAGGGAAAAAAATAATAACAATAAATTAAAAAATTAGCAAGCAACTATTAATCAGAGACATTCTGCAGGGGAAGGGGAAGAAGAGGGAAAAGGATCAAAATAGGGGAGGGAAGAGCATAAGGGACTATGGCAATGGTGCACAGTGGATTGGTGATGGGAACTCTAATGGGACTACACCTGAGAGGAGAAAGCAAACATTGAACAATGATATAAAATAAATTTATATATAAAAAATTTATATATAAAAATTTATATTTATATATAAAAGGAACAATGATATAAAATATATAAAAATAAATTATATAATAATAAATACATACATACATAAAAATTCATAAAGAATGTTTTCCTTAAATTGTTATTATGAAACTTGTGAATTCCAACCACCACTAAACTTTTATTGCATAGTCTGTGGGATTTTTTTTCATTATCACTGGCACAAACCCAGGAGGAAACTTGATCATTACAGAGAAATAATTTTAAGAAAAATATACAAATGCAGGCCTCCTTGGTGGTGCAGGCGGTTGAGCGCAGCGCTGGGAAGCTATCCACAGCCTCTGCAGTACAAATTGGATCCTGGCTGGCTGCAGAGATACCCACATGGCACGGGCAGACCTTACGTGTCTCGCCCACAGCTCCCCTCAGCAGTGTATTTCAGTCAGTCTGCCTGTTCTGTTCCCCAGTCTGTCTCTGGTGAATCCTCTCACCCTCCCCCACATCTGCTCTGTATCCTGTATGCATGAATAAATAAATCTTTAAAAAAAATGTACAAATGCAATATGAGAATAATAGAGTTTATTCAATTAGATTCCTATGCTGTTTCTTAATTTCTGGCTATTAATATATCTCATACTGTCTCCCAATCCAATCCTCTTTCAGGGTTTCCACTTTCCTGCTGGAGCCCAGGAAGAGGTGTTTGGCTGAAACCAACTCAGTGAGACGAGTCCAGTCAACCTCCCTCGCACCACCTACCCTCATATCTCTATTCTTTAAGATGGAGCTAATGATCCTTCTCCATTTCAAGTAATATTGAGAATTTATTTCAGACCAGGCTTTCTGTAAATATTTCAGATATAGCATCTTGCTTAATCCTTCCAGCATCACTGCCGAGATAAGCATGATCTCCTTTCTACAAATGAGGCCAGAGAGACTGGAGACAGTTACTAAGGAAGACTTTGGTGGAGCAAGATGGGAATTTGGTGTGCTAAACCCGAAAGTTTGTGCACATAAACAGTTCACTGTATAATGGAAGCTGTCCAAAGTGAAATACATGTTTGAATTTAAATACCTATAAATATATTCATTAAGTAAAGTATATATTTATATAATCGTAAAATATACAAACATATGATATAATACATACCATACATTACATATTATAAATTCTGTTTCTATAAGTTAAATTACATATCAATTAAATATTTATATATCATGTTTATGATTTTGATAGCATTTAGAGACCTGCTAACACAGAACTTTTTTATGGGAATTGAGGACATTTCACACATCTCAATTAAATGCTTTGTGTGATTTGGACAACTTAAACGTTGTTCTTCAACTTTTAGAATTAAGGGTTTCAAAGGGAATTTTATTGTTTTATCATTGTTCCATTTCACAATTCTATTTCCATTCTCTCATTAGCAAGAATTATGTAAGGACTAGATTAAAGTTTTATCTTACTGAAAGATTTTAATGTTTTTTACGTTAAAATTTCTTAAAATTTTTCAAAGGAATTTCTGTGAAGACTTAAAAATCAGAAATCATCTCCTCTTATTTCTGAGCAATGGACTCATGACCAATATGCATAGAAGCCCACATACCTGCAACCAGGTTTCGAGAAAAGAAAGAAGTGTTATTGCAAATTGATTGGTAAGGAGGCAGGAGGTAAATTCAAATACACCTCTCCAGTTAAGAAAGGTAACATAGACCTTAGGTGTCTTTGCATCACTGACCATCTAATAAGTGGCATTATTGAAAGACTGCTGTGACTCAGACACTGGCCAAATCCTATACTTATTATTTCATCTAATGACAGAAATAACTGCCCTTTTACAGATGAAGAAACTAAAGATTCATTGTCAGATCACCTATTAAGCATTTTTGGTGTTTTACCTTTCCACCTTGCATCTGTGATTTAATATTCAGATCAACCCTGTGAGGTAAGTATAATTTAATTAATTTCATGCCATTTTACAGCCAAGGAAAATGAGGCTCAAAGAGTTGTTGTGACTTGCCCCTAATCACAAAGCCAGTGAAGAGTAATGCCAAAATTCTGTAGCAATGTGATAGGGTTACTTTGGAAACGTCTGTTAACAGAGCCTTTTGAAAAAAGAGCAATATCGCCCTCTGGTGGACTGCCTGCAAATTCCTTACACTCATTCACCCTAAAACCGTGGACTGATTTTTCCCATCTGATTGTCTACACTTGCAAAGCATGAATCAGACCCAGAAAGGCTAGACAGCACACAGAGCTTATGTCCCACATCCAGCAATTCCCAGTCACTCCTCACTTCTCAAGGGCTGAAATTTCACGACTATTCCTATGCTTATCTGTCACACAATTTTCCAATTTTCCTACAACAGGCAATTAGGTTTCACTTCTAGAGGGCTATCACAATAAAATTAATTTCTGGACTACTTCAGTACTGTGTTTCTCAAAAGACAGGATGCTGCATTTAAAATCTCATAAAAGCTACACTTGGGGGTTAGTGGTATCGTCTGTTTACAAGAAAACGTGGTTCTAAGTGAACCACAGGGTTCAAGCCAGTGCTGTTCAAACGTCAAATGTAATTTTTATTAGTGATGATTGAGTACTCTTACCAGAAACTAAAAGGAAACCAAACATGCCGTGTATGTGCTGGGAGGCCACAAAATTTGTTTACTTCCAAAAATGTTTATCAAGAAATGAGTGGTTTGGTGAAATAGCTCAAAACAAAACATTGCCTGTGCACTTCAGGCGGGGGACATTACATTCTAACATACACTCAGTAGTGTGCATGCACCCACACATGCAAACACATGCAATTTCTCAAACTGCATTTGGGCTTTGTAGATGACATATAGAGGCACGTCCTTGGAATGTTGGTTTCCAAAGACACAAGTCTATTTGAAGAAGTCTGATGAAAGCAGTTACATCTGAAGTATAGTAGCAGAAATTACCCCTTTCATGAGAAGTGGAGCAGAATGTCAAATCGTTTTATTTGTGAAAAATTGGCAATACTTGTAGTCAATGATTTATTACAGGCAATTGTAACCAATGAAGAATCAAATGCAAACAAATTGTCACCATAATCTGTCTTTTTCTCCTCTGTATCCTCCTTCCTGGCCTGGTCTGGATGCTTAGTATATTCTAAATATCATCTCCACTTATAATCCCCTCAATTCTTTTGTATAAGCAGTCGAATGTTTTCCAAGCCTCACATAAAATATGAAAAACTATAGGAGCTCCTATTGCATGTTCTGACCAGATTAGCACAACTTTACCTGTTATAAAAAATGCTAGAGGCATCTCTGAATAATTGCACTAATGTATTTTGCTTTTCATTACTTATAATAGTACTCCCTCACCAAGTTTTATTCCATTTGTTATGCTGTATTTACCAGACCTCTCCTCTATGGCTATATAAATACTGGAATTATTTCTCTTTTCTCCTCTAGTAATTCTCAAGTTAGTTAGTTCTGGAGTTAAGGTATTAATGCTTATTAGTTATTACAAGAAATCGTGCTCGCTCTGATTTACCACATATCCTTTCAAAATCTTATTTCTTCTAACTTCAGTGGGGATGTTATTTGTTAAAGAAATGTGAAAACATGAACTGACACGTTTGGGAGTTTATGATAGAAGTGTTCATGCACTGTTCTTACCTGTCAGCACGCCACATTCTTTTTTAAAACACTCCATGCAACTAAATGATATGATCTAGGCATTAATTTCAATAGATGTATTTTTAAACATTTATTACTAGACCTTTATTTTCCAAAGTAGCCCATAGATTTTGGATTGAGAAATGATATTTTCACTCTCTTTTCAAAATCCACTCTGTTGCTGATGCCCCCCTAACTATCTCACTATCCTCACTGTTATTGTTTTAGAAACTCAAGTAACATTCTCACTCCCCACCACCAGCAGACCTCCAGGCTCTCCTTGAGACCACCAGTTCCCTGGCATCTGTTTCTCTCAGACCACCTGTGTCTCACTGACAGAGCTCTTTCCCCACAGATGTTGGATCACATGGTGAGCTTAGAAATGCAATGACTAGAGCAAAAACTGAATGGAATAAATATTTCTTCCATCAGGACCAATCAAGTTTCACTGCAAAGATTTAAGATAAAGTTTGAGTTTTAATGTAGAGAATTAACATGCTTTAAACCAATATGAGGGTTCGAGAAGCACTGAAGGCAGAGATGAGCTAGAATTCCTTCCAAAGCCGTACAGGGGATTGCCCCTGTGGCCAGCTGCTACTTCCGCCACAAACAGAGAGCCAGTGAGTAAGAAAACCGCGTCAGGCTGTGGGACTGCCCCTGCTCAAACACAATCCAGGTTATGAAAAAGCTGCTTGTTCAGTTCCGGAACTCGCCTCTACTCTGCACCATAAAAGCCCCAGGCTAACTGAGTTCCAAGCTAACCTCGCCTGTGTGCATCTGATGAGTAGAACTTGAATCAAGTCTGTGGCACTGTTGTTTAATAATGGGAGTAGTTTTTCACCTTCAAAGAAGTTTTTCACTTTTCAGGCCCTGTCGTCTACAAAACTGCATCAGAAAGAAAAGTTGGAATGGATGCTGAGCCAACCAATCAGAATCTCATCACATCTATTTTATCACATATAGCTTAACTATTTTTCTCAATACCTTCCTCTAACTAAAACACTTGGAAAGAGTTGTCTGTTTTCCCTGCCTACGCTTCCTAAACTCCCGCTGTCCTTTACCTCCAGATTGGACCCCTTATGTATGGTCATATGCTCCTTATCACAGGTCCTTTTTGATCTCAGAGCTTCCTTTTTTCTTTCCATCCTCACTTAGTGTGCTCCACATTCTGCATTTGGCCCCTCACTTCTCTGTACACTGTCGGTGATCCTGTCCACTCATGTGGAATATCTACCGTGTACAGATAATCTCCCAAAACAAAACTCCAGCCCTGATATCTTTCCTGAAGAACATACATCTCCAGCTGCATTCTCAAAGCACCACCTGCATATTACCAGCACCCCATGGTGGGAGTTCAAACTGGCCCAACCACTATGGAAAGCTGTCTGGAGGTTCCTCAGTCTACTAAAAATGGAGCTACCATATGACCCAGAAATTCTACTCCTAGGAATCTACCCAACAGACACGAAGTCATTGATTTAAAAGAATACCCCTCTGTTTATTGCAGCACTATTTACAATAGGTAAAAAACCTGGGAACAACCCAAATGCCCAAAAATAGATGATTGGATCAAACAGATGTGGTATATACACACAAGAGAATACTATTCAGCAATCAAAAAAGATAAACTCATGTCATTTACAGCAACGTGGATGGAGCTAGAAGGAATTAAGTTCAGTGAAATAAGTCAGAAGGAAAAAGAAAAATATCATAAGGTTTCACTTCCAGGAGGAATATAGGGGAACAAAATAAGACATCAGGGGAAAAAATAATAACAATACAAAACAAAACAAAAACAAACAGTTATAAACCAGAGACATCCTGCAGAGGAGGAGGAAGGAGAGGGGTCAGAGGGAGGGAGAGAGGAGCACAGGGGACTGAGGTAATGGTGCACGGGTGCATTGGGGAAGGAAATTCTGTGGGGACTGCACCTGAGGGGGGGGTGGAAATAGCAAACATTGTTTAAAAATTAACACCTTCCTCCCAAAATCTATTTGTCTCCTGTATAAACTGCACGACATCACCACTTACCAAAGCCAGAACCTCCAGGGGATTTGATTCTTCTCTTTCGCTTTCTATTTCTAATTCAAACTGCCTTTAGGGTCCATATATGCAGTGGGAGCTTTTTCCCTGAGTTTCCTCAGGTTTAACAGGCACACTCTTTAAGAAAGACATCGGCACATTTTTTTAGCACTTTATTAGAAATTATTCTGCACATCAATGAAATCAAATCAAAGTAAAAGCATTGTTTTCACATAATAACATCCTGGTATTGGGGCTATCTTCTTACATAATTCAGCAAATTCAAGACATTTCTGATTTTGGTCAAAGAGCTTGAGCAGTCCAAAGATCTCTCTACATAAATGTAAGTCAGCATCTAAAATAACCATCAGTGTTTTGAGTTGGTTCCCACAGCCCTGGGACCATCTCTTAAAGTACAAGTCTGTCTCTTGGACTGGTTGCAGTGCTAGTTGGAGGGAATAAAGGAGGACACCTAAACTTAGCAGGAGTCAGGCTGAGGGACGAGCTCCTCTGGTGTGGAACATGCAAGGGGTGAGGGCTGGAGGTCCTGGGAGCTGGCCAGGGAACTCAACCACCCTGCATTTTCCAACATAGCTTGAGTGTCAAATCAATGAGAGTCCCGTGCAGAAAGAAGCCCACTGCCCCAGCTCCCTTAGCATTGCCAAGAAATAAGAGAGCACTCCAGACTGCCCAATGGCAGAGATTCTGACTAAAGAAGGTCCTAGAAAGTTCTACCCACTCTCCCTGCCTCACTCAATTTCCTCTTGACTCAGAAAACTTGAGAAAATATAAAACTTTGAGCCAATGTGTTGCAACCCTTTGGAATGAGGTCAGGGTGACCCTGCTTGGCTTGGTTTAACCTTGGTAAAGGGACATTGGTAAAGGCTGCTTCTGGCCAAGTGTCCCCCTCTCCATCTTGAAGATCATCATCAGCAATTAGGTTCTTTGATTTTTCAAAGTTTCTCAGCCTTCAGCAGCAACACCTGGTACCTGCACTTGCTTTACTGCTCTGAAATCCACGAAGTAACTGGTTCTCATGACCCTATGAGGTAGGAAGGACACAGGGATCATGATCCCCATTTGAAAGATAAAGAACCCAGGACTCAGATTTAGGTCCCTCAACCTCACACAGCTGGCCAGTGGCAGAATCCAAACCAGATCTCAGGTCTCTTCTTACATGTCATGCTCCAGAGTCCACACTCCAATGTCACTGCTGCTGATCTCTAAGGAAGGGGATGCGGGTGAGGGAGGGGGTGTTGTCCTCAGCCCCCACCTGCCCCTCCCAGGCAGTTCTCAAACCGCACCATTGAGGACAGGATGAGTCCTCATGCGATAAATGATGACCGCAGTGGCTGGGCACAGCAGTAAGGATGTCATGATGACAATGGTGGCTAGGATGATGAGGACAATGACCCAGATGTCCAGGATGTGCTTGGGGAGCACAGCTTCCATGGGGACTTGACTGACAGCGTCCATGTTGCTCCACTCTGCAACAGATAGAAAGAGGAAATCATTGTTTTGCGTCCTCTCGCGCCTCCCTAGTTGGGCGGAGACCTGCTGCAGGAGTCAGACACAGAGGTCACTTACTTAGGCAATCATAATAGTAAGGGCCTGTTTTACTGAGGACTTCCTCTGTGCCAGGTGCATGCAGCAGGTACATGCAGCAGGTACATGCATGAACTCACTCAGTCTTCACCGAAGGAGGAAGTTGGGAAATGGGTATAAGCAGTCAGTTAGTACTAGGGTGCCCCAAGTTCCAAGTCCTGGATCAGCCTGATTGAGAAACAATCGCACACCAGGCAGGTTCCCCGCCCCCAATTCAATTAAAAATGGAATGTTCAGGATACCAACATAATAGCACAATAGCCATAGACCAAAGCTGGTTTCAAAAAAAAAAGGCTGGGGTAATGTGGGAAAACTCAGTGGGCCTTGGTAGCCTAGGAGACCCTATGGGCCCAGCCAATCAGCAAGAGACACAAGGAGGAGCACCCAATGGTCAAACCCTGCCTTCTTGCTCACTGTACCCATGAAAGCACTTCTGACCCCTTCAGTGGCTACCCACTCAGGGCCCGTTTCCACTCAAGAGCTTGCCCGTTCTTCTTCCTATCCATAAATCTCTTGCTTCTCTGTAACTTTGGTCTCAACTTTAAATCTTTCCTTGCCTAAGACAAGAACAGAGTCCTGGGACTCTGGGCCTGCTCCCAAAAAACCTGATCCACCATGAAGTAGAAGCCATTACTGTCATCCTTTTTAACATCCTGACTTTTAGCTTCAGCTATTCCCATTTCACAAATGGGGACTCCAAAGTCTTAAAAGACACAGATGTAGTTAATTTGCCCAAGGAAGTGAAACCGGACAGGTGGGACCTCAGAGGCTCCATGTCCATCTTCTAACCTATCATGCCATCTGTTCCCTCATCTGTAACATGGGAAATCACTGTTTTCTGGTCTGGAGCCCCTTCCCCCATTCTCTTGCTAACAGAATCTTCGCTTTTCTGTGTAGAACCTGTTCTGTGCAGTTTAGCTGGGGCGCCCACTTGAGCACAGGGATGGTCATGTAACCCAGAACTGGCCACCACAAACCTGCATCCCCATAGTGCAGGGACGGGCAAGTGACCCAGGCTGTGGACCCAAGTTCCCTCAAGGCTTTTATGTACAAACCAGTGGGAAAGGTGGTTCTTTCTGTTGGGACTGCTAAACTGGAAGGACGTGAGTCTGAGAAGGAGGGTCCTGAAGAAGTCCCGTCCACATGTGGAGATCCCATTCTAGGTATGGAAGGAGAAGTGGAACCCAGCCCAGGCTGACACCATCTGCAAACCCAGATGTCCCAAATATAAAAGCAAATAATGCCCTGGTTTTGCTTAAGCCAATGTCAGCTAATTTTCTCTCACTTGCAGCTGAGTTCTGATGAATACAAATGAAGTCAGTTGTTCCCAGACCTTTTTGTTTCATGGTACCCTTAGTATCCTCACAATTACTTCACAGTTTTTCCAGGCCAAAAGAAATACGTACCAATTGTGTTTATTACATAGTTAGATTCTACCAACTTAATAAGCATCCCAACAAATTGATAACTTTGAAAAAGGAATCACACAAATTGAAAGCAAAGAACATTTTTATCCAATTACTCACAGCATATGTACAACCATTAGTCACTACACAACTTTTGAAATTTTGGAATCAGACTGGACAACACCATCCTCGCTCCCTAGCCCACATCCATTTGTGCACATTGTTTGTTGAATCATGGCAACTGAAAAATGCTCAGCTTCACTAAATATAACATCACTAAAAGGAATGCAGAAGATTAATGCTAAACTGTAAGCTGTCTTGAGCCTGTTGTTTTCACAGAATCTGAGCAATGTCAAATATCATTGTCTCTGTCAAAATTTTAAAGATCTCATAGACTCCAACACACACACACACACACACACACACACACACACACACACACATACACTCTCTCTCTTTTCCAATGAGTTCACTGTGGCTCAACGCACAAGTTGGAACTTAAGAGGTAACATGTTCCCTGTCCAGGGTCTAGGTCTGAAACACATTATCTCTTATAGTTCCTTCTAGATCTAAGGTTTATAATTCTGTGATTCCATGACCCAAGCAAAACTCCAAATCCAGTTCTACTTCCTGCTTCTACGTAATCAATGAATTTTCCTTCCTAATACCTTTGGCTCCATGCCTACTATTGTCACTCTAAATAGGTACTGATCACCATGCCCAAACTGGAGTCCCCAAGATACAAGAATGTCCATGTCTGCAATTCTTGTTATAGTAACTGACATAACAAAGTGTCCATAACGAGCAAAAGTAAGTAGGATATATTCACGTAATAGAATACAGGTAGCAACTTTCATTCATTCACTCATTCATTTAACAAATACATGAGGCTTGCTACAAGCATTGTCCTAAATGTTACAAATATTGACTTTACCAATAAGTTATTATTTAAAAGTTATCAATAGTTACATAATAGTTATTAAAAAGAACTCTACTCTGTAGTGGGCTCAGAAGACTTGAGGTAGAAAAAAATAAAGTACAAGGTAAAGGGTATAGGATGAGGCCTTGAGTTCAGATTTTATAGAATTAAGTAGATCAGTTAAGCTTTAACTCTATAAATGAAAACTCCTCTGTGAGTGGAATCCCAAGAAAGTGTTAAGAGTGATTACCTTTGGGAGCTCTACTAGGAGTGAGAGGCTTTTTGGTTTTCACCCTTCTTGTCTTTCTATTTGAATTGCTAAAACATGAGTTTGCTGTGTTCCTGTCAATTGTTTACATCAACTGGACAAAGAGAAAAGTGGGTAGGGCTTTCTTTATAATTCTCTGTATGGGATACATATATTTATAATTTTAAGTCAAATAAAATTAAAATATGGCCTAAGATCAGTGGTCCCAAATGCCATATGCCATGCTAATATTATATATATATTAAAAACAGGCTTCTGGGTCCTATTCCAGACTTTCTGAATTAGACTTAAAGGATGGGAGGAAGGTTTTTTTTGTTTTTTTTACATTTCCCAGGCAATTCAAAGGTGAAAGTTTGGGGGGGCCCTGGCCTCCACTATCTCTTAGGCCTCTACCACTGTGACTTGGAGTCAATTCTAGGTGCTCTGTAGCTCTAGTCAGATCTGGGCAAGTTCCAGGAGGAAGGCGAAGCCTCTGGCAAGACTCTCCAGAGCCACAGGATTATCAAGTTAGCCCTGCCCCTGCCTTGGAAACGTGGTAACTTTCTCCAAGGTTTACGGCACAGATGCATGACTCACAGGAAACTCACTGCTAAGGAGAGACGGGGCAGAGAAATCATGCTTTGTGGTCTCCTGATTACATCAATAGCTAGACTGCCTTAGGCCAAGTGAACCCCACAAAGGTCCTTTCCGGTAAACCCATTAACATCAAACAGTCTCCATGATGCCAAATGTGAGGACTATATAATCTCCTTGGCTGATTTTCATACACCAGACCTGTCATTTACAGGAATTTGGGCTCAGGGCTCATCCACAAACAAGTCCTGAAGCCAGAACCATCTATTGGTGGACTGAAGTCCAAAGGTCCTCCCCACTTCCAATTCCACCAAAACAATCCGTCATGGACAAAAATCTGATGAAGTCACTCCACTAAAACAAAACAGAACAGAGCAAGTAGCTGAACACATGGACCTTCTTCTGTGACCTGTGCTCTAGACTGTCGATATTACTCTTTCATGTAATAAATTGTTTACAACCCCAATCTCTCTCTCTCTCTCTCTCTCTCTCTCTCACTCACACACACACACACACACACACACACACAAGCACGCACGCACACGCACGCACCCGTAGTTAAAAGCTGAGCTGCTCCAGAATGCTAGGGAGGCGGTAGGGGAGGGGCTTCCCATTCAGTGGGGCTAGATAAACACCCTGAGAGGCCCGAAACACTCGAGATTAGGATGCTGACTCTTGTTACCCAAACACAAAAACTAAAACAGCAACACAAAAACATGACACACAAAACATGTATGCTCTGATAGAACTATGGTTGTTTTTTCCCCCTGGCTGAAATACCTGAGGAAATTGCTTTCCCACTTGTCTTTCTGGTGCTCCCCCCCTCTCCTCACCCCGGCATAGTTGGCACAGTTGGCACACTTGGTACAGCAGGTGAGCTGTTCAGCTTCCCCTTGACCCCTGGGGTGCCTCAAAACAGTTTGGAGACCACAGACTATAAGGTTCTCCAGGGCCCTTCCAGCTGCTATTTCAGGGCTCTACATGTGGCCAGACATCAGCGGTCACAGGGAATTCAAGCTCACTATTTCTACCTCCTCAGTCCTCAAACATGTGTCCCCAACAGGTTGTTCCTTCCTGTGTAAGGGGGCCTAGTCACTCTGCCTCTCCCCACTGTAAGACAATTTTGCTCCCCCCCCCAAAAAAAAAGAATTGTATGGTGTCTTTGTCTACCAAATAAGAATTGTTCAGTATCTTTAATGGCAGGCTGGAAAATTTTGCTTGAAGAAAGCTTCTGCCTATTGACTCCTGTATGACCCTTATTTGGCAGTGGGTGTGGGGCTTCAGTGAGTGCACAAAACCCTGTTTCTTGGTGGATCTAATTAATAACCATAGATCAACCTGTTTATCACTTTCTTTGCAGATAAGTTACTTGGTATTTCTGATGAATGGGTCATATCAGAATACAACCCAAACCATTCATGTCACAAATTAAATCTTATCACCAGTAAAAAAAAAAAAAAAAACCTGTTTTCAGAGGACCATAAAGATCCTCTTAAAATGGCAGTCAGATCTAAACTCCTGTGATTTTAAACTGACACACTTTATCTGTAATTTACTCCATTCATGAATAATGAACTTTGATATATGTTCAGTGTAAGTCCAACTACATTACCACCACCCTGAACTGAGCAGCAAGGAAAACACTGGCACCTGTAGTAACAGGCCCAACATCACCTCTGGGTGCTGGCTTCCCTTGACACCACAAATGCAATTCAGTCAATGGAAAAGCTAATCATCCCCAAATGACTATATGCATCCATTAGCCAGACTAAATATAAGATCAGAAAACTGAAGTTCCTCCAAAGGAGAAAGGTATCTTAACTTCTCTAAAGATGGAAAACTCACCTAAGCTGTCAAATACTCTATTTCAGTCAATCTAAGGAGAAAAGGGAGGGCTTTGATATCTGCTGGAACCATTTTTCTTAAACAACTACAAGTACTCTTGCAAACAAAAAAGGAGGTGGGAGAAAAGTAAATTATTCCAGCCCATCCCATCATATGACAAATTTTCTATTTTCAACACAAAATATGTAGGTTTCATAAATTAAAATTTCCCATAATTCAATGGTTTTAGAATAACCGAATTCAAGGGGCTAATCCAGTCATGAGAATCTCTCCCCAGCAAGCAACTTTCACCTCTCTAATAGAACAACATTGAGTTTGGTTGAGCACTGTCAGTCAGGGCAAGTAACTGTCCAGGATATTCATTTGGTCATTCATTTGTCAAGTACTTGCTCTATACTAGACACTTGCTGAGGATTTACTATTATTTACTTAGAAGACATAACATTTTTACTTTCAAGAAGTACAGAGAAGTTAAGTTCCCCTCCCCCTACTTCCTCAAATATACTCACACAGACCAGCTTTTTTTTTTTTAATTCGTTTTATTTATCTATGCATACAAGAACTGGGATCTAGGCCAGAGGTTGGGGCAGGGGGAGAAGATTCACCAGAGACAGAGCGGGGAGCAGAACAAACAGATCTACTGAAATACACTGCTGAGGGGAGCAGCAGACGAGACAGGAGAGGTCTGCTATGCCATGTGGCTTAGTTCCCTGGCCCAGGATTGAACTCATGGCTGGGGATCACTTGATAGCACTGAGACTAACTCAGAGCCACCAGGAAGGCCTCAGACCAGCAATTTTAAAAACAATTTCGAGTATTAAGTACTGTGTTAGGTCATATCCTATACATTAATTTGTTTAACCTTCACAGTTATCTTGTGCAGAATATATTATTTTACAGATGCGAAAACTAAACCTGAGAGAGGCCAACTGGCAAGTGATCATAGAGCTAAGTAAGTGGGATTTATTTTTTTTAAGATTTATTTATTTATGCACGCAAGAACTGGGTTACAGGCCAGAGGTGTGGGGGTGAGAAGATTCACCAGAGACAGAGAAGGGAACAGAACAGACAGATTGACTTAAATACACTGCTGATGGGAACAGCGCGCAAGTCAGGGGAGGTCTGCTGCACCATGTGGGTAGTTCCCTGGCCAGGTATTGAACTCGTGCTGCAGGGGCTGTGGATAGCTTCATAGATTGCATCTTAACCCCTTGCACCACCAGGGAGGCCCATAAATGGAATTTAAACTCAAGTCTCCTGATCTGGTATTCATCAAACAAACAACTACCCAAAACATCCACATACCCAGGACTGTGAGCAGGGAGGCCATTAGGCCCATGGCGCTCTTGTAAATCCACATCAGTCTCTTATTGCTTTTATTCAAATGCCATTCTACATTTAGAGAATTAAAAAGTGGTATGCCAGGGCCTCCCTGGTGGCGCAGCGGTTGAGCGCTGGGTTGCGAAGCTGCCCGCAGCCTCTGCAGCACTGGTTCGATTCCCAGCTGCTCCCCGGCCACCAGAGGAGGGTCCCACATGGCGCGCAGACCTCTACTGCCGCCCGCTGCTCCCCTCAGCAGTGTACTTCGGTCCTTCTCCCTGCTCTGCTCCCAGCTCTGGCTCTGGTGAATTCTCTGGCTCTGGTGAATTCTCTCACCCTCCCGCGCTTCTGACTATACCCAGTGCTTGTATAAATAAATAAAAATAAATCTTAAAAAATAAATAAATAAAAAGGATGAAGTAACTTTAAAAAAAAAAAGTGGTATGCCATCTATAAAAATCAGAGCTTTGACTTCTGGTAATATCAAACTAGACAGTTTTGACCTATGCTTTTACTGAAGACAACTAGAAATACTGGACAAAAAAAATGCTTGAAGACATTAATAACCAACAAACACTGATTTTATCAAGCTAAAATCTGGTAGAAGACAGAAATTCCAAGTGGTGAGCCCAGCATCTCAGGCAGTATTTCCCCAGTGAAGGATGGAGACTAAGAACTGAGTCTCAACACTAAGAAAGACTCAAGTGACTAAGGGGACAAAAGTTAGAGTCTAAGACAGCTAAGACAGAGGGAATAAAACCCCTGAATTTTGAGACTGGACCTTAAAGAGTGTCCTTAATGCCAAGTGTGAACTAGAAATATACCAGTCCCAGAGACTGCAATCAACTTTGAATCATCATAGTCTCTGAAATTAAATTATTTATTCCAGGTCACTCTTACCTTCTGGTGCCTGGCAGAAACAAACCTACATCTTCTCTGGAAGAAATAACATCACAATAGACTTCAATTTCAAATATAATGTCCAATGCAGAAGAAAAAAAAGCAGGAATGAGAAAAGGCAGGATGACGAGACGAGAACCACAGAAACAACAGACAACAGGAGAATATCTACAAAGGCCCCAGTTATTGGAACTATGAGCCAGACACACACTTGAAATTGCTTCAGTTATAATGTTCAAGGAGATAAAGGAAAATCTTAAACTGAGAGATACAACAGAGTACTGGAAACTATAATGAAGAACACAACAGATTTTTTCTTTTTGAAGAATAAAGGAGTAATTCCAGTACTAGAAAATACTGTAATAGAAATTAAAATTCAGGAGATGGGCTTAATAGCAAATGAGACAGCTGAAGAAAGAGTTAGTGAACTGGAGGCAAAAAAGGAGAACTCAGAATAAAGCAGAGAGAGATAAAATGATGGAGAATACAAAAAACCAGGTAAAGGGCATAGAGTAAATAGTGACAAGGTACAATATTAATGTAATTGGACTCCTAAAAAGAGAGAAGAGAAAATGGGGCAGAAGCAATATTAGGATAAGTAATAACTGAGAATTTTCCAAAACTGATGAAAGATATCAGTTCACAAAGTGAAGACGTCCTGTGAAATTCTTGCAGGATAAATAAAATGAAATCCATGGTTAGGTCATAGGTACATCTGCTGGAAGCCAAAATTCAGAGAAAAAAAGATACTATATTCAAATGAAAACCAATTAGACTGATAACTAGCTTCTCAAAGGAAATAATGAATTCTAGGAAGCAGCAGAACGATATCCTTAAAGAGTTGAACAAAAATCACTGCCAAGAATTAAGATGAAATAAGACATCTACAGAGAAAAACATAGAATTAAAATATTCGATAACAGAAGAAGAAATAAAATTAAAGTGTTCTGGTTTTTGCATTGTCTGGAAAGGGACAAAACAGCCAAATAACATTAGACTTTGTTGAGTCAAGGATGTATATTGTAATTTCTATGGTAGCCGTTTAAAAGTAACAGTATATAACTTCCATCAAAAACAAGGAGGGTAGGAGGGGATATAGCCCAGGTAGGACAAATGGAAAGTATATAGGTGGTAGATTTAAACCCACAGTAACAAAAACTTTCAGATTAAATATAATAGAGACACATAGGGATTCAGAAAGATTAAAAGTAAAAGGACACAAACAGACCATCTAATCATGAGATGTATAAGCTAGTAGAACTATCTTACTAGCAGACAAAGTGACTTTTAAGCAAAAAGTACCACTCTAGATACCAAAAGGTAAAATGGTGTTTAATTTTAATTAACCTTGGAATTATAAGGAGAAATAGACACACCCACAATTATCATGGTAGACTTCAACACTTCTCTCTCAGATACTGATAGAATAAAAAGATCTTTTGAATCAGCTAAGGACATAAGTGTTTTCTTAAATTAATAATTTCCCACAATATATTAAGTTCTCATTAATATCTTCAAATGATTCCTGAAAACTGACTATAAGCAAAACAATGTATAATGAAAGCAGATCCCCAAACATCTTTCATTCAACGTCAAATAGGATATCTTTTTCCACATATTGTATATGACACAACATTTTATGAGAACCTGCTGGATTTGATGCCAAAGAGAAGAGTACCAAAATTAATTAAATATAAAAAAGTTAACATATTATATAGTTATATACAGAGGAAATAATTTATATGTTAACTTTTAATTAATCCCTCTGTATATAACGATATATATTCACTTAGTGGTATTAGAAGAAAATAGCTTTGACAATAACTTTAAAGATCTGAACATAAGAATAAAGGAAAGCATAACATAACACATTTTTAAAAAGACTTCAAAGCAGAGTAAGTTTTAGTGTAGAACCAGATAACTTTTAGGACTGATTTCATAAACTAAGTCATTTTTTAAACCAGTTTTATTTTTAGGTTCATGATAGTCCAGAGGAAGCTCTTCCCCCCAGAAATTGCCCTACTAATAACGGGCATTTCAGGCAATATTTGGCATTTGACAAATGACATTTGGCCCTACTCGTCATTTGACCTAACTCAGAAAATAGAAAGCTGGAAAATAGGACATTCCTGTAAAGCATCCGTATGAAGAGCAATTCTAAGAGGATCCCTTAATCTCCAGTCCCTGATGTTACCCCTGTGATTAGGTTAGGTCATTTGACAAGGATTTAGAGATTTTGCAGATGTAATTAAACTTGAAAGTAATCAGAAAGATAACAATCCTGGGTGAGCCTGACAATCTAGTGTAAATCCTTTAAAGGGGGCTAAAGCTGTCCCTTAGGTCAAAGACATTCTTTTGCTGGCCTTGACTTGCCAGGAAATGGACCTGACAACCATGTGAATGATCTAGATCACAGATCCTTCCCTAAAAAGACAGGAACGCAGCCTGGCTGGCACTGGACTGCAGCTCTCAAAGGACCCAGCTAACCGTGCACAGACCCGTGACCCGTGGAAAGTGAGATCATAAATGTGTGCTGTAAGCTACTTAGTATGTGGTAGTTTGTCATGCAGCAATCAAAAACTAACACAGAGGTACTATATCCTATAGGGGTTGTTCTGTGGAGCTGAAACTTCTACAAACTAAGGGTATTCTGGAAACCTACTCAGAATTTAGACATGACCTAATTTAAACAATATAACCTACGTTGCATTTCGCAGATGAAGCAAATGAATATGCCCAGGTCAGTACAAGTTCAGGACAGGACCAAATGGAGAAGTCTGGCTTCCTGATGTGCAGAGTTCTTTTCAATTCCATCACTACCCTATTTGAGATGGGAGCCCGGAGAGGAAAATGGAGTCAGGTTGGTGATTGAGACAAAAATTAAAAAACAGTATTAACAATGAAAGTCAGCCAGGCTTCCTGATTATTTTGTTCTTCTATGTAAAAGCCTTTGGAGGACCTGAGGTCCAGAGCCCTTAGCAACTTCACAACCGTTGAAGCAGATGAGGTTTTACACACACACACACACACACACACAAAGCAAAGCAAAGCAAAGCAAAGCAAAACAATGCATGTCAGAATCACTGAAGGATGCACTTCTCTTTGCATTTCATTCCTTTGATTTCAGGCCCAAACACAAATAAACCTGGCAAAGAAGGTAGTAAGCCTCCTGTTATTTACTCCTCACTGTGGGTAAGAATTTTGGAGAAGAGTAAAGAGGCGCCAGTATCCTACTTGGGGTGGGATATTCCACCAAGTTGGGAAAAAACACACATGCATATGTAAAGGAAGGGGACTGGGAGAGGAATGACACACCTTTGCGTAGACTCCCTCCGCCTCATAAGATTCTACCCAACAGGTTTCATGGCTTCTCTGAAGGAATGAATGCCTTCCCTGACTTCCCAGTGGGATGGTAGTAAGTAAACATTCCTTAAGTCAACAAACCCCAAGCTCCTGTATTCTGGTAGGCACATGGAGACTTTTCTGCTGGAGGAAATACTTGGAAACAGCAGGGAATTCTGTTTTTTTTTTTATACTCACTATAAAGTAGTGTTAAAGGTCCAGGCTCCAGTTTAAACGTGACTCCAACCCTTTCTAGCCCATCTACCTCCATGTAGTCACTGAAGCTTTATGCTTCTTTTGACTCAACAGAAAGCAGAACCAAAAATGGGGAAAAATACCTGCCTCACAGGGTGAGGAAAATTCCATGAGATAATCACATAGAGTACGTAGCAGCATCCTGACACACGATAAGCACTCCACAAATGTTCCTGCTAATAAGAAATCATTCTTCACTGGAGGGACTCACTGACTTCAGCAAGAACCCTCCTCTGGCAGCTTGAGTTTGTTAGCATCTGCGATGTGGTCAATGCCATCACTTATCACAAAGATGACAAATGATTAATCCATAGTAATGATTTTTCTAATCAATTGGCAGAAAAGGTGATTAACCTGACCTGTGCCTCCAGTTCAAGTATGAAGCTGCTAGAGCAGCAATTAGGTCTAATTTGATAAGCATTTATGGCACTGTGAATAATACTGGGGACAGACAGAAATAGAGTTGTTTGCACTTGAGAAGCTCACTCCCCTAAAGAAAAAAGACAGTAATTACCACTGCTAATTGCAAGACAAGGCAAAGGACTGCACTGAAGGCACAAACCACAGGCTACTGCAGAAAAGGGAAGGAGAAAAGGAAAAAGAGCATGGGCTCTGGAATTAAAAAGATCTTGATTTAAATCCCGCTTTCCATCCTTATTAGAGGTTTGATTTTGGACATTATTTAAAATCTCTAACCCTCAGTCTTCTCATACTTAAAATAGGGATGCAAACAGCACTGCAGAGGCTCCCACAACATCCTACTGTAAGGGTAGAGTGAGACAATATGTATAGAGTCCCGGAACGTTAAACGCACCAAAAAAATTTAATTCTCATTCCTTTGCTTTTGTCGAAGTAAAATAGTAGACTTTGCAAAGAAGGGAGCCCAGGAGAAGGGTTTCAAAGATCTGAAGGTGTTCAAAAGGAAAAAGTGAGGGGAAAGGCAGGATGAGGAGAACAGATGTCACCAATAAAGCCCAGAGGTAATGAGATGGGTTTGGTGGGAGCAAAGTTCATACCCTGTGGCTTTGGGAGACGAGTGACCTCTTTACTTGGGCTTCATATGTCAACTGGGAATAATAATAACTAATAACAACAACTACTCCATTGGGATGCCATGGAAGTTGAATGAGTGCAGGCACAAAAAGCGCTTAGGACAATGCCCAGGACACAAGGGTCCCTTCAATATAGACATGGCTAGTGAGCACAGCTCAGCCCGGAAATTCAAAGCCCTCAAGGCCCCACCACTTCTGTGGGCATGTGACTGCTCTGAGTCTGATCTAGGAAACCACAGTAATGGTTTCATAAAAAAAAAACATAGCCTTTTGCATGCTGTCCCAGCTTTGACCTTCCACCGGAAATGCACGCCCTCCACATGTGAACTGCAGCTAACAGTTTACTTTTGAGAGATTGCCAATGGTTATCCAACCGGTTTTACAGCCAAGGAGTCGACTGAGGAAGAAGGCAATAAAAGAAAATGACTTCCTGCTGGCAGGCAAGCTGCAGTATCCAAAAATGGGAGAAAAGACAGATAAAGGCAGGTGTGGTCTTAGTCCGACAATGCCAGAATCTGAGCAGACACAGCTGCTGCTGTTTCGTTTCCACCAGACACAGAGACCAGTGGGAGTGGGGGGGGGGCAGCTAGAACTAGCTGAGCCACTGACACCCAAGCATCTCCTCAAGCATCTTGCAGGATGGGTACAATGAGGCTCATATTTCCAGGCCACTAGACTCTGGGACTTACCAGCGTCACCCAGCTCAGAGGTTCCACTCTCAGAAGGTGCTGGGGAGGTTGTCAGAGCTTGGAGCATGTAGGCCAGCGAGCAACGGCAACTCTTGCACCAGGAAGGGCACCACTGGCCACCTGGTATCCTTGAGCACCTAATGCCCTGTGTCCTGGGTGCAGACCATCGTGCTGCCTGCTCCCCCTTCCAAGATGCTCTGCTCTGCCCTCCAGGTTCTCTTCTTCAATACCCAGTGTCCCCCCATCCATGATCTCAAATTACATGTCTCCTCCCTAAAAAGTCCTTCCAGGTCCACTCATTTAAACATCAGCCCTCCACAAGCCATCGTCTATCTCAGACCTTGTTTTATTTTCTTCATAGATGTATTTTCACAATCTAAAATTAACTTGTTTGATCAGAAGGGAAGGGGGGATAAATTGGATAAAAGGAGTCAATTCTCTGGTGAAGGATTGCACTGAACTTTTAGCGGTGAACTTAATGTAGTATATAGTCATGCTGATTTAGAATGATGCACACCTGAAGCTTATATACCATGATGAGATTTTTCTGTCAAAAAAATGACTAAATAATCTTTCATAAAATTAGTGTGCTTGCTCAAATGCAAGCACAAAGATAGCAAAAGCCTGGTTTCTTGTTCACTTCTGTACCCTCATCTCCTGGCACAGGCCCTGGCACACAGCAAGTGTCTCCAAAGGCAAATAATAAAGGAATGGATACGGCAGACTTGGGAAACTTCATTTAGAATTTGACTCCTGTAACTTAGTTGGCGGAGGTCCAGGAAGGATTCTCACCCAGCAGAAGTCCCAAAGACCCTCAAAGTCAAAACCCTTATCTGTAAAAAAAAAATAAAAAATCTGTAAAAAGTCATCCTCTGAGGGCCTCCCGTGGTGGCACAGGAAGTTGAGCGCCATACTGTGAAGCTGTCCGCAGCCTCTACAGCGCCGGTTCGAGGGTCCCAAGTGGCGGGGCAGACCTCTCCTGTCTCACCCGCTGCTCCCCTCAGCAGTGTATTTCGTCAGTGTGCCTGTTCTGTTCCCTGCTCTGGCTCTGGTGAATCCTCTCACCCTCCCGCACATCTGGCCTGTACCCCAGTTCTTGTATAAAATAAATAAATAAATCTTTAAAAAAAATCATCCTCTGATTAGATCATGTCTGTTTGTCTGTACATCAGGAAGGACTACGGGACACACCTCTCTTCCCAAGCCCACTGTGTACATACCAGGCTGAGGAGACCTGAACTTTCAGAATCAATGCCCCAGGATTCCCTCCCGCTGACTCCCTTGGGCTGGTGAGTTCAAAATCAAGGTTAGATTCCCTCTGTGCAGGAGCTGGGCATTGAGGGGGTATGGGGTGCTGCCCAGAGCATGGGCTTTTCTTTCTTTTCTCTCAGAAGAGGACAGGAGAACTTGTTAAAAGGGGGGGTAGGTGGAAGATTCCCCATGTCAAGTCCAGTGTGAGGTTATCGGAGCCT
This sequence comes from Talpa europaea, assembly GCF_964194135.1. Taxonomy (NCBI): domain Eukaryota; kingdom Metazoa; phylum Chordata; class Mammalia; order Eulipotyphla; family Talpidae; genus Talpa; species Talpa europaea. The sequence continues at coordinate 43,103,588 of NC_140080.1, read as the reverse complement.
CACACTTATTCTTTGACATAATTGTCTTCTCATTATGTAACAGTTGGCCTCAAATATTCACCAGCCCAGCAAGGAGTCCATCTCACCAGAGATCTCTGTTCCAAAAAACAGGACCCAGAAAGAGGAATGTAGGCACACACAACCATCAGAAACATGGTGTGAAACAAAGCAGAGGCTTTTCTCCAAGGACCCAAAGTCCCAGAGCAAGCTCCCTTCTCATTTTACGCTAGTTGGCTTCTGTCTCCTCCAAAATTCTTAAGAGTCTAAAGACTTGTTTCCTGCCTGAGTCTCTGTCTGTTCCCCTGTGGCTGGAAAAATGGAAAAACACCAGGATATTTCAAAGATCCTAAAGAGCCAGTGCTGCTGTAGACTTCATATGTCATCCAGCCCAGCCCATGCCAGGGTCTCAGAGACCAGCAGGGAGCCACTGAGGAGAACCCCAGGCCAAATCCACAGCCTTGTTTAAGCTTCTACTATCCATCACTGTGATTTTCCATTGGCTGCCTGCTGTGAGCTGGGCCAACAAAGGAGAATCTCCATGGGGTGGGCTGTCAGGGTTCCGGCCACAGAGCCACAAGGGCCCCCAGAACGCCGATAACCCCCTGCACCTCACTATATGGTCAGAATGAGTCAGTCACCCAAACTGGGCCTCGCTGTGTTGGTAGGTGGGAAGGCAGCCCTGCAAAGCTGTGCATGGCCTGGTCTCCAGAAATTTAAACGTGAAAAAGGAAGCATGACTCAGAGGGCGGAGCCAGGAAAACAGGCGAAAAAGGACTTTGCAGATGTGATCAAAGTCGAGGACTTTGAGATGGGAGAGGATCCTGGACTATTCGGGAGGGTCCAATCTAATCACATGACTCTCTGAAAGGAGTCAGAGGAATATGATAGACAGACTTCACTCACCTTTGCTGGCTTTCAAGATGGAGGAGGAGGTCTATGAGCCAAGTAGTGTAACAGCAACCAGAAGCTGGGACCATCCTCAGCTTCAGCCAAAGAAACCTGCCACCTGAGAAACCAAATCCTGCCCACAGCAGCCTGACTATGTTTTGGTTTCATTCTAAGGAGACCCAGATCAGACTTCTGATCTACAGAATTGCAATACAATTCGAGAGTTATTTTAACCACTAAATTTGGGGTGACTTATTACAGCATTAGGAAATCAATATACTGTGTGACCCTTTTACAATCTGAGCTCAGCCTCCTGTCAGTCAATGAAAAAAGATGGATGCAATGACCTCAGACAGACTGACAGCTCCTCTGACATCCTACCCCCACCCTACTGCCCTGCCCCAGTTCCAGGATGGTCTGAAGTTGAACGTCATTAAAGGAAAAACAAAAAGGAGTGAAGCAAAGATTAATCTTTAAAAAGTCCCAAGGTGTTTCCTAAGTTGCCACCCAAGGCACATCAAAAACAAAGGTCTCCTGCTATGCCCCAGAGGGATGGAGTGGGCAGTCTGGGGAAGCAAAATAAAAGCTTCAGTCAACTGACTGACTCTGTCCAGAGCACTGGGTTAAGAAGGATTCTGCCGAAAATAGGTGCAAAGTCCTGATTATCACTGTCTTCCCCTGAATGGGGCAAAGGATGAGGAGTGACGTGTGTGCCAGATACGTCGTCCCTAATTGAAACCAATTTGGGGAACCCAGTTTCTCTTTCTGCCTCACCTTCTCCCTCCTCTATTTCACTGTCCTGATTCACATGACCAATTGGCCAATCAAAGTTCAGATCGATAAAATAAGGAAGTTATATCCATACACAATTAAGCAACTGAAAGAACACAATGAAGTCATGGAATCTGGTTCACTGTTGTTTAATATGTCGGACAATTGAATTCTAACTAGCTCACCTTCCTGGTACCTAACTTTTTAGCCTTTACTTCTGCACACCATCCTCTTGAGGTAAATCTTCTGTTTCCCTAGACAGTAAGAAGGTATTAGGGCCCCTAGTGATTCACTAGGTCAGCAACTGTCAAAATTCAGACTCAGCTTTCCCTGGCTTTCTCAGCAAGGAAGTGAGAAGCGAGATGTGAATGCAGGTCCCTCAATTGCAGTAAGGGTCAGCACAAGGCCCCAGAACCACCACCTGAGTTCCGATGGCAGCTTGACACTTCCTGTGAGATCATGGGGGAGTCACTCACTCTCTGGACCTCAGTTACCTCATCTATAAAATGGATGTAATGATGGTCCCAACTTCATAGAATTGTGGTAAAGAACAATGCATGGTTGCATGGGTGGAACTAGAGCGTACTACACTTAGTGAAATACATCAGATGGAGAAAGACAAACACTTTGACTTCACTTCTATGTGAAGTCAAATTAACAACTAAAGAAAACAAAAATAAATTTCAGCCTCTCAGGGCCTCCCCGTTGGCGCAGTGTTTTAGTGCAGCGCTGTGAAGCTGTCCGCAGCCTCTGCAGCACCAGTTAGATTCCCGGCCAGCCAGGGAGATTCCCACATGGCAGACTTCTCCTGTCTCACCCGCTGCTCCCCTCAGCAGTGTCTTTGGTCCATCTGCCTGTTCTGCTCCCTACTCTGTCTCTGGTGAATTCTCTCACCCTCCCATGCCTCTGGCCTGTACCCCAGTTCTTGTATAAATAAAATCTTAAAAAAAAGAAAAAAAATTTCAGCCTCTAAGACCAAATGAGTGTTTACCAGAAGGGAGGAAAAGGGTAAGTGGAGAAAAGAGGTCTTTGGTATCGTAATGAATTGAATAAGACTTTCAGTGGTGAACTTAATGTAAAATAAACACATGTTGACCACAATGATGCACTTCTGAAACAGAGAATGTTTGAATGTTTCAGAAGCCAATTTGACTTCAATAAAAAAATTTCTTAAGAACAATGCCTCATAGACATCCTGCAGGGGAGGAGGAGGGAGAGGGATCAGAGGGAGGGAGGGAGGAGCACAGGGGACTGAGGTGATGGCGCAAGGGTGCATTGGGGAAGGAAATTCTAGGGAGACTCAATCTAAGGGGGTGGGGGAAAGCAAACATTGTTTAAAAAATTTAAAAAATGATAAATGTTAAAATAAAAATAAGAAAAAAAGAACAATGGCTCATAGTTAGCCCTCAATAAATGTCAAATATGATCGTTATTATATCATTCAGCTAACCTGGTGAGTCAGAGTGGGGGTCTGCAGGGTGCGGTGGGAGTCCATGTGTCCTTTTGACACCACCGCTACCAGCAGCAATGTCAGACCAATCAAGATACCCCCTTTTCTCCTGTGCTTGTGTGACTGAATCCATGGGGAAGAAACAAAAGCATGCTTTTAAACAAAGTCAATATGGTAGGAAAGCATCTGAGACTGTGACTGCCACTTTGCCCCATGGTCTGTCACCCCGAGGCCCTGTCACCAGCCACAGTAAATCCCCAGAGATTCAGATTTGTTCTTTCTCAAACACCTCACCGCAGCTCAGTGATTCTCAGAAATGCCAGAGAGGGGGGAGTCCCCGGGCTGATTATGCAACAGAGCTCACAATTCTGACACCCTGACAGGTCCATGTTGGAAGATTTAATGGAGCATGACTTGTAACCTCTGCATCATGATTCATAACCCTGGGGACAGCTGGGAACAGGAGGTCACTGCTCAAGCAGGGAATCACTTCTCCTTAGCTCTTTCAACTGTTAGTGCAGAAGTACAGGATGTTCTGAAGCTCCCCTGGGCCGCCTGTTTGTGCTGGGAGGGTTGCTGAAGGTCCACCACAGCCAAAGAGCAGCATATCATGCTCAGCCATGGCCTCCTATCTAATCCACTACCATTTCCTCACTTCTCAGATGGGGAGAGGAGTCCAAAAGATGCCTCCTGATGCCTAGAGAGAGAACTGTTCTTTCCACCCCCACCTCACCCGCAGAGGGCATTCACAATCCTTCCTGACTATTGGCCCACGCAGGGGACACAGATCATAGCAATGTCCCAGGAAGCTCTGATACTTGAATGGCTGGGCAGTTTCAACCACCACAGACGGCAGCTTTGAGGAACTTACAAATGGCAACCCTGGTGCCCGCTGGCCTAGAGCCAGTCAGGAAGAAAAAACTGAACAGCATGAGTAAGAGCCAGACCCGGCCACCGGATCAAAATACAACCCAGATGCCAGCTGGGAAGAAGAGGGGATGGAGGGATGGGGTGAATTTGACAGTGTGAATGCCTGGAACTTGGGCAGTGGGTGCCATGAGGGACGCACATGTGAAAGGTGCAGAAGTGTACTCTGGAAACTCACAGCAGTGCAAACCATCGTTGAACCAATTAAAAAAAATTAAATAACCTCAGTGGGACAGGTTTTATGGCTTACATCTCTTTCTTTCACTCAGTAAACATGCGTGGAGCACCTTTTTGCCAGGCCCTGTGCCAAGGGCTGAGTTCGCGAGCGAACCTGCAGTCTGAACCACCGAGTCTCAAGAGAAGAGGCAGGAGGAAAAAGTAGGATGCTTGGGAGAAAGGCTTCTCTCCGGGTTTCTGTGCTCAGCGCCTTTCTCATCTGGTTTCTTACGCAAAGGTTATTGTCTCCCTTTCACAGATGGAGAGGCTAAGCTTTGAGAATACGCGAAGAAACTACAAGGAGCCCCGACTCCCGACTCGAGCTCCTGGCCCCCTCGCGGGGCTCTGAGAAAAGGAACCGAGCCCCGGGGCGCCGAGCCCCAGCCTGCGCGCGGGCGACGGCGGCTGCCCGGCCGCGAGCCCAGCCCCGGCCCGACCTGAAGGGCGGGGAGGCGCCGGGCCCCGCGGGAAGGCGAGCGCGGGCGGAGCGGGGAGAAGCCTGTCTCCGGCGGGGCTGCGGGTCGCCCATCCCACCGCCCGCCTCCCCGGCGCCCACGGCGTGGACAGGGTGGCTGGAACTCACGACTGGAAAGAAGATAAAAGGAAGACGCAGAAGTGATGGAGAAACGAGAGAGAAGAAGAGATCAAAAGGGAAAGCTGGGGGGCGGGGGGCAAGGGCGGAACCCCGGGGTCGCAGGCAGCCGAGGACCCCACTCCCGACCCCCGGCGGCCGCACTCACCCCAGCCCCGCGGCGAGGCCGGTCGGGCCCGCGGCCCCCGCCGCAGCCGGGTCGCGCCGGGTGTGCGGAAAGTTCCTGGAGCGGAGAAGCCTCGCGCGCTTCTCCAGGGCGCCAGAGACCACGCGGGATGCGGAGCGGCCACGGCCCCGTGCCCTGGCGCCTCCTCGGAACGTGCCGGATCCTCCAAATCTCCGGGAAGCCGCGGGGCGCGGGGGCGCGGGGGCAGCTGCTCCGGGCCGGGCGCGCTCGCAGGGGCGGCTCTGGAATGAGCGCCCCAGGACCGCCCACCCGGCCTCCAGCCGCCCCGACCCTGCTTAACTCCTCCCCCAGGCTCCGGGGAGGAAGGAGCCAGCCAGAGCCAGGGCAAGAAGAGATAAAGAAGTCTGGACTCCTCTCTTGCCCTGTTCCGCCCTGGGCAATTACTTCGCGGGGGTGGGTGTGTGTGTGTGGGGGGGGGGGGGTGTGGGTGTGTGTTGGGGGAGGGGAGGAGCTTTGTTCTCTGAGTTGTAAACCAAGCTGTCCATCTAAAATGTGTCCTCCGAGATCCCTTCCAGCTGCAGTGCCCATGGGAAAGTCTAGCCTATGGCTTCGGAATGTGGAGCTGGGACTTGGGGTGCCTACTTTGCCATGCCTGTAGCGTAGATCCTTAACCCCAAGCTTCCCCTCGTGGACTGCTTCTTTTAAAGTGAGGATGATACCCATCTCCCAGTCCTACTGAGAAGATTGACTTAGAAGACCAGTATCAAGCTGGTTGTGAGTCACAGAGCAAGCGGATGGCTTCTAGGGTCAGAATAGAATAGGAAAAGCCTGGGAATAATAAGGAAGGCTCCATAGAGAGGGGCAACAAATTCCAAAGGGACTAATCAAATACCCCAGAACTAGGGGCAACAGGACATTCCAGAGCAAGGACCATAAAGAAAAGGGCTCTAAGGGCTGAGACACAGAGACTTAATTCTGGGCATGGAGACATTAAGGCAGAGTGAATGAGACCACTGAGAACTAACCAATCACAAACAGACTGATGGGGCTTTAGAATAATTAGGGGAAGAATGTACATATTCCCTGAGTCATGACCCACTTCCACTTCCTTGCCCCTCCCTGGCCTGGTTCCAAGGGCCTGGGAGTCCCACTTTGTTTCTATTTCTTTTTTCTTACAACTTTTTCTCTAAACAAATATGCCTCTTTTCGCTTGTTTGCCTGAGAGTCAGCGAAGTTCCTGCTGAGGCTTTGTGAGACACCAACCTGTGGTGGTCTAGTGGCTGGGACTCAGTGCTGCCCCTGCAGCTTGGGATCCATTCCTGGCTGGGAGACTAGGTCTGAAAACCTGAAATTATGGTTATCAGTTGTTTGGCAGAGGCAACATGCCTCTGAGCATCCTATTTATTTTGTGACAACAGTGAAAATATTTGGTCGAAGGCAATCAAGACCCAGTGTCTGAGAGACTTCCCAAGCTCTATGGCCTCAGTTCCCACCTACCACACCAACTTATTGCTCTCTTGCCCCTGTGCGATCCACAGTGTCCATTGTGACACAATTTTAGCTCAGTGGTCCGGTTTTCTCCAATATTACTCTTCTGAAAACCATAAAAAGAGTACAGGCCTTGAGTATCAGTGAGACCTTGAGGAAACTTGGAGCCCAGTTGAGTTTCAGTTCCTTCTTTTGTCTAATACATATGGTAAGAACCACACAGCCTTCCCCAGGGCTACTTGTTTATGGCATTGGGCCTGAGCTTACCCCCTACTGTCATAGACAGGGCTGGAATAAATGGGCTTCCTCCCTCGGAAGGAATCAGCATTAGTTCAGAAGAAATCACCTCCAAATCATCTTTACTGAATGTCAGAGTTTTACAGGGAAGACATGAGGATGAAGGGAATTGACATGTGAAATAATTTGACAAAAATTCTAGGAATCATCACCCAACATGTTCTAATTAAAAGAGGAACGTGGGATCCTGAGAGCAAGTACCTCACAATTTTAAATAGTTGGATATAAACTCTTCACAGGGGAAAAAACATTAAAAGAGGAACATCTCGATTTAATACAAAATGTTCCTCAGTCTGTGGGAGGGGAGAGGGAGCTCCTTGGGATGGAAGCGGTAGCATGCCTGGTGGGAACATTGGCTTCCTGCTCAGTTGGCACCAGAGCTAGCCTCAGCAAGACTTAGCTTAGTTTGTCTGTTACCATGTAGCAGCGCCTCGATAACCTCAAAAGTGACTTGTCCTGACACCCAGTAGAGCAAGCCAAGAGCAAGTTTGAATACCTGCAGGGCGTTAGGTCTGATGTCTCAACTGGGCCAATTTTGCTCAATAGGGCTTTTCATGTAAAGAATAACTGATGCTGTGCTAGAGTACTAAGAGTGGCAATTACAGCCAACCCAGCAGGAAGCTTCTGTTACAGCAAAAACCAGAGGACAACTCACATTTCACTTCCTTGATCTTCAATTACAAGCACTCCAAATGGAAAACCACCAGGAACTCAAAGAAATGTATAGTAGTGCCTGGAAGATACCCAAACAGTGGGGGGAATTTGAATTTTAAAAGTTGTAGACTGATGGCATTGGCTTCTATCAGAACACTGTCTCTTTAGAGGGGCCCCCTCTTAATGGTGGGCCCTCTCTGTGAGTCCCATCTGTGTGAATTTTCTTCTTTTATACATTTTTCACACATATATATTAATTTGTTAAAATAATGTGGTTTATTGGATTGGAAATCAGGAAACCAAACTCCTGAGTCTGTCTGTCAGGAGAGTGGATGCTCGTAGGTCTGGATGTGTTCCCTGGTTGAAGAATAACAGCCGCCACACCAAATGTGAGAGCAAGCAAGTGTGGATTTTTTGAAGCAAGAGGAAAGAACTCCTGACAGCAAGAGGGGTCCAAGGGAGGAAGCCCATTTACTCCAGCCCTGTCTATGACTGTATACTGCCAGGCTCCTGTTGCCCAACGTGCTGGACGACTGATTGGTCTCTATGTGGTCAGGAAGTTTCATGATGGTTTTTTTTTTTTTCTTCTGTTCCCTAATTACCCCGTAGCCAGATCTTACCCTAGGTGGTGACCAGCTCAGCAACACTTCAGCAAAACACTTCTATTTTCCTGGGAGCTGTTTTGTTCCTTCTGTTCCTATATTGTTTAAAATCACTGTCCCATGTCTGTCTTTCCTGTTCCCCAACTTCTCTTGGTCTCAGCTCCTCTCATGTCTCTCAATAGCTAAATGATCATTAACGCCTCAGCTTCCTCATGTATAAAATAGTGCCCGGTCCTCCTGCCTGATACAATTACTATGAGTAAAGTTTTCATTCATGTATTTCTGCATGCATAACTACTCATTTTAAGTCTCGTACATATCCCAGGCACTGAAAAGGACAAATTCTCTTGTGTTTATGTTGAATATAAAATATTTACAATGAATAAGCATTCAAATACATAAGGTCACATCAGTTTGTGAAACTATGAAGTATATGAAACACGATGACGTGATGGAGTGATAAAAGGTGTTTAATTATGGAGATTGTAATTCACCCAAACTTCCAAAAGTGTTTATATCATCAGTAATTATGCTACTCTGTAATAGATCATCTTAAACTTAATTTCCAAGGTCTTTAATAATTTAGACTGATATTAAATCAAGTAAAGTGGTGAGTAATCTGTTCATTTTGTCTATTTTACATACAAGTACTTATATTGAAAGATGATTTTCAATATGAAACAGGCGCAGAGAGGGCTGTGAAAGGGCAGCAGAGTAGGAGGCCAGATGGATGGAAGGAAGGAACAGCCACCCGCCCAGCCAGGCTCAGAGACCAGAGACCCATCAAAAAGCCCCAAAAGGTCAAAAACCAAAACCAAGGGCTATAGCAATACAGCACCCACACAGTAGGGGCCTCTGGGCTATAGCCTAACAAAGAACAGCGCCCAATAAGAAGACAGGTCATTGTCTGTGCATCTCACCCCCCCCACCCCCCCACCTCCCACCCCCCACCCCCCCCCCCCCCCGTGCACAATTGCAAGAGACCTCAGGCCCCAGGAACCACCATCATGGGGTTTATTTTACAGACGGGAAACAAAGCGCTTACTTCATCCACAAAAGGCAGTGGATGAGGCAGTGATGGTCGCCACCGGTCACCAGGAGTGCTGGACAGCACTAACCAGTGGTGGTGATCACTACTGGCCCTGCAGATGCAGTGCCAGAGACACGCAGTGTTAACAGCTCTTTGTGAGGTGTTGGGCGACACCAACAACAAACAGCTCCTCCAGACGGCAGGCCCAGGGCCTTGGGGGCTCCTTTCAGGCGATGTCAGAGACAAGACAGCGTCCTTTGGCTTCTCTTGCCTCCTCAGAGGACAGCTGCGGGATGCTTCTTTTCCTCTTTTTTTGGAGGCCAGCAACTGCCTTCTCTTTTTGAGGGGGCTGGTGTCATCTTCCTTTCTTTGGGGCCCCCATTCTCTTCTCTCAGGACTGGAGTCATCGTCTCCTTCTCCAGGGCTCCTCTTCTTCTCTTTGGAGCCTCTCCCAGCTCCCTCCAACCCTCCCTTATAGCCTCTTTCAAGGTGCCCCACCCACAAGTCTGATTGGCACCAATCAGATTGGCACCATTTGGCACCAATCAGCTCATAGCTCGCACTGATGAGTCCATTATAAAACGGCAGTTACTGAGCTCTGAGGAGCAACTGCCCCAACGGACTTGCGATGGAGCAGCAGGTTGAGAGGACGTCACTGTCCTGCGGCTCCCACCGCTGAGGTGGCTGGGTTCCCGTAACAAACAGAGCGCAGCAATGGAGCTACCTAGCAGCTGCCACTACCCAGTAGACCAAGTGCAGGTCGTCTAGGAGCAGGTGAGCACCTAGAGCCCCAGCAAAGGGTGGCGTGTGAGGAGTGACGGGGCGGCTCCTTTCCAGCCTCACTCTGCCCCCCATCCAGGCGCAAGGTGGCCACCTGTGGGGCCGCAGAGGTCAGGCTCTCCGTGGCCAACCGAGGCTCCCCGGGGCTTCTGGTCCCACCTGGGCAGGAGTCTGACTTCTACGCAGGCAGTAAGTCACAATCCCAGAGATGGTAGCTTCACCCCAGTGGCTTCTCAGCCGACACAGACACCAAAAGTCCCAACTTGCGGCTCCTCGCCTACCACGGGGGATCCCCTTGGCAACAGCACAGGCCCAGCGCGGGAAGCTAAACTGTCTGGTGAGAATCTCTTGGTGGGTGAGTAGTTTTTACTTGCCTGGAGAATTTGTAAGGAAGATAAAACACAAAACCATTGTTCACCAAACACAGCATGTATGACCTTTGTCTCTAGTTTTTATACGGTTGTGAATGGATAAACCTTTGAGGTGTATCAACATGTGTATGTTCAATTTTGCCACCTTAAGAAATATAAAAAGTTTGTAGTGGCCATGAGTTTTATAATGTTTGTGTTGTTAATCTGCTAATGTATTTCAGTCCATACGCAATTATTTGCCTATGTTTATCTCTATGAGGAAACAGAAAGTAGTTACATTGGTTAAAAGATTGTAATTTATACCTAAGAGAATAGATTTAAATGTTATTATGGCAAAAAGAAATGGTAACCACATGACCAGTGGTAGTTAATACTATGTGGTAATCATTTTCCAGTTTAAATGTATCAAATCAGCACCATTCATAGCTTAAAAGAATACAACGTTATGTCTCAATTATAATTAGATCTCAATAAAGTTGGAAAAAATGGGTAGGAACACACTGTATTCAGTATGATGAAGTCTGAAAAACTGTTCTTGAAATACGCAAAATAAGAAATGGACAAATGTATGAACATAGTTCTTTAGCAGAAAAATCTAAAGTTTTGCTATGTCATTTCTCTTCAAATAAATATATAAACTTTAAAGTTATAATGCCTATGGCCCACTGAGACTATATTAAGATTTAAGTAGCAAAAAACTATGAGTGTGTATGTGATATTGAGTGTAGTTTTGCATGTCAAGGGAAAAGGAGAATAGTTTTGAAGTAAAATAAAGGACTGATTGTGCCAGAAATTGAAAGATTACTAAAATAAAATATCTGACTAGATATGCTGTTCATGTTTAAGGAAAAGAAAACTTTGTTTTCTTTAGTACATGAACAGTTTATATATATGCATATATAGAATGAAAATATTAACATTTTTACAAAATTGGCTTTATTTTAATGAACTTCCTAATAGAATTTTTTATTTTTAAGTTTGTGAATATTTAATTGCCAATTTTATTTAAAATGAAAAAAAAACAGTTTTGGAATATTCAGTTTGTTCTTTTTTTTTTAAGATTTATTTATTTATGCATACAAGAGCTGGGGTACAGGCCAGAGATGCAGGGGTTGAGAGGATTCACCAGATACAGAGTGAGGAACAGAACAGGCAGACTGACTGAAATACACTGCTGAGGGGAGCAGCGGGCGAGACAGGAGAGGTCTGCTGTGCCATGTGGGTTGCTCCCTGGCCGGCTGGGGATCAAATTCATGCTGAAGAGGCTGCGGATTGCTTCATAGTGTGGTGCTTAACCCCTTGTGCCATCAGGGAGGCCCTTCAGTTTATTCTTAATGAGAGATAATAAAAGTCATTTTTAACTTCTGTGTAATCTTCTCAAATAGCAGCTACCATATATCTGTCAGATCTCTGCTTTGTGGTTTGCCATGCCTTGATTATTTAAAAACAAAACAATAGTAGAAGTTCCTCATTTCTTAAATAGCTGAAGTTCCTAATAATTATACCTACCATTATGTTTATTTAGTACCAGTGTGTTATCTCTCTTATTAATAGTTAAGCTACAACTCATCATTGTTCCCTGGGATCTATGCTCAACCTAGTGATGATTATTTCTTGAAAATCTATTTTTTAATGTTATCTTCCCAAGATCAGTTCCACAGTTTTTAAAGGTGCAATTGATAATAAGCTTTTACATCTCAAATCACTTCTGAATCTTTCTAGATGACTAAGATACCAAAAGCTTAGTCTCACCTGATAACCCATGATTTGTCATTCTCAATTAGGAGGGATAGTAGAATTAAATAGGTATGCTTTATATATTCCATATATGTTAATTGCCTTAATTGAGACTACTGCCAAAAATTAATCCTACAGTTGAAAGATATGATTTATGCCTTAAAACAAAAAAATGAAATAAATGATTCATAAAAAAATAACTTCTATTCTCCTTGTGTTCATTTTGTATTACATTTATTGAAGCAATGTTCATTTATAATATTGTATATACTTTAGAGGCATCATACCTCTACAGTGAAGTGGCTGACCACAGAGTCAAATATACAAATATCTGTCATGTTCTTATATGTAAATAACAAACCAGAAAAGAATAAAATCAAGAAAACAATCAAATTTGTAACTGAATCAAGAAATTTTAAGTACCTAGGAATTAACACGGAAGAAAAAGACCTGTACAATGAGAAGCATAAGACATTGCTAAAGGAAAAAAAGTCACAAGAAAACAGAAAGATATTCCACTCTTGGAGTGGAAGAATTAACATTGTTGGGGGCCTCCCTATTGGTGCAAGGGGTTAAGTTGCAGCATTATCAAGCTATCTGCAGCCACTGCAGCATGAGTTTGAGATGCACTGCTCCCCTCAGCAGTGTATTTCAGTCAATCTGCCTGTTCTATTCCCCACTTTGTCTCTGGTGAATCCTCTCACTCCCCACACCTCTGGCCTGTACCCCAATTCTTGTATGCATAAATAAGTCTTTAATAAAAAAGAATTAACATTGTTAAAATGACCATCTTACCCAAAGCTATATATATATATATATATATATATATATATATTCAGTGCAAGTTTCAAAGATATTCTTCAAAGTAAGCATTACTGAAATTCATATGGATCTTTAAAAACCCTCAATAGCCAAAGCAGTCCTGAGAATAATGGAGGTACTATGCTCCCAGTCTTCAAATTAAACTACAAAGCTATAGCAACCAAAATAATAAGGCATTAAAATTGAAATAGATCTATAGGCCAATGGAATAGAATTCAGAGCCCAGAAATAAACCCACACTTATATGGACAATTGACTTATGACACAGGAGCTAATACTATACAATGGAGAAAGGAAAGACTTTCCAGCAAATGGTATTGGGAAAACTGGACAGTCACATGCTAGAGAATGAAACTAGACCAGTGTATCACACCATACGCAAAAATCAATTTGAAATAGATCAAAGATTTGGGCATAAGATCAGAAGCCATAAAACAACTAGAAGAAAACACTGCAATATTGGCTTCAATAATGTCTTTGGGTACTGGACTAAAATGACAAGGAAAATGAAGGCAACAATAGACAAATGGGAGTACATAAAGTTGAAAAACTCCTACACAGTGAGAGAAACTAACATTAAAACAAAAGACAGCCTTGTGAATGGAAGAAAATATTTGGACATTATACATTCAACAAGATTTAATATCCAAAATCTACAAAGAACCTACACAACTTAACAACTTAACTATACAAGATAACAAATAACCCAATCAAAAAATAGGCAGAGAGCTAAACAAACATTTCTCAAAAAAAGACATATACATGGCCAATGGCCATTATTCACTATCACTTATCATTAGGGAGATGCAAACCAAACCACAATGACATACAATCTCACACCTGTGAGACTGGCCTGTATCAAAAAAGATCAGGAACAAGTGTTGGAGAGGGTGTAGAGTAAAAGGATCCCACCTACACTACGGGTGAGAATTCAGACTAGTCCAGGCTCTACAGAAAATAGTAAGGATGTTTCTTAAAACATTACAACTAGATCTACCACATGACCCAGCAATCCTTCTAGGTATCTACCCAAAGAATACAAAACACCAATTTAAAGGGATACATCCACTCCTATGCTCATTGCAGCGCTATTTACAACAGCCAAGTTATTAAAACAACTGTATTTTTGCAAAAATGTAGACAGTTATAAATTAAATGAATATGAAAATGCAGGGTAACTTACATAGCCAAAACAGCCTTTACACAGAACAACAAAATTGGACCATTTCCAATTTCCAACTGTAAATTTACTACAAAGTGACAGTTTCAAGAGAGAATACTACTGAAATAGTGACATGCATATAGATAAATGGAATAAACTTGAGAATCCATAAATAAATCCTCACATTCAGGGTCAGCTGATATTCAACAAAGGTGCCAAAACAGTTACATGGAAAAAGAATAGTCTCTTCAACAAATGGTACTGGGGCAACTGGATTTCCAAATGAAAAAGAATAACCTGAGTGAGACCATCCGGTATTTTTCTTTTTCTTTTTGGCTTATTTCACTGAGCATGATCCCTTCCAGCGCTCATAGCAGGAATCTAGAATACTTAATAAGGGACCAGGAAAATGAATAACTATAAGAAAGTGAAAATCAAAATCAACAAAAACTATGAACCAGAGACACTTTTTGGGGGGTGGGGGGCGGGAGGGGAGGGATTGGGGTCAGAATGGGGGGATTGCAATTGTATGGGGAATATAAAAATAAAATTTATTAATTAAAAAAAAACTAAAAAAAAATAATAAAAGATCAAGAATACCAAAAAAAAAAAAAAATTCTATAAAAATCAATCAATTTAGGGCCTCCCTGGTGGCTCAAGGGGTTAAGCACAGCACTGTGAAGCTGTCCGCAGCCTCTGCAGCACAAGTTCAATCCCCGGTCATCCAGGGAGCACCCCATATGGTGCAACAGACCTCTTCTGACTCGCCCGCTGCTCCCCTCAGCAGTGTATTTCAGTCAGTCTGCCTGTTCTGTTCCCCACTCTGTCTCTGGTGAATCCTCTTACCCCCCATACCTCTGGCCTGTACCCCCGTTCTTGTATGCATAAATAAATCTTTAAAAAAAATGGTCTTCAATTTAAAAAAAATCAATTTAAATAAAAAAAAAGAAAGAAAAAGAATAACCTGGAATCTTACACCATTTACAAAAATGAACTCAAGTGGATAAAAGACGTAAAGAAAAGAATTAAAACTATAAAACTCTTAGAAGAAAACAGTAGTAAATCTACATGGAATATAACTCAGCAATCAAAAAAATGAAGTACTGATGCAGCATAAGCCTTGAAAACATTATGTTAAGTAGAAGAAGCACCCAACCACAAATAATCACATAGTATATGATGCAGTTTATTTGAAATATCCAAAACAGGTAAGTCAATAAAGATGAAAAGATGACTGGTGGTTTCTTAAGGTTGGGGCTTGGAAGGGAATAGAGGATGATGTCTATAGAGTGTGAGATAACTTTCTGGGATAACAAAAATCTTCTAAAATTGATTGTGATGGTAGTTGCACAAACTGTGATCATACTGAAAAACAATGAATTAATTGGGTGATATGTGAATTGTATCTCACGGAAATTGAAAATGTCTTTTTCCCTCAAATTTTATTAATTTGTCAATAATTTACATAATTATATCATTTGGGGGATACATTTTCACACTTATTTATGTGCACATGCTTCACTCTATTTCCACCAAAATGTTTGCACCAATGTCTTATTCTCTTCCTTCCTGTCTTTGGAATTTTAGTGGATATTGAAATTCTAATTCTTTGTGAAATCTCCAAACAAAAATTAATTCTCTGTTGATAATAATTGTTCACTACCATAGCTTCTAGATTTGCTTACCATAAAATGGAGCTTCCATGCAAGTGAGCTAGGCCAAATAACCTCAAAATATAATTAAATCAACCATTTTTAAGAGCATAATTTTTTAAATTTGTGATCATAAAGGTGGACTGAAAAGAAAAATTATCCAGAACTTGTAAAAGGAAATATGTCTTATCAATGTCAGCCTAGAATGTGGTCTAACAAAGTTGCCTAAAGATCATTTACCGTTTAGGAATATGTATATTGCTAGGGTCACTCTCTTCTATAAATAAGGGCCAAGATATTTAGGACTTATGAAGTTAAATACCAATTTGTAGAACATTTAATATGTGCAAATGCTCTTTGTTTGGTTTTGTTTGTCCAATAAGAGATTTAAATGAATCCTTTAATCTGATAGAAAATATTACCTAAAAGTTATGCTTTTATTTCACAGTACAGCATTAACCAGGGTATGTAAAACAAAGGTGCCTCAGTAGAGGGAGGTGGCCTGACACTTATCTATTGTGTGGTAGAAGTGTGTTTGAATTAGCCTTCTTGACATGGATGCCCCTTTGATGTAGATGCCTCAGTCATTATTTATTATATAATCAACAAATAAAAAATTAACTCCACCACCAAAGTATAGTTAGCAGTTCCCACTTGGAAAGTTAGGTCCATGGCATCCTGGGAGCTGTAATCCTTAGTGCTGGAATTTTCTTGAGTGTGGAGATGAAGTTGGAGTCTTAAAAAACGTGGTGGATTCTTCCTCTAACAATTTGTTCTTCCAAAATCCTTTCACAGCTAGGGTTCAAGTATGTAAAGATTACAACAGGTTTGAGTGAAAATATATATATACATGGAATGTGATCCATCTAGGTCTACTTATGGATATGTCCTGACTCAGACACCAGTTCACTCTGTACAGGGCCCTAAAATAGCTCAGATCATCCTCAAAAGTAAGGAACTAGATTCAGGACTACTCAGAATATGGCTCTCCTCCTGAAACAGGGCAGCAAGGGGCACTAAATCTGGCCAAGGACACAGCCTGAATAGATTGCCAATCACTGTCTGAGTTCTTTACCCGGGTACACAATTGCAAGACTACTCAGGCTCAAAGAACAACAATGGGATTTATTTAACAAACCAGGGAAAAACAAAGAGTTAGTGAGGTCAAAAATAACCGTTTACCTCACTGGCAGCAGTGTCTAGTGTTTTTAAGTCCTAATCAAAGCAGCTAAGATGGCATCTTCCCACCACTGAGGACACAGAGCTCCTCTTCTGAGCAATAGGCCATATGTCCAAGATGGCATCTTCCAGCAACTGTGGACCTGAAGCACACAGCAGTCAGACTATAGGCCAGGTTCCAATTCATGAAGACAACAGAAGACACAATAGGAGAAGCGCCCGGAGCTGCCAAGATGCCCCAGCACAGCAAAACAGCAACTGCAGTGGCTGGAACGACCCACCAACGGCCACACTCACAGCTCAGTGAGGCACCCATCTCTGGGTCTTCATCCTCTCTGCCAGGCTGTAATAGCAGCAAAAACAGGAACAGTTTCAGTTGCTTGGCTTCTTGAAAAACCTCCAAACTTTTTCTCTCTGAGGTTGGCTGCTGGAGGCCTCTACCTTCCGAGGCCCACAACAGCCTTCTGGAAGATCAGCACCATGGAAGCTGAAATCGCTGACCCCGAAATTGCTGAAGATCTGAAACACTAAATCTCAAACCCTGAAATAATCCACGGCTGTTTCTGCAGTCTCTTATATTTCTTATCAGTCACTTTACCCCAAAATGGGATTTTTTTAGCGTTTTTCACTGGGGCTATCTATCCTCACCAGCACCCCCCTTCAGGGGGCACCACCTGTAACAGTCTTTGCCTTCAGCCACTAGTTACAGTCCCATAAATCTCCCACATCAGGAAAAATTCCCAAGATTTTTTTTGCTTTGCAGATCTATTTACCATCCTCACACTACAGATAACAATTTTTAATGGTAAGATGCCTGGAGGCACTAATCTAGACCCAGATAAGTTTCCCATAGACATTTCCTCTTTTAAAATCAGTATTTAAATGACTGGTCCTTAGAATTTGTGTTATGATTGCAAGATGCCCCTCAGCAATAACTACGAGGAAATTTTTTAAAAAATAGAGGCTTTTACTCACACGACCTGGAAATTACTAGCACAAGTGGGCCAGTGAGGTGAGGTTAGGAGATCAGGTGGGAAAGTGAAAGAGCATGGGCTGGAGTTCTGTTTTTACTGGGCTGAGTGTGGAGGTCTAGGATTTTGCAAACTCAGTCTTTATTGGTAAATTTAAATCATAAAAAGGGGAACAGAGGGTGCAGATAAGAGAGACCCACAAAAGGGAATTAAAAAACAAGTCAGTCCCAATTGACCAGTTATCGAAATCAACCAGGATATGTAAAACAAAGGTGCCTCAGTCCGGGGATGTGGCCTGACTCTTATCTAGTTGTCTGGTAGAAGTGGGTTTGAGTTAGCCGCCTTTTACATGGATGCCCCTTTGATGTGGATGCCTCAGCCATCAAAGCTTACGTCAGGCACTTGGGTTACAAAAAAGAAAAGTCAATACCGGCAATGCATAAAAATCAACTCAAAATGGATAAAAGATCTGAACATAAGACCACGGGTGAATTGGTGGTCCTCTCTGTACCTATTTTATGCTCTATGAGTAACTGCTCTAGCTAAAGCACAATGAACAATGCACAAACACAACCATACAATTAGATGCATGGCTGTGATGAGAGAAAAGAAAGCAAACAATGTGAAAAAAATGAACAATGATGTAAAATATATATATATATATATATAACCACACATATAGATTATTAAAAATGAAAAAGAAAAAAGTCAACACCGGCAGCTTTTTAGATCCTTGGGCAAAATGTCATTTTACTCTTTGTAGAAGTCCCACTTGCTTACAAACTGTCAAACAAAATATGTTTTTAATCTGAAAGCTAAATGTAGGAATTTTTATTTTAATGAAGACTTTTTGTTAATATTCAGGCAAGAAAGTAAAATGATGGGATTTTTCGAACATGGAATATGAGACCAAATAAATTGCTGGGCAGACAGACAGAAAAGGAAATGGAAGGGTTCTATTTTATAAATTTTATGTGGAGTGATGTCACATGATCTCATTAGTGTGGTGATAATTATTTGAATCTGTTCCCATGGCTTAATTCCAAAGTGTTCAATTATTAAAGAAATGTAGCTGAAAGAATAGAATGCCTGTATTGAAAGATATCTCATTTCAGTCAGTCAAGACTTTGACAAAAGAACTAAAGGACTTTGCTTTTAGTTTCATAAAAGATTACTTACTTTAAAAACACTTGTTTAGTACTTACTGTGAAATAAGGATCATATCACTTAATATTTGCAACAATACTATGGTGAAACATAGGCCCGAAGATGGTAAATTAATTTGTTTAAGATTATCCAACCAGTACATGGCAGAACTAATCCTAAAAGCCCCACCCCTTACTGACCTATTGAGTTAAGTCCTCTCTGTACCTATTTTATGCTCTGAGTAACTGCTCTAGCTAAAGCACAGAGAACAATGCACAAACACAACCATACAATTAGATGCATGACTGTGATGGAAGGAAGAGAACAGTAATTGTAACACTCAAAAAGAAAATTTGTTTTGAAACCTAAACAATGCTATTAGTAATTGAAAGTATTAGTAAAAATCACTTACTTACTTTAAATAAGCATGTAAATTTTATTTGCCCCTAAAAATTCAACTTCCACAAACTTTCCAACCCTGCATTGTACGTGGGGTGGTCATATGTCTACCACCTGGCCTACAGCATCAGGCCCAGTCACAGGCACTGCCACTGCCCTGACCAAATCTCTTGGACTGGTTTAACCTATATCAGTTCTTCACAGACTTCCAACTATCAATATCTGCATCTTTGTGTCTGAGGGCTTTTCTTAGACCCACAGAGGAGCAAACTGTCAGCCTACTAATGCAAAAGTATCTAAAAATCAACACCCATCACCAGGAGCAGCCCTGAACCAAGGACTTCAAGGAGTATAAATACCCCATCTGCTTCCACTTAGGTGCAACAATTTCAGGTGTGTGTTTGCATTGTTTCCCAGAATTTCTCTGTGGGACTAAGCTCTAGTCCCACTATGCTAGCTGCTTAATAACACAATCTTACTGGCTGCCTTCTCTTCCCTCTATCATTCCTGCACTTCTCTGCCAGTATCCTGAACCTTTCAAATAAATTACTCACTTAAACCTTTAACCCATAGTCTGCTTCTGAGGGAAACCAAACTAAGATAGGTGGCTTCCTGCTGATTTCAGCTAAGAGAGTAGCACCAGCAGAAGCTGAGATATTTTATTTCCTACCTTCCACTCAGGTACTGCCGATGCCTGGCTCTTCCTGGACCCGAAGTTTCAACTGCTGTCAAGGGGCCATATTCACACAACCCACTCTGTCTCTAGGTTCCAAAACTGCCACCTTCCCTTATCATACAGGCCTCACACCACAAACATCACCTCATCCTTACTAGACCTGTTACAGAGCAACCCCACGGGGAAATAGGAGGACCTGGGTATGAGTCTTCACCCATCACTTAAGAACTTGAGACAAACCCAAAAGTGGAGATACAGAGAGAGATTTTTTTTAAGGTTTATTTACAAAGGGAATAAGAAGAGGGAGAACAAAGAGAAAGAAGATTAATGGGAATACACATCCTACCAGCAATGCTGTCTGAGCTGAGCTGAGACACCAGGGTGCAACTTAAAGCTAGAAAACCAAGAAAGAGCATGTATGTTCATTCAGGATGTCATTCATGAGCTCAGATGTCTTGTTACATGGGCTCAGATGTGGTGTGGGATGAAAAATTCAGAAAAGAAGAAGAGGAAGAGGAGGAACAAAAAGGAGGAGGAGGAGGAAGAGAAGCAGCAGCAGCAGCAGCAGCAGCAGCAACAAGTAGGCAAACGGGGAGTGTGTAAGTGTGTGGGGGATACATAACCTTCTGGCCCCAGCTAAGGCTGGGTAATCAGGGAGAGCGTCAGAGGAAGCCTCAGTGTTTTTGCTACTCTAAGCTTAACATCTATTGCTGTTTTCAACATACATAGATCCTCATACCAGGACTTTTGCTCTGAGAGGTTCCTTATCTCAAACTTTCCCTGTTCATACTCTGGGTGAAAGGCACAAAATAGTCCAGGCAAAGACACAGAAAGGTTGATGCACAGAATAATCCAAGCTCCCACACTTAGAGTTTGCTCCTTACTGTTCCTCTAACTGGCCTGGTTCCTCTAACATGCCTTTGCAAATAGTTTGTTTATTAAACTTTTCTCAAAGTCTAATTTTAGCTCACCTTCTGCCCAGCAGCTTCAAGGAAATATGGGTTTGGCCTCAGATGATGATATAAGGAAAGCATCAAGTGAGGATGGTGTAGGGAGTTAAAATGGAAACACCAGTGTATAGTGCAACAAAGGCTAACTTTTAAGGTAGTGATAAAAGGTGGTGGTTGTACAAGCTACTATGGTTGTACTAGCTAACACATTGTCCCCACATTTAGCAGCTAAAAAAAAAGAAACACGCATTATCTCACAGTCTTAGTCTCTGAGGGCCAGGATTCCAAGAGCTGCTTAGATGGTTGATTCTAGCCCAGGGTCTCCTATGAGATTGCAGTCAGGTCACCAGCTGGGTCTGTAGTTACCTAAAAATTTGACCCTGGTTGGAGAATCCATCTTAAGGTCACATGTTGGTAACCATCAGGTCTCAGTCACTACAGGCTACTGGCCAGAGACTTCAGTTCTCTGCCATGTGGGTCTCACCATAGAGCTGTAGCACAAAACAGCAGCTTGCTGCCCAATCAAGTGTTTCAAAAGAAAATGTGTGTGTGTGTGTGTGTGTGTACACACGTTTTAGCAAACAAGCATTCAACACAGAAAGCACGAACTTTTATAATCTACTCTCAGAGGTGTCTTATTACCCCTTCTGTTGTGTACTGTTGGTTACATAGACCAAACTGGTGCCATGGCAAAGGGGCATACACAGGGCACAACTGAGGGGAGTCTGGAGACTGGCTTTCCCAGGATCTCAAGAAAAGCAAAACATTCCAACTGAACTTCCCTGGGAAGGAAGAACAATTCTCAGAGGAGACTGACAGCCCAAATGCTGTAAGAGCTTCCCAGAAATGAATTGTGAAGAAACCCAAGAGACACACACAGGAGTGTGGGCAACACTGGGAAAACAAACATGCAAACATAATTTAAAAAATCTATCTAGTGCTCAATAAGGAAGCTGGAGGTCCAGTGTAACGCTGAACAAACCACTTCCTCTTTCCAAAATGATTTATTCACTAGCAAATGGGGGGATTGGACTAAACTCTGTGGCCTGGTAGTAAATACTTACATAGTAACTTACAGTGTTTCCCTCTCTATACTCTCTAGCTTTTATTAACTCATTTAACTTCAGAGCGAGAGCAAGCTTTGTTTGGAAGAGCCCTTGGTACCTTTCCAAAAGGGATGGACTCTCCTACAACTTTTCCTCAGCCTGAGCTCTGATGGTCTGATTCATGTATTTAGCAACTGACTGACTTTTCTCTGGGCCCCTTGTGAAATATGCCTTCCTGTGTGGTAATCATCATGTTTTACGATATGGAAAAAAGTAAACTGAAGACTGAACAAGATAACTTCATCCCCTTCCTTTAGACAAAAAAGTGAGTGATCCTTTCCACAATCTTTATTTTGACCTTAAGAAAGAATAATCAGAAAGCCTTGCTAATTTCTAAGAAAAGAAACTCTCAGTGCTGATTCTGGCTAACCCACAAAATGGATTATTCCCTAGCCCAACAAGGTTCTCATTGGTACTTCACTCCAACTTCCCTTTACATGGCAGTTTATGTACATGATGTCTCAGTGTCAGACATCAGAAAATATGTAACTCTACCATCAAAACATAGTCAGGCTCTCTATTCCATGGTACTGACACCTCTTGCCTGGACATTACATTAATTTCCAAACTGACCCCATGTTCCTAGCCTTATCTCTCTACAATCCATTCTGAAACAGCATTTAGAGTGACCCATATTAAATGTAGGTTAGATTACATCACTGCTATGCATAAAATCTTGTACTGGCACCCACCTCCTTTTGAGCAAAATTAGACATCTTTAAGAAGCCCTTCAAGGTATCACATGTGCTGTATCCTTCCCCCCACCATCATTTTTGAAGTTCATCTCCTATACCTGCCCCCTAGCTTACTCCCTTATGGCCCAACTGTCCTCTTACTCTTTCACAATTAAACGTTTAAGACTGTTCAGCCTCTGCTTGGAAGACAGTTCCCCAACATCCACCAGCCCCCCTTCTCACCTTTCAAATCTTTGCTTATATCTTACCTTCTCATAAAGTCCACCCTGACCACACTATTTAAAACTGATCTGTTTCCCTTCAATGATTTCTTCCTCTACCTTCTAAAAAAATGAATTGCTTAATGATCAAAAAAAAAAAAATTCTTAGTTACCGGTTTCTATCTACCAGCAAGTTCCCAACAGTGAGTGCCTGCTCTGGGTCAAGCACTGAGTTAGGAAAGAATTCAAGCTTCAAATCTATTTTATTCAATTCAACAAACAATATACTGCTGGTCTCCTAGAAGCAAGCATTGGGGTTAGGCAGTGTATTGTGTAGAGTTAGAGGTACAGTTGAGCATAGTGAAAGCAATAAATGAAAGGATGACCTGCATTGAAACACTAGCATCACTTCTTACTTCAGTGGCCTTGAGCAAACTCCTTTCCTTCTCCACACTTTTTAGTTCAATTTTAGAATAAGAGATGTGGATTATCCCAGCTTTAAGGTTGCTTCTGGCTCTACTAATCCAGTATTTAACCCCTATTTCACAGAGAGTTTCAGACTTTTGAGTCAGTTGTGAGCTCCTGGGGGTGAATAAAAAGTCAGAGTAAATGAAATTTAATAACTTTTAGGCTTAAAATATCAAATATGACATAATTTGTAATATAGTTTATATGAAAGCATATACAAATCAAAACACATGTAAATGTAACATATCATCCTATTAGGAAATATGCCAGACAGAGCACCTAAATATAAAAATCAATATGGACATACTCTAGGCAATATAATAATAGCAGAGGAATTCAATACCCCACTTACAAAAATGGATGTTATCCAGATAGAAAATCAATAACAAAAAAAAACTTTAGGGTCCTCCCTGGTGGTGCAAGGGGTTAAGCATCAGCACTATGAAGCTGTCAGCAACTACTTCAGGACAAGTTCAATCCCCAGCCAGGGAGATGACCCACATTGCACAGTAGACCTCTCCTGTCTCACCCTCTGCTTCCCTCAGCAGTGTGTTTCAGTCAGTCCACCTGTTCTGCTCCTCACTCATTCTCTGGTGAATCCTTTCACCTCTCCCACCCCCACCTCTCGCCTGTACCCAAGTTCTTGTACGCATAAATAAATCTTTAAAAAAACTTTAACAATACTGTAGGCTAAATTAACTTATTGGACACTGACAGAGCACTTAAATTCATTCAAGATCATATCATGTTCCTCTCAAGTATACATAAATTTTCTTCCAGAATAGATGACATATTAACCACAAAACAAGACTTAATAAATTTAATGAAATTAAAATCATTCCAAGTGCCTTCTCTGACTTACTTAGAAATCAGTAACAACAAGAAAATGGAAAATTCAGATATACACTCTTGACCATATACTGAGTCAAAAAAAGAAATCAAAGGGGAATTTAAAAACTATTCAATTAAAAATGAAACACAGCATACAAAAATTTATTGGATGCAAAAAAAAATCACTATTTTTAACAAGGAGTTAAAGACATGGGAGAAGTGTTCCTCTTATCAGATAGAGAATTTGAAATTGCAGGGCCTCCCCTGGTGGCGCAGAAGTTGAGCACTGGGCTGCGATGCTGCCCGCAGTTTCTGCAGCGCCCGTTTGATCCCTGGCCACCTGCGAGGGTCCCACATGGCACGACAGACCTCTCCTGCCGTGCCCGCTGCTCCCCTCAGCAGTGTATTTTGTCAGTCTCCCTGTTCTGTTCCCCACTCTGGCTCTGGTGAATTCTTCACCCTCATGTGCTTCTGACTGTACCCAGTGCTTGTATAAATAAATAAATCTTTAAAAAAAAAAAAGAATTTAAAATTGCAGTGACAAACTCAAAGAAATGGTAAAATACTGAAAAATCACAGAAAAACAAATCAACAAACAAAAAAATAGAAAATAATAAGATGACAATGGAGATTCAGGATATAAAAAGGGAAATAAAAGAGATGAAAACTTCAGGAGAAAGTTACAGAAGTAGAATGGAACAAATGGAAGAA
The DNA here is from genome assembly GCF_964194135.1 of Talpa europaea. NCBI lineage: Eukaryota > Metazoa > Chordata > Mammalia > Eulipotyphla > Talpidae > Talpa > Talpa europaea. The sequence continues at coordinate 43,078,690 of NC_140080.1, read as the reverse complement.
TTAGTCAGTGTACTTGAAGGTGTGACTGTTGAGAGAGCCGGTAGAAAAGGAAAGAATGAAAAGAAGTTTTAAAGAAGTGAAGAAATACTTCAAGAATTATACAACTCCATGAGGAAAAAAACATAAGAATAATAGGTCTATCAGAGAGGAAGGGAGAGAGAAAGGAACAGATGTATTTAAAGAAATTATGGAGGAAAACTTCCTGAACCAGAGAAGAAAAGAGATGTACAAATTCAGGAAGCTAAATGAACCCCAGTTACCTTAACAAAACAATCTTAAACCCCAGTTACCTTAAACAAAACACTACTTAAACATATAGTAGTGACACTTTCAAGAGTTCAAGTCAGAGAAAGAATATTGAAGCTGGCAAGGGGAAAGAAGTAGACGACATGTAAAGTTACCCCAATCAGGTTAACATAGCACATCTCTGAAGAAACAAGGAGAGAATGGAATGACGCCTTCCAAATATTTAAAGACTAAAAACAGTCAGCCAATCATACTCTGCTCTGCAAAGCTCTCCTTCAGATACGAGGGAGAAATAAAGGCCTTTTCAGATACAGAGAAACTCAAGGAGTGAGTCTGCAAACACTACACCACCTCTTCAAGAAATATTGAAGGGAGCTCATGTTTTTAAACTGAAAAGAGTAACACACTCAAGAAATTGAGAAAGGAAATAGATTGACCTACAAAAATTAACAATAAAATAGCAACAACAGACTTTCATATATTAATAATCACTCTAAACAAAAATGGACTAAACTCATCAATTAAAAGACATGGAGTATCTAGTTGGATTAGGAAACAATACAATCTTCTGCTGTCTCCAGGAGACACACCAAAACTCCAAAAACAAACACAGACTCAAAGAAAGGAATGGAAAACAATCCTACAAGTAAATGGGACACAAAAGAAGGCAGGGACAGATGACTTATGAGAGACAGTAGATTTTCAGTAGTTATTTTTAAAAATAACTAACAAGAGACTTGGAGGGACATTGTATAATAATTAAGGGAACAATATTTCAGGAAGACATCATCAATGTATGCTCACTAAATAAAGGAGCAACAAATTGTATTAAGCAACTAAATGAGACTCTGAAAATAGACATTGGAAAAAAACACTTGTGGCAGGGGAATTTAACACTCCATCTTCACCAACAGACAGATCAAATAGATAAAAAAAAATAAATAAATAAGCAGGGACACAAAAGCCTTAAACAAACAATTAGATTGCATAGAACTCATAGACATTTAGGGCTGTCACACCCCTCCCCCCAAAGAATTAAATAAACATTTTTTTTCAAATGCACATGGGACATTCTCCAGAATAGACAACATTCTGGGTCACAAAACAAGTACCAACAAATTCACAAAGATTGAAGTACATTTCTTGGACCATAAAGGCATCAAACTAGAAATCAACTATCAAAGGAAAGCAGGGGAATCTTTAGCACATGAGACTGAATAACACACAGTTGAAAGACTACTGGGTCAGTGAAGAAATAAAGAAAAAATACCTTCAGACTAATGATAACAAGGACACAACCATTCAAAGCTTAAGGGATACAGTAAAAGCAGTAATAAGTAAACTTAAGGGATACAGCAAAAGCAGTAATAAGAGTAATAAAACTCAATGTACAAGCACACATCAAGAAACAAGAGCTAAAATTATTCTTTCTCATATTGAAAATGAGAAATGAAGAAAAAACAAATCCTCAAGTCTAGAAGAAAAAAATTATAAAAATCAAAGGAGAGAGATGGGCGGAGCAACATGGCGGCGAGGAGACGCTGCGAGTAAGATCTCCCATTAAAAAAAGTTAATAGGGAGGAAAAGCGGCAGGTCCCAGTGAGAACTGGGACACGGAAGATAAACGGGTGACTCCAGCAAACTGCCCGAAGAAGAAAGTGGCCATAAAAGAGGACCAGAAGGGAGGAAAGCGCAAAACCCTGCTCCCCACCCCCGCCCACAGAGCCGGCACTCTCAGACCTGCAGAGAGGAGGGAAACAACAAACTAAAAGGAACAACAAGAACAAACTACACAGCAAGCGGGACTGTGAGTGGAAAGGAACTATTTCAGCCACCACACCCCGTGAACGGGAGCTGTGGGGAATCCTGCAGGATCCACCGCAGCGGTGAGCTCCAGGCGCCATTAAAGAGAGACCCCGCCCCCCAGGAGGAGGCCAGCACCAGCACACAGCCCCGGGGCCACCCGGTAAGCTTGCACAGAAAAGTGGCTCGCTGGAAAACCAGACGCGGATCGGGATCGGGATTGCGCGGAAAAGCGACGCAGACCAGAATCGGGATCGCAGGGAAAAGCAGTGCGGTTGAAAAGCAAGCGCAGGTCCCAGCGCCTGCGACCTAGGCTTGCAGGAAGACGCGCGGAGGCCCTCACTGAGTGAGCAGGAACCAGGAGCCCAGGCACGGGAGCGGGATTCAAAAGGCGCCATTCCCGGGCCTCCCCGGTGGCGCAGTGGTTGAGCGCTGGGTTGCGAAGCTCCCTGCAGCCTCTGCGGTGCCGGTTCAATCCCCGGCTGCTTCCCGGCCACCGGAGGAGGGTCCCACATGGCGCGCAGACCTCTCCTGCCGCCCGCTGCTCCCCTCAGCAGTGTACTTCGGTCCTTCTGCCTGTTCTGCTCCCCGCTCTGGCTCTGGTGAATTCTCTCACCCTCCCGCGCTTCTGACTGTACCCAGTGCTTGTATAAACAAACAAACAAATAAATAAAATACGTGCCTCTTTAAAAAAAAAAAAAAAAAAAGGCGCCATTCCCGCGCCACTGAACTGGGCTACAGCCCACGTCCTGGAACTGAGAGCTTTGGAACTGAGACCCGGGGCATGAAATTAGGGGCGTGGGTTCCCCACGACGGTGGGGCACAAGGCAGACACAGCACCCCAAAGACGTTGAGGTTTACCCTACCATTCCCACTCTGTTCCCAGTCCCACGGGGTGGAAAATCAGCTCCCCAAGGGCTCCAGGAGAGATCTCTGGCGCCACCTAGCGACTTGAAGCCAGCAGAGGCTCCTGGAGGAGCCAGTGGCTGGGGAGTTAGCCCACGCCGGGCCTCTTCCGACCAGTAGTTTGAGCCCACAGGGGGAGCGAGCACCCACAGCCGGGGCAGACTAGGCGCGCAGAAGAGTGTGCCTGAGACTGGACGCACAGGGAGTGTGTCCCACATCACCATTTTAGAACAGGGACATTTCTTCAGTAAAGACTACATTTCTTCAGTAAAGAAGGCTTCCTCAGGAGCCAGAGGTGAGCGGGGGACGACCGCCCACGCCGGACCCCCTCTGGCCTGCAGTCCAAGCCCAGAGGGGGAGCAGGAAACCACCGCCGGGGCAGACCAGGCGCACAGGGGAGTGTGTCCTCACATTGGCATTTTAGAACAGGGACCTTTCTCCAGTAAAGACTGCTTGAAACTGACATATGGCTCCAGGAGGAACCAGAGGGGAGCAGAGAAGCGCGCCCAAGATGCCGGCCAGTCCCAACAACACACTGTCCCAACGCATACGCAAATTAGAAAACAGACAGTAGGGAGTAGAAGAACCACACGCAACCTAGCAACTCCCCAGGGAAAAAGCACACCACAAAAAGAAAACCAGCCCCCAGATTGCAACGACAGTAACTTGGAAGAACTTCTGAGCCTTCCAGAAAGAGAATTTAAACTTGCCGTGATTAAAAAACTGACAGAAGACATAAAGGAAAACAATGATAAGGGAAAAATAATCAACGATCAGAAGAATGCAATCGAGTCCCTAGAGAGGGAAAACAATGGTCAGAAGAATGAAATTGAGTCCCTAAAGAGGGAAGTAAAAGAAATGCAGGAGATCAAAGAATTAATGGAAGAACTAAAGAATTCTGGAAAAAGCAATGAAAGCAGAATAGATGAAATGGAAGAACGAATAAGTACTCTTGAAGACACAGAAATAAAAAGAACCAAAACAGAAAAGGAAAGAGAAGTACGAAGGAAAAAGAACGAAGAAAGACTTCGGGAACTATCTGACTCCATGAGGAAAGGAAATATAAGAGTTATAGGAATACCAGAAGGAGAGGAGAGAGATGTAGGAACAGAGAAAATATTCAAAGAGATAATTGAAGAGAACTTCCCAAATGTGAAGAAGGAGCTGAAAATTGATATACAAGAAGCAAGAAAAACACCAAACTTCCACGACGAAAGGAAAAATACAGCAAGACACATAATAGTAAAGCTCCCAAGAATCCAGGACAAGGAAAAAATAATGAAGCTGGCAAGAGGGAAGAAACAGATAACATTCAAAGGAAAGCCAATCAGGCTGACATCAGACTTCTCCGAAGAAACACTACGGGCAAGGAGAGAGTGGAGGGACATAGTCAACAGACTCCAAGAAAACAGATGCCAACCAAGAATACTCTATCCCGCAAAGCTCTCCTTCCTCTTTGAAGAAAGAATATGGACCTTCCCAGACAAACAGAAACTCCAGAATTTCATTGCAACTAAACCCCCACTCCAAAAAATACTACAAGGAGTCCTAAAGCCAGAACCTCAGAGGGACGAATAACAATGAAAGAAGGCCAAAAAAAAAAAAAGTTATTAAAAGAATAAATAAATAAAATCAAAGGAAAGACAAACACAATGGCAAATACAGATGTTAACATATCAATATTAACTCTAAATGTAAATGGACTAAACTCTTCAATAAAAAGACACAGAGTTGCAGCCTGGATTAAGAAACAAAACCCAACCTTTTGCTGTCTCCAGGAAACACATTTAGCTACAAAAGATAAAAATAGGCTCAAAGTTAAAGGATGGAAAACAATCCTACAAGCAAATGGACCAAAAAAGAAAGCAGGAACAGCTATACTTATATCAGATAAAACAGATTTCAAACTCAAAAAGATAAAAAGAGACCCCAATGGTCACTACATTATGATCAAGGGGACAATACTTCAAGAAGAAATAACACTCATTAACATATACTCACCAAACGAAGGAGCACCAAAATATATCAGACAACTGTTGTCCTCTCTGAAAACAGACATCAGAGAAAACACATACGTAGTGGGAGACTTCAACACACCACTATCAACAATGGATAGATCAACAAGACAAAAAATAAGTAAAGAAAACAAAGCTCTAAATAAGGACCTAGAGCAATTGGGCTTAACAGACATCTATAGAACACTAAACCCCAAAAAAACGGAGTACACATTTTTCTCAAGCGCACACGGATCATTCTCCAGGATCGATCACATACTGGGGCACAAGACAAACATCAACAGATACACCAAGATTGAAATCATATCAACCATCTTTTCTGACCATGAAGGCATCAAACTAGAACTAAACCATAAAAAGAAGGCAAGGAACTTTCCTACCTCATGGAGATTAAAAACCACACTACTGGAAGACCACTGGACTAATGAGGAGATCAAAGAAGAAATTAAAAAATTTTTTGAATTGAACAACAAGGAGGACACCAATATCCTAAATGTATGGGATGCAGCAAAAGCAGTAATAAGAGGAAAATATATAGCAATAGAAGCTCACATCAAGAAACAAGAAAGAACGCAAAGAAACAACCTAATCTCGAAGCTCAAAGATCTAGAAAAAGAACAAAAAAAAAAACCCCAAAACCAGTAGAAGAAAATAATAAAAACCAAAGCAGAAATAAATGAAATTGAAACTAAAAAAACAATCTAAAAGATCAATGAAACCAAGAGCTGGTTCTTTGAAAAAATCAATAAAATAGACAAACCCCTAGCCAGGCTCACAAAGGAAAAAAGGGAGAAAGCACAAATAAACAGGATCATCAATGAAAGAGGAGAAATCACAACGGACACAGCAGAAATCAAAAGAATAATCAGTAACTACTATGAACAGTTATATGGAAACAAGTTTAACAATCTAGAGGAGATGGACAAATTCCTACAACTCTACAATCACCCAAATCTAGATAAAGAAGAAATAGAACACCTAAACAGACCAATTACAATTAGCGAAATTGAAATGGTAATCAAAAACCTCCCCAAAAACAAAAGCCCAGGACCTGATGGATTTACAAATGAATTCTACCAAACATTCAGAGACGAATTAGTGCCTATCCTTCACAAACTCTTCCAAAAAATTGAGAAGGAAGGGACAATACCAAACACGTTCTATGAAGCCAACATTACACTAATACCAAAACCGAACAAGGACAACACAAAAAAGGAAAACTACAGGCCAATCTCCCTAATGAACACTGATGCAAAAATCCTCAATAAAATTTTAGCCATCAGAATCCAACAATGTATCCATAAGATAATTCACCACGACCAAGTAGGATTCATTCCAGGGACACAAGGATGGTTTAACATCAGAAAATCAATCAACGTTATCCAACACATCAACAAAAAGAAATATAAAAACCATATGATAATATCAATAGATGCTGAGAAAGCTTTCGACAAAGTGCAACACCCATTCATGATAAAAGCCCTTGAAATTCTTGGGATACAAGGAACATACCTCAACATCATAAAGGCCATCTATGACAAGCCAACAGCCAGTATCATTCTCAATGGTGAAAAGCTGAAAGCAATTCCATTAAGATCTGGAACAAGACAAGGATGTCCACTCTCACCACTGCTTTTCAATATAATACTGGAAGTCCTAGCCAGGGCAATAAGACAAGAGAAAGACATCCAAGGAATCCAAATAGGAAAAGAAGAAGTCAAACTATCACTATTTGCAGACGATATGATATTATACATAGAGAACCCCAAAAACTCCACAGAAAAGCTAATTCAACTCATCAATCAGTTCAGCAAAGTGGCAGGATACAAAATCAACACGCAAAAGTCAGTAGCCTTCCTATACACAAACAATAAATCTGAAGAAGAAGAAATCAAAAAAAACACCCTTTTTATTATCGAAACAAAAAAAATCAAATATTTGGGAATAAATCTAACAAAAGAGGTAAAGGACCTATACAAAGAAAACTATAAAACACTGTTAAAAGAAATAGAAGAAGACACAAAGAAATGGAGAGACATCCCCTGCTTATGGATTGGAAGAATAAACATTATTAAAATGGCCATCCTTCCAAAAGCAATATACAGATTCAATGCTATTCCAATGAAAATTTCAATGTCATTCTTCAAAGAAATAGAACAATTATTGATGAAATTCATATGGAATCACAAAAAAACCCGAATAGCCAAAGCTCTCCTGAAAAAAAAAAGAAGGGAATGGAGGCATCACACTCCCAGACTTCAAACTATACTACAAAGCCATAATCATCAAAACTGCATGGTATTGGAACAAGAACAGACATACAGACCAATGGAATCGAATAGAAAATCCAGAAATAAACCCACAGATTTATGGTCAACTAATCTTTGACAAAGGAGCAAACAATATGCATTGGAGCAAAGAAAGTTTGTTCAATAAATGGTGCTGGGAAAACTGGGTCGCTACATGCAAAAGAATGAAGCTTGACCACTACCTCACACCATACACAAAATCAACTCAAAATGGATTAAAGAACTAGACATAAGACCTGAAACCATAAAATATATAGAAGGAAATATAGGCAAAACACTACGTGATTTGCACATCAAAGACATCTTTACAGACACATCACCCAAAGCAGTGATAGTGAAGGCAAAGATAAACAGCTGGGACTACATCAAATTAAAGAGCTTTTGCACAGCAAAAGAGACAATAACAAAAACAAAGAGAAACCCCACTGACTGGGAGAACATTTTTGCACCCAACACTAATGATAAAGGACTGATCACAAAAATCTGCAAAGAGTTGATGAGACTCAACAACAACAAAGAAAATAATCCAGTCAAAAAATGGGCAGAAGAGCTAAAAAGAAACTTCTCTGAAGAGGAAATGCAAATGGCCAACAGGCATATGAAAAAATGTTCAACATCACTTGTCATCAGGGAAATGCAAATCAAAACTACCATGAGATACCATCTTACACCAGTGAGAATGGCACATATTAAAAAAACTAGCAACAACAAATGTTGGCGAGGGTGTGGAGAAAAAGGAACTCTTCTGCACTGTTGGTGGGAGTGCAAACTGGTCCAACCACTGTGGAAAGCTGTGTGGAGATTTCTGGACCTACTAAACATAGAGCTTCCATATGATCCAGCAATCCCACTCCTAGGTATTTACCCAAAGGACACAGAAACATCAATTCCAAAGAACACCTGCACCCCTATGTTTATAGCAGCACTGTTTACAATAGCTAAGCTTTGGAAACAACCCAAATGCCCAAAAATAGATGACTGGATCAAGAAGATGTGGTACAGATATACCATGGAATATTACTCAGCATTCAAAAAAGATAAACACATGCAATTTGCAGCAACATGGATCGCGCTGGAAGGGATCATGCTCAGCGAAATAAGCCAAAAAGAAAAAGAAAAATACCTGATGGTCTCACTCATAGCAGGAATCTAGAAAACTTAAATAAGGGACCAGGAAAATGAATATAAGAAAGTGAAAATCAAAATCAACAAAAAACTATGAACCAGAGACACTTTTAGGGGGGCGGGGGCGGGAGGGGAGGGATTGGGGTCAGAATGGGGGGGCTGCAATTGTATGGGGAATATAACAATAAAATTTATAAAAAAAAAAAAAAAAAAAAGAAAGTGAAAATCAAAATCAACAAAAAACTATGAACCAGAGACACTTTTAGGGGGGCGGTGGCGGGAGGGGAGGGATTGGGGTCAGAATGGGGGGGGGCTGCAATTGTATGGGGAATATAAAAATAAAATTTATTATTTATAAAAAAAATAAATTAAAAAAACAAAAAAGGAGAAAAAGTTAAATAGAAATAAAAGACAGTATAAAATCTGATTCTTTAAAAATATAAACAAAATAGACAGACTTCTAGAAAGGCTTGCTACAAAAATAAGGGTGAAAACTCAAATAAATAAAATCAAAAATGATTTGCACCCAACACTAATGATAAAGGACTGATCACAAAAATCTGCAAAGAGCTGATGAGACTCAACAACAACAAAGAAAATAATCCAGTCAAAAAATGGGCAGAAGAGCTTAAAAGAAACTTCTCTGAAGAGGAAATGCAAATGGCCAACAGGCATATGAAAAAATGTTCAACATCACTTGTCATCAGGGAAATGCAAATCAAAACTACCATGAGATACCATCTTACACCAGTGAGAATGGCACATATTAAAAAAACTAGCAACAACAAATGTTGGCGAGGGTGTGGAGAAAAAGGAACTCTTCTGCACTGTTGGTGGGAGTGCAAACTGGTCCAACCACTGTGGAAAGCTGTGTGGAGATTTCTGGACCTACTAAACATAGAGCTTCCATATGACCCAGCAATTCCACTCCTAGGTATTTACCCAAAGGACACAGAAACATCAATTTCAAAGAACACCTGCACCCCTATGTTTATAGCAGCACTGTTTACAATAGCTAAGCTTTGGAAACAACCCAAATGCCCAAAAATAGATGACTGGATCAAGAAGATGTGGTACATATATACCATGGAATATTACTCAGCATTCAAAAAAGATAAACACATGCAATTTGCTGCAACATGGATGGCGCTGGAAGGGATCATGCTCAGCGAAATAAGCCAAAAAGAAAAAGAAAAATACCGGATGGTCTCACTCATAGCAGGAATCTAGAAAACTTAAATAAGGGACCAGGAAAATGAATAACTATAAGAAAGTGAAAATCAAAATCAACAAAAAACTATGAACCAGAGACACTTTTAGGGGGGCGGGGGCGGGAGGGGGAGGGATTGGGGTCAGAATGGGGGGCTGCAATTGTATGGGGAATATAACAATAAAATTTATAAAAAAAAAAAAAATAAAATCAAAAATGATAGAGAAGAAATTATAACCAACAATGCAGAAATTGAGAGGATAATCAGAGATTACCATGAATATATACTTGCTAATATGTGTAATAACCAAGTAGAGATGGGCAAGTTCTTAGAATTGTACAATTATCCAAGACAAAATAGGGACCAAGCAGAAATCCTGAACAAAATAATCACATGCAAGAAAACTAAATCAAAATTCTCCCAAAAATCAAAAAAGTCCAGGACTAGATGGCTTCGCAAATGTATTCTACCAAACCTTCAAAGATGAACAAACACCTAGCTTACTAAACACCTCCAAAAAATAAAAAAGGAACACTTCCAAACACATTTTATGAGGCCAATATTACACTAATACCAATACTAGAGACACAAAAAAGAAAACTACAAATCAATTCCCTAAATGAAAACAAATGCAAAAATCATAACAACATGAATCCACCAAATGCATTAAAATGATCATACTCCATCACCAAGCGTGATTCATACTAGGGACCCACTGGTGGAAAAGATCCAACATCCCTGTATGATGAAAAGCATCAAAAATTTGGAGATGAACAGAACAACAATAACAGTGACATTTATGAGAAATCTACACCTAATATCACTCTTAAAGGTGAAAAAGTGAAAGTTTTTCTGCTAACATCAGGTATAAGACAATGATTTCACTCTCACCACCTCTATTCAACGTAATAGTTTAAACCCTTGCTAAAAATTAGACAAGAGAAAGATATAAAAAGGAATCCAGATTGGGAAAGAAGTGAAAGTATTATTATTTCCAGATAATATGTTAATAGTCAGAGACAGTCCTGAAGACTCCATGGAAAACCAATCAAAACAATCAGTTTAGCAAAGTGGCATGGTATAAAACCAACACAAAAATCAGTGGCCCTGCTATATATAATGAGATGAAAGAGTAAGAAATTAAGGAGGAGATCCCATTTACAATCACAACAAAAATTAAGTTAAATAATCAGGAGTAACCTAACAAAGGAGGTAAAAGACCTATATTAAAAAAAGCTATAAGACATTATCAAAAGAAATAGAAGACACAAAGAAATTGAAAAATATTACTCGCTCATGGATTGGAAGAATCAACATCATCAAAAAGGCTATCCTATACAAAGCAATATACAGAGTCAATGCAATCTCAATGAAAAGTTCAATGGCATTTTTTTGAAGAAAAACACTCCTGAAACTTATATGGAATAAAAAAGACCCAAAATAGCAATGCAATTCTGACAAAAAAGAAAGAAAATGGAGGTATCACACTTCCAGACTTCAAACTATATTATAAAACCATAATAATCAAAACAGTGGTGCTGGAGAAAAACAGACATGCAGAGCAATGGAATAAAATTGAAAGTCCAGAAATAAAACCACATATATATGGTAAACTAATCTATGGCAAAAGGACCAAAAACATACACTAGAACAAGGATAAATGGTGTTGGGAAAACTGGACAGCTGCATGTAAAACAATGAAGCTAGACCACTATTTTACACCATACACAAAAATCAATTCAAAATAGATGAAAGACCTGGATATAAGGCCTGAAACCATAAGATACACAGAAGAAGACATAGGCAAAATACTTCACAACATCAGTGATGTCTAGAGATTCATCCCCAACAGCAAGGAAAACAAAAGTATACATAAACAACCGGGACTACATCATACTAAAAAGCTTCTGCACAGTGAAAGAAACCCTAACAACACAAAATGACACTCTACTGAATGAGAGAAAATATTTCCATATCATACATCTACTGATATACAAGAGCTATAAAAACCTCATACAACTCAACAAAAGGGAAAAAAAATAACCTATTCAAAAAAGTGGGCAAAAGAGCTAAACAGGCACTTATCCAAAGAAGACAGGCAGATGGTCAACAGTCACATGTATAAATGTTCATCATCACTTATTATGATGGAATGCAAATCAAAACCACAATGAGATGCCATCTCACACCTGTGAGAATGGCCCATATCAAAAAGACTGTAAACAACAAGTGCTGGTTAGGGTGTGGAAAAAAAGGAATTTTCCTGTGCTGTTGGTAGGATTACAGACTTGTCCAGCCTTTATGGAAAGTAGTATGGAAGTGTAACAAAACAAAAATGGATCTGCCATATGACCCAGTCACTTCACTCCTAGGGATCTACCTGAAAAAAATCAAAGACACTAATTCAAAAGAAACTTGCTTTCCTTATTTATTGCTGCACTATTTATAATATCCAAACCATGGAAACAACGTAACAGCCCAAAAACAAATGAGTGGCTCAAGAAGATGTAATATATATATACATAATGGTGATTATAAAAAGATAAAATCATGTCATTTTTAGCAACATGCATGGAACTGGAAGGGATAATGCTAAATGAAGTAATTCAGGAGAAAGGTAAGTACTGGTTGGTATCACTAACATATCACTAATGGTGTCACTAATAGCATATAGCATTGCTAAACTAAGGATCAGATAAACACAAACTTAACCTTTGAAAGCTTACTATAGAACTGAAGCATCCAGACTGGGTAGCAGGTGTGGGGGGAGTAAAGAACAAAGAGAGAAGGAAGTACAGTGGACTATAGTGGTGAACTACAGGTGATTTGGTGATGGTTACACTATAGTAGCAATACTTGATAGGTATAATATCCTCATATTATATCAATTAAAAAATAAATTCTTTTTTTTTTTAGTTTTTGGAATGTTTTATTTCATAGTTCATAAAAAAAGTATATGTACAGTGACTCAAAGTTAATAGGCAGGCGTTAATCACAAATGGATGAAACAGAAGTCTTCAAACTCTACTGTGGAAGCATATTTAATGCACACTATTTAATATCATGCCTAATTTTAGTATGCAAAATTGCATAGTAAAACAAGTTCTGGGTTTTACATCAGACTACATATATATATAAAATAAGTGTGGACAAATTTTAAGATTAATAAGCAATTTCAAGCTGCTTATATTTAAGTAGAGTGAAGTTTCACTATTAAAAATATATAATGTTAAGCTAAAAAGGCAGATCTTTAAGGGATCTTCTTGTCCCATGCTCACACATTTGTAATGGAGTCCAAATTTCCCTTTTAATAGTTACCCTTCAAATGACAGCAGCTATGCATGGCGGGTCCTATGCATCTCACCCATCTCCTTTATCTCAGCCTTCTCATATTTTGGTATTCTATTTCTTCTGGAAATAACCAGCACAACAATTCCTGCAATAACTGCTACAGTCACAACTACAATGACAGCAATAATACCAGCCTGTAGACCCTGCATTGTGAATTCTGGTGGTTTTTCATCTATATAGTAAATGAAAGCTTTACTAGCATCCAGATCTAGTTGTTCCCCATGTACTTTTAGGTCCAATTTTTTGGAAAGGAACAAAGATTCATCTTTAACATCTTTTTCAATGTAATAAGCCACATCAACGATATCCACCTCACCATGAGTTTTTTGAGAAGCATTTTGCATCAGGTCAATAGTGATAACATCATTCTCATACTCAATATTTGTGATATATTTTTGATCCAGTTGATAACGAGTTGAGATTACCTCCTTGAATGCAGTCCTCAAACTTTCTAGATCAAAGGGTTTTTCTCTTGCTTTGTGTTTTAATTCAATCATGATCCAGAAGGTTCTCACAGGTTCAGAGCAGGTTATTTCACTGTCCTTATCGGTTCTTCTGACTCCGGCAGTGTTCACACACCAGCCGGTGGAGGTGCCATTGCACTGCTTGGCTTTAAAGAGCCCTTTGTCATCACAGTCAGGGTCATAGAGCCCGTCGTTATTCTGGATAGCTCCCTCAGGTTTCACTCTCCTCCCAGACTTTGAGCCAGTCATTTCTGCCTTCATCACCAAACATTTGGCAGCCAGTTTTGAGCAGCTGACGGTAGTTTGTGAACCAATTGAAGTACACTGGCATTCATTCCCGATCTTAGTGCAGTTTGTAGTCAGTTTATAGTTTTCACAGTTACAATCGTTCTGAGCCGCCGCCGTCAGCGCCGCGAGCAGGAGGCCGAGCGCGAGGGTCTGGGGGCGCGCCATGCTGCGGAGCCGAGGAGAGCGCGCGCGCGCGGGCCGGGGCGCGGGAGGGCGCGGCTCCACGGAGTCAGGGCGGCCGGGGGCGCGGGACCAGGACGCGCGGGTCGGCGGGGCCGAGGGCCGCGGCGGGGTGCTGGCGGCCCGGGCCGTTGGTGCGAGCGGGTCGAGGTCGCTGCGGGATCTGGGCGCGGGGCGCGGCGGAGCAGACCTGGACGCCCTGGCGGCCCCGCCCCCGGCCCCCGCGCGCCAAAAAATAAATTCTTTTATTTAATTTTTTTTTTTTGCATGTGGTCCCAGCAACATTTATTGAACAGACTATCCTTGTTATATTGCATATTCTTTGCTCCTTTGTCATAGATTAGTTGTCCATATATGTGTGGCTTCATTTCTGGGGTTTCAGTTCAATTCCATTGGTCTGTGTGTGTATGTTTTTGTTCTGCTACCATACTGTCTTAATTATGGCTTTGTAGTGTAGTTTGAAGTCTGGCCTACATCACACCATAGACAAAAATCAACTCAAAATGGATAAAAGACTTGAACATATGACCTGAAACCATAAAATATATAGAAGACTATCACTCCATGACATATACCTCAGAAACATCTTTGAGGACTCATCTCCAGAAGCAAAGAAAGTGAAGGACAAGATGCATAGCTGGGACTACATCAAACTAAAAAGCTTCTGTACAGCCAAAGATACATTAACCAAAACAAATAAGATACCCAATTGACTGGGAGAAAATATTTGCCCTCCATACAGCTGATAAGGGACTGATTTCAAGGACCCACAACAAGCTCACATGACTTAACAAAACATAGCAAACAACCTAGTCAAAAAAATGGGCAAAAGAGCTAAAAAGACACTTCTCCAAAGAGGAAATACAAATTACTAACAGATATATGAAAAAAATGCTCAACAAAACTTATAATCAGGGAAATGCAAGTTAAAATCATAATGAGGTAACACCTTGCACCAGTGAGAATGGCACATATTAAAAACAAACAAACAAACAAACAGGGCCTCCCCTGGTGGCGCAGGCAGTTGAGCCCAGAGCTATGAAGCTGTCCATAGCCTCTGCAGCACCGGTTCAATTCCCAGGCAGTCAGCGAGAATCCCACGTGGCGCAGCAGATCTCTCCTGTCACGCCCGCTGCTCCCCTCAGCAGTGTATTTCAGTCAGTGTTCCTGTTCTGTTCCCTGCTTTGTCTCTGATAAATCCTCTCACCCTCCCGCACATCTGGCCTATACCCTGTTTCTTGTATGCATGAATAAATAAATCTTTAAAAAAAAAAAAACACAGCAATAACAAATGGTAGCATGGATGTGGAGAAAAAGGAACCCTCTTACAACTCTGGTGGGAATGCAAACTGATCCAACCACTATGGAAAATTGTGTGGAAGAGCCTCAAACTACTAAAAATGGAACTACCATATCACCCAGTGATTCCACTCATAGGAATCTACCCAAAGAACACAAAAACATTAATCCAAAAGGAAACCTGCACTATGTTTACTGCAGCACTGCTTGCACTAAGATACGGAGACAATCTAAATGCCCAAAAACAGAGGGCTGAATCAAGAAGATATGGTAAATATACAGAAGGAATACTATTCCACAATCAAAAAAGATAAATCATGCCATTCACAGCAACATGGATGGAGCTGGAAGGGATTATGCTTAGTGAAATAAGTCAGAAGGAAAAGGAAAAATATGGGGTGGTTTCACTTAAAGGAGGAATATAGGGGAATGAAACAAGGGATCAGGGAAAAAAGACAAAACTAGCAGGCAAACTATAAATCAGAGACATTCAGAGGCAAGGTGGAGGGAGAGGGATCAAAACAGTGGTGAGAAGAGCTCAAGAGACTATGGCGATGGTTCAGGGTGACCTGGTGGTTGGAATTTTATGGGGACTACAACTGAGAGGAGAAATAAAACATTATACAAAAATGGAAAATGATGTAAAATACATGTGTGTTAAAATAAAATTTAATTTTTAAAAAAAAAAAGAAGAATATCTCAAATAAACAACACAATTTTAAGCCTCTTGGAAGTAAAAATAGAACACACTAAGGTCAAAATTAGCAGAAGGAAGTAAATAATAAAGATTAGAGCAGAAATAAATCAAATAGAAATGAAATAGAAAAATCAACAAAACTGAGAGTTGGCTTTTTTAAGATAAAGTCACCAACCTCTTAGCTAGACTAACAAAGAAAAAAGAGAGAACATTCAATAAGTAAAGTTACAAATGAAAGATGAGACACTACAATAGATGGCCAAGAAATAAAAAGGATCATATGGGGTTACTATAACAAGTATATTTCAACAAACAAGATAACCTAAATGAATAAAATTCCTTCAAACTCACAACCTATTAAGATTGAATCAAAGAGTAATAGAATGCTTGAATAATGAAAAGAAATTTGAAACAGTAATCAAAATTTCCAATAAAGAAAAGCAGGCATGGATGGCTTCATGGATTAATTATACCATATGTTTAAATAAATATTAAAACCAATCCTTCTTACTTTATTTTAAAATAGAAGAGGGCCTCCCCCGTGGTGCAGTGTTTGGGCGCTGGGTTGCGAGGCTGCCGGCAGCCTCTGCAGCACCGGTTTGATCGCTGGCCTATGGGTGTGGGTCCCACATGGCGTGCAGACTTCTCTTGCCACCCCCTGCTTCCCTCAGCAGTGTGCCTCGTCAGTCTGCCTATTCTGCTCTCCACTCTGGCTCTGGTGGGTTCTCTCACCCTCCCCGCGCTTCTGACTGTACCCAGTGCTTGTGTAAATAGATGAATAAATCTTAAAAAAAAAAAGAATGATATTAAAAAAAAATAAATAAATAAAAAATAGAAGAGGACCCACTTCCAAGTTCACTTCATGAGGCCAGCATAACTGATACCAAAATCAAAGATGCTGCAAGAAAGTAAAACTACAGATAGGTCATCAACATGGCAAGGAAACGCTGCGAGTAAGACCGCCAATAAAAAAAAAAAAGTTAATAGGGAAGAAAAGCGGCAGGTCCCTGAGAGAACTGGGACACAGAAGATAAACAGGCGACTCTGGCAAACTGCCCGAAGAAGAAAGTTGCCATAAAAGAGGATCAGAAGGGAGGAAAGCTCAGAACCCTGCTCCCCTCCCCCACCCACAGAGTCGGCACTCTCTGAACAACAGAAAGGAAGAAGAAAAAAAACTAAAACAACCAACAAGAACAAACTACGCATCAAGAGGGACTGTGAGTGAAAAGGAACTATTTCAGCCATCGCACCCTGTGAACTGGAACTGTGGAGAACCATGCAGGATTCACTGCAGAGGTGAGTGAACGGCTCTGGGTGCCATTGGAGAAAAATATAGACTCCCAGGAGACCTGCAAATAGCCCAAGGCCAGCCGGAAAGCTTGTGTGGAAAAGCGGCATGCTTGAAAAGTGTACAGGGATCAGGGCTGCCCTGGTCCCCACGCCTGCAACTTAGGCTTGCGGGGAGACACGCAAGGGCCCTCATTGAGGTGAATGTCCCTCACTGAATAATCAGAAACCAGGTGCCCAGACCCGGGAGCAGGGTGCAAAAGGTGCCATTTCTGCGGACACTGAACTGGGCTACAGCCCGCGTCCTGGACCTGAGGACTTTGGGAACTGAGACCCGGGGCATGAAATTCAGGGTGTGGGATCCCCACGACGGTGGGGCACAAGGCAGACACAGCATCCCCACGCCGCTGAGGCTCTCCACGTCACTCCCACTCTGTTCCCCCGACCCACGGGCTTGAAAACAGTTCCCGAAGGACACTGGGAAAGATGTCTGGCGCCACCTAGCGACCAGAAAAAAAATCACCAACACCCTATAGTTGGAAACCAGGGATCACAAAAGCACCCTCAGGCGCTGAGAGAGGGTGGGCCGTGAAAACGGGGGTAAGGAGGGAAATAAGGCATAGAGCAAGACCCCATCCTCGAACTTAGAGCTAGGCACAGGATCCGGGGCATGTGACCCACCATAGCAGCGGGCACTGCACAGGGTGAAAGCCAGCATTTTGGATCTGATAGCCCTGGAACTGAGACCTAGAGAGCAGACTTCAGGGCGTGGAATCCATACAGATGTGGGCACAACACCTGGTGAACACAGGGCAGACACAGCACCTGACTTGACTAAGAGCCCCTGGGTTGAGGTGCTTCCCTGTGCCCCCCCTCCACTACTCAGAGAACCACTGGGAAAAAGCACAGATCAGCAAGTACAGGTCTCTGACGCCACCGCGTGACCAGAACTAAATCACCAACTAGCTGATCCCTATTGGAACTGAGTAAATACAGAGGGCGGGAACTGTAAGGGACAGAGCCCAGCAACACAGCATCAACACCATGGTGGAGTTTGGGCCTACCAGTGCTGGTCTCAGTCTGGTAAACAGTTTCTGACACCCCTAAAGGAGCACTCCAAAGAGATGCCCACCAACACCAGTGGCACAACATCCCAACACATAGAACTAATAAGAAAGCAAACAACAGGCAGAAATAAAAATAAAAATAACCAAGCAAGCCAGCAGAAGGTGAGTGAAAAAGAAATACAGTCACCAGAGCTCAACGAAGACATGGAAGAACTTCTTGGCCTATCAGATGGAGAATTAATAATAATCCTGATTTAAAAGCAGAGAGAAAACGAAAAGGGAAAAAAAAGAGTTGAGACAAATAATCACTGAACAGAAGAATGAAATTGAGACCTTAAGAAAGGAAAGAAAAGAAACGCAGAAGATAAAAAGACTACTAGAAGAGATAAAGAACTCTGGGACAAGCAATGAAAACAGAATCAATGAAATGGAAGAACGGATCAGTACTATAGAAGATACAGAAATAAAAAGAGCCAAAAGACAAAAGGAGAGAGAAGTGCGAATGAAGCAGTATGAGGTGACTCTTAAGGCAATTATCAGACTCCATGAAGAGAGGAAATGTAAGAGTTACAGGCATTCCAGAAGGTGAGGAGAAAAACAAGGGAACTGAGAAATTATTCAAGGAGATAATTGAAGAAAACTTCCCAAGCATGATAAAGGAGATGAATATAGACATACAGGAAGCGAGAAAAACTGCCAATTACCATAGTGAAAAGAAAACTACGGCAAGACACCTAATAGTAAAACTTGCAAGAGTCCAAGACAAGGAAAAAATAAACTGGCAAGGGGGAAGAAACAGATAACTTATAAGGGAAAACCAATCAGGTTAACTTCTCACTTCTCCGAAGAAACATTACAGTCAAGAAGAGAACGGAGTAACATATTCAGCAAACTTCAAGACAGCAAATGCCAACCAAGAATACTCTACCCTGCAAAGCTCTCCTTCCTCTACAAAGAAAAAGTATGGACCTTCTCAGACAAACAGAAACTCCAGAAATTCATTACAACTAAACCTCCACTCCAAAAAATTCTACAAGAAGTCCTAAAAACAAAACCAACAGAGGAATGAACAAGAAGAACAGAATAAAGCAAGGAATAAAATCTCAAAAAAAGAAACAAAATGGCAAACACAGATGCCAACATATCAATATTAACTCTAAATGTAAATGGATTAAACTCATCAGTAAAAAGACACAGAGTAGCAGAGTGGATTAAAAAACAAAATCCAACCTTCTGCTGTCTCCAGGAAACACATTTAACCACAAAAGATAAACACAGACTGAAAGTAAAAGGGTGGAAAACAATCCTACAAGCAAATGGACCAAAAAAGAAGTCAGGAACAGCCATACTTATATCAGATGAAATAGACTTCAAATTAAAAATAGTAAAGAGACATAGATGGACACTACATTTTTTTTTTTGAAAGATTTATTTATTTATTTATACAAGCACTGGTTATAGTCAGAAGTGCAGGAGGGTGAGAGAATTCACCAGAGCCAGAGCAGGGAGCAGAACAGGCAGAAGGACCGAAGTACACTGCTGAGGGGAGCAATGGGCCACAGGAAAAATCTACGCACCATGTGGGACCCTCCCCTGGTGGCCAGGGATCAAACCGGTGCTGCAGAGGCTGCAGGCAGCTTCGCAACCCAGTGATCAACGGCTGCGCCACCAGGGAGGCCCTGGACACTACATTATGATCAAAGGGATAATAACACTCATCAATATATCCACACCAAATGAAGGGGCACCAAAATATATTAGATAATTATTATCAGCTCTGAAAACAGATAATTAAAGAAAATACATATACAGGGCCTCCCCTGGTGGCGCAGCAGATGAGCGCTGGGCTGCAAAGCTGCCCACAGCCTCTACAGCGCGGGTTCGATCCCCGGCCGCTGGCGAGGGTCCCACAAGGCACGCAGTCCTCTCCTGCCACGTCCACTGCTCCCCTCAGCAGTGTATTTCGTCACTCTGCCTGTTCTGTTCCCGGCTCTGGCTCTGGTGAATTCTCTTACCCTCCTGCGTTTCTGACTGTATCCAGTGCTGTATAAATAAATAAATCTTTAAAAAAAATCCCTTTAAAAAAAGAAAATACATATATAGTGGGAGACTTCAACACCCCACTCTCACCAATGGACAGATCAATGTGACAAAAAATAGACAAAGACACTAGAGCCCTAAATAAAGACATTGAACTCATGGACTTAACAGACATCTATAGGACACTGCACACAAAAAAATCTGAGTATACATTTTTCTCAAGTGCGCATGGGTCATTTTCCAGAATTGATCACATACTGGGCCACAAGACAAAAATCAACAGATACATGAAAATCAAAATCATTCCAATTATCTCCGATCACAAAGGCATCAAGCTAGAAATAAATCATGATAGAAAACAAGGAACATTCCCACTTCATGCAGACTGAAATCCACACTACTGGAAGACCACTGGACTAATGAGGAGATCAAAGAAGAAATTAAAAAATACTTTGAGTTGAATGACAAGGAGGACACCACTTTCCAGAATGTATGGGATGCAGCAAAAGCAGTAATAAGAGGAAAATATATAGCAATACAGGCTCACATCAACAAATAAGAAAGAACTCAAAGAAACAACCTAACTGTCCTGACCCGCGGGATTCGTAGGCACGAAAAGAGAAGGGCTGAGGATTGAAATGAGGGGCTTGAGACAACCTGACGCTAGTGGTTGCTTCTTTATTTTTTCTTTACCTTCTCTTACTTTTCCCTGTCTTACTACCTTCCCTGACCTTCTCTCTGCTCCTCTCGCAGTAACCCCCTGACCTTCTCGTGGTTCTCTTCTTACATCCTGGTAGCTCCTCCCATCGTACCTCCCAGTCTCATTTGATTAACAGGAAAAACCTGTGGTTTCTCAGAAGGCGAAACGGTAAAGCAAAACTTAATTGATGGCACGTGTTGCGCGACACTGTGCATGTTCTGGACATCTCCCCCTTTTTTCTTTTAAAGGAGACACCTGGCCTGTCTTAGGTTGGCATATTCCGTGACCAGCCTTACCCGTCATCGCTAATCCGGCGCACTTGGTCCGGACCGCTGTCTTAGGTTGGTCTGGACGGGCTACGCTCTTACCCGTCTTTGGCTCTCAGGTTCTCTAGGGCTAAGTTGACCCATCCGGATGCCACTGGGGAGTCCTGGTCAAGTACCATGGCGCCAAGTACTTGCCTGACCGCAATAGCACATTCTTTGTTTCACTTCCGTAGCCGACAAGAAACCATATGCCGAATGCACAAACAGCAACTCTGGGAGGAGTCCTCTAAACCAGGCAATGAGACCCTTACTCGAAACAGGGTAACTCGAGTGTTGTTAACAGTTATGAGCTGTCTCGCCAATTGAGAGGTCAGGTTCAGGAGCTGGTGGTTCCAAGGCCCTCTGATTACACTATTTAACCTATTTACTTCCATAGACATATTTTTCACCACAACAGGAGTTACACAAATAAAACGGTACAGAAGGTTACAAGGCATGTGAGCAGTTAACAAAAGTGTGTCTATCTCTTCTTACATTAGAGCTATCTGCTGATTAAGCATCAAAAGTCCATTTCGTAAATGTTCATTCAGATCTTGCTATGTTGATAATGCAGAAGCAACATTGGCAGCTAAATTGTTTATAGTGTCGGCATTTGCAGCAGCTTGAGTGACAGAGACGGCGGCAGCAGCCGCAGCCGCGGCCACTGCTATTGAAACAGCAACAACAGCTGCAGTGATGCCAAAATCACGTCTCCTCCTAGGTAGAACAGGAAAAGGAAAGATGTGCAGAAACATCCACGGGCATGATTAAAGTAGAAAGCAGACAAACGATCACCACCCTTTCTGCACTCCGGGTCCAGCAGGCAGAGAGGGTGCAGGGCTCCGCTGAACAGTTCAACACAGTTGCATTTCCTGCATTATTGGAGAGGACAAAAAAGAAGGAGAGGACAGGCAAACAACAGTAGACAAACTCTCTGATCTATTATTCTGGATACTAACGGATTGTTCAATGGTAGAACTAATGTTAGCAGAGTAAATGCCATTAAATAATTTCACCTCACCCTGGCCCAACAGGGCACTATCCAATGGCTTGGAAGCCAGACCAGTAGTAAGATTAGTGGCAAGTACTTGCGGAAAAGTGGAATCATGACGATCAATGAGGAGCAAAAAAGGCAGCCGATGCACAATCGCCCATCGTACTGACATTTGGGACACTCGTGTCATCAAGGTTAGCAGGGTCAGGTGTATTAACAAACAGAACCAATCGAGCGGGAACCCATGGGGCACTTCCGCATCCTGTGGAAAAAGACAAATGCTGCCGGGCAGCTGTATTAATACTGGCACGGGTGGTTGCCACTCATTATTGACCTGGTCCTTCCATCTCACTTGCAGCATCGTGACCTGCCGAGGGTCTGGCGACCAGTGCCGATCAGCAGCTGACCGCCCCTGGGTATCTAGGGTCAAAAAATTAAGGGTAAAGAGAGCTGTAGTCAAACGGTCCCTGGGGGAGTATTCTCCCCCTGTTTGTTTTAAAAGCATAGTTTTCAGAGAACCATGGGCACGTTCAACTATACCCTGATTTGTGCACAATACGATGGACCGCACAAAAGGAGGCAAAAGCCTTACTGGTATAACCAGGACCGTTATCTGTCTTAGTGACACGTGGGCGGCCCATTACCGCAAATGCTTGTAGCAAATGTGAGCTGACACCAGAAGTCTTTTCACCACAATGTGGGGAGGCGAAAAGAAAACCAGAGAATGTGTCCATGGAGACATGGACCAGGCTCTGTCGTCCAAAAGAGGGTACGTGAGTCACATTGGTTTGCCAAACATGGTTAGGGAGGATGCCTGGGGGTTAACTCCTGGGGGCGGCACAGCAGCTGGAGCAAAAGGCGCATACTTGTGACAGGCACAAACAATGTCACAATCTTGACGACGAGTCAACCCGTAAGGACCCTTAAGTGACGTGGCGTTGGTGTGCAAGACTGCATGTTCTTCCATAGCACTCTGAAGTGCTGGACAAATTAGATGTCCCCTAGTAAGAGAATCAGCCGCGGCATTGCCAGACGCTAAAGGTCCTGGCAATGGGAGATGACCTCTGATATGACCCACAAAAAGGTGATGAGTTCTATTACGAATCAGTGTTTGCAACTGATGAAGGAGGGGTGCAATGGAGCTATGGACAGAAATATGAGCAACAGTTTCCAAAACATTTAAAGCATGTGCCAGATATTTTCTGTCAGAATACAAATTGATAGGTTCTCGTGAGTAGGTCTCGAGAACCGAGAGGACGGCAGTCTCCTCAACGACTTGGGCCGAACCACTGGGCACCGAGACCACCTTCGATCCCCTTCAGAGACAAAAGAGGCTGTACCATTACTGGAGCCATCTGTAAACACTGTCCGCGCTCCCGCAATAGGTTCAGTAACGAGGATCCTGGGGAAACAGACTGGATGATTTTGTAAAAATTTGCATAAAGGGTTGCTAGGATAATGCGAATCAAAAAGCACTGAAGTGGTAAAATAAAGAATACTCCATGTTTCATCGTGGTGTATTAACCACTGAATTTGTTCTTTGTTATAGGGGAGAATCACCTCTCACGGGTGAGTACCTGAAAGATGTAGGCTGGAGTCCAGAGCCGTTTGTACAATTCTGGCAACCGAATGAAAATATGGCTCTAAGACTCATTTTGGACAGATGTTAAGGTGGATCCAATAAACGGGACCATCTTGCCATAATAGTGCTGTGGGAGTAAGGTTACTACAAAATACCAAGACATCAAAAGGGCGAGAGACAGACAATCTATTTAAGGTCACCTGGGCTAGAGCCTTTTTGACTCTAGTAATCACTTCACGGGCCTCCAGCGTAATGGCTCTAGGAGAAGTGGGGTCTGCATTTCCTTTCACCATGTCAAAAAGAGGCTTCAGCTCTCCTGATGTAATAGAGAGCGAAGAGCATATCCATGCTAGATCGCCACATAGGCGTTGGAAATCATGCAAGGTGCGAAGGTGAGCTACTGCCAGTTTTGGTACTGCTGGAGCATAACTGCCTTTACTCAAATCGTATCCTAAATACTGAAAATGCTCAGCCATTTGTAACTTCTCAGGAGCAATCTTTAGACCTGACATCAGTAAATGACTCTCCAGGTCCTGGAAACAGGCATACAGCAGGTCGGACATAGGAGCTGCCAGTAACAAATCATCCATATAATGATATACATGCACCTGCGAATGTTTGACTCTAACAGGAGCAATGACTCTGGAGACATAAATTTGGCAGATGGTGGGACTGTTTGCCATACCCTGAGGAAGGCACACCCATTGATATCTATCATGCAGGGCAGCAGCATTAATGGCCGGGATAGAAAATGCAAAGCGTTTGGAATCTTGATCATGTAATGGAATAGTGAAAAAACAATCCTTAAGATCAAGGATCAAGATATAATGATCTCGCGGAATGGCACCTGGAGAGGGAATGCCAGGTTGCACTGGTCCCATAATCTGCATAGTCGCATTCACTGCCCTAAGGTCCTGTAATAGTCTCCATTTTCCGGACTTCTTTTTGATAACAAAGATGGGAGTATTCCAGGGGGAAGTAGACGGGACTATGTGTCCGGCCTGTAGCTGTTCTTCTACTAACATTCTTGTGGCTTCTAACTTCTCTTTTGGCAAGGGCCACTGTGGTACCCACACAGGTGTGTCAGATTTCCAGGTGATAGGAATGGGCGTGGGTGGAGGCCTAATCACAGCGGCCCCTAGAAAAAGGGTAACCAAGCCCTCGCTTATCCCCCGCTTCCCTCGTCACTTCCTGTAGATTAAAAGAGGGAGACCCTTGCTGTTGTTTACCCAAACCTTGTCCAGGCATGTAGCCCTGATTAATCATCATTTGGCCAGCTGGACTATCCGTGACTAATGAAGCCCCCATCTCCACCAGAACATCTCGTCCCCAGAGGTTCATGGGGATTCCAGGGAGGACATAAGGTTGAAATTGCCCACTATGGCCCTCATTGTCCCTCCAGCGGAGCACAGTAATACTCCTGGAAGGTTTTTGGGATATTCCCAGACCCTGCAAGGAGGTGTAAGCGGTAGCCACGGGCCACTGTGAAGGCCAATGCTCCTTGGCTATAATGGAAGTGTCTGCCCCTGTATCCTAAAGGCCCTTAAATGTTCTGCCATTAATTATCAATTCAATTAGAGGCCTCTTATCTAATGTCAAAGGCAAATTCACAAGAGGGTTGCCTGAAGAGCCAAAACCTTCAGCACCACGAATTACACAGTTGACTTTTCCATTACTGGCTAGTCTTGGTAATGGTATAATTTGAGCTATTCTGTCACCAGGGGATATAGAGATAACTCCACGAGCAACAGACGCAAGAATCTTAATTTCTCCAGTGTAATCAGTATCAACGAGGCCTGAGATGACCTTAAGGCCTTTAAGGGCACTGGAGCTGCGGCCAATTATTAGCCCCACAATTCCATCGGGGAGAGGACCATACTGGCCCGTAGGTAAGCATTGCACTCCCATGCTAGCAGTCAGAACAGTGTATGCGGAGACACTCAAATCGAATCCGCCACTTCCTGGGGAGGTGCAGAAGAGGTTAGAGAAAAACTTTGCCTCGTTTGGGGATTGCTCTGAAAGGCCCCTATAATTGGCTGAGAGGGTCGCAGGGGCTGCGCCCTCCCCCACGAGTTTCCCGGCTGCCCTCTCATATGGGGGGTCAGCAGATTTCCCTGATAATCTGTCTTAGACCGACACTCATTCATGGCTACCCTTTCGGCACCGTGAACAAACTCCTGGTTTCTTTTGAGGGTTAGCAGTTCGTGGTGCCATAGCGCCCCCGCTCCACCCCAAAAACGGGCAGGAGGCCTTTATATGCCCTGGCTGACCACAAGCGAAACAGGCACGGTTTCGGGGTCCAGTTACTGGACCACGCAAGGCCTGAGCGATCACCACACTAGTAACTTGCGCTTCACAAATATCCTTACAAAGTCTCACATAATCATCCAAACTAGCCCGAGATTTCCAGGGTCTAATAGCTTCCTGACACCACTTATTAGCATTTTCAAATGCAAGCTGTTTAACTATCTGTAGGGAGGCATCAGTGTTACCTAGAATTCTGCCAGCTGCAGTCATCAATCTTGCTAGGAACTCCGCATATGGTTCTGCTGACCCTTGAATGACCTTTGTTAATTGAATGTCGGCTCCTCCTCTATCTCCTATTGCCTTCCAGGCTGACCGTCCAGCTGCTGCAACTTGGGCAAATACAGCCGGATCATAATCCTTTTGTCAGTCGTTACTACCGTATTGCCCTTCTCCTGCTAACATATCCTTGTTTCTAACCGGAAATCCAGCATCAGCATTGAGTTTAGCTGTATGGGTGCAGTTCTCTAAAAATATACCTTTCCATACCAAATAATCCCCTTGGGAAGTCACTGCTCTGACTAGCGCCTTCCAATCATTAGGAGTCGGATTCGTGCCGATCCAGCTATCCAATAAGGTATTGTAACAGGGTGGTCCCCAGGAAAGGGGGAGGTTCCCTGCCCCTCCCAAGGGAGGGTGGAGCTGAGTAGGAAGAGGAGAAGCAGAAGAAGAGACTGAGGAAGGAAGCAGGATGGAGCCAGGAGCCCTGGAGGAGGCGCATGGAGCCTAGAGACACGTGAAGAAGCTGCGCTTGTTTTTGGTCGTGGACTGGGTGACACAGATGTGGGTGAGACCCGTGGGGAGGTGACCATGGCAGCTTTTATCTTGATGTTGATTTTGCTCTTTTCCTTCTGGGCTTGTCTGGTTGTTTCTTTTCTGTGGGTCCCCACTGGAAGATGCTTTAGACTTGCGGCAGGCTTTGGGGCCTTGCTCTGGGCCGATCCCATATGGATGGAGTTTTACCCACGAGGAGACGGGTAACTCTGGATGCTTCATTTAGAAACTAGACTCTTTGCCTTACCTGTATTGTTTCCTAGTTGCATTAAAGTTCCTTCCCATTAAAGTCTCATGTGTTTTGTGTTGATGTGGCGGATGGCAGAACCCATTTAGAATATGCAGGTTTTCGGGGTTTGGGCTGCCCCTCTCCCTGTCCTATAACAGTATGTGTAAAAGCGCTCTGGAGGCCATACTGAGTAACTGCCTCCTTCAAAGCCTTCAAATCTTTAAAAGCTGTGGAGACATGTACTCTAGTAAGCACCCCTTGAGGATCTGTCCCTTCCACGACTGGGTAAGCATAATTAGGAGCCTGGGAAACCAGGACTCTTTCCATCATAGAGCACAATCTTTCCATTAACGGAAGATCACCCTGTTGAGTGTTCTAGGAGGTGGCTCAGCAGGTGGCTCCCCAGGTGTTTTCCATCTCCTTTTACACTTCCCTGGCTTATAACAACCAAGGCCTTCCTCATCCTGTTCCTCCCCTCCTCCCGACTCATTGGTAGAATAATCTAGGGGAGGGGCTGTTGGTATTTTTTGAGTAGAGGAAAGGGGATTTACCCATGTAGAACTCACAATGGAACTTCTACCTTCTTCCTCCGATTGTTTAGCGGTCCTGACGGCCTCAGTGGCTAACTGAGCGGCAGCAGTGCCACTGGCATTAAGAGCATCTCCCACCACACCCCAGACAGTCAAAGTAGTGCCAGGAAGAGACTCAAGGCCATATAATTGCTGATGTAAGATGATATCTCCTTTCACCTTATTCCAGTTGGCACAATCGACCCGATCCTGCTCCAGAAACCACTTACTAGTGATACTAAGGGTCTCTACAAATCCTTTAAGAATTTTTCTACTGAGAGGAACCCCAAACTCTTTTAGGAGAGCTTCCAGGGAAATAACTAACTGCCCCTTGGACACTGAATTGCCCATGATCCCAGCTACCTACCTTTACTTGCAGGCTTACCACAGCTGGTCCTTCAGCGGTTCCTTCATTCTTTTTCGTGCCCCACGTTGGGTGCCACCTGTCCCGACCCGCGGGATTCGTAGGCACGAAAAGAGAAGGGCTGAGGATTGAAATGAGGGGCTTGAGACAACTTGATGCTAGCAGTTGTTTCTTTATTTTTTTCTTTACCTTCTCTTACCTTTCCCTGTCTTTCTACCTTCCCTGACCTTCTCTCTGCTCCTCTTTCAGTAACCCCCTGACCTTCTCGTGGTTCTCTTCTTATATCCTGGTAGCTCCTCCCATCATACCTCCCAGTCTCAATTGATTAACAGGAAAAACCTGTGGTTTCTCAGAAGGCGAAACGGTAAAGCAAAACTTAATTGATGGCACGTGTTGCGCAACACTGCGCATGCTCTGGACACTAACCTCACATCTCAAAGAACTAGAAAAAGAACAACAAAAAAAACCTAAAGCCAGTAGAAGAAAGGAAATAATAAAAATCAAAGCAGAAATAAATGAATTAGAAATTAAAAAAACAATCCAAAAGATCAATGAAACCAAAAGTTGGTTCTTTGAAAAAATAAACAAAATAGACAAACCTCTAGCAAGGCTCACAAAGAAAAAAACAGGAGAAAGCACATATAAATAGGATTATAAATGAAAGAGTAGAAATCAAAATAATAAGAGATTACTATGAACACTTATACACAAACAAATTCAACAGCCTAGAAGAGATGGACAAATTCCTAGAATGATATAATCATCCAAAGCTGGGCAAAGAAGAAATAGAACAACTAAACAGACCAATTACAAGCAGTAAAATTGAAGCAGTAACCAAAGCACTCCCCAAAAACAAAAGCCCAGGCCCAGACAGCTTCACAAATTAATTCTACCAAACATTCAGCAGTGAATTAGTGCCTATCCTACACAAACTCTTTCAAAAAATTGAAAAAGAAGGAATACTACCAAATATGTTCTATGAAGCCAACATTACACTAATACCAAAACCCAACAAAGACAGCACAAAAAAAGAAAATTACAGGCCAATCTCCCTAATGAACCCCGATGCAAAAATCCTCAACAAAACACTTGCCAACAGAATCCAACAATACATCCATAAGATAATTCACCATGACCAAGTAGGATTTATTCCAGGGACACAAGGATGGTTCAACATCCAAATATCAATGTAATCCAAAATATCAACAAAAAGGAATATAAAAACCAAATGATAATATCCATAGATGCTGAGAAACCATTCGACAAAGTACAACACACATTTATGATAAAGGCCCTTGAAATTCTCGGGATACAAGGAACAAACCTCAACATCATAAAGGCCATCTATGACAAGCCCACAGCCAATATCATTCTCAATGGTGAAAAGCTGAAAGCATTCCCATTAAGATCTGGAACAAGACAAGGATGTCCATTCTCACCACTGCTTTTCAACATAATACTGGAAGTTCTAGCCAGAATAATAAGACAAGAGAACGACGTACAAGGAATCCAAATAGGCAAGGAAGAAGTCAAACTATCACTATTTGCAGATGATATGATAATATACATAGAGAACCCCAAAAACTCCACAGAAAAACTAATCAGTTTAGTAAAGTGGGAGGATACAAAATCAACAAACATCAAATTAAAGAGCTTCTGCACAGCAAAAGAGACAATAACCAAAACAAAGAGAAACCCCACCAACTGGGAGAAAATTTTTGCACACAACACTAATGATAAAGGACTGATCACAAAAATCTACAAAGAGCTGATGAGACTCAACAAAAACAAAGAAATTAAGCCAGTCCAAAAATGGGCAGAAGAGCTAAAAAGAAACTTCTCATAGAGGAAATACAAATGGCCAACAGGCATATGAAAAAATGTTCAACATCACTTGCAATCAGGGAGATGCAAATCAAAACTACAATGAGATACCATCTCACACCAGTGAGAATGACACATATTAAAAGAACTAGCAACAACAAATGTTGGCGAGAATGTGGAGAAAAAGGAACTCTCCTGCACTGCTGGTGGGAATGCAAACTGGTCCAATCACTATGGAAAGCTGTGTGGAGATTCCTCAACCTACTAAAGATAGAGCTTCCATATGATCCAGCAATTTCACTCCTAGTTATTTACCCAAAGGACACAGAAACATTAATTCAAAAGGGCACCTGCATCCCTATGTTTTATAGCAGCACTATTTACAATAGCTAAGCTTTGGAAACAACCCAAATGCCCAAAAATAGATGACTGGATCAAGAAGATGTGGTACATATACACCATGGAATATTACTCAGCATTCAAAAAAGATAAACACATGCAATTTGCAGCAACATGGATGGAGCTGGAAGGGATCATGCTCAATGAAATAAGTCAGAAAGAAAAAGAAAAATACCGGATGATCTCACTCATAGCAGGAATCTAGAAAACCTAAATATGGACCAGGATAAAGAGTAACTATAGGAAAGAAAAAAAAATCAAAATCAACAAACAACTATGAACCGGAAACACTCTTTGGGGGAGGGGGTGGAAAGGAGGGATTGGGGTCAAAATCAGGGTCGCAATTGCATGGGGAATATAAAAATAAAAATTAAATTAAAAAAAAGAAAAGAGGGCCTCCCCAATGGCGCAGTGGTTGAGCGCTGGGTGAAGCTGCCCGCAGCCTCTGCAGCGCCAGTTCGATTCCGGGCTGCTCCCCGGCCACCGGAGGAGGGTCTCACATGGCGCGCAGACCTCTCCTGCCGCCCGCTGCTCCCCTCAGCAGTGTACTTCAGTCCTTCTGCCTGCTCTGCTCCCCGCTCTGGCTCTGGTGAATTCTCTCACCCTCCCGCGCTTCTGACTGTACCCAGTGCTTGTATAAATAAATAAATAAATAAATAAATAAATAAATAAATAAAATCTTAAAAAAAAAAAAAAGAAAGGAAAGAAAGTAAAACTACAAGTCAATATCCTTGATGAACAGAGATGTAAAATCATCAATAAATTACTGGCAAGCCAAATTCATAGCATTTAAACAAATCATGTACTACAAAGAGGTGGGATTTATCCCTGGATACAAGGATGGTTCAACATCAGTAAATGAATCAGTGTGATAGAGTACATTAACAAAATGAAAGATGATAAACCACATGATCATCTCAATAGACATATAAAAAGCATTTGACCATATTCAACAATCATTACTAACACTCTTGACAAATTAAGGACAGAAGAAAACATACCTCAACATACTAAAGGCCATATACGAAGTATCCACAGTTAACATCATAATCATTGAAGGGAAAGTAAAAACTTTCCTTCTAAGATCCAGTACTGGATAAGGATGCCTACTCTTTATTTTCTATTCAACATGGTACTGGCAAAAGCCCTACCAGAGTACCTAGACAAAAAAAAAATTAATGAAAGTCATCCAAATCAGAAGTGACGTTATCATAAATGTAAAAATTGCTACCAAAAACGCTTTTGAACTAATGAATAAATTCAGTGACATTACTGTATACAAAATCAACATAAAAAATCAGTGGTTCTATACACTTAAAAACAGCTATCTGAAAAAGAAAATTAAAGAATAATCCCACTTACAATAGCACCAAAAGAATAAAATACTTAGGAATAAACCTAACCAGATATATGAAAGACTTGTATGCTGAAAAATTTATAAAACATCAATGAGGAAATTAAAGAAAACACAGATAAATGAAAGAAGTTCCATATTTTTTGATTGGAAGAATTAATATTGTTAAAGTGGTCATACTACCCAAAGTGATTTACAGGTTCAATGCAATCCCTACCAAAACTCCCAATGGCATTCTCTACAAAAAATGGAAAATAATTCTAAATTTCATGTGGAAACACAAAAATCCCTCAATAGGTAAAGCAATCTTAAGCAAAAAGAACAAAGCTGGTGGCATCACACCTCCTGATTTTATAAGCTACAGCAAGTAAAACAGTTTGGTATGGCATAAAAGTAAATATATAGAACAATGGAACAGAACAGAGAGCCCAAAAATAAATCCATGTATCAACAGTTCCCTGATCTTCAACAAGGATGCCAAGAACACACAAATGAAAAAGGATAATCTCCTCAATACATGTTGCTGGAGAAATTGAATGTCCTCAGGTGAAGGAGTGAAAGTGAACTCTTTTTTCCCCACCAGATCTTAAAAATCAACTCAAAATGAATTAACAACTTAAAGGTAAGAATTCAAACAGTAGAACAGTCAGAAGAAAACGTACATGGAAATTTTGACATTGGTCTGGGCAATGATTTCTTGGATATGACCCCAAAAGTACAAGCAACAAAAGCAAAAATAGACAAGAATGTATCAAACTAAAAACCACCTGAACAGCAAAGGAAACAATCACAGAGTAAACAAGTGATCTTTTCTATGGGAGGGAATGTTTGGAAATAATATATTTGAGAAGAAGTTAATATCCAAAATATGTAAGTTAATGTCTAAAACATAACCACTCAAGAGAAATAAACATCCCAATTAAAAATTAACAAGGGACCTGGACAGGTATTTCTCAAAAGAAAACATGCAAGTGGTCACAAAGTATATGAAAATGTGCTCAACCTAATTATCAGGGAAATGTAATCAAAATCACAATGAGAGATCAACTCAAACCTGTTAGGTATTATGGGAAGACAAAAGATAACAAGTGTTGGTGAGGATGTGGAGAAAAGAGAACCCTTGTGCAGTGTTGGGGGAATGTAATCTGGTATAGCCACTATGGAAAATAGAATGAAGGTTCCACAAAGAAAATAGAATGAAGGTTCTATTTTCTTTTCTTTTTTTTTTTTTTATAGAGACATGCTTTATTTATTTGTTTGCTGGTTTGTTTGTTTTTTTGTTTATACATGCACTGGGTACAGTCAGAAGTGCGGGAGGGTGAGAGAATTCACCAGAGCCAGAGCGGGGAGCAGAGCAGGCAGAAGGACCGAAGTACACTGCTGAGAGGAGCAGCGGGCGGCAGGAGAGGTCTGCGCGCCATGTGGGACCCTCCTCTGGTGGCCGGGGAGCAGCCGGGGATCGAACCAGCGCCGCAGAGGCCGCGGGCAGCTTCGCAACCCAGCGCTCAACCACTGCGCCACCGGGGAGGCCCCGAAGGTTCTATTTTCTATGG
The DNA here is from genome assembly GCF_964194135.1 of Talpa europaea. Taxonomy (NCBI): domain Eukaryota; kingdom Metazoa; phylum Chordata; class Mammalia; order Eulipotyphla; family Talpidae; genus Talpa; species Talpa europaea. Next base: position 43,045,451 of record NC_140080.1, on the reverse strand, counting down.
AAAATAGAATGAAGGTTCCACAAAGAATTAAAAATAGAAATACCTTATGATGATAAAATCCAACTTGGGGTATTTATACAAAGAAAATTAAATCAGGATCTTGAAGAAATAGCGGCATTCCCATGATCATTTCAGCATTATTCACAACAGCAATATATAGAAACCTGTTGAGAGATGGATAGGTAAAATGTTATAGTATGTGTGCACATACATCCACACTGGATTATTGTTCAGTCTTAGGAAGGAAATCCTCCATGTGCAACAAAGTGGATGAACCTAGAAGACAATGAACAAAGTGAAATAAGCCATACCCAGAAAGAATACATGTCTCACATATGAGAGCTAAAATTGGAAAACCCCACTGTGAGAAGCACCTGTGACACAAGCCACATCTTTCAGTGCCTCTGTGTAGTACCAGGAAGGGCACAAAGCAGGTTATCTATGATCTGAGCAGACCAGACCAGGTAAAAGAGGAGTCCTGGAGCCCTCAGTGGGTTTCTCAGGCTTTTATTGAGCTTTACAAGTAGTGTGGCAAACAGGTACATGGCAGGCAGGGGTGGCAGGGGGCTAGGAGGCCCAGAGGCCTCCACGTCCCCAGCAAGTCTTCACTCTGGGCTTCTCTGGCTTCTTTCTCCCCTTCCCTCTCCTGCCTCTTCTCTCTTGCTTGTTTCTCTTGGTGACTATCTCAATATTCCTCCCATGGCCCACAGAAGTAAATAAGACAGCTTGCAACAATGTAACAACTGCAGGTGCCTCATTAAGCAGAGCAATCCTAATGGTGGGAGGCCAGAAAAGCCTGAAAACCATTTATCCACCCCCTCAGCGTTTTCTGCCATACAATCTGTATACAAGTTTCCTTTAACAAGCATAAACACTGCAGCCATAGCCCACAAAAAAAAAAAAAAATACAACTGAATAGTGAAATGATACAGCAGAACACAAAAGATGATTATTGGCACCAGCAGATGATCCATCACTTCTGCTGCTGAAGGCAATGCTCATTCGAGGGAGGGGAACCACTCAGGCATCTGCTGTCACACACCAGGAGCCGTTAGGCTTCCTGGCCTTCTCTGGCTGTAGTCTCGGCCACAAGCCACACACCATATCCACCCGCAGGATGCACTCACTTTTGGATTGGCGATTCTGTACTCTTTGGGGGTGATTGCCCAATCCTCAGGGTTTTCTGTCTGTGGTCACTCCAACACTAGACTTTCATAGCCACCAATGCGACATGCAGACCCCTGCACTCAGGCCAACCCATTGCACAAGCACATGGGTCGGGGATCCGTTGGTATAAGCTCCACATGCGGCCTTTCTTGGGTCCCCTCTTTGGCTGTGGGCTCCACTGCAAGCCACATTCCCCACCCATCCCCCAAAGACGGGTTCTCCTCACCTCACTCAACAGTGAGCAGGGCATCACCCACAGGTGATTTTAAGAGACTCACTGGCCTTCTTCAACATACTTAGGCTGTTTAACAGGAGCTCAGGGCTTCCCAATATCAGCAACAGCTTTTGCCTTTTTAAGTTGGCTTTTTCCTCTGCCTGGCTGCTGGACAGTACACAGGCTGCTTTTGGGCATCAAGGCCCACTGGCCACCCCAAGATTCCCATCTCCTGGGATGTACAAACAATACCATAATTCCCCAGGGTCGCCAAAACATAACATTACCCTGCCAAAGATCCTCCGCATTCTGGCAGGATTGTCAGCCCAAGTCCATCAATCTTTTCTTGCACAGCACTGGGTGAGTTCCGAATCGTGGTCCTTTCTTTCCCGAAGATTCTGCTGCCACAGGGGACGCGGGCCGTCACCTCCTCCACTTGAGGTCTTGTCCTACAGTTCCTGGACCTTGCCCACCTTCTATGCTCCTGCAGCATCTTCAGCTGTTTCCGCAACTTCTGGACTTTGGTCACTACCTGTGCTGCCATCGCCTCAATCCCTCCTGAGGTCTTCGGAGGGCTCCATACCCGTCTGCTTCAAATTATCTTGCCGACTGTAGGGGCAGGAAGGCCACTGAGCAGGTTTTCTGATCCAGCAGCCCCTCCCCCACATATCTTGGAGCCCTCAGCGGCTTTCTCAGGCTTCTATTGAGATTTACATGCATTGCAGCAACCAGGTACATGGCACTCAGGGGTGCCAGGGGCCAGAATGCAGGCAGGACTCCCCCCCAACCTCCCACCCCCTTCCCCACCCCACCCCCTGTTGCCCCCACTCCCCACCCCCCACCCTCCCCCACACCTGACATCATCAGCTACCACCAACCAGCCTCTGGTGATTTCTGCAGTTCAGTGTGATAGGGGCGGAGACATGCCTAGCAGTGGCCAAACCCACAGTAGTGAAGTCCTGAAGGCAATGGGGAGATGGAATAACATGATGAGTGGCTGGAGTAGTCCTAAGGGAAATGCTACACCACAGAAACAGAACAAATCACAAGGACCTAAGCAAAAGACATGGAAGATACACTTCTCCTATCAGACATAGGATTCAAGCTTGAATCATAAAGAAATTCAAATAAATCATAGAACATGAAGGAAAGAGGATTGAGGATATACAGGAAAATACAGAAAAACAAATGACTGTCCTAAGAAACAAATCATTGCACAGAATATTGAAAATGATACCCTAACAAAGGAAACAAAGGTGTTTCATGAAGAGAAATAAAGAGGCGATGAAAAATACCATATAGAGATATGGAAGTAGAATAAACCAAATGGAAGAGTGATTCACTGAACTTGAAGATACAAATTTACAAAAATGAAAGAAGAAAAAAGAAAAATGAAGTAAAAAGAAACAACATTTTCTGGGGGCCTCCCTAGTGGCCTAGGGGTTTAGTCTCAGCCCAGTCACCATGACAGCTCACCACAATGGCCTGAGTTCAATACCCAGCTAAGGAACTAATCCACATATGGCACAGCAGACCTTTCCTTTCTCACCCACTGACCCCTTAGCACTGTATTTCAGTAAATCTGCCTGTTCTGCTCCCCACTCTGACTTGTGAATCCTTTCAGCCCCTTCCCCACATATCTGGCCTATACCCAGTTCTACGCAAAAATAAATATATAAAAAATAAATAAAATCTTTTAAAAAGAAGAAGAAACACTTTCTGAACTATCCAACATCACAAGGAAAGAAAATATAAAAATAATGGGTTTCCCAGAAGGGGGGGAGAGATGAAAAGAAACAGAGAACATATTTAAATAAATAACAGAAGAAAATGCCCCAAATCTGTAAAAGGATATACACAATTCTAAGGAGCTAAAAGAAAACTGGGGCAAGAAAAATGTTAGCAACACCAAAACATATAGAGGAGAAATTCTAAGTGTTAAAGACAAAGAAAGAATATTGTTGAAACTGGTGCCACAGGGGCAGGAAGATGGGATACAAGGATAGGCCGAAATGGCTACCAAGGTCTAAGACAAAAGAGTCACTGAAAAGCTGTCTCACCCACGTGCACAATTGCAAGAGACCTCAAGCTCTGGGAAGAACAACTATGGGGTTTACTTTACAAACTGAGGAAACAAAGAGCTTTGTGTAGACACAAGTGACCCGCTATCTCACCCAGATAGTGTTCACCATAAGTACAAGCAGAGTACCAGTCACCTGTCACCAGGACAGCTCTGGCCAGTACTCATGATGACTACCGGTCCTCCTGAGGCAGCGTCTGAGACACAAACAGCTCTTTGTGACACCAGGCCCAGAGTCTTTGGTGCTCCTTTCAGGCAATGTCTTTGGCTTCGCTTCCCTCCTCAGAGGTCGGCTATTGGATGCCAGCTTCTGCTCCTTCTTCTTTCCTCTTTCTTCAGAGGTCAGGAACAGAGTCTGGAGGCTGGTACAGAGAGTCTCTTACCAGCTCCCTCCAGCCCTGAGTTATATCCTCTTTCAAGATGTCACCCTCACAAGTCTGATTGGAACTTTTTTGACTCCTCTGGCTGATTGGACCATTTAGCACCAATCAGCTCATAGTTTTCATCTGATTGGTCAATTCTATGATCCAGGAATTAAGGGCAGTTGTTGGACTCTGAGGCGTAAGCAACTGCCACAACTGACTTATGGTGTAGCAACAGGTGACTGAGGTGACTGGGTTTGAGGTGACTGGATTTGAGGTGACTGGGTTTTGGTAAGACTGTGATTGGTGAGGGAGAAGCAGATAGCCTACAAAAGAACCCAGATCAGGCTAATGTTGGACTTCTAAGAAGAAACCCTGCAGACCAGGAGAGACAGGAAAGACATTATCAAAAAACTTAAAGATAAAAACTTCCAACCAAGAATACTATATCCTTCAGGCTCTCCTTTAGCTATGCAGGAGAAATAAAGGCCTTCTCAGACTAAGAAAAACTGAAGGAGTTTGCAAAAACTAGACACCTTCCCCACCCCAGAAGTAATGAAAGGAAGTATAGTATCTAAATGAGAAACACACTAATAGAACTGAAAAAGAAAATAGATACAACCAGAAAACTGTAGACAAAATGACAGAAACAGACTTTCATATAATCACTGTAAATCTTAATGGGCTAAACTCACCAATTAAGACAGAGTCTCTGGTTGGATTATGAAGTAGAATCCAAACTTCTGCTGTCTCCAGGAGATGCACCCGAGTTCCAAAAGTAAACAAAGGCTCAAGGTAAAGGGTTGTGAAACAAAGCAATAAGTGAACAAGACCTAAAGAAAGTCAGAAACAGCTATACTTATATCACACAAAATAAATATCCAGCTTAAAAAAAAAGAGAGAGCAGAAGCCAGGGATGGACACTACATAGTGATTAAGAGAAAAATACATGAGGAGGACATACACATATCAACATGTACTAATCAAACAAAGGAGGACCAAATTTCATTAGATAACTACTATTAACTAAGAAAACAAACATTGGAAAAAACACATTTGTGGTAGGAGACTTCAACAACCCACCTTCACCAGTGAACAAATCAATGAGACAAAAAATAAATGGGAACTTAATAATGTTAAAGAATTAACACATATGGACCTAATAGAAATTTATAGGACCCTGCAGTCCAAACAAACAAAATATGCATTTTTTTTCACCTACACATGCGACAGTTTCCAGGATTGACACACAGTGAAGCACAAGACAAATAGCAACAAATTCATGAAGATTGAAATAATACCAAGAATCTTCTCGGAACATAAGTATCAGACCAGAAATCAACCACAAAAAGAAAGCATGATTGTATGATATGCCACTATCTGTACCATATGTACATATGTACATATGTACATTACATTACATACATGTAATGTAATCTTTCTCCTATTTTAGTTATCAGATGATTTCTCCATTTTAGGTACTAAACAATGTGCAAGTGAATATTTTTACAGAGAGTCTTTGCTTATTTAATAGATTTACTCTGGGTTTCATTTGATAAGTACTATGCTAGGCTCTGGGTTAACAATGGTAAGCTGAAACTTGCTCCATTCTCAAGATTTCTTCCGCTGAGATTGGAGAAAAGAGTTAATATTTATCACAGATGTTTTATAATGAAAAAGGCATTAAGGGAAATTGACCTATCGGGGAATGGTGGCCAGAGGCAAGAATAGAAATTAGGAGACAGGCACATTCCAAGACAAGGATAAGCCTTTCCAAAGGACCTGAAACCACAGAAACTCTAGCACATTTGAGAGATCCCACTAGTTTGCGTCAGTGAAGAATGCAGGCCCATGGTAATCATGGAGGACAGTGACTTGTCAGGTGAGTAGACATTGCCGAGGTAGAAAATCCAAAAATGTGTACTAGGAGCAGAAGCAGTAGTTCTGTTGGACCAGAATCTGAGGTATGAGCAAGAGAAAAAGGATCAGAAATTAGCTTAAATATGGGACCCTGGAATTTGACCTTGACTTTGGCATTTGAGAGCCATCTGAAGACCAGAGCAGCTCAATCACCATTAAGAACTTAAGCAAGTGCCCCTCAGTGGTGTATTTCAGTCAGTCTGCCTGTTCTGTTCCCTGTTCTGTCTCTGGTGAGTCCTCTCACCCTCCTGCACATCTGGCCTGTGCCCTGGTTCTTATATAAATAAATAAATAAATAAATAGGTCTTTAAAAAAATAAATAAATCTTAAAAAAAAAAGAACTTAAGCAAGTGCAAGCTGAACTGAACAAGACTGGAGACTGGGAGACCAGTTTGACCAATTATTTTATTCACACTAGTAAGGGATGTGGTTGAACCTGAAATTGAGTAGCACTGAGGATGCAGAGGTACCTGAATCTTCAGAGCAAGAGAATGTAGAAGTAAAAGATAGAAAGTAATAGCTATTGAGAGATTAATAGTAGTGGGTACAAGTGCTGACCTAATGTATTGATTGGTCAGATTTAAATTATTTTCCTAAATAGAAACTTTCACACTTGTTTGTGGGAAGGGAAAATAAAAAATATTGATCATGTAAGTTAAAAAAAACAAACTTGAAAACTGACTATAGATCTGAGGTATCCAGGAGGGGTAAAGAAGGGGACGAAAGGACAAGGGGTGAAAATGGGGAAGCAGGGAGAGAGGAGCACAATGTATTGCTATGGAGGACTATGGGTGCTTTGTTGGTGGGAGAGCTATGGTGACTACACCTGAGGGGGAAAATCCTAAACTGTCAAAAAATTAACAAGGATGTAAAACAATGGTACTCATTAAAGTAAATAAAATAGGCAAACTTATAGAAGCAGGAAGAATAATGGTTACCAATTATGGGGGTGGGGTAGTGAGGGCAGGAAACCAAGAAATCTTGGGTTAAAGGGTGGAAACTTTCAGTTATGGGAGATGAATAAGTTCTGACGATCTACTATACAACAATGTGACTATAGTTAACAATACTGCATAATATACTTAAAATTTGCTACGTAGGCAGATCTTAAGTCTTCTTATTACAAAGTAAAGAAAGGACAAAAGGGAGGAAGGAAAGGAAGAGGAAATGGTAACTGTATGAGGTGACAGATATGTTAGTTGGCTTGATTGTGTTTATTTCACAATGTATAGCAAATCATCAAGGTGTGCACTTTAATGATAAATAATTTTAATTGTCAATTAAACCTTAAACAATTAGTAAAACAAGGAAAACGCTGATGGCAGTATGCATAGAGGTAATGCTTGCATATTGACTATCCACAATACAGGCATATCTCTAATTTTAAGTATTGGAAACCTGGAAATGAAGAAGATATGGCCTCTTTGTGGGGTTTCCCTGGTGGGCAAGGGGTTAAGCACAGCACTGTGAAGCAACCTGCAGCCTCTGCAGAACCAGTTCCATTCCCACTGGCCAGGGAGCTACCGCATGGCACAGCAGACCTCTCCTGTCTCTCCTGCTGCTTCCATCAGCAGTGTATTTTAGTTGTTCTGCCTGTTCTGTTCCCCACTCTGTCTCTGGTGAATCCTGTCACCCCCTGCACCTCTGGCCTGTACCCCAGTTCTTGTATGCATAAATAAATCTTTTTTTAAAAATTTTAAAAAGAGGGCCTCCCTGGTGGCTCCGCACTGTGATGCTGTCCGCAGCCTCTGCAGCGCGGGTTCGGTCCCTGCTGGCCGGTGAGAATCCCACATGGCGTGGCAGACCTCTCCAGTTCGCCCACTACTCCCCTCAGCGGTGTATTTCTTCAGTCTGCCTGTTCTGTTCCCCGCTCTGTCTCTGGTGAATCCGCTCACCCTCCCGGCATCTGGCCTGTACCCCGGTTCTTGTATAAAAATAAATAAATCTTTAAAAAAAATTTTAAAAAAGATATGTCCTCTTTGTGGAGCAACTCAGTCTTAAGACACTTGCAAGGAGGTAATTTCTGTTCAAGTTGTGCACCATAGGTGGCAAGGCTGTCCGAAGAACATGTTAGCGTGACTCAGCTTTCTAATTCTCATGGAACTCTGTCCCTGGGGAGATAAATAATAATATAATAATAATAAAAGCAGTTAACTAATACAAGAAAAGTCAATGCTCCATGCATGCAATGTGGTATCTACTCTCGTTATATCTGCCTAGAAGGTGGGAGCGGAGAACCTATGTTAACAAAGCAAAAGCAGCCTTCCTTTCTACAAAAAACAAAGGGGAGGACTACGTCTTTGGATTTTATGTGTGATTCCCGGACCTAACGACAGAAGTCTGCGCTCGGCCCCAGCCGTGAACACGCAGTAAGGTGCAGGGGGTTAGGGGACGCGACACCATCACCGAAGAGAAACTGGGATCCTGGCTGCGCACGCGCACTGCGATTTTCGCCGGTCGGAACGCTCAACACAAGGGCTACGTTAAAAGACGTAGAGAGGACGGCGAGGGCGGCGCCGCCCTGGTCATGTGACAGACGTGAGCGTCGTTGGCTCCTCCTCCTCCAAGATGGCGTCCTTGCTGCAATCGGAGCGGGTTCTCTATCTGGTCCAGGGAGAAAAGAAGGTTCGGGCCCCGCTCTCGCAGCTTTACTTCTGCCGCTACTGTAAAGAGCTGCGGTCGCTGGAATGTGTGTCTCACGAGGTAACGCAGCCGGCCCATGAGTCGTGGGGGTGGGGTGGGAGAGGCGTTCAACCGAGTCACCGGGGCGGCGGGGAAGTTCCGCCGGTTGGAGGCGGGTGGTTATTTTCCTAATTGCTGATTGGCTCTGTCTTTGTCACTCACATCTAACCTGTGATTTAATTTGTTTTTAATTTGTTACTTGGGAAGGAGGTGCGGCCTTGGGTGGGGCTGAATGGATCTTCTGGTTGTAGAGCGCCCCCTGATTGGGCAGAACTGGGTTTAGTGACCTGGCTGTGGCCTGGGGGAGGGTTGCTAATTGGGTAGGTGGGAAAGAGAGGGTTGTAGGGTTGCTTAGTTCTGGCCACTTGCGGGGCGCGGGGGCTGGGGGGTGCTGGGAAGACAGGGGTTTTCATTCTTGCCCCTCCCATCCTGGAAGTTCTGCCCCTATGGCCAGAAACTGGGCCCTCATCAGACTGCCTTGTTTTGTTTCTTGGCCGAGGCCTGTAGCAAGAAAGAGAATGGGATGGGGTGAACTGAATGAAACGCGCTTAGAATAGGGTCTGTAAGAAGCTTAACCTGTTATATTCACGGCAATTCTGAAGGTATAGCCTCTTCCTTCACAGGCACAAGTGGGCGTTAGCCACTGGATTGCTGACACTGCAAAATCCCGCCCCCCCCCCCCCAAAAATCACCAAATAATAAAATCCCAAAACTTTTGCAGTCCTTGGCATAGCTTGTTGTTTAAACAGTAAACTTTTGAAATTAAAAAACAAGTTAAGACATAAATCCTGCTAGATGGAAAAGCTGATAGTAATAATAGATACCGTTTATGCAGTACTTTGTTATGTGCTCTACCTAATTTATAATATTCCTATAAATCAATGGAGTAGATACCTTTTTAAAAAAAAATCATTTTACAGATTACAAAGCAGACATAATGTTTGTCCTAAGTCATACAACCAGAAATTTGGGGGTGGGAGGGACAACCAAGATTAGAAACCAAGCAGCCTAACTCCTAGAGCTTCATTGAAGATACCTGGATTGTTAAAAATGCATATGAAACCATGTCCTATACTATAGGACTTTTTTTACCATACGCTACATAACACATTGATAATAGTAATAACCCTATTGGAGACTTTTTATAATACTGAGAATAGTAAAACAGTTAAGTAATAAAAGATTCTTGTATTATTTTGATTTTTCTTATATTTTCCCCCAATATCCTTTCCTCCCTCCCTCCCTTTCTTCTTACCTCTCTCACCTTGGCAGGTCCTTTCTCTTTTAGAGTCTCCCTTGTTCCATCTCCACCCCAGAACTTACTAAATTAGATTCCCATTTGGTGGTGGTGAGGGAGCTCAGTCTCCATGATCTCTTCAGCTAGGATGTTTCATCTGTGACTATATCTTTTACAGAGTAGTGTATGCCTGTGAATTGGAGGCCATTAGGGCTTGGGGAAAGATGAGGCTAGTGAGGGCTAAAACTAATTAGAAAGTTCCACGGAGAACCTGGAGTTGGAGCTGCACATGAAGGGTCAAGCATAATCTGGAAAGAAGGGAAGAAGGAATGAATTATATTTTGCCTTTTATGAAAAGTCAGTGCAAATATTAGTTAACAATACTGTATTTTATGTTTCTGATTATTATTTGAGCTGGTTGTTTTTTCAAAGAAGGTTCCTGTTTATACTAATGATGAAAAAGAAGCCTATTTCTGTTATAGTACTTATGCTCAAGTCAGTCCGTCTTTCTGTCTAGAGTGGACTAGAGGTCTAGAACTGTTAAGAAGGTTTCACTTACATTCAAGTAAATAATTAAAATATAAAATAAAATTAAAAATAATTATTCAGGCCTTAAAAATAATGAATTAAATTTTGTACTGTCTAGTTAAATACAGTAAGATTCTACCTTGCCAACCTAATTATCATTTAAAAATCTTGTTGGTTGACTGTAGCTGAATTTGAAAATTTATATTGTTAATTTATACTGTTCTTCAGTGAGCCTGTTACCTTAGTAATGAGAAAGCTTTTAGTCTCCCTTACAATTTACATGTGGTAAAGTTATTACTGTCCACGAATGCTAAGCTAGATTACAGGTTTATAAACTGAGTTATCAACCTGTTCATAGATAATAATAGTTTTTCTTTTATAAAGATAACTTAGCCATCTAATACATAAAACCCTGATGAACGAGAACAGGAAAGACCAGAAAGGAAAAACAAGGGTTTCAGAAAAACTGAATAATAAGAAAAACAGGTGACTTGAGGAATAAACCTCAAGTTCAGGTTCTTTGGCAGTCATTGTTTTTTGTCAATTGCAGTATTTTTTTTTTTTTTTTTTGAAACATTTTGAAAAGACAAAGAAAAAAGAGGCCTCTGCATAGTAGCAGGTGGGTAGGAGAGCTGCCACTCCTGTATTGCAAAGGGAAAAGGTTTGTGAAAAGAAACACCTATATAGTCACAAACAGGCAAGAGAGCTGCAGTCACAGTGCATTTTAACTTTTAGTATTTAGCATAGGCATATATACAAGCTAAACTGAGTTTCTTTACTCCTGGTTTTTTGATTTATTTTTCTAGGTGGACTCCCATTATTGTCCCAGTTGCTTAGAAAATATGCCATCGGCTGAAGCCAAACTAAAAAAGAATAGGTAAGACTGAGATCCATTTGTTTTTCTATTTTCCCTAACTATTTTTAATTACTTGGTTTAAAAAATGCATAGAATTAACTCTTTTGATGAGCTGTTTTTCATTTTTTTGGCATTACCTTTACCAAAAATGAAATGTCCTTTGATTTTCTTTAAATAAGCTATTTTATAATAGTTTCATATTTAAGAATTATTGTGAAGATGGTAGAATTTCAATTTACCCTATAGTCTCCATTATCAACATTTTACATAGTATGGCATATTTATCTTAATAAATAGTGTTGCTACATTATTATTAAATAAACCCATTTTATTCAGATTGCTTCAGTTTTTCCTAATCTTTTTCTGTTCCAGGATCTTATATTTAATAGGCATATCTCCTTCCACTCTTTTTGCTTTGATATTTTCTTAAACTTTCCTTGGTTTTGATGACCTTAAGAGTTTTGAGGAGACTAGTCAGATATTTTGTAGAATGTGTGTCAGTTGGAATTTGTCTGATGTTTTTTCTCATCAGCTGGGGAATGAGTTTTGGGAGGAGGACCACAAAAGTAAAGTGCATTTCTCATCTCATTATATGAAGGATGCATACTATCATCAACTTATCATTGTTGATATTAATCTTGACTACCTGGCTTGAACCTTGATTACCAGAGTTTAATGTTTGTCAGGAATCTCCACTGTAAAGTTACTACCCTCTGCTCTCCCCCGCCCCCCACCCCATTTCCACAGTTTATGTACTCTTTGAAAGGAAAATCACTATCAGTCACAGCCCACATTTAAATATGAGGAGTTATGCTCGCCCTCCTCAGGGCTAACTACATCAATTTGGAATTCTTTAGCATGGAAATTTTTTTCTTCTCCCTTATTATTTGCATAAAAAGCAGAATGGGCTTACAAATACTTATTTCATACTTTAGCATGTAATCCAATATTACTTTCATTGTTCCCTCAAATTGTTCCAACTTTGGCTTTTGGCTGCTCTTTCAGTGGATTCCTGTATGCCTACATTATACCTCCATCATTGGTGAGGGAGAATTGTTCGTTCCTTTGAGTACCACTCTAGGTTCATCTGGTAGGTTTTCTGCCTCAGTCCTAGAGTTAACCCTTTCTCCAAGAAGCCCTGGTTTAATTGGAGAATGGTATTAAAAATCAAGATCTGGGTAGTAGAGGCACTCACTGCTCATTTAGCTTGGTGTGAAAGTCATTTTGCAACCAGTCATATCCCTACACCTCCATGGATGTAAACCACTGTTACCTGTCTTTCCTGTTCCAGAGAAATCAGTCCTCATTACCACTGCTTTCTATGCTGTCTGCATATGAATTGTGTCACTTAATCCTCAAAGTATGCATGTGAGGAAGGTATTGTTACTAACTTCATTCAAGGATATTACCCAGGTAACAAAATATTACAGGTAATTGGATTTACAGATAAAACTTCAGACCAAGTCCAGAACTGGACTTAGGTGGCAGGACTTTAAAACGAAACACCTTCAGGGGCACAGAGGCCCCTGAAGCAGAAATATTGGCTGAGCCCCAGAAAGAGTAATGCCTAAAGAGAAAGAAAAACAAAACAAAAAAAAAAAACAAAAAAAACCTCGAAAGCCCTGAAGATGCCCTGCCTCTAAACTGCTCAAGTTTGACAGCATTGTTTGATACTGTTTCAGCTCTTTGGCACAGCAAACAAGCAGTTATTTTCCAAACCCATTTTCACCGCTTACTGTATTGTTTCCACTTAGTTTTCTATTGTATAATTGGTCTGTCATGTATAAGGACTTAAGCGTTTTGTGGTCTGTACAAGCCTAAAGAGACTGAAACAGTTAATTCTTGTCTTTTGACAGTGGTTCCCTCTATGGAATAGGCTCTTAATTCTTCAAGAACTTTAGTGATGATTGCATTTTTAAAAAATAAGTATCATGCTTTTGAAATTTTAAAACAAAATTTGTAAGAGTCAGGAGTACTTTTTTCTTTTCGCTTGAGAGATGTTCCTCCCTTAAATTCCTAATACCTGGAACAATATCTAGCACATAGTAAATACTTGATAATATTTACTGAATGAATGAATGTCTCTATTGTAGATGTGCCAACTGCTTTGACTGTCCTGGATGCATGCACACCCTCTCCACCCGGGCAACGAGTATTTCCACACAGCTTCCTGATGATCCAGCCAAGACCACCATGAAGAAAGCCTATTACCTGGCATGTGGATTTTGTCGTTGGACCTCTAGAGATGTGGGCATGGCAGACAAATCTGTGGGTGAGTGAGATGGAATTCAACATGAGACTTCATGAAATTGGTAATGCTATAATTGCCCACAGATTATTATTTCTGTTACCTGTTGGATGGTAATAGCTAAATTCAGAGTATTTTGTCATTAAATCTTTGATTTCTTGTATTATGATGGGCCATAATATTTTAAAAAACTAGTTTTTCAAATCTGGTACTTTTTTAGAATCAAATACTAATGCTTTTAATAAAAAATAAACATTCCTGTCATGAAAACATACCAAGAACAAAACTAAAAGATAAAAGTGACAAAGAAAATATTTTTTTATATTAATTTTTTTTTCATCATTGTTCATTTTTAAGCAATATTTGCTTCCCCCCCAACCCCCTCAGGTGTAGTCCTCATAGAGTTTCCTTCACCAGAGCACCTGTACACCATCACCTCAGTCCCATGTGCTCCTCCCTCCCTCTGATCCCTTTCCTTCCTCCTCCACAGCACTATGTCTCTCATTTATAATTGTCTGTTTTTGCTTTGTTGGATTTTGTACTATTGCTATTTTTTTACACTGATGTCTTATTTGGTTCCCCTATATTCCTGCTATAAGTGAAACCATCCGATATTTTTCTTTTTCCTTCTGGCTTATTTCACTGAGTATAATTCCTTCTAGTTCCATCAGTGTTGCTGCAAATGGCATGAGTTTATCTTTTTTGATTGCTGAATAATGTTCATCGTGTATATATACCACATCTTCTTAATCCAGTCATCTATTTTTGGGCATTTGGGTTGTTTCCAAGTTTTGCCCATTGTAAATAGTGCGGCGATAAACATAGGTGTACAGGTGATCTTTTGAATCAATGTTTTTGTGTCCTTTGGGTAGATCCCTTGGAGTGGAATCACCAGGTCATATGGTAGCTCCATTTTAGTAGACTGAGGAACCTCTGGACAGTTTCCAAAGTGGTTGGGTCAGTTTGCATTCCCACTTGCAATGTAGGAGAGTTCCTTTTTCACCACATCGTCACCAACATTTGTTGTTGCTTGTTTTTTTTTGATATGTGCCATTCCTCCTGGTGTAAGGTGGTATCTCAGTGTGGTTTTAATTTGCATTTCCCTGATGATAAGGGATGTGGAACATTTTTTCATATATCTGTTGGCCATTTGCATTTCCTCTTTGGAGAAAAGTTCTCCTGCCCATTTCTTGACTGGATTGTTTATTTTGTTTTTGTTGACTCGTGTGAGTTCTTTGTATATCTTTGTGATCAGTCCTTTATCAGTTGTCTGGATTGCAAAGATTTTTTCCCAGTGGGTGGGGTGTCTGTCTGTTTTCATTAATGTCTCTTTTGCTGTGCAGAAGCTTTTCAGTTTGATGTAATCCCAGGTGTTTATGTTTTCCTTGCCTTTCTTTGCTTTGGGTGATGAGTCTTTAAAAATGTTACTGCGTTGTATGTCTTGTAGTGTTTTACCTATATTTTCTTCTATATATTTAATGGTTTCAGGTCTTATGTCCAGTTCTTTTATCCATTTTGAGTTCATTTTTGTGCACAATGAAAGGCAGTGGTTTAGTTTCATTTTTTTGCATGTGGTTGTCCAGTTTTCCCAGCACCATTTATTGAACAAACTTTGTTCCATTGCATATTCTTTGCTCCTTTGTCAAAGATCAGTTGTCCGTATAAGTGTGGTTTTATTTCTGGGCTCTCTATTTGGTTCCATTGGTCTGTGTGTCTGTTTTTGTTCCAATACCAAACTGTTTTAATTATTATGGCTTTGTAGTATAGCTTGAAGTTTGGAAGTGTGATACCTCCTTTCTCCTTTGTTTTCATCAGTGGGGCTTTGGCTAGTCGTGGTTTTTTGTGGTTCCAAATGAATTTCATCAGTATTTGTTCTATTTCTTTGAGAATGTCATTGAGATTTTTATTAGAATAGTGTTGAACCTGTATATTGCTTTTGGTAGGATGGACATTTTAATAATGTTGATTCTTCCAATCCATGAGCAGGGGATGTCTTTCCATTTCTTTGTGTTTCTTCTATTTCTTTGAACGGTGTTTTATAATTTTCTTTGTATAGGTCTTTCACCTCTTTTGTTAGGTTTATTCCCAAGTATTTGATTTTTTTTGTTTCAATTATAAAAAGGATGGTTTTCTTGATTTCTTCTTTCGATTGATTGTTTGTGTATAGGAAGGCTACTGATTTTTGAGTGTTGATTTTGTATCCTGCTACTTTACTGAACTGGTTGATTATTTTGAGTAGTTTTTCTGTGGAGTTTTTAGGGTTCTCTATGTATATTATCATATCGTCTGCACATAGTGATAGTTTTACTTCTTCTTTCCCTATTTGGATTCCTTGTCTGTTTTTCTCTTGTCTTATTGCCCTGGCTAGGACCTCCAGTATTGTATTGAAGAGCAGTGGTGAGAGAGGACATCCTTGTCTTGTTCCTGATCTTAAAGGAAAGGCCTTCAGCTTTTCACCATGAGAATAATATTGGCAGTGGGTTTGTCATATATGGCTTTTATCATGTTAAGTTATATTCTTTCTATCCCAAGAATTTCAAAGGCCTTCATCATAAATGGATGTTGGACTTTGTCAAATGCTTTCTCAGCATCTATTGATATGATCATATGGTTTTTATTGTTCTTTTTGTTGATGTGTTGGATTACACTGATGAATTTTCATATGTTGAACCATCCTTGTGCCCATGGAATGAATCCCACTTGATAATGGTGTATTATCCCTTTGATGCATTGTTGGATTCTGTTGGCAAGGATTTTGTTGAGGATTTTTGCATCAGTGTTCAATAGGGAGATTAGCCTGGGGGGAGGGGAGCACCTCAACACAGGGGCTATTGCTCACGCTGGGTGCTGTGTCTGCCTGGTGTTCACCTGTTGATGTGCCCATGGCTGTGTTGATCCCATGCTCTGAATTCTGTGCTCTAGTTCTCAATCTCAGGGTCTCAGATCCAAAACGACGGCTGTCGCCCTGTGCAGTGCCCACTGTTATGGTGTGTCCCAGGCCCAAATCCTGTGCCTAGCTCTCAGTTCCAGAATGGGGTCTTGCTCCAAGCCTTGTTTCCCTTCTTACCCCTGTTTGTGTGGCCCACCCCCTCTCAGAGCCCGAGGGTGGTTTTGGAAACCCTGACTTCCAACTATTAAGAAGTTGATAATTTTGTTCTGATGGCTAGGTGGCACCAGAGGTCTTTCCTAGTATCCTTCCAGAGCTGTGCTTTTTTCCCGTGGGTCTCTGGGGAACTGAAAGGGGGTGTGATGGAATGGCTCCATGGCATCATGGAATGGCTCAATGGGTGATGTGTCTGCCTCGTGCCTTGGGAATCCAACGCCCCGAATTTCGTGCCCCGGGTCTCAGTTCCAAAGCCTTCAGCTCTGGGACGTTGGCGGTCGCCCAGTTCATTGTCCTCAGAAATAGCGCCTTTTGCACCCTGCTCCTGTGCCCAAACACCTGGATTTTGATTATTCAGTGAGGGTCATTCACCTCACTGACGGTTCCCAAGTGTCTCCCCATGAACCTAGGGTGCAGGCGCGGGGATCTAGGCAGCCGTGATTTGTGTATGCTTTTCAAGCACGTATGCACTTTGCCACACAAGCTTAACTGCTGGCCTTGGGCTATTTGCAGGTCTCTTCACAGAGTCCTTATCTTCCTCTAGCGGAGGCCATTCTCACACCTCTGTGGAGATTCCCGCACAGTTCTCCACAGTTCCCTTTGGAGGGGTGCAGTGCCTGCAATAGTTCCTTTCCACTCACAGTCCTGCTTGATCTCTAGTTTGTTCTCGTTTTTGTTTTTGTTTTTTTTCTTTCTGTTGGTCGGCATGTACCAGCTTTGTGGGTGGGCGAGGGTAGTAGGGTTCTGAGCTTTCCTCTCTTTTCGTCCTCTATTATGGCAGCTTTCCTCTTTGGGCAGTTTGCCAGAGTCGCCATTTATCTTCCACGTCCTGGTTTTCGGAGGGACCTGCCACTATTCCTCCCTATTAACTTTTTTTTATGGGAGGACTTACTCGCAGCATTTCCCTGCCGCCATGTTGATCTCCTGTCTCCCAAAGAAAATATTTGGATCATATATCATATGAAAATAAGTAACCTCATAAGCCAATAAGAAAAACCTATTGGAAAAATAGGCAAAGTATGTAAATAGCAGTTCTCAGAAGTGGAAATAAAAATGGTTGGTAACCAAAATGTGCACACTAAAAGGATTAAGTAGGGTTAAAATGATCTGTCTTCACCCCCAAACTCCTCAATAAGCTTTACAGATTCCATGAACGACCCTAACCCTTATAAAGTCACAACTCAAGTCCTGCCTATGTGTCCCTCCTCTTAAATTTTATAGCTCCTTTTTTTCTTGTTTCTTTTTTTTTTAAATATGTTGCCTCAGGCAACACCACACTGATAAAGAAATGGGAATTGTGGAGCAGGCTACATATGCAGGATGCTGCTGAAGAGCAAGATCCTGGCCGTTTTTATTGATAGAATAATTACACAGCATCCGTTACATGGGTTAGGAGGACAAGGAGAAATGGATGGGTGAAACTAAGGAATGTCGTGTAGGGCTTCGGGAGGGACATGAGTCTACTGACCAAGTAATTCTTATCTGCTTGATGATCAAGTGTTGTAATTGAAACCAGACCCCCAGCCATGGTCCTAATGTTATCGACAAGGCATTCCACTGATCAGCTTCTGGGGTCCCTTGTCATACATTGGTTCTCGGACATTCCAGGTCATACCTCATGATGTATGAGTCGGAGTAAGTTTATGCATCTATCATCAGCTTCCCAGGGTGATCAAGCTTTCTGCTCTAGATTGATTTGAAAGGCACCTTGTAAGGTTTGGCGCCTATGGCTGATTGACTGGTTCTGAAGGGCAGTTCTGACCTTGTATAGGAATGCAGAACTGCAGGTAACAATATTGGTGGCCAAACAGGCTGCTTAAGTTTAGCAGACCCACAAAATATGCTTTGTTTTTTAACTGAGATAATTCTGGTGTACCCCCATCAGGTATTACCACCATAGTGCACCACTACCAACTCATCCCTTTTCCATCACCATAGACCATTTTGCTTCCTTCTCTCTTTGTTCTCACCCCCACTCCCCCCCCCCACATTATACCCTCCTTGGTGCTTTAGTTCTATAGTAAGCTATCAAGGGTTAATTTTTAAGCTTGTCTTTATCTGACCTTTAGTTAGTTATTCTATATTCCACATAATAGTGATACCATCCAGTATTCATCGTTCTCCTTCTGTCTTGTTTCACTGAGTATTATTCCTTCCAGATCAATCCATGTTGCCACAAATGATATGAATTTATATTTCTTGATTGTTGAGTAATATTCTTTTGTCATTTTCTTGTTACTACTCTTTCTTTGGGTATCATGAACTGTCTTGCACTATTACTCTTTTTATATGTGAATTTGTCAAGTGTTTTCAGCTCCAGTAATGAGTTCCTTGGAAACAAAGACCTTGTTTTGAATATCTGAATTCTTCATAGGTTTAATTATTGGCTTCTTTGGATTTTTTGTTTTCAGACACAGCTTTGTGAGATAATATTTTAAAAAATAGTTAAGCAATAAGATAAGTTCAACTTTACTACTTCAGTCAACCCTCTATATCCACACTTTCCGCATCCTCAGAGTCAACCAGCTGCACCAGGGGCTTTATTTACTATCATTGTTTGAGTGTTTCAGGGAAAGATTACACTCACCTTTACTAGGAAACTTCCCTCTTTACATTTTACATACTCCACAGTTAACATCAGAGTGGAAAGATTATGTGTATATGTGTGTGTGTGTGTATATATATTTATAAAAAGACTAGCATTGCTAACTTCCCACTTTTTTCATTCATTCTGAAATTTCATTTATTTTCTGAAAAATTTTTAGATTTGTTAAAGATTCCCTTTTTGGATTTTCATAAAAAATTGTAATTAGGGCCTCCCCAGTGGCGCAGTGGTTGAGCGCTGGGTTGCAAAGCTGTCCGCAGCCTCTGCAGCTCCAGTTCGATCCCCGGCCCTTGCATGAGGGTCCCACATGGCGCGCAGACCTCTCCTCCACCTGCTGCTCCTCTCAGCAGTGTATTTCGTCACTCTGCCTGTTCTGTTCCCCGCTCTGGCTCTGGTGAATTCTCTCACCCTCAGTGCTTGTATAAATAAACAAATAAATCTAAAAAAAAAAATGTAATTAGTGGGTCACCCTGGTGTCGCAGGCAGTTGTGCGCAGCGCTGTGAAGCTGTCCGCAGCCTTTGCAGCTCGGGTTCCATCCCCACATGGCATGGCAGACCTCTCCTGTCTGGTCCGCTGCTCCCCTTAGTAATGTATTTCAGTCAGTGTGCCTGTTCTGTTCCAGCTCTGTCTCTGGTGAATCCTCTCACCCTCCCGCACATCTGGCCTACGTCCTGGTTCTGGTATGCATAAATAAATAAATCTTTAAAAAAAAAATTTAGCTTACTAGTATACAAATAAGCCTATAATAAACTCATTGTGTCATTTTACATAACAAATGAAGAATTAGCTAAAAGCTTTGTCTAAATTCTCAATGCAATTTGGAAGTAAATGTGAGTGAAGTTACTTTAGATTCAACTATTTTTAACATTTTAATTTTTTATTCTGTTGAGTTTGTCCTTTGTTATCAAAGGGCATTGATCATTTTTCTGTACATTGTGTTTGTAAAATATTTTGTACATTGAGTTAATAAAATAGTCATTGAGTTAACAAAAAGTTAACGACTATTTTATTTTATTTTTTTAAAGATTTATTTATTTATGCATACAAGAACTGGGGTACAGGCCAGAGGTGTGGGGAGGTGAGGAGATTCACCAGAGACAGAGTAGGGAACAGAACAGACTGACTGACTGAAATACACAGCTGAGGGGAGCAGCGGACGAGTCAGGAGAGGTCTGCTGCGCCATGTGGGTAGCTCCCTGGCTGGCTGGGGATTGAACTGGTACTGTAGTGGCTGTGGACAGCTTCATAGGCTGTGTCGTAACCCCTCGCGCCACCAGGGAGGCCCGACAACTATTTTATATCTTAGTTTCTTATAAGTGCTTGGTGTGTAGATGATTTACCTGAATATGGTTTATGTAGAAAAAGTTTATAGCATCTTTTTAAAAGTTAGTAAATATTTATATTTCATTGTCAATGTTGCAGATAAGTTGTTTGAATTTGTTTAAAAATTAAAGGTTAAGAATAACCTCAAAGTGGCTTTCATACCTCAGTGAGATGAAGTATAGTTTTCCATGTTTCTAAGTTGAAGAAACAAAATCCAGAAATCCAAATAGATTTCTCAGTTTACTATTCTGTAAATGAATGTTTTTGCTTTTTGGATTATAAGGCATTAGAATTGGTGAACTTATATTTCAGAGCTTTAAACTTGTGTTTGCTTCTAGAAACATCCCCCTAGGATATCTTAACAGTGACACTTGAAAGCTAAAAGCTCTTAAATAAGAGTAGAGATTCTTCCATGATGTCACTGGTGTCCGAGAAGTCCTGGAACTGCTTCAGTTGGAACTATTGGTTTATTTATAAGTGTTTGTGCAGTAATGTACATAGAAAAACTAATAATGAGATCACTATGTTCCCCAAATTGCCATTTCAAATAAGTTGCCGTTTCTAAAGATGCAATTAGGTAAAACATTAAGATTTTGAAAATGGTACCACTAAAACATTTCTTTCACATAATTATTTTTGTATTTGCTTTACATAAAGCAACCTCTAAAATACAAACAGTGTGCTAAAGGATGTTATTGCTGACTTTTCTTCCCAGGGGCTGCAGTGTTACCTTCAATGAGATCCATTTTTGTTTTGAAAAATGGTTATTTTTAATTATACAGATAATATGCTTTCATGTACTTACTGTCAACTTCATTGACAGTACTTCATTTCAAGAAATGAAACAGTGAAAAAGTTTATGCCCCTTTTATATCCACCTAGCACTGCATTCCCCTTCCTTTACCCCCCAGATAAACAATCATCACAATCCTAAATTCAGTGCTAATGACTGCACATGTCTTTATATCTCCATATATGTGTGTAGCCACTAAAATAGTTTTTCAGTTTGAAACAAATAAAAACATTCTATATGTCCTGCTACTTTTCTCTATCAGTTTGATGTTTGTGATACATAGTTGTTCAGTCTCCTCTTTTTTTAAGATTTTATTTGTTTATGCATACAAGAACTGGAGTGTAGGTCAGAGGTGCAGGAGGTGAGAGCATTCACCAGAGACAGAGTGAGGAGCAGAACAGGTGGATCTACTGAAATACACTGCTGAGGGGAGCAGTGGGCAAGACAGGAGAGTTCTGCTGAGTCATATGCTCCCTGACTGGGGATTGAACTCTTATTGCAGTGGCTGGTGGTAGCTTGATGGCACTAAGCTTTTAACCCCTGTGCTACCCGGGAGGCTCTCAGACTCCTCTTCATAGACATTTAAATTGGTTTTGATTGTTTGCTTTTGACAGCAATGCTGTGTGGACTTTGTATGGACTTCTCTCCATAACCAAAAGTGAAATTGCTGGCTTTAAGTTGTAGACATCTTTAGTTCTCCTAAATGGTTAACAGGTTTTGTCCCCACTGATCATATATGAGTAGGCTCCAGATCCTTGGCAGCTGCTGGTATTGTTGGACTTCTTCTAATTTTTCCAAACTGATAGTTAGGAAATGGTACCTCATTATAGCTTACATCCTTTCTGTTAGTTATATTAAGATAATAATTTGCTCAAAATGAAGCGCTCCATTTTTAAGAACTTGATGATTTTTGGTAAATATGTATCATCATGTAGTCCCCACCACAGTCATGTTGTAGAACATTTGTATCACCCTAATATGTTTCCTCATGTCCCTTTGCAGTCAGTGCCTTCCCTCCTACCTCCTGGCCCTTGATTATCACTGATAACTTTCTGTCATTGTCATTTTGCTCTTTCTAGAAGTTTGTATAATTGGACAGTTGCTTGTAGTCTTTACTTAACATGCCTTTGAGGCTTGTCCGTTTTTTTACTTTCTATTCTCAGCAGTATTCTATTGTATTTGGTTTGTTTATTCATTCTTCAGTTGATGGACATTGGGTCTTTTCCAGTGTTTGTACCCTAGAAATAAAGCTTCTATGAACATTTGCCTTCAAGTCTTAGTGATGTGTAGATGTGTGGTTTCTTGAGTAAATAATATCTAGGAGTAGAATTGGGTCACAGGGTATGTTTAACCTGATTAGAAACTTCCAAACTCTTTTCCAATTTCCATTTTGGATCCTCACCAGCAATGTAACTGAGTTCCAGTTCCTCACCAACCCTTAATAATGTCAGTTGTTCATTTTAGTCATTCAGTTAGCATTATGATTTTAATTTGTATGTTCTTACTTTGTTTATTTACCATGCAAAGAAGATATTTTATTTGTCAGGTGTTTGTACAAATATTTTGCAAATATATTTATGGCATCTTTAAAATATTTTTATTTTGTATGATTTACAAGGGTACATATGCAGCAGCACATGTATACAATGTGGTGTTATACGTTTACACATCCATCAGAGTATTCACTCAAAAAATTTTACAAATATGTCTGAAGACCGCAGATTAAAACATGACTTTGGAGACAGGCCTAAGCATGAAGTCCACTTCTGTCATTAACAGGCTGTGGGAGCAATTCTTTAATCTCTTTAAACCTTTATTTTCCGCTTCCTATAATGAGAACAGTGATATTTCTTTTGTGAGATTGTAATAAAACTTGACTGAGTTGTATGTAAAGTGTTCAGCTCTAGATCCAGACAATCTTAACAGTTCAGCAAATACAGCTGGTTTTGTTTTCTGCCCATTTTTTAATTGAGGTTTTTATCTTTTATCGTGGAATTATAAAAATTCTCTATTTGGATACAAGCCCTTCGTTGAATATATGTTTTGCAAATTCTTTCTCCCAGTTTGTACCTTGTCTTTTTATTTTCTCAACAGGGTCTTTTGAAGAAAACAGGTTTCTAATTTGATATAGTCATACAATTTTTGTATTTCGTATTTGTGTTCAAATAAGGAAAACTTAAGTCTAAGCCAGTCATAAGATTTTCACTTATAATTTCTTATAGAAATATTATTAGTTCCTACATGTAAACCTCTTGTCCATTGCAGGGTAAATTTTGTATGCATTGTGAAGTAAGGGTCAATGTCCATTTGTTGGATGTGGATATCCAATTCTTATAGCACCATTTATTGAAAGTATTTATTATGGTTTTACTTTCTGCTTTCTGGAATAATTTTTTCTTTTGTGATTTTTGCTGTTTCTTTCTTATATAAGAAATTCTTCTTTACACCAAGATCATAAAAAATTGCGGAGACCCTGATAACACTGGGTCTCTGGAGTCAGGCTGCCTGTGCTGGAATTCCGGCTTTACCACTGACTCTGTGTGACTTTGGACAAGTTATTTAATCCCTCTGAGTCTCAGTATCCTCTTTTATAAAATGAAACTACTAAGAAGAGTCCCTGCCAGAGAGGGTTATTATAAGAATAAAATGAAACGCAATGTGTTTCAGTTGCCTGGGACAGAAGCTATACATGTGTCATTGTGGTGGTGATGAGCATTATCTCCATTTTGTTTAAAGAAAAAAATTTATTCTCATTCTGATCTATATAATTCTTGGACTCATTCTTGGAAGTTTTGCGATTTGTGTGTTTTTAAGTTCATTTTGTGGCCTGCAGATGACCTGTATTTTTGAAAATTTATCAAATTGTTTAATGTTCCTTTATTTTGCAGCTAGTGGTGGTTGGCAGGAACCTGAAAATCCTCACACACAGAGGGTAAGTAAAGATCTTCAGAGAGAGGATGAAATAATTAAAAATGGAGAAAAGACTGAAGAGCTTCCATTTCATCAATGTGGCCTATGCTTAGAAATCCATGATGTTTCTGTATTTTGGTATCTGTTACACATAGAAAGTGCTTCTCACTGTTAGACATTGTCACCATGGCGATTTTTTCCAAGTCTGAGTTAATAGAGAAACCTAGATGTAGTTTTAGCTCCCTACTCAAATTTTAAATTGGCAAAAGAAAAAAATGTATTTTTGTTTTTCATAGAAGTACCAACAAAATGAAGGCTCCATTTGTTCACAGATGCTCTTGAAATCACATCAACATGTTGACATCTTAACTCCTGAGAACCCCACTAATTCAGAAGATGCCCTTGGACTCAGTCATGGTAGCTTATAGAATCGTGACTTGAGCACCCTTTAAATAGTTCACAGTGAATAGATCTCTGTAGTATGTAGTAAAGGTGTTGGGTTTTATTGTTTTTTCCCCTGGAAGTAGAATGTAAGAAAGATAATGAAATGCTGTTGAAATGAAGTATTTACAGTCGAACTACAACTTAATAATTTGTAATTATTCACCTATATCAGCAACAAAATTAGGAATAACCAAACCTATCCGAGGTGATGCTTTAGAAACTTGGACCTTCTAACATTCATTATTGTTATTGTAAACTAGTACAGGTTTCTTGAGTTCTCAGCATTATCTATTTCCTGGGCTCTTATCTACAGAAATATCTGAACTTGTGCACAACGATATTTATTCATTCAACATTTGTTGAGTACTTACTATGTGCCAGGGATTGTGCTGGACAATAGGACACATGGTTCTTACCTTCATAGAGCTTAAGTCTAATGGGAAAACAAAAACCAGTCAAATAGTCCCCAGATAAAGGAAAAACTGTGCTAACTAAAGTAAAGGAGAGATGTTATGCCATGCTAATATGTAAGGGAGGAATTTCAGCTTGTCAGCTTCATGTCTAAGGATTGCACTAAGATCTGAGAACAACTAACAAAGATAGGAAAGAATTCAAAGCAAAGGAACACTATATGCAAAGAGCTTGTAAATGGAAGAAACAAAGCAAATTGTAGGAAAGAAATGGAATATGACTGTAATGGAGCATAGGATTAAGCAAATGAAGAGTAATATTTGGGATCAGACCATGCAGGACCATGTAGACCAAGTAAAGAAGTTTGCGATACCTTTAAGTAATAACAGGATTAGCTTGGTGTTTCTAAAATGTAACTGCGGCTGACTCAAGAGACCCAAAGTGGGTACCAGAAGACCATTTATCATTTCATAGGAAATGTTTACATTTCTTACAGGACATCTGTACATTCAGTAAGATGCAGCCTTTGGTAAGAATGAGGTAGATCTTTTTGTATTGGATGGAAAGTTCATGATACTTTCAGTGAAAAAGAAAGTTACGATATATTTTCCTTGCAAAGGAAATACATATATTAAAAAATAAAAACTTGTATTTGTTTTTAAACTTATCAAAGCTATAGGTCTGCTCATAGATTTTTTTTAAATGTATGCAAAATATAACATCATCAGACCTGTGTCTGTGAGTGTATAAAAAGATCTCTGTTAATAATAGTGGATACCTCTGCTCAGGGGAATGCTGGACGTGGGCCCAAGAGGTTAAAGAGAAGTCTCCCTTTTTGATTCTTTGTGTTTGTTTTCTTGAAAATTTCACAATTAACAATTATTGCTTTTATGATGAAAACATTTTAAAAGTGAAAATGTGTGATGGACTGAGGGATAAAGCAGTGCAAAATGTCATATTCTTAAAAATAGATGATCCTGTGGCCTTGCCAAAAAAAAAAAAAAAAATAGGAGCAGTCTGAGCTGAGGGGAAATAAACAGCGAAGTAAAAACACAATAAAAAGAGCATAAAGTTAGTAAACCTTTCATTGCACATTTCTTGTTAAACTTGATTCATTTCAGTTCTGAAAAGGTTATGTAGTAAAGAGAAGTTGTTTTTGAAGAAAAGGGCAAACTATTTGTCTTCTCTATTCATTTTGTCTCATCAGTGTAGTTGACTAATTTTAATTTTGCATGTTTCCTGTTAACATTTTCGTGAAACAAATAACTTTGTCTTTGATTTCTTACAGATGAACAAACTAATTGAGTACTACCAACAGCTTGCCCAAAAAGAGAAGGTTGAACGAGATCGCAAGAAACTGGCGCGGCGTAGAAACTATATGCCGTTGGCTTTTTCGGTGAGAATTTCATCCAAAATGGAGTTTGCAGCTCATTGATCAAGACTGTGTGGCATGAGAGCAGTGACAGTTTCAGGAAGTAGCCAGGGTCCCTGAATTCCTAACTGATGGGTAGCAGGGAAAAGCTCCTCGAATTACAGACCTTTAAGTTCAGCAGTTCTGCTTTTGCCATATCATTAGTTCTGTTTGAGTTTTAAGGTTTTTTTTTAACTTTTTTTTTTTTTTAAGATTTATTTATTTATACAAGCACTGGGTACAGTCAGAAGCGTGGGAGGGTGAGAGAATTCACCAGAGCCAGAGCAGGGAGCAGAGCAGGCAGAGTGATGAAATACACTGCTGAGGGGAGCAGCGGGCATGGCAGGAAAGTTCTGTTGCGCCATGTGGGATCCTCACTGGCGGCCAGGGATCAAACCGGTGCTGAAGAGGCTGTGGGTAGCCCCGCAGCCCAGCGCTCAACCGCTGCGCCACCAGGGGAGGCCTGAGTTTTTTAAGTTTTAAGGACATTTATGTTTCTTTCTCCATCACTCCTCTTTCTTTGTGGATTATTCCCCCAAAATGGTTACTGTTTAGCATTACATTAAGATTTAGAATATTTGTTATTGTCCCCCAGGTTCTGGATGAACAAATTAATTGAGTACTACCAACAGTATGTAGTACTTTGTTGTATTTGCTTGGAGCCAAACAGACCCATAACACTAAAGGGCAATGATTTGTGTCAAACATTGTGCTAAGCACTTTACTCTTACCATTCTGTTTTCATAACCAGTTCTGTGGGGTAGGTGATATATTCCTGTTTTATAATTGAGGAATGAAACCTATAAAGGTTAAATAACTTGCCATCCCACTTCCACTTGAGAGTTAAGCCTTTGAAACCTAAGGATCGATAAAGGACATTTAAAAATACCTAGCTCAGATTAAAACATTAAAACTTGAAAGGATCTACAATTGCCAAAGACCTTAATGAAGTCTTAGTGAACTTTTCTGAATAGTTCAGTGGCATAATTTGGCATATGTACAAGTACATTTAGGAGAGAAATTGGAATTAAATGCATTCTTTCAACTTTTCCCTTACAACCTGCCTGCTGTATGAGTTTGCTTCTATCTTATGCTGCATTTTTTTGTCTCTGTTGCAACCTGCTGCTATTTTGGGGCCTACAGCAACACACTATTCATGTAGTGGTAAGTTCTCTTTTATGATTCTTGCCAACGCTGAAGAAGTTAGCAGATGATCACTGGTGTTCCAAGAAGACATATTCATCATGTGTCTTAGATGCTCCACATAGTACTAGTCTTAGCGATAGCTTAGCTCTTTCTATACTTGATAGTAGCGAATTCACATTTGGTTCAGTTTGACAGTATTAATGCAGTTTTAGTCTCCATGGTTGGTACTTTTATTATTACTTTAAGATGATGTGGAACTATACATTAGTCTGTCTAAAAGAATCTTTCAAATTAGCTGGGTTTTTTTTGTTTTTGTTTGTTTTTGCTTATTTCCCTGAGCTTCTCATGCTGCCCCACCCCATATCTTTTCTTTTGGAACATAGAATGTATAAATATGGAATTTCTAATTGGATGTTCTGAACTTTTCAGGATAAATACGGTCTCGGAACCCGACTTCAGCGACCACGAGCTGGTGCAACAATCAGTACCCTTGCTGGACTTTCGTAAGTTTGTACATTAAATGACTGAGGCGAAAAGGAGGTACCAGGGATATTAAATATAATATAAATTATATTGAAGGAATATAATTTATAAAGCAAAATCATAGCGAATGGGGAAGATTCTCAAACTTAGAAAAGACCTAAACAGAAAGAATATTTTACAGTAGAAGAATGCTTCAATAACTGATGTCATAGGCTTTGAAGATTATCAAGTGGATCCTTGAGAAATTTCTACTTTTAATCCTTCAGCCTTAAAGAAGGGGAGGACCAGAAAGAGATAAAAATTGAGCCAGCTCAGGCTGTAGAAGAAGTGGAGCCTCTACCTGAAGACTATTATACAAGACCAGTAAATTTAACAGAGGGTAAGTTTATACACTATTCAACTTTGTCTCTATCTTATATCTGTTTCTGCTTTTGTTACTTATATCTCTTGTGTTTTGGGATTTTGTAATGGTGTTAGTTCATAATAAAATGAATCATGTAGAACATAAAATAGAAGTGATCATGAAAAACTTTAAAATGTCAGATATCTATTTTACCATTTTTTGAAGAACCTGCTTCATAAAGGCAGTGTTTTCTCATGTAAATACTGCATATAAGTCTGAGTTTGAGCAAGCCACTATAAACTAAGCCTGGTTTCTACCTTCCATGCTAGTGACCACTCTTCAGCAGCGCCTCTTACAGCCTGACTTCCAACCAATTTGTGCTTCACAGCTCTATCCTCGTCACAAACATCTTCTGATTAAACGGTCCCTGCGCTGCCGGGTGAGTGTTCCGTTTTATAGAGTTACATGTTCTCATTGATATAAGAGAACAAAAAAAATAAACGTGATTGGTACCTGGCCAATAGCAGAACACCTGGAATGTAGCAGGTAAATCACTGAAAGGATGCGCTTGGCATCCAGACACTATTCTTAATTCTTTCAAGATAAACTTAATCCTCACAGCTCTATGAGGTATAGGTACTATTGTTATCCCTTGCAGGTGTGGAAATGGAGGCATTTGAAGGTAATGTTCATAGTACTCACCCCTAAAAGTGTAGCTTTTTGGCTAGAAGAGAGGGAATAAAAAGGAGTAATAAAAAATAATCAATTGAAAAAGAAAAATCCAGGCTCTGTGAATTTACAGAGCAAACAAGTTTCTTCAATAAATAAATTGTAAAAGAAAATCTTAAAAACAAACCTTTTCAGGGCCTCCCTGGTGGCGCAGAGGGTTGGGCGCCACACTATGAAGCTGTCCGCAGCCTCTGCAGAGCCGGTTCAATTCCCAGCCAGTCAGGGAGATTCCCACATGATGTGGCCTCCCCTGTCTCACCTGCTGCTCCCCTCAGCAGTGTATTTTGGTTGTCTGCCTGTTCTGCTCCCCGCTCTGTCTCTGGTGAATCCTCTCACCCTCCCACACCTCTGGCCTGTACCCCAGTTCTTGTATAAGAATAAATAAATCTTAAAAAAAAACAAAACTAAACTAAAAATGCTTTTCAGTCAGTGCTATCCAACAGAACTTTCTGTGATGATAGAAATGTTCAGCATCTGCATAGTTCAGTATGGTAGCCACTACTCATTTGTGACTGTTGATCTCGTGAAATGTGATGCTGTAATTGAAATACTGAATCTTTTGTTTTAATTCATTTAAATGACCACATGTGATTACTGGCTATTATTATCAAATAACACAGCTTTAAATTAGAAGAGACTTAAGAGGCATATCAATCAAGCACAATGCACAGACTTTATTAAATCCTGATTCAAGCAAAACAGAAAAAAAGGAGCCGGGGGAGGGAGAAAAGGGGAAATGGAAGGGGAAGAGTGAGGAAGGAAAGAAAAATTTATAAATCCCCTTTTGTGGGGATTTAAGCACTGCCTGGGTTTCTGTTGACTTACTTTTTTTAAAGAGATAATGGTAGTTATTTTTAAAATGTATTTAAGAGATACCAAAATATTTATGAATGAAATGTCATAATAGCTGATACTTGTTTTGAAATAATCAGGCATGGGGAGTGGGTGGAAAGTACAAATGAAAACAAGTTTGATTATTGTTGCTAATAAGTTGCTAATTGTTAAAGCTGGGTGGGTATATAGGGATTTATAATACTGCTTTGTATAATCACATGTGGAAGATTTCTATAACGAAAAAATCTTTAAAAAGAAAAGAAGCCCATTTTAAATATAAAGAACACATATACATTAAAAGTAAATAGATGAACAAAAATACACTGTGCTAACACTAATCAAAAGAAAGCAGGAGTGACTGTGTTAATTTCAGGCAGAGCAGACCTGCAAGTAAGGATAGTTATCAGGGATAAAGAAATATAAAAATAATAACAAAGGTGACATTTTTCAAAAAAGACAGAACAATTCTTAATTCTTATGTGCCTAGCAAAAGAGTGTCAAACTGCATGATGCAAAACATGGTAGGATTAGAAGGAGAAATAAGTGAATGCACCATCACAGTTGGACACTGCAGTACCTTTCAAAAAAATTGGCATTTCAAGCAGGTAGACAATCAGTGAGGACATAGTTGAATTCAACGCCAACATCAATCACTGGAAATAATTGACATCTATAGAGTTCTCCTTTTAACAGCAGCAGAATATACATTTTTCTCAAGATCATAGGAAACATTCACCAAGATAGACTATATTCTGGGCAATATAAAACACCTTAAAAAATCTGAAAGAATAGAAACCATACAATATCTGCTCTCAGATTCTAATGGATTAAACTAGAAATCAGTAACATAGTTGGAAGATCACAAAGTATGTAGGGATTAAACAACACACTTTAACATATGGGGCAAAAAATCAATCTCTACAGAGATAGCAAATTTGTGGGGTGCAGCAAAAGTCATGCTTAGAGAAAAATCTATAGCAATAAATGCATATATTAGAAAGCAGAAAGATCTAAAGTCAGTCATCGTTAGTTTACACGTTAGGAAACTAGAAAAAAGAGTAAATCCAAAGTAAACAGAAGAAAAGAAATTATTTGGAACAGAAATCAATGAAACTGAAATCAGGGCCTTCCCTGGTGGCGCAGGTGGTTGAGCGCTGCGATGTGAAACTGTCCACAGCCTCTGCAGCGTCGGTTCGATCCCGGCCGGCGAGGGTCCCACTTGGCATGGCAGACCTCTCCTGTCACACCTGCTGTTCCCCTCAGCAGTGTATTTCATCAGTCTGCCTGTTCTGTTCCCCGCTCTGTCTCTGGTGAATCCTCTCACCCTCCCACGCCTCTGGCCTGTTCCCCGGTTCTTGTATAAATAAATAAATAAATCTTAAAAAAAAAAACTGAAATCAGGAGAACAAGAGAAAATCAGTGAAATCTCAAACTGATTCTTTGAAAATGTCAACAAAATTAATAAGCTTCTAGTCAAAAAATAGAGGACACAAATTACCAATATCAAAAATGAAAAGGGGACATCACATTAAATCCCATGGAATAATGAAGTAAGCCTGTTCCACAAATTTGATAACCTAGATGAAATGGTCCAATTCCTGAAAAGACATTATCTGCCAAGATTGACATAAGAAATGGACAAGTTGAATAGGCCCATATCATAGAAATTTAATCAGTAATGAATAACCTTTCAAAACAGAAAGCATCAGGCCCAGATGTATTAACTGGAAAAAATGACAATCGGTTTTCAACAAAATTTCAGAAAATAGAAGGAAGCAGAGGTAAGAATATTTCTAACTCATTTTACCTTAACAGTATCCAGTATTCCCCTAATGACAAAACCAGACAGACATTACAAGAAAACTCATGAACATGGATGCAAAGTCCTCAACAAAATTAGCAAATCAATTCCAGAAAGTGTTAAATATAGATCATGACCCGGTTGAATTGATTATATGCACTAAGTAACATTTTCAAATAACAATGTAGACTATTTGAACATGACTTAATGGCATGTATAGAACAATACAGATTAGCATACATGACTGAATGGCATGTATAGAAAACTACCCAGTCTGCAAATATATTTTCAAGTACGCACAGAACACTTATAAAAAGTAACTACATGTTGGATCATCTTTTAAAAAGATGAAATTATGGTCTCACTCATAGCAGGAATCTAGAAAACTTAAATAAGGGACCAGGAAAAAGAATATAAGAAAGAAAATATCAAAATCAGCAAACAACTATGAACCAGAGACACTTTATGGGGGGTGGGGAGCGGGAAAAGGAGGGGTTGGGGTCAAAATAAGGGGGTTTTAATTGTATGGGGAATATAAAAATAAAATTTAAATTTAAAAAAAAGATGAAATTATTACAGCATATTATTTGACTATACTACAACTCTAAGTTAGAAATCAGTGATTCCTATACAGGAGAGTTTGTAGGATTCAGCTAAGACTATGCTTAGATATTTAAATATTTGAAAAGAAGTAATGTTAAGAAATCAGTGGTCTCAGTATCCAGTTCAAGAAGTCAGAAGAACAGCAAAGTAAGTCTAAATAAATCAGAAGGAAGAGTAACATTAATGAATGAAGTAAATAGTAAATATTAATATAAAATAAATTAATAAAAGTATATTTAAAATAATGTCAATTATGAGTATACCATTAATATACTAGTGTCTGCCAAAACTAAATAAGCAGTTTTCTATTGACCCATTGACCTCACTTCTAGCACCCTATCTTCAAGTTGCACTTCCACACATATAAACCAAAACATATAGAGATTGTGGTATATCCACACAATGAGTACTATAAATCTATTAAAAAAAGAATATGCTAGGGTTGGACATTTTCGTGTTACTTATTTTTTTTTTGGCCATGTTTCATTTCATTTATTTATTTTGAAAATACTGCAGTCAGTGATACTCCCCCATAAATTCTTACATATGCATCTCCTAAGAACAGGACATTTTCCCCCATAAATACAATACCATTACTATACATCAGAACTTAATGATGTCTTAATATCACCTAATATTCATTTCATATTCACATTCTTTAACTGTCCTCAAAGTAGATTTGTGACTTTTTGTTTCTGTACCATAATCCAATCAAGGATGACACATTTGCATTGTTTAGTTATTTACCTTTTAACCTAGAACAGTATTCCAGGATGGGACATTTTTAAATGAAAAAAGCAATTTGCATGGCAGGTACACTACTTTTTGTATAAGGAGGAGAAGTGAAAACATGTAATATATAAAAAAATAAGAAAAAATATATATACTTGTTAAAGACTAATGGAATAAAGAAAGCAAAAACAAGACTCATGCTTGTGAGAAAATAAGATTTACTAAATATGACCTTGAAAATCATTAGAGAAAGAAAGACCCATTAAATTTTTCTCAGTTAAATAATTATATAAAAAAAATTGAGTCTCTACCTCACGTCATACACAAAAGTCAATTTAGGAACACTGGAAACTTAAAAGAGCAAATACGAAGGTGAAAACTTTCAGAAAGAAAGGTGGGAGACTTTTGTGTAATATGTGTTCCATTAAGACAAATCAACACAAACTATAAAGAAGTTATCAATTAGAATACATTAGCGGTAAAACTTCTACCACCACTCCAAAGAAAACTGATAAAGAGATGAAAAAGATAAGCCACACACTGATGTAATTTGTATATTATGTAATGAACAAAGTATCAGTATCCAGAATGGGTAAAGAACTTTTCTGTGAAATCAGTAAGGAAAAGATATCCTGGTATAAAAATACTCAGTGGATACTAACATACAAGTCATGGCAGAGAAAATTAAATCCCAGTAGGTAGGAAAGGTACTCAAACTTACACAGATCAGGAAGAAGTGCACTAAAACTGCAGTGAGATACCATTTCATACTCATCAAATTAGCAAACAAAACTCAGCAGTTTGGCAGTGTCTGAAGATAACAAATGCATGCAACCCTGAGGGCGATGATTCACATGTAGTACTCATTGCTACTGCATTTGTAGTAGCAAAATCATGGAAACATCCTGATTGACTAGCAATCAAGTTAAATAAGTCTGGTTAAATAAGTTGCAGAACTGCCCCTAGAGGCGTTGCAGATGTGGCTGCTGTGCCATGTGTGTGTCATTAGGTGGCAGAGAGAAGAGAGGCTTGTCTATGTCCAGCGTTCTGGCCTGTGAACGTTTGGATGATTGACAGTCTGACACGGGGAAAAAAGTTATAGAAATTGTCACTGTGGGATAGAGAGGCACCTCTGTGTGCTGGTATAGAATTCCAAGATAAAGTGAAAAAGCAAAGGGCTCCCTTCTGTGTTTTTGTGAAGAAGAAAAGATATGGATGCATATACTTTCTCATGCACAGGCTATCTTTGAGAAAACACAGGAGAAACAGGTTGACTCTGAGGAGAGAAACAAGGGGCAGGAAATGGGTATGTTTATACTGTACTTTTTTTGGACTACTGAAAAAAAAAAAAAACAAATATCTGTTATTACACTGCTGGGGGAGCAGCGGGCAAGTCAGGAGAGGTCGTCTGCGCCATGTGGGTTGCTCCTTGGCCGGCCGGGATCGAACTCGTGTTGCAATGGCTGCAGACAGCT
Organism: Talpa europaea; assembly: GCF_964194135.1. Lineage (NCBI taxonomy): Eukaryota > Metazoa > Chordata > Mammalia > Eulipotyphla > Talpidae > Talpa > Talpa europaea. The sequence goes on along the minus strand of NC_140080.1, from coordinate 43,011,010 downwards.
TCATAGGTTGTATCTTAACCCCTTGTGCCACCAGGGAGGCCCCCAGCTTCAATTCTTAATAGGCTCTGTGAGTTTGCACAGACTGCTTACCTTCCTGTGCCCTTTTCCATTGTCATCTGCAAAATGGGGACAAGCAGTACTGTAGTACCTGTTCCACCTGACAGTCAATGTAATGCTCACATCCCCTTAAACTCAGGAGCACATTTTTCAGCTCACACAGTAAGAACTCAGTTTGTGTTAGTTACTATTTCAGTTGTTTTGAAGCACCGTGGTTGCTTATATCCAGAAGTCCAAAATAGCTGCATTTGTAAATTTTGGTTATCAGTAGTGCACATTCTTCAAAGCATATGTGGCCTTGTCTTGTAGCTGAATAAAACTAAACTCTAGTCAGTGCTGCCCTCCTGAATGTAGCCACTATGCAGATCAGCAGAGAGTATTCTTTTCCCTGATACAGATTACAATTTTTCCTTTTTAGCCGTGTGAACATAATTTGAGCAAACCAGAATTCAATCCAACATCTATCAAATTCAAAATCCAAATGGTTGCTGTGTGAGTATTCTAAGATTGGCTTTGTTCCTTTGTTTTTTCCAATGTGAAATATATTTATCAGAAAAAGTACATCAGAATAATCTTGCTATATACCATGAAGTTTAAGGCAAATGTGTAAACATACAATCAATGGTGCTTGATGGCATCAGGGCCACAATAATGGTGTGGTCTGTGGTGGTGTGGTATGTTGGTTATTAGAAATCATGAGTCACCACAAGTTATTAAGTACTTGAGTTTGAAAATTATTTTTTTATGTAAAGTAAAAAATTATAACAGTTTGAAGGTGTATCCTGTAACAATGTTCATTTTATTTAGCTATGTTCTAATAATATGTCCATGAGTGAGGTAGTGATTAAGTTAGTGTTAACTCACTGGGGCTTGTCACTGAATGGGAATTTTGTGCATGAAAAATCAACTATCAAGCAGAAAGGATTAGGAAAATATTATCTTGACCTCAGGGTGAGAGAGCCCCTCCTAAAAGTTATAGAGAAATAAGTCAAATAAGTTATAGAAATTGTCACTGTGGGATAGAGAGGCAGAAAGAGACAGGAAACCCAGAAGCCACTAAGAAAAATAGCTTTGACCTTTGCCAAAAAAAAGGGGGTGGGGGGAGGAATTGTAAAAAATTAACTACAAAGTACTCAGATTTCCAGCAATTGGAAAGATAAGAAATGGGATAGGTGGCAAAGGATTTCACCAGGTAGCTTAGAGAAGAGGAATTCCAAATCACCTGTAAATATGTGGACAGATGTTGAGAGTAGATAGGAAAAGTTAAAAAATAATAAATAGCTTCTAGTACTCTTGAGAATAGGAATAAGCATATTTGTGTACATTATTGGTAGGTTTATGAATTGCTAGAGTCTTTGGAGCAAGAAAACTTCATACACCTTTCTATTCTGTAGAAACAAAAGCATCAGCAGCTAGAAATAACAAGGATGTGTATTGCGACATTTTAATGACAAAGAAATTGAAATGATTTGAATTTCAAACTAATAATGGGAAATAACTGATTAAATCAAAATATACTTATTCAATTCTGTAGATTACTCTGTAATTAAAAAGAAGTCTTTGACAATCAAAAAGATTGAGACATGTTCTGGTGAGTTAGGGGAAGGAACTAAAAAGGGCCAGATACACAGTCAGTGCTCTTTCACTATTCCAGTTAATATAAGGAAATCTTTCCTTTGCTGTACTAGATGAGAAAAATAGTAATAATTTTAACAGATTTCACTGAATATTAATGAAATTTTTTATTCATGTATAGCAATTACATCCCAGAAGTGAGAATCATGTCAATTCCTAATCTTCGCCACATGAAGGTTAGTACTGTCTTTAACAGGAGAAAGGATGTGTGTGAGTGTGTGTTCAGTGGCATGTATATTTGGCATGGGCTACAATGAGCAAGGGATAGAAATGAAGACAGTTTGGAATAATAAAGGAACTGAGATTTTAAATTTCTTTAAACTGGAATTCTTGATAATAGCGTCTTTGAAATGTGTGCAGCACAGTGTGTCCATTATATAAAGGTGGAGTCATAGGTAAGCGGGGAAGGAGAGGCATCTCAAGTCTTCTCCATTCAGGAGATTCTCTACCATCCCATGTACCTAAATGTCAAATAATCAGGAATCAATTAGATTTCTTCTTTACCACAGCCCTTTGATTGGGGGTCTTTATTTATGCCCTGCACACGCATACACACACATGCATGCACATATATTAAAGAATGTTCTACAACAGCCTCTTAAGTTCTTCCTTTTTGTGCTGTTCATGAAGACATTTACATAGTCCCTATTCATTTTTAAGGATTTCTTGCTAATCTCAAGAAAATATCAAGCAAGGACAAATTATTGTTCAGGAATACTCTAGTCTTTTGTAGTCTTGATCTGTTACTACATATGGTTAGTCTGTGGCTCTCATACACTTATGAAGACTTCCTATTTTCTAGTTCTTAAGTGCAGCCTGGTTGAGACAGGAGTTATAAACTTGAAGCAGTCGATATTTACATTTAAATAATATACATTCCTCAGAATATCTCAATCCAGTAACTGGACCTTTCTATGGACTTTGTCTCATTTCCTCAGTGAGATAGCAATTCTAGGGAGTGTATATCCCATAAAAATACTAGAGTAGGACTCAGTGAGCACTTTGAGAATTTAATGATAGTTATAGGTGCTCAGGAGTAATGGTAGGGAGGAGGTAAGCTGATGGTTTTGAAGTATTTGGTGTAAGTGCTAATAAAGTGGTCCTAGGTGGCAGTAGTGGGACATGTCTGAGAGATGCTTTTCCTTTTCACCAGGAGAGCCAGGTCCTCCTGACTCTCACAAATCCAGTGGAGAGCCTCACCCATGTGACACTGTTGGAGTGTGAGGAGGGGGACGCTGATGATATCAATAGCACTGCAAAGGTAGGAGCATTTTGCCTCATCCTGACTGGCTGACTTCCTGGAGTGGCTAATTTGTTGGCTTAATGGACTCTATTCCACATCTAAACAGTCATCAAGTTCCTTTGATTCCATCTCCTCTGTGTTTTTCACTTAATCTACAGACACACTGCTACTGTCCTGTTTGAAGGTCTCGTCATTTCTTTTTTAGTCTGTGACTTTTAACTAACTGACCTCGTTGTTTTTTAGTCCACCCTGCTTTGTTCCAGCCCATCTTCTATCTTACCACCAGAATGATCTTTTGAAATATATTTTTTATTATGGCATCCCTTGGACTTTGGGATGAAGTGTTTTCCTTGAGAGCTCCCCAATGACCTCACCTCTGTCCATTCTTCAGGATGATCTTCCCCCAGATCCCCAAATCTAGCATTCTACAATCTACTTAGTAATTGTTTTCAATCAAGAAGCTTCAGTGGGTTGTGATGTTTCGTTCTGGAGAGTTAATATACATTTTATCTACAGTGTCTCATTCTATCCCCACTTCCGTGATACACTTGCCCATACCTCTCTTCATATTACTAACTCATAATTCAGCATGATACAACATTGTTGGAACCAATGTATCTCCTTTATATTTTTTTTTAAGAGTGATGAACTGTTTCATATATGTTAAAACTTATAAACAATATAGCAAACGCCCATGTACCCTGAGCCCTTAAGTAATAAAACATTAAAGATATAATTGAAGCCCCCATGTCCCCATTGAATTTCCCAATGCAGCCCAAGTGAAGTAAGCACTCACTGAACCCCATTATTCCTTTAAATTTCTTGTACTTTTACTAGGAATTCTGTATTCCTGAAGTTTGTATAAGTGAAATAATGCTGTGTGTTTCTTGAAATTTGCTGCTTGCTTCTGTCTGTCATGGTCAGTGTAACACTCTGAGGTGTTCCCTTGAATAAGTGTCCCCTGAGGCCGTGATTCCTTCTGTGTCACTCTCCAGGTGGTGGTGCCTCCCAAAGAGCTGGTCCTAGCTGGCAAGGATGCAGCAGCAGAGTATGATGAATTGGCAGAACCCCAGGACTTTCAGGACGATCCTGAGTGAGTGATCTCTTGTGTCCCCAGATGACTGGCAAAGGAGGCTCACTTTTATGTCCCAATTTTTTAACTTTTTTTTTTTTAAAGATTTATTTATTTTTATTTATACAAGCACTGGGTACAGTCAGATGCGCGGGAGAGTGAGAGAATTCACCAGAGCCAGAGCGGGGAGCAGAGCAGGCAGAAGGACAGAAGTACACTGCTGAGGGGAGCAGCGGGCCGCAGGAGAGGTGTGCACGCCATGTGGGACCCTCCTCCGGGGGCCGGGGAGCAGCCGGGGATTGAACCGGCACTGCAGAGGCTGCGGGCAGCTTCGCAACCCAGTCTCAAGTGCTGCGCCACCGGGGAGGCCCTTTTTAACTATTTTTTAAAATAATTTATTTCTTCCTACACAAAAATAATGACCATAGAATATATACAAAGTCACAAAGAATGAAATAAAATCCCACTGCCAGAGAGAAGCACCATGAACGTTTTGTTGTTTGTCCTTCTATATATTTGTTTCATCTCTGGGATCTCTCTATAAGCACAGTTTTTTCAATGTGTTTTTCATTTAAATATATTTTCCCTTATTAATAATAAATTTTCAGTGCATGATTTTTAACTGTGGACAGGATAAAATATTCTGTCCCTACAGATTCATCATGGATTTATGTGCCTCTCCCCTGAGTCACTAATTGACTTTCCTTTCTTATACCTAATAATTGAGAAATAAAAACATTTCTCTAGATTAATTAGGTTTCAGTATAAAAACAGAAATTACATCCGGTTATTTGAATAGAGAATTTCCTATAAAGAAATGCTAACTGAGTAACTTCAAAGATTAAAAAAAAAAAAAAAAAACTCCGAAATATCCCAGAAATAGTAAGTTTATGAAGCAGCTACCATCCCTAGGGCTGAGAAAACAGAAGCATAGTTAGAATTACTAAAATTAAGAGTCAGACCTCTTAATGGGGAGGACACATTTCCTAACCAGTGTTGGCATCTCAGGCGGCCCCAGAGGAGAGGCAGGGTGAAGCTGCATATGCAAGAGTTGGAAAGCTACAACTGGATAGTGCCCCTTCCTGGGTGAAGAAATACTTTGGCCCGAAAGGGGCGGGGGTGTTTGCCTACTGGAACCACCAGGAAATGGGAAGCTCCCAGAGAGGAGCAGACCCCTCCCTCTTGTAAGCCACTATCCTCCCGTGCCCCTGGGAAGGGAACCTGCAGGAAGCCAGCCTGCCACACAGAAATGTGATTAGCAGAATCCTGTGTAGGGAGCGGGAGACAGACTGTGGGCTTGGAGCTGAAAAACGGTAGCAAAGGGAGCATTTCAGGTTTTGTAACAGAATGATCAGAGCTCCCTCAGTAAGATTAGAAAGAAAAAATAACATGGAATGGGTTGGGGAGGAAAGTGTGAAATAGTGCAGCTATTACCAAAATCCAGCTACCAGAAAGCCCCGGGGCAAGTGTTTTTTTGTTTGTTTTTCTGTAGAGGCGCATGCCCCACCCCAGAGAGCCTCTTTAGCAGGTCTAAGTGAGCTTCAGAGATTGGATTTTTTTTTTTTTTTTAAACTTCCCAGACATCAGTGGTTGCCTGTAAACTTTAAGCTGGAAAAACTTTTTCCTTTTTACTATTTTTAAGTGATTTATTTCCAGTCTGATACAAATCATGACTTTTGTTATGGTACAAATGTGTTAAATTAGCACAATGTAAAATGTATTCTCTGTAATCTTTGCCTATGTAAATCCTTAAATTACTTGATAGGGTACAGAAATATGTTCCACCAAGGAAAACTTTTGGAAAAATCATCTGAGATACCAAATTCCAGGCCAATTACTTCAATCAATTATATTTCACATCATTGTGCTGTATAAACTTTTCAGATACCTAGAAATTAGTACTGAATAGTACTATGTAACTATGTAAATGTTTCATTCTGGTAACTTCTTAGAGTAAATGAGTATCATTTGGAAATTCAGCTTATTTCATTGCTCTTTTACTTTTTGAAACTAAGTTATTACATCACAAACTTCAAGTACATGTCAGAAAACTGAAACGGAAACCTCAAAGAGATTTTTAAAGAGATTTTTCTCTCCCCCAAATTTTACTAAGTAACTTACAAAATGCACACTGATTTGTGGTATTCCAAAAATCTCATTAAAGCTCTGAGTTAGATTCAGTCTCTACCTGATAGAAATATTACCGCATGTACACAAAGATAAGTGTAAAATGATGTTGGAGACACCATTGTTTATAACCGGAAAACTGGCCATTATCTCAGTGTATGCCAGTGGTAAATAGATAATAGAGTTCTGTTAAAATAGAATGCAGAGCATATCTGCAATATGGAATGTGTTTGTGATAAACAGTGGGGAAAAGCAAGTTATTAAATAGTGTGTCCCTTTTGTGTGGATAAAAGTAGAAAAGTAGAACTAAACTCCATAAAATACGTGGTAGGTTAAGAACCAAATTATGTACAGTTTTTCTCTGTGTGCTGAAAGAGAAAATATGGAGAAAGACTTATATTTTTCCATTTAAATTTTATAACTATATATTTTACTTTTTAATATTAAAAAAGTAAGAGAGCAGCATTTTGCTGAGGAACTCTTTCGTTGCTGATAAGCAAGGTGGAGGTCATATCTTGTCATGAGTTTTCCTGTTGGGCCACAAAACGACAGTATGTCTTAGTGGTTTGGCTGACTTGAGTGCTGTCTAATGTCGTGCTTATTTCCTTCATAGTGTTATAGCCTTCAGAAAAGCCAACAAAGTGGGTATTTTCATCAAAGTGACCCCACAACGTGAGGAGGGTGAAGTGACCGTGTGCTTTAAGATGAAACATGATTTTAAAAACGTGACATCCGTCCGCCCCACTGAAGAAGGTGACCAGAGCGCCGAAGTCATCTGGCTCACCCAGCACGTGGAACTCAGCTTGGGCCCACTTCTTCCTTAAGAGGTATCACTGGCAGCCAGACCCCAAAGGACAGTATCACTACCACCCACGTTAAAATGTGGACACCTCTACTTCACTAGGCCTTGTTTATAATGATGTACCCATGCACTACTGAATCCTGTTCCTATAAGGGGTGTGAGCATAGGCCGGCACTGGGGACACAGGGTATAACCGCCAATCCCCTTGCTCTCACTGCTGTTAACGAGTAAATCTGTGTCTCCCTCACTGAACCCTGCACGTTGAATAACCACAGCATAATCCCATCCCAAGATAGAGGATGGCTGTTCTTTGGAGTGGCCTTTGATTTGCCACCCGAGAAACTTTCCGTACTATCTCCCAGTCTGATCTCACTAAAAAAAAAAATCACAATTTCACAGATAAAACTTTAAATGTTAATGAAAGAGGGGCCTGCTGTTCATGCCCTGTCGGTGCACCCACTGGTTTTTGCAGTCCATGAGATACAGCCGCATTGTCAAAACTACCCTTCACTTGCCACCATGGCTTCCATCTTTCCATGGGTTTCCATTTGATCAAAAACTAAGATCTTTAGTTTTGTGGTGATTGGGAAAACCTGTGACATTCTTAAGGCACTTCATGTGTCCTCTGCCAAATGAATACAAAATATTAATCCATATTTTTTTTTAACCTATCAGTTAAAAAAAAAATCTTTCCCAGTAGAATGTGGAGCTAGTTAGGAAGAATTTAAGAAGTAGGCAATTACATCCTGTCAAGGGGGTGGCAAATTCCATTCTTTGTAAATCTTGTCATAGTTAACTTGGCCATGGGGAGGCAGCCTTTGTGTTTTACTCTCTGTGGCCTCTCATCTCTACTCTGTCTCTTTAACTCAGTAAATTGCTCTGAGTATTTGGGGTTGGGAAAGAGCCCAAAGAATCCTTGATGGACAAGTTCACTTCTGGCATACAGAAAATATTTAAAGGTTGGATTTTTAGCATGATCTGAATTAATGTTCTTTCCACTGATTTGAAAGGGAAATTACAACTTTTCATCTCTTAAATCCAAAACTAGATGCTAAGAAAAATACTATGTTCCTGTGTTTAAGACTTATCATATGGTATATTGAACAAGACCATTTTGATTGTAAACCATAAATAATTCAGCAAATCGCTCAGAACACTTGCCTAACAGCACACATGCTGTTTTCGCCTGGCATCCTGGTGTGGGGTTACTCACCTTAATTTCTATGATAGTTTCTAAGTGAGACTTCACAAAGTAGACAAGTTGTGTGACATTTTTTGTTAGTGAACTATTAGCAAGTGGCCAACATACTTTTGGGGAAAAAATTTTCTTTTTACCCTGATTGTTTTTTAAGTTGAAGTCTTTACTTTTAAAAAGAAAGATATATAATGATCTAGAATACAGATAGGACATAGTAACTTCTCAGCTCCACTGAGAGGATAAAAATAAATAGAAAGCCTTTGAAAGACACTAAATTGTACGTTTAAGGTCAGGCCAGTTTTATGAAACAATATTCCACAGATTAATATATTTGCTTCAATGTAAGGGAAAAAAATCCTATCTCTACTATTATGGCAGTAATAAGGTTTAGCCTCTTAGGAGTTGGGGTGGTGGGACAGGGGTTATATAATGACAAATTTACAGACTATAGAAATAGTTTAATTTTTGTGACCCCACAGAGTGTCAAGTTCATTTTTATTTCCTGACCTACTAGAGCCTGCTGTGAAACCACTGTTCACTATTGGCCAGTGGAAGGATTGGGCCTCTAAATAGAGACTAGCTTTAGATGTCTACACCTTTGCATAGACTGTACACCATTGTTGGCCGTGCACTTACGGCATATCACTGTTATTTGTTCCCAAAAGTAATAATGTTGACGTGATGGGTCTCATCAGCCCCATGTGATACAAAAACAGACACTTCTGATCATAGGAGTTTTTTTTCTTAAGAAGCCAAATTGCAGAATAGCAGAGCCCCTGGTTTAATGTTTCCTTGAGATAGTTTTCAGTGCAAGCTTATGTTCTGTGTGCTAGAAGAAATGGTTTAACACCTGCAGCTGGTGAGTTTGGAATTTTATTTGTTACTTTTTTATATTAAATTAGGTGTAAGATTTTTAATGCCTAGTAGTTGTGCACCACTGCAGGAGAATTCGATGTCATTAGCACTTGAAACTACAATTTTGGAAACTTAAAGCTAAGTTAATTTGGATTTGTGATTTGATTAACCTACCAAAGTTTTTTGTTCAAAGTGCTTATAGGCATAATGAGGTAGCGTCGTGCATATTTGTAAAGAAAAATCCTTTGACCCCTGTGAGAATGAGAGGCATTCCTTTATCTTTATGAATGACAGGTTACTGTTTTGCCTTATTGCTTAACTTCATGTAGTGAAATAAAGCAGACAAAGCTTGAGTGTGCCTTTTTTTTTTTTTTTTTTTTTTGGTGTGGTGAACAAGGTGGGAATTTCACGGCTCAGATTCAGAAGATGGGTGGAGTAAAGGGATATCATATGAGTCATGATGGGGGGTATGCGACTCCTTCCATTTTGTAAACAAACTAAGCTAAATCCTGTCAAGTTAGTTCGCTGTGACATGAGATGTAAGTGGATGTTGCACTCTTTAGGAACATTTTCTCAAAACCACTCTGTTGATTTCACTTTGTTAGGCCTCAGCCAGCTCTCCAGCTTTCATCCTGATGATCACTCCCAAACTTACTCTTCCAAATACACAAAATGTCCTAAACCCAACAAGTAGCACTCATCTACCTCCTGTACTCTAGCCTCCTTCCCTATTACTGTCGGTGAATCCTTCACACTCCTAATACAGCCCAACTACTTAATGTACTCAACCTCTTCCTCTTCACTTATTCAGCAATCCTCCTCCTGTGTTGTTTCCATCAGCCTCCTATGATTTCTTTTTAAAAAGAAATTGACACCCATCACCTTCTTCAGCTTACTACCCATTTTCGGTACTCCCTTCACAGCCAAACTTCCAACTCTACCTATTCTTCTTCTCACCTGAACCCATTCTTAGGCTACCGCCCCACCACATCTCCAGAATGCTCTTGTCAAGGTCCCCAGATATCTGTCTATTCTGAGTCCTTATCTGCGTCTTTCGGTAGCAGCCGATGGTTGATCCCCTTCTTGACAGACTTTCCTCACTTGGTTTCCAGAGCCAGCATCCTGTTTTTCCTTCTACTTTACTGGTAACTGCTGTTCTGTATCCTTTGATAGGTCTTCCCCATCTTTCCAACCTTGGTGTATACCAGGTCTCTTTTTCTTATACTTCTCTCTCTTAATCTCACCTATTTTTTTAGACCATCTCTTAAATTTACATACCAACGCTAGAATAGTCTGAAAGCCCAACCTGGAGTTTGTCTCACATCTTCCTGTCCTGCAGTTGTCTGTAACTAACTGTCCCTTTCAGTTGTTTATAACAAACCTTGCCATCATCAGTGCCTCCTCTTACATACCATAGCCAATAAGTGAAATCCCATCAGCTCTGTCTTCAAACTACAACTGCTTTACACCCTCCCAAACATCATTATCCTGGGCTAAATCAGTGTGTGTGTGTGTGTGTGTGTATATATATATATATATATACACACACACACACATATATACACACACACACACACACACACTCCTAGATGATTATTGCAGTAGCATCCAAACTGGTCTTTAAACCACCCTGTTCTCTACTCCCACCCTTGAGTCAATTTTTAACACAGCACCCAGTGACTAAGTAATTTCTATCTTTAAACTCAAGCTGGCTTCTTAGCTTATAAAGCTTTAAAAGCAAAAAAGTACAAACTCTTTACAATAGCTTTTTTGACCTGAAAGCCAAGCCTCACTTTTACTGCTCCCAAAATTTGTCTTCCATTTCCCCTTGCTCACTCCACCCCAGGCATGAGTCTGCTTTCCCTCTCGTGACCTTTGCAATGACTGTCCTCTGCCTGGAACACTTTTCTCCCTGATATCAATAACCCACATCTACCCTGAGTATGTATTTGGTCAAATATTTTCTTTATGAGGCTTGGCCTTTTTGTTTAATGTAGACTGTTCTCTGCTAAGCATATTTGCTATGCCTTATTTTTTTTCTTTTTTTTTTTTCAGTATTACCTATCATCATTTAGCATATGATATACATCACTTGCTTATTTTCTGACAATATAGTGGAACATGGGCTCCCCATAACGGGGATTTTTGTCATTTTTGTTTTTGTTTTAATACAAAGCCTAGAATAGTTCCTGGTAAATAATAGTATTTGTTTAGTAAGTTAATACTGTAGTCCTTTTCTTTTGTAACTTGATTTTTTTGTCATAAGCCAAATGTCATAGCTCTCTTTGTCATAAGCCAAATATCTTTTTACTTGCTTTGGACTTTTTTTGTTCTAGTGTTTTCTGTATTTGGAATACAATTTCCTCTCCAAATTCTCCAGAATTACTTTTTTGCTCCCATTTCCCCTTATTCCCATGTATATTTGATCATAATCCCTAGCCCTCTACATCTCTAGGACATTTACTCTTCATGTTGTATGCATGTAGCTCCTTTACTGGATTGCAACTCCCTTCATAACCAGACCCCCTTTATCAGCTGTTTTTCCCATATTTCATTTAAAGGGCAGACTGGAGCAAACTTCGCAACTGAAATTGAGTTGCTTGTTCAATTGCAGTACTTGAATATACCCCCACTTACAGGTGGTAAGAGCTATCTGTAGAGACATAGTTCCCAGTGTGATAAGCCTTTAACAAGAGTGTGACTTTAAGTGCTAACTGAAAGAAACAAACTGGGATCAAAGGCAGGGGCAGCCATAATTAATAGCAGATAAAATAGACTCCCAGCTGAAAAAACAAGAGTCAGTGACAATCATTATGTAATTATAATGATTAAAGGAATAGTACATCAGGGATACATAACATGTGCACTATATGAAGGAGCACTGAACTATATGACAAACTGAAAACAGACACGGCAACAACACAATAGTTGTAGGGGACCTTAACATCCCACTGTCATCAGTGGACAGACCAATCAGGAAGAAAAGCAACAAGGAAACAATAGTCTTAAATGAGGAATTAGACCACATGGGCTTAACATTTATAGGGCACAGCACCTTGTGCCCACCCCACCCCCCAAAAAAATAGTACACATTCTTCTCAAGTGTACATGGGATATTCTCAAGGATAGACCAATTAACAAAATGTGTCAAAAAACTCATTAAGATTGAAATCAGGTCAAGTATCTTCTCTGTTCACAGGAACATCAAACTAGACAACCACAAAAAGGAAATAGAAAACCTCTAATATATGGAAATTCAGCAACACACTACTGAGTGTTGTGTTAATAAGGGTCTCAAAGAAGAAATTTTAAAAAATAAGGGGAGAAAATAAAAAATGAAGACATGCAACATGGCAAAAGCAGTACTAAGAGAGAAATATATACAATATAGGTAGGTCCACATAAGGAAATAAGAGCTCAAATAAATTAAATCTTAAGGAACTAGAAGAGGAGAACAAACCAACCAAGAATGAATAGAAAGAAGGAAATAATAGAAATAAATAGATGAAGACAGTCCAAAAGATCAAAGAAATCAAAAATTGGTTCAGTTAAGAAATAAAAGAGAAAAAAATTCTAGCTAGGCTCACAAAGAAAAAGAAAAGGGAAATCTAATGAATAGAATCAGAAATTTTAAAAAGAAGTAAATAACATCTCAGATATACAGAGTATCATAAGTGACTACTGTAAATACTGAATAACCTAGACATGAACAATTCTTAGAGATATATGACCTTCTGAGATTGAATTAGAAAAAATTGAAAACCTGAACAGACCACTTACAAGCAAGGAAACTGAAACAGAAATCAAAGGTCTCCCACAATACAAAAACTCTAAATCAAAAGGATAGGTAAATACCATGTGATTATATCCAAAAAATGCAGAGAAAGCATTTGATAAGATTCAACATCCATTTATGATAAAAAGCCTCAAAAACAAGGTAGCAAAAGGGACATATCTAAGCATAGTAAAAGTTAATATGACAAGGCCATTAGTTAACATCATTTTCAGTGGTGAAAATGGGAGTTTTTCCTCAAAGATTTAAGTATAAAACAAAAATACTTTTACCACTCTATTCATAGCATTGGAAGTCCCAGCTAGAGCAATCAGGCAAAAAAAAGATATAAAAGGAATCCAAATTGGAAAAGAAGAATTAAAACTATCACTATTTGCAAATGGCTTGGTAATACACGTGGAATACACAAAGGACTCTACTAAAAAACCATTAGAAACAACAAATCAGTACAAGAAAGTGGCAGGGTACAAAAATCAATCTACAAAAATCAATTGTGTTCATGTAAGTAAACAACAATCACATCCAAAAATATTAAGTAATTAGGACTAAACAGAAGAGCTGAAGAACCTGTACAATGAAAATGGCAAAATATTGTTAAAAGAAATAGAAGACTGAAGAAATAGAATGATATTCCCCATTCATAGATCTCAAGAATCATCTTAAAATGGCCATCTTAAACAAAGCAGTACACACATTCAATGCAATACCTATAAAAGTCTTGACCTTTTTTTAAAAAATAGAATGATACTGTATTCATGCAGAACCCACACAGTCAAAACAATCCTGACTAAAAGGAGGAAGAATTAGAGATGTCACATTCCTGGACTTCAAACTATACTACAAAGTTATAGTAATCAAAAACAGTATGGCATTGGAATAAAAATGGACACATAAACCAATGGAATAGAATTGAGAGACCAGAAATAAACCCATGCTTATGGACAGTTAATTTACAACAAAGAAACTACTAGTATACACTAGAAGAAGGAGTATCCCAAAAATTGGTGATGGAAAAACAGGACAGTCACATGCAAAAGAATGGAACAAGAATGCTATCTCACGCCATATACAAAAAATTAACTCAAAGTTGATTAAGACTTAGATGTAAGACCTGAAACCATAAAACAGAAGAAAACAGACAAAATATTCCATGATATTGACCTCTGTGATGTATTTGGGGGCTCAACTCTTAAAGCAAAGAAAACCAAAGTAGAAGTACATAAAAGGAACTACATCAAACTAAAAAGCTTATGCACAAAAAAGCCACCATTATTAAAAGGAAAACACACCCAGACACCTGAATGTCCAATGAGTCACAAAAATATGCTAATAACAGTAGAATCCTCAAATAGTAATAGAGGAAACATATAAGACAATGAAATGGCTCTTAAAACATAGTGGCAAATCCTAAAAAAAATAAATAAACAAAAATGGGATAAGCACTTATGTCTTGATAGACACCTTAAACATAAATGGCCTGGATTCACCAAAAAATGTAAAGTGGTTGAATGGATTTCAAAACAAAACCCAACTTTTTATTTTTTAGTAATTTTGTTATTTTTTACATCATTATTCATTTTTAAACAATATTTGCTTCCCCCCACCCCCTCAGGTGTAGTCCCCATAAAATTTCCTTTACCAATGCACCCGTGCACCATCACCTCAGTCCCCTATGCTCCTCCCTCCCTTCCTTCCTCTGATCCTGCTCCCTCCCCGTTCCCTGCAGTATGTCTCTGATTTATAATTGTCTTTTTGCTTTGTTGTGTTTTGTACTGTTACTGTTTTTTTACACTGATGTCTTATTTGGTTTCCCCATATTCCTGCTGTAAGTGAAAGCATCCGATCTTTTTTTTTTAAAGATTTATTTATTTATGCCTACAAGAGCTGGGGCACAGGCCAGAGGCGTTGCGGGTGGGAGGATTCACCAGAGACAGCGGGGAACAGAACAGGCAGATTGGCCGAAGTACACTGCTGAGGGGAGCAGCGGGCAAGTCAAGAGAGGTCTGTTGAACCATGTGGGTTATTCCCTGGCTGGCCGGGGATCGAACTCATGCTACAGAGGCTGCAGACTGCTTCATAGGTTGCGTCTTAACCCCTCGTGCCACCAGGGAGACCCACCATCTGATATTTTTCTTTTTCTTTCTGGCTTATTTCACTGAGCTTAATTCCTTTGAGCTCCATCCCCGTTGCTGTGAATGGCATGAGTTTATCTTTTTTGATTGCTGAATAATATTCCATTGTGTATATATACCACATCTTCCTGATCCAGTCATATATTTTTGGGCATTTGGGTTGTTTCCAGGTATGCCTATTATAAATGGTGCTGCAATAAAAATAGGGGTACAGGTGTTCTTTTGGATCAGTGTTTTTGTGTCCTTTGGGTAGATTCCTAGGAGTTGAATTGCCAGGTCATATGGTAGCTCCATTTTTAGTAGACTGAGGAACCTCCAGACAGCTTTCCATAGTGGTTGGACCAGTTTGCACTCCCACCAGCACTGTAGGAGAGTTCCTTTTTCACTACATCCTTGCCAACATTTGTTGTTGCTAGTTTTTTTGATATGTGCAATTCTTACTGGTGTAAGGTAGTATCTCAATGTGGTTTTGATTTGCATTTCCCTGATAATAAGGGATAATAAAACCCAGCTTTCTGTTGTTACAAGAAAATCACCTTGCCAACAAAGACTAGCACAGACTTAGAATTAAAGACTGGAAGACAGTTAAACAAACAAATGGCAACCAAAATAAAATCAGAAACAACTATAAAAACCTTAAAAGAGCTATTGATAACACAATACCAGGGAACTAATTATACTAATGTGAATTATACTAATTCACATACTATAATGAACAAGATTTTAAAGCATCAATAGAGAGCTAAAAAGTTCTGGGAAGAGCCATGAAAATAGAATAAATGAAATGGAAGAATGAATAATTACTCTGGAAGATACAGATATGAAACGGACCAAAAGAGAAAAGGAAATGAAATCCAAAGGAAAAAGAATGAAGAAAAACTTAAAGATTTATATGACACCATGATGAAAGGAAAGACTCACAAGAATCCCATTAGGAAAAGAGAGAATCAGGAACTGAAAAATCTATTGAAGGAAATAATTGAAGAGAACTTCCCAAATCTGAAGAAGAAAATGAAAATAGATATACAGGAAGCTAGAACACCAAAGTACTATAACGAAAGGAAAACTACAGCAAGACACATAATAATTAAGATACTGAGAGTTTTAAGACAAAGCAAAAATAATGAAGCTGACTAGGGGAAAGAAACATATAAGCTATAAAGGAAAATCTATTAGGCTGACATCAGACTTCTCTGAAGAAACACTACAAGCTAGAAGAGAATGGAGTAACATTTTCAAAAAGTGCCAAGACAAAATAATGTCATCCAAGAATACTTTATCCTGCAAAGCTCTCCTTCCTCTGTGAAGGACAAATGAGGATCTTCTCTGAAAAATAAAATTTTCAAAAAATTGCCTCTACTAAGCCCCTTCTCCAAGACCTAATACAAGAAGCTTTAATTCTAAACCAACAGAAAAATGAATGGGAAGAACTGAAGAAGATACCAAATAGAAACATGAAATGAATAAAATGGCAAGTGCAGACTTTATGTATCAATAATCACCCTAAACATAAATGGACTAAACTCACCAATAAAAAGACACAGAGTAGGAGCCTGGATAAGAAAACAGAATCCAACCTTCTGCTGTCTCCAGGAAACACTCCTAACTGCTAAAGATAAACATAGATAGAAAGTAAAGTGTTGGAAAACAATTCTAAAAGCAATGGCCCCCAAAAAGAAGCAGGGTAGCCATGCTTATTTCAGATAAAATAGACTTTAAAAAAAGGTAACATGACATAGATGATCACTTTATTTTTTTTTTTAAAGATTTATTTTTATTTATTTATACAAGCACTGGGTACAGTCAGAAGCACGGGAGGGTGAGAGAATTCACCAGAGGCAGAGAATTCACCAACCAGAGCAGAGCAGGCAGAAGGACGGAAGTACACTGCTGAGGGGAGCAGCGGGCAGCAGGAGAGGTCTGCGCGCCATGTGGGACCCTCCTCCGGTGGCCGGGGAGCAGCTGGGGATCGAACCGGCGCTGCAGAGGCTGCGGGCAGCTTCGCAACCCAGCACTCAACCGCTGCGCCACCGGGGAGGCCCTAGATGATCACTTTATAGTGATCAAGGGGACATTACACCAGGAAGAGACATATTACTGAGACTAAATAAATAAATAAATAAATAAATAATAGCCCTAAATAAAGATCTGGACCACATGGGCCTAACAGACATCTGTAGGATTGTACACCACCCCCCCCAAAAAAAAAAAAAGCCTGAGCACACATTTTTCTCAAGCGCTCATGCATCATTCTCTGGGAGACCAAATACTGGGCCACAAGACAGACATCAACAAATACATGAAGATCAAAATCAAACCAACTATCTCCTCTGACCATTAAGGCATCAAACTAGAAATCAACTACAAAAAGAAAGCAAGCAAGGAACCCCCTCACTACTTGGAAAATGAAGACCATGCTATGGAAAGACCACTGGATTAATGAGGAAATCAAAGAAGAAATTTAAAATACATTGAGAAAAATGAGAAGGTGAAAACAACTTTCCAGAATGTATGGGACACAGCAAAAGCAGTAATAAGAGGAAAGTATATAGAAATACAGGCTTACATCAAGAAACAAGAAAGAAGGGAAAAAAATCACCTAATTTTCCACCTCAAAGAATTAGGAAAAGAACAAAAAAATAAACCCTGAAAGTCAGTAGAACAAAGGAAATAATTAAAATACAAGCAGAAATAAATGAAACATAAATAAAAAAGATAATCCAAAGATCAATGAAACCAAAGCTGGTTCTTTGAAAAAAATAAACAAAATAGACAAACCCCTAGGCAGGCTCACAAAGAAAAACAGGGAGAAAACTCAAATAAACAGGATAATAAATGAAAAAGGAGAAATTATGACAGAGCAGAAATCCAGAGGATCATCAGAGATTATATGAATATTTATATGCAAAAAAGTTCAACAATCTAGAGGAGATGCACAAATTCTCAGAACTATACAAGAATCCAAAGTTGAATAAAGTAGAAATCCTAAACAAATTACAAGCAGCAAAATTGAAACAATAATCAAAATCCCCCCCAAAACAAAACACAGGACCAGACGGTTTCACAAATGAGTCCTACCAAACATTCAAAGATGAACTGGTGCCTATCCTACAAAAATTCTTTCAAAAAATTGAGAAAGAAGGAATACTACCAAATACATTTGCAAAGCCAGCATTAAACACATATCAAGAACAAACAAGGACTACACACAAAAAGAAAACTAGAGACCAATCTCCCTAAAAAATACAGATGCAAAAATCCTTACAAACTGAATCTAACAATGCATCAAAAAGGTAATACACCATGACCAAGGGATTATTCCAGGAACACAAGGTTGGTTCGACATTCAAAAATCAATTAATATAATCTACCTCATAAGCAACAATTAAAAAAAATAAAAACCATATGATCATATCAATAGATGCTGAGAAAGCATTTGATTAAGTTGAAAATCCATTTATGGTGGAGGCCCTCAAAATTCTCAGTGTAGAAGGAACATACCTTAACACAATTAAAGCTATATATGACAAACCCATAGCTAATACCAATCTTAAAGGTGAAAAAATGTAAGCCTTCCTGTTAAGATCTAGAACAAGACAAGGATGTCCACTCTTACCACTACTATTTAATATAATACTGGAAATCCTAGTTAGAGCAATTAGGTAAGAGAAAGACATACAACGAATCCAAATAGGGAAGGAAAAAGTAAAACTATCATTATTTGCAGATGATATGATAATATATAGAGAGAACCCTAAAAACTCCACAGAAAAACTCATTAAAATATTAAGTTCAGTAAAGTAGCAGGTTACAAAATCAACACACAAAAATTAGTAGCCCTCTTATATGCAAACAATCAGTCTAAAGAAGAAATCAAGGAAACCATCCCATTTACAATTGTACACAAAAAAATTAAATACCTCAGGAAAAAAACTAACAAAAGGTAAAAGAACTAAATAAAGAAAATTACAAAACATTGTTAAAAGAAGTAGAAGAAGACACAAAGAAATGAAAAGATATTCCCTGATCATTGATCAGAACAATTAACATTATCAAATTGGCCATCCTACTGAAAGCAATTTATGGATTCAATGCAATTCCAATAAAAATCTCAATGGTATTCTTCAAAGAAAGAGAGCAAATATTGCTAAAATTCACATGGAATCACAAAAAAACTTGACTAGCCAAAGATCTCTTTTCCAAGAAGGGGAAGAATAGAGGTATTAAACCCAGATTTCAAACTATACTACAAAGCCATAATAATTAAGACAGCATGGTACTGGAAAATAACAGACACATAGACAAATGGAATCAAATTGAAATCCCAGAAATAAAAACCACATATATATGATCAAGTAATCTATGACAAAGGAGCTGAGAACATGCACTGGGAAAAGAAAAGTTTCTCAATCAATGGTTATGGGAAAATTGCACCACTGCATGCAAAAGAATGAAACTAAACTACTGCCTCATGCCATACACAAAAACAAACTCAAAATGGACAAAAAGACTTGAATGTATGACCCGAAACCATAAAATACATAGAAGACACAGGCACACTACATGACATACATCTCAAAAATACATTCAAAGACTCTTTCCTAGAAGCAAAGAAAATGAAGGAAAAGATAAAAATCTGGGACTACATTAAACTGAAAAGCTTCTGCACAGCAAAAGAGACAATAACCAAAACGAAGAGACAACCCACAAATTGGAAGAAAATATTGCATTCTATGCAACTGATAAGGGACTGATAGATATCAAAGATCTACAAGAACATACAGAACTCCACAAAAATGAAGTGAACTGCTGCAGGAGGCCTTGATGCCCCAGCCAGATAAGACACTGGCAAGCAGCGAAGGTGAAGGGCCTCACACCGTGGGGCCGAAGCTAAAGAGCCTCACACCGTGGGGCTGAAGATTCCTTGTGCCTCACACCATGGGGCTGAAGATCTAACATTCCTTCATTTTTTGTTCTTGGTCATAAAAAGAGAAAAATTTATCAGAAAAGTACATTAGGCAATAAATTATATGTATCAGCAGACTGCAAGCAATTGGCACGAAAAATTACCTGTTTAGAAATTAGTTACTACACAATTCGGCCCAATTAACAAAGGGAGACAATTTATTGTATATATCTGACAAGCAATCCAGCATAACAATTATAGTATATCCTTGTTTTGTTTTTTCAGAAGTTTCCTTTTTATTTAGAAGTTTCTTAGGAAAGTTTTTAAATGAAGTTAACTGTGTTAAGAAGTTTGTAGGCAGAAAAAGTTCTGATAGCTGAGTAGCAGCTGGTCTCTGACTGAAGGCCATGTGAATAAAATAGTCTTTTGATGCTTAGGCTTTAGCTAATAGGGATGCACTGGCGGCTATCCACTGTCTTAGATAATTGTCTAGCTGAAAAAATAAGTTTTAGTGTTAGGTCTGGTTTTTTATCTATTAACCTTGAAGGCTACCGTCTAGCTGGGACCCGTAGGAGCCAGTAGTCCATGGGAATAAAATACACTAATTGTTTCTGCTTTACACATGACAATGTATTTTTTTTTTTTCTGCTTACTAAAAATGAATAAATAAAGACCTGCTGAGTCTCTCGGCAGAGGATACTTGCACCTCATCCAAGTGTTAGTGTCTCCTCACTACCTCATCCCCTTCCCTTCCGCCCTTAAGTTTCAGCCCCTTACAGGTCGCCGAGGCTGTCTCATCCTTTCAGGAACCCCTGACACGACATTTTGCCGGAGGCTGGTCCCTGGCAGTGAACAACACTGTCAAAAATGTGCAGAAGAGCTAAAAAGACACTTCTCCAAAGAGGAAATGCAAATGGCTAACAAGCATATGAAAAAATGCTCAACATCACTTATAATCAAGGAAATGCAAATCAAAACAACAATGAGATACCACCTCACACCAATAAGAATGGCCTATATTTAAAAAAAAAAAACCTGACTACAACAAATGCTGGCAAGGATGAGCAGGCACAATAGATTGTGGCAGAACACTAGAGATGCCTTGGTGGTGAGTGTGGCATGGTAATATACACCTGAAGAGGTGGGATCCTATCATTTCTGAATAATATACTGTGTTGTAAACCAATGTTACCTTATTTCAAAGAAAATAAATAACATGGAATCAAATAATGAGAAAGTTGTTTCTTTGTCACGTTTTCTCCCTACCCTTCTGGTTAAATCAAGAGGAAATTATCCTAATAATCTTATTTTTATAACATATAATACTTCCTAGTTGTTTTTAACATAGGTTTCTGGCTCAGATCATTTTGCAGATAATAGTAGCTACTGACACAAAATACTGTTTCATTTTGTTTTGTTTTTTTTAAGATTTATTTATTTACGCATATAAGAGCTGGGGTACAGGCCAGAGGTGTTGGGGGTAAGAGGATTCACCAGAGACAGAGTGGGGAACAGAGCAGGCAGATGTACTGACATACACTGCTGAGGGCAGCAGTGGGTGAGTCAGGAGAGGTCTGCTGCGCCATGTGGATTGCTCCCTTCCAGGCCGGGGATCGAACTCATGCTGCAGAAGCTGTGGATAGCTTCATGGTGCTGTGCTTAACCCCTTGAGCCACCAGGGAGGCCCAATACTGTTTCATTTTGATCACATTTTAAGGCTACATCTAAACACTGTCAACTGAAATAGATGAGGGTAAGCAAAATTAAGTAAGTTAATTAAGGAATCAAGTGTGAATCTTAGAACCTGGGAAGCAGTCTCAGATTTTCCTCTGAGAACTGTTTTCCAAGAAACACACTTTAAATTTACTTTATAGGTTGGAACAATGAAATAATAGGTTATTCAAAATGAAAAGAGATGCAGATGCTGTCCATAGCCAAAGGGAGGCAAATGCTGGAGTTTAATCACTTCCCTGATTCTAAAGAACATGCTGTGGAGTTGCAAATGCTAGCCATTCATCACGAAAATCTTTATCTGGCTCTTTGGTCATTAGTGTGGTTGAAAGGCTGGTTTAACATTTAGGCTGCATTGTGATGTGATGGAGCCTATTAAGTCCATAAAGATGCTTTTCCCTCTTAGAATGGGAGAGCAGGCAGAAAGTTTTACACTATGTTCACAATATGATATTCATTTTCCATTTGTAGAAGTGATAAAAAAATTGTCCTCTTAAAATATATTTAAGTAAAAATGAGATGACTCTGGAGTTCCATTTCTGCCTGTGATGAGTGTCACCCCCACTCAAGTAAAAAAAAAAATGGTTAAGTGACAAAATCATAAATTTTATTGGATTTATCAGAGAACTGATGTGGCAGAGTAGTCAAATAGCCTGAATTTCAAGGCAGGACAGACCCCTCCAAGGAGAAACCATCTATAGCAGAGTATGGGAGGATGAAGTGTTGACCATCATATAAGCAGGTAAGAGAAAAAAAAACAAAAACATAAAAGAATTGTTAAAAGGACAAATTTGTGCTAATGACAGTAAAAAATCCCAGGGATCTGTTTGCAGGCAGACTGAGGGGTACCCTGGAATCCCAAATACACATACTCTAAAGGTACTGGCCATCCACGTTCACAAAGACAAAGCATACTTAGCGTAAAAGAATAGGATTGCAGATGCTGTCCATAGAGAGCAGAGTAAAAAGGACAGAGAGTAAAAAGGAGAGAGCAGAGTAAAAGGGATAATCATTTCCCAATGAAACATCCAAAGTTATCCATCCCCACTAGGTAAATGTCCAGCCAAATAGGATTGGCCCAAAGTATGGCAAGCTCTGGGGCCTCATTGGTCCTAAGTCTAAGGCACCTCTGACAGGAAACCATAGAAGGGGGCAAAAAAGGCCAGGCAAATCTGAGCTGAAAGTAAAACAGTGCCAAGGTGGGGTACAGATCTGTGGGTTCTCACGTGTGCCTTCACAATTGCAGGATACCACTCAGGCTCAGAGTGCAACAACAAAGGGGCTTATTAACAATGGGGAGATTAGAAAGGAGAGAGCTTTTAAGGCTACAACTGATTGGCTGGCTCACCCCATAGTGTCCACAGGGTCCAGTGATCCACAACAAGGTCCATTTGTGCAGGATGGCACTGTGTAGGGACAGGAAGGGCACACTGCAGATTCTCTATGACCCGAGCAGACGGGTAAAGGAGAGTCCTGGAGCCTTCGGTGGTTTTTTCAGGGTTTTATTGAGTTCACCAGGTACAGGGCAGGCAGGGGGTGCCGGGGAGCTGGGAGGTCAGCTTCCCCCCCCCCTCCCCCCCCCCCCCCCCCCCCCCCGGCAAATCTTCGCTCTTTCTGGGCTCTTTGGCGTTCTCTAGTGGCCTTTGCTTCACTCCTGGTTCTCTTCCGGTCTCTCGCTTGCTCTGTGCCTAATGGTTCCGTTTCTCTGGCATCCCGTGATGCCCCTTATAAGCCCCAGTCTCAGTCCTGGTGCACCCACCTACTTATGGCCACACCCTACCCCAGGTGTCCATCATCAGGCATGCATTCAGGACCACTGGGATTCATCATCAATCCTAATGGCGGGAGGGCAGCAAAGCCTCACCATCATTTACCCTACACCCTTCAATGAGTTCCTGGAACTGGTGACACACGAGTAAGCAGTGGACCAGGATCCAACTCATGGTGGCAAGCTGGAGGGGATCACAGGTGAGGCCCCTAAGGTGACACCACAGCAGCCCACAGCAACAGTCTGAAAGACAGGCTGCACAAGACCAGATGCTAGACAGAACAGAACCAGACACAACAGCACCAGGAGGTGGTGCCAGATGATAAAAAGTGGTGGACAGCTCTCAAAGGTAGCCAGACACAGAGTGCCAGTTATCAGTCAGCACCAGTCACCAGGAGGTGGTGCCAGAGACACCAATGTTTCAACTCTTTGGGAGCTGTTGACATAAGCCAACAGCAATGATCTCTTTTTTAAGAGACTCTGGCCCAGGCTGATGATGCTCATTTCAGGTGGTGTCAGAGGGCAGGGCCAGAGGCAGGTGCAGTAGCCAGGCTCTCTGTGAAGGTCTTTGGGGGTCTGAAAATCTACAGAAGTCTGGAAGTCTGAGAAAGTCTCCAAGTCTGTGAAGGTCTTGGAGTCTGCAAAGTTCTTGAAGTTTGCGGAATCATCTTCTGAAGCCATCTCCTGAATGAATCAAGCTGACTCCTGCCCTGCCTTATAGCCCCTTCAGGGTCCCCATCTGTTCAGCCTGATTATACTGTTTTCAATTCTGTTTGATTGGTGCTGGTTAAGCTCACTCTGCTTTCAATTCTTCAATGGACTCAAAACCTTGAATGGAGCTGGAAAGCTTGAACCCGATTGGTCCATTAAGCTCAAACTTGATTGGTCTATTTAGGATCCTGGTGCCATATTCAAAAGGGAAACCCCAAGAGTCTGCCCAGACTTGACCTGCACTGAGGTCAGGGTAGGCTCGTCAGTGGTGTGCTCAAGGGAACCACAGCCAGAGCCGGCCTCGGAAGGACTGGAGGCTTGCTGCACCCAGTGCACCTCAGCAGGGCTGGGTGTAATGATGCAGGGGGGCCTGTACCAGAGCTGGTGAAGGATCCCAGAAACTGCTGTGCATTCTGCCACTCAGAACCTGCCATGTTGGCCCAGCATGATGTGGGTCTTTCTCCCCTGGTTCACAACAGGCCAGAGTAAGCCTCTCCGTTGCAGCCTCAGGGCCACTTGTTCTTAGCTGGACAAGGAAATGTTGGCCATAGCTTTCAGGGTTTGGTGCCAGGCTGCAGACTGCATGTGATGGGGCTGGCTGCCAAAACTCATTGCAGGAGCCCCAGTGGGGCAGCAAGGCAAGAAAACCACTACTGCTGAAGCAGGCTGGGGGCGGCCCACAAGTAGCACACTGCAGTGGATCAGGCCCAGCAAAACTGCCTGAGGCTCAGGCAGCCATTCTGTTTCAAAAGGAGAAAAATCAAAGTAAAAAGCGAGATGACAGCTCTCATTGTTAGCCTCCTCGCATGTCTCTCACCCACATCTCTTCCAAGTGTCTCTACAAGTCTATCCTCCATGTGTCTCCTTCCATGTCCCCCAAGTCTCTTGTGCAAGTCCAAAGCCAAGAAGCAAGGACACTCTTCTCCACATGTCTCCCTCCAGTGTCTCTCTTCAGTGTCCCCCTGAGCACATCCATCTGCTTTTTGTGTTGAATAGCTTCACCTGGATCCTCAGTTTTGCCTATAGTTAAGTGGGGGCAGGGAACATGGATTATCAGTCAGAGGTGGGGGCAGAGAGGATTATCAATCAATCCACCCTGACCCCAATGAGATAAATTCCATAGTAATTTCACCAAAGAACTCAATAAAGGAATACCCTTTGGCCTGGTGGGATGCAGCTCTCTGCCTGTCTGTTTCTATGCCAGCACCTCTCTTTTCTTTTTATCTTTTCTTTAATAAACTTACCATATGCTAATGAATGGGAATTCTACTGAATTCTTTCTTGGATGGACCTAAGAACCACAACATACAGCAGCCACAGGAAACAAATCCAGCTCTCCTCCCTAAATTTAAGCTGTACACATGACCACACAGGTAGCGAGACTCCCCTCCCCTTCCTCTGCCCACCACCACCAGCAGACAAGTTGCAAAACAGTAAGTTTTTTTTTTTTATATTTTGTGCCTGGATTGTAGAAGGGAAATGTTGATTGGACTGACTTGTAATAGAAATGATCCAACCAGCCAGCTTAAGAAAAGATCCAATCAGGAAGGTAGGGTAGGGGACCCTGAAAGAGGATATAAGGCAGGGCAGAAGTCAGCTTAAGGGACTCTGTTCCCAGATTCCGAGAAAAAAGAATATTCTGTTCCTGCCCTCCAAATTCTGACCACCTCCACCTGCCACCATGAGCTGCAGCCTGGCCTGCTCTTTGCAGGTGCACCACATGCTCCAGCACTCTTTGATGGGATGGCACCATCTTGAATGAGCAACCTTTGTTTGAGACTTCAGGACACTGGGCACTATCTAGGGTTAGATAACTGTTAAGTGAGGCTTGCCCATTTCTACTGGGGTTTCATTCAATAAGGTTAAAAACTAAGCCCCCACTCCTTGCCCAGCAGGCAAGTTTGGGGAGGGAGATTTGAACAGATAAGGAAATCAGTAAGGTTGCCACTGGGCCATAAGACAGGCCACTCTGACCAGAAATACCAGCCCAACTCCAGGAATGGAGAAGCAGGGCCAAGTCATCTTTTGTGTCAAAGGCCGGCACTTGAGACCAGACATCCCAAACAACTGGCGCCCCAAGCAAAAACAGAGTATAAAAGAGAGCCTGAAATCCTTCCCATGCAGACCTAAATCTCCCTACTTCCCCCTGCCTCTCTGCAGGGTATTTCTTTTTTTTTTTTTTTTTATAGAGGCATGCTTTATTTATTTGTTTGCTGGTTTGTTTGTTTGTTTTTGTTTATACATGCACTGGGTACAGTCAGAAGCGCGGGAGGGTGAGAGAATTCACCAGAGCCAGAGCGGGGAGCAGAGCAGGCAGAAGGACCGAAGTACACTGCTGAGGGGAGCAGCAGGCGGCAGGAGAGGTCTGCACGCCATGTGGGACCCTCCTCTGGTGGCCGGGGAGCAGCCGGGGATCGAACCGGCGCCGCAGAGGCCGCGCGCAGCCTCGCAACCCAGCGCTCAACCGCTGCGCCACCGGGGAGGCCCTCTGCAGGGTATTTCAATAAATCCACCTTTACTGTTCTTCACTCTGTCTCTGGTGAATTCTTTCACCCTGGCATTAGACTGCCACAATTTCCAAGCATTGATACTATTTACTAGGCTCTGTTATAAAAGCAGTAGCTGGTATTCAATTTTAAAAATTTGAGATACACAAAGAAGAAAAACCAACCCAGTTTTCATACACGAAGTAATCAAAAAGAACACACACGATGTGACCCAGATGTTGGAACAGTAGGGTGGGGACTTAAGCTGTGATTAACATGTTTAAGAATCTACTCTAATCTCGCTAGTATTTCCTTGTCTATAAAAGAGGGACACTCGACCTTGCCAGAGGGTGGTGGTTGCCAAATAAAATAGAGGCCGGCCAGCTTAATTTTTCTTTCAGATAAAACAAGTAATTATTTTATGATAAGTAGGTTTGGGACATATTTATACTGAAACGTAGCTTTCACCGTTTCTATGAAGTTAAAATGTAAGCAGAAAGTCTGCATTTTGGCTACAGCTAACGCTGGCAGCCCTGCAGACGCGTCACAGAGAAATAAGACCCTCAAACGCAAGACGCTCTCCCCGGAGCGCTCAGTGAAAGCTAACGTTGCTTGCCCTCCCGGCCCCTCTGTCATTCCTAGTTCCTTCATTCCCTCACTCAATTTTTAAATTAACCAGTTGTGCTGTGGCTTGTCATCCCGAGCGACCAAGGCACTTTCGGGAAGGTCCAAACAAGAAGAACCAGGCATTTCGAGTGCCAAGGGAAGACAGTCCCAGAAAGTGACATCACGACTCACAAGGTCTCGCCCTTAAGGGCGCGAGCGACGCGTAAATACGACGTCATCCGGGCGCCAGCCCCGGGGCCTGACGGGATTGTGGCGGTCTTCTCTTCCTATTCGGAAGCGGCCTCTACCTCCGGACGCTCTCAAGATGGCGACCTCTCTGGGTTCCAACACCTACAACAGGCAGAACTGGGAGGATGCGGTGAGTGTGCCTGTCGGAGCAGGACAGTAGGCGGCGGCGGGGCCGGGTCTCCTGCGGGCGGGCAGCAGCGGGGCTGCAGCGCTGCCCAGGGAATTCCGGGGAAGAGCCAGCGCCGCGGCCTAGCTGGGACAGAGCAGGAGCCCGGAGGGCAGCACTCCTGCGGACTTGGAGCCAGGGAGCTTAGCCAGGGTCCGAGACCAGCCCCGTTTCCATCTCTGTCCCCTTTTGGAACTTGCCTTCTTTTCTCTCGCCACCTGCCGGAAGTGCAGACAGCGCCGCCTCCCGCGACCCGGCCCGTGCCGGCCCCTGGTTCCTGCCGGGTTCATCAACCTAGCTCCTCGCCTCCCCTCCCCCCGCCACAATGAGTGTGCCTGCGTTGGCAGGGTTTTCTGAGCCTGGCCCTCAACCAGATTTCCCATTTTCACCAGGACTTCCCCATTCTGTGCCAGACGTGTCTTGGAGAAAACCCATATATCCGAATGGTGAGTGATCAAGTATGAAATGGGTGTTATTGTTCACGTTCTATCAATGTGGTGATATTGGCACACTGTAGGTGAAGTGTTTCTCTTAGCCAAGCAGAAGTAATGATGCTCCCTTACTAATCCAAAGAGGACGATTTGCAAAGAACTGTCATGCTTATTCTCTAAATTTTGCAACTCAGCAACAATCCTTTGATGTAGCAGTCACAATAATAGCTAATATTTGTGGAGCATTTGCCTAGGAGGTAGCCTTGTTAACTACAGCCTGAGAGAGTATGTCTTTTCATAAAGCAAGTAAGAAGTGGAGTTGGGTTTTAAATTCAGATATTTTGACTCTAGGGATCTCAGCAAGTTATCAGGAGAACCAGGACTAGAAACTAAGCTTCCTGACTCCTAATAAAATGCCTTTGGCCTCTGCACCTTGTAGTCTTTTGTGTAAGGCAACCCCTATCCTTATAAATAAAGGTAAATTTCGCAGCAGTTAACATTTCACAATCAGGTTAGGACTGAATCTTGATTGCTTTTAGAGGTATTTATGTATTGAAGCATTCATTGTGTTTGGATAGCTTGTGGAAACAGAACAGTTGCTACATTGAGGGAATCAGTACAAGATGAATCTACAGTAGTATCTTCTGTCTAAACATTGTACAATGGACTGTCTATGGCTGTATCTTCCCTGATAAGGGGACAGTGGAAACAGTTAGGAATTTTAGTTCTTGGGAAAGAGTTAGGAGCCTGAAGAGTTGTGGCTGTGGAAAGACATATACTGTCCCAGTGTTAGAGCCATATATGGAATATATTATTCCTCCCTTTCTTTCTTCTTATCCCCCCCCCAAAAAAAAAAAAATAAAGCTTAGGTTTTTCCCTCCTCTGTAGGATGCCAGGAATCTCCAGACATATTTCTTGGATTGTATTTAGGGATGGAGCAATTTGTTATTTTTCCTTTCTGTAACTCCAGGTCTTTTCTATTTTTCTGTTTCAGACCAAAGAAAAGTATGGGAAGGAATGCAAAGTAAGTGTGTCTGTTAAAGACCAATGTTTTCCTTTCCATTTCTCTATCAGTTAGCCTCTTGCTGCACTTTGAGGTGTTCCAATAAAAGTGCTATACAACTTTCAAATATCATTTATATGCTCTTTGGCTTTGTAGCTATTTAGTGTGAGTGGTCAGAATGTGACTTTTTTTAACAGGGATTCTTTTTTTTTTTTTAAGCAGTTTTATTTTATTAATTTTTTGCATAGAACAACTGAGGTGTAGGCCAGAAATGCAGGGGGTAAGAGGATTCACCAGAGACAGAGGGAGTAGACCAGGTAGATTTACTGAAATACATTGCTAAGGGAAGCAGTAAGATAGGACAGGTCTGCTGCACCATATGTGGATTAACTCCTGGCCGGGGATTGAACTCAGGCCTTAGCGGTGATAGCACTGAGACTTAACCCCTAGGCCACCAGGGAGGTCCAACATAGGGATTCTTAACATGGTGTCCGGATGGTCTTTGACCTCCCCTGAGATTATATCCTGTGTTATTTAACTATGTACATGAGCATTTTAGCCAAGGAGGAAGGTCATAGCTGTCATTAAAAGTCTTGATACTGGGCCTTCCCTGGTGGCACAGGCGGTTGAGTGCAGCGCTGTGAAGCTGTCCGCAGCCTCTGCAGCACTGGTTCAGTCCCGGCTGGTGAGGGTCCCACATGGTGCAGCAGACCTCTCCTGTCGTGCCCGCTGCTCCCCTCAGCATTGTATTTCGTCAGTCCGCCTATTCTGTTCCCTGCTCTGTCTCTGGTGACTCCTCTCACCCTCCTGCGCATCTGGCTTGTACCCCAGTTCTTGTATAAATAAATAAATAAATCTTTAAAAAAAAAAGTCATGATACTCTGCTCCCCCACCCCTGGCTATCTGTAGATAGGTGGGGAAGATGTTGACTTTTGATTATTTCATTTCTGTGAGGTTTTTTTTTTTACATTGTTAAGTTAGCACCATTACTGGAGAAGTGAATTGCAAATGGATTTGAAACATGAGATGATGTTTAGATTAGATGATAGCTAAAGGTCTTTTCTAAAACCTTAGTCAGGGATCCTTTCTCTGAGTCTCCCATTGTTACTAATTTTCCTGGATTATTTGTCTAGGTCAGGACCATTAACACTCTGTGGCTCTTATTTTGTGTTGAAGATCTGTGCACGGCCATTCACAGTATTTCGCTGGTGCCCTGGGGTCCGCATGCGTTTCAAGAAGACTGAAGTGTGCCAAACCTGCAGTAAATTGAAGAATGTTTGTCAGACTTGCCTCTTGGACCTTGAGTACGGTATGTTCACCCTCTCCAGTAGATCTGAAAGAAAACAGACTTTCTTTGTCTTAAATCTCTCACCCTGTTTCTGGTTGTCACCCCACATTGGACTATCTGCTGTGGTCTCTTTTTCCCAGGAAGAGAACTGTGCTAACTAGAACACTGTAGAGCCCTCCTGAACAGTAGTAGGAACTTATGGAAAAGTTGGGAATCAGTCAGAACTGGCCTAAACCTCCCTCATGTATGTCCCTCTAACGAAGGTAGAGGCAGTGTAATTTCTTTGCCTAGGACTTCCTTCTAGATCCAGAACTTTTCCTTATAGTCCCTAAAAGCTCATAGGCTAATTCTGTTTTAGGTTTTTGTGTCAACTGTGTTAGGACTGATTTATTACCACTGTCTCAGTATTACTGCTTTGGAGAATTTTTTTTAAACTCTAGGTAACTTTTGGTTTATGAGAAAAATAGTTTTTCAACAATAATGACTATACAGTAAAATAAAAGGGAAAAGGAAACTATAAGTTTATATTGTTAAGTTTAGAAAGTTACTCTGCTAATCAGAGTCCTGGTCACATTTTTACATATTCTTTATATGTTTATTAAGGAGGTTTTCTGATTCTGGAAGTCAGTGACCTTTGAATGACTAACTATCCAGAGAATCTATAGGACCAGCCTGAAAATAAATCCTGTTATACTAAAAGCCAGATATATTATTAATTTGCGGTCCTACTCTGTAAACAAAGTTGATTCATCAAAATGATTTTATAAAACATTTCATCAAATTTCATGACAGCTCAGGAATTTGGACAGTTTCTTATTATGCTTCTTTAGCAGTATTTGCGTGATGATACTAAAGGTTATTAATAAAAACAGCCTCCATACCAAATAGGAAGTGGAGAAGAGAAGGATAGTGTTGTAGTCGCTATACATGTTCAGTATGGATTTTTTTTTTTTTTCTTTTTTGTGGGACTCTCGCCGGCGGCCGGGGAACCAGCCGGCACTGCAAAGGCTGTGGTCATCCTCACAGCCCAGCACTCAACCGCTGTGCCACCAGGGGAGGCCCAGTGTGGATATGTTTTAAAATACATCTGCATTTTTTCCTCCATTGTACCAGGCCTGCCCATCCAGGTTCGCGATGCAGGATTGTCTTTTAAGGATGACATGCCAAAGTCAGATGTCAACAAAGAGTACTACACGCAGAATATGGAGAGAGAAGTATGCTGCCACTTGATGTTGTACTTATTTGATAAAGCATTCTTGTGGACTGACACACTCTAAATAATTTTTCTTTTGAAATTTGTCCTCCCTGAAATTAGATTTCTAACTCTGATGGAACGAGGCCAGTTGGCATGCTGGGGAAAGCCACATCTACCAGTGACATGCTACTCAAACTGGCCCGGACCACACCCTACTACAAAAGGAATCGGCCCCACATTTGTTCCTTCTGGGTGAAAGGAGAATGTAAGAGAGGAGAGGAATGCCCATACAGGCAAGAGCGGAATTCCATTTTTAGTATTTGCTTTCAGCTGATTAGTCATCTAAGAAGTGGGAGATGCTAGCTTAAACTATTTCTGCTTCAAAATCTAAGAACATTTGTACACCTAGTGGGTATATCTCTTATGTTTTAGGACTGTTAAATTCAGAAGAGTATGGTTAATTTGCTTTTAATTTACAGACGAGTTTTTCCTTTTACCCAAACCTTGGGAGGTTTAGTTGCTGTGTCATTTAATATAGATGTTGACATTAAAAGTTTCTACCTGATATGTCAGTCTTCAGTGTCATGATATCAACGACTTGAATCTGAATGTATAGTTGTGGTCAAATTAAGGCCAGACTTCTAAAGGGCATGTGCTTGTGTTTCAGTCAAGACCACTAAGCATCTGGATTCAAGTGTGCCTTTTTTAGGGCCAGACCATTACTTTAATAAGAATCTCTGGAATGCAAGACTCAGATACATTAAAAACTGTCGACCTAGAGAAGGAGTAACCTTGTTTTAGTTACCTTGTGTTTGCGAGGGGATCATGTAAAAGTGTTTCTTTATAAGGAAACCCTGTCACTCTAGGTGGCCATTTAAATGGGTTCTGGGCTCTGGCAAGTGTGATGCAGGAAATCCCTTGCTATCAGCTCTGTTTTGATCACTTTGTTTTTGTGCGTCCATGGTTTTTAAATCAACGGCATTTCAGGGTATGTATTTGGGACTTAAATAACTACCATTGGGGCATGCTTGTAGTAAATGATTCCCTTAGCTTCATCTTTATGCATTGTTCTTTCTTGGAAATACAGACATGAGAAGCCTACAGATCCTGATGATCCCCTTGCTGATCAGAATATTAAAGACCGATACTATGGGATCAATGACCCCGTGGCAGATAAGCTTCTAAAGCGGGCATCGACAATGCCCCGTCTAGACCCCCCAGAGGACAAGACTATCACCACACTCTATGTTGGTGGTCTGGGAGATACCATTACTGAGACAGATCTAAGGTTTGTGGTTGTGGATATAGTTTTATGAACTCTTTGCTTTTAACTGCCCTGGAATAAATTTTTGCAAAAATAACAGGCAAGCGTGGTAATTCTAAACAATGTACATTATGTTCAATCACTCTGTAGTTAGTATAGTACTGGCTAGAATTTTTATGAAATTGTTCTTTATGATACCATCGTAGTAATGTTTATCAATAGTGCTTATTTCATCTTTGCCTATGCTAATAATTATGTGAAATTTGATTTGACCTAATAGCTGATTAAAATTTTTGAAGGAGAAAACACATCCAACTATGATAAATTATGTAGGGGAGGGAGAGTTTTACAATTATAAAACTTTCATGATTTAAGTTGTTGACTTTTTAAGGAGATTGGGGTTTGGTGAATATGTATTATTCTTGTTTTGTATATTGTTAGACTAAACGTGACAGTTCATGATGGAAATTACCTCTTCCGTCACTAGAGTGGAGAAGAAACTTCTATAAATTTATAACCTCCTCTTGGTAGCATGTCTTCATTAAAAACTAAGTGAGCTAGATAATCAGACTCTTTTCCTTCTTCCTTGTCCTCTTCTTCTTTATCTTAAAATATATAATTTTCAACATTCTTAGTGCATGGACTAGGTGCATGGCTATAATCTGCCACACCCTTAAAGTCTAAAAGGAACTACTGGAGCCCCCTTTTCTCCAGGGGAGAAACCCTGAGATGTTCAATAAGCTGTCTTACTCATTTTTTTTTCCCTCTTTTGATAACACAACAGCACTCACAGGAGGGTTAAGTATTGAGGGAACTACCTGCAAGTACTTAGGCAGATAAGCGTGGGTCAGCATTGTGGTGAGTCAGTGGAAAGTTAGTAATACATTTTCAACCTCAAGGGAATGTTTGCTGTAACTCTGGGTTTTTTTCTGCCTGTGTCCCTTTAGGAATCATTTCTACCAGTTTGGAGAGATCCGGACGATCACTGTTGTACAGAGACAGCAGTGTGCTTTCATCCAGTTTGCCACCAGGCAGGCTGCCGAAGTGGCTGCAGAGAAGTCTTTTAATAAGTTGATTGTCAATGGCCGCAGACTCAACGTGAAATGGGGCAGGTGAGAATTAGATTAATTTTAACATCTTTGAAGTGTTTCAAGAAACTAGTATCTGGGGACTATAAGCTTTTAATGAATAGGCTTAAATTTAATGGACCTTTAAGAATTTTTCATTCTCTAACATCCTATGGATGTTGAGAGGATCACGCTTTGGAATCTACTCAGTGTTTTGGTGTGGTAATCTCCTTTAAAAGTTCATGTTGTTTTTTGTGACCAACTATTATAGGCCAAGTCTAATGCCAGGGCATGAAAGATGGATTTGAGACTTTACAAATAAGTCTGACCTACATGCTGTTCTCTAGAGCCTGATTGTAAGTGGAGAATAGCTAATTTAGGTTTGGAAATGATGACTGCATAAAAGAGACACAGGTAAAATGTCCTGTAAGTTCCAAGAGGCAACGTGTTTCTACTTTGGAACCATAGCAGCAGTGACCCTTGTGGAGTTAGTTCTTCCTGTGTACTAATAAAGCACTGTGCTGAACACAGTAGGTTGCCTCTTGTAGTACTTACAATTATAGCACATCTTGAACTCAGGTCTATCTGGCTATAGAACCATTACCCTTATCCAAGCTGCCCTGTGGCATTTATGGAAAAAGAAGAGTGGAGGAACTCCATTTGACTAGGAAACATGAGAAGCAGAGGTATGAGAGAAGTGGGGACAAAGTGCTAATATTGTGTGTGTCTGTGGCAGGTCCCAGGCAGCCAGAGGAAAAGAAAAGGAGAAGGATGGAACCACAGACTCGGGGATCAAGTTAGAGCCTGTCCCTGGACTGCCAGGAGGTGAGTGTAATCCACCTGACCAGAGGCTTATGGACCCATATGCTCAGCCCGCTCTGATGTCCCTGGGCTTAGCAGAGACCTAGGTATCTGGCCCCTGCCATACCTCAGCTATGTTTTCCCAACAGGACCTCCCAAGATTTAAAGATAGTGGAAACAATGTTATACAATTGTCTTCCCCTCTAAGTACTGACTTTTCTCTTGTCCAGCTCTTCCACCACCTCCTGCAGCAGCAGAAGAAGAAGCCTCTGCCAACTATTTCAATCTACCCCCAAGTGGTCCTCCAGCTGTAGTGAACATTGCCCTGCCACCACCCCCTGGTATTGCCCCACCCCCACCCCCAGGTAACGTCCCTCTTACTTCTGACTTAGCCCAGAAAAATATTCACGAAGGTTGTCTTCGCACCTCACCATCAGATCTAACATATCTAAATCCCTTGAGCTTGCCCCATAGATGTCTACAAGTAAACTTAGTTTGTTAGGATTCCCACTATTTCTTTTTTCCCTGACCTGCCAAGGAGGGGAACGTTGCCAATTTTCTAAAGATCTGAGTATATGTACAAATTTCCCCCAATATCAGAAAGCAGAATATTCTTATTTGCTATGATGTGGTAGGTTATTTTTTAGATCTAGGTACAGAATTTTCAAATTTTTTTCTATATAAATTTATGGTTAATAGTGTTCCCAGGTAAGAATAGTTTCAATATAATGTACATAAATCATAAGTATCTGGTTCTCCCAGGGCAAAGTTCTCTGACGAGGACCCTGGTTTTTGAACACACTCCATTCTAGTGTAAAGCGGTGAGGTTAATGATGGCAGGCTCATGAGCCTCTATCTTCCTTACCTCCCAAGTCCTGATTGAATCCTGTCTGATAGATTCGACATATTTGAGAGATAGCGGGAGTTTCTTTTAGCTTGGACTCAGAGGAAAGGTTTGGAAAGGTTGCTAAAACCGAGGGAATAATATGGGTAAGCTTTCCCAAGCAAGTCTTATGAACCAACATTTTCTGAAGCCTTGCCAGTTTGATTTACGTGTAGGTGGTTTTGACCTTAGATTCAGAAATTTGAATAGTTGTCAAGGGAATTGTAAGCCTAACACATCTGTCCTCTACCATCTGCAGGTTTTGGGCCACACATGTTCCACCCAATGGGACCACCCCCTCCTTTCATGAGGGCTCCGGGACCAATCCACTATCCTTCTCAGGACCCTCAGAGGATGGGAGCTCATGCTGGGAAACACAACAGCCCCTAGCACCTTCTCACCATTCTGGGGCTCTGCGGAAGAAAGGGCGCTTAAAAATCCCAGTAAATGAATCTTGGAATAAATATATTTTTCCTTCCTTTGTAGTTTCCATGGTAGCTGAATGTGTTCAGATGTGGGCAGTCGGAGAACGACAGCCATGCTTTCCTACACGTATTTAAAGGATTGATGGACTTGAAATAAGCTGCCATTAACACATCTGGTTACTACTATAACATTACTAATAAAACTTAATGCCTCTTCCCTTACCTCTATGGGGAACAAGCAACTGGGTGAATTGGAATGGCCAACGGAGTTACCATCACCATTACATGTTCATTTTGTATCTTTTTTTGGGGGGGAAAAATTGACCTGCAGTTAAAAAAAACTTTTGACCATTTTTATGTCCATTGGGTATATTTCTTTTTATCATCTGAACAGATTCCTGGTACTAATCATTGTAGTGGCCTGGGTGTGATTTAATGCTTCTGAAGTCACACCCTCAGAAAGACAGTAGGAACCAGCACCCAGCACAGCCCAGGTCTTTTCTTACCTTTCTCTTCATTTATTGCTAAAGGAATCTGCTGTTTTGCATCTCTATGATACCAAAAAAGACAAAACAAAAATTACTTTTTATTCCTATCAATCAAATGGAAACACAATGTGGAGCTGTGTATCAATGAAGAGACCTGGGATGAAATGATTTTAAAGAACTTCCTGGAAAATACTTTCACAGTCTGTAACACGAAAAGCATCGGAGTGTGTTTGAGTGAAAGACTTGTGATCCACGCAGAGACTTTGACCTTCAGCATTCACCTTCGTGTGTCTTCAGTGTCTCATTTTAATTCCTTGCTCCTGGGCAGGGGCCTCTGTTTGGTCTTAGGATGTTTTGGATATAACTGAACTGTAGATGGGGAAAAAGAAACTGATGTTGTGTTGCGTTTTTTTGTTTTTAAAAAATTAAAACGGGTCAGTTTTCCAAGTGTTGTCATTTCTTATTTATTTCTCGATTTCTGTTTATCCTTTGAGAACTTGAGGTTGATGCAAGCCTAAAGCAAGATGTATGTCAATGTAAGTTTTTGCATAGCCTGTTGGTTTTCATCTCTGTATTCACTCTGGTGGTACAAAGGCCCAGGGATTTTACAATACTTTGGTCAAAGGTTTGGAGGAGGTTGAGACAAGGCAGCGCACAGCAGCCACACAGCACAGTCTGTAGTGTGATGCTGGATAAATGGTAGCTTTTAAAAGTCCTCATACAAATCATTTAAAAGGGAACATAAAATTTACCTACAAACCCATTTTTTTCTTGAAGTCACTTTCATACCACATTTATCTAACATTTTTATGAGATGATACCATAGCACCCTGTTTTAGTTTCTCTGGAGTTTTTTTTTAAAGCTTAAGCATAAATTCAAGTACAGAATAGTGCTCCCTGAGTCTTTTGTAAGTAAATCAAGATTACGAGCAATTAGATTTGGACAAAAACTTAGTGTTTCACAGATTCCATTTCCTTTTCCTCCAGAGCACACTGCTGGGTTAGTGAAAAATTATTCCTATTCGTAAGCCTCATTGTAATTATGCAACCCTATGAGCTGATTCCTGGAAGCTGGGAGAGTCTCAGGGAAGGAGCCCGGGTTCCTTACTGCTCTAAGGAAAGCATGATAGGGGGAGTTTTATAGTAAGCCATTAAAAACTGCGGATTTAGCTGTTACAGTGGCTAGTGATATTTTAATCATGGATGTAGTTGTCTGATCACCCAAAAAGTAAAACCCATTTTTGTTTGTAGATTGCCTGAGTTCAAGTCCTCATTACAGCCCCTTGACCGTGGCATGTTATTTAACCTGTTTAGTCAACACCTCATCTCCCAATCCTTCCACTGCCTATAATACTCTGAACTCCCCTCACAGAGAAGGCGCAGAAGGAACAGCATCATGATAATTGAACTACCTATGCATGGTGCAAAACATCTGTAACCAATGTGTTGGAAGCCAAGTCAGTGAGACATTGTGACCTGAAGTGGGGAAGAAAGAGTGTCCAGGGTGACACCCTCATCCCACCCCTAGCTTTCTGGCTGGGTCAACTGGACAGGATAACTCTTCCTGAAACAGAGAATGCTGGGAGTGGAAGATGAGATTGGAAGTAGAGAAGACAATAGTTCAGTGCGGGATCTGGTGAGCGTGGGGTAACTATGAGAAAGACCAATGGGAATTCCCAGCCCAAAGGGCATTGGAGCTTAGGAGAGAGAATTGGAATGAAATGGTAGCATTTGAAGTCCTGAATATGGAGTGAAATCCTCCAGGAGAGGATATAGAACATAGTTCTGGAACGTCTGTGGCCGTAAGCTCCTAGGTGGTTTTTACATTGGTGAAGCAAAGATTAATTACCCTTTGAGAAACACTAGTCTAGAATGAGATTTATTCTAAGATCAGAAAATGTGTTTCTCCCCAACATAGTATTATAAAAAATTTGAAAGAACTGAAAGAACTTTACTGTGAACACACATCTATTTACATATATTATAATGCATAGATGTTGAATATGTCATACAAGAATATTGACAAATGTCAACCAATGTGACCCAACCCAATGCCAAGACGTTTATCATGATTCAGAAAATTTCTTCAGTTAATGCTCACTTATCACCAATTTCTAGAGGCAACTACTATTCTGATTTTTTTTTGCCATAATTAGTTTTATTTATTTTAGAACTGGCTGGGGATTGAACTTGTGTTGCAGTGGCTGCAAATAGCTTCATAGGCTGCGTCTTAACCCCTTGCGCCATCAGGGAGGCCCTCCTTCTGACTTATTTCAATTAGGATAATCCCCTCCAGTTCCATCCATGTTGTCACAAGTGACAAGATTTCATACGTTGTTTTTCTTTTTTTAATATATAGCTGAGTATTGTGTATATACACCACATCTTAATCCATCACTGGGCACTTATGTTTTTTCCATATCTTAGATATTGTAAATAATGCTGCAATGGACACAGAAGTGAATATATCTTTTCAAATCAGTGTTTTTATTTTCTCTAGACAGATGCATAAAAGTGAAATTGCTGAATCATGTGGTAATTCTATTTTTATTTTTTTTAATGTAGAAAAGCAATGTATTCCATTATAAGCACTTCCAATAGTTAGTCATGGATAGTAACAGGCCTGCAGGTGGAACAGATCACCTAAAATAGAGACGGTATCAAACTAGTGGTCAATGACTAAGTCCTAAAAAAGAGCAATTCTTATCCAGGATTAATTTAATTTTAAAAGCAAATAGAAGCTACGGATTTACTCTTCTCAACCTGACAGTCTTCCTTTGGTATATCTGTCAGGTAAAAACATACATCTTCAGGGCCTCTCCGGTGCCACAGCGGGTTGAGCACAGCGCTGTGAAGATGTCCACAGCCTCTGCAGCACGGGTTCAATTCCCAGCCAGCCAGGGAGATACTCACATGGCACGGCAGACCTCTCCTGTCACGCCTGCTGCTCCTCTCAGCAGTGTATTTCAGTCAGTCTGCCTGTTCTGTTCCCCACTCTGTCTCTGGTGAATCCTCTCACCCTCCTGCACCTCTGGCCTGTACCCCAGCTATTGTATAAATAAAAAATAAATCTTAAAAAAATATATCTTCACAACTTGGTGGCCCCACATTTTTTTGAAAAAAAAAATTTACAGAAAAGAAAAAAATATGAAAACAGTTCAAGAAATACATTGACACGCAAAAATATATGGGAAAAGAACACAGGCCGTTGACTTAACTGAAGAAACTAAGAGGCGAACAGTCTACATAGAAAAAAATATATATATATTGAAAGTCAGGAATGAAGATTTTACAGAAGGCATTTATGACAACTCTCCCCTATTTCCTAAAT
This sequence comes from Talpa europaea, assembly GCF_964194135.1. Classification (NCBI taxonomy): domain Eukaryota; kingdom Metazoa; phylum Chordata; class Mammalia; order Eulipotyphla; family Talpidae; genus Talpa; species Talpa europaea. The sequence continues at coordinate 42,971,297 of NC_140080.1, read as the reverse complement.
AAAAGAACATCTTGCAATAGTCACATTTCATGGCTCAGACACTATAAGGAAAATGGAGTAACTCAGGCTTTTTTGTTTTGCCTTCCACCTACCAGCCTTTACTACCAGCCTTCTTTACTACTTGCCTTCCACCTACCAAACTTTACTGCTGCCACCTGCAACCTTGCTTTCCTCCCAGGCTTCATTGCCCACACATGATATTGTGTTATTGCAAACAGCTTTTAGGAGTATGAGCATGTGTGGCCGTGCTGCGAGAGATGGAGATCACAGGAGAGAGAATGGGAAGGTCACCGAGAGAGAAGAGAAAGCAGAAAGAGAGCCTGGAGATCACGGGGGCTGGGAGGCTCAGTTGCTGCCTCCCAGCCTCCCTGCCAGCCCTGTGCCTGCTTGCCCTACAGACACTCACCTGTAGTTTTATCCCTTCCTCACTCTTTATTTAAGAGTTTGAAAATTTGGGGTATATCGCATAAGAAGAAAAATAACCACCCAAAATATTCCCCTTTCTGTGGCTATGTTAGAAAATTCCTATCTGTGGCTTTGCTAAATCAAGCCCACCAGTTCATATTAAGAATATACCTTATATTGTTTGAGCGAATTACTTTGTTAACAGTGCTTAATGTAGAGGGTTAGCTGAACAAAGCCTGTGTTCAAAAACAGCATTAAATCAATCTCAGGGCTGAAAAGACAAGTGGGGAGTCTAAAGTTATGAGAAGTACGGACCTATATCTGTGCTTGTCCTTCTCTTTGCCAACATTTCCTTCAGGATCCTCATCATAAATTCTGTCATCTGTCGACTTTGTGATATTGTCTTCTGATACAAAACAAATCACCAAGGGTTCGTTGAGGTTCCCAGAGAAATAAGATCTCTTAGTGAGCCCCAGGGCAAGAGAGTGGCTAGGTAGGCAACTTCCAGAACAGTGGCAGGCAAAGACTTCAGGAGAGTTAAAGAGGCTTCTGAGATAAAGACAGTAAATTCTAAGAAGTGCTAACCAAGATATACTCCAGAGATGAGATCAGCAAGTCCAGGAGGACTAAACAAAGACAGTAAAACTTGAGAGAATAAGACGTTGGACAGGGGAGATAAACTCTAAGAGCTGGGAAAATGGGCACATCTGCCTGGAGGAGCATAGCCACTCGGAGAAAGAGCCAATCACAAAGGAGGATTGTAAGGGGCGGACAGGACACAGTGCAGGTTTTCTGATCCCATGCAGACCGGATAAAGGAGGAGTCAGAGTCCTCAGTAGTTTTGCAGGTTTTTTATTTGGGGTTCACCAGGCATATGGCAGGCAGGGGTGCTGGCTGGGGGGCTGGGAGGCTGGCAGGCCTCCCAGCCCCCAGCAAGTCTTCACTCTATCTGGGCTCTCTGGCGTTCTCTGCTTCTGCTTCGGCTTCTCTTTCAGGTTCTACTGCTGCTGCTGGTGCTGCTACTGGCGTCCCCATGACGCCGCCCGTAAAAGCACAGTCTTAACTCAGCTGAATCCCATCTACCTATGCCCACACCCTATTCCAGGTGCCCGCCATCAGGCATGAATTCAGGACAAGGATCCATCATCTATCCTGGTGGCGGAAGGGCAGAAAAGCCTGACATTTTCTTTACCCTACAAGGATGATGCGATTTTAGAATAAAGAAAAAAAGGTTTAAATAACCCTAAACACACCCCACAATGGCTTCCTTGCCACTCCCAAGTGCAGCGTACCTGGGAGTGCTTCCTTTCTTCCTTTAAACTTTACTTTCTGAAAGTTTGTCTGTCTCTGCTTATCTAAAATGTAAATCTAAAATGTAAATCTAAAATTATCTCTGCAAATTCCTTTCTGCAGCTTCATGGGACAAGAACCTGTGGTGGTTCAAGGGCTAAATTAACAGTGCACACCAGCACCATTAGCAGTGTGACCCCCAGGAATAAACAGCAACTCTGGCGGCCCATCTTCTGGGCTTGGTCCTCTCCAACTTTACTTTAATCCAGATATTCCGTCTGTGATCAGTGCCACTGGAAGCCAAAATATCCTAACTGTGAGTTAACCACTGAACCTGGAATATTTCTTCCTTCTTGCCACTTAGGTCACAGACCTCAGCTCCCACAAACCAACAATCTTGTCATCTGATCCCGTGGCCAAAAGGACTGAAAGAACGGCAGTTCTCTTCAGCATTGTGAGGGCACCAGCTGAGTGGCTTGGTTGGAAGTATGGCTTAGGTGAGTATCCCAGATGTAGTGGCGGGAAGGGCATGGAGCAGGAACTATGATCGAGCAGATGGGGTAACCCTGGGCAGTTTTTGCAGACTTTTATTGGGTTTAGCGGGTACACGGCAGGCAAGGGGTGCCGGGGGCAAGTCTTCTCTCTTTCTGGACTCTCCGGGGTTCTCTCGTGGCCTCTGCCTCTTTTGCTCTGCTGTTCTGTTCTCTCTCTTTTCCTTCTGGTAAAGCTTCTACTGTTTGCTCTGTTGGTGTCCCTGTGACGCCACCTTATAAGTCCTGTCTCAGCCCAGGTGTACCCAGTTACATATGCCCACACCCTACTCCAGGTGCCCGCCATCAGGCATGCATTCAGGACCGCAGATCCATCATCTATCCTAATGATGGGAGGGCAGAAAAGCCTGATACTTTACCTTATCCTACACCAGATCATAAGTTTCTGATCATCAGCAACTGGCCAAACAGAGACTCATGGAGCAGATGCCAGGAAACATTCTGCTACTGCCCTGTGTTCCATAACGATGGTCTCCACAACCACAACTTTCCCATCCTTTGGAACAGCACTGATGTCCCACAGTAGCTGGTGTGGCCATCTGAAGCATTAAGTACAGGCCCATTGAGAGCTGGGCTCCAAGTAAGCCCATAGCCTTCCTCCTGATGTCCAGGGAAATACACATCTGGGTTGTCTTCTCCAGAAGGATCTGATTTAGAAGGATGTTTCCTATAGTCAAAACAATATCGCTGGATGGAGTCTTCATTGCAACAATGCAAGAGTTCTGGGACCTTACCTATAACATGCCCTATTTGTTTTTCTTTCATAGATGATCTTTTTTTTTTTTAAGATTTTATTATTTATTTTATATAAGAACCAGGATACAGACCAGATGCATGGGAGGGTGAGAGGATTCACCAGAGACAGAGCAGGGAACAGAACAGCCAGATTGACGAAACACACTACTGAGGGGAGCAGCGGGCAAGACAGGAGAGGTCTGCCCTGCCATGTGGGACCCTCGCCGGCCGGCCGGGATCGAACCATCGCCACAGAGGCTGCAGACAGCTCCACTGCGTGGCGCTCAGCTGCCTGCGCCACCAGGGGAGGCCCTCATAGTTGATCTTGATTTCTACTTCAATTTTCCCACCAACTGAGCCAAAACCTTCAAATTTTCCTTTCTCATGTCATATCATGAAGCAGCTGAGCATCACCATTAGGGAACTGCACAGTGGCCAGCATGGGTGCTTTTGTTCATCCAATGTGTGTGAAATCTTTCCTGTCTAGTTACATATGGAAGCCACCCTGCAGTTAGGCTGATTCATTTCAGAGCATGGGATGGGTGTAACGGCAGGAGGACACAGAGCAGGATCTCTATGACTCAAGCAGACGGAGAAAAGGAGAAGTCCTGGAGTCCTCAGTGGTTTTTGCAGGCTTTTATTGGGATTTACCAGGTACATGGCAGGCAGGGATGCTGTGGGTGGGGGGGTGGTGCCGTGAGGCTGGCAGGCCTCCCAGCCCCCAGCAAGTCTTCACTCTTTCTGGGCTCTCTGGCGTTCTCTGGGTCTCTGCTTCTCGTGGTTCTTCCGTTTGTTCTGCTTCTGCTGGTGTCTCCATGACGCCGCCCTTATAAGCCCAGTCTTAACCCGGGTGAATCCCATCTACATAGGCCCACACCCTACTCCAGGTGCCCGCCATCAGGCATGCATTCAGGACCGCAAGGATCCATCATCAATCCTAATGGTGGGAGGGCAGAAAAGCCTGATACTTTTTACCTTACCCTACAATGGGTCATCACCAAATCATAGAGAAAAGTGGTGTCCTTCTTCTGTACTTTGCACTCTTTGTTGATCACACATTCTTCTGTTGCATCATCAATGCTCCTCCCTTATTGGCCATGGTGCAAAGGCAAGCTGTAAGATCCTGGTGTCCAGTGTGTAGGAGGGGCAGGGAAGCTATTTTTAATTTTTTAAAGGTCCCCCATGCTGTTTCAGTAGAAGTCCATAGAAGTGGGACTAAACTGCATCCCCACCAGTTTCTTTTTCTCCAAACACTCATCAGCATTTCCTGTTTCTGGGGTTTTTTCAATAGGAGCCATTCTCACAGGTATGAGATGATTGTGTCTTGATTTGCATTTCCCTGGTAATAAATAACGATGCTGTTGGAGAGATGCAGGGTTGGTGATGCAGAAGTAAGACAACTGCCTTGAACCTGAGGCTTCAATATAGAACAGCGGGAGCCTGAATGGGCCAGGAGACATAGTTCACTACACCTGTGTCTTCTCGTGAAAGAGGCTACCACTCAAAGCGGAGTCTAGGTTATTCAAAACCACCTATCCCTTCTCACCACAGGACTAAAACCAAAAGAAAGAAATGCTTGAGCAAACAACAGTTCAAGAACCATTCACTAACAGGAGCAAACACTACAGGATATGTGCTGGAAAAGAAAACTCCTAGTCTGTGACTTACTATAAACTATAATCCTTGCCCAGTGCTGTATTGAGTATTAAAAATAGCCTACAGCGGAAGCAGACACAGACTATGGGAGAGGCCAAGTAAGTGAAAAATTATCAGGCTTTTCCGACCTCTGGCCATTAGCATTGATGGATCCCTGATATCCTGCATGCATGACTGATGGCGGACACCTGGAGTAGGGTGTGGGCATGCATAGGTGGGCACACCTGGGCTGAGACTGGGTTTATAAGGGCAGTGTCATGGGATGCCAGCGGAACCAGGAGAAGAGAGCAGAACCAGCAGGGCAGCAAAGGAGAAACAGACCAGGAGAGAAAGCCAGAGAGCCCGGAGAGAGTGAAGATTTGCTGGGGGCTGGGAGGCCTGACAGCCTCCTGGCCCCCTGGAGCCCCTGCCTGCTATGTACCATGTAAAAATCTCAATAAAAGCCTGAAAAAGCCACTGACGGCTCCAGGACTCTCCTTTACCCATCTCCTTGGATCATAGAGATCCTGCTCTGTGCCTTCCTGGCACTACAGAGGGGACCACTGTGGATCCTCATCACACAACTTGGGTACCCACAGCACAGTAGGAAGCTTGAATCCCTCAGTTTACTGGAGGTGATCCATTAGCGCCTTACTGTGCTGGTCCTCTTTTATACATATTACTCCTCACCTGTACCAATACTAATATTTCAATAAGTGCAAAGACAACAGTCTGAAAGCCTATCCCTATCACAAACCATAAAAAAGAATTTTAAATGAGGAGACAAAAGAACACACTACAAATATCAGAACAAGAAACCCTGAGAGGAGCCCCAACCCAGTAGAACAGCAGAGCAAGTAAAGAGGAGTTCAAGGTAATAGTTCTGACAATGGGTTCCAATGTTATGGGTAATAGTTCTGACAATAGTTCCAATGTTATGGAACCAAACAAAAAAAAAAAAAACGGAGATATAAAACAAGAAAAGAATAAAAATAGAGAAAATATGAAGAGCTGCAATTAGAAATAATGGAGCTAAGAAACACAAAAACTGTTTTAAAAAATACAATTGAGGCTCTCAACAGTAGATGGTGGAGAAATTAAGAAAGCTTGAAAGCACAATGTTGGAGAAAACACAAATAGAACAACATGGAGAAAAAAGAATTTAAAAAATTAAAATAGTATAGCATCCTTTGGGACAACTTAAAGAGAAATAATATCCGTATCATGAGGCATCCAGAGGGAGAAGAGAAAAAGAAAGGCATACAAAATTTATTTAAAGAAATAATTGTTGAAAATCATCTCAATCTGGGAAACAAACCAGACATTCTGAGAGGTCCAAAGAGTTCCTAACAGAATAATACCAGACAGACACCCTAAGGCATATTATAACAAAGCTGTTGAAAACCAGTGACAAGGATAGAATATTAAAAACATCGAGCAACAAAAGAGTAACCTATAAGGGCACACCAATCAGACTGTCAGGGGAGTTTTCAGTAGAAACATTATAAGCATGAAGGAACTAGGAGATATTTAAAGAACTTAAAGACAGAAAAAAGAATAAAGAAAAGCAAAACAAAAAAAAATCATCAACACCAAGTTACACATGAAATAAATTCTAAAGGAGTTACTCTAAAGCAACAGAACAGGAACTTCAAAGCAATAGACACCTAAATCACTTAACATGGAAAAGGAGGGAAGTAACAATGGGCCCATCAAAATGAGTTAAAAATCAGATTATCCTACAAATAGCTCATCCTATACTAAGCTCAGTAGACACATCAAGCAAAAATTAATAGAAGACAACAAAAATAGAACTTAAACAAAACACAATGTGAAATCCTCAAAAAATAAAACAAGACAAATCCCCCAAACACAAAAAACAAATGCCTAACAAAATTGCTGTGTACTTATGTCTCAAAAATCACTTTATTTTTAAAAATTAATATTTTATTTTATATAATTTTTACATCATTTTTTCATTTTTGCACAATGTATGCATTTTCATTTTGGTTATATTTCCCATACAGTTGCATCCCCCCCTTATTTTGACCCTAGTCCTTCCTCTCCCCTTCCCTCCCCCACCTCCCGTAGTTTGTCTCTGGTTTATAGTTGCTGTTGATTTTGATTTTTACTTTGTATTAGTTAGTCTTTTTCCTGGTCCCTTGGTTAGGTTTTCTAAATTCCTGCCATGAGTGAGACCATCCGGTATTTTTCTTTTTCTTTCTGACTTATTTCGCTGAGCATGATCCCTTCTAGCTCCATCCATGTTGCTGCAAACTGCATGTGTTTATCTTTTTGATTGTTGAGTAATATTCCATGGTATATATGTACCACATCTTCTTGATCCAGTCATCTATTTTTGGGCATTTGGGTTGTTTCCAAAGCTTAGCTATCGTAAATAGTGAGTGCTGCTATAAACATAGGGGTGCAGGTGCCCTTTGGCATTAATGTTTCTGTGTCCTTTGGGTAAATACCTAGGAGTGGAATTGCTGGATCATATGGAAGCTCTATGTTTAGTAGGTCAAGAAATCTCCACACAGCTCTCCATAGTGGTTGGACCAGTTTGCACTCCCACCAGCAATGCAGGAGAGTTCCTTTTTCTCCACACCCTCGCCAACATTTGTTGCTAGTTTTTTTTTAATATGTGCCATTCTCACTGGTGTAAGATGGTATCTCATGGTAGTTTGATTTGCATTTCCCTGATTACAAGTGATGTTGAACATTTTTTCATATGCCTGTTGGCCATTTGTATTTCCTCTTTGGAGAAGTTCTTTCTAGCTCTTCTGCCCATTTCTTGTCTGGATTATTTTCTTTGTTGTTGTTGAGTCTCATCAACTCTTTGTAGATTTTTGTGATCAGTCCTTTATCATTAGTGTTGTGTGCAAAAATGTTCTCCCAGTCAGTGGGGTTTCTCTTTGTTTTGATTATTGTCTCTTTTGCTATGCAGAAGCTCTTTAATTTGATGTAGTCCCAGCTGTTTATCTTTGCCTTCACTATCACTGCTTTGGGCGATGTGTCTGTAAAGACGTCTTTGAGTGCATGTCATGTAGTGTTTCGCCTATATTTCCTTCCATGTATTTTATGGTTTCAGGTCTTATGTCTAGTTCTTTAATCCATTTTGAGTTGGTTTTTGTGCCTGATCTGAGGTCAAGCTTCATTCTTTTGCATGTAGTTACCCAGTTTTCCCAGCACCATTTATTGAACAAACTTTCTTTGCTCCAGTGCATATTCTTTGCTCCTTTGTCGAAGATTAGTTGACCATAAATCTGTGGGTTTAGTTCTGGATTTTCTATTCTGTTCCATTGGTCCGTGTTTCTGTTCTTGTTCCAATACCATGCAGTTTTGATGATTATGGCTTTGTAGTATAGTTTGAAGTCTGGCGTGTGATGCCTCCATTCCCTTCTTAATTTTTTTTTCAGGAGAGCTTTGGATGTTCAGGGTTTTTGGTGCTTCCATATGAATTTCATCAATAATTGTTCTATTTCTTTGAAGAATGTCATTGAAAATTTTATTGGAATAGCATTGAATCTGTAAATTGTTTTTGGTAGGATGGCCATTTTAATAATGCTAATTCTTCCAATCCATGACCACGGGATGTCTTTCCATTTCTTTGTGTCTTCTATTTCTTTTAACAGTGTTTTATAGTTTTCTTTGTATAGATCCTTTAGCTCTTTTGTTAGGTTTATTCCCAAATATTTGATTTTTTTTGTTTCAATAATAAAAAGGATGGTTTTTTTTATTTCTTCTTCTTCTTCAGATTAATTGTTTGTGTATAGGAAGGCTACTGATTTTTGCATGTTGATTTTGTATCCTGCCACCTTACTAAACTGATTGATTAGTTGAATTAGCTTTTCTGTGGAGTTTTTGGGGTTCTCTATGTATATTATCATATCATCTGCGAATAGTGATAGTTTAACTTCTTCCTTCCCTATTTGGATTCCTTGTGTGTCTTTCTCTTGTCTTACTGCTCTGGCTAGGACTTCCAGTATTATATTGAAAAGCAGTGGTGAGAGTGGACATCCTTGTCTTGTTCCAGATCTTAATGGAAATGTTTTCAGCTTTTCGCCATTGAGAATGATACTGGCTATGGGCTTGTCATATATGGCCTTTATGATGTTGAGGTATGTTCCTTGTATACCGAGAATTTCAAGGGCCTTTATCATAAATGGGTGTTGTACTTTGTCGAAAGCTTTCTCAACATCTGTTGATATTATCATATAGTTTTTATATTTCTTTTTGTTGATGTGTTGTTGAACCATCCTTCTGTCCCTGGAATAAATCCTACTTGGTCATGGTGAATTATCTTATGGATACATTGTTGGATTCTGATAGCTAAAATTTTATTGAGGATTTCAAAAATCATTCTAAATGTAAATTACCTGAATTCACCAGTCAAAAGATGGACTGTGGCTGAATGGATTTAATAGAAAATCCCACCTTCTGTTGTTTACAAGAAAACCACTTTAACAGCAGAGAATCATAGACTTAAAGGCTAGAAGAAAGCTATACAAGCAAATAGCAATGCCCAAAATCAGGAATACTTATACCTGATAAAATATACTTCCAGTTAAGAAAAATAATAGACGATAGAAATGGACACTATATTATGATTAAAAGTCTAATACAACAAGAAGAAATAATACTGATAAATATATAGTTGCCAAATGATGGAACACTGAGATACATAGGACGGTTAATAGCAGAAATAAAGAGAGAGGCTGATAATAACACAGTATTGGGGAACTTTAATACCCCACTGACAACAATGGAAGATCAAGAAGACAAAGAATAAATGAAAAAGTCATCTTAAATAGGAGACAGTCCAAATAGAGCTAACATTCATCTCCAGTATGCTTGACCCAGAAACCATTGTATGCACGTTTTTTGAAAGTACATATGGAATATTTTTACAACCAGGTCCAAATTATACCTAGTATTCTCTCTGATCATAATGCCACAAAGTTAGAAATCAGCTTCAAGGGGAGGAAATATGAATAAATGGAGACTAAATAACATATTGTTTAATAGCTACTTGGTAAAAGAGGAAATCAAAGCAAAAATTAAAAAATACCTTGAGACAAATGAAAATGATGATGCAAGTTACCAGAATCCATTGGATGCAGTCTTAAGGGGCGGGATATAATTGAGTTAGGCCTACATTCAAAAGCAAGAGAAATCCCATATAAACAATTTAATATTATACCTAATGAAACAGAGACTGAAAAAGCCAATACAAAAATAACCAATGAAGCTAAGAGCTATGTACTTGAGAAGATAAGCAAAACAGATAAACCTCCAATTAGGCTAACAAAAAAAGAAGGAGGAGGAGAAGGAAACGGAGTCTGAGATGGAGCAGACGGAGAAGGAGAGAGAAGGGAGGAAGGGGGAGAGAGGAGGAGCACTGGACACTGCTTCGGGTAAAATAAATGGCCGTTTTTGGCTTCAGTAACTCTTTGTTTTTCCCTGGTTTGTTAAAGAAATCCTTTTGTTGTTGTTCTCCGAGCCTGAATAGTCTTGCAATTGTGCACGTAGGTAAAAAACTCAAGCAGTGACTGGTAAACTATTTGAGTAGTGTCCTTGGCTGGTTTTAGTGCCCCTTGCTGCCCTGCATCAAAATGGGATTTATCCCAGGACGAAGGATAGTTTAAAATACATCGGGCCTCCCCAGTGGCGCAGCGGTTGAGCGCTGGGTTGAGAAGCTGCCCCAGCCTCTGCAGCCCCCATTCGATCCCCGGCCACCGGGCGCGTTTCCCACATGGTGTGCAGACCTCTCCTGCCGCCCGCTGCTCCCCTCAGCAGTGTACTTCGGTCCTTCTGCCTGCTCTGCTCCCCGCTCTGGCTCTGGTGAATTCTCTCACCCTCCCGCGCTTCTGACTGTACCCAGTGCTTGTATAAATAAATAAAATAAAATAAAATACATACATCAATCGATACAATACATAACATCAACAAAAGTAACGATACAAATCATGTAATAGGTGCAGAGAAAGCAACTGATAATATTCAGCACCCATTTGTGGTAAAAACTCTAAATAGGATGAAAAAAGAACATAGCTCAGTTTAATAAAGGCCATATGACAAACCAAATTTAAAAAGTAAAATAAGCTATCTTTAAGAATTTGACTAACAAATAATGAATCAAGTTATGAGATCTTTAGAAAACACCAATGTGCAAGTGTCAATTCTCTTCCTGGATTCCTCAATGACTAGATTTATTTAGGCACTATTTTTTCTCCAACAATATTAATTCTGCCCACAACCACTGAGTCTCCTTTGTGCAAGAAGTACAACCGCTGATCTGATTCAGACTAGGTACTTAACAATTATTTCATGAAAGAGAGGAGGGAGGCAGAGAAGAGAAAAAGGAGAAGAAAAAATTGTTTTCTAATTGTTGCATCTAATATACAAAAATGCTATTGATTTGTGTACCAACCTTCTATCCTATGGTCTTGCTAACTTCATTCAGTATTTCTAGTAGTTGTAGATTCCTGTGATGCTCTACATAAAAAATGGCATTATCAGAATGGGGCATGTGCAGTTGTATGGGGGAATATAAAAATAAAATTTATTATTTAATAAATAAATAAATAAATAGATAGATAAAATTTAAAAAATAAAAAAAATGGCATTATCTGTGAATAAAGATCATTTTGCTTATTCACTTCCAATCTTTATGACTTTTATATCTTTTGCTTGCCCTTCTGAACTGGCTAGAACCTTGAGTAATCTATTAAATAGAACTTCTGAGAGTAAACATATTTCTCTCATTCCCAATCTTGGGCAAAAGCATTCAGTATTTTACCATTAAGCATGATATAACTGTAGATATTTTTTTGTAGCTGCCTTTTCTCAAACGGAAGAAGTTGACTTCTTAATTTTCTGAGAATTTCTACTGTAAGTTGGTGTAGAAGTTTGTCAGTGCTTTTTCTGCATTGTTTTGTTGTTCTCTTTTTTACTGCATCAATGTGATAATTTTACTGATTGATTTTTAAGTTTTGGAACAAGTTTTCATTCCTGGAATAATACTAATTTAGTCACAATATATTTTAGTTTCAATTTTTATTTTGGTTTTCCAGTTTTATTGCAATATAACTTTTCATTAAAGTAAATAATTTAATGTCATATATATATATATTGCAAAATGATTATCATAATGTTTAGCTAACAACTATCACCTCACATGTTTACAATATTTTTTTCTTTTAATGAGAGCTTTTTTTAAGGAAGTATTGGCTTACAACTATATATGATTCAGAGGTACAAGTTCACGCCTCTTCAGATGTGTGTTATCACACCACACCCACCTCCAAGGCACCCATAGTCTTCCACCATAGTCCATTGGGCCCCCTCCCCCTTTGCTTCCCTGCTACTTTTCCCCATTGGTATCCTCAACTCCACAGTCTAGAGCTAGTTTTGGTTTGGTTGCCTGTTTCTCTGTTTTGTTTCTCTATACTCCACAAATGCGTGAAACTAAAACTGAGCAAACACGGGGGGTGACCTGATGGTTGGGTCCTCACTTGTATAAATAGGATGTGACCCAAAAGCTGACATGATGTGAAACAATAATAACAGGATTTATTATGAGAAAAAAGACAAGGAGGGAGAAAGAGAAAGAGGAGAGAGAGAGAGAGAGGGAGAGAGAGAGAGAGAGAGAGAGAGAGAGGACATTCACAGGCTGGCACCATGCTGCACATTAAAAGACTGTACCTTTCAATTCTCTTCACCCTCTTGACATCATATAATCCAATACAATCACAATGTGCCATATATATATATATATGAATCATATATTAATGCATGTATATTTGTTCATATATATAAATTTATTGTTTGTATCTATGTACATAAGACATATTAGTTTTGAATTTTCTGTAACATCTTTGTCAGCTTTCTTCTGGCCTTATATGTTTGGGATCGATATGCTAAATTCCTCCATTACCTCTTCCTCTGTAGTTTAGAAATGTTTGGGTGACATTGCTATTATTTTCCCCTTAACTATCTGATATAATTCACCGGTGAAGCCATCTGGATCTCTGAGGGATTTTTTCTTCTTTCTTTAATTTAAAAGCATTTATAGTCCAGAGATCTTTTTCTTCTCACCCATCATGCCACGAATTCATAGGGAACGGGTTCCAGCAGCTCAGGCTCCTCTCCACAGGTTCTCAGGAAGTTCAATCCTCTGGGTGTAACAGGCTGGCATTTCAGTTGAACCCAAATACCTTGCTCATGGCTTCTTTTTTTTTTTTTTAAGATTTATTTATTTATTTATCCAAGCACTGGGTACAGTCAGAAGCGCAGGAGGGTGAGAGAATTCACCAGAGCCAGAGCGGGGAGCAGAGCAGGCAGAAGGACCGAAGTACACTGCTGAGGGGAGCAGCGGGCGGCAGGAGAGGTCTGTGCGCCATGTGGGACCCTCCTCCGGTGGCCGGGGAGCAGCCGGGGATCGAACCGGCGCTGCAGAGGCTGCGGGCAGCTTCTCAACCCAGCGCTCAACCGCTGCGCCACCAGGGAGGCCCCTCATTGGCTTCTTTTTTATGATAATTTTCTTTCACACATTTCAGGAAGCCATCTCTGCCCTCAGAGTGCCTAATGTGCTCAATACAAACATTTGGCAAGAATCTTGCTCTTGTTTGTTTACAACAATGCCAACTGCATGCTGGGTAACATTATAGACTCTTCCAGTGTTGCCATGGTAACATATTTGGGGCATTCCTGTTTGAACAGTGCCCATCCCCTTGATGTCTACCTTTCTTGTAGATTCCCATGTATGTGGCCAGAGGAGCAGCTCCATGTTGTCTAAAAGGCCTAGAGAACATATAGAGGTTGTCTCTCCTCTTTCCCTTTGTGTTGATCATTTTGGCAACTTATTGGAAGATGGCAGTTCCAGCCAAAATGCTAATTTAAAAAAATTTTTTTGAATAATTTGTATTTACAGAAAAGTTGCAAAGTTAATGCAGGGAATTTTTGTATACTCTTCATCCAGCTTCTCCTAGTGTTAACATCTTACGTGGCTATAGTGTATGTGTCAAAACTAAGAAATTAACATTGGTACAATACTATTAACTCAACTTTACATTGATTTCACCATTCCCTTCCTTCTTCCCCCACCCCCAATATTCTTTTTCTGTCCCAGAATCCAATCCAGGCTACCACATGACATTTCATTGTAATGTTTCTATTACCAGAATCCAGCCACCTCAGCAACAGGAGCCACTCAGCGGTGGGAGCCGGCAGCAGCAGTGGTGTTCTCTCACCCTGCTGCTCCACCACAAGTCAGTTGGGGCAGTTGCTCCTCAGAGCCCAGCAATGGCCCTTTTATTCCTGGATTGTGGAGTAGACCAATCAGGTGTGAGCTATAAGCCGATTGGTGTTAAATGGTCCAATCAGCCACAGGATTAAAAAATGTTCCAATCAGACCTATGGGTGTGGCACCTTGAAAGAGAATATAGCCCAGGGTCAGAGGAACTGAAAAAGAACAGACTGTTCCAGCCTCTGAAGAAAGAAGGGGAAAACTCCATTCGGGCCTCAGAAAAAGAAGAAGGACCAGAAGCTGAAAGAAGGGGGGAAAATGAAGCATCCAACAGCTCACCTCTGAGAAAGAAAAGCCAAAGAGTTTTGTCAGAGATTGGGCCTCCAGTCCTGGCTCTGACATCACCTGAAATGAACACCAAAGGCCCCGTGCCTTGTGTCACAAAGAGCTGTTAACGCTTGGTGTCTCTGATGCCACCTCAGCGGGACCAGTAGTGACCATCGCTACTGGCCAGTGCTGTCCAGCACTCCTGGTGACTGGTACTCTGCTTGCACTTGTGGACACTATCTGGGGGAGACAGCTGGCCACCAGTGGCTACAGTAAGCACTTTATCCCGTTTGTAAAATAAATTCCATAGCTGTTCACGGAGCTTGAGGTCTCATGAAATTGTGCGCGTGGGTGAGAACGCACAAACAGCGATCTGCCCTCTTATCGGGCACTGTCCCCTTTGTTCAGCTATAGCCCATAGGCCCTTACTGTGTGGGTGTTGTATTACTACAGCCCTTGTTTTATTTTTTGGCCTTTTGGCCTTTTGGGGCTTTTTGATGGCTCTCTTGTCTTAGAGCCCGGGAGGTGGGTGGCCATTCCAAGCTACCCTGGTACCCCATCCTCCTGCCCCAACCACCCCTGCATTAGTGTTAACGTCTTACATGGCCATAGTGTATTTGTCAAAACTAAGAAATTAGCATTGGTACAATACTATTAACAGGAGACCTTATCAGTCTAGAAGGACCAAGATGTTGTTAGTGGTGACTCTGGCATGTGGGGATGGGCAGAGCACAGAAAGGTGGGAAGGTTATGCATGTGTATGGAAGGAGCTATGTGGACACTTTCCGATTTTAGTTCATTTATTATTTTTTTTAAATTTTTCAATAAGCATTTTTTAACAACATCAGCCAAAGTCACATTATCAGAAGAAGAAAGGCTGGAGGCCCTGCTTTAGGGCACAGCAGGCTCCCTCCCAGGTTTCTTCTTCTGTACCTGGTGGCCACCATTATCCTCCAGAGCAAAGCAAGGCCAACCCAAGACAGTCCAAGTTCTCTCTTCTGTTTCAGACACTTTAACGGGGAGTTTGCAGACCAGGGAAACGTGACTTTGAAAGGCAGTCTCCAAATGAAAGACTACACATCAACTGCAAGCAATTTTAAGAGTCAGGCTGATGACCCCTTAAGACTGTGTGGGGCACAGTGGAACCAAAAGGAAAAGGCAACTTCAATCCCCTGTACCCTGGGATTCCTGACCTTCTCGTCACCCCTGGAGAGGGAGGCAAGGAGGAGACAGAGAGGGCATGGGGGACAAGGGTGACTCATGGCTGAAAGGAACCCTACAGAGACCAAGGACTTTCCTTAAGACTTCTCTTTCACTATTCCAGTGACATCCGACAGTTTGCTTATCAAGCCACATCCACTGGGAAATCTTTTCCAGTCAAGGGCAGTTGTTGCGTTTAATCATGATCGAGCACTTACTATGTATGAGTCATCACTGTGCTCACAATCCTACTGAGGGACATTTGTTTGTCTTCATCTTTTTTTTTTTTAAGATTTATTTATTTATGCATATAAGAGCCGGGGTACAGGCCAGAGGTGCGGGGGGTGAGAGGATTCACCAGAGACAGAGTGGGGAACAGGACAGGCAGATCCACTGAAGTACACTGCTGAGGGGAGCAGCGGGCAAGACAGGAGAGGTCTGCTGTGCCATGTGGGTTTCTCCCTGGCTGGCCGGGGATTGAACTCATGCTGCAGAGGCTGCGAACAGCTTCATACTTTGCATCTTAACCTCTTGCACCACCAGGGAGGCCCTTCTTTGTCTTCATCTTACAGGTGGGGAAACAGAGGCCCACAGGTGAGAAGTGACTTGCTCAGCTTCCATGTTTAGCAGTGGCAGTTAGAAATCATCCATCCAGCTTGATCCCCTGCCTGATTTCTTAACAGCTAAACTCTAAGCAGGATACTAAAACTCGGTGATTCTGTAGTGTATGGGCTCTGGCTTGGCCACCAGCACAGTGAAAAAAGATGCCCACTGGAAGTAGACAGATTCCCATTTTGGTTCTGTTCTGGACAAGTCATATCCCTTTCTGAGCCTGTGTATCCAGTGCTTATGGAAATCCACCTTTCTCTAGGTGTTGTACTGGAAATTAGAACTAGGATATGTAGAAGAACTATGACCAGCCCAAGCACTGAGGCTCCTAATAAAAAGCAGCCATCACCATTGTCATCACCATCATTATCACCGTCATCACTACCATCATCATCAACATCATCACCACTTGAACTAAGGGGCATTCTTATTTCTCCTTTACCTAATGAACCAGAGTACAGCCTCAAACTACTCTTGGTAGGGACTAGGATGGATCTACCCCAATACCCACATGAGATGGAGAGTAGGGGTAGGAAGAAAGGACTCCTTGTAAGTCCTCCCTTTGCACCTGTCCTGTAAGGTGCTCAAAGAGGTGCCTTTCTTTCCAGCCCCATGGTCACCTCCCTAGTTCAGGTCTTATTTGTGTAGGTTTCCTGCCTTCCAGCCTTAATTCTCTCCAATCTGTGCCCCACAAAACAAGCAGAGAGACCAACACTCCCTGGGTTAAACTCACTACCCATTTCCTTAGCAAAGCCCAACCTACTCTAGCCCTCACCAGGTCCTCTAACAAAACCCTCCTTCTCAGAACACCCCACACCTACGACAACTCTGTGCCTTGGCACATGCTGGCCCACCCTCTTCATCACCCCCTCTTCCTGCTCAAATCCTCTGTGAGGCTTCCAAGAACTCCACCCCATGCCCTGGGCTAGCCCACTGCCTCCTGGTGCTTTGTTCCTCAGTTGTCAGTTAGCATACAGGGAAAATGCGATGATCTACTGCTTTACAAGTCTGTCTTCCCTACTGTCTTCCTCATCCAGATCAGGGCCTGGGCCTACTCACCACACACTCTCTGGGGCTGACACAGCAACTAGTATAAAGTAAGTACAAGCAAATGTTTACAGCAAGAAGAGACAAGGTCTGACTTCATCTCAGTAAAAGGAAAACCTTTCTAATTATCAGTATTATTCATAGCTAGATGGGCTGCTTGCCATCATCGGGGAGTGTAAGCTGGAGTAGAGGAGCAGGGAGGATGTGGTTTGAATTCCTAAAGATACAAACCAGCGACAAGTTACAGTGGGATCACCTGGGCCTATGGACTAGGCATAGAGAGCCCTCAGCCCCAGAGATTCTGACACTACAAGTCGGGGACAAGCTAGAAATCTGTGCTAGGAGCAGTGTCCCAGGTAATTCTGCAGCATACCCACACTTGGGGACTACTGAACGTTGTGACCTTTGAGGTCATTTGCAATATGATTTTGTGCCTGAAAGCCCTTCATAAACTGTGAAGTGATATCCACAAGTTTTGGCTTCTGGTGTTACCCAGACTCCACGATCAGGGAATCAAAGATGCAGGCAGGAGCTACAGCTCCTCAGACTCTGGAAGGTTGCGGACCCAACCCTGGGCCACTCTGTTGAAGTTGGGTCTGAGGCGGAGGAGTTCCAAGCCACTGGTGAACTCCGGCAAGAAGAGGGTCCCTGTCCTGGGGATGGTCTCTCCCACCAGAGATCCTCCAAAGGGCACTGGTGTCCTAGGGAGAGAAGGGCAGTGGAGAGGTGGGCTATGGGAAAGGGATACCCAACACTGGCATGCAGGTCACCATGTGGAGTGCCTCTCTTTGGGCCTCCGTTTCCCCCTTTACACAATAAGATTCTGTACTATCTTGAAGAGGTTTCTCCCAGCCTGCCTCCAGTCCAGATAACATGTTGCTTAGGAACAGGAGTGATGTTTCCCAAGTTAGAACTGGCTGTCCTAGGCAAAACTCGAGCTTCCTCTTAACTCAGCTCCAGAAAAGAGGAGACTTGGAAAATGGTTTTTCCTTCCTTTTGTCATCAAGAGGACAGTATACCCACAAACTTGAGACAGAAGGGAAGATTAGAAAGAACACTGAGAATCAGGAAATGCAGATTACAACAGAGACATGCAATTTCTTACCCATAGGACTGGCAAGAAGAAATAACCTGAAAATGGGGTAGACTCGGTGAGGTGGTTAGGGCAAAATTTCACTCATATTGGAGGGTAATTGGTGCTGCTACCTTGCAGGACAATTTGGCAGGATCTTTTAACCTGAAAATGTGTAAACTGTCAACCAGCAGCCCTGCCTGTAAGTACTCAGTCTAGGGAAGCACACACATTTGTGTACGAGGAAGCAGACATGAGCAGTGCATTAGTGTCAAACTAGAGACAACCCAATGGCCATCGACAGAGGAATGGAGAAGATAGATGTGTAGTCACATGGTGGAATATTATACAGGAACAAAAAAGGGATAAAAGCTCTGTATGTATTAAGTAGGGTAGATTTCAAATGCATAATATTGAGTGAATGAAGCAAGCAAAGTATCGAAAGAGATGCAAAGTATTAAAATATACACACAAATAATGCCCTGCCCTTAGAGGTATGTAACCACCCACAGAAATTGTTCTGAAAATGTACACACACCTGAGAACAGTGATGGCTTTGGGTATGGAACTGGGACTGGAGGATGGTAAGCAAAGCGTCCCTACCTTTATCTGTAGTTATCTCGTTGTTTGATTTTTCAAAATATAAACCTTAAAACTATTTTTTAATTTTAAGAAGAATAGTAAGCATTGTTCATACACTTTCTTCTCCGCAGTCGATGACCAGTGGGAAGAGGGGAGTGCCTGCTCCAGGGGTGGGAAGGCGAACCTCGGGCCAGGGCCTGCATCCCAGACCGGAAAACATTTCTGCCTGGACCACCCCAGCGGTGGCAGCCACAGCCAGGCCCCATGAGAACCTGCTGGGCAGTTTCCAAGCCAAGTCGGCCTCACAGTTGGGCCCTTGACAAGGAGCCCAGAGTCTTGGATTCTCAGCGCAACTTGGCCACCAACACTGTTGCTCCTCCTCTCTATGCCTCAGTTGCCCCTCCTGTCCCAGAAGGGATCTGGGTTCAGGGTCCCTAATTCTCTCCTCCTGGAGGGATGGCCCTTAACCTGTGATACCTGAGGGAGGAGATGGGTGGCGGCTGATACCCGAGCTGGTCAGCCTGGAAGCTGGCTGTCATGACTGAATGTCTGCTGAGAGTTTAATAGCTCGGCAGGCAGGGTCTAAGGGTCTCAGGAAGAGAGAGAACTTACCTAGTGAGAACCCCAGATGCCTGCCAATGGCTCGTGGCTCACATGGGGCCTGTTAGGCCCAGTTCCTCTCACCAAGGCCTTCCTCAGAAAATCACAACTCTCTATCCCTTCTGAGAGTCTCTTGTCAAGGCCAATCATCTTCAATTCCCTCAGCCCTCCCTCAGAGGGTCTGGTCTCCAGGCACAACCAGGCCTTGGCACCCATCTGTCTCTCTGTCAGACACCAGCATCTCGTGTGGTCTGAGCAGATGCCAAAAGAGCTGGACTGTGGCCTCCTTTCTGTGGACCCTCCGCTTTCTCACTGACTGCAACCCAAGCCAGAGGAGCATTTTTCATAAATAGCATCAGACAAGGAAGCCAATTGCAGTTGAAATGCCTCCCTAGTCTGGGGCCTTCCTCTCATGCCAAACTCCTGTCTTGACTTCTATGATTTGTTTCAAGTCCACGGGGGACAGTGTTAAATTTATCCCTCTCAAGTTCTCTCCTGTTAGCTTTTCTAATCATCATCTCGGTCTGTAAATAATCACAATAACACTCAGTCATTTTTATTGGGAGCTTATTCCTTGCTAGAAACTTTGCCAATGGCTTCTCATGCCATTCTCATAGCCATCTGAGGAAGTAGGCACTATAATAGACTCATTTTACAGATGGGGAAATAGAGGTTCAGAAAGGTTAAGTAACTTGCCAAGGTCACACAGCCAGGCGTGAAGTCTGCATCTCAGCCCACATTGAGACCTCATGCTCTGAACAGTGTAAGTTACTCCTCTGTGGCTCTCGCTCCTGGTGTCCACCATTTCTCACTCACACCCCACTTTGGAAGAACCTCAAAGCCAGTTCAGAGGCTCCTTCCATTGTTGAAAATAATGAGAAGACCCAGCTGTCCTAGGGCTGGTGAGAGGTGGGGGTAGGGGGCAAGGAAGGATGTGTACCTTTCCATCCATGAAAGAGGCACACAGCAGTGATGGAGAATAAGGAACTGGGTCTTGGTCAGACAAGCAAGGACTTGTGCTGTGGTGCGTTTGCTTTGTGACTCTGGGCAGGTGTTGGTATGCATGAACCTTGCTCTTCAGCTGCAGAAAGGGAAAAATTGTAGCGCCTGCCCCACCTTATTGTGGGGAAGATGCAGCAAGATGTGCAGTACTTCCCCCCACTTCTTCCCTGTGCATTTACTGAGTGCTTACTATGCAGAGTCCATTTCAAGCAGTTGGGCCCTTGACAAGGAGCCCAGAGTCCTGGGCTCCTTACATGCCCCGGGGCACAGCTCAAGGAACCCAGGCACTGACCTGCAAGCCTGGCTCCCTGGCCCTTCCCATCTCTCCCAAGCCTGCCACCTTACTTGTTGAAATTTCGATACTCCGCCAGGCGGGGTGTGTGACTTCGGCCAAGGCTCTGGTGGACCCAGGTGCTGCCAGATTCCTGCCACGGGCAGCGGTAGCCCTTGGGGATGGCCGTGTGGTTGAACTTCTCCGGCGGGACGCTCTTCAGGGGTTCTGCATAGCCTAAGCACAGAGCGGGGTGCATGGAAGTGGTCGAGGTGCTCTTGGGGCCCAGCTGGCAGATGTCCTTGGGTAGCCAAGACCCAAGCTGGGAAAGGGGAGTGTGGGGGTGGGGTAGAGGATGCCAAAGTTGCTCCAGCAAAGAGGACTATGCTCATCCCGAGAAACAAGGAGGACTTGCTGCTTAGGGCACAGATTCGAGTTGTCTTGGTTGGTTTCTGGCCACTTGTGAGATGATGGGCTCCTAGGGGCACCGCCCTGCGCCTGTGTTTGTGTGTATGTGTATGTGTGTGTAAGAAAGCGAAAGAGAGAGAGAGACTGTCGCTAGAACTGAGCCCACCCTCCAGTCTCCTAGGCCTGGTCCCGAGTCCAGGGGATCCCGCTTACCTGGCGCCAGAGCGCTGGCACTGGGGCCACACTCCACATGCCCTGCTGCAGACGGGTCAAGCTCAGGGCCTCCAGGGGAGGCCGGGTGGACTTGGAGCTCTGAGCTGCAGTTCAGCCCCTCAGGCCCATTTGCAGCCTGGGTAGAGGGGGCACGCTCAGAAACCGTGTCCTAGTTGCCCAGCTCCACCCCAAGAGCTTCCCAGGTCGGGGCTACCTCCACACTCACCGTCCCCACCTGCTCGCTGCCGGTCACCACCATCCCCAGGGCGCTCCCGTTACCACTCCCGGACACGATCTGGTGGGGAGGAGGAGGCAAATCAATAGCTGAGGCTCAGTGGGGCTTGGGACCTGGGATCTCCAACCACCAAAAAAAAAGGGTGGAAGACAAAATTCTATATGGGTGATGTTGGGGGAAAGGCAGGAATGAGTTAATAGTGTAGAGCACTAAACCTGGTGACCTGGACAGAGAAATTCTCTGAACATTAGTTGCTATTGTGATATTGACCCAGGGCAGATACTTACCCTCCCTGAGCCTCAGTTTCCTCTCTATAAAATCAGAATGATAATGATGGTCAAACTCACAGGACTCTATAATATTAAATGACATACACAAAAAGGGCTTGGCTAACATTGTCTTAGCTATATAGCAAAGGTTGGTGCTCTGTCATTTTTATTATTTTGCTACAGGGCTCCCTTTCAATTGCTTCCGTCTAGTCCAGAAATTGAGTGAAGTATGGAAGAAAATGCCTCTGAGTTCATTTAGAAGAACCTGAAACTGCCTGCTGCCCTTTTGAAGCCCCAGGATAAACACTTCTTGCCTTCTTTCTCTGCCAGCCTGCTGTTCCATGCCCTTGACTTCTTCCAGTGGGAAGAAGAGAAAAAAGCATTCTTCGTTTTCTCCTTTCGCTCCATCAAGCTCAAGTCTAATCTAAATCCTGCTTGCTGCAAAGTCAGCCCAGAGCACGTGACAACCCTCCAGCACTTTCTCTCTCGAGGAGGCCCTTCAGTCTACAGCTCATCCTATCCTCTTAGCTTTTGTACCTGGAGAGAGAAGTTGAAAGAGCAAACAACTTTCTAGGATCACACAGTAAGGCAGGGGCTCAACCTCATGAAGTGTCACAGACTTTCCCAGCTTCAGTTTGAGGGATGCCCTAGGGGCCAGAGGACCTCACCTGGATCACTTTTTGTCTTTCATCTCAACACTGGCCCTCTTGCCCTCAGTTTCCCCCCTGAGCACAACGAAGGGCTTACCGCCTGTTGGCTGGATGCAAACTCGAAGGTGAATTTCTGCACACGCCGCTGCCTCTTCTGGAAGAGGAGGGATCCAGGGTTGTTGCTGTTGCGCAGAGAGAGCTCTTCCAACATCAAGTCCTGCGGCACACTCAGCTTCTTGCCCAGGTTCAACAGGGGGACTGGCATGGAGGGGCCAGAGCAGGCGGTTACTGCCAAGCCCTCAGGGCCCTTGGGCCATTGTGAGGACACACCCCCAGCTAGGCCCAGCATGTATGAAAATGCTGGGATCTCCCCGTTTGCTGACGTGCGGTGTCATCATTTTGTGAAATCTTTGCCCGTCTCATGGGCAGAAGTGATAGCTCCAAGTTTAATTTGCATGCATTTAACAGTGAAACTGAGCACCATTTTAGAGAGTCTTTGTCCATTTGTATTTATTCCATCAATTTCCCCATGTAGCTGTTTGGCTATCGTGGTGGAGATTCTAGATAGTGGATCAAATTCTAGATATCTTTTAAAGGTAAGCATGGGTATGAGATAAGACATATAGAGATGTATCCGTCTGCCTGTCTATCTATCGAGAGAGAGAGAGAGAGAGAGAGAGAGAGAGAGAGAGAGAGAAGGTGAGCCACTGTCACTGGCAGGACACGGCAGCTGCTCCAAGACATTTCAGAAGGTCTTAGTCCTGAGTTCTTTTGCTTTTTAATTTTCTTTTTACTGTACGGTTCTTTTACTTTTTTTAAGTGACTTTTTATTAGTTATAAAAATAGCATAGGTGGAAAAAGAAAACACAGAGAGCATTAACAAGGAGCATTCAGAAAGGTAGGGGAAAAAAATCTAAAGGGTGTGGTGTCCTGAAACTTGAAAGATGAAGGTGTTTCTGAGAAGATGCCCAGTGCTGCTGATCCATCAAGTCAGATGGGGACTGGAAAGTGCCTTATATTTAGTAACTAGGGGTTTATTGGTAAACCTACAAAGGTAGTTTCTATGGAGCATTTGGGTGTGAAAGCCCTACTGGAAAGGGTTCAAGAGAAAATGGACAGAGGAGCAAGTTTAACCAGACAACAAGGAAGCGATGAACCAAATTTAGGACGTAGGGCAGCCGGCCTGGATTTTCTTTTTTTTTTAATGAGTGAGTGACATGGAAAAAGGAGGAGTGTTTTATACTAAAGGAGATTAAGAAACATAGCCACCAAATAAAAACAATAACTCATATTTGGATTCTCATTAAAACAAACTAGAAAAGGGGCCTCCCTGGTGACGCGGGCAGCTGAGTGCCACACTGTGAAGTTGTCTGCAGCCTCTGCAGCACAGGTTTGATCCCAGCCAGCCGGGGAGAGACCCACATGGTGTGGCAGACCTCTCCTGTCGCACCCGCTGCTCCCCTCAGCAGTGTATTTTAGTCATTCCACCTGTTCTCTTCCCTGCTCTGTCTCTGGTGAATCCTCTCACCCTCCCACACATCTGGCCTGTGCCCCGGTTCTTGTATAAATAAATAAATAAATAACCTAGAAAACTGGAGAAAGTTGACCATGGGACTGGATTATTTGATGACTTTGAACCATTATTACTAATTTTGTCTTTGTGGTATGTGAAGAAACGTTCTTTATATTACTTTTGCTCCCTTGTGAAGTACTTGGGGGGGGGGGAATGACATGCTCTTTGGAATTACTTTGGACTCCAGGCATAAAAAGGGGGTCTTGGAGACACTTGTACTCCTTACTTTCATACATGTGTGTTTGGAAATTGGCATAATAACATGTCAAAAAGAAAGAAAGAAAAAGAGAGAACTATAACTAGAGGCAGACGTGGGATCAAGAGGGGGTTGTTTGTCTTAATTTTTAGAGAAGGTGAAACAAGAGCTTGTTTTTTAGTGGCTGAGAAAATCTGATAATGCAATAGAGAGAGGGGAGACTTGCTGTAGGAGTGTTCTGAAGCAGGCGCGAGGGGAAGGTATCTGGGTTGGCTCAGACCAGGTACAAGGAGAGCTCATGGACCACATTTGGCAGGAAAACTCAGATTATGGCCACAGATCAAGTGATCGGACAGTGTGGAGGAGGACTTTGCAGCAGTGATCTCTTAGTTACTTCACTTTTCTCGGTGAAATAACAAGCAAGGTCATTAGCTAAGAGTGAAGATGGGGGAGGTTTGCTGGAGGCTGGAGGAGAGTGGAGAGAGGTTGTCAAAGTCTCTAAGAGACTAGTAGGGGCAGTGGGTGGACCAGGAAGGGCCATTCAGCTGCTGCTATTCATTCTATTCAGTGGAGTCCTCAACAGGGATTTTTTAAAAAAGGTTTGGTTTTTAGAAAATATAGAGAACACCTTCTACATTTTAGGAACAGAAAGAAATCCACTGAAGTTTAAAAGGAGGGTGGAAAGCAAGTTTCAGAAGATTATGTATTCTAACATCCCACTAATATATTTTAAAAATAAGCATATGCTTATCAACTTGGTGGTTGCCAGGGAAGGGAGTCAAAAGGTGCAAACTTCCTGTTATAAAATAAGTAAGTCTTGGGGGTGCAATGCACAACATGGTCCCACAGTTAATAACACTGTCTGTACTGCATATTTGAAAGTGCTAGGAGAGTAGATTTTAAGATTTCTCATCACAGGAAAAAAAATCTTTTTAAGTGGAGATGGATGTCAACTAGACTTACTGGGGTGATCATTTTGCAACATGTACAAATATGGAATCATTATATCATGCATCTGCAACTGATGTTATGCTGTATTTATGCTCTTTAACTTTGGGAATAAGGGAATGAGGGAGTAAGAACAAAGAGGAAAAGAAACATGAGGGCCTGTGGTGGTGGATATGTGTGAATGGGTGGCGGGTGCATTGTGGTGGTAATACATGAATAGGGGTACCCCAATATTACCTAAGTTAAAAACAAATAAATAAATATGTAAAAAAGAGAGTACATAACTTTGGGAATAATGAGGATTTAAAAAATAACATTAAGATGTATCATGAAAAGATGGGCCTCCTCTGGTGGTGCAGGTGGTTGAGCACCACCACACTGTGAAGCTGTCTGCAGCCTCTGCAGCACAGGTTCCGTCCCGGCTAGCAAGCGAGGGTCCCATGTGGTGCTGCAGACCTCTCCTGTCGCGCCCACTGTTCCCCTCAGCAGTGTATTTCGTCAGTCTGCCTGTTCTGCTCCCCACTCTGTCTCTGGTGAATCTTCTCACCCTCCTGCATGTCTGGCCTGTACCCTGGTTCTTGTATAAGTAAATAAATAAATCTTAAAAAAAATTTATCATGAAAATAACAGTATATATTTATATCTTCATTAAAAAATCTGCAAGGAGATACAGTGGCAAATATTAGCATGGACTATTTATGGAATGGGGAAGGAGGAGACTAGAAATTGCAGGGTTTTTTTTTAATAAGAACTTGTACTGAATACTTAAAAATATCAAAGATTATTTTTACCTAAATATATAATAAAAAGTCCCATGGCATCATATCTTCAAATACTACCCAGATGAGCTATGTTCAATACCGTTTTAAAAAATGTTACAGTTAGGACCTCCCTGGTGGTGCAGGTGGTTGAGCACAGCGCTGTGCAGCTGTCCGCAGCCTCTGCAGCTCTGGTTCGATCCTGGCCTGCCTCAGAGCAACCCACATGGCGAGCAGACCTCTCCTGTCTCGCCTGCTTCTCCCCTCAGCAGTGTATTTCATCAGTCTGCTTGTTCTGCTCCCCACTCTGTCTCTGATGAATCCTCTCACCCTCCCAGGCATCTGGCCTGTACCCCGGCTCTTGTATAAATAAAAAATAAATCTTTTTTAAAAATGTTACAGTTTAAGTCTATTTTACTAAGCTATTCTATTTCTAGACATTCATCTTTGGGGTCGGGGTGGGGGGTTTACATAAATATGCCCAATGGTATATGCAAGATGTTTACTGCAGTGGGATCTCTGTGAAACCCAAGGGGCCAGCCTTGTGGTGGGGCTGCCAAGACACCTCTTGGGGGTTAAGTATTCATCACCACCCCCTTCTGCAGGGAGCAGCCAAAGGAGTAGAAGTGCCTCTTGTCCTGGGAAGGATGAACCCCTTGCAGCTATTCACCAGGCCCTCCCTGCACTCCCCCTCTTGCCCTGTCATGGTGTCAGAGGCAGTCTGGGCTACTGCAGCACCCACAACCTATAAGTCACTTGCTCTACTCCTAAGGATGCCAACGTGACCCAGCCTTCATGACCACCGAGAGGGAGTGCATATAAATAGATATTATATACTTTATGTTGGGGGAGCAAAGGCTGTGAGGAAGGAGAGGAGGTGGGATAAATCATACCAGGATAGAAAGATGTCATGGTGCAGCAGGCCTCTCCTGACTTGCCCGCTTCTCCCCTCAGCAATGTATTTCAGTCAATCTGCCTATTCTGCTCCCCACTCTGTCTCTGGTGAATCCCCTCACTCCCCCACCCCCACACCTCTGGTCTGTACCCCAGTTGTAGTACGCATGAATAAATAAATTTTAAAAAGATGTCATATATAATACTGCTAAATGAAAAAAACTCTCAGCCAAAGGGCATCTAGCCCACGTGTGTATGTGTTTATATAATTATGTATCACACGAACAGAAGGTTTACACAAATATGTTAACGGTGATTATCTCCAGATGGTTCCATTATAAGGAACTCTCACTTTCAAAGTCACTCATGTCTATCTTGTCTGAATATTTTAGCAAGTGGATATATTATCTGTGGAACTACTATAGCAAAGAAACTGCTCTGGAAACAAAGAGCTCTGGAGTCAAACCACAGTTGCACCACCTGCCAGATGTGTGACCATCTAGCTTCTCTGAGCCTCGGTTTTTTCATCTGCAAAATGAGATAATAACAACTAATTTACAGAGATGTTGTGAGGGTTGTGTAACACAAAGCAGAAAAGTGCTGGCCCAGCATCTGACGCACAGTACACAGTAGCAGCGTTTTATTGGGACTTTACAAAGGCTATCTTCCAGTGGGGAGCTTAGTTTTGAAGCGGTTAATCAACATTCTAACAATGACCCACAAGTTCCACATCTCCAGTCTGGGCTAGATGGTGAATGCAATGATTCTTCTAGTTAAAGCATCAATACCTCCCCAAGTTTGTATATCTCAACCCATAAAATCATGGAATAAAACAAAGATGCTTGTCATCGACAGTAGTCAAGAACACACAAAATAGGCTACAGGACAACCCCCACACACAGTCACACGGCAGGATTGAACACTTCTCAGAATCTGGAGGAGATGAAGCGTAGCAGTGGCCTTGGCCATGGGTCTGGGACGCTGTCCACCCGCATCAGGTCATCCTGGGTAGTTGTCTAAATCTAGTGTGTGCCCTCCACCCTGCCTGCTGGGTCGGAACCCCTGGGGGAGATGCTGGGAACTTGTATTTTGGACTAACAAGGCCACTTCGCTGTGGTTCACACTGAAGTTTGAGAGCCCTGACTAAGTCGAAGTCACTTTAAAAATACTTATACTGCTCTAAAGTAGGTCAAATAGACTCCAATATAAGGCCAAGAGTTCCGGGAGAGGCCTTAAAAAGTTGATAAGCATGTATTTTTGATGACTTAGTCATTGAATGAGTCAGTTTTTAAGTGAAGTGGCTGGAGTCAGATTGGGTAGCCTGCTTTTGCCCCCATCCCACTGTCCCCACACCCTTTGTCTCAAGCCAGGAGCCATGTTGACAAAGAGCAAGGGCTAGTCCTGGAGGAGCTTGGGGCCATAGTGAGGACTGGAGCTGGGAACAGAGCCCTCAGCTCAATTTGGGCCTGAGCTAAGGACTCAGCTGGTGCCCAGGCCAGTCTAGGGCCTTCAACCTCAGCTCCTGGGTGTGTGGACATAAGAGCAAGATGCTCTCCCCCAACGATGCATCTGGAAGCTTCCCAGGCGAGGAGGCAGATTCCACGGGCCCCACCCCTCAGGGCCTGGAATGCGTATCTGTTTGCCCACACTTGGGGTCAGTAGGCCCAAGTGGCTGCGGTCTGGGATTGATAAGAGGATGCAGCACATGCAACACACAGGGCTGGGTCCCCTCACCTTGTCCAGCAAAGTCCCCCACAGCAGCCATATCTGGCCCCTTCTGTTCCTTGGGGATCATCCTGTGGAGGAAAGACTCCTGCAGATGAGTCAGGCTGCCCTCATTCTCCACCACATCTCCTCCAAGTTCCTGGTCCACCCAAGCCCAGCCCCGGACAGTCTCGGACTGTCCCAAAATTTGTCCAAGCAGGAAGGGTCTCGACACTCTCTCTGTACAGAGGAGGACATGGTGGCCCAGGGAGGCCGGTTGAAATGCTTGAATTCACACAAATCTGCTCCCATATTGCTAGGGAACCGCTCTCTCATTGCAGGTGGTCTGAGGAACCTGGGCCCAAATCTTCATGGGAGGGAAAGCAGGGGCCTGGGACTTTGGGGTGGAAGAGGTAGGGAGCTCAGCCTGTTGCCTCCTGCCAACTCAGGAGAGCTCTAACCAGAGGCTGGAAGAGGTTGGAGGTTTAAGTCATGAGGAGGGGGGTGTGGGTGGTTAGGCTGGGGCTGCAATGAGGTCTGCAAGGTTGGGCCTTTCTTTCTGTCCCTAGTACTTGGCCCTGGGGCTCAAGGTCATAGGCTGGTCCAAGGAAACAGAGAACCATCCTCCCTCTCCCAGTTCTCCATCCCTCAGGCAATGTACTCCCTTGCCCTCCCTCCCTCCCCCCATAGGCATCTCATTGCATTTTCCAGGAATCTTGGTGATTTACAAATAAAACGAGCTCTATAATCCTCAGAGAACACCCACAGTCCCCAAATCCAGATACCCTAACTCTCCCCCAGGAAAGAAGGCTGAGCCCTTGAACCCCGGGCAGGTTACCCATCCCAGCGCCCCTCTCCTTTGCTTTCAGGTTTTCCTCTGCTCCTGCTTTTAGAGAAGTAGCTTGCCTCTATCCATGTTCCCCACAACCACCACAGCAACCGGGAGTCTGATCCTAAGGCCCTGTGTCACTGTGAGCAAGTAGCTCTCCAATTCTATGCCTCAGTGCTCCTCTCCGGGCTTGATCATGGGCATCCATGGGCTCTCTTCAGGGCATCCCTAAACCCTCTAAAACACATGGCAAAGACAAGCACATCTTCATGCATCTGGGGCAGGAGGTGTGTGATAACTGTGCACGCTACAGCTCTGACTTCTGTTCCAGAGTCCACAGGTCTGTTTCTTGATAAACACCCCCTTACAGAGATGCACAGACATTGAGAAGGGCCTCACCTAGGAAATTTGCTTCCCCTACTGCCTAGAGAGCCCGGAGTCCTGAGAGCCATTGCCTCCCTTGCACTTTGAATTCTAGCCGTCACCTCCCCCTCCACTAAACTCGGGTCACCCAGAGCTCAGAACCCTCTCTTTCTGCTCAGGAGTCAGGCTTCTGCGAGGTCCCACACCCCCAGACCCTCCACAGGGCCCTGCCTCTGCCTGGTGGGGGTGGGGGCAATGCTCTGGGGATCAGCTCATCTCCTCTGCCCACTCCCCACAGGTCCCCGAGCACCCCTGGGATCCTGGTACCTGAGAGATGGGACCCCAGTGGGGAGAAGAGCGTGCCAGGCCCTCAAGATTTACACCTCTGTTGGGGAGCTGGGAGTTGAGTGGTGCGTCCCTGTTGGTGCTCAGCAGTCAGCACGCCCGCGCCCGGCGTGCCCGAAGCCGGCTGGCCTCAGCTGACGAGAATCCTTCTTGCCTCTCGTGGCTTATTTCGGGCTGCAACAGGATCCAGGGCCAGAGGCTAAAAGCACCAGGCCCCAGGGAGGACAGGTGCCCGGCAGCAGGCTCTTGCAGAGAGAGGGGCTCACACACATGTGAGCAGCACACACATGCACACCCCAAAGTCACCTGGGAATGCTGAGTCAGTGCCTGTCACTTGAGGTGGGTAGTTGTATTCTTAGTGCGTTATGGGAACTCAGTCGGTATTTGCCGAAAGAACGAATGGATAGATGTGTGTACATGTTGCTCCGCAGTAGCTTTGCTTGGTTTACTCTGGCCTTTCCTCTTCCTCTCGCTCCCTCCACTGTCTCACACCCTCTGAGCCTGTCTCTATGAACTGAAAGTAAATAAGGCAGAGCTCTGTTCTGAAGGAACTCAGCCAGGGAGTCAGAACTATCCAGAGCTTTGTGATCCATCATGGGAAAGGCTGGGGTTGGCTTCCCAGAGGAGGCCACCTCTGAGCCTGGCCTGGGTGGTGAGTGGAATTCATTGGGCAGAGCCATGCGATCATAGGCAGAAGCCGCATGGCATATGAAGATGTTGGGGTGAGTATTTCCAGAACTGAGGGGGACAGGGTGGTGCAGACAGATGAGGCCAGACAGGGAGGGCCAGGCCCCAGAGGCTTTTCAGAGCTAATGTGTTTCAGAACGATGTAAAGAGATGCACAGATTGGTCAGACTGGCATTTTTCAAAGGTGTTCCTGGTGTGGAAAGTGGGTAAGTGGAGTCCAGACTGGAAGCAGAAGGATTTCACTGTAACCAGGTGAGAGGCCCAGGGGATGGCTGAACAGAGCAGTGCCGGGGGTGGGAAGGAGAGGGACTCGAAGGATACTGAGGGACCACCAGATCCTGGTGATCCCTGGATGTGGGATGTGAGGAGAGACCACTCCCGATCCTGACTATGATGACGGAGGAAGGTAACAGATTGGGGTAGAGGGCAGAAAACGGCGTTCAGTTTGGAATGAACTCAGCTTGGAGCACCTGGGGTCCCCAGTAGGCAGAGGTACTGTTCTAAGAAGTTCCAGTTGAAAATACATATTAGGTCAGAGGCGCAAGGACCACATCCAGGGAGATATTCGCAGGTGCAGGGTGGGGGCATCTGTACCAGGAAAGACTGCCCAAGGGTGTGTTCTGACAGCAGGGCCTCACCTGGGAATAGGATGCCAACCTCCTGGGCAGTCCTGATGCCTGGACTCAGAACTGACTTCTCTTAGGAGGTCACTTCTTCTTCCAGCCTGGAGCCCTGACCTGCCATGGGGAGCTGCGTCAGGGCACGGGGTCTGCCCCAGCTTGGCTTGCCCACCCAGGTGACGATGCCCTGTGAGAGCACCTGGCCCAGCCCACTGGTGACCCTGGTAGGAGAGCTGAGGCCTGGAGGAGTGGCTTTCCCAGGTCACCCAGTCAGGGGATGACAAGACTGGAACTCCAACTCAGGAACTTCTTCAGTCCTGAGTTTTCTGGGGCTCCCCATCTCCCCTCACAGGTTGGTGCTTCCCAGGCCCCCATCTCCCGTATCTCAAAACACGCATATTCACTTCAATTCCACGGACTGTCCCATGATTGGGAAAAGAGGAGGGATTTACATACAGCTGAAAATCACACAGGGAGGCAGAAGGACGCAAGAAGCATTTATTGAGGGCCAGAGCTGAATTCTACAGGAGGCTAGAGACAGGACACAAGCAAGCTTCATGAGCTAGGGAAGGGGATGGGGCTGTGGGGAGGGAGAAGGCAGTGTGACAGGGAAAGACTAGCCAGCTGGAACTGCAGCTGCCCAAGGCTGCCTCCTGCTAGCTCTAGAGGGGACATGCAGGTAGAAGTGGATTTTCTAAGGCCACAGCATCAGGCAGAAGCCCCTTAGCTCTAGTCTCCTCAGCTAGAAGGGACAGAAGCAGGTGGGACCTTGGGTGAATACAGTCACTGAGGAGCAGCGCCCTCTTATCTTGCCACTAAAGAGCCTGTGCCCCCAGTCCTTAGGTATATTTTGTTCCAAAGCACCCCTTGACTCTCCCCCATCCTGGTCTCAGCTTTCCCCAGCCTCATGTGGTGTTCCAGGTCTAACATCACCCTACGTATGGGGAAATCTATCTCTAACTCCAAATCACACTCTGTCCCTCACCTTTAGCAACATCCTGCTATGCTTTTTCCTACAAATCTTTGATCCTCGGGCAATTTCAGGCCCCTCCAGCCAGTATCCTAAAGCTGATACTCTGAACCTCTAGAAGGTAACACCAGTCACCTTTGGACACTATAGAACTCAGCTACATTCCTCCCCATGTCTGTCCTAGAGTTGGAATCAGAGTCCCCAAGTTTTAAGGGGCAGGTCAGGGTTGCAGTTAGACTCCCAAGATCACTGGGCACCAGGCACTAGCTAGGCCAGAGTGTGTGGGTAGAGAGATAGGACAGGACACAGTCCTCTCATCTGGGCTGACATGGACGTCGGCTGGGATCTGAAACTAAAGAATGGGGTAGCTCCAAAGGAACCAGAATCAAAGGCAGACCCTTCTGTCACCTGCTCAAGCTCATTTGCCCAGCCAACCCTTCACTGTGACCTCCCTCCTTTCCGAATGCCATGAAATCCACCTCAGGACTGGAAGAGCCCTCAGATGTCATCTAAGCCAATGCCTCCCTACCAGAATCTTCTCTAGGCATCCTGGCCACTATCTGCACACTACCCATAACAAGGAACACTTTGCCTTCCTCCTTTCAAATGGACGACATCAAACTCAGGGTCATCAGGTAAAGCCACAGGATAGCTCCACATCAACTCTTTTCTCCTCAGCTCAGCTTTGAAAGGGCCAGAGATGAATTCTACAGGACGCTAGAGGCAGGAAAGGGCCCAGAGGAGCAGATTGGGTTGAATGCACCTAGAGCTTCCCTGGAGGCCCAAGTGCTGGGCCTGGGGGAAGCTCTTGCCTCGCAGCTCTCTTCTCTGGCTGTAGATGAGATGTCTTGGATGGTCTGAGATGGGGTGGACAAAAGCACAAGAGGGCTCTGGAAGGATTCTTCGGCTTCTTTTCTCTGGAGGGGCCAGCGGGGCACCTTGGGCTGGACTGGGAGACCTCTCTAAAGGTCACTGTGGTAAAAATAGATCTTGTTTGGGAAGGGATGGAAAACAACTGCTCCTGCCCAGGACTTAGTGCCAGGGAGGCGGATGGTCAAGCCAGGACCTGGACAGGGGACTTAGGCCTGGGATTTCTGAATACACCCATCCTTTGCCAGACTCCAGAGAGCAGAGCCTGGAGGGGAGAAGGGAGGGTGGAACCCTGGAATGCAGCAAGTCTAGGGGTGCAGATACATAATGCCTGCCTCTTCCAAGGTGCGCGCACGTGTGTGTGTGTCTGTGTGCATGTGCTCGCGCGCGCGCACACTCATGGTCACGGGAGGAGGAATTTAGATGTTTGGAGATTGTCTTGGCCAAAGTCCCATTAAACAGATGGAAAAGCTGAAGGTCAGACAGAGGAAGGGTTTTTCCCAGAGTCAGAACAGCTGGATGACAGAGCAGGGCAAGACCCCAAGCTCGGACCACTGCCCACAGCGCTCTCCCCTGGTGCCTGGGGCTGTCCAAAGAGGCCAGCCCTCTTGGGACCGGATGCTACCATCTCCCAAGCCCAGGGACCCTCCTCCGGCCGGGTCGGCGAGGGTAGGTGGGAGTGGGGCGGCGCCGGATTTAGGAGGTGCAGGAGGCCTCGGCGGGGAGGCTGCCGCGCTTGAGCCTCAGGCTGCCGTTCCAGCCGCGCGGGCAGATGTTGTAGCCCAGGATGCCGGGCGACTTGGCCCCG
Source organism: Talpa europaea (assembly GCF_964194135.1). NCBI lineage: Eukaryota > Metazoa > Chordata > Mammalia > Eulipotyphla > Talpidae > Talpa > Talpa europaea. Next base: position 42,937,381 of record NC_140080.1, on the reverse strand, counting down.
GAGTCCTCGGAGTCGAGGGACACGTCGGAGTCCGTGGGCGAGCGGCGGCAGGGGAAGGGCCGGGGCGGGATCGGGGCGAACGTGGCGCGCGGGGCGGCAGGCGGGCTGGGCCGGGCGGGCGCGGGCGGGGGCGCGGGCGGGGGCCCCCGCGGCGGGGAGAAGGGCCGCCGGCTCTCGGCGCCCGCCGGCCGCGGGGAGGCGCTCTTGCGCCGGGCCGCGTTGATGATGTTCCGCGCCAGCAGCGCCTGCAGCTGGCGGCTGGTGGGGCGCGCCTCGGGCTCGGGGCGCAGCGGGGAGACCGAGCGCTCGCTCCACGAGGGGGACCGGGGCCGCGGCGGCAGCGGCGGGGGGCTGCTCAGGCTGCTCCCGCGGCCCGTCTCCCAGGGCCCCGGGCTCACCCAGCCGTCCAGGCTGCTGGGGGGCCGCGAGGCGCCCGGCGTCCAGGGCGGGGAGGTGGGGAGGCTCTCCCGGCGGTCCTGGGGAGAGAGCAGAGAGGGTGGGGCAGGCGTTAGTGCTGGGGTCCTCCACACCGGGGCTCGGGAGGGGCCGAGTCGGCCGGACCTTCGGACAGAGGCGGGAAGCCGGCGGCCGAGGGCAGGGGACCGTGCAGGCCCTGCTCTCTGCCAGAGGCTCTCCGAAGCCCAGACCCCTGCGCAGTAACAGGGAGCAGATGACTAGGGGGTGGAAGGCCGGTCACTCTGGGGACAGACCCCTGTGCTTACTGACTGGACCTGAGAAGTTGCTCCAGCAACGGAAGCAACTTGGAGCCTTTGGGCTTCAGGTTCCTCCTAGGTAAAGTGGGGTGTGATAGTGTTAGGGGGAAAGGATGTCCTTCCTGTCGGGGATGCTGTGTAACAATATCAGCACAGGCCCTATTGGGTGGTTGTGAGGGTTAAGGGAGACAACTTGTGTAAAAGGACATTACATGTAGTAGGAGATTTCTTGGAAGCGAGTAAGTGCTCAGTTACTTACTTACCTTTAAAAATGTTGAATTAAACTACCAAAGTGGTTACCTGTTAAGAACTGGGGCGAACCTAGGCCGGATCTACAGCCACTGGGGGTGAGAATCAGGCTTTGTACTACTTGTTACATGTTCTTTGAACCATTTGAATGTACTCTCTATTCAAAAATTTAAAGCTTAAAAATATCAACCATTATTGTTAAGGTTAGATTGAGGATAAGACCTGTCATCCCTGGCCCTCTTGATATGTTACCATGATCATCCTAATTTTCCCTTGTATCATTGGCAGATGGAAACATAAGGGGAAGCTGTGTTCTTTCTCCCTAGGCAGCACATTCCCCTCACGGACTTCTTGCCAGTGTGGGGTGGGGAATGTGGTCAGGTTAGTGAGCATTTTTGAGATTATAAAGCATACCTCTGTTATACACCGCCATACCTGCTTCCTACCTTTTTAGGGACTCACCAGTCTCACCTTTTATCTCTCAATAGAGCCTCACAATCAACTAATGAGGTAGCTGACATTATCACTCCATTTTACTAGATGATGAAAATGCCATTCATAGGTATAAATAACTGTTCTGTGTTCTACCTGATTAGGAATTGTGTGTGTGTGTGTGTGTGTGAGAGAGAGAGAGAGAGAGAAAGAGACCGAGACAGAGAGAGAGACAGAGACAGAGAGGAGAGAGAGAGACTATTTGCTGCTTAAAGGCCACACCACACCTAACTGGATTGGCTGGGAAGTGCAGGGCTTAGGAATCCATATCCAGTATGTATATGCTAAATCATCCAAGTGTTCATCCAGTCAGATCCCAGCAACCACCAGTTCAGTCAGCCTGCAATTCCATCCAGATTCACAGTAGCCAGAGCTACCCAGCCCATTCAGTGTCTCCTACCCAAGTAAAATGTAGTACCATCCACAAGATCCATTCTCTCATCCAATCAGAATGCCATAGCAAAGCCAGCTGGTCTCTAATCAGAATCTAAATATCCTAATCAAAAGGAAGCAAGAGACATAAAGTATATGTCTACTAGGTGAATCCATTACTGATTCTGAAGTGGAGTCCTTTGACCTAAAGAGGACTGCTGTATAGCAGTGTGAACAGGAGCTTCTCGATGGGATGGTAATACTGGCCTGAGCCCTATAGACATCCCGGGACACCCAAGACCCCAGTTGTCAAGTAGGAGAGTTAAAGCTCAGTGTGGAATCCACTGCTTTACTCCCAGGATTAACTTGTGTACACGTGAGCCCCAGACCTTGGATCTGCTGACATCCCTGGAAGCTTTGGATGCAGGGGTGCAGCCAAGAGGCTATGACCCAATCCTGTACAAGCATAGAGGCCAAGGAACCAGGGCTCCTCAGCCTGAAGAGTAGGCTGAGTGGAGAGATTAGCAGAGCTATATGAAAAATTTCTAAAGGGTGGTCTCCACCTTTGATGGCCACAAGGAAAGACTAGAGTGAGCAAGTGGAAGGGGTGTGATTTCCTCCTCAAGCCAAGGTTGGAAGTTGAGGACAGTGGTGAGCAGCTCCTTACTGCTTGGAGGTGGGCCAGGGCCTGACCTTATCAGAGCTGCCAGGTCTGGATCCCAACTCTGTGTGCAGGGAAGAGGTGGACTACACAATATAGAAAGCCTGTGGGAATCAGAGCTGTTCACTTTCTGACAAAGTTCTTGGTGACCAGAAAGAACCCCTTGGGACTGCACATGGGTGAGAATTCAGAAAGCAGCCCCCACTTCACCCAGTACCATCACCAGTGCCAGGCCTTGTGCAGGGTAAAGGTGAGAGTATGACAGGGTCAGACAGGAACTAGTAGTTAGGGAGCTCAGTTTCCTCAGAAGGGGAAACTGAGGCCTAGTGATGGGGAGGGGAGGCTGTCTAGCTCCACAGGAGTTGGCTGCAGATCTGGGAGTAGAACGCAGCTTTTTTGACGACTAGTGGCAGTTCTGTTCCTTCCCTGGGGCAGAAACCCAGTGCTTTTGGGAGCCAGACAGCGACATGACGAATGTGTGATATAGCCAGATTTAGATAACACGGAGAGGGGGGGGGGGACCAGACGGTATATGCTCTGGCTCAAGGCATTTAAAATCCATTAAAAACAAAACAAAACAAAACACTTAAACCCGGGCCATAAAGGGTGGTGGGTTTTCCCTGTGTTCTGCAGCCTTTTGGGCCAAACTCCAAAGAAGGAGCCATGATTTCCAAGGACTCTGGTTCCCTAAGTGCTCACCTGGGGCAGAGGTGCAGCCCCCACCTCCCAGCCAGCAGTCCCCCCGCGCCATAGCAGCACCAGACACGCAGCAGGTGCAGCAGAGGGAGACACAGCACGCCTCCACACAGCCACCCCACGCCCCAGGCCAGAACCCAAGGAAAGGGCCCATTCAGTATGCAGACCACCAGCCAGCGAGCGCGGAAGAAAGAAGCAAGACAGATTTGAGGCAGAGTGTATTGAGGACAGGAGAGAAAACAAAGTCGGAGAAGCTTTCTGCCGGCTTGGCCAGGAACTGCAGGACGGAGGTGGGCTCTTCCAGGGCTGGCCCTCGGGGACCCCGGCAATCCAGGGTTCAGGACAGGGGCCTCACTCACACTGGGAGGGGCTGGCATGGAGGAACTGAGCTCACTCAAAGCTCAGTCCCAGCTCCCCCACGCACGCCCCCGAGTTCTGGGCAGAATGAGCTCACTGGGAAGGCACCCCTGTTCCCATGGAGACGCGCCCAGAGCTCACGAAAACTGCAGGCTCAGCCCAGCATGGGGACCGCCTCCACCACCCCTTGCCCCACTAGGGAGCCCAGAAATAGGCCTGGGAAAGAGGAAGTGGGTGGCGCTCAGCCCCCCCACTTTGGGAAGCTTCCATCTGAATCCTGCCTCAAGAGTCTGTAATTCTCTCACCCCCAGCCCCCACAAAGCCTGGTTTGGGGGGGCTGTATCACTTCAAAATTGTCAGAGGTGGGGAGGATCTCAGACAACCTAACTCAATACCCTCACTGTAGAAATGGAGCAACTGAGTCCCAAAGATACACATCGGGTCTGTTAGAATCCAGATTTCTTAAGTCTCAGTCTTTTCCTCAACATCTGAAGATCTCCTCATCCCTTCCCACAGAGCTGCTGAGCTCCTGCCCTGGACCTCACCTGTTTCCACTCTCTGCAGACAACCCCAAGCCAGAGCCATCTGAGCCTAGGCTTCTTGCTCCTTGGCCTCCTGCCACAGCTCATCCCAGCCACACCCTCCCCAGGAATAAACATGCCCTCAGACATCTAATCTCCATCTCTCCTAGGGCAACAGCCCATTTCCTTCCCTGTCTTACCCAGGGACTGGCTTATCACTTACAAGGCCTTTCTCCCAAAGCCCCAGCCTGTCTTCTCAATCCTCACACATTGTCCCAGCATGGAAGGGCCCTCATTATATAAATGAGAAAACTGAGGTCCAAGAAGGGAAGGGGATTTGGCCAAGGTCACCCAGCAAATGGAAGGTCAAGATAGGACCAGAATCCCCTCACCCTCTCCGTGCGGCCCTTTCACTGTACAGAGAGGCTGCCAACAGGCAACAGGTACACTGCTGGGAAGCCCTCGCTAGCCGCACCCTCACACCTGCACATCCTTCTATAGTGATGGCCTCTCGGCGATCCCCCGGGACCTCCCACACACTCTGGAACCGGGACAGCCAGCCAGGTGGAGTCAGGTGGACTGGAGCCAGGTGTTTGGAGAGGGCACAGAGGCAGCTGAGCGGAAGGGGCAGGAGGAGAAGCGTCAGACAGCAATGATGGGCTGAGTCCTCATCCAGCGGAAGAAAACAGGGAAGGAGAAAACATGGAGGCTGAGGCAAAGTTCTCTGAAGCAGCTGAGAGGAACATCCACAGGCAGAGGCGAAAGAGACAGACCCGTAGTGGTGAGAATCCAACGACAGGCAGAAAAATGCCAGGAGCTGGGGCCACGATGTGGAGGCTGCCCTGGGGCAGCTGAGGGGCAGACCCCTTCCTTGGCTGACTGGGTCACAGGCAGGCTCTGTGGGCTCCAGAAACTGGTTAGGGTCCCCTTCTAGGCCATTCCCCAGCAAAATGCTGGCATCCTCACAGCTCACAAAGGCCAGAGGAAGCCTCTCAGCCCCATTCAGGCCTGCCAAGGATGTTCTCTCCCATGACCTCCCTCCCCACCTGGTATAAGACTTCAGATCCCAAATATGGAGTCCAACCACCCTCACAGTAGGGAAGGGGCAGCTGCAGCTCAGAGAGGGAGGTAACTCGCCCAACATCACAAAGCTAGTTGGTGTCCCATTAGATTTGATGTCCCCGAGTCCCCATTCTCCTGCCTCTCAGCCCTGTGCCACTTCCTGCCACATCTGCTCTACATCGGCCCTTGGAGGGGGGCACTGATGGGCAGTAGGACCCCTATGGGGTTCGTTACTTGAAGCAGAAGGAAGGCTTCCACACCTGAGCCTCGATCCCCGCATTCCGGGTGGAGAAGGAAGGCCTGGGGGCCTGCTTGGCTCGGGGAGACCACGCCCTGGAGGGAGACACTGGGGAGATATCGCTGCTATAGGTGGGGCTCACGGTGGTTGGCTGCAGGCTGTCCTGGCTGGGCAGGGTGTAGAGACTGGGCGAGGAGCGGGAAGGCCGAGGCAGGGCTGGAGATGGAGGGAGGGCTGACTTGGGCAGACTGGGCGCCAGGTCCAGGGAGCTCGGCTTGGCTGGGGAGGTGGCTCTGGACGAGGTCATTCTTGGTGAGGCCTTGGCAGGCTCCTTGAGTGGGGACAGGACAAAGAGCGAGGACCGCAGCTGGTAGGGTGGCTGCTTGGTGGGCTCTGGGCGCAAGACCCCATTCTCAGGCAGGTAGCCATGGTAGAGGGAAGCAGGCGGGGTCCGAGCTGGACTTAGGGATGCCACTCGGAAGCCCCCTTGGGCACTGGTAGAGTATTTCCAGGATGAAGGCAAGGACATAGTGGGTGAAGGGCAGCGGGCCAGTTCAGCGTGGCCAGAAGACTCAATGACATACTTCTCCATCCGGGACTGGCGGCGGGCATAGAGCTCAGCCCCCTTCCCGGAGGCCTCAGAGAGGTTCTGGTTGGGTTTGGGTTTTGGCTTGGCCTGGATGCGTGGTGACTTGAGGCATGAGGCCCACTCCGGGACAACTTCCTCGGCTGCTGCGGGGCTGGCCCTGTCCCTCGGCGCAGGCTCCTGCTGGAAGTTAGAGGCCTCAGCCCCCAGCGCGAAGGGCTCCTCCTCCCCAGCTGCCTCCCCCTGGTCCCTCTGCCTCCGTTTCTCATCAGCTGTCTGCACCAGATCCAGCAGGTCTGGATTTGGGGTCACCTTGGGTTTCTCCACAAAGGTGAACATTGACTTCCGGCTGCCCCTGCGGGCCATCGACTCCTCCAAGATGCCCGTCTTGCTGGGAACTGCCTGGCCTTTTGGATGAGAAAGCTTGGGGTCGGAGCTGGGGTACAGGGCAGAATAAGAGGGAGGAGATCTAACTCGGGAAGCTGGGGGTGCTGTGGACAAGGTCTCAGCATAGGTCGGGGGTGGGGTGAAGTTCCCCAAGGGGCGTCTCTCCAAGGCAGGGCTTCGCTGAGCCACCGACCTCCTTTCCACCATGGGGCTGTGGGATGACATCACGTGTCTCTGTGGCCGAGGGCTCTGATCTGCCACAGTGGAGGGTTGGGGAACTGGGGTCCCCACATGTCGTCTCTCTACCATGGGGCTTCGCTCCATCTGGCTGGGGCCCCCTGGTGCCTGGATCCCAAAAGGGCGGGCTGTCCTGTTGACCACTGACTGGGGCTTGGCCAGAGTGAGGTGGACCTCACTGTACAGCTTGCTGGGTGTGGTGGCAGCTGTCCGCCCGGATATCTCTTGTTCTGCAGACACCACTGGGGCACTGGGCTGCACATCAATGAGCAGAGAACTGGACATGAAATCTGGAGCTGGGGACCGGAAGCTGGAGATGGGTGTGACTTCTTTGGAGAAGGTGCTGGTGGCATTAGATGGAGCAGAGACCTTATCCACAAGGTGTGTGTTCGATCTCACCTCTGCAGCCAGCTCCTGGGGCTGCCCGCTAGCACACAGGGTGCTGGACTTGGAGTCTGAAATCATGCCATTTGGAGGGAGTTGTGCCCCTGAAGAATTCTGTGGGGTGCTGGAAAGTGGGGTGACAGCCGCTGGTGGGTTCTGGTTGACATCTGTGGCTGGCAGCCCATGGCTGCTGTTAGAAGCTAGTGTGATGATCGTGTCATGGTGTGAGGAAAGGTTCTGGTTGACATCTGCAACTGGGCTGGGGACCTCGGCCGGAGGTGGGGTTGCTGGGGCCTGCTGGGCCTCCCGGTTCTGGGACAGGTGGAGCCCGTTGGCTGTCAGCAGGGCTGCATTTTCCTTTAAGTAAACCACCAGGGGCACCTCTTCTTCTTCGCTGGCTACCTTCTCCAGGTGCCGCAGCAAGCTGGCCTCCTCTGAACACCCCTCCATGCTGGAGCCAAGGACCCCTACGTCAGGGCTCTGGCAGTCGGGGCTCTGTGGACGGCCTGGCTCAGGGAGTGAGGTGGGTTTCAGGCTGAGCCCTGGGGCATGGCTGGCCGGGTGAGCAGGGGGCACTCTGAAGGACTCCTGGCCGAGCTTCTGTCCCCTGCGGCCGTGGCTCTCCAAAGTGAACTCGTTTACCCTCTGCCGGCGCCTGTTGAAGAGCTGGACACCACGGGAGTTGGAGCTGGGAGGGGTGGTGAGCTGCGCGGCTATCTGCTGACTCCGGGCTTTGGCCTCCTTCAGATCCTTCTCAGTGAAGCTGGTGCTCCGGCCCAGGGCTACAGGAAAGGACAGAGGCCTGGTTAGCACAGCCACTGTGATATACAGACAGACGGACAGATGGCCACCCCGATCATCCTACAGATGATCCTACAGATGATCCTACAGATGATCTTTCCTTCTGGAATTTGATTTTTACACATTGTTTCCTAGACCCCTCTTCTTATGAAGATCTCTGACCCAACTATCATGGCCCAACTATCCTTTCAGGTCTCACCAGCCCTTCTTCTGGCCTCCCCCTGAGGGTTGCTGATTCTGCACTAGAGCAAATTCTCTCTAGCAGGTAAGGTTTCACTATACCCCCAACTCATCTCCTACCCTTCTTCTCTCTCACTGGGCTCTGTTTTGCTGACTTACTGTCTGTTCCATGAAAATTCCAAGTTTGTTCCTTCCCCAGGGCCTTTGCATTTGCTATTCCTTCTGAATGATCTTTCCCAGGTGGCATTTCCTGTTGGTTCCTTCTTGTCATTCAGGGCTTCTTTGAATGTCACTTCTGGATTGGCCTCCCTTTACAATGATCCCTCTCCTCTCCTATCCCCTTTCTTTGTTTTATTTTCTTCATGGCATTCGCCACAATTCAGAATTAGCTTCTTCACATATTTCCCTATTTATTTTCTATTTGCCCACCTAGGCCATCAGCTCCAAGGGAACAACAGCCTTGTTCAATTTTTTTTATCACTCTAACTCTGGCTCTAGAATCATGCCTGGCATCAAGTGGGCTCTCAGTAAATATTATTGAATGTGTGAGTGAACCAGCAGGGCATTTTTTACATTACTTTCCTTGGGAACCCTTTGGATTTTCAAACTCATAGTGTAGTCATTTATTTGGACACTAACATTTCCCCTTTGGAGAATAAGTAATACCTTCACATGGTCTAAACAAAAATCAAAAAAGGTATACAGTGAAAGTGTGCCTCCAGGCCTGAATGCCCACACCACGGACAGGTAAGAGCTGTATTAGTTTCTTCTACGTCCTTACAGAGTGTCTTCCCATCTATATTTTAAACAGTCATTTAAAAATTCTCATATTTTAACACTAGAAAGGTCATAAATCAGGGTAGTTTCAACAGCAACTGTACTAGAACATTGTATTACTTCACTTTATCCTCCAGGAACAGCAGAAGACAAGCATTACTTGCCTGTTTTACAGAAGTGGAAGAAGAGGGCCAGAGACTTACAAAACCCAAGTCATACAGCAAAGGGGCAGGGGTGGGGGGAATGACAAACCGGGAGTCAGAACAAGCCCAAGCTCATGATGTCAGCTTGTCTCAAAAGATCTCTTTAGGATATACAAGGGACAGTCAAAGGGAGATTGGGGTTCAATCTGGGCCTGGAATCTGGGGTCTGAGGTCAGGGATCAGGCTAGAGTCAGGCCCCTATTAATCTGTGAGTTCACTGTGGGCAACCATTTCTCTTTATTGCCACAGTCCCTAACTGGCACATATCTGGCGCTTAATTTATGCTTATTGAGCAATGAATGAACAAATGGACATATGAATGGGACAGCCTGTGCCCGGGATTAGCAGCTCTGTCAGTGGCTGGGAAAATTCCTCTTCCATCTCCCCCTCATGTGGGAAGCTAATTAGTTCTTGAGGAACCTGACCCTGCCTTCCTTTCACCTTGCCCTCATTAGCACTGGCCATGCATGGCATGCCGAATGGGTCTCCAGGGACCGTTTTTCTAGGCATCCTGCCAGTGAGGCTCAGAATTCATGGACTGTCAGAGGTGAAAGGGCCTTGATAGAGAAGCTAAGTCAGCACCACACCCACTGAACAGATGGGGAAACTGAGGTGCCAGGTCGGACCTACAATGGGCTGGGATCAGGCCCAGCAACCATGGACTCTCTGGCCCCAAGCTCCTTGCATTTGGACAGGGCTCGTCATGCGCACACACACAGCTCTGCCCACCTGTCTGAAATAGTAAGAGCACAGGCCTGTCCACGAACCAGGATATCTCCTTCCTCTTTCTGGGGCTCCTTTCTTGCCTGGATCACCTCAGATAAAGGATCTGAGGGGCTGGCCAGCCTCTTTCCCTGGGGCCAGCTGAAGTAGGCGAGAGCTAGCGCCTCAGCTCATGCACTGTCACTCCCTCTGCTCTGCTTAGAACCAGACCTCTTGGCCCCCTCTGGGCTTGGCATTTGCTAGCTGTATGACCTTGGCAAGTCACAGCCGCTCTCAGAGCCAGTTTCCTTGACTGAGAAGGGTGACAGTGGGTTTGGGAGGCTACAGTGAAGTCATGAATGTTGGGGCCAGGGTGCTCCCCTAGAATAGGCGGACATTTCACCTCATTACTCCCTGGAAGAGGTCAGAGCTGCTTCTAGCAAAGGACATTCACCCACAGATCTGGGCCCAGAGAGAGGATCTGACTCTTAAGTCCACACAGCAGGGGATTCCAGAGATGGGGGGAGACAGTGATTACTGCCCCAAATCACAACCTCAGATTTTCAGAGATGCCTGTCACAGGATCCGGTTCCCCACATCGTTCCTGTATCCCTAAAACCACACCCCCTGAGTGTACCAGCCTGCTGACACACTCAGCTAACAGGGAGCCACTGTTAACTGCCATTCAGCAGCTGTGAAGATGCCCCTCACACAACTATCTGCCTTCTGACATGGTTCTGCCCCCTCCTGCCACCCAGATAAAAAGCTTTCTTTGCCAACCTGACAGCCCTGCAGAGATTCAGACAGAAATCGCGTCCCCCTGGGGCGCAGCCAGATAAACAGCAGGATCACTGTGTTTCTGACACCACAGTGGCAGCAACCACATGCTCAGCAGCGACCATGTGCCCAGAACGGGCTTGCCACAGTCTCTTCTTTAATCCTCACAACAGCAGTATGAAGCACAAACTCTATGATCCACTTTCACCAATGGGCCTCTGAGGGATCCAGAGAGCTGCCCCAGGCACAGAAGCAGAAGGCTCCTGCCTGGCTGGGCTGTGGGACCCTAGGGAGCACCAAGCCGCTGATGGGGTCCCAAGCAGAGTGCTTTGGTGTCTGAGTAATCCAGACCTCCCAACATCCCCGCCTTTTCCTGCTTTTCTCCTTACTATTCTGCCTCGGGCTGGGTCTAAAGCCATGGATTAAAAAAAAATCCTCAAATGTGGGAGCATGAAGGGCCTTCAGAGATAAACTGACCTAAGAGAGAGAGAAGGGGCACAGAGAAGCCCTGGGGCCCAGCCCCAGCCAGACACTCAACTTCCCCCAAGGGAACTCTGTTCTGGGACAAGAGGAGGAGGCAGGAAAGGGGCCATGAGCCCTGCCTCCAAGGAGAGCTCCCGTGCCCCCAGCCCAGCCCGCAATGACTCCATGGAAAAGGAATTCGGCAGGAGGCTTGGACCAGACCCAGTCAGCGATCCAGACAGCTTTTGCCAACCTGCACAAACAAAGATGAAAGAAGGGGGCTGGGCCAACGCTGGGCACCCCAGAGCCCCCCATTACAAGCATCAGGAGAAGCAATGTCATCTGCAAACTAGGAAACTGCCACCCAGAGATGTCTGAGCCAGTCAGCTCCCACAGCAGTGCTCACTGGTATTAAGGAGGAAGGTGGTGGCCAAAGGCCCTGCGGATAACCACCTCACTGGGCCCCCAAACTTCTTGGTCACAGCCTGTACCTATGCAAGTCAGAACACCCCTCTTCTCCTTGCCTCTGTAGGGTCAGGAGTGGGCTAGCCCTTTAAAAACCCACCCTGGACAATGGAACAGGAGCCCTGAAGACAGACCTTCCAGAGAGGAAGACGAGAGAGAGCAGACACACAGAAGAGCTGCCTGAGGTCAGGGGACCTAGGTCCCTAATTGGGGGAGGGGACAAGGTCCTGAATATGGCCGAGGATGGGGGTTGTGGGGGTTGCTGTAATTATTGAAACTTCACTGCTCTGCGTCAAACACAACATCTCCTTCAATTGCCCCAACAACCCTGAGACAGAAGTTCTGGGAGTAGCCTAGTTTGCAGATAAAACTGGAACTCAGAGACACCTGTCTAGGGTCATACAATTTGTAGCTGGGATTCAAGACTCAAAGTCTGATTGCTTAGTTTCATCTCTTCACCACCCTGCCTTTCTGATCCTGACTCTGGATGGGGGGATGTGCCAACAGAGTCTCCAGGGTGCCTGGACAATGGTCTGCAGAGCCCTCTGTTTCTTCATCTCATGAACAAGGCCCCCCAAATTGTCCTCTCCCCTAAATATTGAGCTGCCTAGAACAATTCATGCTTTCTCTTCTCAGAAGAACAGATTCACTCATCCTTACTAAGATAGAAATGACAGATAGGACAGGAAAGACTAGTGGAGTGGAAAGAGCACAGTATTGGGAGTCAGGAGACCCAAGTTTCAGTTCAGGCAGGGCTAAGCCCTTTCTCCTCCCCCCATCACCTCTGCAGGCAGTTGCCTATTCTGCAGACCACCAGGCCTGCCAGAGGGGACAGAGGATCCGAAGGAGGGAGGTGGGCCAGGGAAGGGAGGCCAAAGCAGGTCAGGGCAGGGAAAGAATGCAAGGAAATACTTCTTCACAAGACTGCCATCCATGGGAGGCCAGGTCCAGGGAGGGTGGAGTAGGTCAGGGAGCCAGAAGAAGGAATAGGGAATGGCTGAGGGCAGCCTGATTGTAGCCTCTGGGGGTCTTGGCAAAGATACAGGTAAACAGGCAGGGTAATCGGCTCCCCTGGTGGGGTCAGGAAGGAACCAACGGCTGGCCTCTGCACAACCTCTGACTACACTGGGAGCAGGAAGATGAATCGAGCCTGAGGAATGACCTGGCTACCTTGCCTGCCCCTGCTCTGCATCCTCCCCACCCGAAAGGAGGAAATGACACAGCCTCCATTCCCTGGGGTGTTCTCCATCCACACCAGAGTCCTGGTGAGTGCAACCTGACTGAGCCCCAGCAGACTGAGCTCCTCTCAGGAGGAGAATAATTCAGACTATGGTGGAAAGGACTGCCAGGACAGGGAGATGCATAGCAATGGGAGTGGGGAGCCCAACACCCAGCTCCAACCTTGCCGCTCCAACCTTGCCACCCCAGCCTTGCCACTAACATAGCAGAAGTAACCATTAATCCTTTGATGCCCACAGGGGAAACTGAGACCAGAAAGGGATACCACAAGCCCTAAGACACACACTCTGAAACCGCAAAGTCACCTCCAACTGCTCATCTTACTCACTCTGGCTGGGTCCTCTCTGCAACCCAGCTCCCCGTGGATGCTGAGCCGGCCTCAGTTCTCAAAGCCTCCAGAAAAGGCAGCCAATTGCCTCTCTGACAAAGAGGAAAATCCAACATCGATGGCAACGCAGAGAGCTAGATGTGACTTCTCTTCTCCACGGATGACTCAGCCCAGCTCTTTATCAGGAAAACCGATTTTGCAACAGCCTTTTAAATGGCCTTTCCACCCCCAGCGTCTCCCCCGCCAATCTACCCGCCCTGAACTGCCAGATTCATCTTCCTCCCGCCTGGCTCCACTGGAGTCTCTCTCCTGCCTCCCCAGGACATACAGGATCAAGCAGTGAGTCCTCACCCACCCTCTGGTGCCCCTGGCACCGGGGCCGCCTGAGATCCTGAGAGCCTGCTCTCTGTGCCCTCAGCATGGACAGAGGGAGCCCGGTAGCTTGTGGTTATCTCACCTGTCTTTTGAGTTCTCCCCTCCCTGTGGGGTGTGCACAGACCCACCCCCCAGAGCCCGTGTATTACATGCTACTTCAATAACAGCCCCCAAAAGCCTCCCCAGGTCCACCTGTGCGCAGCCTGTACCACCTCACTTATTATTCACCCTAGAACACACCTGCAGGGTGTGCTCACCATACCCAGCCCCTGCTCCCCAGTAACCCACGAGGCCAGCAGCACCCTTGTCTCCATGTTGGAAAAGAGATGAGCCCGGAGGGCTGCAGTGACTTGCTCAGGGCAGCAACACTAGTTAGAGGAAGAGTCAGGGTTCAGGCCCAGGGTGGCCAGTGCCCAGTCCAGGGCTGGTCACATGGGCCTCCTGCCATGCTGCCTCCTTCCACCTCCTTGCCTCACAGCAACCACGGTCTCAGTCTTATCCCCCTCCCCCTCCAGGTTGCGAAGGAATGCTTCATTTCTGCCCCCTCTGTCCCCCACAGAGGCCTACAGAGGCCTACAGAACAGAGGCCTCCACTGAGGCCTACAGAACAACAATGAAGTCGTGGAAGCTGACAGCAGTGACGTGGGGTGCATCGGATGCTACCGAGCTAAGGTTCTGATGTGCATTTTCTCATAAAATCCTTACACATCTCATCAGGGAGGCCCCCTTAACTCCATGTTACTGTTGAGGAAAATGACACCCAGAAAATTAGCAACTCCCCAGGTCTCAGCCTGCAAGGGGGCCAGGGGCAGTGTGGGGATGGAGCAGGATGGGCCCCAATCAAGCCTAAGCACCTCCTTCTGAAATACTCTGCCCATTCTTCCAGGTCCAGCCCAACTGTTGCTTCCTCCAGGAAGCCCTCTTCAATCAATCCAGACTCTTAGACCAATGCTCCTCCCCTGATCAGCTTTGCTAAGGGACCACAGAGCAAGTAGAGAATGAAGAAACTAAGGCCTCTGTGAAAGAGGCTGGCCAGGCCTCACTCCTGGTATCTCCCTGCTGGCAGTAGACTGAGACCGGGGAGGGCAAGGTGGATGGGTGGGGGGAAACTAAGAGGGGGGCTCCCAAGTCAGCAGGCTGGCAGTAGCCCACAGATCACAAGTACTGCTCACTGCTGGTTGAGCAGGGCCCTGATGCGGGGTCTTCTCTGCCGGGAACCAGGAGCACCACCTCCCTCCTGCCTGCTCTATTGGCCTAATCACTAAGATAGGGTCAGAAGATCTTCAGTGACTTGGAAGTGGTAACCAAAGAGAGACAGGCTCAGCCCCAGGTTCACAGCAATCTGGAAGGGGCCAGTTCAGAGAGCCAAGCTCAGTTCCAGGCACTCTACTTTCAGCCCAGCCCTTGTGAACCAGGCCTGCCACCAAGCCCTCTGCTGTATCAGCCTCCATCCCCCACTAGCCTTGGAAGCCTGGGGAGTACAGAAAGACAGTCACACCCTGGATTTCCAGAAAATAAAAGCATGTAATCCAGGAGACAAAGAGCTGGCGAGTCAGGGCAGGGGAGAGATGGCTTCTCCTAAACTGTGCCTGTGCTGGAGGCAGGGCCAGGCCTGGGTCATCCTTGGGTCCCAGTACCCAACCCAGGGCCTGGCACTCTGGGCACTTCACATGGCCCTGTACCAACCTACAGAGTTGGTCTCCATCCTCTCTCAGCAGTGGTCATCACCTGCGAGGGATTCAGTAAATGTTAACTAAAGACAGATGAAGAATGAGCACACCCACAATCCAAATCCACCTTCACTTTCTGCTCCACCATTCATCCCTGGATCTGAATTCTAGATTCACCTAGAGCCTAGATCGGAGATCTAGAGGGTGGCTACTAGGGTAAGGGGGAAAGAAGAGGCAAGAACAGCGAGCTTACAGATGGTGAGGGAGGTGAACACCCCAATCATTAGACTTAAGTGCTGGGACAATACAGAACCCAAGAGAGAGCTGAATTAGGATGAAGCAATTCAGGAAGACTTCCTGGTGGGGGTGTCATATGACACAGATCTTGAAAGATGGAGATGCATTCCAGCACAGAATGGTTCAGCAGAGTCTGGAAGGGTCAAGGCAATCCCCACTCTACTCCCACCCCATGCACACTCCAAATCAAGACCTGAAGAGGAAGGCAGCTTTGAAGAGGAACACTCCCCTGGGGCTTGCCCAGAGACTCAGGGTGATTCAGGTGGAGTTTCCCTGGAGCTATGCATATAACAAGGCCCACACCCTCAGACCAGAAGAGCAGTGACATATGCCTCCGGGTTTTGGGTGGGTTATATAAGTGCTCCACTGCCCTGGGCCCCAGATTCAGTCTGGCTCTTTTCTTCACCCCTTTTTCCCCTCAGTCATCTGTCTTGGCCACTTCCCTCTTATAGAAGAGGCCATAGTGCCTCCGAACGTGAAGCCCAGCACCCTGTGGTAAATTCCCCACATTCCTTCCTTTCAGAAAAATAAATAACCCAGGAGAAAAAACGCAGTAGGAATGATAACCACAGCCAAGCACGCTGGTGTCACTGTGCAAGGGAAATGGCTGGGGAGGCCGCATGCCCGGTGCCACCCTGGGCTGAGACTGCGGCCTCCTGCTTGCCCCCAGGGGGCACCCTCAGCAGCCCCCACCTCACCAGCATTTGCCTAGGCAGCGCTGACCATCTTAGGGTCCTGGCTGGCTCACATGTGTGAGCAGGGCACCGGAGTCCCGGGTCAGGGCAGGTGGCCACCGGGCAAGCTTGCCTTGCATGACTCACACCGCTATTTACTGAGCTGTTGACTGCTGCTTACGTTCCAGGCCTTTGGTGTACGTATCGTCAATGTGTTACTGTGATTTTATCTTACCTCCCTAAGCTGCGAACTGAGAGTACTGTTATTCCCATTTTATAGATGAGGAAACTGAAGCTCAGAAAAGTTTTGTGATTTGCCAAGTCATTTGGCCAGTGAGCAGCCTACCCTCTCCACCCCAGCCTGCTCCCACATCCACAGGCCCCTGTCCTCCCCTAGCCAGCCCTCCTCCACCAGATGCAAGCAGGGGGCATGCTCCCTCCCAGAACCTACTCAACATGGTGCCTGTGCAGCTTGCTGGGTTTCCTGTAGTAAAATCACTTCACCTCTCTGAGTCTCAACTTCCTCATCAGGAAAGCAAGGATGATAATACCTGCTTTGTAGAGTCACTGCTGCCGGAAATGAGATGCAGAAACCATTTCTACAACGTGTGCAGGATGCCTGAGGGGGCTGAACTTCCGCCTTTTACACAAAGCCGCCTCTGCATCACTCTTCCAGGCCAGGCTCTCCCTGCCTCCCTTCCCCAGCGTTGGGTCGCTTCTTGCTCTCCAGTCCACTCATAATCGGAACAGCCCAGCTTCCGCTTTACCCCCATGCCCCTGTGCCTCATGTCAGCAGCCACTGACAGGCAGCCCCTAGCCAATGTGCTGTAGCGGAGAACTGGGTCTGAATCCCAGATCTACCTCTGATCAGATGTGAGAGCCAGGCTGGAGCAGCCCCGGGTCCAAGGCGCTTGGGAAGAAAGGTGTAGCTCATGCTGGCTTCCAGAGCTGGGCACACAGCCCTGCAGCCAGGCGGGCACCGTGACTCTGGATACGTAGGTGGCTGCTGACCCTGCCACGCCCCCATGCCATTCACCAGTTACCAGGCACGTCTGGCTCTCCTCCGGCTGGACAAGAGGCTGAATCATCCAGCCCTGCCCTCCCCTTATCCCTCAAACTGCCCACCTCCAAAAAAAAAAAAAAAAAAAGAAGAAGAAGACTAGAAGTCAGGAGAGTTGGTTCCAGGGTGTACATGGGTGAGGCACTGGACTAGCTTCCGACCTTCTCTGGGCTTCAATTTTTCTATCCATGTGTCCACAGAAGGGCCTACACTGGACTGTGATTCCCAGCATGTGATACCCTGAGGGTTAAACTCTTAATAGTTCTGTAAATTTCAAATGTGTATTTGAAAAGGAGTGTAATAAGCACACCACACCTGTGAAAGGGAGAGGTTAAAAGTGGGTATTTCAAAAAAATAAAAAATAAATAAATAAATAAAATTGTTATTTTCATAACAAATTTATAGAAAATAAGTAAGTATAGATGGTGCGTGGACCCACACATTCAACCGTGTTATTGCACGCCAATTGAGGGCGAGGCGCCGTTCACGGGCGCAAAAAGAAACAGGCAAAAATCCCACTTGCATTCTCTTAAGAGAGCAAGGTTAGCATGTGAGGAAATACACGGGTTAAGTCAAATTAAGTAGAGACAAGAGAAGCACAAGAGACGTACACGGTGAAGAGTGGTAAAGAACTGAAGAAGGCAACCCAATGAAAGGCATGTACGTGTTTAGGGAACAGCCAGTGCTATGGTCCTGAGGCTAGCTTGCACCAGGTAGATTTGAAGATGGGGCCCATAATTTAGAGGCTGGACACAAATAAAGTTCTTAATGGCCCTTCTACCTCTGCTCCTTGGGATCTCAAGGATCCCACTACATTGCAATGATTTGTGTATGTGTGTGCACATGCACAAGCACACACGCACCACAAGGTGCGTGTATCTCAACAGTTTCCTGATGCTGGGGGTCCCTAGGATGGCAGCAGCAGGTCCTCCCCCACACATGCCCACACACAGAGGCGCTGCTCGCTTCACGCCTGCACCTCACGAAGGAGAGTGTGAGCAGGACTGCTCAAGCGCCCACAGTCAGCAGAGCCCCCACACCAGCGTGCCCACACGGAGCATCCGCACGTGCAGACGCACAAGTCCTTGGGTGGCAGACGGCATAGATGCAGAGGCAGCAGCTACATGCCCCTCGGGAAGGCATATGCATCAGTCTCCCTTCTACCAACCTACCTAGTCCGCAGGCAAGCAGTTACCAGACAACCCCTGCTGGAAGGGGGGGCCACTTGAGAGTGGTAAGTGAACCGATGGGGTGGTTTCAAGGTCACTGCTCCAGCCTCTCTGCACTTCTGTTGTGGTTTCCATTTCCAGGGGCACATTAAAGGCTGCCACCCAATACTCAGATGTCCCAGGGGATCATGTTGCTGTGGAGAGTGTCCCCTTTTCTACCTCTACTGCAATAAACATACAGGACAGGCGTGTATTATTGGCCCTGCACTGTGGGAGTCACCAGCCACCACCAGCACCTGGCTCATCACGGTCATCTGTACTCTGGACTTTTCATCCTTTTATGGTGCTCAGGGTGGGGGCAACTGAAGAGCAGGGAGAAAGGGCCAGGCCGGAAGTTGAAGGCCTGGGTTTAGTCTCCATCTCTTCTCCAATTGCCAAGAGGCCTCCAGCAAGTCCTGTCTCCTCTTTGACCCAAAATGCAAACCATCAAGAGGAAGGGTGTCCAATACCCAGTCTCCTGGGCCTTGCCCCTGAGTGGGACCACAGAAATGTACATTAACAGTCTCCCTCCCTGGGGATTCTGAGTGACCCGGCTGGGACCCATTGGGCTTTAGGGCCCATGATTTTATAAATGCGTTTAAAATGCTCAGAATGTGGTCTGGCTTGTGGAAGCCCCCATAATGTTAACAAAAATCCACTTAAGAAAATAGATATAGGGCCTCCCTAGTGGCGCAGCAGGTTGAGCGCAGAGCTGTGAAGCTGTCTGCAGCCTCTGCTGCACGGGGGTTCAATTCCCGGTCGGCCAGGGTGATACCCACATGGCGTGGCAGACCTCTCCTGTCTAGCCCGCTTCTCCCCTAGCAGTGCATTCGGTCAGTCCGTCTGTCTGCCTGTTTTGCTCCACGCTTTCTCTGGTGAATCCTCTACCCTCCCGCACCTCTGGGGTACACCTGTACCCCAGCTTTTGTATAAATGAATAAAATCTTAAAAAAAAGAAAATAGATACATATATACACTAATATACATCACAATTAAGTATAGGAATATATACCACGACTTGAATATGCATGACCTTTTCAGTTTTCCTTTGTATCCATGAGAGATGAGCAGAGCAGAGATTGTCACACTATCTTACAGAAAAAGGAAGTGAGGATGGGCCAAGGTATCTGGCTTCCAGCCAGCGACTAAGCTCAGCCTCATGAGATGTGTCCCGAGGGGCCTGATCTCATCCCATGTGGTTCTGACCCAGCCCACACTGTACCTGTCCTTCCACCCGAGGTCACAAAAACTCTGAGCACAAGACTTCAATAAGCTGGGTTGACCAAGAGTGGAACAACCTCAACTGGTCTATTTCCTTCCAGCCCTAGGGCCCCCCTCACTGGGCAGGGCAATGAGTGCAAAGCCCTACGGCCATGTGCCACATTTGATCTGAAGTCGTAGTTCTGCTCTCAGCATCCTCAGTTCAGATCCCAGGTGAGCTGATCACTAGCTTCAGCAAGCCCTGTAGATGCTGAGCCTCAGTTTCCCTTTCTACTAAGGGATCTCCTAATTCCTGATGCAAAGTACCTGCCAGCCCCGCACCTTGAGATGATAGCACCATGAACTTGCCAGCTAAAGCATGAGCTCCCTCAAGGCAGGAATCCCGTCCCCTGTGGCAGGCACCTATGTCTAGCACAAGTAATAAGTTCTAACAAATACGTGAGAATGAAGAAATGAATCACCAAAGCAAAGCCCTCCTCTTCCTAGCTAACTCTTGTCTTTTGTCACTCACATCCCAGCTTGTGGGCTGGAGGCACAGAGCAGGGATGGTCAAGGCTGGAAGGGATGGGCGGTTGGTCCCAGGAAGTGCCCTCCCGTCTGCCTCACGGGGAGGCTGGCCACCCAGCAGCCCTGAGTGTAATCCTAGGCTCTCAGACATAAGTAATGTGCCAGTGTGTTCTCTCCTCATCACCCTACCATGCTAAGAATAGCACCGCCATCCTGTCAGGGATCTGCAGGGCAGATAGCAGGTCACCAAGGTGGGACAAGCAAGAAAAGACATCACTGGGCTGTGCCCTCCCTCCAAGCCCACCTTTCCAACCCATAAGACAGACGACCCTGGGAGTCTGCACTGCAAGAAGCACCTAAGC
Organism: Talpa europaea; assembly: GCF_964194135.1. Classification (NCBI taxonomy): domain Eukaryota; kingdom Metazoa; phylum Chordata; class Mammalia; order Eulipotyphla; family Talpidae; genus Talpa; species Talpa europaea. The sequence goes on along the minus strand of NC_140080.1, from coordinate 42,917,118 downwards.
AGGAGCTCTCAAGGAATAAAGGACAAGTTTGTCTTTTCCTCCTCCCTTCTGATGCCATCCTAACAAAGCCTGTGCCTCAAACCCACCCCCTCACCCCTCCCCTATTCATGTGATGAATAATTACAGAGCGGGCACTTGCCCTTTTGTGTGTTTCGTATGTAAAACTAAAGAGAGGATGATTCTTCAGCTTTTAATTAAAAAAAAATTGTTTTAAGTTTAAAAATTACTGACCTAGAATAGTCTTCTCACACATTTAATGTAATTGCTCAAGGATGTTAAAATACAGATCAGAGTCATGAGGTCTAGGGTGGAGCCTGAGACTCTGCATTTCCCAGAAGCTGCAGGGTGATACTGAGATTGCGCCCGTGGGCTATATGTTGAGAGTAGAGCAAATCTTGAGAATTTCCCTTTAACACAGACAGGCACAGAAGCCCAGAGAGGGGAGAGAGATGCCCCAGGGCATAGAGCAGAGAGGGACTTAGTGCACAGGCCTTGTGACTCCTTGTGGGGCTCAACCCTGGGGGGTTCTGGGCTCAAAAGCCCAGGGGCAGGCTTTCATTCCGCCAAAAGCTGAACCCACAGGCTCCCACAAGGAATAAAAAGAAATACGGATTCACCAGAACAGGGGCATTTCAGCTCAGGTGACTGCTACCTCCTGAGCATCCCCTCACCAGGTCACATTTGCTGATAGACCACCAGAACCTCCCAGAAGGCAGGATACACCAGGTTTCCATTAAAATGCAAAGTGATCTCACTTCTGGGTATTTATCTAAAAAATAATAAAAACACAAATTAGAAGAGATTATCTGCACCCCCAGGTTCAATGCAGCATCATTCATGATAACCAAGAGTTGGAAACCACCTGTGTGCTCATTGGTGGATGACTGGATAAGGAAGCTGTGATAGATATACACAAGGCAATACTACTCAGCCATAACAAAGATGAAACCCTGCCATTTACAACATGGATGGACCTAGAAGGCATTATGCTTGGTGAAATAAGTCAGATAGAAAAAGATAAACACAGAATGATTTCACTTATATGTGGTAGAAAAACAAAATGAACAAATGAACTAAATATAGCAAAAATAAACTTTAAGACTATAAGAGCAAATCGGTGGTAACCAAGAAGGGGAGGTGGGAAAGGATGGAAAAATCGGGTGAAAGGGGTCAATTGAACAGTGAAGGGTGGAATGGGTCTTCCATCGATGAGCTTTGTGACATAGTATAAACGTATGTTAATAAATCACAATGTACACCTGAAACTTGTAGAATGTTATGTCAATTAATTCAGTTAAAAAATATTTAAAAAAAAATAAAAGCAAAGCAATAAAAATAAAGTATAAACAAGATCCAGGGAACAGAAAAGACCTCAATCAATCATGAGGTGGCCAAAGGAGGGCAGAGGGCCCTTGGGTCAGAGCAGAAGAAAAGAGGAGGCCAGATGTGCCTATCAGACCAGCACTAGGACCTGCACCTCCCTCCTAGGATCAACCTCAGATTCCTTCATAGGCTCTAGACCAGGCAGGCTGGATTCCATTGCCTACAACCCCTCACTGCAGCCCCTCGTGGTGCCTCGCCCTCCCTACACTCCAAACCTCCTCCAATTGCTCAGACCGGCCAAGCATGTCTTACCCCAGGGCCTTTGCACAGGCTAATGCTTTTACTTAGAACACTTTCTCCCCTCACCCCCTCAGTTGCCCCTTTCTGACCAAACTTCTCATCCTCTACATCTGTTTACAGGTCTCAGGGAGGGCCCGCCTGCCCTGGGAGGTCACATTCCTTTGCCATAGCACCTTCTGCCTCTCCTTCAGACTCTCAGAGTTATAATTCATCATTATTTGCCTTGACGTCAGTCTGCACTGCCCTGTGGTATGCAGCCCCCATCGGGCAGGGACCTTGGCTGTCATCTCTGCTATGTCACTTCCCCCTGGCCAAGGCCAGGCCTGAGGCTCAAAACACAGTTACTGACTGAATGAAGGAATCACTGCTCACATCACTACTGCAATGCCTGCTTCCTCCTTGGTGCTGTGACCTCACTCACCTAGGAAGCTGGGGCCTGCGGGGTGCAACTCTCTGTCCTTTGTGGGCACATGCTCTCTGAAATGGCATCTCCAGCTCTGTCTGTTGGGTTAAAACCAGATGGAACTTGGCAAAGGCTCTCTGAAAGGAGCATTACTCTGTCCACGTTCGAGGCCCAGGGATGGAAGGAGCCGCATGCAAGGGCACAAGTCAGTCTGGTGATGCCAGGACCCAGGCACAGCTTGAAGCCAACAACTGAGCTTCAGGCTCCATGGGGGCACCATCCCTCTGGACGAGGTGGGTGTGGAGTGGGGAGAAGAGAGAGTGGCTGGGTAGGATTCGGCCTCAGGCCCAGAGCCAGGGGAGGATGGGTGGGGGCCCCAGCAGAAGCCCTGATCAGGGCCTGGCAGCCAGGCACAGGGAGCCAACTGGCATAGGCTGGGTGGTGGCATGCTTGTCTCATGCATGTGACAGTCTATTTTTTAATCAGCACCCTTCCCATCCCCCAACTCCATGTGCCCTCCCAAAGGGTCCCATATCGGGAATGTGGGTCACCATGGGGATCAGTGGGAGGCTTCCCAACTGAGATGGAGCCCTTAAGTACAAAGCGGGAGGCAGGACCAGAGGTCCAGGAAGGAAGGAACCTCCTACCTGTGTGACCTTGAGCAGGTCCCTGAACTCTTTGACCTCGGTTTCCCCCATCTGTACCGCGATGGGAGGCACGCCAACCTCTGTGGGAGTCCATTACAACTCAGGCCTTGGGATCGGCGCAACAAGCTCCATGACCTGATGATGCCCATTCATCAGGCCCTGGCAAGAGCCCCTGTGCCCACAGCTCTCCCAGGGCACACTTGATCCTCCCTGACCTGCTCCCAGGGATGGGGGGAGGGGAAGAGAAGAGACTGAGCTGCTCGAGGGCTGACCTCCGAGTCCCCGGCCCCAGACTCAGTGAGGATCCTCCTTCCAGGGCCTAAGGGACAGAGATGACAAGGCTCAAAGAGGAATATGGCACAATCTTGGCTCCTCCGCAGCTCCACCCCTCCAGGAGAGCGAAAGAGACTTGTGCAGTAGTTACACACACAGGCTTTGGGGTCAGACTGCCTGGGTTTGCATCTGGCTACTTACCAGCTGTGCAACCATGGAAAACTCACCCTACCTCTCTGTGCTGGTTTCCTATCTGGAAAAGGTTGAAAATAACAATACTGACCTCCTAGAATTGTTTACAAGTAAAGAACTTGGAACACCACTGGCACATAGTAAGTAAACATAAACATTATCTGCTTTTTAAGAACTCTGGCTTTTATCTATTGAACCCTCGTAGTTTCCAAGAGATTTTAGTCCAGAGGATTAAATGTCGGGGTCTCATAACTGGCCTGTCTGTAGGGTTCATAACAGGCCTGCTCCTTCCTGATCCAGCCCCTTCTGCTGACCCCACATTTTTGATGTCTTCTGAGATCTTTCACAACCATGACCCCCTCCTGTCCTTCCTAGCCCATTTCACAGAAGCCCAGAACTAAAGCCTGAGCCCACGGAAGCAAAGGATTTGCCCTAGACCAGTCTAGATCTTTCTACAGTGCTCGTGCCCATCCTCCCACCATCGAAACCTGTTCCTGGCCAAACATCAGCAAGTAGTTTATACCAAAATATGATGAGTCTTGAGTGAGTGTCCATCTGATCAAAACATGACAGTGCTATTAATAAGTAATAGTTATTTCTTTTAGCATTTAACCTCATCTCATTTCATTTTCAGAACAACAATACAAGATAGAGTCTGTTATTGTTTCTGTTTTACAGATGGGGAAACAAAAGCCTCCAGAGGTATCATAACACCTCAAGATCTCCCAGCTAGCAGGAGGAGAGCCTGGGGTCCGACCTCAGAATCTATGTATTGGCTGCCTAGAAAGCAGATTAGCCCAGGCAAAGACTGATTTTGCTCCTACAGCAGCCCTGCATGGCTGGGTGGGTGGGGTAGGGTCAACACAGCACTGTACTATCAGGCTCACCAAGTGGAAAAGATGAAGCTAGGATGGTGGAATTTCAGGCAGTGGCCAGTTGGTAAAGATTTCACTCCCGAGAGAGAGGACTTTTGTAAGCCTCTGGAATTACAGGGCGCGAGGTTGTCCCTGCGCTGACTCCTCCTCCGGCCACTCTGGTAGTGACTGGGCCCCAGAGTCCAGGGACAGTTCACAAAGGACTCTGAGCTCACGCCCACACTCACACAGGCCCAACTCAGGGCCTGGATTCCTTTGGGTCTACAGCCTGAAGCCCTGAGGGGTGAAGACATTTTGATGACCTACAGCCACGGCTTCCCCATCCTCCATCCCCAGCTCCTAGTTTAGACCATTTACCATCCTCTGACCCAAATCCCTCCCAGACCTCTCAGATTCTTCCAGACCCTTGCTCCGGACACACGACTTTTCACTATGAATTTGACTGTGATCACTCCAAATAGAGGCCTTCCCTGACCACCGACACAATATCACCTCTCCAATTACTCCCCACCTTAGGAGCATGATCTTTTTAAAATATCACTTGTTAACATATTTCTTTCTCTTTTTTCTTGTCTATCTCCCCAAATACAATGCAAGCTCCTTGAGGGCAGGCACTCATCTGTCTATCTTCCTCATTACTGTAACCTCAGCATCTCAGGGCCCTCCATACCCCCTTACTAGCCAGGGACACTGAAGTCCATGCCGAATAAGGGATTTGCCCAAGGTCACACAGCAAGCAAGCAGCACTGTCAGCCTGGCATCTAGATCTTTGCACTGCAACCCAGAGCACTTGGCCTGCCCCTAACCCACCCCAACTGACCCTCTGCTGGCTTATCTCCGCCCTATCACCACAGCACAATGAAGGCTAGAGCCTGCATGACCTGACAACAGTGCCCCTCCACTTCCCCAGGGGCCGCCGTGCCCCAATCTGGGCAGCCCTGCCTGCTTCCCCCAGTCCCTCCCTTCCTGGCACCAGCAGCTCGGATGAGCTCATGTCTGGAAGCCTGGGAGCTGCCTGGAGGAAAAGGTACCTCCCGGCCCAGGCCCCGAGGCCTTGGGGGAGGTCAGATGGGCAGGTGGAGAGTGCTGACCCCAGCCCAGCCCACTTTCCAGAGCTGGGCAGTGGGCTCAGAAGATGAATGTCGACATGGAGTGGGGGCAAGGCCCTGGGTGGAGATGAGATGGAGAGGAGACTCTTCCTTACTTCTCTCTCCACTACTTGGGCCCCTCCCATTTATCCAGGACCTTCCCCTTCCTAAAAAAAAAGAGGGCCCTGCTTCTTCTATTCACAGAACTGCCCCAGGCAAATATCTCTTTCCCTACTCAGCCTCAGTTTTCCCAACTATAAAATGGGGACATAAGGTAAAATGTTGACTGAAGAGGCTAAGGATCCACTGGGAGCCAGGTACCTGAACGCCACAGGCCTATTTCTCTTTTTGTCACCATTAGGGAAGAAGTTAAAGGCATTATTTTATCAGGTAAATGCTGTTTCCAACCCCAGTTGGAATTTAATTCCAGTTTAATTCCAGTGCTGGTTGGGGTGGAGGAGAGCTGGCCTCTGGCCTGAAGAGTGGGGGGCCAAGATAGCTCAGCAGCAAACAATTTACCTTAGGGAAGTTCTCTGAGTATCAAACTAGAATGACCCTTGTCCATCCCCTCACAACAGGGGGATGGAGGAGCAAAGAGGAGAAGGAAACAACTTATTTCTTATGGCAACAATGGGAGGGGACCCCTCAAGCAAAGTACATTTTCTTCTGCCTTGAGGAGACCCCTCCCACAGCTTGAAATAATATGGTAAGTAGCTGAGGAGATCATCAGTTTCAGTTTGTGGCTCAGCCCCACAACACACCAGGGGGCCATGCCTGGGGGTGGTGACAGACAAGCTGCCCCAGCAAGGTTTCCATTCCCTGGGCCCCTTGATCCACATCCTATCCTACCCCACACTTGCAACATGGCAGGGGTTCGGGCACCCTCTGACTGCCCCCACAGATCCCACTGTTATAGAGCAGCGACATCCTTTTCCCCCTAACACCACCAGCACTGCTGCTTCAAAGCAGTGTTTTCTCTGGGGTCACTGGTGCCACCTGCCACTCAGGACAGGGTAGGTAGTGCGACATGCTGCTGCCCCACTCAGCTCCTGTCCCTTGCAGACGAGCCAGACATGGGACAGGGGGAGCTCCCGGTGCAAATCTGGAATAAGCCCATACTCTGGGTAGGGCCAGGGAGGAGAGAGAGCCTTTCCCCCAGATTCTTCAAAATGATCTGTGAGACACTGGATGGGGAGGTCCCTGAATCTACAGCACAGGGGTTCTGGGGCCTCCTTCCTAAACTTGGCAAACGGGACCATCTTAGGCGCCTTGCGTGAATATGATGTGGAGCCCTTAGCACCGTTCCTTCTCCCTGGTAGCGCTCAGGAAAGGCCTCGGTGTCACCAGGTAAGACTTGGGTGGGAGGTGTTGGGTCTTAAGAGTGGGTATCCTCTGGGCGCCCGCACTGCCGGCCTCTGGCACCCCGCCCGCGGCGAGGGGTGAGGGCCGGACCCAGTACACTACGTTCCTGCGCCCGCAGGCGCGCGAGTGGTCAGTCCCCGCCGAGCCAGACCTGATGTTCCCGGGTCGAGCCTGTACGAGCTTTCCCAGAGGAGTGTGGGGACGCAGCCCTGTGGAGGGTCCACCCAAGAATCAGGGGTTGCTCAGCCCCCAAATATGCCTGAGGGTTGGGGCTGGACAGGTGGAGACCCCACACACAGCCCCAGAGAGCAGCTTCCCCGCGTCGGGGCGTTCGGCGCCCGGAGTTGCTTCTGATTTCTCCCACCCCCTCACCGCGCAAATGGGGAAACTGAGGCCCAGAGGGTGGCAGCGACCGGGTCGCCCCGAGTGCGGGGGCTGGAAGCCCGATGTGCCACTCCACCTGGGCGACGTCGGAGCCGCACCGGCGGGGAGTGGCGAGGCTCGCGGAACGCCCGCACCCCTCGGAGCCAGAGCCCCCGACTCACCTCCAGCCGCCGCTCCCCGCCGCGGAGTTCACTGGCGCCACCGCCTCAGCGCACCTGGCCGCCTCCGTCAGCGCGCCCCGCCCCAGACGGCCGCCCCCCGGGCCCGCGCGGAGTCCCCCGCGCGCCGCAACCTCCACCCTCAGCGCCTAGCGGGCCGCGCCGGGACCGGGAGCCGAGCCGGGAGGGCCGGGCGGGCAGGCAGCGCTTCTGCAGCCGCTCCCCGGGGCCCTAGCGCCGCCCACCCGCCGCCCCGCCTATCCTCGGAGGGGCGCGCCCTCCCCCCGGGCGCGGCCTGCGGTCTCCCCCCGCTGTCCCGCCCACGGCACCCCCCACGTCTTTGTGCTGCCACCCCCATAACTGACACCACCTCCCCACCTGTTTCCTTGCAGACCCACGTGCAGCAAGTACACCCTCTCAGCCCAGCTCTCCCTGTTCTCAGTCTCCTTGCCTGGAGTAGCTGTCAACCTGGGTAGCGCTTAGACAAACCCGGCTAAAGAGAGGGGCCACCTCCAGGGCAGGCGGGCATTACCCCCGACTGAAGGCGTGGGCCAGCAACAGGGCAGTGATGGTCCCTTGGGCTTCAGTGGCTCGTGCAACTCAGTGCCGTTTGGATTGAGCTCAGGAGAGACACCGAGCACCAGAGTCATATGAGGATGCTCTTCAAAGTGGAGACTCCCACCTTTGGGGCTGGGGGGGTGGGGGCCAGGGCAGGTGGTGGGCTTGGAAACAGGACTCTATCAAGCAACCTTCATTTTCCCAAGAATGTGGAAACAAAACCACATTTGGAAAAAATACCAGCCTGTGTTTTCACCCAAATTTCCCTGGGTTCCAAGTGCCCCACCCTTCCACCAGGGTGGTTCCACTTTCATCTTGATAGCAAGATTCTGTGTTTAGATTTCTGCTAAAGGAATTAGAAATGTGCTGATGTAAGCCCACCCCATGAGGCTCAGAGAAGTGAGGGGCAGGTAGCCTGGGTTGAGGAGCAGCCCTTTCCCCCTTGGGTGGGCTCAGCAGGCGGTCAGACGGCCCCTCCCATCCCTTGGCTGGGCCTCATGGGCTGCGGAGGAGAATTCCTTTGATGGCAGCGCTGCCCCAGGTAGATGTGAGGGCCACAGTGGGGGTCTGGGGGGAGGTGGCATCAGGCAGGGTGTTGCCTGCCCTGAGAGTACATGTGCTGTGAATGTGGCCACAGCCCATGTGGGAAACCAGAAAATAAACTGTGTGGGAGAGAGAGAGGCTTGGATGACTGCGTGGGTGGGTATGAAAGGGAAAGAGCCGGGAAAAGGAAAGGAAGGAGGACAGAAAGTGGTTGGCACTGTACGTAGGTGTGTGATGGTGGGTGTGCAAGAGTGGATATGCCTGTCGGGGGGAATGTGCATGCAAGGGATATTTCAGTGTATGTGTGCAAGCAAGAGAGCATGGAGAAAAGAACTGCTTTTAAACCTGCATGTGAGCTTGTATGTTTTCAGGTGGACTGCAGCTGTGTGCAAATATGATATCCATCCACACGTGAAAGTTTGTCACACATGGATGGGGTTCTGTGGGAAGTGTGTGCCAGTGTATATCCCATGCACAGATGTGTGGGTGTGTTAAGGACATGTGTGTGCCTGCATGCAGATATGCACGTGCACACACCAGTCACTGCACAAGAACAGAGAGTGTTTGGGGATGTGTGAGTGTGTATGCACATGAGGCACATGTGAACTGTTGCATCCAGCACTTGGACACCATCACCCTCCTACTACGGTCACCTGGCATGGGGAGGAGGCAGGACGGCATCCTGCCCAGCCTCCCATTCTTTCTGCCCTCCCTTCCACCGCCCTGAGCACTGGGGGCCTTGTCCTCAGCCCAGTGTGCACTATCAGCTCTTATCTTGGGCCTGTGGCATGGCTCATCAGATAGCCCCATCTCCACCCACACCACAGAGACTTGAAACAATGACCACAGAGTTTAAAAGACCTTCAAATCGTCTAGATACCCCAGGCCCCAAAAAATGAAGTGGAAGGAAGGTAGCACTCCCAGTATCCTAAAGGCCAATGATAGGTTGGATCAGGCCCCAGGTCCCCAGTGTATACAGGAGGAGGGAATGTGGCTCAGCAGGATCCCCCACCATCCCCCAGAGCCTGAACAACCTTTTCCCAGCCCCAGGTGGGTGGAAGAACACAGCCTGCTGTCTTGTCTCCATGGAGACGAGGCAGCTCAGAGGGGGATTGAAAGCCTGGGTCCATACCTCCCAAGGTTCAAATCCGGCTCCTCCACCCACAGGCCTGAGACTTGACAGCTCATTTAAATTCTTTGTGCCTTAGTTTCCTTGTATATAAAATAAATAAGTATGGAATTCATAGGGTTGTTTAGAGAATGAAATGAAGTAACCCATACAAAGCATTTAGCCCGGTGCCTGGCAGTTGAACTGGGAGATAGAAGCCTGTGTTTCAGCCCTAACTTTGCCACCAACATGCTGTGTGACCTCCAATGGGTCACTTGCCATCTCTTCAGAATCTCTCTCAGTCTCTTGTTGAAAGCGCTTTTTGTGAGCCCTACTAACTATGACAAGCTGAGACTGTGGGACAGCTGAAGTGGTGGCTCTGAGGCCCATCTAGTGCTGGCTGAGAACGGATCATGAGCCATACCTGACACTTGCCTCTCCAAATGTTTCCTCTCAAATTGGAAGTAGCTGATGGCAAGAAGCAAGACGTGGTGGCTGTTCACTTCAACTCTCTGCACCCCCTGACACTCCAACCTGGCAGGGACTCTGTTCTGCCCTCCTCAGCTAACATTCAGGCATTAGGGGGATGGCACCAGTACTACCCACCCTAACTAGTGGAACCCCAGGCAGAAGATGCTGACCCATACCTAAAACTGTCAGTGACACCCCAGAGAGAGAGGGGTAATTGAAGAAGCATAGGTGGAATTATCTGAAGACACTTCTGATCCTCTGCTGGTAATGGGGGGAAAGTTTAAAAAGGTGCCCTAATTAATAATCTGGCTGCTCCACATGGCTCTTCCCTCCAGAGACAAGGGACTCAGGCCACTTCTTTCCCAGAGGAGCAGAAATGCCAGTGTAGGCTCTGACCCAAGACCACCTAGATTTGTACTAACCTTCGAGACCCAGCTTCTTCCCTGCTTCTACCTCCAAAAAGTCTTCCCTGCCCACTCCATTCTCCTGAAGTCACTCCTGCCCCCTCTGTTTCTAGAAATGTTCAGGACAGAAATGGATGACCATATGCCTGGACATTAGAGAGAGAAGTGGACCCCATTGTGAGGCAAGAAGAATCTTATTTAAGCTCCAGCAATGTGACCTTAGGCAAACAATGTAAGTCTCTAACTCTCAGTCACTTCACCTGTAAAATAGGGAGAATAATAGCTGCCTTGAAAGTCTACAGTGAGATCCAGGAGAATGAGATGCTATGAAATGACCTAGCGCCATGTAAGAAATCAATATTCATTAAAGGGGGAGGGGGCCTTTCTCCCCCTCCGCCATTGCCTTTGCACGCCAGGGTGTCAGCAAACACCTTCCCCTTATAACTCTGAATCAAATGACAGCTAAGAGTAGAGGCCCAAACTCAAAAGGCTGTGATTGGATCGTGGCTTAGCAACTTGCCAGCCCTGAGTCTGGGACAAGTAAGTCACTTATCTTCTCTGAGCCTCGGTCTTCTCATCTGTATAATGGACATAGTGATACTGTTCCTCGCGGGAACTGTTATGAGATAAAATGGGTAAAGCACTCAGCACAATGAACCTACCACACAAGTGCTTAACAAATAATAACTTGTATTGTCAAACTGATGACAATCATTTAGATTATCACCTATATCCCTCATACAATTATCTAGATTATTCTAGAATTTCCAAAACACTGCCACATCTAAGAACATGGCAACCTCACAGCAGCTCTATTAGGGAGATAGGGCTCATATTTTCATTTTATTTTCAGATGAAGAAATTGCTGGGGTTGGCTAGTCAGCATCAGGTCTAGAACAAGCAGGCATGTCTCCTGATCCCCAGCTATGGTCTATGAGGAGGTGGGAGCAGCCCTGGGGCTTCAGGCTCCCAGGGACCTACATTGGACTGATTCTGGTGTGAGGGCCAACCTCCAAGTTCAAGGCGGCTGGGCCCTCCCAGGCCCTCCTTCCTCCGCGGATGCATTGAAGGCCCCTTCCATTTCCCTGCGTGACCCAAGCACGGCAGGAATGGTGACCATGGGGGGTGGCCAGAGCCTGGAGAGAATTATTTCAGAAAAGAGAGTGGGCGGATGCTGGTGAGATGCCAGCCAGGCGTCAGCGACGCCTGCAGAGAAATGAAATGTTTCTTCAGTTTCCTGACGCACAAGCCCTCCCAGGCCTGTGTCCCCCACACTCCCTGTACCCCCGGGATCTGCTGGCAGCAGCTCCCGCTCAGCTGAGCATGGCTCAGCTCATGTCCTCCGCATCTGGACCCACTTCAGTGTTTCCATGGGCCCGTGGTGGAGGTGATTCAGTGTGCGTTTCCCACCCTACTCTGAGACTCCAACCACGTAGAAGAAAACTATTATTGTTTCTTCCTTCTTTCCATGCATTGCACACCCCCACTTGCTGTCCTCAGTTCTCCACTGTAGCCCAGGCGATATGGACCCTGTCTTGACTGGATATCAAGGCCAAGGGAGGGAACACAGGTTGAGCTCAGCCACCTACAGCCTAGGGGAGAAGAATCTTCCTCGCTCTGGGACTCAGTTCTCCCCTTCCCTGACTTGTAAAATTAGGTCTGAATTGGTTAAAGGCTCTAGTCTCTCCGTCAAATGCTCCATGGAGGCGGTGACCAAGGCTGTTTTGCCCGGTGCTGTCTCCCAGGACCATTGGTATCTGGAGCAAGTGGGGATCCTGCCGCATCAGTGCTGGGGCCTCCACTGTCATTTGTTACCACAAGGGATTGAAGGACAAACAAGCGTAAGAGATGGACTTTTTAAAAAACATAGCATGATAAAATGCCTCTCTCCCACTGCCCTTCTCACATGCCCTCTTTGGCAGGGAATAGCGTGGGCTTAGATGGGGCATAGCTGGACCCATACATACATATCAGCCTCTCCAGCTGCTAATCTGGGCGAGCCCATGGCACTGGGCTCGATAACATGCTGTGGGAAAACATGACCAAGAGCCCCAAGTTAAAGACTTGTGGGTCTCCTGTAAGTCTGGCAGTCCAGGGGAAAGGGACATGACTTACCTGGTTTCTGGGCAACCTTGGACCCGGGGCCAGATCTGGGGCTGGCTACCATCACTTGCCGGATCTTCACCAGGTCCCAGTCCTGGATGGCCCTGTCTTCACGCTGGGGAGCCCCTTGTGTCTCTCTGGGGCAACTGGGTGGCTGGACATCCAGGGCTCTGGGCAGCTGTGGTGCCCCTTGGGTAGCTTGGCAGGCAAAGTTATCCTCTCTCCTGCTGGCCAACCTGTCTTCCTCCCGGTCCATGAGCCCTGCCTCACTCAGCAGGCCCTCCTCACCACCACTATCCTCAGCCTCCAGGGCCAGACACCTGTAGCTCCCATCAGGGATCCCGAAGGCGCAGGGAGCAGGCCTGCCTTCACTAGATCCGAGGGGTGGAGGTGGGAGGTGGGGGCCCAACATGGTGTCACCTCTGCTCAAAGATGCAGAGATGCTGGGGCCTGGGCCACCGTGGGAACTCTAGTCTCCGCTCCTTCCTTGGCTGAGTCACAGGGCTGAGGTGAGCTCCAGCTTCAGAGCCTTCCCGGGCTGGGCAGGGTAGTGGGCCTCCAAGCCCTCTTTTGCAGCTTGTGTCTGGTCTGTGAAGATTATATCTGCACAGGGAAAAAGAGACAGCTCATTGGATGCTCCAGGCTGGATTACTGAGACCTGTATACCCTAAGGTGTTAGGGTGGCCCTGAGAACAGAGGGATTTGGGGCACAGGTTCCACATGTCCCCAGGAAAGTCCCAGGCTTCAGCCATTTAACACCCCAAATTTGTGTCTTATCCTTATGCCACCTGACACTTTATTTGCTTAATTTGTTCCCTTAAATCAACTTTAAGTAACTTACTTCTATTTCTTTAGACTTACATTAAGCAATAATTTGCAGGAAAACCACAAGTATGTTGTGCTAAGTCATTTCCTCCCCCCCAATACACATTAAATAAATATCTAGCTATTTAAAAATACTTATCTGGGCACCGCCTAAAAGGAATTCTTTCACATGCCATCAAAGGTACATATGCCACAAGAATCACAGGAATAGTGGGTATCGGGCACAAGACCAGGGCCAGGGGCCCCCTGAGAAGGCTGTGCGCCAAGGGAGACTGTGCGCTTTAGGGACAGGCTTTGCGTTCACGTGCCCTCTCTGAGCCTGGCCTTCCCCATCTGTAAAATGGGGCTGTAATATAGCAGTCCCCTCCCTCTTTGCCCATGGGATGCATTCCAAGAGCCCCAGAGGATGCCTATAATGGTGGATAGCATTGTTTTTTCCTATGCGTACATACCCACCTAGGATAAGGTTTAAGTTATTAATCAGCCACAGTAAGAAACTAACAACAACAATGACTAAGAAAATAGAACAATTATAAGAATCTATTGTAATAAAAGTTATATCCATGTGGTCTCTAGCTCTTAAAATATCTTTTGGATGTAATATTTTCAGAGTGCACTTGAAACAGCAGGAAGTGAAACCTCAATGGGGGGCCAGTGTACCCCCAGGTAGTGTGACCTTGGGGATTAAGTGAGAAAGTGCATGCAGGTGACTAAGCACAGTTTCTGGGATGAAACTTAATGCATGCAGGCTATTCTTTCAGTCCACAAGAATTTCTTGAGCTCCTATTATGTTTCAGACACTGTTAAAGGTGCTAGAGATACAGTGGGATAATGGCATGGCTAAAGATACAGTACTTTGGCTCACGAAGCCTTAAAATCTGGTGGGGGAGCTGTGAGTGAGAATCAGAACAATAGCAATAATAGTAGGATTATTTATATATGTTAACGAGCATGTTCCTCTAGGAGTGAGGGGATTGAGGCTTCCTGTGAGAGATGGAGGAGGGGATAGATGCGAGAGAAATTTGGGCGGAAGAGTTGGCCGGGCTGGGAGGCAGATGGAGGGTGGGTGTGGAGGAAGAGGGAGGAGTCTAGGATGCAGCCCAGGTTCGTTACTCTGGTGACAGCGTGATTTTGTTAATAGAGATCAGTAATAAATGGAAAAGAGCAGGTGTTCCGGGGATCAAGGAGAGGAGTTAGGTTGGGGGTTTCCGGGGGAAAGGAGCATGGTCCGCTCCATGCAGGACCTGGAGAGTTCCAGGCTGGAGACATAAGTGTGAGAATTGTTGGTGCAAGCATAGGGTGGGGGACAAGAACCCTCAGGGTGGGCAGGGAGAATCTAAGACGAAGCGATGGCTGATGACCATGGGAAGAAAGCTTGGAATTCCTAGATTTTGGTGAACAGTTCTGATTCCACTACTGTTGTGTGAACTTGGGCAAGTGGAACTCTCTAAATCTTGTTACCCAATTGCAAAATGCAGAAAGAAGAACACACACTGACAAACCTGGCAGCCGTGAATCTGAGAACCACAGAAGCCTGTGGACTCTGCACCCTGCACTGACCTCAAGGCTGCACACCAGACCCCTCTGGCAGGGCCCAGACACCCCCACCCCAGGCTCGTCAAGGCCTTGGCTTTTGGTTGCAGCTGGGCCAGGAGAGACTGGCTGGCAAAGGGAAAGGTAAGCGCATCGTCGGGTCTGAGGGAAATCAGCAGCAACCTGCGAAAGGCAAACGTGACAAAATCTGGAAGATAACAGCAGCTGGTACCACAAGCACGGACATCAGTCCGAGGAGGCAGCCTTTGCCTGGGGAAGAGCAGGCGCTCAGATACAGAACACCCACACCCGGGCAGTGTTCCACACTTAGAGTTATTGCAATAAATCCTCATAGCACTACAAGGAGGGTACGCATTTCAGAGGTTAAGGACCTCGAGGCTCAGTTAGGCATAGTGACTTAGGGCCTAACTCACACTCCTGGTAGGAGACAGGCCGGGCAGGCGGTCCTGACTCTGTAGCCAGGATCGGAGTCTCAAAGGCACTTGAGAGATGGCTCCAGGGCCCTATTCCTGTCCAAATTCTTTCTCACTCACCAGCTGTTGCCAGATTTCTACCATTAGAGTTTCAAAGAATCTCAAAATCTCACAAAGGCCAGCAGAATTCAAGAGACCTAGATGTGTGCAGAGCCCGAGCCCGCAGACTTTTACACCCCAAAGAGCAAGGGTGGGGTTGAGTCAGACAGTGCAGGAGGGTCTGGCCAGCCCTGGTGTTGCAGGATGCATGATTCAAAGCCCTTGGAGGGCCCCCTTCCCCCTCTGTCCCATCCGATGCACCCCCATACGGCCAGATGGCAGGAGGCAGAAAGAGGGGGTGTGGGGGCAGGGCTCCCTCTGAAGCCCGGCAGGGGCCTCTCCTCCCTCTCTCCTGGCTTCTGTTTTGCTGTATTTGACGGTGGCCACGGTTTCCAGGAAAGAAGAGAGAGGCGGAAAAGTTAACTTTCCGCCACCCACACAAATATTTTTGGCCGGCGGCGCCTTGTCTTCACACTGCCAAGGCAAGAGGGAGGAGGGCTTGGCAGGAGCACTTTAAAGCACGTCTCCTTCTGAGGAGGGAGGACTCCCAACCCAGTCTGGGGCCCTTGGCTGGGAAGACTCACCCTGCTAGGAGCTCAGGGAGGAGGAGGGGGCCAGGACCATGACCATAATAAGAGCCCCCACTTACAGAGCATTACCAGGCCCTTTACCTAACACTTCTGTGGGACAGGTGTGTGGTCTGTCTACAAATGAGGAAACTGAGGCACAGAGAGGCAAATTCCACATCCAGAGGCGTGCAGGTTGTGAATGGAACTCCTAGGTCCTGGGCCGTAACCTTCCGCTCTCTGTGGCTACAGACTCTGACCCTCAGAACCCCCAAGTCGGCTGAGCTCAGGAACAGTGCACACTTGTGTGTGGGCACACCTCCACTGTGGGCCTATTCCAGTCTCAGCAGAGATGGGAGGGGCTCCCCCAAATTCACACCCCTCATGTGGCCACAGGCGGTAGGACATGTAACTGGGAAAGCTCGACTTACGGAGTCCAGCAAACCCACAGTCCTCATCCCAAAGACAGGAGCTCTGAGTCCAGAGAGGGGAGGGTTCGCCCAGGTCGTGCTGCAAGTCAGGTGCAGGCCTGGATCCCCCGACGGTCAGCCTCCCCTCTCCCCCATGAGTCTAAGCAGGGCCCAGGGCAGTGTACAGTTCCTGCCCGTGCATCTGAGAACCTCCCGGGACATCCCGAGGACTCCTTTGTTGTTGGCATCTACGTTGGGGCGCCTGGAGTAATGTAGCCTTGGGAGCTGCATGTCCCTTCTGCTGTTCCCTGTGTGATGGGGAAAGTGCACTTGCTTTGCAATCAGATCTGGGTTCAAATTCTAACTCTACCTTCAGTGGTAGCCTGACCTGGGGCAGATCTCCCCATCTTTCTAAATTTTGGGTTCACCACCTGTAAAATGGCTCAAAATAGGGCCAAATGCACAGGTCTGTTGTCATTCAAAATACAGGCTCCTGCCTTCCCTGGGCAGCGAAGGGGGACACCTGCTGGGTGCTGCTCACCCCAATGACTCTGGCCTTGCCTGCCCTCCTGGCGTTCGGGCCTGAGCACTCAGTGTGAGCAGCCAGGTGAGTATAAAGCATGGCCTGGCCTCTCCCTGATTCCCACTGATCCGCAGTGTCCTTAGCCTGTTATGTGGCTGCAGAGAAATGTGAAGGGGGGCAGGCTGAGAACCAGTGCTGAAGTAGGTACATGGCAGGGGTCAGGGCTTGAGATTCTAGTGTTGGCTCCCACTTAGTCACTGAGTCCTGCTGGGGAAAATCAAGGATTTGATGCTATAGGTGGAGAGAAGGGAAGCGGTCCAGGTAGATTAAACCCTCAATCCTCTGAGATCCTTCTGTCCCAGATATCTCTCTGTCCCAGATATGCCTGGCCTCCTGACCTGCAGTCTCTCCCTGGCTCCATCCTACACTAGGTCTGGTCCATTTCCTGAAGGGCAGCTCTGACCATGTTTCTTCCCTGTTCAAGAACCCTCCATGGCTCCTCATTGCTCACAGAACAAAGAAAAGTAACAAACAAAGGGAAACGCAGGTGCCCGAATCGTGAGTGAGGGTAGGAAGGAGGGCTTCTGGGGACAACGACACTTCCATTGGCTTTGAAGGACTTTGACAGGAAGAGCTTCACATTCTGATGGACACAGCGTACTCTGTTCATTAGGGCCCAGGGAAGGCAAGAAGGCAGGGTGATTTGGGGATAGATCCTGAGAACCGTATGGGCCCGGATAGGCTGAGACCCAGTTTGAGGGGTCGGAGGAGCAGAGGAGGAGAGGCAAGCAAGGAGGGAAGGTGGCCCGATTGTGACGGGTTTCACTTGCCTGGCACTTGGAGAGACGATGTCGGGGACAGACTTGTCGGAGTGGGATGGGGTGACCAGAAGGCCCAGCACTGGGGTGCAAGGCCAGAACCAAAGGTGAGAGGCTGAAACAAGGCTGGCGTGCAGGAATCCTACGGGTGGAGCGTTTTAGAGCCGTTTCCTCACACCTGGCTCAGTGCCAGGCACATAGTAACAATAACAATGATAATCACTGATGTTTATGGAGTGTTTACTGTGTCAGGTGCTATTCCAGACACTCCGTGCGCACTAACTCATTTGAGCCTCATCACCACCCTGTAAGGAAGGTGCTATTATTAACCCCATTTTACAGATAAGGAAATGGAGCTTGCGTGACCTGCCAAGTTCAGACAGCTAGTGAGTGTCTGAGTCACGGTCATATCCTGACAGTCTAGCTCCAGATAACACTCCTATCCATGATGCTGTACTATCTCAATAGTGTAAGCAGCTACTGAATGGATGGATGAGTTAATGAATCAATAGGAGGGACGGTGGGAGGATGGGAAGATGGAAGGGAGAAGGGAGAGGGAGAAGATGATCCCAGTGCTTGGGACTTGGCCTCACACATAGCAGTCACTCGGGAAGTATTTATCTAGTAGAATAATGAATGTGACAGAGGAATTAAGTAAATGCATGACCTAGGGGTAAAAATGAAGTCACCCTGGGGGAAGAGGTAGCTCAGACCTGGCCTGGATGGCTCAGTGTGCTCTGCCCCACCCCATTCTGCCCCACCCTGCTTGGCAGTACCTTGGCTTCAGGAGTGGGGTGGGGTCCTCAAGAAACTGAGCTGGGAATGTGTTTCCACCTTGCTTTTCTCTCCCAAGATGGGAATGGGAGTCAAGGTGGAGTGGGGGCTTTCTTCCCCATAGTGTCTGAAGGGGAGTCTTCAGTCCCTCTAATTTTCTGGACCGGGAAGCGTGAAGTCTGGCATTCACCATCACCTTGCTATGTGTTCCAGGAAGAGTGGCTTCCTTTCACTGGACCTCAGTTTCCCCAGTGCAGAAGACCTTGGGCAGAGGTGGAGAAGAAGGCTGGCAGCCAAGTTTGAAGTTAAGTCCCACCTGGACCTGCCCTGTCCCTATACTTTTCAGGGGTAGAGTCCATGTCAGGGGGATATGCAAGCATGACCCTGTGTTTTCAACCCCTCTCCCCAGACCAACAATACAGAATGACCAACCCTGGCCTCGTGCCCTCTCATCTCAGCATCCAGCAAGCAGCTCTGACCTCTCCTCCCCTCCACTCACCCACTTCCGGGGCAGAAGGAGCCTGATGGCCATCATAGGAAGCTAGGGGGAGCCCTGGAAGCATCCAGATACCATCCCTTGGTAAGAGCCTGGGAAGAAGTCCTCAAGCTGGGTATGCCAGGTGGTCTTAAGAAAGAGGAGGGTCAGCCTGGCCTCAGCTCAGCCCTGTGATGACTGGGCAACTGACCCACTCCATCCTGCTGAATTTCAGTTGCCTGCTGGGTAGAATGGAGAGTCAGTTATTCACCTATTCAATTCATCCATTTGACACATATCCCTGAGGCCTGCGGTGTGCTGTCCTCTATTTTAAGTGCTGACAGTATACAATGAACAAAAGAGAAAGAAATCCTGCCCACAGCAGCTCAGATGTTGGCCAGGGTGGATGGACAATAAACAAATAAGAAAGTATGTTGGGTGGTGAGAGTGAGATGGAAAAATAATCAAGAACTAAAGGGGGCAGGAGAGTAGCGCTATGTGTCAGGAATATGTATTAATGTGGAAACCTTGACAGATGCCACTCTTTTGTGCACGGTATAGGTCTTTCCAGTGCACTATTATGTCAAATTCTCATATGCAGTTATAAAATCAACAGTAGGTGGCAAACAGGATATGAGGCTTGCAAACCCCAGGGAGGTCTATTTCTCGGGCTAGTATTCCAATTGCTTGATTATTCATCGTTCTAGAACCTTCATGTTTTGCTTTGAACATGCCTACCATTTAAGAGTATTTTTTATCATCGGGCATATAAAAGTATGATGCCATATATTAGCATTACTTCTTCAAGAATGTTCTTTTCCAAATTCATTAAATTGATAGGGCATCTCCTCAATGTAAAACCCACGTCATACAATGGGCTTGAGGCTAATGGTAGTGATGTTATATATTTATTGTGAAGATTCAGTAAGATAAGACTTATCAGTGCTTAACAGGATGTGTCTGTGGTCATAATAATCATTATTTTTTTGTTAAGAGGTGACTGAAGAGTTACCACTTATTGGTCACCAATGCCTGTGCACTGGACGCTGTACAGGTACATCAATTATCATTTGTCTATTCCCCACAATACCCTTATGAGGCAGGCACCTGGTCTCCCCATTTAACAGATGAGGAAACCAAGGTTCTGGAAGGATGAGTCTCTGCTCATGGTCTTAGAGCTGAAAAACAACCAAGCTGGGACCTGGGGTGATCACTGGGTGTTCACTGAGGGTCCAGGGAGAGGGATGCTGGACAATGCAATGGAACCTTCATTCTGGCCCTGGCTCTACCACTCCCTCTGTCACCTTTGCCATCTCCCTCCAATCCTGGGTCTTGGCTACCCCCAACCCCACATTTTCAGGGCTAAAATTTGGCTTTCCAAGTGCCCTTCCAGCTCTGGATTGCCCCTGATTCCCAGCATGAGAACACCGGGGACTGGAGCCCATTCCAAATGGAGTTGTCAAAGCCAGCCGGCCCACAGAATCAGCCAAGTCCCCTGAGCGTCACATCTATTTCTGCCACGCTGGGTTTATAAATATGTGGGCCAGGGAACCAGCTTTGGAGGGCCTGAGGAAACTGAAATCATGGCTATTAATAAAGAACTTAGGCTGGCTGGGGCCCTGGAGGTGTGTGGCGGGGCCAAGACCAGTGTGGAAAACCATAAGCCGGGGTTGCATGCAGCCCAGTTTCCTCCTGGACATACAAGAAAATGGAGACCAGAGAGCAGGGACTTGCCCTGAGCCACCTGGGGCCACAGTGGTCAGAGGTGGCCAGCACCCCAGGGCCCTGGCTGAATGGAGGCCGCTCTTGGCGCCACCTATTGTTCACGCTCACAAGTGCCCCAGCCCTGCCCAGAGGCTAGTGGGGTCTGAACAGGAGCGTGATAATATGCTTTAAGATTATAAAATCCTCTTTTACTGATAACATACTGCTTTTTATCTCTTGGCTACATCGGAGCTCTCAAATTTTTTGAGAAAGTTTCTTTGATTCAATATTTCAAAAGTTGCTAGTAGCTGCTTCTACCTGCCACTCTGCAGGAGCCCACCATGCTAACAATTAGTTTTTGTGGATTAGATTTGCATGCAAATCTCTTTCCAGCGCTGCACCCAGTGGCCTCTCTGAGGCAGCTTGAAGTTGGCCACGATGGGGTTCTACACCATGGAAAATGAAAATGAGCAGATGCTGCCAAAGCAACCCCTACCCCATCCCATCACTGTTTAACACTTGTGAGCGTGCCCCTGGTTGAGAGCAAGCTGATGGAGCTCGCCGGCTCCGTTTTCTGGCTGCGTGGACTTAGGCCAGTTGTTTTACCTGTGGGGCTCTGCTCTTGTGTCTGTAAAGTGGCAACCACTTTACAGGGGGGCGTGTGCCCCCTGACTATTACAATCAGCCAAGTATCTCATGCCAGCTCCAGAGCCCCAGCCACGCTCATGCCAATTCCATCACAGTCTCTGGCAGTAGGACGGGGTTCCAGCATATTTTGAAATTTCCCAGGTCATCCTACAGAGCAGCGGGTGTGAGAGCCCTGGGTCCTGTCGCCTCCCTCTTTGCAAGCAGCTATCCCGGGATCACAGAGGGGAGGGAGTGGAGCAGACCCTTCATCCCTGCACCACTTACTCATGGGAGTTGATGGGGGCGGGAGGGGAGGGATTGGGGTCAGAATGGGGGGGTTGCAATTGTATGGGGGAATATAAAAATAAAATTTATTATTTAAAAAAAATAAAAATAAAAATCAATCTGTACTTTTTTAAAAAAAAAACTAATTTGTGTTAAAGGAGTGGTGGGGATTTGTTTGTTTGTTCTGCTTAAAGGCCTGATGTGCCTTCAGCCGGCAGGAGCTACTGCTTTCAAGGGCCAAGAGGAGGGGCCCCTGCCCTCTCCCCTCCACATGTGTGGCTGGCCACCCCTACACCCCAGGACAGATGAGCTGAAGGCTGAAACCCTGAGCAGGCCTCACCCCATGTGGTGCTCAGCTGGCCAGCCAGGAAGATGGAGAGGCCTCTGCCAGGCCGTTCCTCCTAGAGAGCTGGGCGGGGCCTTCTAACCCCTCAGACCAACGACCAGGCTCAGCCTGGACACATCAAGATGACGCCAGGAGGAGGACTCAAACGAGTAGTAGAGACTTCAGAGTTTGTGTCAAGGGTGTGGGGCCCAGCCCAGCTTCTCCCAGGACTACCACCACCATCCAGGGGTAAAAATAGTCATACCAGTAACTGACATTCACTGGATGCTTCCTATACACTGAGATCGACAGTGAGAGCACCTTGAGAGGCACCTTGACCCTCACCGCTTAGCATGCGTGCTAGTGAGCCAATGGCAACTTCTAACTGAGATGTCCTGGAATTAAAGAATCAGAGTTTGAAGACTTAGTAACCAAAGAAGAATGTATAGTAACTTTTTAAATATATGTTAAAATGATGCTATTTTGAATTTAGACAGATGTACTATTAACATAAATCTCACATCTCTCTTGCTTTCCACTTGTTTCTTTTTACTTTTTTAAATGTGGCTGCTAGAAAATTTTAAATTCCATTATGTGCTCCCATGTATTTCAGTGGGTGGAGCCAGCACCAAGGTTAGGAGGCACACTCTCATGAGCTTCACTACTGGGTGTCCAGCTGCATGCTGTATTCTGCCACTTAGCAGCTGTGAGGCCTTGAGCAAGTCACATAACTCTCCATGCCTCAGTTTCCTCATCTGTCAAACTGTAATAACAGTACCTACCTCCCATGATGATGGATGGATTTAAATAAGTTCAGCACAGAGAAAGCACAGAGTAACGCTGGGGGCTATATGGCACTATATTAAGTGATTTCTTTGGAATGTCTTGGGCCTCTGTAAGTGCTGAGTTCCCTGTCACTGGTGGTAAACAAGCACTTGGGAAACTCCTTGGCAGGCTGCTCTAGAGGAAATCTTAAAGTTGAATGTGGGTAAGGGAGGCACTGGATGGAATGATCTTTGAAGACACTCCCAGCCTTGACACAGCATTTTGTTGCTCTCTGTTCCTTGCTTGGTGCTCCCACTCGCCCCTTTGTCCCCAGATGTCCTCCATCCCTTTCCAAAGTTTACATCCCACCCCTCTGAGTGTAAGAACCACTTATAGGTGCCACTGGGGGCCAGTATGGTGCTGGACACCGTGGGGAGAGCAGATCTCGCCTTCAAGCGGTTGGTGTTGGGTTGAGGACACCAGACAGGGACTAAATAGCCAACATGCAGATGGGGGGGGGGGCAGGGTTTCCAGGGCTCCAAGGAGCTGCTTTACCTCTCTGCCCTCTGTTTCTCCACCTATAAAAGGGGTCATCCATAATGTCCCCTCCTGGGCATTGCTCTGGGGACTAAAGAAGATGACACAGGAGAAGCGTAGGGCACCATGCCTGGCACACACGTGGGCGGATGGCGCAGGGACCGCTGATTACTGTTCTGCTTCCACCAGGGCTGGCACTGCCTCAGTTTCACCCCCCACCCCTGACACACCATTCACTCTTTCGAAAATCAGTGTTTGAGCACACAGTGTGAGCCTGTGCTGCCCTGGAGCTGGGAGTGAAGCCAGGGACAGACACTCTCCTGGGCCTGGAAATGTTGCGAGCAGGACAGAGAAGACAACCAGTTGCCTGCAGGTGAATAAGGAAGTGAGCTCATCTGAGATCGGGAGGAGTGCTCCAAAAGTGACCCAGGCAGAGGAGACTGCCATCCCCACTCTGGGCCTCCTGGGACCTATCAGCACCCAATTAGGACTTCAGGAAAGTTATGCTGAGCAGACCTTGAGAGAGAGACACCGTGGGGTGGGGGAGCCCCTGAAGAGGGCAATCAGAGCGGTTATCTATGGGTGGCCTGGCAGGCAGGGGAGGTGAAAGCCCCAGGGCTGAAGACTGGGCTTCACACTGGGGAGGATGTGCTACCTCTTCTGAGTCACTGACTCCAGGCGAGCCCTCTCCCCTCACTTGCCTTGGCTTACTCCTCTATAAAGTGAGGGGCTGCACAGAATGATCTCCAAGAGTTCTTCCGGCTCTGGTAAGTCTGCGGCTCTACCCTGCCCAAGATTCTGTGTTCTGGGCCTGGTGAGTAGTGTGGTGAGGGTGGGAGCTGAAATATGAAGAGAACCGCACTGGGGGAGGGGACCTCATCTTCAGCACCACTTGTGAGAAGAGGTGGAGTCAGAGGGATGAGATGTTGGGACTGGAAGGTCAAGAAAGCCCTTTCCCTGTATGCTCTTAAATCCCCTCTCACTCAGGGCCCGACCTTGGCTCCTACATGTCTGGAGTCAAAGGCCTTTCTTCTGAGGCAGCCCATTTGTTCCATCTTTAGCATCCCTTTTCTACAGAAGTGAAATCTCCCCAGTCTGCCCCACTGGTCTGAATCCCGTCCTTTGAGTACATACAGAACAAGCTCATCCTCTTTTCAATCCCCAACCCTACCCGCCCCCCAAGCTAAACCTCAATCCCTTCAACTCTTCCACACACAGCAAAGAATTTTCTGGCTCCTCTCCATCCTGTTCACCCTCATCTCCTCATGGTTCTTTGTGTCAGACCCTCAGAAGTGAGCTGACCACAGCTTCCCAGGACAAGGCCAGACAGCTCCCTTGTTCTGGGTGTTCTACCTTTATAGTGTAGACCCTCTTTTACTTTGCCTCTAGCAGCATTCCCCTGATGGGTCGTGTGGTCCTTGTGGCTCACTGGACACGACCACACAGCTGTGACGTTTCGCCACATCTCCCACATCATGGACGTGCCCCAAGCATTTGAGCCCAGTGAAGGGCCCCCATAGAACTTTCATCAGCCTGGCCCTCTGCTGGGGAGGATTCTCAGTGAGTAGTGAGCCAAGACAAAAGAAAATAACAACCACACACACGGACAAGATGACAGAAGTAATGTTTTGTCAAAAGGAAGCTGTTTTGTCAACAGCTCTCCAAAGCTGCTATCAAGGAAGCTCAGGACATATTTGTTGAGGCAGCTAGATGAAGAAATGGGAGGGTGTGAGACAGTGGGCAGGCAAGGTCCAGGGGCAGAGCTTTGGGGGCAGCAGGTGGTGACAGGATGGCCGGAGATGCTGAAAGGGGCAGAGGGCACTGAGCCCAAGCCTGCAGATGACTTTGCCGCCCTGTCCCTGCCTGTCCTCTCCCTCCGCACACCCCAAACCTTCCAGCTGCTCCTCCCACACTCTGACCGTGGCAGCCACATCCTTTCCCTGCGGCCGAGAAAGGGGCAAAGTCTTATTTGTGTTTTGAATGGCGTGGAGGGTGGAGTGAAAGTGTGGGTCCCAGCGGTGCCCACACAGAAATAGAGCCCTGCTCCCCGGAAGTGTGGGCCAGTGTCCAGTCAATGGGTGCTGTGTCCAGGGGGCCTGTCTTGGAGTGGCCATTGAACCAGCTGTGTGACCTTAGGCAAATTACCCACCTCTCTGAGCCTGTTTTCCCACTCCCACCCGCAAACCAGGGCTGACGACAGCACCCATCTCATGGGTTATTGTGAGCATCAAACAAGTTAATACATGCAGAGACCTTGGGTCTGACGTTGAGTGCCCAGTGCTAGATAGGAGTAACTTACTACAAAGAGGAGGTGAGTGAGTACAAGCTGTTGGGGTGGGTGAGTTTAAGGAGAGGGGGCAGTGAGCTAGAAGAGCCAGCTCCATCCCTCCATCCCTGCACCTGCCCTCCCACTTGGAGGTGCCATGCCATGTGTGTGTCCGTATGTATACGCATGTGTCGTGCGTGTATATGTGTGCAGCCGTGTGTCTGTGTGTATCCATACACAGCGTATCCGTGTGTCTGTATGTGTGTAGCTACGTAGTCATGTGTATATGTGAGTGCCTCTGTGTGTCTGTGTATGAATATGTGCTGGGTGTATTTCTGTGTTAGCTGTGTCTGAATTTGTGTGTCTGTAGCTGTGTGTTTGTGCAGCTGTGTGTGGCTGTGTGTCTGTGTGTTGTTCTGTCTGTATCTGTGTGTGTGTGAGTGTGTGTGAGTGTGCACACATGGTAACGTTGCTGGAGTCTGTCTGCAGAGCTACTGGGAGTGGCCCAGGAGGCAGCTGGGCCAGACCAAACAACCAGCTCTTAGAGCTCCAGTCTCTCCTCTGTCTCTGTTTGCTTTCTTTTTGTCCTTCCCAGTTCCCTTATAACATATTCTTGCTTCCGGTGAGCAGAGCTGGGAGCAGGCCTGGCCACGTAGCCTCAGGTCCTCCCTGCAGTGCTCTCCACCTTCTCACCTGCAGCCCCTGCTGCATTGCACATTGCCCCTACAGGCCCCTTTCCTCTCTGAACCTCAGTTTCTCCAGTTTGCTCCTTTCTCTTAAGAGTGTTCCGGAAGGAAGCCCTCCCTCTGTCTCTGCAGGCAGCCGGGATGAAGGCTCTATCACTGACCACCACTGCCTGAGGCTGGGGCGGAGTGTTAGCCAGGAGGGTCGTAGCTAGTATTTGTGGCAAGATCTGAACCCAATTCCTGGGGAGAAGCCCTCCTGGGACTCCTGAGCCTCTGGGCTTGGGCTAACTACCTACAAAAGTTGTAGCCCCAACTGTGGAAAGGGATTACAACTTGAGAGGCAAGAACCTCAGGTTAGCCCAGGATGCGGCCTCCAGGTTCCCATTCAGCTGGAGGAGTGTTTGCTGAGAACCTACCGTGTGCCAGGAGTTGTAGATGGCTCATTTCATCCTCAGAGGGCCCTCAGAGGTAGGTGCTACCACTGCCCTGATTTTACAGATGAAGAAACTAAGACTCAGAGGCGTTAAGTAACCTGCTCGAAGTCACACAGCCAGTGGGGACAGGACTGGGTCTGGAACTCAGGCCTGGGAAGGAGTTGGTGCTCTTCCCTCATCTCAGGCACATCACTCAGTTTCCTGTCCTCCCCTGTGACCAATGGTGACACTCCCTACTCAAATCAGTGGAGTGACCCACAGACCTGACAGCTTCAAGCTACTGTTTATCAGGCACCAGCTGAGGTGCTGCCAGTGCTCCTGTGCCACCCACTGGGAGTCTTCATGAGCATCTACTTCATGGATCCTGGCAGTGGCAGGAGAGCTGAAGGGGAGGCGGGGCTTGGCAAGGGCCCACAGCTGACCAGGCCTGGAGGGCAGGGCCACTGGCCTCTTTTCTTCTTTTCGTTTTTTTCCTAACCCAACAGCAAGCTTCTGTTTCCCTTTGCCTGGAGACAGTGTCATCATCTGTAGTCCTGCTTTGTCATCTGTCCACACTCTGCTTCTACTGACCCAGGAAGCAGAAACTGAAGGGAAATCGAAGGACTCAGAGTGCAGGACCCCACTGTGGGCTGGCAAGCTCGCTCAAGAAGCCTCTGCCTCCATCTGGACCCATTGCTCAGCCCACCAAGAATGACACACTAAGGGCCTCCCTGGTGGCACAAGGGATTAAGTCTCAGCACTATGAAGCTATCAGCAGCCACGAGTTCGATCCCCAGCCAAGGGGCTGGCTCACATGGTGCAGCAGACCTCTCCTGTCTTGTACCATTGTTCTTCTCAGCCCACTGCTCTCCATCCACCTGTTCTGCTTCCCACTCTGTCTAGAGTGAATCCTCTCATCCCCTGCACCTCTGGCCTACACCCCAGCTCTTGTATGCGTAGATAAAACAAATCTTTAAAAAAGAAGAAGTGCCTCCCTGATGGTGCAGGTGGTTGAGCTCCATACTGTGAAGCTGTCCGCAGCCTCTGCAGTGCAGGTTCGATCCCCGCTGGCCGGCAAGAATCCCGCATGGCACAACAGACCTCTCCTGTCTCTCCTGCTGCTCCCCTCAGCAGTGTATGTCGGTCCGTCTGCCTGTTCTGTTCCCCACTCTGTCTCTGGTGAATCCTCTCACCCTCCCGCGCATCTAGCCTGTACCCCAGTTCTTGCATAAATAAATAAATCTTAAAAAAAGGAGAAGAAGAGGAAGAATGACATGCTAGCAGACCCTAGTCAGACAGTTTCATTTCCAGATGAAAATATATCTTTAGGCAGATGTGACTCTGTAAGCCCCCAGCCCCACCACTAAGTAGTCCCCTCCCCCTCCCTGGCAGGTAGGTGTCTCCACCGTGATGCCCACAGAGCTGCTCTGGGCACCATAAAGCAGTTCTATTTGCCCTTGGCCTTGGGTGTAGCTGTTAGTGGTTCTGCAAGACCCACAAGGCAGAAGGCCAGTTAGAGTGTGATGTTCTGCAAGCGGGGACGGTGTCACCACCCTGGGGCCTCCCAAAGGTTTGAAACATCTGGTTCTGACTCCAAGGGAACCTGGGCCTGAGGCATGTGGGTGACTCTGTGGGGCCTGAGAGAGCAATGCCAAATCTCGAAGTGTGCTCCTCTCCCCTGTCCCTGGGAAGGCATCCTTCTCAAGGAACCAGACCCTGGATGTCGGTGCACGGGGAATCTGTCCTGGCTTAGAGCTGGAAGTCACCTGAGCCTCACAGGACAATGTCCTTGGAGTTGGTGGGGGCACTTAGGTCCCCAGAGGGCACGGGCTCCCTCCTCCGCCCCTGCTGCCTCACCTCACCAAGAAGGGACATGAGCTCCTCCCCACTCGAGGATGCTGCCCGCATCCTGGAACCGGTTGGTGTCCTCGGAGCAAGAAAGGGGATCTCAGAGCTGCACGTCTGCAGCAGGGCAGAGAGGAGCTAGCCAGAGGGGTGAAGACAAATCTCAGTGCAGGTCCAGGTAAAAATCATGCTGGGTGACAGCAAGCAACAGCAAGCCTCCCAGCAAGGGGGGACACTCGAGGGCACCAGCACTGACATCAGCTCCAGCCAGCCTGGCCTGTAGTAGTGACAGGTACTTTGTCGAGTGGCTCCCTGCACACCCCACACCCTCCAGTGCACTTTTCCTGCCAGGTCCGGGGTTGGCGCGTAAGACACAGCCTTGAGGTCGGAGTTGAATGGCAGGAAAGGCCGAAGCCAGGGTGGCCCTCACCTACCCACCCACCCCGGTCATTCAGAGCCAGGCTGGGGCCGACAAAGCACTTGAAAATATCAAGCAAGGAACAATCTCTTTCCAAATGCCTGCCTTTGACCTTGGGCACCCAGCCCCCACCTGGGATGGGTGGATCTTTTTCCCAGCTCCAGCCATTCCATCCCTGGTGCCTTCCCTTATAACACATACACACACACACACACCACAGCCTACACTACATACACAGAACACTTGCATTCACACACAGAACATACACCACACACACTCACCCACAGCACACACCATACACAGCACACATACTGGCACATACATACACAGAGCACACACACGCAGGCATAACCCCACACACACACACACACTCCATGGGGACAACTGAACTTTTCCCTCTGGACACAGAATTGCAGGGCTGCTGACGTGGGGCCAAAGCCCGTCTCCACAGCAGGCCACGGCTCCGGGCTGCACAGGCGGAACTAATACTCATGAACATTTCAAATGGTAGAAGCATAAAGAGAAATTGTTGCCAAAATGGACAGACCCCCAGGGCCCCAGTCTTCATTCATTTGGTTAGTTTATACTTTTATTTAAATTAACTCTCTGATTTGCTGTGCTTTTATGTATTTTTCCTAAAGTAGGTGAAAATAACACAAAATCCTGTTAAAATGAAAACTGGCTGTCTGTGTGGCCCCGCTACACACCCTACCCTGGGGAAATGCTTTCTTGGATTAACCCTACATTGTAGGGATGGAGACTGAGGCCCAGAGACTTGCCCCATCCACAGCGAGGCAGTGGTGGGTCCCAGACCCCAGCTCCTGGCACCCATCGCTCCTCAGGAGGAAAGACCCAGCCCTCCAGGTCACCTGGGGCCTGGGGAGCCTCATTTGCCACAGAACCCAGGTGGAACCCATGTCCCATAACCCTCTTGAGTCTGACACCCCCCACCATGGTCTTCAGGATGCTTCGGGCAAGCTGACCCCTGTGGCTGGGGTGTCCCCACCCTCTGGGGTGACAGGGGAAGATGCCGCACTCATGGAGGTCAGCACTCTGAAACAGATGAGACAGATGTGGGAAAGGCTGTGACCCGCCCTGGTGCACGCCTCAGCCTCCTCTCTAGGAAATGGGTAGAGGTGGTGCAGGTGTGAGAGGACCGAAATGGACTAGAGGAAAAGACGAGAGAGGACAACCGCCACAGGGGAGGCCCACAACACAAAGGCTGCCACCAACTCAGCTGGGGGGCTCCTCACCCTAGGACTCTCCCAGGAAGCAGCCAACAGGTTCCCAGTTTCTGGGCAAAGGTAGGAAGGAGTCTGCCAGGACTTGGGCCGCAACAACCCAAGAGACAGGCCATTTCGGCTCAGTAAGCAGAGACATTCCAGTGACCTGCAGACACACTTAGACATATGCATACCTCACCCCTGCAACATGCACGGGTGCACACACACACCACTCAGACCCACACTCACTTGTACAAATGCAAACGACCCCCACCCGCTCCAACCAAGGCCCACACTCAGGACTAGACTGCATCATCTGCCCCCCTGCGCCGCTGCCCCCCACCCCCCAGTCCCCAGGCTTGGCGGCGTCTCTGTCCTGCAGCCTGGGAGACACATGTGGTTTCAGTTAGCAGCAGCGGAGCGGGCATTTCCGTCCTAGACAGCCAGGCCCTGGCAGGGCCCCGGCCCCACAGGCGCCCCCAACAAGGGCCACCTCAACCCCCACTCTCCCACTGGCCATGTCAGGGACCCTGGAAGCCCTTCTCCTTCTAGGAGCCCCTTCTCCCTCTTCGGAGGTGCCCCCCTCACCTGGAGCCAGAATCGCACCCAATTCGCAGGGCCCAGCTGTGCCCAGGCCTCCGGCCACGGCTGCCCGCCTGCCTCCTCACTCTCGCTGTGTCTGGAGCAGGCTGAGCGGGATGGGAGGGGGGCAGGGTGTCAGGGGGCGGGCGGGAGGGAGGGGAGGGGGCGTGTGGAAATGAAACTTTAATAACAGAGCCCCTTTTGTTTCCAAGCATATGGGATATTTCATACATACTGAAGACATTAGCCGTCTATATTTTTAAGGGCTCAGGCTAAAGGATGAATAAATATAGCCCATATTCTGCTCGGCAAACACACTCGTGCAGTGCTGACTTCTGGAGTATTTCAAAACCCAAAGAAAAAGGCCCAGTGACACTGGACAGTTACAAATAAATGTTTCCAAAACCTCAGGCTTGCCTTGCCCCATCTTCCAGCCACGTGGAGGACGTGGGCCATCTTTTCTCCTACCACCCACCCTCCTCCTTTCCACTGTATACTCAGCGGGGAAAGCAAGTCCCTGGAATCTAGCCTTCACCCCCAAACGTTTCCCCCAGGGCCCTCAACCCCAGCAGGATCCCAGAGGGTCAGAGTTCAGAGTCAGAGCTTGGAAATCTTTACCCTCCTCATTTCAGAGACAGGGGCCAAGACGCAGAAAGGGTCAAGGACTTGCCTGAGGTCACACAGCAAATCAGGATCTTGAGCCAAGGGGCAGTGCCTTCTTCTGGCAACAGGAGGGATCACCCACTTCCCCACCTCAGGGGTTAGGACTAGGAAGACCCCAGAGGAAGGGCCAAGGTGTGGGCTGGGAGAGTGCCCGCCTGCCTTTCCCACTGGAGTGCTGTTCTGGGCGCCCATCCAGGGGAGACGTCAGCAGGGCTGGGAACTGGGCCGGCCCCAGGAAATCCCCTTCAGGCCGGCAGATCCCAACAGGCCTGGAGGCCTCAGGTGTGGGAGCCTCCCTCCCTGACAGCTCGGCTCCTGGTCCCTGGTGCCCCTTATCTGTCCTCTGGGAAGAAAAACTGAGGTGCCCAGAGAGGTTGGACCTTGACCCAAGTCACACAGCAAAATGACAGGAGAACCCTCTGACACTGTGCTTGCTGGTAAGATTTGCTGGTGGATTTCCTCAGCTCCCCACAGCCAGGGTCCCTTCTTCTTGCCTCAGGGTTCCCCGCTGGTGTTGATTCACTCTTGATAGCGGCCTCAGCTCCCCACTGTCCACTCAGTCAGTCCCTTCTTACCAACCATGCATCTATCTGTTTAGCTGTGTAATTAGCACAGGGCTTGCAGCTGAGTGACCACAGTAAATGTGAGCACTTTATGTGGTGATCTTGATTGAGTCTCCACCAGGCACGGCTTTGCCTGGCTTACCCTAAGGCAAGTCCACACCCTCCTGGGGCTCATTCGAGGGAAAGAACCTTCCTCTTTGCAAACTTATGCTCTCCACTTGGGAGAAACTGAGGTTCAAAGAGGTTCCCCGATGCTCCTTTGGGTCCCCTGGTGGTACCTCATGGGGCTGGGCCTCCAAGAAATTGAGATATCTTGATGCCAGAACAGGGCACATCCTGGGGGCTCACCCACGACACTGCTCTGCCCCCAAGACTGCCCAGCACTGAGTTACTATTAATGTCTGTATTTTCAATACAAGCAGGCCAGCAGAGCACCCCCAGGCCCTCGTGGAAAGGGGCGCTGACATGGGAGTGGACACCCGCGCTCTGGCTGTGTCCTCGCAGCTGTGTGTGATCTCTTCTCTAAGTTCACGGTTCTCTTGGTGTGTAAAGTACAGGTAATGATCTCATTGAGTCATGAAGATCTTGTGACATACAGGAGGTGAGGGAGTGTTCACTAAGCATGTGGCGATTTCCCCAGCTGGAATATCATGCCATGGCATTTAATCCTTTGAGTGCCAACAGGCCCTGACTGGCCTCCTTGTCAGTGATGCCATCGGGGTAACCTGCACCAGCCCCCAGACCGGCCTCCTGACGGGGTCCTTGCCCACACACCCAACCTCACAGCTGCTCCCTGTTGCCCCAGGGCAGCTGACGAGACCCTAGGAAACTGGTCCCCACCGAGCCCCCCCAAACCCCCATCCTGACCCTCTACCCATCTCAGCCTGTGGTCCTCAGGCCAGCCTGCCCCCAAGGGGTCCCGTCAGCACCATCGTCACCCCCACTTCTACCACCGACTTGCTCTGAGGTGAGTCCAGTGTTGCTACTAGACTTGCTCCTCTTTGTGGCCACTCAGAGGCCTTTTTCTGAGTTTCACCTGAGTTCTCCGCTGGGTTCTGCATTAGAAAGGCGTTTGGGTCAGTGAGAGCTTACTGTTTTGATGCTAATAAGTCCACAGATAATAACAAATGTCCGCAGGCACATCACAGGTGCCGCTCCAGCCACCTCTGCCTGGCTGGCAGGTCAGTGTGTTCTATCCCCAGGGACAGTGAGGGCCCCTCAAACTTGACTTTGAGAGTGAGATTTGGCCTCAAAGGAGTGAGATTTGGCCTCAAACTTGACTCTGTCACCACAGAGAGCTGAGCACAAACTTGTGCATTGGTGTTGTGATGGCTGCATTGATACTGCGTTTTCCTGGTGAGATTCTCCCAAGGAAGACGGTGTGTGTGTGTGTGTGTGTGTGTGTGTGTGTTTGCAGGTGCACACGTATATAAGGCACTGCTTTCCCAGCCTGCCAACCCTGCCCAGCCAACATGGAGCCCATGATCCTGGCATGACCTAGCTGCTGATAGGATGCTGCTTTGCTTTGCTCCATCACCAATTCAGCCTGGCACACCCCTCCTTAAGCATCATGGTGGTCCCTCAATCCCAGGGGGTCACTATATTGGTGGGAGCTTCAGCCCAGAATGCCTGGGCTCAGTGACCCTCCTGTGTGTGTGGATGGTGTGGGGTAGGGGGTGTGGAGGCTCAGAAACACTGTTCTTGAGCAATGGACTCAGAATAAGAGGTATGAAATGTATACTGGAAGCAACAGGAGACCCCAAATCCCACTGACCCCATTTGCCAACTAAGCAGAAGCCACAGGAAAACAGCAGGGACTTCTTTTCTTGATCTCCCAAGGAGGGCATGCTAAGACATGACACTCAGTCTTCAACCCCTCCACTGTGGCCTCACAAACCAACACCAGGCTCCACCCCTGGTTCCTCTGGGAATCAGATTTCCAGAGAATTCATGAGCGTCATACCCCCAAAGACCATGTGGCTGAACACTGGCTAGGCCAATCAATGTAAAATTCATACTCTGTCTTCCTTCACCCTCCAGCCTCTATGTACTGATTCAGTCTTGAATGAACAGGGAGCTCTGAGACAGAACAGGAGGTGGCAGCCTCTTGGGGGTCCCCTCTTTCCTGCCCAGCAGCAGACTCTCTCTCCCCTGGGGACTCTATGGGCTGGACACTAGACCTACATACTTCATCTCTGATAGAACAACCTTCACCAGGGCCCCCATCGACATATGAGCCATCCCTATCAGATGGCCGGTAATTGAGTTGCTTTGGGAGGTAAATTCCATCCAGATGTGCAGGGCGGGGTGGACTTTCCGAGCAGAGCAGGGGCGGGGCACCAATATATGGGGGCCCCGCAGCCAGCTACCAAGCTCCCTGGAGGCCTGGAATTGAACACTGTCTTCCAAAAAAGACTGGAAATAGACTTTCAGGACATCTGAGCACAGCCCACTTTGTGAGCATTTGGGGAAACTGAGGCCTGGAGAGCCTAGACCCCAGAAGGGACAGGTAGATCCCGGTTCTCCTATCTGGCCATACCTCTTCAACCTGGGAGATTTTAGATGGAAGTAGTCAGGGCAGACCTTTCCCAGAAATTCTCATTGGGCCTTGAACTAGGGGACCAGGAATGGGGTTCGGGAAGCAGGGAATCTGTGGGTGGGAGAGTTCCAATCACCTCTAACTTAAACCTCCAAACAGAGGGAGCTCCATGAGCTGTTGGCAGGGTTGTGCGTGTGAAGTGAGGGTGGGGGGACAGAGGTTGCAATAAACAACCTTCCCTGCAAGGCGCCTGCGCCTGGGCCTCTTCTCCCAGGGGAGGCCCCTCCACACTCCTCTGCTTTGACCTCCTCGGGCCACATACCTTCCTGGCTTCTTTGGGCTGACTTACTGGAAGGCAGGAAGAGGCCAGCCAGCCTTGGGGGGGGTGGGGGGCATGAGAACTTGGAGAGAATGAGAGGAAATGAGGGGGGAGTGGGCTGGGGGGGATTAAGAAGGGGATTTTTTTCCTCCTGCCTCATGTTTTGGCTGCCTTAGTGTGAACATGTCTATGCGCCTTATCGCAAAGTCCAGCATAGTCTACACGAGAAAGAAAATAGTGTCTACGGCGGAGAAAATTGCATCTTGATAAAATGTCCCTTCGGAATGGCATTGTGGGTCTCTTATCAGCAGGCAACTGGGCCCCACATACCTCTTGTCTGCCTGTCCCCAGCCTCTTGGTCCCTTTTTTATTCTCCTCTCCCCTGCCCTCCAGCCTGCCTTGCAGGCCAGAAAGCGGCCTGCAAGGGAACTCTGGGAAATCAGGAGAACCGAGCTCTCTCCTGCTCCGTCCTGATGCTGTGTGACCTGGGCCAAATCCTTTCCCCTCTCTAGGTCTCAATTCCTCCTCAATAAAGGGCAGGGGGTGGGGTGGGGGAAAGGGAGGCTTGGAAGGACCATATGGTCTCTAAAGATCCTTCCAGCACCAACATCTCGTGATAACGACATGTTCATATTTTGTGGTTGAATATGTTGTGAAGATTCCCCGCCTCCCCACAAATGCCAGCACATGCTGAACACACCGATCAGAAGTGTGCAGACCCTCTTCATTCCCTTTAGACCTGGGAAGCTTCTGCCTGGACCCCGGAAACACTACAGGCCCAGAGTTTGGACAGTGGAGGAGGGGGCCCTTCTCAACTCCCACCCAAGAAGTCCTAGAAGAGCATAGGCTTTTGCATTTTTTAGGTAAAATTCCTTTTTTCCTTTAAATACTTCCTACATGGAAATCCATAGAGAAGCCAGGCAAGTGAAGCAATAGCGCCAGCTCCCGCCTATACCTTTCACCCCTATACTCCAGATACCACAGATGAGGGGCAGGATGTGGGAACGCCGGATCTACTACTCCCTGGCTGTGTAGACTTGGAAGACCCTCTACCCTCACTGAGCCTCAGTTCTATCATATGAAAAAAAATTGGAGGGATGGAGCCCACCACATCCTTCTTACTAGCCACCAGGTTGTTAAGAGATAAACTCAGGTGGAAATAGGAAAGTGCCCGAAAGTAAGAACTGCCATCTGTCTGTAAGCTAGGGGAGACTGGGATGAAGACTTGTGTGTCTCGTGGGATCCTGCCCAACTTGGGGATTTAACAGGAGCCCAGGGAGCCTCCCAGTCTGGACTTTCCCCTCTTTCAGGCCCCCAGCCCTTAAAGGAATTAGCAAAGGGGGGAGAGCCCTCTGTGCAGCAGCCAAGCCCTCCCTTGAACTGAGTTTGTGTTTCCTAAAGATCTTCCCTGCGGCAGAAGAGCCCCATCTGCACTCCCCCCACCCCCAGCCCCAGCCAACCTCCCCGAGCACCTTTCGCACCACCCTCAAACCCTGGGTCTCGGCCTGCTCCCAGGAGCCACAGAACATGGTATGGTGCAGGCTAAGTGGGATAGACAGCAGGGCAGAGAAAGGGCCAGGGCCAGCAGACCCCTCTAGATAGGGGAAACCCCCTCCTTCAGTCTGACTTCACCCATCACCTCCTCATTCTGCTTTGTCATTCCAGAACCATGCCCTGCCAGAGCTGGCGGTTCCCTCAAGGCCAGTACTGGCACAAACATGCAGCTCTAGGCTCCATTTCACCGTCCACGTGCTTCCTGTTTTCCCACCGGATGTGGACACTGCCTCAGAATCCTTCTCAGAATCCCAGCCACACAGGCTTTGGCCAGCCAGCATGAGCCATTCAGAATAAGCAGATACATTTCCCTATAAGAATACGTCAGGCCTCTCCCAGGGTGTGTAGAGCAGAGCTTAGGCCCAGAAAGGAGAGTGGATTGGCCTGAAGTCACATGGCACTTGTGGTCTGAGCAGGGAACAGAGCCCAGGGCACTAGGGCTCCAGGGCTCCGGGGCTCCATGGCTCTGCCTGCTGGTACTGCAGAAAGAAGCCTCCCTTTCATCCTTCTGGTTCCAGCCTCTCCTGGGCTCCAGCACTCACCATGTGCCTGAAGATAGTGCACATTTCCCTGTGAGGGAGGAGGCCAGAATCAAGCAGTAGGAGGCACAGCTCAAAGAAATGGGCTGTCATCATGGCTGCTGAGTCTTGGTCCTGGGGTGCAGGAACCCCTTGGTTCAGAGGGCCAGAGAGATTCTGCAGAGACCCACAGGAAGGCAGATTCTGTTCAGTCTGAGGCAGGGTTCTCTCACAGCCCACACTGGTGACCGTGATGGACACACCTTGGGGATTAGTAAGAAGTGCAAGGGAGTTGTAGATTCCCACATGGGGTGGGTAAGGAGTGGGGGAGGTATTTGAGAGGTATTTGAAAGGGCCCTCAGAAGCCCTTTTCTGTCCTGAAAGGGTGTGATTCAGGCAGGCACACACGGCTGCTCGTGTTCACAAGCCATGGGTTACTCAAACACAGCCTTTCCTCCCGCACCAGGGCCGGGCTTCAGCCCTGGAGGCCTCTGTCTCTCCAGCCCTGGGTCCCCAGGTCAGGATGTTGGGCACTAGCCACCCCGCTGGTCCAGCCCAGACGCTGCCGCTTCCTCCTTGGAGCCTTCAGAACTTCTGCATCCAGAATGCTCTCCTACTTCTGATCCCCACACTCACGGGCTCTGTTGATCTAATTCCCCCTTGAATCAGAACAGCCTTTCTCCAGGTTATTTTTGGTGGCATAAAGATGCTGCCTGGAAACATCTAATCTCTTAGCAGTGGGAAAGTTATCCTTTTAAAAATTGTTTTCATTCGTCTAGGAAAAGAGACCAGGTTTACCAAATAAGAATACAGGATATTCTGTTAAATTTGAATTTCAGATAAACAACAGTTTTTTTCAGTGCAAACATTAACTATGCAATCTTTACTAAAATTTACTCATTATTGATCTGAAATTTAAATATAATCAGGCATCTTATAGTTCTAGTCAAGGAGAGGTCTTAGTTCTGTTCTAGCCTGTCTTTAGCACAGTTCTCAGTCTTTCTAATTCCTTTTTTTAAATATTTATGCATACAAGAACTGAGGTACAGGCCAGAGGTGTGGGGGGGCAAGAGTATTCACCAGAGACAGAGTAAGGAGCAGAAGAGGCAGACTGACTGAAAGATACTGCTGAGGGGAGCAGCGGGGAGACAGGAGAGGTCTGCTGCGCCATGTGGGTATCTCCCTGGTCGGGGATTGAACTCGTGCTGCAGTGGCTGCAGACAGCCCCATAGGTTGCCTCTCAACCCCATGTACCACCAGGGAGGCCCTCCTTTTTTTTTTTTTAATCAAAGAGAGAGCAAGTCTCAGACCCCAGCTAAAATTTAACAACATTGCTTTGTATTTATGGCTTTTTTTTCATCTGGTTACTCTAAATGGCAAGTGATACAAATCTCCTATTTATAGTAGCCATATGAAGTACTCAAGTTTTTAAAAGTGAGTCAATTTAAAGAAAAATTGTGACATAGGCAAAATCACAGGATAAACACAAAAACGATAATTCAAAAAATAAATCCAGAGAAGCAGAGTCGACAGGACAGGGGTTACTGAGAAGGTACTTCACCTCTCCCCTGTCCATGAGCAACCAGGGTCCTCAGGGTCCAGTCTTGGACCCACAAGGAAGAGGCGTGATGACTGGAATCCTCCAGCCCCCAGGTAGGCCCAGGAAGCCGGGGGATAGGATGGGGGATAGGTTCCGGCCTGTCCTCCATCGCTGAGGTCCCCTGAGCCCCTTTACACAAAACAGCCTCCCCGCCCGGGCTCAGCTTCAGAGAGGCTGTTTCTGAGGAGGCAGCCACCAGGGACTTCTCAATGTGTTCCCAAACCCAATCCAAGTCTCTGCAGCTTTGCCAGGAAACCACCCCCCCTTTCCCACTCTGGCTGCCTCTGGAGTTGGGGCGGAAAGATTCATCCTCCCAGAGACCCCTGTTCTGTCTCCCAGCCTCAGCCTGCAGGGCGGTCCAGACCTTGTGGTACCCCCACTCCAGGCAGGCCTGCGCCCTCCAGAGTCTCAGGAAAGAGACTTGGATGAGGTGGAGAGTTGGGAGAAAGCAGGGATCCAATTCTCTGGATTGGTAAAAAAAATCTCAGCTTTCTTCAGAAAACTACTGGATGGGGGCGGGGCCTGTAAGCACGGGTCTCTACGCCATCTCTAGAAACCCCTTCCCCGCTCTCTTTCTATCATCATCATCAACAACAAGCGTATGCTTCCTGAGACCCCACCGGCATGTTCATCAGCCTTCTCCTTCCGGCCTCACAAGGGTCCTCTGAGATGGGGATTGTCATTACCTTATTTCAGAGACAAGAAAAATGTTGAGGCTCAGAGGAGTTACTGAAGGGGCAGAGCCCAGGATTGGACCCTGGCAGGGTGGCACACAGCCTTGGCAGCAGGGTGGCACCTCCAGAAGGAGCCAAGTGAGGAAGTAGCAAGAGCCCAGGCTGCGGGTTCCATTTGACCCCAGCAGAAACACCCTCTGCCAGCTTCTCTGGGGATAAGAGGGAGTGCTTGGGGCACTGGGGGAGCCAGGGGCAGTCCCTTCTCCTCTCCAGGTTTCTGGGTCCCATGAGCCCTATCAGAGGGGCCTATGCCAGGCTGCCCTCCCCACCCCCCTAGGAGCCTGGGGTGTCAGCCCAGCGATGCTCAGAAGCACCTCAGGCAGAGAAGGCTGGGAACCATGCCTGCTCGACTCCCCTCTTGATCCTCCACAGAGATTCTTCTTCCCAAGGCGGAGGGACGCTCAGCCTAGACATCAAAGGGCCTGCACGGCTGCGCTTTGATGAGCGCCTTGGAAAGTAATAGGAAACATGAGGATGACACCGTGCCCCAGCCCCAAGCGCGGGCCTTGGAAAAATGGAAAAGAAGAAACTCTTGGCAGCCACTGCTCAGGCTTTGGCTGGACTCACCCCTCACAGCTGCCGGCAGCCTGTCCTCTCCCCACTGGGCTGTTTGCAGCCACCCCCAGGTTGGGGGCCCTGGGCAAGGCCTGGGGGTAGGGGTTCCCCTACAGCAAAGGAAGGTGTCCACTAGGGCCTCTTTCTCCCATATCCCAGATAGGACTGAACTGGCAGCTCACAGGGCTCCAAGTATCCCCACATTTGAAGATCCTGCAGCTCACCTCCTCTTTCCACCCTTGCACAATGCATCAGGAGTGATCACCAAGGAAACCACTCAGCCCCCTGCCCAAAACTCTCCAAGGTGGCAGTCTGTGAGATCTACTAAATGCTGTGTGCACACACCTTCACCCAGCAATGCCCCTTCTAGAAAGTCACCCACGTACCAGCCACGTGCTCAAAGGTCAATGCACAGGATATTCATTTCAAAGTTGTTTGTGGAAGTGAAGGCTCGAGTAAAAGTCACTGTCCTCCATCAGTTGGGGGCTGGGCGCTGAGTTGCAGAGCGTCCGGAGAGCAGACAGGTGAGCTCGTGGTGAGAAGTGCCTGAAGAGCACGCGTCCAGCGCAACGGCGTGTGGGTATGCGTCCATCGTGTCACAAGGAAGGGTGGACACGCTGTATGAATATAACCTGCATTATCTCTTCAAAGACGTAAGAGACCTGGCGGCAGAGGTTACTTTTAGGGAAGCAGCTTAGGGGAGGAGGAAGGGAAATTTATTTTTAACTAAGCATGCAGTTGTAGTATTTGCTTTTCATTTACAGTGAACATGCAGTTAGAATTTTTTTTAGTGTCAAAAAATGCCTTTAAAAAGATGGGTCCCTGTACCCTAAAGGATAAAATCCAAAGGCCTCAGCCCAAGTTTATGGACCCCAGGAGCCCCCGTGACCCAGTGACTGCCTTTCCTGCCTCCTCGCCTCTCCTCTGCCCTCTCTGGCACCCCACCCACACCATCTCCTGACACACACACACACACACACACATGCACACTGGCTCCCGCAGTCTGGTGTCTGGGGTTCCTGAGTACCCTCCTCTCCTCTGGAGCAAAGCCCCTTCCTTGCTGACAAGTAAAACCCCTTTTCTTGGGACTGGAACAGGCAGTTCAAAACCAACGCTGACTCTAGGAAAGCTATCCCCCACAAAACACTCTCCCTCCAGCTTTGGAGGTCGGGGTGGCAGGCATCCAGTAGGTGAGGCCGTTCCAGGCTGGGTATGGAGAGCCAGAAACTCTGGCCCTGAGGGGCCCTTCCATAGCCGGTAGCATGGAAAATCCTGCGTGGAGATACGGCTGGTGGCCAGGCTGGCTCTGAGGCCAGACTGGTTTTCCCCTCCAGACCCCCACCCCAGGACCCTGGTGTCCACCCTGATAGCTGCATTGGCTTGAGAGAGGTGAGCAGAGGGTAAGTCAGGAAAGGCATTTGGGGTTTCTCTGAGTCCCTGAGTGTCCTGCCTGAGACTTGGGTTCTCCCTGTGACCTCTGTCGTCTCCCCAAATAAAAGCCCTGGCATAGGTGTCCAGAGACTTGGCTGTGAGGTCCAGCATGACCTTGAACAAACCTGACCTCTTGGCCTCATGGGCAGGACCCGGCTGCCCTCCCTGCTAGAGTCCACATCGAGCTCAGGGTCAGGCCCACAGCAACAAGGACCTCGGTTAGGCTGGTTTGAGGGGCCAGAGGAGGAAGGGGGATGAGGAACAGAAAGGCAGGGTGCTCAGGATATGGTGAGGGGAGGGTTGTGCCCCATTCCAGTTCCAAAGTGCAGGCATAGGGGAAACTCTGGATCTACAGGAGAAATGGAGAGGGGTTTATGGCCTGGATTTGCTGATCTCCAGCTGCCTGAGTCTGGACAGGCTGGGTCTGTTTCACTGTGTACCCAGGGCTGGGCGAGGCAGGAGGGATTTAATGTGGCGGTGAGCACTCAGCCACAGGCGGCCGGGGCAGGAAGGGAGCCTGCAGGGAGCACAGCCAGGGTATGTCTGGTGGAGCAGAGGGCCTGTGTGCTGAGGGCGGGTCTCCCCTTACCACCTCTGTGACCTCAGGAGGGGACTTCACCTCTTTTGTGCAAAGGAGCTAGTGACGGTGCCTATGATTGGGACAATTAACAATGCCCGGGAGGGGCCTGCACAGTCAATGCTCGATAAATGCGTCATTAAGAATATTATTCTGTTATGAGGAGGAGGAGGATGTCTGAATGTGAACGACTGTGTGCAGTCAGCAAAGGCTTCAGCTGCGTGTGAGCCAGTGTGAAAGGATGGGAACGCAGGAACTGGTGTGAGGTTTGCATGTCAACTTGAGGACGTGAACTTGGGAATGCCACGAGAGGTGTCTTGGTTTGCAGGACTCTGGGGTTCCAGGAGCCCTGGAGAGGTCACCGGCAGGTCCGTTGCCTGCCCTTAGGTGTTTCTCCAAGCATTCACACTTCCCTGTCCCCTGCCCCATGAGTCAGGTCCTGCAAGGTGCTCAGGACTCACTGTTCCCCGCCTGCTCTCCCAGGTCCTTCCGTGGTGCTGAGGCTCAGTGCGCAGTGCTGGGTTAAGTGCTCGAAATGCACATCTCACCATAGTCCTAAATGCTCCAGAA
The DNA here is from genome assembly GCF_964194135.1 of Talpa europaea. Taxonomy (NCBI): domain Eukaryota; kingdom Metazoa; phylum Chordata; class Mammalia; order Eulipotyphla; family Talpidae; genus Talpa; species Talpa europaea. The sequence continues at coordinate 42,875,170 of NC_140080.1, read as the reverse complement.
GTCCCTGCCAGGGGCTGCTGTGCTCCAGAGACTGTATGCAGTGTAAGAGAACTGTGACATCAGCACCCCCAGATTGCAGATGGGCAAAGCATGGACCAGACAGGATTTAGCCAAGTGCCATCAGTTCTAATCCAGGTCTTTCCAGCCCTCAGTGCCCTCTTGAAAACAACGGAGAAGGGGAAGGACATGCTCCTGGGCCTGCGGGCAGACCTGGCCAGTGTCCCTGCCGGCACAGCCAACCCCCTTCCTCCAAAGGTGGGGTCGGGTGTGGTGGACGTGAGAGAGAAAATATGAAAGTCACCCAAAAGCCAACCATCCAGGGCAGCTGACTAGGGAAAGGCACCCAGAGGTCAGTGGGAGCTGTATTTCCACAGGTACGCTGCAGAGTGGAGAGAGGCCAGTCACAAACTGCATGCAGATGGTGAGCTCCCTTTTTGGAAAAATATGCCTAAATATTTGAATGCATAGACCTGGAATATAAAGGACAAAAGAATTCATACCAACGTGTTAACAATGAATCAGTCTTCCTGATAAATCTCAGAGTGATATCTAGTTCTTTTCGGTTGCTTTCCCTTATGCGTACATTTATTCCTGGTCTTTTCTAATTATTATGTGTTTAATAGTAAAACCATGAGGAGGCCGGAGCTGACGCTGTGCCACTCTGCTTGCACCAAGGTGCTTGAAGGGAGCTCATGAGGCCTGGGGCCTGTGCTAGCATCTGTCGGTGGAGCACCACTTCTTGCCGAAAATAATCCCTGGACTCACCCACCCAGGGGCCTCAGCTGGATATCCTGGCCTCAGGGAGGACTCAGGCCCCAGCGGCACTGGCCAGAATGACACAAGAGCCCTGGGCAAGTGAGGCTTCTTCCTCTTCGGGCTTAAAGCCCTCTCCTGGGCGGCTATGTGTCTCTCCCAGCAGGGAGATGGGGTTGTGGGTGAGGGTGGGGTTCAAGGCTCACCATCCCCAGTTCTGGACAGAGTCAGGATCCAGGACACAACCTCTGGCTGCAGACCCAAAGCCACCTGAGCCCAGCTGCCGAGGAGGACACAGAGGCTGGACATCTGGGCAGCTGCCCCTGGCCCACTGCCGGCCTTCCCTGCCCCCTTCCCGCTCCCCAAAGGCCAGGAACATCTGGCTGCTGGCCTCACTCCAGGAGGGGTGAGCACAGAGGGGCCTCCTTCCGCCAGGCCCGACTGCTGTGGTGTAAGGCACATCAATCAAGGCTGTAGGCCTGGCTGGTGCTGTTGAGAAGCCCGCTCCTTCCCCATCCCCTCCCCCCGACATTCCTGGGTAATGGAATCTCCTTTCCTGTCCATTTATTACTAAGCCACAGAGCTCCACAAGCCAGTCTACAGTCTCAAACCCCACCATTTTCCTGGGGAAAGGGGCTGCTCAGGGAGGGCCTGGGAGGCCATCAGACTCTAACCCTCACTAGCATGTCCCACACTGTTCCTCTGCCAGGTTCTGGGTGTGCTTAAGAGGCCAGATCCGAGCTAATCACTGCACACAAGAGAGCTCCATGTCTGTATGTGAGTGAGAACGTTCTCATTATCCTTATGTTAATAGAGGAGGCAACTCAGGCTCAGAAAGGTTCTGTCCGGTGCTCAGTCACCCAGCAAGATAATGGCAGAGTCTGTCTGGTCTCCAAACACAAGCTCAATCCTTGCTCTTCTCTTTTTGTTGAAATTACTGTTCCTTCCCTCATGGCACCCTTTCAAAAATCAGCTCACCACAGATGTGTGGGTTTATTTCTGGCCTCTCTGTTCTGTTTTACTGATCTCTAAGTCTAGCCATGGCTTGATTACCACTGCTCTGCAGCAAGTTTTGAAATTAGGAAGTGTGACCCTTACTTTATTTCTCTTTTCAGGGTTGTTTTGGTTATTCTGGATTCTTCAAATTCCATAGAAATTTTAGAATCATCTTGTCAATATGTATAAAGGAGTCAGCTGGGATTTTGACTGGGATTGCATGGACTCTTCCATCCATGAAGATAGGATTTTTCCATTTCTTTTGATCTTTATTTCAGAACATGAGTTTGTAGCTTTCAGAAATGGATTTTGTGCTTTTGTTGAATTTACTTCTTAATGTATTTTTTCTTAATGTACTATCTTAATGTATTTTATCTTTGAAGCTATTATGAATGGAATTGCTTTCTTTTTTTAAAGATTTATTTTATTTACGCATGTAAGAAATGGGGTACAGGCCAGAAGTGCAGGGGGTAAGAGGACTCACCAGAGACAGAGTGGGGAGCAGAACAGGCAGATCTATTGAAATCCACTGCTGAGGGGAGCAGCAGAGAGATAGGAGAGGTCTGCTGCGCCACGTGGGTCAGCTCCCTGGCCGGGGATCGAACTCAAGCTGCAGTGGCTGGTGATATACCTTGATAGCACGAGACTTAACCACTGCGCCACCAGAGAGGTCCTGGAATTGCTTTCTTAATTTCATTGTTGGATTATTCATTGCAAGTGTATGAAAATACAACTGATTTTGGTATGTTGACCTCACATCCTGCAACCTTGCTGAATTCATTTATTAGTTCTAACATTTTTTTAAGTTTTTTTATTTATTCATACAAGAGTTGGGGTGTAGGCCAGAGGCGCAGGAGGGTGAAAGGATTCACCAAAGACAGAGTGGGGAGCAGAACAGGCAGACAGACCGAAAACACTGCTGAAGGGAGCAGTGGGCCAGGCAGGAGAGGTCTGCCCCATCATGTGGGTATCTCCCTGGCCAGCCGGAAATCAAACCTGCACTGCAGAGTCTGCAGACAACCTCACAGTGCTGCGCTCAACCTGCTGCGCTCAACCTGCTGCGCCACCGGGGAAGCCCAGTTTTAACATTTTTAAGTTGATTCTTGGGAACTAACAACCCTAAACCTATACAACGTCATGTCCCCTGCAAACAGTGATTAGTTTTACTCTTTCCTTTCCAATCTGGCTGCATCTTCTTTCTTCTCTTGCTGATTGTCCTGCCTAGAATCTCCAGGACAAACTGAATAGCAGAGGCGAGGGTAAACATCCTTTCTAAGCTGTTCCTTCCACTTCTCCCTTCTTCTCACGCTTTCTTGTTCTCTCCTTCTACCCCAGAAGATGACAGGAGTAGTAGAAAGTATCAGGAGAGAAGAATATATATCAGGATCCCAACAATTGGGTTGTTGGAAAAGTCATGATGTATTTTTGCTTGAAAAACATAGAAAAAAAAGTCATGATTTTTCTGACAATCTGAGGCCTGAATCAATATAACTGAGGTCCAGATACAAAAAAAAAAGTATAACAATTAGTATTTATTGACTGTGCCAAGGAGTCAGGGTAAAAGATGAATAAGACACCACTGAAGTGTTGGGTCTGGGTCTCATACTGAGATAGAAGCAGCCAAAAATCCACACGTGACTTTATGGTTTGCTTTCCTTTCTGCTGACTGTGAAATAGAGCCATGGATAGTCTATAAACATGTGTTTAAGTTTTGATACATTTTAAGTTTTTTTAATAGCTGTGATAAATTTTATTTTTTGCAATAGCTTTGTGTATATCTTATGGTATTAGATGATAAAATAAGATTATTACCTACAGATATTTTATGTATTTCTGACATCCCTAACTTTTTTTATGTAAAAATCTTTATTTCAAATATTTGTTAAATACCATCATGATTATTCTTCAGATCAAGAACACAGAGCTCCCTAAGTTTCCATAGAAACTTAGGAACTTATGTACAGGACTTTATAGAATGGAGGACAACACTTCTGTTGAAGTCTGCTGACCAGCGAACAGAGTTTTGAGTGGATTCAGCAGAAAAAATGGACTCAGGCAGGGCAGGGAGGGTGATGTCTGAACCAAATCCAGCTACCCTCAGGTCTTGTCTTGGGTGGAGGCTCTGTCTTGGAAAGGTTGGATAGAGCAGAGGTCCCATGTGCCTGTTTGAATGCACCCCTGAGTGAGGTGCCACTAGATTCATGTCACTTAAATCCCTGGCCAGCCAAATGCCTGCAGTGAAAAGTCCCAAATTGAGGATCAAATTCCTCCAGAAATCATTCCTCTCAGCGGCAAGGTGGTAGACACCCCAAAATTCCATTGTTGGGAATCTTGGGAGATTCATTTGCTGAGCCAGCAGCATTCATGCCAACCCCATTCATGCCAGCCCCACTGGCAGCCACAGCAGCGCTTTTGGGCCCCTAACTTTTTTTTTACATTTTTCGGCTATGTGATTTGTCTGCCAGATTTTTGAAATTGAAATTGTCACAAATCTCCAAAATCTGCAATATAGTTATTGGGGGGAAAAAAAATCTGTGTTTAAGTGGACTCACGCAATTCAAACCTGTCTTGTTGAAGGACCAACAAGATATGCAGACACAGACACACACGTGCACACCCATTCAGCTGGCCTCTTTCTCTGGGGAACCCTGCCTAATACAGGAGGCTGAACCTTAGAGAAGGAGGACTGTCAGGGCAAGCTGAACCACTGCTTCAGAAAACCTCAACTTCGCCTTAAGGCCTTCCCACTGATCCAACCAGGGCCATCCGGGTTATCTAGGATGATCTCTCTTACCTAAAGTCAACTGATTGTGGACTGTAATCACATCTACAGAGAACACTCCCCGCAACACCAGGATTAGAGTTTGGCTGAATAACGGGGACTGCTGCCTCATGCGGTTGGTTCATGAAACTGGCCCTCTCAGCAGGGACCACATGTGACGCCAATCCATGACTACATACCAGCTGGTTTGTTTCTTCAACAATCCCAAGAGGAAGATTTGTTGAACTTTTTGTTTCTAGAAGAAAGTGACTTGTCCAAGGTCATGCAGCTGAGAGGGGAGGAGCAGGGCTGGAAGCCAGGTTTTCCCCCATAGGTGCCTCACCAGCCTCGGGCTCTGCAGCACTGCCCATCCTGCTCAGCCCACAGCAGCCCCTGTGGCAGGACATGGAGGCCCTGAGAAGGTCAGTGGCTACCATAGTCACCAGCCAGAAGCAGAGGGCTATTCCACATTGGTTCAGATTCCTCCACTCCCAACAGCTGAGGCTCTCATGGCCTCAGCTGCCCACTTTCTATCCCCAAAGGAAAACGTGCACTTCTGCACCTGAACTCTCTGTGTGACACAGGCACCCCTACTACGGGCCTTGTATCGTACTCTAAAGGGTACAAGGCTTTTCCTGTTTGACATTGGAGGGCCTGGCCACAGAGCAGAGTGGAGTCAGGGCCTCCTGGCTCCGGGAGCTCCTCTTCCAGGGCGGGCCTCACCTCAGGGAGCAGCTGCCATGGGACAAGCCCTGCCAGGATGGAATGCCCTCACAGTGCCCTCTCCCCAGCATCAGGTTGCTCAGCAGAATGCACATTCCTGGGGACACCAGAAAGCCTCCTGAGACACTAGGCCCCTGAAAGGGCCCTGCTCAGCCAAGTCCGCGGTTGGTGCTGGGGGCCTCAGTGCCAGGGTGGCGGCCCTGTGGACAACGTCCTGCTCTGTTCCTGGCCCAGGAGGGAGTGGCTGATTCAGTCAACTTCACACCCCTGTTCACCCCCACTCACTGGCACCTTCAGGCCTCAGAGGAACCCCAAACACCCCAAGCTTAGCGACCTCCCTGTTCCCCACCAGGCCATAACTCAGAGGTCCAGTGTCTGGGTCAAAAAGACTTCAGGGTCTCTAGGGCTGGAGACGAGGGGGCCCTCCAGCAGGGCAGCCGAGCATCCAACCCCAGCCCGACCATGTGGCTCCATCTTGGCCCAGGTCCTCTTACCAAACTTCAGTCTTCATCTGGTGGCTAAGGGGAGGGCTCACCTACGCTGGCATGGCCTCTGCTCGCACAGCGGGAGCAGCAGAGATGGACTCAAACCCAGGTCTGTGAGGCCCAGGGCACGTGAGGTGACCGTTGCATAACCACCCTCAGGAGTCCAACGGCTTGGGGTGCCCCGTGGAGATTTCAGTTCACAGGTGCACACGCAGAACTCACACACCCAGCACTCACATAACACACACCCAATACACACACCACACCAACACACAGACACCACACACATACATGTAACACATACAAATAACACACATACAACAGACACACACACAATACACACAAAACACATCTAACACATACAATCAACACACACACCATATATATATGTAACACACATAGAGCACAACACACACACAACCTATCCAAAATACACCCAACGTATGCAAGCACATATACCCAAAACATCTACGTACCCCCCAAACACACGCACACACTCACACACGACATACAAATCCCTAAAATACACACACATTTCCAGGAGAAGTCAAGCCCTACCAAAGAGGGCCTTGGATGGGGTCCACGGGCCCAGACCTGCTTCCCCTCACCTGAATGGCACCTTTTTGTCTCCCACACCCTCACCCAGGTCTGGAGGGTCCTAGCTTCAGGTCCCTTTGGTGTGTGAGTGCTGGAGGGATCATTCCAGCCCCAGCGCCCCCAGTCCACAGGCACATGGGTCAGCTGGGCCTCCTTTTCCAGTCCCTGCAGGCCCTGGGCCAGGCCTGGCTTCCGCGGTTGCCGCCTTGGCTGGCTGCACCACACATGGTTTCAATCAGCAGCCTGCCTGGATGAATGGTGCCTTGTGAGAGCTTTGTGTGCTCACCTCCACTTGCGGGGCCAGGTGGGGCAGCCTCGGGAAAGGGAGATGGAAGGGTCGGCTGGGGGGTGGGCTGGGGACACCCACAGCACAGCAGGACCGTGGGGGCCTGTGGTCAGACAGAGAAGGGAGGGGCCACGCCCTGCACCCACAGCCTTAAACTGGGCAACTCAGAGTCTCTCCGGCCTTGGCTTGGCCTCTGTGTAAAGGGGAGTAATAGACCCCCTACAAGGGGCAGGGATTTGAAATGATGCTTAGCTGAGTAGTAGAGGTCTGGCTCCTGGAGTCCAGCCCAGCCTGTCAGGGGCCAGGGGCCAGGGGCCCCGGGTTCACAAGCTCAATTTAATGGGAAAAGGAGTGGACCCCAGCAAGGGGGGACGCTACGACTCTGTGGTTTTATCAGCTCCCTCCATGCTTGAGAGGAGCCTCACAGAAGGGCTTTGAAGGGGGCCCGGAGGGGCTGGGCTGCTGCCCCCCTCACATCAGCAAGCACACTCCAGGACAGATAGGTGAGCAACAACTAAGGTCCACTGAACACTGGCTGGGTGCTGTACCATCTTATTAATCCTTCACCTTCTCCTTAAAATGTGTCCATTTTACGTGTAACAGAAGCGTGACTTGGGACTGCAGTGACATGGTGGGTGAGGCAGAGCCGATACCAGGCACACGAGGCTCCAAGCCCAGCCTCTTGTCTCTGCTCCACCCACTGATGGCGGCCTGCCTGGGGGAGGTGAGAGCTCCTCTGAGGGTCTCTAATGGATGGGCTGTTGGGCAGTAGTACTCCTTGGCATCCTGCTTGGCCTCCTCTCCCACCCATAGAGCTCACAGAAGCTTGCTGGAGGCCCACGACCACATTCTCCCCCACCACCCTGCTCCCAGCACTCGGCCCAGCTGGCCCAGAGAAGGGCTTTAGATGTCGGAGAACAGAGGGAGGGAGGGAGGCAAAGACCTGTCAGATGTCTGCACAGAACAGGCCTGGTGGTCTGGTCACCATCACCGGGGAGCAAAGCCTCACACAAGTCTCCAGGAACAAGGGACAGTCTCCACCCTCAACAGCCCATCCGCCCTCACCCCCACTCCCTTCTCCAAGTAAGCCACCCCTGGCCTTGTCTCTCACTACCAGGCCATGTGGGCTTCCCCTGCTTGGACCCAGCCCTGCTGACTAGGCCTCCAGGACTTGGCACAGCACCCCAGGCCCCTTACTGAGCTCCTGGGCTCCAGGACATGCCTGAGAGGCCTGGAGCAAGAGCCCCAGGGCCTCATGGGTTTGTCTCTGGGACTAGCCCACCCCAAATTTAGATTTCTGTGGAGGAACGAGATGCTTCCTCTCCCCTCTTTTGGGGATAGGATGCCACTTTTCAGAATGGTTTCCCCTGTTTCTCTTCCAATTCAGCCATCTGTAGAGGTGAGGGGGCGGCCCTCACATAGGCAGTGGGGTCGTCTGTGGAACAGGTTGTTTTCTGCTCCTGACCTTTCTTAGTTCTACTGAGAGGCCACTTCCGGTGGGTGATTCAACAAGCTGCCCTTCCACAGACTGGGACATCTCTCTCCACCAGAGCCAACTCAGCCAAGGGCTGGGTGCATTGTCTCATGGGGGTCACCCCAGGACGGGGCAAAAGGGACACTTCTGCTTTTGCTCCTGTGTACTTCACTGATGCTAGCAAATCTTTTATACTTGTAATAAATTGTATCTCAATAAAAAGGAAATGACATTTGACTAATAGAATAATACTTAATAACACATAAAGATATTGACAATTTATCACCATCAAAATGAGATTTGCAAACTAGAATGCCCATATCAGTTGTCCCTGAACAATGCAGGGGTTAGGGGCAACAACCCCTTGTGCAGACAAACACTTGCATAATACTTTTGAATCCCCCCGAAGTTAATCACTGATAGCTGCTGTTGACTGGTAGACTTTTCAGTAACATAAATAGTTGATTAACACATATTTTGTATTTACTGTTCGTTAAGTGGAGTGGATCACCGAAAAGGCCTTCACCCTGGTCCTCTTCACATGGAGGAAGAGGAGGTGGAGGAGGGGGGTAGGAGGAGGGGGAGGGGGGAGAGCAGAAGGGGACGGGGAGGGGAGGGGAAGGGAAGCAGGAGAGCAGACCCACGCTGTGCTTTACGGAAATACATCATCATTTCTGCCTGACTTTTGCTTCCTCATTTCTCTAGCAATGTTTCCGTAGGTTCCCAGTCCTTCCACTGCTTGCTTTAGTTTCAGGGCCTGATCACAGGAGGCCCACATTGTAAAAGAAGTCAAGAGCAGTCTTTAAAAAAAAAAAAAAAAGATTGATTGATTTATGCATATAAGAACCGGGGTACAGGCCAGAGATGCGGAGGGCGAGAGGATTCACCAGAGACAGAGCAGGGAGCAGAACAGGCAGATGGACGGAAGGCACTGCTGAGGGGAGCAGAGGGCGAGACAGGAGAGGTCTGCTGGGCCATGTGGGTTTCTCCCTGGCCTGCCGGGAATCGAACTGGCGCTGCAGAGGCTGCGGACAGCTTCACAGCGCCGCGCTCAACTGCCTGCACCACCGGGGAGGCCCTCAAGAGCAGTGTTGACCCATCGAGCCCTCCTGCCAGATTGTCTGCTGGCAGTTGTGTCCTGGCGCTGCTGCTTCTCCATTCTCTCCCTCATGGTCAGGCGCGGGTTCCCCAGCACTTGTCTCCATCACGTCTTCTTCCATGACGTTCCCGGGTGTGGCGTCTCTCCGCATGTAAAGGGGCAAGAACACTTCAAACCCACGTTATTTGAGCCTCAGCTGTATTTTTTTCTACAAAACCACCTTACACAGCACACAGCAAGGAAAGGTCCTCAAGGGTAGGCAGCAGGTATCCCTGAGTGCTGGGATACCGACATTTTCATTTTTTTCCCGCGGGTCTGTGTGGTCTCACTTTTCCACAACGGACATCTATTCCTTTTGTAATTAAAAAAATGTATATTTTCTGAAAAGGAGAGATTTTGCCCACACTAAGTGTCTAAGTCATGGCAGGCTGCATTCAGCCTTTCCCTGCTCCTGCTTTCTCCCCACGCTGCGCCTGTTTCCCACCCGCTTTTAATTTGCACCATCTTGCTGTCCTTCCTGTGTCCTTGTAAAAGGCTGAAATCCTTGTTGGAATGAGGCAAGGCAGAAGCCAGGGCGCAGGTCCAGCCCCCTGCTCCCACCAGTGATCCCCCACCACCTCGCGCCGCCTTCTGCCGTATTGTTCTAATTAGTGGGTACACAAAGCGGACCAAAAGGCGGAACTATAAACACCAGAGGCAAAGACCCATAAACAGCTGAGTAACCTACTCCAGCTGTGCAGACAGCCCAGCCCTCAAGGTGTGGGTTGGATGGGGCTGGAGGGGGGCTGGATAGGGCTGGATGGGCTGGATGGGCTGGATGGGCTGGATGGGGCTAGACGGGGTTGGCGGGGGCTGGATTTGGGTTGGGTTGGCTTCTGCCTCCTCTCTTTGAACCACCAGCTGGCCTGGTATGAGTCAGGCATTAGAATGGGTCAACCCTGGGAGAATTTACATCCGAGTGGGCAGGGGGCATAGGGCAAGGATCCTCAAAGTCACCTGAGCCTCATTGCCTTTGGGAGTCGTGGAGAGAAGGGGCTCACCGAGGAGTGGTGAATGGCACTAGAACACTGGTTGTGGATGCAATGAGGGTTATACATGTAACAAGGTGTGGAGCTGCATTATTGAAATTTATAAAATACTGTAAACCAATGATACGTAGATTCTTTTAAAATGATTCAATTCCCCTTCTAGGTATATAACTAAAAGAATTGAAATCAAATAAACTAGCACCTGCACACACATCCTCATAGCAGCATTATTCACAGTAGCCGAAAGTGGCAATAACACAAAGGACCAGCACTTGACATTTGAATGCCTAAACAAAGTGTGGTACAGCCATTCAGTGGAGTATTACTCAGCTATTTAAAAAATCAAGTATAGATACGTGCTGTAACACAGGTGAACCTTGAAAACAGTGTGTCATGAAAGAAACCAGACACAAAAGGACACACATAATGGGACTCCATTGATGTGAAATGGCCAGAATAAGCAACCCATGGATATAGAAAGTATTTTAGTGTTTTCCAGGGGCTGGGAACGGGAAGAGAGGAAACAACTACTACTGGGTATGAGTTTTCTTTCTGAGGTGATTAAATATTTTGGAATTAGGTAGCAGCGATGGCTGCACAACTTTGTGAATGAACTAAAAACCACTGAATTGTATACTTTGAAGCATGATTTTGTGGTATGTGAATTACATCTAAATATTTTAAAAACAGCTGCCTTTAATACTGTATAAGTATTTTGTATTGTGGTAAAATACATATAAAATGTTCCATTTAACAAATTTTAAATGTACAACTCAGTGGTATTGATTATATTTACAATGTTGTATAACCATCACTACCATCTAACCTTTTTTATTATCCCAAGCAGAAACCCTGAACCCAGTCCCTGGTAATCTCTAAATTTTCTGTCTCTATGCATTTGTCTATTTGGACATTTCATACAAGTAGACTCATAAGATATGTGTCCTTCAGTGTGCCTAGCTTACTTCACTTATTGTGTTTTCAAGGTTAATTCATGTGGTACCACATACCAGAACTTCACCCTTTTCTTGGCTGAATAATATTCCACTATATATATATTAAACAATTTGCTTAACTTTCACCTGTTGATGGACACAAGAGTTATTTCCTGCCTTTGGCTATTGTGACTATTGTTTAACTTTTTGAAGAACTGGTTTACACATCAGCTGCATCATTGTACATCCCTATCAGCAATGTATGAAGATTCCAGTTTCTCCACATCCTTGCCAAAACTTCTTTTCCTTTTTAAAAACATTACAGCCATTCTCGTAGGTGTGCAGTGGTTTTTAACTTTCATTTCTCTAATAGCTAGTAACGTGAAGAAACTTTTTGTGTGTTTGTTGACCATTTGTATATATTCTTTGGAGAAATGTCTATTTAAGTTTTTGCCCATTATGGAATTGAATTGTTGATGCTCTTTGCATATTCTGTGTATTAAGTCCTTACCAGACATATGATTTGCAAGTATTTTCTCCCATTCTGTGGGTTTTTTCACTCTCTTAATTGTTTGTTGATGCACCAGAGTGCTTAATTTTAATTAAAATCAATTTATTTTTTTCCCACTGTCCTTTTTTTTTTTTTGGTGTCATACTTATAGAAAATATTATCAGAGTCCAGCAAAATGGTGGCAGAGTAAACACATCTCCATATATTCAAAAAGAGATTACAATAAAAAAATTCCAAGGGCCTCCCCGGTGGCGCAGCGGTTGAGCGCTGGGTTGCGAAACTGCGCGCGGCCTCTGCGGCGCCGGTTCGATCCCCGGCTGCTCCCCGGCCACCAGAGGAGGGTCCCACATGGCGGGCAGACCTCTCCTGCCGCCCGCTGCTCCCCTCAGCAGTGTACTTCGGTCCTTCTGCCTGCTCTGCTCCCTGCTCTGGCTCTGGTGAATTCTCTCACCCTCCCGCGCTTCTGACTGTACCCAGTGCATGTATAAACAAAACAAACAAACAAACCAGCAAACAAATAAATAAAGCATGCCTCTATAAAAAAAAAAAAAAATTCCAAAAACCCTGAGAGGAAAACAGATAACAGTACACACTCAGAGCACTAGTCTAGTGGAAAAGGGTAGGAATTCTATTTGTAGTGATACTGAAGCAGAAAAACCCATGAGAGGAAGAGGTTGTTGCTGAACAGAGGCCCCTGTGGCTCCTGACATGGGCACAAGCCCAAACTGGGAACTCCTGAGACCCTGCACTACACTGGATAAGTAGGTGTAGAAGTTGGCACCCACGTCAGGGGTGTACTATTAGGGAGGTTAAGGGCCTGGGTGCAGAGTGAGGATTACTGACTAGAGACTGAGACTGTCACTATAGAATAACCAGAGCACATAAGTCTCCTCATAGAAAAGGCTACTACTCGAAGCCCAGGCTGGGATATTCAAAACACCTGCCACCCCCGAACCCAGGGTTAAAACCACAACAACAAAGGAAACTTGAACAAACTAGAGTTTAAGAACCTTTAAAAACAGGGGCAAACATCTAAAGATAAGGTTCCGTGCTAGAAAAAGAAGTGTCAACTCTCAGCTTGTGACCCCATATCAACTGCAATCCATGCCCAACACTACATCCAGTGCTCAAAACTAGTCTATAGTGGAGGTGGACATGAGACTATAAGAGACATGAAGACCAAGGAGTTGGCCTAAAGGAGGGGAGCGCTGTGGATCCTGACCACGCATCTCTGACACTCACAGAACAGGAGGAAGCTTGGATTCCAGAGTTTACTGGAATAATATTCCACTGTATATGTATTAAACAATTTGCTTAACTTTTCACCTGTTGATGGACATCTATTTGGTGTCCTACTGCCTCAGTCCTTTTTCATATCTACTTTCAGTGCTCAGATCACTTCAACAGGGGAAAAGACAAAAGTCTGAAAGTCTATCCCTGTTACAACTCATAAAAAAATAAAAATGAGACTGAAGAACATACCTCAAATGTTAAGCAAAAAAGCCATAAGAGGAGTCCCAATCCAGCAAAGCTTCAGAAAATGACTAAAGAGTAAGTAGCGGTAACAGTTCTAACAATGCTCAAAAAAAAACAATAACTATAAAACAACAACCAAATAAAGATAAAGAACATATGAGGCAACTACAACTAGAAATAACAGAGCTAAGAAACACTACAATGGAATTTAAAAATGCAACTGAGGGCGTCACTAGCAGACAAACAGAAGCAATAAGGAAAATGAGCTCAAGAACCCAATGTTGGAGAACACACAAATAGAATGATGTACACAAAAAAGAAATAAAAAGTGAAAATAGTGTAAGAGCTCTTTGGGATAACTTAAAGAGAAATAACATCCATAACATGGGGGTGCCAAAAAGAGAAGAGAAAAAGAAAGTACAAAATTTATTTAAAGAAATGATTGTTGAAAATCATCTCAATCTGGGAAATGAACCAGACATTGTAATCCAAGAGGGCAAAAGAGTTCCAAACAAAACAATATCAGCCAGACATGCACCAAGACACATTATAACAAAACTGCTAAAAACCAATGACAAGGACAGAATATTAAACATATCAAAAAAAAAAAGGTTAACTTTTAATGGAACACCAATCAGACTGTCAGAGGTTTTTCAGTAAAACACTACAACCACAAAGGGACTGATACTTAAAGTACTTAAAGAAAAAGTCTTCCAGCCCAGAATACTTTATCCAGCAAGACTAATTTTTTTAAAGATTTATTTATTTATTCATACAAGAGCTGGGGTACAGGCCAGAGATGCAGGGGGTGAGAGGATTTACCAGAGACAGAGTGGGGAACAGAACAGGCAGATTAACCGAAGTACACTGATGAGGGGAATAGCGGGCAAGTCAGGAGAGGTCTGCTGCGCCATGTGGGTTGCTCCCTGGCCAGCTGGGGATCGAGCTCATGTTGCAGAGGCTGCAGATTGCTTCATACTGCAGTGCTTAACCCCTTGTGCCACCAGGGAGGCCCATCCAGCATGACTAATTTTAAGGACAGAAGGAAGAGTAAGGAGCTTCACTGAAAAGCTGAAAAGCAAAAACTAAAAGAATGTATCAACACAAAGCCACATGAAAGTAATTCTAAAGAAGTTATTAAAAAGCAATAGAACAAAGAATAGCAAGACAACAGACACATAAAATCACGTAACAAGAGAAAGTAACCATGAGGCCCATCAGAATAAGTCAGACACCAAACCATCCAATAGATCACACACAGAGTCTTTCATATACTAACCTCAGTAGAATCCTTAAGCAAAAATTAATAGCAGTAATGCACAAGACAATGGAAATGTCTTTCCATAACACAATGAGAATTTAAACAAAATGTAACAGGAAATTCTCCAAAAAAATTAAAAAGTCAAGATAAACACAAAAACGAAAACATAACAAAACTTCAAGGAGCACTTATGCCTAAATAGTCACTTTAACCATGAATGGACTGAATTCACCAGTCAAAAGATAGAGAGGCTGCACAGACCTCAAAACAAAGTCCAACCTCTGCTGTTTACAAGAAAATCATGTCACAAATAAAGACAAGCATAAACTTAAAGACTGGAAGACAGTTATACAAGTGGAGGGCAAACAAAAGAAATCAACAACAGTTATAATTATATCTGATAAACTATACTTACAATAAAGAAAAGTAATGAGATAGAGACACACACTATGTATGATTAAAGGTCTAATACAAGAAGAAATAGCAATCACATATTCACCACATGATGGAGTATTGAAATACATAAAACAATAACAAAACTAAGAAGAGATGTTGAAAACAACACAATAATACCAGGGGACTTTCATACCCCTACCACAATGGACAGATCAGCAAGACAAAGAGTAAATAAAAACATAATAGCATTAAATGAGGAGATAAACCAAATAGGCCTAACTGACATCTACAGAACACTCCACCCAAAGGTTGCTGCATACACTTCTTTTTCCCAAGGATTATACACCATGATCAAGTAGAATTTACCCTAGGGAAAAATAAATCATGGCATAAATCAAGTAATGCAATTCATCATATTAACAAAAGTAAAGATAAAAATTATATAATATACATAGATGCAGAGAAAGCATTTGATAATATTCAGCACCCATTTATGATAAAAACTCTAAGCAAGATGGTAACAGAGGGAACCTACCTCAATATAATAAAAGCCATATATGACAAACCAACAGCCAATATTGTATTTTTTTAAAGATTTATTTATTTATTTATTTATACAAGCACTGGGTACAGTCAGAAGCGCGGGAGGGTGAGAGAATTCACCAGAGCCAGAGTGGGGAGCAGAGCAGGCAGAAGGACCGAACTACACTGCTGAGGGGAGCAGCGGGTGGCAGGAGAGGTCTGCGTGCCATGTGGGACCCTCCTCCGGTGGCCAGGGAGCAGCCAGGGATCGAACCAGCACTGCAGAGGCTGCGGGCAGTTTCTCAACCCAGTGCTCAACCACTGAGCCACTGGGGAGGCCCCCAATATTGTATTAAATGGTGAAAAACTGAAAGCTTTCTCCCTAAGATCAGGAACAAAACAAAGATGCCCATTGTTACTACTTCTATTTAACTTAGTATTAGAGGATCTGGCTAGAGCGATCAGATAAAAACAGGAAATAAAGTAAATTCAAGTTTGAAAAGGAGAATGAAACTATCACTTTTCACAGAAGATACAACTTTATATACCGAATATCCTAAAGACTCCATCAAAAAGCTATTAGAAACAATAAATGAATACAACAAAGTGGCAGGTTACAAAATCAACATACAAAAAGCTACAGCTTTATGACATAAAACAAACAGAAACAAAAGAAATTTAAAAAGTAACTCCTTTTATAATTGCTTCAAAAAGATTTAAATACTTCAGAATCAAACTAACGAGGTAAAAGACCTATACAATGAGAACTACACGATGCTACTAATAGAGTGACATGAAGAGATACAAGGATATCCCATGCTCATGGATGGGGAGAATCAATATAATGAAAATGGCTATCCTGCCTAAAATAACCTACATGTAAAATTGTTCAAAGAAATTGACCAAACAATATTGAAATTTATATGGAGCAGTGAAAGGCCTTGAATTGCAAAAGAAACCCATTCATGGGTTCAACCCATAAATGGGTTGAAAAGAAAGAAATGGAGTTACATTACCTGACTTACAACTTTACTATAAAGCACCAGTACCAAACTCAATATGATATTGGCACAAAAATAGATACTTGGGAGCCTCCCCGGTGGTGCAGCGGTTGAGCGCTGGGTTGAGAAGCTGCCCGCAGCCTCTGCAGTGCCGGTTCGATCCCCAGCTGCTCCCCTGCCACTGAAGGAGGGTCCCACATGGCGCGCAGACCTCTCCTGCCACCCGCTGCTCCCCTCAGCAGTGTACTTCAGTCCTTCTGCCTGCTCTGCTCCCCGCTCTGGCTCTGGTGAATTCTCTCACCCTCCCACGCTCTGACTGTACCCAGTGCTTGTATAAATTAATTAATTAATTAATTAATCTTTAAAAAAAAAAAAGTTTAAAAAAAAAAAAGATACATGGATCAGTGGAATAGAATGGAAAGCCCAGAAATAGATCCACACACTTACCAGCACCTAATCTATGATAAAACAGCTATGATCATTAAATGGGGAAAGGATAGTCTCTCTTTAACAAATGGCGTTGGCCATGGTGGTACACATGATGGGGATACCCCACTGTTACCTTTTTTAAAATTCATTAATTCTTTAAAACTCACTTAATTACCTAGACAATGAAGGGCAATACTTTTCACACGTACCTACCATAACATTTTTAATTCTGTTTTTGATACAAATAAATAAATCAGTTGTTAAATGTGAAAAAAATATTTTTAATTAATAGAAAACAAAATTGTGTTAAATTATATAAATATATACCATGCTCCCTCACTCTCTCTCATACTCTCAAACAAATGAATGCATATAAAATTGATGAAATCCAAATTCCTGCTATGAGTGAGACCATCTGGTATTTTTCTTTTTCTTTCTGGCTTATTTCGCTGAGCATGATCCTTTCCGGCTCCATCCATGTTGCTGCAAATTGCATGAGTTTATCTTTTTTGATTGCTGAGTAATATTCCATGGTGTATATGCACCACATCTTCTTGATCCAGTATCTATTTTTGGGCATTTGGATTGTTTCCATAGCTTAGCTATTGTAAATAGTGCTGCTATAAACATAGGGATGCAGGTGCCCTTTTGAATTAATGTTTCCGTGTCCTTTGGGTAAATACTTAGGAGTGGAATTGCTGGATCAGATGGATTTATATCTATAATTGAGGAATCTCTAATTATAATAAAGTGAAAATCAAAATCAATAAGCAACTATAAACCAGAGACACACTATTCGGGGAGGAGGAGGGAGTAGGATCATAACAAGGAGGGGTGGGAATTGTATGAGGACTATAACCAAGATAAAAATGCATAAATTGTACAAAAATGAAAAATGATGTAAAAAATACACAAAATTTTAAAAATAATTTTAAAAATTTTTAAAAATTGATGAAATCCAATAAAAGACATTGGACTGTACTGAGTCAATGTCCTGGTTTTGGCACTGTACTCTGGTTATTTAAGCTATTTATCTTGGAGAAAACTGAGTACTGTTAATTTACTGTTTTATTTTTGCCACTATCTGTCACTCTACATTCATTTAAAAAAAATTAGTGCTGGGAAAATTGGAAAGCCACACATAAAAGAATGAATTTGGATCACTTGTTAGCCCCATAGACAAAAATAAACTTCAAATGGATGAAAGATTTATATATAGGACCTGAAACAATAAAATACATAGAAGAAAGCATTGGTGATATATTCCAGGATGTCAACAATAAAGATATTTTTGGATTTCTCAATTGCCTCAAATTAAAAAGCTTCTATACAGTGCCTCCCTTGGTGGCGCAGCGGTTGAGTGCTGGGCTGCAAAGCTGCCTGCAGCCTCTGCAGGGTCGGTTTGATCCCTGGCCACCAGCGAGGGTCCCACATGGCACGCAGACCTCTCCTGCCGCCCGCTGCTCCCCTCAGCAGTGTATTTCGTCTGTCTGGCTGTTATGTTCCCAGCTCTGGCTCTGGTGAATCTCTTACCCTCCCACGCTTCTGACTGTACCCAGTGCTTGTATAAATAAATAAATAAATCTTTAAAAAAATAAAAATAAAAAGCTTCCATACAGAAAAAAAAAAAGACTCCATACATATAAAATGATTTAAAAAACACCTGATGTGGTGGGAGGAAATATTTATACAAAGTGTAACTAATATCCAAGATATTTCAAAACCTCATAAAATTCAACAATAAAATAACAATTATATTCCAATATTACCTCAGTTAAAATCAATTAAATAATAAAAATTGATTAAATGGTGATTGTTGAAAGCAGATCAAAAAATAATTAAAAATAATTATACAAATGGGCAGCAGACATGAACAATTTATCAAATTGCATATTCAGAAGACCAAAAGTCACATGAAAAACATTCATCATAGCTGCCAACAAGAGAGCTGTGGATTAAAGCCACAGCATGATAACATCTCAGAGATGCCTGTGAGAATGGCACAAAACAAGTGTTGGCAAGGATATAGAGAAAAAGGAACCCTATTACACTATTGATGGGAATGTAAATTGACACAACCATATGGAAAGCAATCTTTATTCACCTTCAAAAACTAAAAATGGATGGGGTGCCCCTGGTAGTGCAAGAGTTAAGTCTAAGCACTATCAAACTATCAGCAGCCACTGCGGCATGAGGCTTGAGTTTGATCCCCAACCAGGGAGATGACCCACATGGCACAGCAGACCTCTCTTGTCTCACCTGCTGCTCCCCTTAGCAGTGTATTTCAGTCGATTCTCTTGTTCTGCTCCCCACTCTGTCTCTGGTGAATCCTCTCACCCCCTACACCTCTGGCCTACACCCCAGCTCTTGTCTGCATAAATAAATTAAATAAATATTTTTCAAAAATGAACCTGAAAATGGAAATGCTAAGCAAACCAGCAATCCCACAGTAATCCACTCTTGGGCATTGATCCGAAAAATATGAAACTATCAACACAAAACCCTATCTACAATGTTCATAACAGTATTAATTGCAATATCTAGGACATAGAAACAACTTAAATGCCAATTGACAATTGGATCAAAATGATGGGGTATATTCACATTGTGTAGTATGATGTAGGTATAAGAAGGAATGAAATGCAGCCATTTTCACCAAAAATGGAGGAAATTTGAGAGAATTATTGTAGTAAAGCAAGTCAGTGTGTTAAGAAAATAAATACTGGGCAATTTGATCATGTAAAATACTTTCAAAAACTAGAGGACATCAATAAATATCATGAAGTTTCTGGGGGTTAAGAGGGAAAGTGAGGGGGCCTCCCCTGGTGGCGCAGCGGTTGAGCCCTGGGCTGCAAAGCTGCCCGCAGCCTCTGTAGTGCCCGTTCAATCCCCGGCTGCCGCCAAGGGTCCCACATGGTGCGCAGACCTCTCCTGTCATGTTCACTGCTCCCCTCAGCAGTGTACTTCATCAGTCTGCCTGTTCTGCTCCCCACTCTGGCTCTGGTGAATCCTCTCACCCTCCCACGCTTCTGACTGTACCCAGTGCTTGTATAAATAAATACATAAATCTTTAAAAAAAAAATAAGAAATGATTTTAAAAAAAAAAAAAGAGGGAAGGTGAGGGAATTATAAGGGATGGTGGTAGAGGAAAAAAATACATATATATAAACTCAAATGTTATAAATATACAAAATAAGAAATCATTACCAAAACATTCAAGTTTATGGAGCGTTGCATCTAAGTTTTCTTCTAGTAGTTCACTTTTAAATTTAGGACTTTAATCCTTTTTAATTTTTGTATGTGATGTGAGGTAGGGGTTCAGTTTTAATCTTCTATGCTGATATACAGGCTTTGCAGCCCATATGTTGAAGGATATATTCTTTCCCCTGTGAAAGGTCTTAGCATTCTTGTCTAAAATTGACAACAGCTATGACAGTTCATATCTGGGCTCTCATTTGTATTCCATGGTCCTTATGTCTCTTTAATACCAGTATTATTGTTTTGATATCTTGACTTCGTAGTAAATTTTGAAATCAAGAATGTGATACTACAACATTTTCCTGGTCCTTTGAAACTGCATGTAAGTATTAGCATATTTTTCCATACCTGAAAAAAGAAAACAATCCTGTTGGGATTTTGATAGGGACTGAATTGAAGTTGTATATCATTTTAAGTAGAATTGTCATTGTAACAATATTAAACTGAAATATTAAACTGAAAACAGTCATAATCAATGACATAGGAATTTTTTCCATTTATTTAGGTCTTCTTTAATTTCTTTGAACAATGTTCTGTAGTTTCAGTGTACAAATCTTTCACCTCTTTGATTAAATATATTCTTAAATATTTTATTCATTTTGATGATATTATAAGATTGTTTTCTAAATTTGATTTTTGGATTATTCATTACTAAAGAATAATAATACAATCAATCTTTGTGTTGATTTTGTACCCTGCAACTTTGCTGTATTTGCTGGATTCTTCTAGCTCTGACTGTGTGTGTGTATGTGTGTGCGTGCACGCACACATGCACATGCACTTTAGGGTATTCGAGACTAAGGTCTTGTCATCTCCAAGTAGAGATAGTTTTACTTCTTTCTTTTCATTTTAGATGCCTTTTATTTCTTTTTTCTTGCCCAATTGCTCTGGCTAGAATTCTAGTACTATGTTGAAGTTCCTTATCTTAAATTGAAGTGGCAAAAGCAGACATCCTTGTGTTATTCCTGATCCTAGGGGAAAGTTTTCAATTTTTCACCATTGAGAATGATGCTAGCTATGTTTTTTATATATGGTTTTATCATGCTGAGTCATTCCTAATTGATTGTTTTTAATCATAAAAGGGTGCAGGATTTTTCCAAATGTTTTTTCTACATCAATTGCAAGATCATGTGTGTGTGTGTGTGTGTGTGTGTTTTTTCCCTTTCATTCTACCAGTGTGGTATAGTGCCTTGATTTTCACATGTTGAACCATCCTGGCATTCTTGGGGAAAATCTCAGTTGACCATGGCATATAATCCTTTAGTATGATGCTGCATTTGGCTTGTTAGTATTTTATTGAGTATTTTTACATCTATATTAATAAGGCATTTGGTTTGTAGTTTTCTTGTACCGTCTTTGTCTAGATACAGCATCAGGATGATGTTGGGCTTACAGAGTAGGTTATTAAATGTTCCTTTCTCTTTGATTTTTTTGGGGAAAGAGCTTGAGAAGGATTGGTGTTTACTTGCCTTTTGGCTGGATTCACCAGCAAAGTCATCTGATCCTAGGCTTTCTTTGCTAGGAGAGTTTTTGTTTTTTTTTTTTTAATTATTGATTCAATCTCCTGACTTGATTTATTCAGATTTTCTATTTCTTCTCAAATCAGCTTTGGTAGTTTGTATATTTCTTGAAATTTGTCCACTTCATCTAAGCTAGCCACTTTGTTGACATGTAGTTATGCATAGTAGGCTGGTGATTGCTTTGCTTTCTGTGAAGCGGGTATTGTCCTCCATGTTGAGGGGTCATTCTTGGTATCCCAGATTACCTGGCCACTTCTATTTCAAGGGCCCCAGGAAGATCAATCAATGTGATGAGTTTCCACTTTGGGTGCACCTCTTGGCCTCTCAGCCTCAGGCCGAGGGTGGCAGTGCCATCCCCATGGTCAGACTTGGGTTTGAGTCTGATGCAACAAACTAGGTCAAATTTTCCTGAGCACCCACGGTACCTAGGACTTTCCAGTCCCCATATCCTTGCTGCTTACAAAGCCCTGACTCCTATCAACTGCTACAATTGCCATTTCACAAATGAGGAGACTGAAGCTAAGACACACGAGTTATTTGCCCAAGGTCACACAGACACATGAGCCTAGGCATTTGGAACCAGGTCTGCCCATCTGTGCATATATTCACAACTCTGCCATAATGCCTCATCCCTTCCCATGAAGAGCACCCCAGAATGGGGCTAAGGTTGGGGAACTCAAGCTTCAGCTTCTCCATCCCTGAAAGGTGTGGCAGAGCAGAGTCTCTCCAGGGACCTCTGGCAGGGGGACCCTTCCTTTGCCACCACGCAAAACAGCAATCAACTCTCCACCCAAGCCCAGAGGCTCCTATGAAAAAGCAAAGGGCAGGATTGCAACAGGACTGCAAGCCAGTAGAGTGTGTCAAATGTAAAATGATTTCTGGAAAGATCCAAAGAACTAGGTAGTGTTGGCTTCCTCTGAAGAAGAGTACCGTGGAACAAGGGTGGGGGTTGGAGAATGACAGGGCACTATATGCCCTGTCGTGTTGTTTTAGGTTCACAGGTATATTTTTAAGTTTCTTTAGAGATTCCCCCAGGACTACCCGTTCCCCAGCCCAGGGAGGCAGTCTCACTGAGGCCCTCTACTCTGCCTTGTGAACTTTACACATCTCAGCTCCCAAAACCTGGGCAACCCCCAGGCTCAGGTCCTGGAATCAGGGCTCCAGGCTGTGCTGTTCCACAGACCACGGGCCCCCAGACTACAGGGTTTTGGCAGTTACTCAACTTCTCTGAGTCTCTGATTCTTCTTTAAGATGGGAATGATGATACCGCCATCAGAGAGTTGTTGCAAAGATGAAGAGATAGTACTTGACAAGCCCATGTCCTGCCTCACACGGATTAAAATGCTTTTTTATTATTCATATTATTTAATTTATTGACACTGTCATTTATATGGTTACTTCACCAGCCCAGTCTTCTATGAGGGCGCTTTGCAGACTCTCAGGGCGAGGCTGAGAGGACAGTGCGCCCTCGTGGACATGTTCTGAACTACACCCGGGACGTCTGTCCCAGAGAAAGAGCCTGCAAGAAAATTCAGTTTCACCTCTTCCCTTTTCTCTGTAAATATTTCAGCGAATATTTCTTGGAAACAGTGAGATACTCTAACATATAAGTCAATAATAAAAATCAGGAAATTTAACATTGAAACACTATTACCGTAGGGTCCATATTTACATTGTGCCTGCTGTCCCGGTGGTGTCTGTCACAGGGAACTGTGAATTATTTCCAGGCCCAGGACCCCTCAAAGGTCACACGCCACATTTTGTCACCAGGTAGCTTTAGCCTCCTTTGCTCCTGAACCATTTCCACACTCCTTTTTCTCTCATGACCCTGACATTTTCAGAGTTCAGGGCAGTTATTTTGCCAAATGTCCCTCAATATGGATGAGTTTGCCATTTCCTCTCGACTCATATTCCGAGTTTTTGTTAGGAATTTCACAGGTGTTAGACTGTGCTCGCATACAATGTTGAATTCTCCCAACACCAATGATGCTCGCTATCTGTGAGCAGCTGGGTGAGCTCTGAGGCCAGAAAGGAGAGGAGACTCACCTCCACTTCACAGCATCTGGGTTGAACAAGTACTCAGATGGCTGGAGCAAAGCAAGACACAACCCACACACACCCAGGGTGTCCTCGGGACCTGACTCAGGGAGCCAGGGCTGGGTGGGGAGGGGTCTTCTGGGCATCATCCCCACAACCATCCAGCTCCCTGATGCCCCTTTCTGCTCTGTCCATTTCTAGTTATTTTTTATTAAAATGTTTTCTCAGGCCTCCCTGATGGCACTGGGGTTAAAGTCTCAGTACTATCAAGCTATCACTGAGGCCTGAGTTTGACCCCCAGCCAGGGAGCTGATCCACATGGCGCAGCAGACCTCTCCTGTCTCACCTGCTGCTCCCCTCAGCAGTGTATTTCAGTAGATCCGCCTGTTCTGTTCCCCACTCTGTCTCTGGTGAATCCTTTCACATCCTGCACCTCTGGCCTACACCCCAGTTCTTGTGTGCCTAAATAAAAATAAATCTTTTTCAAAAATAAATTAAAAAAATGTTTTCATTCCACAAAGGATACATGACATTTGTTTTTGTTTTAAGAACATATTTCACACTAATTCAAAGAAACAGCTGCACTCATATACAGCACAGCATTATTCACAGTATCCAAAACATGGGCACAACCTAGGTCCATCAGCAGATGAGTGGATCAGGAAGTTGGGGTATATACACAATGGAATACTATGAGGCTATTAAAAAAAAAAAAAAAGCAGTAATCCTGCCATTTGTAAGAACATAGATGGACCTAGAGGGAATCCTGCTTAGAGAAGTAAGGTGGAGAAAGACAAACATCATCTGACTTCATTCATATTGTAGTACCTAAAGAAACAAATGAATACAAAAATGTTTTTATCATTGCTGTTCTATTTTTAAAATATATGAAAATACAAAATGAAAGTTTTGTATTCTTTATTTTTTGAAAAATAAACAAAAGCAATAAAATACCCACCCCTATCCCTTCTACTCGTTTCACCCTTTCCCCAATTCCCCACCCTTTTCACTTTCTCAGTTAGGTTATTAATGTCGACTAGTTTATTTTTATTTTGCTTTGTTGGTTCATCTCCCTTGTTCCTTTATATTCTTCACCTATCTGAAATCATCCAACATTTGCCTTTATCTTTCTGGCTAACTTTGTTTCCAGTAATCCCCGTAAGGTTCTTATAATTTCCTGCACACAGCAAAATAGTATAGTATCCTGCTGTGTGGACATTATCACATCTTCTTCTCTAATCTCTTTTAATGGGCACTCAGGTTGCTTCTGTATCTCACTATTGTAAATAAGGCCACAATAAACACTGTGGAACATATAATTTTGGGGGTTGATGGTTTCATGTTCTTGAGATAGATACCCAAATGTGGGTTTGCTATGTTGTGCAGTAGTTCTATTTTTAGTTTTTTGGAAAGATTCAGACCACTTTCCAAAATGGCTGCACCAATTTGCATTCCTACCTAGAATATAATGGGTCCTTTCTCTGCACCTTCTCTGCTTGTTGCTGCAAGTCTTTTTGATGTTAAGCATTCTCATGGGTATGAGATGACATTTCATGGCAGTTTTGATTTTCATTCCCCTTATTAGAAGTGATGATGACCATTTTTTTTGTATGTCTGTTGGTCATCTGTGTATCCTCTTTGGAAAGATAGTCATTCAGAATTTCTGCCCATTTTTTTAATTGGGTTTTTTTTGTTGTTGAAAAGTTGAATGGGGCCTCCCTGGTGGCATAAGGGATTAAGTCTCAGCACTATGAAGTGATCGGCAGCCACTGCAGCATGAGCTCTATCCCCGGCCAGGTTGCTGACCCACATGGTGCAGCAGACTTCTCCTGTCTCGCCTGCTGCTCCCCTCAGCAGTGTATTTCAGTAGATTTGCCTGTTCTGTTCCCCACTTTGTCTCTGGTGAATCCTCTCACTCTTCGCACCTCTAGCCTACACCCCAGTTCTTGTATGCATAAATAAATAAATCTTTTAAGAAAAGTTGGATGAACTCTTTGTACACCTTGGATATTAACCCTTGTCAGTTGTATGATGTGCAAATACCTTTTCCCATTCAGTAGGATTTTTTTTTTAATCTGCTAATATTTTCTTCTGCTGTATAAAAGCTTTTTAAAATAAACTTTTAGAACATAAAATTTTAAGATTAAAAAATGTTTATATAATCCAGTCATTCCACTTTTGGGTATCTATCTGAAGCACATGAAAACATGAACTCAAAAACTATATGCTCCCCAGCATTTACTGTGGCATTATCTACATCAGCTAAGATTTCAAGCAAAACTAAAGCCCTGCCCTGCCTCCCTCTTCTGTTTGGTGGAAAAGCTATAACCAGTTCCAGGAAAAATGTTCTCTTTCCACAAATGGTCACACAGTACAGGTCAGACTTGTAAAAATTTCCCTGGCAGGACCTGGCGGTTGGGCTTACTCTTTTCAAGTGCATGACTGTGTTGCAGCAGGTGGCTTCCGGATGGACATCGGGCTGGGCCCAGAGTACTGCTGTTAGTAAACACGCCCCCACCCCCACCATTGCCACAACACACACAATTCAGGACTTCTTGTAGGGAACTGCCCATATGCAAGAGCCTGGACAGGGCAGCTCCTGGGGTGCCAGACTCCCCCAGGGGATGCCTCACTGCAGGGGTGAGGAGGGTTCAACTTGCCTATTGAGGTTCAGGGCTCCTAGGACTTGTCCAAGAGCCGGGCAGTTTTTCTTGGTGTTTCAAGGAAGCTTAGGGTTACGAAATTGGGTGGGGTTGGGGCGGCATTGAGCTGGTGACATTCCAGACCCTCACCCCACTCCAACCAGAGCACCTCTGCATTTGCCCGGTATTCAGTGAAGTTCCTCTTTAAACATACATTTCCTGGGTTGTAAAATGCACAAACCTCGCTTTAGCCAGAACTCATTTGGCACAAGAATCCTTTCTGGATGATACCTTCTGGACCTGCCCCTTGGACACAGCTTCCAGCCACATTCTTGGGGATGCCACGGGAGCCCTCCACCAGGCTCCCCCCTGACAAACCCAGGTCCCTGCATGTGCTGTGCTATGCTACTGGGGTGGTATCTGGATGTGACCCCAGCTGTGTCCCCAGCACCTGTTTCATCCCCCTTCTCGAGGTTCTGATTGATTGGTTTGGGGGCACCCAGAAAAGTTTACTTTGTAAAGTTTCGCAGGGGGTTGGAAAGAGCAGGTCAGACACCTGTGCTGCCTACAGCAGCCATGGCCTCCACTCCCTGCAAAGCTCCCATTCAGCCCCCAACTATCCTGGGCAGACTAGTGTCACTGATTTTGCCCCAAGTTTTAGTTCTTCAGACAGCAGGGCTCTCAAGAATTAGAACCCGGGCCTCCCCAGTGGCGCAGCGGTTGAGCGCTGGGTTGCGAAGCTGCCCACAGCCTCTGCAGCTCTGGTTCCATCCCTGGCCACTGGAGACCTCTCCTGCCTCCCTCTGCTCCCCTCAGCAGTGTACTTCGCCAGTCTGTCTGTTCTGTTCCCCGCTCTGGCTCTCGTGAATTCTCTCACCCTCCCACGCTTCTGACTGTACCCAGTGCTTGTATGAATAAATAAATTAATCTTAACAAAAAAAAATAATTAGAACCCATGGGAACTGTGGATCAGAACCAGGTGGCCAGAGGGGAGCCTGGCCAGTTCAAGGGGTTGTTAGAAGGCAGACCCTGGGCCACCTCACACCTGCCGGAGACCCCCCAGATGTGTGGCCTGGGAATCTCAGTAAGTTTCCCAGGAGGCGTTGCTGAGCCCAACTCCCTCCACAGCCTGCAAGGAGGAGGGAAACAGGAACAAATGTGAAAATGACTAGTCACTAGACATTTTGTGACAAAACTGGCTGTAGACCGACTCCCCCTCTGTGCAGGACTCAACCCCAAGCTTTCCCTGCCACCCATGGTGCTGAGCCAGCCATCTGAGCCCCATAAGGCTCTCTCAAGGGTGAAGTCCTTGCTATTCAGAAAAGCTTCAGCTTATAAACCATGGACAGGGCCTGTGCCTTAACCAAGACACTGTGTGCATGTGCATGTTGATATGTATGGTGCATACGATGCTTGTGTGTGGTATGCGTGAGTGTGGTGTGTACTATGAGAGTAGGGTTTGTATGTGGTAGTGTGTGTATGGTGTCTGTGTGTTTTATGGGGTGGTGTGGGGAGCAGGGGTGTGGTGCATGTGCATGGGCAGGGGGTGGTCAGACTGATGTGCACACGGATGTCCCCTCTCCATCCTCCCCTGCAGGCTTTGCAAAAAGGTATGAAAGACAGACATGACCAAGGCGTACAAACAGAACCCCACTTTATTAGCAGTTAGTTCAAGATTGTACATTATTGGAGGAAGGTTCCCACTTCTGACACAACCCAAAACGGCTGTTCGAGAGCCCTGATCAGGTGAGCTGGGTAGCACCCTCTCTCCCCCCGTCCCCACCCCCACAAGGGCAGGAAACCTCTGCCTGCTCCCCTAATGTGCCCCCCACCCTCTCCGGTCAGCCCTCTCCTCTCCCCAGGAAATGACATGAATTTCATGCACAAATTACAAAAGGAGCCCTCTTGTGATAACAGAAGCTAGCAATCATAGAAAGCCCTCTCCCCCCTCGTCCTTAAGGTCAGAGAAAGAAAGGAGAGAGGGTGTGATGAAGGTATTGGGAGAAAACACAGCCAGGGTCTCCCCAGGCCCTTGACGCTGACCGTCCTGCAAAGCACATGCCCTCCCTGCTGGGAGCTGAGCAGTCTCCCGCCACCCGAGCTGGCGAGGGCAAGGCCACGGCAATCTGGGCCCGCCTCAGGGCCAGGGGCTGTCTGGCCCTCTGTCTCACTGCCACCAGAGGAGCTTCCTTCCTTCTCTAACTTTGTTTAAAACCCTGCTGCAGCCCCAGCTGCTCCTTCCCTAAACGGGAAATTGAGCCCAGGGGGATACCTGTCCCGCAGATCCAAATGTACCCCATGGTAAGAAACCTCAGGGCTGTGACCGCCAGCCCAGTGCTCTTCTCACATCACAGTGGGGGAGTCAGCTCCCCAAAGAGGCCCTTCCATGGGGAGGCATCCCAGGGGCCTAGCTCTGCTCCCAAAAACACAGCCCCTGGGCCTTCGGAAGGGAAACCGCCCACAGAGCGGCCTGCATTCCACGGCCAGGCATGAGGGGCAGCAGGGTCTTCTAAGCGGTCCCCTCACCCCACAGCCCCGCACAGCTGGGGCAGCCTCAGGCCCACCTCCTCCTCTTGAGCCCCTTCCTCCCAGCTGCGCTGCCTCCTGGCCTCCCCCCTCCCCAAGCTCCTGGGCTCGGGCCCCACCCCTCCCTGGCTTGGCACTTGGTATCCATGACAGTGGAGGAGTCTCAGGCTGCACTGCAGTTGTCGAGTCAGCACAAAAGGTAAAAAACCCACATAGCCTCAATTCCCCGTGACAAAGGGCCGTGTTCTATGACACAGCGAGGACAGACACAACCCGGAGGGCGAGGTCTCCAGCAGGCGGCCCGCTAGCTCCCTCTCACACCACGAGGAAACTGAGCAGACTCCATCTCAGCACAACTGGCAAACAGTTCTTGCGTTCTGGTGTACATTGTTTTTACTCAATATAAATAGTAATGCTGATTTATTTTTTAAAAATCAAAGTGAGCAGAAGAGGAATCTTCAGCATCCAAGGAGATTTTTAAAAAGAGTTACAAAATGCAGCCTGTGCACCTTGACTGGATCCTGATTCCAAAACCAGGCTATGAGTTATTTGGAGGGTGCGAAATCTGAATACAGATGGAATAGTAGATATTAACGACTTGGGTGTGACATTTGGCCACTATGTAGGAGAAAACTCCTTAACTCTCAGGAGACACGGGCTGGCACATTTTAGAATCAAGTCTGATAAGATATATGTACCTGTGTTTGTGTACATATATATAAATATATATATATATATATATAAAAAGTTTTTGGCCAACCGCTTATAGTGCATTGGTGACCTCTGAAGACGCTGCCACACCCACTGACCCCTGGTTTTCTCCTGTGAAGGGCACCTGTGTGCTCAACCACGGAGAGCCCCAAAGGGGGCATCTCTCTTCCTCCCAATACCTGCAGGTCCAAACAGTGGGTGACCAACAGAGACTGGGTAGTGGGAAGGGGTGAAGAAGCCGTTAAGGACACATTAAGGATGTGTGGCAGGTGAAGTCCCAGCCCCCCAGATAGGCCTGGACAAAAGTCCCCAGTATCTTCTGTTTCCCCAGGGTTTAAAACTTGCCTGCTCCTTCCTTGGGCCAGAGGCAGAGAGCTGCCTGCACCAGGCATCCAGCCCAGAGTGCAGAATTCAGAACAAGGAGTGCTGGGCCCTCATGGGTCACACAGCCCGGCACCTCGCTGACAGGTGGGCAGAGGCCTGGTATCTGCACCAGGGGTTGCCCACTCAGGAGTCAGTTTCCATAGTGCAGGCAGGTCTTCACGAGTGTGCAAGGAGGCATGCACCCCCCTCCCAGACACTGGGAGCCCCATTCCTTGTGGGCTGACCTCGCCCGGGGTTCCTAGGCTTCACAGCCCTGCTGGGAGGCGCTACATACAAGACCCCTTCTCCCACAGACGGTGAGACCATAGGAAGCCGATCCCGTTGAGCATCCAACTTTCCTCTCCATCCCAGCGGAGAATGTGGGAAAAGGGAATTGGTTCAGAACTAAGACAGATCCAGGCCCTGCAGTTTGGAAAGGACCTTTGAGGCAGAAGAGCAAGACAGGGATGTAAATGCAGATCTGGAGCTGAGAAGGCTCGAAGGCACCCTGGCTAGCAAGGAGTGGTTTGTCCCCATATCCTGGAATGACCAAGGGTGTGAACGAGGGAGGGGCAGGAACCTGGCACAGGTGGGGTCCCAAAGACGGGCTCAGAGGCAGTGTGGCATTGGAAGAAGAGCACTGGACTCAGACTTGGAAGTCTCAGGTTCAATTCTTGGCCTGCTCCCAACCAGCTCCATGATGGCAGCCCAGGCAGCCACCTCCTCTTTCTGGACCTGTTTCCAAACCTGTCAGAGGACCCTTCCAGCCCCAAGATGCTAGAGCTTCTGAACAAGACAAGGTTCTCCAGACAGGATTCCCTGGGTGTCAGTTCGAACCTGAACTGGCAATGGGAGGGGGCTGGGGAGAGACACCCCAGCCTTACTACTTCACATTGTTAAAAAGAGGGAAGGAGCACACCCCAACCAGAAAATAGCCCCGAGACCCTGCTGTCTACAGGGCAGCCTGGAGCAGTCGTATGGGTCTCGGTAGGCCTCCCAGTGCCCGGGCAGCTCCCAACCTAGCACCATGTGAGGGGAGGGGGACAGGCCAGCTGTGGGCCCGCGGTCCTACCCCAGCCTGGCTGTTTCCTTTGGCCAAAATTGCCCCAGGGTCCCTGGGCTTCATGAAGCCTCATTTCCTGGAGAAAGTAGTCTGCCCTGTGCGCCTCATCGCCTCTGTTCACCGGGGGCAGCCCCAGGACAGCCACGGCACTTGGGAGAGGGACGGAGGTCTCCAGAGGGCCGCTCCACACGGCCTCCAGAGACACACAGAGAGATACCTCCCCGCCTTTCCACCTCCCGCTCCAGAGCTGCCACCATTTGTACAACTGAATTAAAAACAAACCCAACCAAAAAAATATAATATATATATATACACGTTATATATGTAAGTGTATATATGCAGATATACACACTCACACATATATATATATATAAAACACAGTGCGACCCCAGCACCCAGGGTATAAACTCTGGCACCAGAAAAAAAAATATTAAAATACTTTAGCTTCTTAGTATTGGGGAGGTTAGGGGGGGTCTCCAGGAGCCCTTGGCCACAGGTAGCTGGGGCACAGCAGTGGAAGGTGTCTCATCCGCTCTGCCCAGCGCCGTGGGGGCCACGGCCGGGGTCCTGGGGACACGTATGTACATTGGAACGTGTATACCGGCAGGCTCCTGAACCGCCTAAGTCTTTTACCACAGGAAACACCACTCACGTCGTATTCCAAGGTGAAGAAGGGGGCAGGGTGGAGGCCTGGGTCTCTAGGTCCAAATGACATGGCAGTACTCCAGGACGGGGTGGATACTGTAGGAACCAATGACACTTTCCCCAAAAAGGAAGGTGAGGTGTGCAGGTGTGAGCCAGAGTGTGTGTTCAGGTTTGACCTTTTTGGGAGGTGGCCACCCTCTCGGCCAATCTGGTGACTGTCCCTGGGCATCCAGCTGACCCCTCCAAAGGGTCCGACTCGAAATAGTCAGGGAAATGTCCAGTCTCACTCCCTGGTTTGGCAAAAGACCCAGCCGGGCTTCACTCCCTGGTTGTCTGGAGGACAGGGAAAATATGGCAGCTAATACTGAGGGAAACCCTGCCAGGGCAGGGGACAATGGGATGAAGGGGAGCGTGAAGTTGGCAGAGCACAGTGAGGGACAGAAGAGTCTCACGGACGTCCTCCTACCAGGAAGTGACCTTCCACCAACAGGAAGTGGCCGCCCATGAAAGGCTGTGAACGGAACGGACCTCTGGGGATCCCACTAGCCGCAGGCTCAACACTGGATGACTGGAGGCGCTCGTGGCCCTGCCTGGCCTCCTCTCCCGGCCCTGCCCGGGCCTTAGGGAGTATTGCTCATAAGCGCTCGGCCAGCCCAGACCCGGCTCCCCACTCTGCAGGTCTGTCTGGCTCAGCGTGCGACGGGACATCCCTGCCATCACAAGCATTCCTCTGGCTGTGGTAGCCATGGCTACCTGGTGTTCTGGAGGTCCTCCCGCAGCCAGGTGGGCAGCGTCTGGCCCATCTTGTACAGCAGCTTTGAAAGCTCAACATTGTGGTCCCGGTAATAGTCCTTTAGGAAAGTGCGGGACTGTAATGGGAAGAAAAAGTTGACATTGTCATGTGCTGGGTTGGGAGAGACCCTCCTCTTTAAACCCACCATCCTGTTGGCATCAGCCCATACACCTGTTAGTAGTACAACCTCTGTCAAAGTGAGAGCCTCCAAAAGAAAAGTTTCCTACGCAGGAGAAACACCAAATTCTTGTGAGAGGGAGAAAAGAGAATTAATCAAAACCGGAGCCAACAGGGAAAGGAAAGCTTGAGAGTCACTGTGTGTGCCGTCACCCCGTGTTCTCAGCACCTTCTTGCCCACAAGAACCTTCTCTTCATTACATGGGCCCAAATGCACCCCAGAGAACCCTCCTCACTCCAGCTTCAAGTAGCACCCCCCCATGCTAACTCCTCGGCACTGCACACACCTCTCCCTGCTCTAGCACTTGGTGCCTCACAGCTACTCCCCGCTGTAGGGGCCCACCCCCTCCTAGACTAGGAGCCCCCTGAAGGCACAGAGCATCTCTCATCATCTTGAGAGCCCCGGAGTGCTCAGCCCTCAGCAGGAGATAAAT
The DNA here is from genome assembly GCF_964194135.1 of Talpa europaea. Taxonomy (NCBI): domain Eukaryota; kingdom Metazoa; phylum Chordata; class Mammalia; order Eulipotyphla; family Talpidae; genus Talpa; species Talpa europaea. The sequence goes on along the minus strand of NC_140080.1, from coordinate 42,842,268 downwards.
ACCCATCTGATTGCATCAGTTCTGTCCTGCTGTCTCCTGGCCCATCTTCCCACAGGTTCCAGAAACGCCAAGGCCGTTATCACTCTGAGAGGAGGGTGAGGTAGAGCAAGACGCCCCCAGTATAGGGATCCCTGCATCTACCCAGCAACCCTAGGTCAAGTACACGCCACTTACATCCAAGTCCATCTCAGGGTACTTCCGACCCTTGCTTTTGCCCAGACACTTGGTTTTTCCTCCTTCAAGCAGTTGGCACCAAAATCCTTTCTTTGGATCGAACCTGTGGAGGGGGGTAATGTGTGTGGGTGGGAGCTGGGCCTGGACCATCCCTTCCCATCAACTTCCGCAGAGCCCAGGAGACTCCCAAGTGCATCCCTCCACTCTGGTGCCACCTGTATGTGAGGCCTGTGATTTGCCCCAGATTCCACTAACCACGCCCACCCTTCTTCCCAGCAGGGGGCAGCTCTTGTCCCTGAGCCCCCACTTCTCCCACCCACCCCAAGTGGGGGCACTTGTCCCTCCTACTGTGGTGGGAAGCCTCTTCTGAGCATTTACCAATTCAGGGGTGAGCACCATTTTTCTTACCCAAGAACCCAGGGGGTTGGAGTGTGGGCAGGGGGGAGCATGGTGGAGGTCCTTTTGTTTTTTAATAAATTATTTATTTTTCAAAAAACGCAGTACCTGCAGCTGCACTTAAGTATGTCCGTCACCACAGAGTTTCATTTTGGGAAGTAAATTTCACCATGATAGTGCAAGACTGCCTTTAGTTTTCAAAGTCATGCTGGGCCTTTAAAGACATTTGGGGGAAATAAGATCTGAAGCTGACCGGGGGGGGGGGGGGGGGGGGGGGGGAGGTAGGCATTTGGAATGCAGAATTCAGTCCCATATGAGGAGCCGTTAGGAGATTCCTGGGCATGAAGGCATCAGGAAAGATGTGTGTAGCAGCTGAGGAAGACGGGGTTTCTGCATGGGACGCACAGGGCAGGCACAGGTGGAGGTGGTGACCGCGAGGGTGTGGTGGTGGCAGCTATTACTCAGCATCAGCCTTTGCCAGGCACCGAGCCAGAGCTGCAAGGCAATGCTTCATTCAATGCAGTAGCTCTCAAGGTCTAAATTATCCCCAACTTACAGCTGAGAAAAGTGAGGCTTGAAGGAATTAAGATACTTGTCCAAGGTCACAAAGAAAGATCTGGGTCCCACCCCCAGAAGTCTCTGAGGCTATAACCCACACTTTGAACTCATTTCTGTCTAGAGGTGAGAAACAATGACTTCCCTCTTCTATCTTCAGTTTCCAAGACAGTGAGAACATTCCTGTTGTAAGGTTTTCCAAGAAGGTGGCCATTTGAGGTGACTTTATTCCTCCCTCTCTTGAGACCACCCTCACACAGCTGAGTGGGTGACGTGCCTTGAATGGCAGCCTTTCCCCAGCCCTGAGCCCCTACGATACAACCTGGCACTTACCCATCTTGAGAGGGCACTTTTGTGGTTATATATAAAGTCATAATCTAAGAGTAAGAAACTTTTGTTTGTGGGAATTAGGACCACTCATTGCTGGTTTACCTTACTTAGATTAAACACTCAGAAAATATTCAGCTCAGACTGAAAGGAATACCCAGGGGTGGGACTGACCAGAGTGAAACAGACTCATCGCCTCCTTTTCTCTTGAGTTAATACCTTTACATGACTCAAGTCATATTAATATTTGCTTTTCTACTAAACTGCCGTTGGAGACACACATACTTTCTCACATTTGCTGACTCTTAATTAATCTCTGTCTCTTTCATAATCATTCCAACCTTGGGCCTTTGGGGCCAGCTGCATGATCAGGAAAATCCCCATTGAGGGCCTCCACGGTGGCGCAGCGGGTTGAGCGCCACGCTGTGAAGCTGTCCACAGCTGCTGCAGCGCAGGTTCAATTCTCTGCCTGCCAGGGAGATGCCCACATGGCGCAGCAGACCTCTCCTGCCCCGCCTGCTGCTCCCCTCAGCAGTGTATTTTGGTCAGTCTGTCTGTTCTGCTCCCCACTGTCTCTGGTGAATCCTCTCACCCTACTGCACCTCTGGCCTGTACCCCAACTCTTGTATAAAAATAAATAAAATCTTAAAAAAAAAAAAAAAGAAAAAGAAAATCCCCACTGAAAGACCAAGGCAACACTCACGCCAAGGTTTTGTGGTAATCAATGGTGTTAGTCACCCCAAGGAACTTTTGCACTGTGTCCATCACTTTGGCAGGTTCTGTTCGCAGCAGCTTGCCATCCAAGACTAGAATCTGGCAAAAAAGGGAAGGGAGAAGGGGGTCACTCCAGTGGCAAATCAGCCCCAACCTTCTGGGCCAGCAGCCCCATCAGCAGCTGGAACTGGTAACAAAATGGGGACCCTGAAATTCTCTGGCATCTGCTTTCTTCTTCCCCTCTGGATGGTAGGAACCCTCAAGCCTCAGATTATCTCTCTGCCCTGTGGCAGCTGCCTCTGATCAGTGCAGGCTCACTTGGAGTTGAAACCACCAAAACCCTGCCCATCCCTCTATCTCCAGGACATCCCTCTCAGGCTTTCTGCCAAACTTCTGGCCCAAACGTCATTCTCCTTAAATCCTCCAAGATGTTCCCTGCCTAGATGTTCCCTGTGATCTGGCCCTGCCTATCTTTCCAACCAAGCTCTTTCCCTTCCCAGGGTTCTCTGGGTCTCCTTGGAGACAACAGAGCCTGCTGGGATGGTACAAGAACCTAGGAAATTCTCACATATTAACCTAGGGTGAACAAGACTGAAACTTTGGAAGGTCCTGAAGGTCTAACTCACCGATGACAGCATTTCTGGCCCTATGACAGGTGGAAGAAATTTTGGGGCTCTCTCTAAGCACACAAGCCAGGACAGGCAGCTACCTGGTTGGCATGGAAGGCGCTGAGCCAGCGCTCGATGTGGACGGCGTACCAGCCAGGGACCAGGCAGCGGTTCTGCAGGGCACGGAGCTTTGGAGATGCATCAGGCCCCGCTGTGATCACCTCATGGAACGTGTACTTCAGAGCCACTGGGTCATCGTGGGCTCTCTGATGCTGCAGGCAGAGCAGGGAGCAGAGGGTCAACATGTCCCAGGAGGGTTCAGAGGAGGAGACTTTCTGGGAACTTTCTAGGACAGGAAGTGGTCATGGACCCTGGGCAGGAACCAAGAGCCTGTGATTGAGCCCTGGCTCTGTCTCTCATTGCTGTGTGGTCTCAGGGAAGTCACTGGTCCCCCTGACTCCCAGTTTCCCCATTGTTGGGAGATAGGAATTACACAAAATCAGTTTCCAAATGCCAGTCATTTGCTTACAATCTCTGTGGTTGCTGCTACATCCACTAACTACCTGTATGTGCCAATATCAACACAATTCTCGCGACACTGACTCATCTTTCTTACTCAGAACAATTTATTTCAAAATAAAACTTACTATTGCCTCCATAAATGAAAAGCTAAAAATCCACTGTCATATACACAGAAGATAAACATTCGTAAAAAGAGACAACAAAAAATAAAGCATGTTCTCAAACACCGCCAGACACAGACACCTGCCACAGGCCCTATGCCCCAAGCTTATACTCCCTTTGCTGAAAACAGACCGAGCACTGTTAGAAGGGTCTTGAAAGCCATTTACAACAACCTGGGAATTTCTGCTTCACAGAATCAGGTGTTACAAACTAAATGTTTGTCTCGCCTTTCACATTCCTACGTTGAAGCCCTAGATGCCCCTAGTGTGACAGCATTTGAGTGGCACTTGGTAGGTAATAAGGTTTTAGATGAGGTAGAGCCCTCACTATGGGGTCCCTTCCCTTACAGAAGGGACTCCAGAGAAGCCACGCTCTCTGCCTACCACGGACACAGTGAGAGAGGCTCTGAAAGCCAGGGTGAGAGCTCCCACCAGGAACCAAACCAGCAGGCACCTTGACCTTGACCTTGGACATCTAGCCTTCAGAACTATGAGAAATAAATGTCGGTTGTTTAAGCTACTCACTTGGTGATATTTTGTTATGGCAGCCCTAGCAGACCAAGAGAAGGGTTGGGAAAGAACTAGAAAGGTAGGGGGCTTCCCTAGTGGCACAAGGGGTTAAGTCTCAGCATTATCAAGTGATCGCCAGCCACTGCAGCATGAGTTCGATCCCCGGCCAGGAAGGTGACCCACATGGCGCAGCAGACCTCTCCTGTCTCGCCCGCTGCTCCCCTCAGCAGTGCATTTCAGCAGATCCGCCTGTTCTGCTCTCTGCTCTGTCTCTGGTGAATCCTCTCACCCCCACCCCCACCTGTAGCCTACACCCCAATTCTTGTATGTATAAATAAATAAAAACAAATATAAAAAAAACTAGAAAAATAAATACTCCAGGTGTGAAATTACCTAAAATAATTCCATGGGCACTGGCACCTGTAGAATTCCCGAAGTCCAGAGAGCAGAAACCTGCCCACCAGAGGTAACCCTCAGCAGCCTCCACACCCCCACCAAGGCTCACACACAGCTGGGGGTTGGGACCATGTGGTGCGTAACAGCCTCCCACCCCACACACCCCAACCCCCACCAGGACAGGCGACTGTTCTTCCTCCCTTCCAGTGCCTTCCTGGTCCCTCCTGGTGGGAATTACTCTCCCTTCTTCAGAATAGGGTCTAGACATTAAAGACATGGGTTCAAAAAACCTGCACATGAACTTGAAATGGTCACAGGATTTGCTGAGCCTTGGTTTGTTCTTTTTTTGACCCTGTGAGAAGGGTCCCCCTGCCTTCTAAAGAACTGTGTGGACGCCAGTGAGGGGGCAGAGGCGGGGCAGTATCATCAGGAGAGATGGGGGACAAACTCCACCATGACAGCCTCCCCCCATATAGGCAGATAACTGGTCCACGCTCACTGCCAGGAGGTGGGGGCACAAGGGAAGAGAAAAGGCATCTGTAAGTGTTGCTGGCTTTCTTCTCCCAGAGACAAAATCTAGAAGAATGACATTAGTGGTAGACAACAAGCGAGAGGAAGAGGGGCGCTATGGCTTGGGAACGGGAACTAAGATGGTCTGCATGTAGCCTACCTCCCACTGGCCCTGAGGAGGCAGCATGGCGCCCCCAAGAGAAAAGGGACATTGGATGAACAGGATCCATGGATGGCACAGAGCTGCTGTAAGCAGTCAGGCCCCCAGCCATCCCAGGCCAGGGATCCCAAGTCCCACACTGGCGGGTAATCCCAGGAAGACTGGTGGGCAGGGGAAGAATCCCCCAAAAGGCTGGAGCTGAAGCTTTCCTGTAAGATCAATGAAATGGCACTTGAGAGAAGTGAAGGCGGGGCACCAGAATGAAAAGATAGTCTAGTTCTTCCACCATACGGCCCTGACTCTCCTCTCCCGTAGCAGTCAACCTCCTCACCTGAGCAAGGGAGTGACAGGCCCCCCTCTGAATTCCCACCCCACCCAGGGCCCCAGGGAGACGGCCAGTTAGCATGGGCCTGGGTCACTGTGTGCGGAATCTAGGTCTCATCACAGTGGAACCAATCCCTGCCTCTTGTTGATGTGAGAATCAGAGGCAGGACCCCTAGAAGAAGTGAGGAGGCAGGTGAGTATTGGGAGTGCTCGGTGTGGATTCCTGCCTGTCTCCTCACCAGGCTAGGAGCAGTGTGGAGGACTCCATGCTGACCCACAATGGCATTCAGGGCACCCAGCTTAAGGCTGTCCACAGCAGATGCTTAGGAAACACTTAATGAATACGTGAACAGCTGAGTGGCAGGGCCCTATGCCCCCACCCAGGGCCCCAGCCCAACCCCAGCTCACCTGGTACCAGGAATAGGCCCGGTCGGCGGGGTTGATGAGAATGGTCAGGACCTTGGCCTTGGGCAGCAGTGCAGCTGCCCGCCGGGGTGCCATTTCTGAATCAAAGTAGTTGGCGCTTTTCTCAAAGTAGAAATCAGAGGTGGTGTTGGAGGGGATAGGGAAAAACTCCATGTACCTGCAGAAAGCCCAGAGAGGGAGGCTCACAGGTTAGACTCATGAGCACCCAAGGAACACAGCAGGGAGGACAAGGGCCCTGAGGGGGAACTTTAGAAAGCAAGCAGAGCACAGGCTCCCAGCCAAACAGGTCCCACTGATGTGGGCTTCTACACGAGGCACTTAGCATCTCCTTTCTTGGAATTACAAGGAAGACCAGGGGGCCCTGAGAGGTACAGACTTTGGGGGTGATAGGAGTTGAGAGGCAAAGGAGGGGGTTGTCTCTCCAACCTCAGTGGGCTACTCCCAGTTAAACTGAGAGGGCCTAGCTCTGTCTCGAGGGGATGAACTAGGACTGGGATCAGCTCCACTCTGACCTGGGAGGGGAGTGGCCGCAGAAGGGGGACAGCCTTCCACCTCCCAAGCGCAGGACTCCTTTCCTGACTCAGTGTGGCATTTTCTAGGCTCCCATTGTGGCTCAGTAGACCAAGGGGGGGCGTTGCCACCTGGCACAGGTCCCACTGATGTGGGCTTCTACACAAGGCCACTTGGCATCGCCTTTTTTGGAATCCAATCTCTTACAGAGAAGACCAGGGGGCTTGGTGACAAAGACACCAAGCTTGGTGAACTGCCAAGCTTTCCAGATGACAAAGCTTGGTGAACTGCCAAGCTTTCCAGATGACTCACCCATCCCACCCGGAGTGATCACCCACACCAGTCCTTTTCAACCACCTCTGAGTTGACGGCCCCTCAAACCCTGCCCTGAGCACCTACTCATGCACAAGAGAGGTACAACTTTGGAGGTTCTGGGGAACCAAAGGCCACAAGGCCCACCCAAGTTATGGGTATAGGATTCCTACACTGTCCTGGGAGACAGAGTTTCTCCAGGATGCAACCAGACCCCCTATATCAGAATCACCTGGGGATTTGTGAGAATCCTCAACCTCACCTGAGACCTACCACAAAATTAAAATCTTGGAAACTGGGCTGAGGAATTGCTACCCCTCTAAGTTTTCTGGATTTTCTTTATAAAATAACATCTGTATATCCACAATACATAGTTTGCAATACCTAAGCTGAAAGAAATTCCAAAAACAGCACCTTCTTCCTCACATTTATAAGCATTGTCATCTGGTAGCAAAATTTGACTGATTAATCTTGGTGTAAATCTTCACAGTTTTTGCTAGGTATGTTAATTAATATATTTGCTACTGGGGTGCTCCCCCGGCCCTGCAGCAGGTGTTGGTAAGTGTATTATGCTGCACCCTATTACTGCTCTAACAGTCAAAATATGCTGACTTCCAGTAACACATTGGCTACAGTGGGTTTTAAGTAAGAGCCTATGGACATATTAGTGTTATAGATTAGACAGACAGATAGATGGGTTAAAAGACAGACAGGAGAGAAAAAAATACACACAAGAAAAATATGCAAAAACTACAAAAGAATATTCTACCTCGGTAAACCACTGACACAAAAATAAGAAACAAAAGTAACACATATGTAAGGTTAGAAAAGACAAATAGCAGAGAAGGATATAAGCTGAAAAATGGGGGAGTGAAAAATCCCTGTTCTGGCTCCTCATGCCCAGGCACCTCTGTTGGCAGGTCCTGGAAGGAAGCTGCAAGTTCACACACTACCCACCACCCCTGCCCCATCCATGCACAGGACAGGGAGAGGCCTCCCCAGGACCCACAGGAACAACCTGCTCAATGTAAGCCAAGCACAGCGGGAAGGGGTTGCTCCTGGGTCAGAACTTTTGGAGTTAGTCCCTGCTCTGAACTCAGTTCTCAGGGCCAGTGGCAAGTCCCTGTCCTCCTCTGGGACTCCAGATGTTTCTGTGCAGTCCAGACAGGGGCTAGACTCTGACTTCAAGCAGCCTCTGACTCCAGGCAACAATGCAAAGGGGCAAAGGCCTTCCTCATCAAGTGCCCTGTCTGTGATGAGGCTTCCACTCCATGACTCAAAAGTCAACACACTTTATCCCTGTTTACAGGAACTTCAGTTGCATGTTGAGTGAACACCAGCTGCTTCCTGCTGTGACCCACGCAGAACTCCCCCGGGGCGGGTTCTGCAACAGTCTTCCCATCCCGCAGTGGATGAAACTCACCAGTCGATGCCTTTGTGATAGTTGTGGCCATTAAAAAACTGGATTTCCTCAAATGTCTCGGTGCTGGGGTAGTTGCTGCTGAGGTCAGGGTGCATGCCCAGGAACAGGTAGAGGGCTGTGGTGCCTGCAGGACAGAAGGCAGCTGAGCACAAAGATGGAGTCTTTAAGTCCTAGGTTCTGCTCCTAGCTTTCCAGTACTCACTGAGAGACCCTGGGCAAGTCCCTAGCTTCTTTTTTTTTTTTTAAAGATTTATTTATTCATGCATACAAGAACTGAGGCACAGGCCAGAGGTGTGGGGGCTGAGAGGATTCACCAGAGACAGAGTGGGGAACAGAACAGGCAGACTGACTGAAATACACTGCTGAGGGGATGAGCGGGTGAGACAGGAGAGGTCTGCTGTGCCGTCCCTGCCTTCTGAGGCTTAGTTTCCTCATCCATACGATGAAGGAATTATAATAAACCCGGGGTGGCAAATACCCGGTGTTTGTGTGGACACTTCAACTTCTACACTCAGTGCAGACATCACTAATCAATCACAGCACTTTTCATCACTAAACAAGGACGTGGCCTTACAATGCTTCTCAGCACCATACTCCAGCAGCCACATTACCGACCTGTGTCTCCTCAAACTCCTGACTTGTGTCTCTTCACACTTGCTTCCAGCTCAGAGCCTCTGTCCTCTCTGAAACTCAAGTGGAGTTTGGAGAAAAGGGAGCTCCAGACCCTCCTGTCATTTGTTGTGGAATTCTTGAAGGGCTAAGAGATGTAGCTCAAATGCCTCCTCTTCTGAGGTCTTTCCCTCACTCACACCCCTTGCCCTATCTGACAGCTCAGGCCACACCTCTCCCTTAGGAGGCTCCTTTCTTGCATGTGAGCCTGACTTATTTATATGCTACAGTGAATGACAGAAGGCAGCTGAGCACAAAGATGGAGTCTGAAGTCCTAGGTTCTGCTCCTAGCTTTCCAGTACTCACTGAGAGACCCTGGGCAAGTCCCTATCTTCTTCTTCTTCTTTTTAAAGATTTGTTTATTTATGCATACAAGAGTATGCATAGTAGAGCATAGTAGAGTTTGCTAATTACAAGTATAAGCTTTGGGTTCATACAGACTGGGATTCAACACCTGGATCTGCCAGTTATTAGGGGAAGTCCTTACCTGCTCTTAGTTTTTATCTGCAATGGCAGTACCTATTCCTGCCTTATAGGGTGTGAGATTGGCAAATACTTTGCAACCAAGTCACCACTTCTCCCACCCACGCCTCTGGCAGACAAGATTAATTGATCATGGTTCTCCACATGGAACCAGTTTTGCCTGGCACTGCTCAGACCTGCCGAGTAGCTGCTCTGGGCCTCCTGCCCAGATGAGGACACAGGTAGTGCCCCCTGAGGCTATAGTTCAGACAGAATTCTATGCCCACCCTCCACCCCTTCCCACCTATGTACTCCAACTTTACCGCCACTTCCTGGGGGAGGTGGACAATTATTAGGGAGTGGGCCCAGGGTCAGGTGGCCCCAGAATTCTGGGCTGAGACTGTAGGCGATGGAGGCCGGTCACAGTGGAGGGACCTGCCTGTTTTCTGGGGGCCAATGATGAGGAGCTTTGGGAAGCGGTCACATGTCTTCTCCTTAGACCAGATGTCTTTATGGCGCTTGTCCTCACATGGGTCCTAAAACAACAGTAGAAGGAAAGTCAGGGAAGCCAAGATCCAATAAATGAACTCCAGTACACATGGACATGTGGCGCTTAAGCCCTGACAGGCACATAACTACACATGTCCCTGTCACATCCCCGCCTCAGCGGTAAATAGTTTAGGCTTAGGTACTACCGAGTTACTATAGCCAACTTAACAATGGTTCAACTTAGAATTTTTGACTTTATGATGGTGTAAAAATCATATGCATTGAGAAGAAGTAGAACTTCAAATTTTGAATTAAAGCATTGCCTTTAACTTCTAGTATAGTATTCAGTAAATTACATGAAATAGTCAACACTGTATTATAAAGTAGGTTTTGTATTAGATGATGTTACCCAGATATATAAGCAATTTAAGTGTTCAGAGCACATTTAAGGTAGGCGAGGTTAAGCTCTGATGTCCTGTAGGTTAGACATATTAAATGCATTTTCAATTTGCAGTAATTTCAATTTATGATGAGCTTGTCGTGACATAACCCTATCATAAGTCTAGAAAGATCTGACAGTGGAGTCACATGCCGCAAGCAGACCACATTCATACCTACTTCCAATCTTTGACCGCCCCCATGGTCAGACACACCCAAGAATGGGCCCTAACCCTCCCTGTCCATGGCTCAGATTCTGCAAGAGATAGGGGGATGCAGAAGCTGGCCTGGAGTCTAAACAAGGCCCAGCAGCTGCCTTCTCCATGTACCTACACCACATTCACTGACAATTTTCAATGGTGCTTTTTTGGAGACTATGCAGGAACATGCATGTGATGCCCAGGGTGGAGGTGTGTGTGTGTGTGTGTGTGCATAAGAACCGTAATGAGTGTGCCCAAGCTGGTGAGCCAATGTTTACCCCTAAGTCTACCCTCAAGAGCGAGTCCCAGGTGGGAGGGCCACGCCCATGTCTGGAGTACTGGGCAATCCATCCCAGCTTCCAGGCCCCCATGCCCCTACACCCACCTGCCAGAGAGGGTCCTTCTCCTCTGAGAAGATCTGGAAGTACTTCTGAGCCAGCTGCACAGGGGGTAGTGTCTGCAGCCGGAGGTTGGTCCAGGAGTGCAGGAAGCGCACCAGGTGCTTGAAGGTGTACAGGCCCAGGCGGTCGTTGCCATAATTGGACAGGTGCGTCATGAAGATGCTGATCTGCACCAGGGTGGGGGTGGGAGGCAGGGGTTGCTTGGCTTCAGAGTCACCTTCACCCCACTTCCCACCCTTCAGCTTGCAGGGCCCTCAGATGACCAGTCCAAGGTTCACCTGGGTCATCAAAGTCATGGCATGACCCAGGTGGGGCAGGGGCAGCAGAGGCGGGTCTGCCAGCCAGGGCTATCACAGCCCGGAATGGGAAGCTGCCCTGAAACACAGCGATTTGGGTGTTCTCTAGGGTTTTGGCAAAAGGGGCGGGAGGTGGTGCATGGAAGATAAGGAGCACAAAGTGACTGCAAAGCTGAATAACACCATTTGATATCTAGTTAATATCATTAAAGCATGAATGACTATTCTCATTTTATAGACAAAGAAAGAGGCCCAAAAAGCTCAACTAATAGCTTAAAATGTGTGTGAGTATATATATTTATATATAAAGTTTAATATATCATACCTTAAAATACTAATAGTATATTAGTAGATATTGATCTGTAATATTAACATATACCTTCACATATGAATATTCATTATGTGTTCATACATACATATATGTACACACACACAATGATAGCCCATAATACATACAACATATAAAGACTGGAAAAAGAATCCAGACACAAATACTAACGTTACTGTAATGAAGAGCAAGATTATGAAGGGAGAAAGATAGCTCAGATTCTATCCAAATCATGCAACAGAGGAGTGACAAAGCCAGGCCTGGAAGGTGGGCTTCCTACCCCCTGGAAGGCCCCCACCCTGCCTTGGCTGCACATGGGCTGTCCCAGCCCCCCACAGCACCAGTTGGGGCTGGAGTACTCACAGGGTTGAGAAGCACAGTGAGGAAGAGCTCGCCCCCATTGATGATCTTGTCCAGCTCACCAGAGCCCCCTGGGTACTCGTTGTAGAAGATGGTGTGTGTGAAGAGGCCACAAGTCTGCCGTGGGAGGACCTGGAGAGGGAGTGGGAGGACAGAGCAGTGGCATACCCAGGCCTGGATCATGGCAGGGAGACCCTTCCTCAGAGAACGACCAGGGGTCTCCTCTAAGAGATGGCCTCCCTTGGGGCTGCACAGCCCCAGCACCGAGGGTCTTTGGCCTAGACAGGGGCCCATGAGCCCAGAGGCCCACTGCATGTACTCCACTGCTAGTCTTTGTACAAAGGAACAGAGGAAGAGACAGGCAGGGACACCTGGACTGTCTGCCCAGCTAGAGTGCTGGCCCTCTCTAAGCAGCACCCCCAGCCCTGCTCTGCAACGGCTCTCACAGCATCAGCGCCCGGCCCGCCAGCCCTCCTGGGCATGCCCCAATTGAACTGCTTGCTTCCCTGTCTCTTCTCATGAAACTGGGCCCCAGAGAGCAGGGAACGCGCCTTCCCTGTCAGACCCTCATCCTGGAAGTAAAACAAGCACCTCATACTAAAGAGGATGCATGGATGGACGGACAGACTAAGAAGTAAATGCATCAGACCTGGCCTTCCCACGGTTGCCTCCTTCAGGTGATGATAACTCATCCTCCCAGGGGCTCAAGCCAGAACCTTGGAGCCATCCTCAACTCGTTTCTCCCCTTCACCCTACATCCAACTCATGGGCAGACAGATTCTGTTGGCTCTAACTCTTAAGTAAGTGAAGGATCTGATCACGTCCCCACACCACATCTTGCCCTCAGCCACTGTCACCTCTGAACACTGCACCGGCCTCCTAACTGAGCTCGCTGCTTCTTGCCTTGTCCCGAAGAGTCTGCCCCACACAGCAACCAGAATGATGGCAACCCATTAAAAACACGAGTCAGGTCACAACATGTTATTCAAAACCTCCCATCTGAGACTAAAAGCTACAGTCCAATGGCTTTACATGGCCACGCACAACCTGGCCCACCCTCCTTGGCCTTCTTTCCCACAGCCTCCTGTGCACGCGCTCTACTCCAGCCTGATGGTGGTCCACTTAGCTGGTCCTCAAACGCTCCCCGCACCAGCCTACCTCCAGGCCTTTGCACTTGTTTCTCTGCCTTGAATGCTCTTCCTCACAGAGCAGCATGGCTCATCCCCAAGAAGGGCCCCCAACCACCTCGAAGCAACTCCTCTTCCCAGGCACATCTCTCCTCTGCTGGCACTTAGCACCACTGGACCACTACACACTTTGCACAATTAAGAATACACACTGTTGGGCCTCCCCGGTGGTGCAGCGGTTGAGCGCTGGGTTGCGAAGCTACCCGCAGCCTCTGCAGCGCCGGTTCGATCCCCTGCTGCTCCCCGGCCACCGAAGGAGGGTCCCACATGGCGCGCAGACCTCTCCTGCCGCCCGCTGCTCCCCTCAGCAGTGTACTTCGGTCCTTCTGCCTGCTCTGCTCCCCACTCTGGCTCTGGTGAATTCTCTCACCCTCTCGCCCTTCTGACTGTACCCAGTGCTTGTATAAATAAATAAATAAATCTTTAAAAAAAAAAAAAAAAAAAAGAATACACACTGTCTCCTGCCCTGGAATGTCCAATCTGCAAGGGCAGGGATTGTGTTGGTTTTGTGCACCTTTGCATCCCCAGTGCCGAGAAAAGGGACAGACACAGAAGAAGTCCATGAAAACTGTTTAAATGAGCAAACAAATGACTGGCACAGAAACCCCTTTAGAGAATGCTCATTCTATCACCAAAGCTCAGAAGGAGCTCATGAGATGGGCATGTCGCCTGGCAGCCACCTTCCCTGTGACAGAGCTTCAGTTGCCACAGCGGACAGCAGAGACAGCCCTGAAGTCCCTAACCAGCTCACTGATGCCATGCTTCCCAGGGCAACAAGCACACACCCCTCCGGGGCTGCCCGCCAGGGCCCACTCACCATGATGCCATTGTGAATGAAGCCACGGCGGTAGCGGGCCGGCTTCAGGTGAGGGTACTCCTCTGTGCTGGTCACACGGATGCCCCACACCTGCTTCCAGGCCTCATACAGCTGCACATGCACAGGGTACACACCCGAGTGGTGGGGCGCCACTGCGTACCCCATGTCGGTGGGAATGCCATGCTCCTGGGGAGAGGAGGGCCAGGGTAGGATAAGCATGGGATTTCTTCCCCTCTGGGCCTTCTTTCCCCTTTATAGAATGGGAGAGAAATCAAAGACTAGAACCGCAATGCTATGGGTCCATGATCTCCAGTACAGGTGGGACGTTAAGGCCCACGGAGGGAGCCTCGGGATCTCAGTATGGGTGGCTGGGCCAGAACTCTGACTCTGCCCTGTGTGCGTGCCTTCTAGCACCCCCGCTAGAGAAACAAGGAACAGGCTTGTCCTGCCTCTCTGGGCCTCTTCTTATATTTTAATCCTGCCAGGATTCAGAATTATTTCACATATTGTAACATATTACTCAGGGAAAAAAGAACTTGGCTGGTGGGCCCAAGCTGAGGATACAGACCCTGTTCCCGCTCAGCTGAGCACCTGCCCCAGTCTGAAGGTAAGAGGTCGGCCTTCAGAAACAGGCAGGCTTGGATCTAAGTCCTTGGGACCCCTTAGTGGATGTGGCTTCCCTGAGCTCCAGCCTCTTGTCTAAGAGTCAGGCTATCAATACCCGTCCCTGGGGCGCTCTAGGAGACGTGAGCGAGACAGTGGGTTTCAGGACATTCATAAAAAGCTGACAGACCAAACTACAAAGGCAGAGAGGCTAACAGCCCTGTCCCAGCCCGGCCCCTCGCCCGCCCGGGACTGCCTATAGGGAATCTTACTCACGACAGCGAACTTCTTGTTCAGGGCCATCTGCTCAGCCAGCACTGATTGGTTGTGGAAAAGGTGGGGCTGCATGTGGCTCCACATGTGGGGGAACCACCAGAACTCCTTCACATAGGACAGCAGCAGGTCGTCCCCAGCGTCCTCGGCATCGGTACCTGCGCAGGGCACAGGCAGCTCAGCCCGGTTGCTGTGCCACCCTCCCCCCAGCCAGGGCACAGACGGCTCACAGCAGGCACCTGGGCTACAGCACGGAGCATATGGGGTTTAGGGGGCCCTGGGCTGGCCTAGAGTGTGGCCTTGACTCACTGGTCTCCCCACGTTCTCCCCTCTGGGCCCACAGGTGCATGCGTGTCATGTGGGGTTCGGGGGCAAAGATCTCAAGGGTTTCTTCCTGTTTTTCCATTGGGCCCTTTATGTTTTACTTACTGATTTGCAGTTCTTTGTATATACTAGATCTTTAACCCTCTGTCACATACCTATCACCACAAAATATCCCATATGCTAAGGCTGAGAATATCAAAAAATGCAGAGATCACCCAGAAGGGTTCAGATTGGGCCTGGGGACTATTTTGTACATTTGGCCCCAAATTGTAGGCTAATTGGATTTTGCCTAGAATTCAAGAGCGGCTGCCATCCTGGGGCCCGTGCAGTGGGTGGCCAAGGGTGCACGCTGCAGTGAGGTGCCCGAGGGTGGCCAATGAGAGCCAAGACTAGAAAAATCAACCAGGACAGTGGTCACCTCTGAGGTGGGTACAATTATAGGGTGTTTTCACATCCTATAGTATGTATTTCTGTTCTTAAAACTCAATTAGTTTTTAAAGCATAAATGCTACAATAACATTAAAAGGTGGGATGGGGTAGAGATGAGAGGGAGAGGCGAGTGTGGCTTCTGTCCCGATAGATTCGCTGGGGCTGGTGGCTCAGGGAGGCCACAGGGGTCAAGACACCCTTAAAGCAGGCCACTGGCCCCTGGCTGCCCCCTGACACTGTGCTCTAGGGGTCCAGTGGCTGAGGATCCCTTGGAAGTTGCTGGGGGCAGAGTCAGGCCTTACCTGTGTGGAAGAATTTCCCTGAGTAGCCCATGTTGAAAGTGAAGTTGGGGATGTGTGTGCGGAGTTCGTTCTGGGTGTCAAACAGGGCCTAGGAAGGACAACGGAGGAAAAGAGCAGTGTGAGAAAGCCAAGAGATCCCCCTCCTTCCACCAAGCACCCCGGAGGGTGTGGCTGCTGCAAGACCACTGACAAAGTCTGCCGGGGGTCAGGGGGAAGAGAATGCAGGACTGTGCCTGACGTTAGGATGGCAAAGACGGCAGCAGTGGAGCCCTGAGGCCTGCACGGGTCCTTGAGGAGTGAGGAGCTCTAGGTGATGACGTGGGTCCCACACCCATGACGCCAGACTGCTGCCCCCTCCACAGGCCCCAGCAAGGGAAGGCCCAGGCCCTAGCCCAGTTCTGTGGCATGTCCTTCCAAAAAGATTTGTAACTTCTCCAGGCCCCAGTAAAGTGTGGGTGGACACAAAGGTGTGGTTGGGAATCAAAACATTCCTACGCTAAGAAAACTTCAAGCGCCCATTATGTCATGAAAGCACTTTGCAAACTCACACTCCTGGTCCTCTTGCACTTCCACTGGCATCTCACTAAGGCCACGCACGCCTGGGAGACAGGCAGGCACCAGCTGTGCAGCCTTGGTCAGGTTACCACATCTCTCTTAGCCTCAGCTTCCTCTTCTGTGAGACGGGACTCGCAGCAACACCCGACCCACAGAGCTGCCATGAGGATCAGATGAGGCCACACAGAGAAAGGACTGAAAGCAAATAGCTTTGAGTGGGGCACTGGCCAAGCCTCAAATAAATTTGGTTACAATTGCTGCACAGCCCATACAAGCTAGTATGGCGACCTTCGTGCTCGGAGAGGAAGGCTCTGTGTAGCTGGTGCATGGGGTTAAGAGAGAAAAAAAAACATCTCTGCCCTTCCTGATGGTGGGCCATTTACAGCAAGTGGGAGCCTGGATGGTGCTGCGCTTACTGTGCCCGGAGTGCTCGGGAGAGCCGCCTCTCTGTAAGAGACAGAAATGGCACAAACGTCTTCATTATTCTCACTCTAAAAATGGGGGAAATAAAAACCAAAAACAACAACTCTGAGGGTCAAGAGGGACATGGTGAGCCCATGGTCTTTGTTCCAGGTGGAGTCAATGCTGGCCTAGTCTCAAGACTTACTCTGGGCAAAAAGCTAGGTTACCATTGGCGAGGGCAGGTGGGGCCACCTACCCCACATAGAAAACACAAGTCTACTTTGCTGGAGGTTGGTCATAGCATTATGTAAAGCCTCAGAGCTGGAAGGTTCAATGGGAGTCATCTAAAAACTTCCTTTCAATGGGACAGCCGTGGAGGGGCTGATTCTCAGGAGGAAGCAGGATGCATAGAGGGGCCTACCTGGCCCACCAGCTCTAAGCTCTGTGAAACTCCTGCTGCACCAGGAAACCTCCCATCTACCCCATCTTGTCATTTTACCACTGAGGCCCAGAGATAGGAAAGGACTGGCCCAAGTCATCAGTCAGTCAGGGTGAAAGTAAAATCTAAGTGCAGGTCTTGACTCCCCAGACAGTGCTGAGGCTCTCAATGCCAGCTGCCCTGCTCTGCACCTCTGGATGGGTAAGGAAGGGCAGAGCCCACAATTGCCCAAGGCAGAAGGCCGCACCCCACCCGGCCTTGCATCGGGTGGACAGAGAACACAGCATCCAACCCCAAATCACTCAGTGAGAAAGGCATTCCTTCTAGAAGTCTCTTCTTCAATTGTCCACCTCACTTCAAAAAGAAATCTCACTTCTGTGCTAATATGTTGCTGACATTTGCTAACACTGCACAGTTCTCTGTGCAGTGGCCAGGGGCAGGGCCAGGACCAGGGGCAGGGCATCTAGAATATAACCCCCTGTTTTGTTTCACGGGGCCAGATGTGACGGCTTCTCTGCTCACAGCAACGCTGACTTCTCCACTGATGCTAGCGATGCTTCCGTGCAAACAGCTTTGAGTGAAACAGCAAGAAGATGAAAACCATTTTAAAGATTGCTTAATAGTCTTAACTTACAGACTTGTCTTTAACAGCGATAGTTGACATTTGTATAAAATTCTGTGGTCTGCAAAATGCTTTTATACAAAGTTTAGTTTGGTAAACACTTTTTGAGTTAAACACATGCATTCCACTATCAGTTAAAATATGCCTTCAGCCTGACTCAAGCTCTAATTCTTATTTGAAGAGATTTGTGGGAGCTCTGGCACTGACAGAAACATTTTTGGAGAGTTAAAACCATGTCTGGATGAAAAGGCAGATAAATGACCCTCCTCCCATCTCTGTTTCAGTGACTGGGTCTCTTCCTCCCTAGAGTGACACACTCCAGATGCAAAACCCCTCCACATTCACTATGTCGGCAGAATTTTAAATGACACCGACATCTACTAAGACAATGAGTGAAGCCAACTGACTGAGGGAAGGGCCGATAGCCCGGGTGGACACAGACAGCCACGCCAGAAGAGGCTCAGAAGGCTGGACCTGCCGGGCGCTGGGACATACCTTCACGTCCTCCACCTTCATGCGCGTGCCCTCCTTGCCCACAAAGATGTCATCGATGTCCACCAGGATATAGCGATCCAAAGGCAGCGACAGGCGCTTGCCAGTGAGGAAGGCCACGGCGTCAACAAAGACAAGCTTGTGCAGCCAGAAGTTGAGGTTGTTGCCGAACAGCACGCGCTGGATCCCATCATGGAGGCCCAGGTCCTGGACCACCGTGGCATGCAGTGCGGCATGCAGGCCGGCGTCCGCGCCCAGGTGCGGGATGGACTCGGACGAGCGTGTCTTAGCCAACAGCACCGGCTCATAGGTGGAGTGATTCGACTGGAATACCGTCCAGTCCTCGCCTGGCAACACGCCCTTCTCCACCTCACTGGGCCTCATCACGTAGAGCAGAGGGGACTTGGGGTTGATGCTGCAGTCCTTCAGGCCCAGGTTCGAGTGCAGGAACAGGGGGAAGCCCTTGAGCTGCGCGCTCAGCAGGCTGTTCTCGTTGGCCTGCAGTGGGGGGAGTGGGTATCAGATCCAGAACCCCAGTGGCCACAGGCTCCCAGGGGTAATATCACTAATGTTCACTCACATGGAAGCTGCCCATCTCCCTGTCTCTGTGCCAAGCAGTGGAAACCAGCTCCCCCACCAGAGACCATACCAGCCACACAGGACGCGCGCACCAGAGCCAGGCTGTTTGTGACTGTGCGCTGCCCTCGCAGGGGTGCTGCTAATCCTCACGGTGACCAGGTGGAGGGGTGGCTGTCACTGCCATCTCACAGAGGGCACCTTGCCCAGAGACACAACGTCACTGCCCCCAAACCACACACTCCAGCAGCTGAAGCGCATGAAGTCTGCCACTAGGCTGCCTGGTATTGGGCAAGTCACACAAGCTTTCCGTGCCTCAGTTTCCTCTGCTATAAAATGTGGGAAGGGATGAAAACTACCTCCTGGGGGTGGGGGTGGTATAGCAGGGTGAGTGTTAAGGCCAGCAAAGTGCTCAGAACAGAGCCAGCTCATTCTGTCCTCATGCCAGCCTGGAGGGCAGGCTCCTTTGCTATGCCCTTCACAAAGGAAACTGAGGCTTTAGGAGAGTACTGCCCAAAGTCACACAGGGATCAGGAGGACCCCAATTTGCAGTCAGAGGGTCTGAGCCTGGAGTCCATACACTGGGCCTGCCTGGGGTTTCCAAATGGGCTTATGCCACACAGCCCTGTCTTCAGGAGAGTCTTGGGAAAATGCCAGTGGAGAAGAGATCAAAGAGGAGGTATCCATGGGGGCGACAGGAACAAAGACACTCAGCATTCCCACCCCCCCATATGCCCCCAGCACCCTAAGGCCAGTCGCTTCCCCGCCCCAAGAATCTAGCTCTCCATGCCTCTCTTTTCCTTCCAGGGTCTGCTGCCCATTCCTCGGGGATCTGCCGACAGCACCCACAGTCCCCTTCCCTAGGCTCACACCCCTGCTCCTTCACACCACCCTTCACTCCCCGAGTCGCCTGCCTCTAGATGTGGTACAATTTGTTCTTGTCCCTGTGCCAGTTCCATTCTGTCTTGGCCTGGCAAACTCCTGCTCATCCTTTAAAACCCAATGCATCACACCCTCTTCTCTGCACTGACCACCCTGGGACCACAGCCTCAGTTGCAGCACTTCTCACCCTGAATGCTGTGCTGCCCGCTCAGGTGCTCTCTCCCATCAGTCTGCACCCTCTGAGGGCAGAGGCTATGTTATCGCCACCTTTGGATCCCTGCTACCCAATCCAGGCTTTACACCCAGTGGGATCAAACACATGTTTGATAAGTGGATTTTTAAAAATGATGAAAGGACAGCTCCCAGCACCTGGTACATGAGAGCCGTTTAATAGAGGTTTCATTTGTTCACCCACAGCTGTTTTCCACACCAGGCACTATGCAAAGTGTCAGGGACACAAGTGAGAAAACACAGACTTGGTTCCCACCCTCATGAACCTTAGAGTCCAGCAAGGACGAGAGACTTCAATCAAAACCATAAAAATAAACATAAAACCTCAGTGTGGCTCTGCACAGCGGACAGTCACAGTTCTAGAAGAATAGATAACTGGGTATAACCAGCTGGCTCACGAAAGGCTTTCCAGGAAAGGGGCTTTTGAATTAAGATTTAGAGAATGAATAAACATCAAGTAGGAGGGAGGTAAAGGGCCAAGTTCAAAGGATACCAGTGCAAAGGCCCAGTGCAGAGTGGTCCGGAGGAAGAGGAGGAGATGAGGCAGAGAGGTCAGCTGTGGCCAGAGCTGCAGGTCACTGGAGGCATGAAGTGGCTGGAAGCAGCCAACAAAGACCCATCAAAGGGTTTTGAAGAGAGAGTGACAGGTTTGAATGTGCATTTTAAAAAGCTCCATCTGGCTTCTGAGTGGGGAGTAGGTGGGTGGGGCAGAGCAAGGATAGAGAAAGGTCACCCAAGGGGAGAGGGAAGCACGTCGCAGCAGGGACCTGGAGAGATGGCCAGGGGAGGGCTGAGTTGTCCCCAAGCAGAGCTGCCTCTGCTCAGAGCGGGGTTATTACTCATCTCCTCCACACACGAGCATTTCTTTCCAGTTTCCATTAAGGCACTACACGGCCCTGCCTTGAGAACTGTGATAAGAAGCCTGCTTTCCTCATTCTTCACTCACTAGGCGCACCTGCCGGCTGCCCCCTCTGTCCTGAGCCCACCTCGGGTATTGAGGGTCAAAGCAGAGCCTGTTCTGAGAGGCCACATCCCCCAGTCCCAGGCTCCCCACCGAGTCAGACCAGCTCTGGCCCCAGATGGGAATGGTTTGGGCTGGGTGAGAGCTAGGTGGTGGGGGTGACAACCTTTCAGGCCAGGTCTATCATCTGCTGTGTCCTGGGAGACCACACTGGACCACATGCCAAAGGGGGGAGGAAGGGAGGTGAGGACAGGGAGAGTGGATCCCATTTCAAAGCCCCGACCTGGAGTTGACTGCCAGAAACTCACAGCCCAGCCAGCTGCCCCAGCTGGAAGATGTCAAAAAAGGGAGAAAGCCAAGTGGCTGATCGTCCATCCCAGTTGGCAATGAAAGGAACCAGCTGGGGACAGGAAGGGAGTATAAGCCTCACGTGACTGAGACTGACCCCCATCTCAGTCTCGCCCCATGGGAGGGAATCCCTCCTGTCCTCAGCATGAAGGATCTACTCAGTAGACACCAAGCTTTCCAATGGGCTCATGCAGTCCAAGGAAAGAAACCTTGATCCAGAAATCAGAAGGCCTAGACTAGTCTAAGATGATGACCAGCTGGATGACCCTGGAACACTACATCTGTTCTCGGGGTCTCAGTTCCGCGTCTAGTCATTTTGCTCACCTGGGATTAGGTTAGCAAGCATGAGCATGTCGGCTCTGATTTACAGCTGTCACTCTACACACCCATTCAAAACTTCTGAGCCTCCACACCTTGGTTGATAATAAAGTGCTTGCTTTCCACGGAGAATTACACACAGTCAGGCCTGCAGAGCAATAAGCTCGGGGTCAGCACATTGGAAAGGCATAGGAAAAGAATCTGGGGAGCCCTTACTGCCCTCTGCCAGGATGTGCTTAGTCCCAGGGTCCCTAGAGTTGTAAGTTCAAACAGGGTGATGAAGACCTGAAGTACCTCACGGGTACATGCTGGTCTGAATCACAGACAGACAGAGTGCTACCACCTGCGGTGTTTGCTAGACATGGAAATGACAGAACGTGGCAGCCGCCATTTATTGGGTGGCTGGTACCAGGCCTGCACTACTGCTTCCCACAGTGTTTTGTTTGAGTTTTAACATGGACCGGCAAGGCAGGCACTGTGATTTACCCCCTTTACAAATGGGTCCCTCTGCTTAAAAGTGCCCCCAAAATCTGGGTTTTCCAGACCCTGCACCCACACTGACCTAGGAGCCCAGCATCAGTGGGACTGGAAAGGGAGTCTCCAGATCCCGGGAGTGCACATGCCCTCCAGCTCTGGCAAGCCCAGGGCAGAAAGGCTGCAAAGAAAGTTGCAGCCTGACCACCAGAGGGCGCCCGTTTGAGCAGAAAGTCCCAGACCTCTTAGGCAACAGGAGAAGAGGGCCTAGGATTGTCGAGAACCCACAAAGTGGGACTCTGCAGGCCCAGCCTCTGCAGAGCAAAAAAATTGGGGCCAGATAGGATCCAAGCTCTGTGGTACCAATAGTGTCAAAGGCCCCATACACTGCCGGGTCCGCAAAAAGACAAGGAGCTCAGTGTGCTGGATGTGACCTCTGATAGAAATTCTCCTAAATAAATAGTATTTGAGGCTCCTGCACTCATCCCACAGTGATTAAATCGAAGGCACCCAGAGCCAGACTGCCTGGGCTCAATTCTAGATCTGTACTAACTAGAGGGGTAAGCCAGGGCATGTTTCCAACCTCTCTGCCTCAGTTTCCTTCTCTCTTAAATCAGGATGATACTCACCTGCCTTGGAGGATGGTTACTAGTATAAAAGGAACTGTGGCAGCTTGTGGTGGTGGGGAGCACCCAATAAATATGAGCCACTGTGACGTATCTCAGGCATGGCTCTGATTCAATATAATGAGGTTCATGGCAGGAAGAGGAGCACAGTTCAAGAGAAAAGAAAACAGAGACATGACGGCAGCCTGGTGTACAACACTGTAAAGCCATAAACCAGGACCACATGTCCCAGAGGCTGCTCTGTAAAAAAAAAAAAGGGGCTCTGCGAACAGGCCAGCTGGGGACAAACCTCTGCTGCAGGACTTGTCAGGGTCTTGCGTTTCTGGGCCCGCACAACCTTTGTAGTGGCAGAGCAAGCTGCTACACATGTGTGTGAAAGAGCCTGCTGAGGGAAACCCTTTGCTCAACGAGTTCCTCCTAGCACCATGCACAGGGCCTGGCATACAGGAGTGCCCACAAGCACTGGGGACCAGGCACGGCTACTTCTGCCACATCTGCTCCTCTCCTCACTGATGCTGAGCAAGAGCCTGCTTCATGAGCTGTGCACGCAATGTCCCTCAGAGAGCCACACGCTCTGCCCCTCCCCACCTAATAGGCATGTACCAGGACGCTTCCCCTGGCCATCCTATCAAACAGTAGCAAGGCCCAAACCCATCACCCTTCCGCCCTTTCCCTGCTTTAGCTCTCTAGTAGTTATTGCCATCTGCCATGTCATGTGTTTATTTGCTCACTGTCACCCACCACACCCGCTGCCATGCAGTGGCAGCTCCACGAGAGTAGTGACTCTGCACACCTCCAGCAGTGCTGTCTCTGGTGCGCAGCACAGGACCTGGAGCAGAAAGGGTGCCAGTGAACATCTGCTAAATGCAGAAACAAATCCCCCCAAGCACCCACGGAGGCCCTGCCGCCATCTGCTCCCCGCTTGCAGGCAGAGTTCTCTGACAAGGCCCTGGATGCCCAGCCCGGCCAGCCCAGCCTCCCTTCCCAAGGACAGGTTCTCCATGGCACTTTCAGCAAGATCCCCGCAGCTGTTCTGGGGACAGTGCAGATCCAGAGCAGCTTACTTCCCCACTGAGTCCCTCTCCTCTTTCTTTCTTTTTTATTTTTTTAAAGATTTATTTATTTATTTATACAAGCACTGGGTACAGTCAGAAGCCCGGGAGGGTGAGAGAATTCATCAGAGCCAGAGCGGGGAGCAGAATAGGCAGACTGACGAAGTACACTGCTGAGGCGAGCAGCGGGCAACAGGAGAGGTCTGGGCGCCATGTGGGACCCTCGCTGGTGGCTGGGGATCAAACCAGTGCTGCAGAGGCTGCAGGAAGCTTCGCAGCCCAGAGCTCAACTGCTGCGCCACGGGAGAGGCCCCCCTCCTCTTTCTTTCAGTGCAAAATGGCTCTGACTTGACAGGTGCATCACCTCCATGCCCCAATCCAGCCGAGGGGACAGGGTGCCAGATCCAGAGCTCCAGTGATCTACTTCTCTCCCCCTCACTGGCTGCACAGCTTCAGACGCGCTACTGAAACCTGCTGAGCCTTGGCTTCTCTACTACAAAGTGGGGACACACTCTATCCTTAGGGGCACTACTCTGACAGGTTTCCAGGGGCCTAGCACATGTGTGCCAGACCCTAATTCCTCTGCTGTGCTCCTGACAAAGTTAATACTAGGTGCGCAGGAAGAGCCAGCACTGTGGGTGGCAAGCTCTTCACATCAACCCCTCGTTTGACCTCACAACTACCCCAAGTGGGAAGCACTACCCTCACACCCACTTTTCAGGTGAGAAAAGTCAGACAATCAATCAGCCAGGATGGAGAAAGGTTCAGAAGCAGCCAGGACGCTGATCTTCCTGGGGCCCGGCCCCTGCCTACCTTGAAGAAGCCAATGATGCCCACGCCGTAGGCCACACAGTATTTGTCCAGCAGCTCCCGGTTCCAGGAGTCCAGGTTGACATACTTGAGGATGTTCTCATAGATGATGAGGGCGAAGCGGCCACGGCCCTTGTCGGTGAGCGTGGGCATGTCACCCTTGCCTGGGGCGATCTCAGTGCGGTACTTGAAGCGACTGGACTCCAGGATGGCCACCACCTCCTGGCCCAGCTGCGAGTACAGGCTCTCCACAAACACCAGCACCAGTGGGTCCGTGCGGGAAGGGGCAGCTGCCTGCATGGGCTTGAGTGGCAGCAGGCGGCTGGGGGCCACGGGTGGTGGGTCCCCAAAGTCAGGCTCAGCAGCTTCCGCTGAGGGCTCCAGGCCCCGCTTCCAGCCGTACAGGTAGTAGGCCGAGACAAAGACACTGAACAGGCAGAAGATAAACAGCAGGAACAGGACAGCCTGCGGGGACACGTGCCGACACAGCCTGCGGAGACGCGCCAGGGAGGGCATCCTGGCCCCCAAGACCTGGGCCACTGGAGGCTTGGCCTGCCCTGGCCACCCCAAGGCCCCACGAAAGGGGAAATACCAGAGTTGTCCACTGACTAACAAATTCACAGAGACTTAGCAAGCAAGGTCCTCAGTGGGCAGTGGGAGTGGAGGATCTGGGCCCCTGGCCCTTCCTCCCAGCCAGGGGCACAGTCCACAGGCTGGTTGCGCTCCTTCCTTCCCCTGCGCCCCTTTATGTCACCATGGCAAACCCCCACGTGGTCCTGTGCACAGCAGAAGTGCCCCAGGGCGTCAGCGCCTCCTGGGGGGTCTGAGCAGCAGACAGAAGAAGACTGGGCAGGCTTCGGGGTGCTGCATGCTGTTCACTCTGTGGGGCCTCTGGGGCCAAGCTGTAGAAAGAAGAGAAGAATCAGAAATTAAGACTTGGAGAGTCTGATGAGCTGATTAGCTGGGTACCCTGATTAGCTGGACCCACATTAAACATAGCTTCCCAACTGGGGTTTAGGGCAAGCTCCTGAATCTGAGCCTCAGTTTGCCCATTTGTGACAAGGGGCTGACAATAGCGCCCACCTCACCAGAGGCTGGGGGATTAAGTCCAATAATGTGTGTAAGTCACTTAGCACAGTCCCTAGCATATGGTGTCTACAACGGCAGTTGCTATTTGTTATCAGAGGACAACACTAAACCAAGAAAACTCCAGAAGGACAAAGGGAGACAATAAACATTTGCAAGACCTGGGAACTAACAGTGGAATTCTAAATTAGGACCTCCTCATCTTCCCTACCCATTTCCCTCTCTGATCGAGCCCAGCAGCCTCATCTAACAGATGAGAAACCAAGGCTCAGGCAGAACAGTCAAGACTCAGCCCAGGGCTGTCAGAGGTCAGTACCTTGGCTGTGCCAGATGACCCTCTCAAGCAGTGGTGACCTCATGTGTGAAATCACTACCCCTGCAGCACAGGCTTAGGGCCAAGGGTTAACTAAGTAAATGTGTCTGAGGAAGCCACACTCAAGAAATGGCAGCTGTCACCAGTGCAACAGGCATCCTCCACCCTTGGGCACCTGCCCTCACGTGCACACACCACCCCGGACAGCTGGGGACCCAGCCCCCAACTTGATGATCAGGAGACTGCTAGGCAACTGGGGAGGGAGAAGACAACTCCCTCAACGCCACCCAGGTAGCCAGAAGTCCGGGTTCCCACCTCCCCCTCAGTCTTACCTGCCCAGGGTAAGCCCATGCATCAATCTCGGGGAGCCCACAGAGACCTAACACTACATACACTACACAAAGGCCCCAATTTCCTCACCCCAAATAGCATCCTCACCATGGACCTCAAGTATCCCTTAAACCTGAGTGGAAGCAGCTGCTGACAGCAGGGAAAGACAAGGACAGAGGTGTGCAGGGCTGAGCTGGCACAGCCAGGGAGGGAATGTAAGCCTCAAACCTGGACTTGGGGGTGAAGATCCTCCAGAGCCCTTAAAGGGACAGCTCAAGACTGTATGGTGTGCTGGGGCGGGCACAGCACACAGAGGCGAAGCCATGGTGCTGCGAGGGCCTCTCCTCCAGGCAGTGACTGCAGAAGAGTGTGAAGAATTCCCAAGGACAGGGATCCAGGTGCTGTTTCTGATAGTGAATGCCCAGCAACAGGGGGCTTGTCTTCAGCAATTAGAACTCAAGCTTGTGAGGAGACCCCAAGCAGCCATTTACTGTGCACTGAAGAAAGACACTGACTAACGCAGGACTATAATGACAAAATACATCATTCAAGTGGAAAATATTTATAAAACAGTATGGATGATGGCCAGAAACTGGTACTAAATCCAAAAAAACCCTAATCTCTGAGTGATTTTTCCCCCTTTTTGTTTCCTAAATTTCCCAGAATAATCACCCCTAATTTTTGTGAAAATAAGAAAACAAATATAGTTAAAAGATGTGTTCAGAAATAAGGGGCAGGGCTGTGAAACAAAGAGGCATATGGGATACCGAGTCTTCCCCCAGCCTTCACGACAGGTTGTGTGATCCCGAGCACACCCTGTCCCTCTCTGGGTTCTGCCGGACCATCTCTGGGGGCTCTCCTACCTCTGAAACTCTAAAACCCTGTCTGACTATGTGGTAAGACCATGGGGATCCTGAGGCAGCCGAGAAAACAGGCAGCTACAATGCAGTCAGCTGTGGGTATGGATGGCAGAGTGGGAGAAGGGAGCAGGTCTGACAGAACTGAGGTGGTTTGGGGATCTGGGGAAAGCATCACCAAGGAAGCAGAACCTGAGCTGATGAGAACAGGCTGGGGCACAGCTTGGAGATAAGGGAGTGTGCAGGGCTTTCTAGGGCCCCCTGCAATTCCATGGGAGCAGGACAAAACGGGGCAGGTTTCTGGCGGGTACACCATGTCCCATTCCCCACTGATAAGGGCAGCCCTTCTGCACTTCGGCATGGGGAGTTCCGCCTCTCAGTTTCAGGGCAGGAGCACAGGATAGAGCTGCCCAGACCATGCCCAGCCTCCTGTCATCAAGGCCTGGGAGCGCCCACCCACTTCCCCTAATCCCCCCACACACCCTCGGGTCCACTGCATTAACACCTTTCACCATGTGTGTCAATGCAGCCT
Source organism: Talpa europaea (assembly GCF_964194135.1). Taxonomy (NCBI): domain Eukaryota; kingdom Metazoa; phylum Chordata; class Mammalia; order Eulipotyphla; family Talpidae; genus Talpa; species Talpa europaea. The sequence continues at coordinate 42,814,756 of NC_140080.1, read as the reverse complement.
CAGGCAGCTGGGAGTGATGACCCTTATGGCATTCTAAACACATTTTCCATAAAAAATATGCATATACAATGAAAATGTAACCATTCAGGGAGTTCAGACATCTTTCCCCACTAACCACCCATAAAGAGACTAACAGCCACAGGGACACCCTGGAGCCAGGTGACTTCATTAGAACTCATTGCACACCCAATGGCTGTGTGATATTGAACAAGTTAGCCAGCCTGGTAGTGCTCAGTTTCCTCACCTGGGAAATAGGAAAACGGGATATCTCGAAGTTGTAAAAGTTAAATGATCTGATACTTGTCAAGCGCATGCACCATGTCAGCACACAGTGCAAAACGTGCATCCGCAGCTACTGTCATGACCCTGGTTGCTTATTTAATGTCCTCACAGAATGGAAAACAGTGTCAAACTCCATCCTCCCCGCTCTTTCTCAAGTCCCTAAGAGTTATCAGAATCCGGAATCCCCATTTGCAGAGACTGTGCCCCTTCTAGAGGGGCTGGCTGGATGGGCAGTTCTGGCTGGTGACAGGGGAGGACATTAGGCAGTAGGTCATGGCAAAGCCCAGAAGGAGGTGACGGGGAGGGAGAAAGAGAGTAATCCAACTCTCCCCAGAGAATGTGAAGTACCCTATGATGGGGGTCTGGACAAAGCACCAGCCCCCAGCACTGGCCCCACTGCAACCCCCTCAAAGGCCTGGTGCCAGTTGTTCAAGGCTGTTTGCACCCTCTGGGGCTCAAGGAATGAAGAACTGGGGGGCTTCTAAGCCTCCTGGAGTCATTGAGGCCTCAAGGCCAAGTGGGGACTGAGGCCTCAGTGTGCCCCCCTCACCCAGGGTCTGCTAGTCCTTGCCGATTTCCCAGCTGAAACACCAGCCTCACCCAACCAATCACCAAGTCACTAATTTTGACCACACAACTAAGCCTTTGCTAATGAAACTCCCGCTGCCTGAAGTGCTCCCCGTCTACCCTGGAGAGACTCACTCATCCTTTCAGACCCCAGCTCTCTGAAGTCATCTTCAGCTACTATCCATCCCTCTGGAAGCCACCCTGCTCCACAGGGCTAGAGACTGAGAACCAGACCTTCCGGCCAAAGCAGGCAGCAGTCATGCGTTCCTTAGCTTGCAGAGCATTTTTCTTTAATCTGAGACTAGTTATCAGCATTTTACAATCAGGACCTTTCACACAGAAGTCAGAACTTCTAACTCCTCTTTAGAAAGAACACTTCTGGGATATGGGTCACACATCCCCGCCGCCAGCACAAAGGAACTTACAGCAGCAGCCTGTGAACTGGCCATGCCAGTTCACACAGTCCCAGGGCAACCCCCTTCCTTCACTTGGCCTCCTACCCTGGCCCTGGGTGCTCCTGAGCAAGCGGGTCCTGGCAGAGCCCCTCTGCCCCTCTGCCTATGCAGCCTGTAGCACCCAGTCAGGACCGGGACTGACTGTGCTGTCAGGTCCCTGGCACAGAGGCCCTCCTCAATACCCATTTCCCTTTCTCCTGCTCGTGGGTGCCCCGAAGGGCAGAGACAAGTCTGGATCACCAAGGAAACATCCACGACTTTCTCCAGGCATGGGTACTCAGGACGGAAATGAAGAGCAGCTGTCATTTCCAATTTAAAGATGAGGAGACTGAGACCCCGCATGCAGTGACTCGCCACAGTAATATAGGCAGCCACTAACTCTTGACTCAAGCGGGTCTCCCTCCTGACTTCAAATTTGGCCTTTCATTCTTCTATGGAACCCAAGCATTTCTGTAATAAAGATAACAACAACAATATCACTATAACTGTCATCGCTGTTATTTTTTTTTTCTGTGTATTCATCATTTACTATGAGCCTAGTGATACTAAGCACTTTTAGATACCTTATCTCATTTAATCCTTACAATATTTACTATCATTATTCACATTTACAGTTAAGGGAAATGAGACTCAGAGAAGTCATGTCACTTGCCCCAAATCACCCAGCTAGTTAGTGGCAAAGCTTTGAACCCAGATGCCAAGGGAGGGAGATGGCTCTAGAGCTTGCAGGTGAGCCTTGGCCAGGACAGGGAGAGCAGGAGGGGGCCTCAGCCACAGAGACCTCAACCTTCAGCCAGGCTCCCACTGTGCTCTCCCAGCCCTAGGCCCAGCTTTCCCTGCCAAGGTGCTAGGGATAATGAATGAGATGCTCTGGTTGCCATGGAGATGCCATGGCAACGCTGCACTTTCGGGAAATACCACAGTAACTGTGGCCACCACTCTGGAGTTGAAAGTCACTCCCTACCCCACCTCCCACTCCAAAATGCTCTGGGTTCTCCCCACAATCTGCTCTAGGACACAGAGAAGGACGTGGAGTTACAGGGGCCTGTTCAGTAATCAGGCTGCCTAGAGGGGAGAACCAGGGAGGGCGGTGCTCCACCCCGCATGGGCAGGTGGCTCAAGGAGGGGGCCCCAAGGCCCAAAGCCTTGCAGACTGCATCTCTGAGCCTTTCATGGTGCAGTGCACCTCACAGCCCAGCTAGCATACACACCAGGTGCCTACTACGTGCAGCAGTAGGCCTCCTGCATTATGCTGTTTTACCATGGCGCTTCCAGGCTCAGACTGGAGCTAGCCTCCCTGGGTGTGAGTTTGCCCTCCATTACTTACTAGCCTTGTGAACTTGGAGCAAATTGTCAACCTCACTGAGCCTCAGTTTTCCCCAGAATAAATAGGGTTTACACTACTTTGTCTATCTTGCAGGACTGCCAAGAAAAAGAAAGATGATCTCAGCACTAGGCATAAGTAATTATCCATTTAACAGATTGGGAAACTGAGGCTCAGGGAGGAACTGGCCCAAAGCCACACATCAAATCTGTAACGAGAGGGAGGGAGGGACGTCAGGTATAGGAGCCCACTGGGGATCAGGAGAGAAGAAGGTCCGTTCCCTGCTTCCTTGCTTAAGACCACTGGGCACCAAGTACAACAGCAGACACTGATGATATAGCCCTCTGGGTGCCAAGGTTTTATGTCTCTGGCGTGATGCTGTTGTAGGATGAATGGCAGAAGGACCCCGCAGCACTGCTCCCCCAGCCCAGAATTTATTTCCTGCCTGGGTGACTCCCGACAATGACACACCCACACTCACATGCACACCAATGCACAGGCAAACTTGCAGGGGGCTGACATGTCCAAATGGTGTCACCACAGGCACCTGGGCCACAGGCACTAGTACCAGGGTTGGGCGAGGTGAAAGGAGGGGCAGAAAGAGCCCTGCAAGCAGGCTCCAAAGTGTGAGGCAGCGTTGGGGCGGGAAGTGGCGGTAGGCCAGGCACTAGTGGTCCTACCAGCGATCCCAGGGCCACACCCCACAGCTGACCCAGCCCCTCCCAGCCTGTCACACCCCCCAGCACAATCACACCACCACCCACTACCCAGCCACACCCCACAGCCACCGCCAGCCACCCTGCCCCAGCCAGCCCCACCCACCATATACAGAGCAGGGAAGAAAAGCCTCCACATTTGCTTCCCAGCTGTGCGGGAGTTTCTCCAGCACAATTACACCCCCGGGAGCCCAAGACAAGAAGCAAATCCCCTCCTCTACTGGAATGTGCTGTACACCCCATCCCCCACAGTCCCTGCAGTGCCGCCTGGCCCAAGGCCAACCCTCCCATCAGTCACCCCAGAGTCCAGCACTGCCACCAGAGACTAGCAGCAGTCCGACCAGTCTTAGGGCCTCTAAGTTCTCGTCCATCCTGCAGTGAGCACAGAGGACACTGAAACCCAGAAGAAAAAGAGATGTGGGGGGGTGGGGAGGGTACTCCAGACCTGTCCCCCCACCCCTCCACCACCAACCTCAGCCCATCTTCTTGTCCCTTAAAACCTACAATTCCTCCTCCATGCCCAGCCTCAGCCCAGAATTGGGGTCTCCAGGCCATGGCCTTTAGGTGCTAGATGAGCTCTCCTGGCCCCATGCCACCACGCCATGCCAGATTCATGCTGCCAGACATCACTGCTCTGGCAACTTCAGGAACTGGTCCCCAACTTCCCAAAAGGGGTCCAAAGCACAGCAATCTCCTAAAACTAAGGGCATTACTACAGACTCCATGTATGAGACATGACCTGCCTGGATCACATGCTGTCACGCAACCCTCACACAGCACCATCACCTACAGTGCCCTCATTTCACAGGTGAGGAAACTGAAGCTCCATGCCCTGCGCCTGCCCAGAGAGCTGGGATGACTGCACGTCTTAGCACAGAGCTGCCTGGCTTCCGAACCTGGGCTCAGCATCCTTCAGCCACAGGCTCCCTCCGAGTCCACCCAGGTGGCTAACACACACCCCACACTGCGCAGCCCACCTCTGCTCCTTCCCTCCTCTTTAGGATGTTGTTTTCATCCATTTTATGTGTGCTTTCAGATCAAAAGCAGCCTCTAACCATCCTTCTTGGAAACAGACCCACAAATCATCCATCAATCAACTAGCAAACAAAGCATAAAGCGCAGGTTCACTCTCAGGCTCTCAATCTGGGATCTGTTCTGGGTTTGCTGGCCAGAGTGCCCAAAAGGAAACCTCAGCGGCTCAGACCCCACTTGCTGAGAATTTGTCTTTCTTCCAGCTGGGCTTGACAGTTGAAAGTTCACCTTTGCACAGGCTCTGAAGACAGGGTTTACTGAGCAAACAAACAAGACAGCTGGGGGGTGGGGTGGAGTAGAAAGCTGGGCAGGTCAGGGACAGCTGCCCTCCCGTCTCAAGGCCAAGCTCCCCTTCCAGTGCCACTGAAGCTCCAGAGGCAGATCAAGGTGGGCAGGCCCATCACCCTCGTGTTATTCATTAGCCATGAGCCACCCAGCCACCCAACCCTCAAATCTGTCTGTGACAGTCGAATCCACCCATAATTACTTTTCTTAGGTTCAGATCACAGCCCTCCAAAAGGAATGGAATATTTCCTTGCACATAGCATAACCCCCACACTAGCACTAACCAAACTTGTGGTCCCTCACCAGCCCCACACCAGGCCCGTGCTGACAGCTTTTCCTGATTTATCACATACAACCCTCATACCCTGAGAGGCAACGCCACTGACATGTGCACCATACAGAGGAGGAAACCGAGGCTCAGAGAGGGTAAGTAACTGACTCAAAGTCACACAACTGAGCAGATAGAGCTAGAAGGAGCCCATGTCAGCCCACCTTGGAACCCCAACTTAGAGCCCCTTTGAAGTCCTATTGCCCAGCATTTCACATCATTCCTCAGCCAGAGTATACCGGAGAAAAGCTTCCTGCAGGTAACCCGTGCTAGACTGCCTAAACCAGGCTGACCCAGCTTTTCCAGAAATGGGAAAGCCTTCATTCCCAGGAAGGGACATGAGGGTCCTCACCTTCCCTGACTCAAGAGGCCCATGTCAAGGAAGAGGAGAGTCAGGAGTGCAGGGAGGAAGCAGGAGATCTAGCTAACAGGCCAACTCTGAGGACAAGGGTGACACATATCTTGAAGGTCTGCTGCAAGCCACATACTACACGCAGCAACTCCCAAGCACGACCTCATGCTTTTGTCATTTATTCCCAGTGACAAAATAAGCTCACCATGCCCTGAACTTCCCCCTGCCTACACCCCTGCAGATAAGCAGGGAAGTGCTGGTTGACATCAGCCCCTTAAGCCCCCACATGCTCACCCCAGGTCTCCAGATACCCCAAGATCCTGACATGCAGGCATACTAGGGGGACCTCTACTGGATGCAAAACAAAATCCATGTGGGCCTGCCTGGTATACCCATCATCATGGCAGCACCTCCCCTGGCTTCCTCTGTGCCTCTGGCGGAGACCCTTTCCCTTGGAGCCGCCCTGTCCTCCAGAGTGGGGGGTGAGTTCGAGTTTGTGATTTGCTGGGGTCAGCAGCCTTTGAGAGCTTACTGAAGGCTGCCAATGGGCTTTCCCTGGACAGGTGCCATATCTCACACAAATTCAGGGTGGTGGGGATCAGCCTCCCAAAAGCGGCTCTCTCCACAGGCCCTGTGGTTCGGTCCAGTCACAGCTCCCACAGACTAGATAGACTATGGACTGAAGCCAAAAAGGTAAATTCCGAACACCCTGGGGCCTCACTCCTCATCCAGCTCCCCATGGTGCCGTGGTCAATCTATAACTCTCAGACATGGTGGCTTCAGGTGGCTCTGCCAACTTGCCCAGCTGTCAGGAGAAGCCCAAGAGCAACTAAGCCCTCCCTTCCTCTCTCAGCTGCCACCTCCTTCTCCAGCACCGGGAACCTGCCAGGGCAGCCGAGGAGCGGGACACTGGAGGAACCTGCTGCTGATCTGGAAAGGGACAGGACCAGTGCCAGGCCTGCCCCAACCTGTGTGCCTGCACTCCTCCTGTGTGGTAATGAACATAAACACATTGTATGTACAACCATCAGACAGGAGACAGACTGGGGGTATGGAGGAGGGCTAGGGCCATAGTCAGAGGGGATGGGGAGGCTGGGGAGAAAATGACAAGACCTACCAGAGCTCCAGACAGCAGCTGCTCAGCTCTGCTTCACTCCACTGTGTCCTCTCAATAGCGCCACACACCACACTTAACACAGCCACACCTAATCCCAGAGCCAGGACAAATGGCATTACTGTCGCCCAATCCCCTCCCTGAGGGAAAGGAGGGGGTGGCCCCAGGACGCCCTGAGCCACCAACCACCTTCCCAGAAGCTTCCACCCCCCCCCCACCATGTCCTTGTCCCATGTCCCAGAGGCCACCAGTCCCTACCTCAGAAGTCCTGCCCAATTCTGCCCCACACTCAGGGATTGCCCACAGTGGGTAGGGACACCCCCCCCCCCAATCTGGACTTGCTTCCACTCTAGAGGAGAAATCACATCCCTCCTCTTCGTGCCATCTGGTCATCTGGCCCCTCTCAAGAAAGGAGGCAGCTAGGTGTGGAAGGAGCCCGCACCTGCAGCAAGGGTAACGACCACTGGCTCTACCTGACCCCCTCTGTGATCTGAATCAAGGTTCTTCCCTCTCCAGGCCTCAGTTTTCCCACCTGTCCTGAGACCAGGAAGAACTGATATTCTTAAATGGGGCCAGCTGGTATCTATGACACTGGTTTTGGCCCCAAAACCACAGCCCTGCTGCCAGGCCCTTCCCACTCCCAAAAGGAGGAGGGTGTCTAGCAGCGTGGCAAGTGTGGGAGCACCGAGGTGCTAAAGCTGAAAAGGGCCCTATAGAGTCCCAAGGGAACTGGCCGCTGGGGCCCAGCCACACTGGAGCCAGGCCAGGCCGCCTGTGTCTGCCCTTCAGCAGCAAACACCAGAGAGCGAACTATAGGGTGCATGTCTTTAAAGGGGACACCTCAGAGAGCACAAGGTCACCTGTTAATATCAGAATTTCAGGCTCCGAAAGCAGCAAAGAAGGGAATAAAAATTGTGTTTATATTTGCGAAACTTAGGAAGAAGACCAGGCAGCCGAGCCAGGCGCCTCACATACCACAAGGGTGGTCTAGGATCCCTCTAGCCAGGGCAGATTCCAGGACCTTCCGCAGGGATTAGCTGCCTCAGCTGCCTCTTAACAAGTCCCCTGAGGCCCAGCGGTGGAGAATTGTCCAGATGACAGCCCCCAACCAGGCTGCCCAGAAAGGCTCCTGAGGCCAGAGCATGAGGGGGGCAAAGAGACAGGGAAGCTTTGAGGCACCTGGAGCCACAGAAGCCCCCTAATCTCCTGCGGGCCTGGTGGGCACACCACCGGGCCTGCTGAGACCAGGGATGTCCCTCAAGACTCGCTGGGGCTTGTCAACACCACAGGAGCCCTCGCTGAACATACCTTGGGGGTGAAGGGCTCAACACACCTCCATGGGGTGCAGCTGGTGGGGGAGGGGTGGGAGGGCCTTGCTTTCTCTGGAACACAGACAGCAGTGACACAGAGCAAAGAGCCCTGGGCAACCCACTTATCACAGACTCTTTTAAAAAAGGCCTGGGGGGCTCGGTGAGACTCCAGAGGGTGCCTCACAGATGTTCCCACGCCTTTAAGGCTCAGGGACCAATTCCTGGGGTCAAGGGACTAGAGCTCTGATCTGAGCCCGTGCTAGGGTGAGGCAGGCGAGGCAGCAGGCGCAGATGGGAAGGAGGCACATGCTCTCGGGCACGTTGCACCTGCATGGCACTGATGGCAAGCTGCCCCTCCCGGCAGCTCCCAAGAGTGTGTGCTCTGTAGTCTCATCGAGGTGCTTCACTGGCCTCATCCCAGTCCCAGCCTTGCACTGGCCTGTTCAGTGACCTCAGGCAAGCACCCGTTCCTTTCTGGGCCGTGCCTTTTCCACCCATGCAATGGAATGGTGTCCGAGGACCCCACAGGCCCACCTAAGCTGGGTGATTCTACCCATCACCCCATCAGTCCCCAGGCTCCAGGAGAAAGCACATTATTCTATCACTCTACATAACTCTGCGCAGCCCTTTGCTAATAAGTGCTTAACATCCCCTTTATCAGGGCCTCACAATGTGGAAACTGAGGCTCCTGGCAGGCAGTTTGCTCAAGCTCCTAGTCGGGAAACCCCTAGCTGAGATTCCAAGTGGCATCTGACTTTAATTTCTACATTCCATGGTATCAACCACGGATAACCCAAAACCCATGGGGCCAGCAGATGCCACTGAATCTTTGCACCTCCCACATCCTCCAGGGCGCAGCGCTGGGGCTGATGTGAAAGGCGCCTGGTGGAGGCTGGGGCAGGCAGGCAGGAGGTGAAGCCGGCGTGGGTGCTGAGCCTTTGCAGGCTGACAGGCCTCCAGTCAATCCAACTGTCCACTGCTGTGGCTACAGCACCCTCCTTGCCATTGCCATCAGCACGCCACAGCTACCGCCATGCCATTTTGAAATAATGCAGATGTGAAATTTTTCCCGCAGACATTGTTTTGGCATCACATGGTAAGAGCAGAGCAAGCATTTCTTCCCCCTTTCCCAAATGAGGGAAGTGAGGTCCCCAGAGGAGGAGTGACTTCCCCAAAAGTACACAGTGAGAAAGACAGGGTTTGAGAATGACCTTGTTAGTTCACATCTGCCTTCTGGGTCTGCCGTGTCTTTACAGTTCAGCCAGCACTGACGGGTCTTTATAAGGGCAATGATGGGATTTTGAGAGCTCACCATGGGCAGGCATAACCCCCAGCACTTCACATACTATCTCATTTAATCATCATGACAGCCTCGCAAATTCAGTACTGCTGCTGTTTGAAATTCACAGAGACTATGAGGCTCAGAAACATGGAGTATCTGGTACCAGGCCTCTGTGCTAGAAGAGCCCTGAGCTGGGACTCAGACTGAGGTTTATCTGCCTCCTGGGCCTGAGCTCACCCTCCGCACTGCATTGCTCTGTCTAGAGGGTACAGGAGACCAGACACGTGCAAAGAGTGTGTGTGCTTGGCGGGTTATGGCAAGATTATGATAATAGGAGGACAAACAAAACTCTTAGAGAGCCCACACGACAAAGGTTGTTACAGACGTCCGGGCAAGAGGCCAGGAGTCTGAGCAAGGGACATGGGAACAGAGGGAGGTGACGGATAGGAAGGAGGCGGCCTTGCAAGACCTTGGTCAAGTGCCTTGCTAGCTCAGGATCTCAATTTACCCAGCTGTTAAGAAAAGTCCCTGGAATATCTCCAGAGCCTCCTCCATCCCTAAAAACCCTTGGACCCTGGGAAAACAAGCAATGCTTGCTGCCAGCCTGGCTGCCAGCCCTGGGGGACTCTGAAATGTCCTTGGCTGTCCTGGCACAGCTCAACTACTGGAAAACAGGCTTGCAAAAGCACAGGACTTGGCTGGCATGCCCGGGCACCACTGAAGTGTGGGTCCTGAGGGGGCCACATGCCTCCCATTGTCAACCTCTCCAAGGCTCCACTACCACAGACTGCACCAGCCTGGATGTAGACAAAGAACTAAGGTCACATCCAAGTGCCCAGTGGAATGCCACTCCAGACCTGCCCTGACCCTGCCAGACCTCTCCAGAGCCCTGCACACAACTTAAATTCTGTCAATGTCACCCACCCCCCAAAATCCCTCACTCACATTCCCCATGTACCTGGGAAGCAGAGACAAGGAGACCTACGGGAAGCTTTAGGGAAAATGCCACAGGGACCTCTATAAGGCAGAGGCTGTTCACCCGTCAGTGAAGCCCCTCAGTTGGGGGAGGTCATGACAGCCCACCAATGCTTATTCTCAGTTCTCACCTGGCAGGGAAAAGGCTCAGCAACTTGCCAAGAGGACTCAGCCCAAGTTTCCACACTCACAGCTGCCCCTTGATCACACACCTACCATGCTCATGCTCAATAACCTCCTGTGGCTCCCACTGTCCACCGTGCAGAGCCACTCAACCTAACCTACCTCACAGGCTGCTGTGACTATCAGTCGGGTTAACTGGGTGTGGTATGTGGTAGGGCCTTTATCAAGTGTTTACACACACTTTCTCATTTAATCCTGATAGTAACCCTGTGACACAGGTTACTGTGACTGACCCATTTCCACAGCTGAAAAACTAAAGCTCAGAGAGGTTGTCACTAGCCCATGATCTCATAACCCAAGAGTTGCACTCATAGTGCCTGACCACTGTCCTCTCTGGCCTCCGCAAGTGCTCCCTGCCACACTCAGAAGCCTGGGGCCAGCTCGGCACTTCTACGACTGGGGGGGACCAAAGCACAGAGCCAGGACAAGGTCCAAGGCCTCTGGCATCCCCTTGCAGGTACCCCTGACCCATACTCTAGGTTGAACACCCACCCAAGAGGCATGGGGTTGGAAGGCCGGCCTGCTACCACAGTGTCCTCAGAACCTGCCTCTGGCTCTGTCCAAAGGAAAGGGAAAGCATGAGTTGGTTTGCAGAGAGAGAAAAGACCAGGAAGGGCCCAGGACAGATTTGTCCTTACAGGACAAACCCTCAGGGTTCGGGGGTCCTCAGGGCACCCTCTCACGCCCCCTACAGGTATTGCCCCTTCAAGAACAAGACCATGTTGGCCCAGGACCCATCTCCACCCATGTCTCTGCTCCCCCAGTGTATGCTCTGACCTAGCACATCTGACTTGGAATCCCCATCTCTCCCCAAACCTGCTAGTCCAGCAGATCCCCCTGCCTAGGCAAACGGCAACCCTGTCTTCCCTCTGGCTAGACTCCTGCCATACACACTCTCTCTTTGCAGCCTGCACCCCCTACTCCATCAAGCTCAGCCTGCACAAGCAAAATTCTGGGATACGGCGCCTACACTGAGTGTCCTCTCGGCCAGTCTTACTTCCACTCCCCGTCTCTTCTCCCCTAAGGAAACCCACCTGATCCCTCTCAAATGCATGTCCAAACAGGTCAGACCTCCACCCCAGACCTCCAGCAGCTCCCCCTTTAGGCAGACTGAGCAGTCCTCCCACAGGGCAGCGAGCCTTCCAGGTGGGCCCGTGCACTCCCTCTCGCCTGGTCTGCCATCATAACCGGCCTGTTCTCTCTGCCACAGGCTTGGAGTGCCCTGCTGCTCCTCAGCTTCTCCCCTCACCTCCTTCCTTGAGGGCCCTGCGTGGCTGTTCTGTGTGCGTAAAATGCTCTTCCCCAGGCAAGCCGCAACTCCCACCCCACCCCTGGAACTACTGTCCCCTTACCTGAGACTTTCCACCATTACCTGACGCAGCGGAGCCCCTCCCACGCATCACACTTTCTATCCTCAACCAGTTTTATTTTTCTCTCAGGCATTTCCCACCACCTGACAAATTGCTAGCGTCGGACTGGCATGTGTTGGTTTGCTGGTTCTGTCCCACTGCTGGAACATCAGCCCCAAGTCCAGAACAGGGACTAGGCTGTTTTAGTCAGCACCCTTTTGGGCTAGAAGACAGCAGATGCTTCATAAAAATGTGTTGGCTGGGCCTCCCTGGTGGCGCAGGCAGTTGAGTGCAGCACTGTGAAGCTGTCCGTAGACTCTGCAGTGCCGGTTCAATCCCCGCCGGCCTCGGAGAAACCCACATGGCAAGCAGACCTCTCCTGTGCGCACCCGCTGCTCCCCTCAGCAGTGTATTTCGTCAGTCTGCCTGTTCTGTTCCCCGCTCTGGCTCTGGTGAATCCTCTCACCCTCCCGCGCATCCGGCCTGTACCCTGGTTCTTGTATAAATAAAATAAATCTTTAAAAAAAACAATGTGTTGGCTGAGGGAATGCTGCCATCCTCCTTCGGGCACACCTTTGGGTTCCTGCAGCCCCCTAGAAAACCAGGGTTGCCTGGAGGGTGACCTAACATGCCACCTGTGTGAGCTGAAACATGAGGACTGTCACGTGAACAGCTGCCAGCCAAACCCACACCCTGCCCTGGAGCAGCTGCCGGCTTGGACCAGGACAGGACTCTGCATTTGCCCCTATCTGACACCTCAGCCCATCCATTGGAGGGAGAACTGGGTCTGATGGGCCTATGGATGGCGCCAGCAGCAGGAACATGGGTCGGCTTGCTGCTGCCTTCCTGGCTGCCAGGGCTGCAGGGTCCTGCTTCTGACCTGTGCCCCCAGCAAGAGGAGGTGGAGGAGGGAGCCCAGCACCACGCCTGCCCTTTTCCTGTTGTCAGCAGGAGAACCATCAGAAGGAAGCTTTGTTCTCAGAATAAAGAGCATGGAGCCCAGTGCCAGGCGGAAACGGGCACAGAGGCAGCTGGCCCATTAGAGACAAGGAAAAATAAAAAAGTGGGATGGAGGATGTCTAAGGGGTAATTTGCACACCCAACCGGTTTCATGTCTCCAGGGTGGCTGTGACAATGGTGGCTGCACTGTTCCAGGCCCCAGACTCGAGGTCATCACAATCACCCAATTGTCCAAGCTGCCCTGTAGCGGGAGGTAGGGATAGGGGCAAGTTGCCTTGTCCAGGGCTCTGGAAGCCTGGGGGCTAGGCCCAGTTGTCCAGGCACACACGTGCTAGTCAGAGGGTGCCCTCCCTCTATATACCTCAGTCTGCCCATCTGTAAATGGCTTTCCGCACCTATCCTTGAAGTGCCAGACTGCCTGCCACAGCACCACACAGGGAGAGCCACTCAGCCTGTGGCCAGACCACTGCCCACCCCCCAAGCCAGTCTTCCACCCTATTTAGGTGTAAGCCTTTTTTATGGGGCCTGACACTGGGGCATAGCCCTGACCTAGCTCCCAGCCTGCTTCCTTCCTTGGCACTGAGGTGCTCCTCTCCTGAGCTGTTACCTAAAGAAATGAAACAGTTCTGCTCCTGGCCTAGGTTAAGGGCAGAACTGGGGACCCCTACATACCCAGTCACCGGCACTTGTACCATCCCCAGTTATCATCTGCAAGGATGGCTCACAAGATGCAAAAGTCAGCAGGAAGAGCCCAGCAGTGTTGCACAGAGGGCCAAAGAGAAGCCCAGAGAGGGAAAGGGGGATACTGTTGTCACACAGCATTGCTGCCATCCAGGCATCTTCCCTTCCAGCCTGGGCTCCATGTCCTCAAAGCACATGCACAGATCCCAGGGTATAAATCTTTTGGGGCTGGGAAGGTTGTACCCTAGTCTGAGGGACCCAAAAAGGAGGGTCAGATGCAGCTTTTTATAAGCTCCCAGGCCTTTCCTGTATCCAAAACAATTGTATCCTCCCAGCTATGACTTCTTCCAGAAAGAGACATCTTATCTGGGTTGAAGAATGGTAAGGATTTCAATTAAAAGAGTAAAATAAACCTTGGATGGATAGACAGCTGGACAAAGGTGCTCATGCATAAAGCATGCACTCTAGGGAGAGAATAAAGCAGAGAAAGACCCAAAAAAGAAGACCTTCCCCCACCCCACCTCCCCTTACCCCATGTTCTCCCAGGATTCAGCTCTGGACTGAACAACCCTGAAGGCTGATCCCTGCCTCCTCCCTAAACTCCTCCAAACCCAGGTAAATGTTCCTCTCCTTGGTTACACTGTAGGCCATGTGTGTTGACTATTTATCTGCTGCGTAAGAAGCCATCTGGGTCAGTGGCAAAGCAGTCCCATCTTATTGGGGAGAAGTATTCAAGGACCTGACGGCAGGCAAATCCTGAGGCCTCTATCAAATGGAAGCTTCACAGCTGTTGGGGAGCACCACTGCACATCCTCATTCATAAAAAAGCACTTATTATGCTCCCACTGTACACATGGACCTGAGCCTGAGCACAATGCTTTGAGGGACAGAAGCTTTGAGGGACAGAGATGAGTCTGCCTCTACCCTCGGCTACCCTCAAAATCCCACAAAGAAGACAGACAGGGCATCACATGACATGGCAGGAGAGAAGGGAGTCCATACCTTCAGGGTGGAGTTGAGAACTCAGATGCCTAGGGAGCCAGAAAGATCATGTAAGTGTGTGAAGTGGCTGGGTGGGGATGGGGCAAAGTGGCGTGTACATGACTTGTCTCTAAGAGTGGTCACTGGAGAATGTAGGCTCAAAGTCTTCAGAGCTTCTCATATTTGAATTAAAGCCAGGAGTGGGGTTTTTTGTTTTGTTATGTAAAATCTCCTGTTGGCCACCAGCTCAGTATTTGGCCTGGGCCAAACAAAGTCTGCCCACAGGACGGATATGGCCTGCCAGTTTGAAATCTCTGTTTTCTTAAAAAGGACAGAAGAGCACACTGTGGCGCTCAGTAGAGGATGACTTCCCTGCAGCTGAGGTATCAGGGAAGACTTCCTGGAAGAAGAGGCATTCGTGCTGGGCTGCAAGGATGTAAGGGGAGGGAGTGGTCATAAACATTTGAACCAAAGTGCCATGGGTGAAGAATCTCCCCAGCCAAGAACTTGCCTCTCCCCCCAAAAGGAGTCCCTGTCTCTATCCCCAAAGCAAGCAGAGGCTGTCTATCCCCAGGTATCAGGAGGAGGGGCCACCCGGCCAACAAAACCTCTGGACAAAATCAATCAGCACAGAATAGCATGGGCTCAATTTCATCCCTGGAGCTTGCAGAACTGGTCAGCTAATGCAACAGCTCTACAGGAAAGGGAGAGAAAGAGACAATGGAGGACAAAAAAACAAGGCTGAGAATCCCGTCCTGCCTGGCTTGGCCCAGCCAGTTACATAACCCTGCCTCAGGACAAAGCCTCGCTCAAGGCACCAGGGAAGGCTTGGGCCAGGGATCCCTGAAGTTACAGAGGGTTCCCCCTCCCTCCCCTGCCCACCCCTGTTCTCCAACCTTGCCCTGAGGCTCTCAAGCACAGAGAGCAAGATTCCAAGATAAAGTACTTAACAGGATCACACAGCAAATTAGCAGCAGAACTGGAACTAATAATAATAACAGCAAACTTTACCAAATGATTGCTTTGTATCAGGCAGTATCAGGCTTTGCACATTTAAAGCCTGTAATACCAGAGCTGTTCTTGTTATTCCCATTTTGTAGATGGAAACTGAGGCACAGACACAGGCACTCACCCTGAGCCATGCAGCTGGTGAGTGAGCTGGTTAGAAACCAATGGCAGCCTCGCACCCACTCTCTGAAGATTGTCATCAGGCTGGGGACATACCTGCCCCTCAGCAGCCCTCTCTTCAGTCTCACTGCGCACATACAGCTCCCTCGGCCCCAGTCGGCACTTCCATGGTCGCCCAGTCCTCTGACAACCTGGTGGAACTCACGGATTCTCTCTGTGGAAAAAGAATGCACAGAAATGCCTACAAAATGCTGTGCCTGGTTTTAGGGGCCCATACACCCCTGCATGGGGTAAAGATCGTGGGATAAACATGAGCAACAGTTCAGAGGTCTCTAGGTCCCTTCCTGTCTGTGAACTTGAAGCCCAAACACAGGGCCACCTAGTCCACAGCCATGGACATGAATCAGCTCAGGGCCTAGTCACCCCCAGGGCTGGGAGAACATCAAGACACACAACAGCCTTCGCCTCTGCACCTACTGAGAGTGACTCAGTGCGGGCTGCTGGGCACCTGGCACACAGCTGGGCCCCAGCATCTGGGCGGGGGTGGAATCTCCAGGGACACCATTACAGCCCTCTCCCGACAAAGCAAGTCACCACCCAGTGTGCTCACCTTACTGCAGACAGACCCAGCCCTGGCCCCACCCCGGCAGTTCTCAGGAGTTCCCAAGGGGAGGGCCTCTGCAGGCCCTGCCCAGCCTCCACACCAGCCCAGGCCCAGGGAGCCATAAGACAGACAGACCCTGCAAAGCACCTGAGCACCAGAGCCTAGTCCTACGTCCTCGTCCTCTGCTGCTTCATGGTGCCGCCTCATGCTGCCCCTCCCAGGCTCCCCAGAGCCTCGATTTCACCACCTGTCAAATGGAGAGACTCCCAATCGAGTCCTTCCCAGCTCCAAAGCCCTGAGTCTATAAACAACAGCATCTGCCAAACTTCATGGAGCTGTGGGGTCCTGCTTTCAGGAAGTTACATAAACATCCTCAGAGAAACAAAAGTCAAACCTACAGGCTCTACTTTTTTTGTTTAAGGATATCAAGAAGCCTTTTTTATAGTCCAACTTCCCCCATCCCACTTCCATTGTTCCAAATATCCTCTCAGGACCTAGAAAATACATTTGGTTTCCGTCTGGAGCTTGGGCTTCTTGGTGTTCTTCCTCTTGGAAGCCACCCCACCCCTCCTTGGCAGCTTTCTCCCCAGGTCACACCCATATCTGCCCCCAGCATTGCTCCGGGCCACCCTGAGGGCTACCCGGCCTGCCCAAGATGGGAGATGGAGCAGGAACAGATTTCAGAAATGAACCCTTCCCTGGTCAGGACAGAGAGAGCTCTGTCCCATTCTGCTCTAAAACGAGGCCTGGTGTGGGTAAGCAGCTGTTCCTCTCTGGGCCTCAGTTTCCCACTGAAGAGTGGAAGAGTCTGGAAAGCCCTGGGGACTCTGAGGCAGACAGAACAGCAGGATAGACTGTGGACTCTGTTCTTGCTCCCTCACTCCCTCCAAACTTCAGAGGAGACCCACTTTTTGCTCTCACTGTCTCTCCTGCCTTAGCTGTGGGACCTTGTATTCAGCCCTGAGCCTCCCAGTCTGAAACAGCCTGCGCACAGAGCAGGGAGAAGGACCATGTGTCTGCAGGAGAGGCCCCAACTTGGGGGCTTGAGGTCTAACCACCCCAACACAATCCTACCCCTAGAAAGGCCTGATTCACTCATTTGGAGACTGTATTTGCTCTCTAGAAAACAAGCTAAATTGTGCCTCCTATACAAATACTTCTAGATAATCCCCACTGCCCTTCTTCCAGTGAGTTCACGCTTCTAAGCACCCCTATCTAATTCTATAAAATTCCAGATCTACCACCTTATAGCTAATGTGGTCTCTATAAAATGGGGCAATGATGATGCCTACCTTATAGGATTATCCTGAACATTACTCCAGATGTGGCTGCATAAGAAGCGTCCAGTAAGCACACTGATAAGCACACTGATAAACATGAGCAGGGAGCAGGTACATGATCGGCATCATTAAAATACCAAGATGCTGAAAACCACTACGGTGCTGGGATCCCAGTCAGCACCGTAATGGAACCATAAGTGCCCCATCCCCAGCACACTCTTCTGCCCCACCTCAGTCCCAGAACAGAGGGCTACGTTCCTGGCACCCACCCTTGCCACCTATAGAGACTCCACAGTCTTCAAGCTCCCCAGCATAGTCCCCTGCAATCATGTTGGGGTTCTAGTGAACCCTATCACTGTGTCCCAGGTTGTTTCCTGGGAATAAAAAGCTGTTACATGTTACAGATGGTGGCTCCTTGAAGTCAGGGTACAGAGAAGCTGGGATTTCCTCTGGGCCCCTCACATTTGCGGGTGTCTGAAGATGCTGAAAACATATTCTCCTTGGAGAGCCCAAGGAGAGAAGCATCTATTTTTTTTAAATTACTTACGCAAGTATTTTTCAGTCTTTAGCATGCATCAGTATTACCTGGGGGGGCTTCATAAAACAGTCTGCTAGATTCCCTCCCTCCCCACCCCCCACACGGTTTCTGACTCAGTGTGCCTGGGGTGGGCTATGTAATTTGTATTTCTAAAGAGTTCCCAAGCAATGCCAAGGCTGCTGGCCCAGACACCAACTTTAAGAACAACTGACTTAACTCAGGTGAATCAGAGAGGGCTCTGGTGAGCAGGTGGGGCTAACGCCCCTGTAAAAGAAAAGCAGGGGCTGCTGGGATGAGGAGATGGGAAATCAGGCAGAAGTCACAGCGCAGGTCCTAAAATGACAACACTAGTTTCTCCTCACCTGGCCTCTGCCTGGGCAGGTCTATGTACGCAAGGCTGGCAGTGTGAACCAGAGGTGGCTGCCACTACACATTAGCCTTAGCAAACACCCTCCCCCTGCACCCCCAGCCTAGGCCTGCCACCCTGGAGCCTGTCTGGACAGGCCATCCTCCAAGAACTCGAGGAAGAGAAGAAGCCCCGCTTCAGGTCTGAACGGGTCAGAGTCCCCCCACCTCTCAACCCCATGGTCTCCAGGATTCCGCTTCATGGCTCCAGACACAACCCTGTCCGTCTTGGCCAACTCGGATTACATTTCCTCATTTCCGGTGTTTAACATAACAAGTCTGTCTGTCTGGCCAGAGCAGCCCCTCAGAAATAAGCAGACAGCGACTGTAATCCCAAGTCCAAACCTCTCCAGACTAAGCATCCCCCTTACTAAGCCTTAGGTGCCACATCTGCTAAAAGAGGATGAAAACCCGGCCTACCTCCTACGGCTGCTGGGTAGTCAGTTCTGCCACCATTAGCAGTGACAGAAACGTTAGCCACAGAAAGCGCCTTCACTGATGTGAACTGAGCTCGAAGTGAAGCCCTTTCCCTGCATTCTCTCCCCAAACATGTGAGATGGGGACAATATTACCTGCTCTGTGCAGATGGAGAAACAAACGGCTTGCCCAAAATCCCACAAGTAGGAAGTGGGCTGGCAGGGATCTGAACACAGATCCCCTGGCTCCAGAGCTGAGCTACCAGTCTCTGCCCCATGTCCAGATCACCTGTCCCGGGACCTAGCCCAGGTGCCCTCCCTACCACTCTCTACTCCCCTTCCCTGGGCACCTGTCCACAGTGCACACATCTGGTTGCCCCATCCCTGTGCCCTGGCAGCCACAGGACCCACCAGCCTGGCCAACTCAACATGGCCACCCGAGAGCCTGGGCCAGCAGAGCCTGAGCACTTTAAACCTAATGAAAGGAGAGAAGAGGAAAAACAGGTGTGACAAAGAGGAAATCGTGACAGCTTCCTGGATGAGCAACTCCCACACCCCATGCAAATCAGCCTATCTCTCCCCGCCTCTGTTTCCTCATCTGAACAAGCCTTCTCAGGCCATCAGACAGGAAGTTTGGAAACTCAAACTCCAGGAATCTTTTCCCACACCTATAAAAGGATAGATCACCTTGGAAGGAAATAACAATAGTAACCATTATATCCTTGAACAGCTTCTGCTTAGGAGACTCTTACAATGGGTCAGGCTCTGAGCTTCACAACCTTCCTAGCAAAGTAGAACTATTACTATCCCATTTTGTAGCAGAGGAAACCTACACCTGGAGAGATTTAGGTGGTTTGCTCTAGTTCCCACTGCTAATGGTGGCAAAGCTGGGATTTGAACCCAGGACTCCTGACTGTCAATGGCACGCCACCCCACCCCAGGTGCAAAAATGGGCCACATGTAGCCCCTGCCTCTGGAGCGGACAGCCTCAAGATGAGATTCCTCTTCAAAGAACCAGAATTCACAAGCAGGTGGGTGAAGGGCCCCAGGGAGGTCCGGGTAACAGGCCCTATACAGGCAAAGCAAAGCAAGGAGCGGGCAAGGTCAGCCCTGCAGAATTAGGAGTGCTGCACAGAAGTGACACTGGAGCAGGAAAGGACAGGCTCAAATCGGGAGAAAGAAGAGTCTGGTTCTGCTTGAGGGTTGCCAGGCAGTGGAAGATAGAGCACCAAGGTCTCAAAGCTGGGCACCTCCCATACCTGGTCCTCTAAAAAATGCACATTTTAAATCAGACTAATCCAACCTGTATGGAGAAATAAGATAGGTAGAGATAAACAAGGTCAGGAGGCAACTTAAACTTTTCTCCATGGAGGTAAGAGTTTTGAGCCCCTCTGTGACTCCTTTGGTGACAGACTGGTTCTAGCCCAGAAGCCACTAGATCCAAGATAGCCCTGTCCGTCCCATCCACTGAACTCCAAAGCTCAAAACTGGAGCTGATGGGCAGCGCTTCGGTACAGCCCCACACCCAGGGACCAGAAGACGCTCCTTGCACCTCTACTGCAGGAAGGAGGCGACAATCCTGCCTCTGCACCCTACTCTCTTCAACCCTCCCGCTCCTCACTTTCAAACCCACCTGCCCTTTCCTCCAATCCCTGCTGAGTCAGCCTGATTCATGACTCAGTCTGTTTCCCCACCTACGAGGAGAAAATGAAACCCATTTCACAGATTGAAAGTGGAAGCAGAAGGTTTCAGTCTTCTGTGAAACCAACCACACACTGCACAGCCAGGCTCTGGCAGCTGACCCAGACATCCCATGGGGCCCTTGAATTGGGGCTGGGCTCTACACCACAGGCTGGGTGTGCATGGAACTGCCCCAGATGTGCAGGAGGGGGCAGGGCAGCTCCATAAGGCTACGAGAAATGCGGGGGGCAGGAGGTAGGTGGTGTACCACCCCAAATGTTGAGACTCTTGGGTGAAAAGGGAACTGAAAGAGGTCACCAGGGCTGACCCTCCTGGTATATGCCTTCAACTTTGGCACCTCTGCATACCTTCAGTGATAGACCCTCACTGCCTCCCCAGGGAGCTGCTCCCCGTTAGCGTCCCCGTCATCCTTGCTGCTCTCTCTGCCCCTAGGAGCCCGCAGGACAAGACTATGCCCTCTGCCCACAGAGAGTCCTGCAGGGACTTGAAAGCAGCGACACTGCCTTTCAAGGGTCCTTGCGCTAGCCTCAGAGCACCTGGGATGACCCTGATCCCCAAGGTAGCCACGAAGTCCCACAGTCTCCCCTCTTTCCTTCTCATTCCTATGCTGTGAGTCAGGGCTTGGGGCAGTGTTCTGCTGGACCACAAGCAGCATCTCCTCTGAGCTCATTCTCAACCCGACCCATCCTACCCCCCTTTCAGCCAAGTGACCTCTCAAAAGAGCAGTGCAATAGGGCAGAAACTGTTTGGCCTGGGTTCAAGTACAGCTCTCTAAGTGACTCGACCCCTCTGAGCCTCCATTTCCCCATCTGAAAATGGGGCAGGGGTGGGGTTCCAGCAACAGCAGCTACTTTGCAGGGGTATTGTGCGATCTCAATGGGGCATCTGTAAGGATCCTGGCACAAGGCACAGTAACAGGCATCGACTCAACGGAGCTGCTTACAACCCTCTGTCCTCTCTGCCCACTACGGAATAAAATCCAAACTCCTGAGCAGGATACGGCAAGTGCTCCATGACCTGATCCTGTCTCCCCTTGCTCACTTCCCCACAGCCTGCATCCTCACAAACATTTCCTCCCCCAGGAAGCCCTATCGAAATTAACAACCAGAAGAGCTTTTCCCCTCCACCAAAGCCCATCTATCACTGATCATATCCTGCCTCTTCACCTCGCTTGCTCCTCACCCCCCTCGCCCATTCAGATCAGATCAGCCTCTCAGTCAGAATCCAGCAGCACCTCACCCCATCTCTGTTCCCCGGCACCCTTGTCCACAGACATTTTCCATACATATTTAACAAATTACCCCAGCGTTCCATTTCAACTAAAGAATGTCCAAGTCCTCCAAACAGCCCGGATATTTCAAGCCAGCAGAAAACCAAATTCCAAGCCAGCAGAAGCCGGCTCAGTCTTTAGGGACTTGTAGGCCTGACTGTGGTCCCAGAATATGGAAGATGGGTACAGTGTGTCCAAAGCCAAGGGCAGAGAAAGCTCTTGGCTGGAAAGATCGGGGCCTATTTTCATGTTCTTCAGTTGCAGAATTTCTTAGCTACCCCCCTAGACCAATCCCCAGATTATGATTTCATACTCAGGACCACATCCTCAATTTGGGATTGCAGAACAGCTCTTTGCACTCCCCTGGCTGACAAAAGTCTCACTATCCATCTTTTCTTGCTTGCTGGCTCCGGCCCTTCACCTGTTGATTCTCCAAGGACTTCTGCTCCTGTTCTGATCACCAAGACAAGGCACCCCCATCCCCTCCACTCAAACCCCTATTTTTCTGAATCCCCTCAAATTTCAGGGGATTTCCATTCTTGTTCCGGCAAGCTGACAATAAGCTGTCAGCCCAGGTGCTCCCCCTCTTCCCAGTGCCCAGGAAACACTTGTTAGGAGCAGTTAGGAGAGCAAGGTACAAACTTGCCTCTCCTAAGAACTTTCATTAGCTGCCCCCACTCCACTAAGATGCTTTTTATTAGCTAAAAATTTGGTTTCTGCTTTTAAAGAAATGACTCCAGGCCCCCAGCCAGAGCCTGACCAACAGTCACGAGATGGTATCCCGACCAAAAGACTGGGCCAGGCCAAGAGTGCTAGAACCAGTGGAAGTCTGGGCCACCCACACATTATTCCTGAGATCTTTACTGAGGGGCCACACTGTGCCCCAAGCTCGGAAGACCACACACACACATGCATTTTCCATTAGGATTCTGCAATCCTGACACTGCCTCGAAGCCCATCCCACATGACTGTCAAGGCCCTTTGGGGCTGAGGCACCTATAGCAGCCTGTTAGTTTAGCAATGAGGACCCTGCTAAAACCAGAGGAATCATAACAGAGGATACCTAGGATACAAGTCCCTTGGCCTTAAGTCTCTCATGGCACCAAGGGCTCCACTTGGAGGCCCTATCTCTGGCCCCTACTGATCTGAAAATCACCTGGTCTGAGAGGAGATGACAGGCTCTGCAGTCCCCTGGGTGCCGGAGAGAGACCTGTTGACCAAGCCACCAGCTGTCCCCAGCCGGAGCCAGGGAGAAGGGTTCCTTCCCTGCACCACCCACACTGGGAAAGCATTCCTGCCACCGACCCAGCCGGCAACAAGACTAGAACCATCACAGAGCTCCAGGCCCAGGCTCCAAATGACTTCTCCGCCTCTCCAGTTGCCCACAGTAACAACTGCCCCCGCCACCAGTACCAAGCAGGAGGAACATCACCTGGGGGTAAGGGTCACGGGGACAGAAGGCAGGTCCACCTGGAAATGAAACCGTGAGCTCAGCCAACAGCAAGACCTTATATATAGAGTCCTGCAACTAAGACTCAGGTTGGGGGAGGGAAGTCATACCCAAGCCCTACCACTTCCTACCTGTGCCCCTTACCATTCTGCGCTTCGGTTTCCCTCCTAAAATGTGGTTAATAGCGACGTGGACGACTTAAATGAGATAACGAATGTCAAGCAATCAGCCCAGTGCTTGACACATAGTAAACATGCAATAAATACTTGTTGAATATAAACATGCCACCACCATTTCCTGAAGTACCACTGTTCCCCTTCCATCCTTTTGCTGGCAGACACTATATATTTCCCCCATTTCACAGGTGAGGAAACTGAGGCTTGGGGTAAGGAACCAGCCCCAGAGCACACAGCTGGGGAACGACAGCTGCTCGGGTCAGAGCAAACCTCAGACCAGGGGCAGCAGCGACAGCCACTGAGATTGCGGAGGGTGGAGACGAGGGGACAGCGCTGGGGCGTGATGGGGTGGGGCTCTCCCTCCCCTGGGCTTGGCCTGGCTCCTGGCTGACTTGGCTGCTCCAATCTGGGAAAAAGCCAGGAGGCCAATCCCCAGATTCCTGGTCTGTCCCAGAACCCGCGTCCAGGGGCGCCCCTCTTCCCGCCGGCCCGGAGTGCTGAAGCGGCTCTCAGAGCAGGGGCTCGCGGCCCCGAGAGCCGGGGGAGACGCGGAGTGGGAGACCAGGCCGCTCGCAGCCTGAAGAAAACCGGTCGAGTGGCCCGACCCTGCGCGAGGCGGGGAGCCGGCCGCTAACCCCCTCCCCGCGCCAGACAAAAGTTTCGCGGCCCGGGCGGGGGAGGGGAGGGGGCGTCCTCGGGAGTGACATTCTCCGTGACCTCCAGCGGCCGCGCGGCCGGCCCGCCCCCCGCCGGCCCCGGCCCCCGCGGGTCCCGGCCGCCTGGGACCCTCCCCAGCCCCGCGCGCCGGGCGCCGGCTCAGCCCGCCCGCCCGGGGCCCGCCCGCCCTAAACTTGCGCCCGCGGCCGCCGGGGCCCCGCGCGGCCTGCAGCTCTGCCCGGGCCCGCCGGCTCGGCGGCAGGGACGGCTGGCCCCGGCCCCGGCCTCTTACCTGCCGCGGCAGGAGCGCGGGCGAAGGAGGGGGCGCGGCTGGCGGGGCGCCGGGAGCCGGGGTCCCCGGGCCGGCGCGCGCCGCGGGGCTCGGGCCCGGCGGGGTTAACCCCTTCGCGGCCGCCGCTCCCACCCCCGCTCCCCGCCGCCGCCCGCCCCGCCTCCCGCCCGCTCCCCCCGCCCCCGCCTCCCGGCGCCCAGCCCCCGCCCCGGCCGCACGCCCCGGCCCCGGCCCGCGCCGGGCAGGGCTGTAAGCGGGGGCGCGCCGACTCCCCCTGCGGGCCCGCGGGGCGCGGAGGGCCCGGCCCGGCTCCTCCGACCCGTCCCGGCGCCGGCGCCTACCTCCGGGATCGCGGCGTGGGAGCGGGCTCCCCGGGCTGGGCGGGGGGCGGCCGCGGCGCTCCCGAGCCCGGCAGCAGCGGGCGTGCGGAGAGCGCCCTGGGGCGGGGGCCGGGGCGGGACCGGGCGCCGCTATCGGGGCTGGATTTCTCGGCTTCCACCCGGATTCTCCCTCGGCTCCCGGCCGATTCGGTGCTGCTCGGCGACCACGTGACGCGGGCTGCCTTTGACCCCGGTCTCCGAGCGGGTAGGGGGCGGGGGCCGCAGGGGGTGTCAGAGGTGGGACCCGCGAGGGCCCGGAGAGGCCGCCGGGCGTCCCCAGGGGGCGACCCCGGGGGAACAAAGCCCGGGGGAAGCCAGCAAGTTACTCGGGGTCAAAAAGGGAACAGCGCTGGGGGTCGGAGAGGCTCCAGAGGGAACGAGGGAGACAAAGACCCGTGCCCACCGCTCCTCCGAGGGCCCCAAGAGTGCTGGCCGGGACCCAAGAGGGCCCCCCAGGCTCAGCTGCCACTGTGTCTCTGACAGCCCTCCGGGGCCTTCTTGGCCGGCTCCCTGACCACCAGGTTTCTGCTGGGGTCACCCCTCCTGGGCAGACCTGCCTGGCCCGCCCACCACCACCACCACCACCACTGCCCTGCCTCTTGAAACCCCTTTATTTCCTGTATCTTGATGAGCTGGTTCATTTACTGGATTCATCATTTACAAAAAGTGGTCTCCCCCAACAAGTTGTTCCCAGCTGAATCCCCAGGCCAGGCTAACAGGCTGATGAAGAGGTGGCGGACCTTGTGCAAAAGGCTCCTCCCACTGAACCCATTTCCCATTCCCAGTGTTATTTCAATCATCTCAAAGGTCCTGCAAGTCAGAGAAGAATATGATGGTGGTCCTCCTTAAACAGACAAGACACCAGGCCCAGAGAGGAGAGATGATTTCTGAGAGTCTAGTAGGTAGCTGCAAGCTGGGCCTCAGCCCTTATCTGACTGGTCCAAGCCCGGAGCATTTTGCCATTCATGAGCCAGTCTCTAAAACTGGGGGGCTGAGGGGCTCCTGAATGAGCTTTAAGGAGCTTGTTAGCAATGCAGAGACAGTGATTCTATGAGGCCGGGGCAAATTTGGAAACAGGAGATTGGTGATTTCCTAAACACCTAACAGGCTCAAGATGATCTAACTATAGGAGCAAAGTTCAAGAAAACACAGGAACAACGGAGGCAGAGCAGAGGGAGACAGAGCACCAAGCCTGATGCCTGACAACAGGGTAGACTCATCTGGGTTGTCCCAAAGGGTAACCTTGTGCTGGGGGGAAGGGTTTGGACCAGCTTACTCATGTCAGGAGGGAGGAGAGGGTGTGAGACTACTGAAGCCTGAACAAGGAGAGAGGCGGGGCATGGGAGGAGGGTGGCCCTGGGCTCCTGGCTCCTAGACCTGCCTGTGATAGCTTGGGATGGGGGTCAGACCACATCCAACCTAAAGGTGGTGGCCACAAGCCCAAGCTGCAGACCATGTTCAAAGAGAAGCGATGGCTTCCTAGTATATACTGCAGCCACCTCACAGCCTGACTGGGGTATCCGTCTCCATTATCCACGAGCAAACTGTCCGCTACGATCTGCATTCCTGCGGTCAGTGATCTAAAGTCCTTGAAGGTCAGCTGGGTTTTAGAAGGCCCAGTAAGCCCCATGAATCTTACTCATGCTGATCTCTGCTTTAGAAGACAGTGCCACACATAGAGGCCCTATGAGCATCTTCTCTGTGCCAGGCGTGCTCCTGGTATAGGAGCTACAGAGTGCAAAGAACGTGGGCCTGCACTCTCAAGAAGTGTCCAGGCAAGTTTGGATCTAGGCTGCATGTCCCTCTTGTGTCCAGGGACTGGCTGAGCTTCGGGCCTGATGGGGGAGTCCCAGGGCAAGTGCCGTGGGCCACAGTGAGAGAGAAGCAGAATGAAGGATTTTTAGGGGAGTAGGATCAGGAGGAGTAGGATCAGGAGTAGGATCAGGAGGAATGGGGGGCAAGGCATGGGGAGATGAACATTCCCAGCACACGGAACACATGTTCAAAGGCCAATGGAAAGCTGGGTGTTTCAAGGGAAGTGGGAGAGGAAGCAGGAAGAAAAGAATGAGCAAAAAAAAACTGGAGGGGAACGTTAGGAGCAACAGTCTGGGTGACCTCTTGTGAGGGAATGAATGGACCTGATAATTATCCTGAGGGTCTGGTGAAATGAGAAGGTTGCATACAGTGATAAGAGCCATACTGTGGGAGGGTGGAGGGGAAGGGGCATTCTCTGGCCTGGGCAGAGGTGGGAGTGGGGGGTGGGGCAGCATCTCACCAATGAAACTGCAGAGCAGGGATGGGGTAACTCCCCATCCCTGACATTCCTCCTTGTTCTTTTCAAGTCTTCAAAATTGCTATTCACAAGCCAAAGCCCACCAGCTCACTGTCATCTGGAAAGCCTGTAAGGAGGTGAAGCTCAGTGCCCCCACCCCAGCCCCTGCATTTCACCTCTGTGGTTCTAGGTGAAGCTGCTTTTCTAACCAAACTCCAGAGGTGCTGAGAAGACTGTCCCGATGCCTTGCTCCTCCCTCAGGACCCACCTATCTCTCAGGGCTTTGGGGATGTTCCTTTTGCTGACAACCACCCCCTGCCAGAAACCCTTCTCAGTTCAAATGGCCTCCCTGCTGCCCACCTGACATTCTCCTGGGCAGTCCCAAGCTCCCCTTTGGCCAGCTCCACAAGTCAGAGACTGAACTCATTATCTCCCACCCAAGCCTGCTTCTGGCACTCCTCCTGTTCCCAATTCCCACATCCAGTCCAGAAATCCCACATCCCATCCATGAGCCAGTCCCACTGGTTCTTCCTCTAGTTTTTGTTGTTGATTTTTCTCTAACCAACCCCATTTCTTCCTCATCACTGCTACCCCAGTTCAAGCCACCATCTTGTCTCCCTCCACCTTGGCCCAGGTTAACAATCTCTCAGCCCCTCTCCCTCCCTCCCACTTTGCCCCCTTCCACACAAACTGTGTCATGCTCATGTCTTACTTGAAACCACCAATGGCCTCCCACTACTCTCAGGATAAACTCCTTATTGTGTTGTCCAGCTTCTTTGCTTGTCCTAAAGCATACACCCACCTTCCCTTTTACCTAACTAATTCCTCTTTAAGAGTGTGGGCTTGAGGGGCCTCCCTGGTGGAGCAAGGGGTTAAGCACAGCACTATGAAGCTGTCCACAGCCACTGCAGCACGAATTTGATCCCTGGCCAGGGAGCTACCCACATGGCACAGCAGACCTCTCCTGTCTCACCCGCTGCTCCCCTCACCAGTGTATTTCAGTCAATCTGCCCGTTCTGCTCCCTACTCTCACCCCCCCCCCGAACCTCTGGCCTGAACCCCAGCTCTTGTGTGCATAAAATAAATAAATCTTTAAAAAAAAAAAAAAAAGAGCATGGGCTTGGCCAGATTGCCTGCGTTTGAATGCTGCTACTGCACCTCACAAACTATGTGACCCTGAGCCAGTTTTTCAATCTTTCTATGCCCAGTTTCCTCATCTCTAAAGTGGGGGCAACAGTGTGTACTTCATAGGACTTTTGTGACAATTAAATGAGGTAGGTCTGTAAGCCCTCTGAGTAGTAAGCACTACATAAACATTAGCTTAGATTATTAGCCATGATCCGCTAGGTATCAGGTAAAATTTCATTTTCTGGGGCCTCCCCAGTGGCACAGCGGTTGAGCGCTGGGTTGCGAAGCTGCCCACAGCTTCTGCAGCGCCGGTTCGATCCCCGGCCGGGTCCCACGTGGCGCACAGACCTCTCCTGCCGCTGCTCCCCTCAGCAGTGTACTTTGGTCCTTCTGCCTGCTCTGCTCCCCGCTCTGGCTCTGGTGAATTCTCTCACCCTCCCGCGCTTCTGACTGTACCCAGTGCTTGTATAAATAAATAAATAAATCTTTAAAAAAAAAAATTTTCATTTTCTCCTCCTGGCACTTCCTTTAGGCCCCTAATCCAGACTTCTTCCCAGACACCACCCTAGTTAATAGCTGGCTGCCCATCTCTCCCTCCATCATATAGGCTCTGGACAGGACTGCATTTGTCTCAGACACTGTTGAGCACCGGGCATCCGCACAGTGCCAGGAGTGAGGTAGGGAACCAACACATCTGTTGAGGACTAAACAGTGTATTAGAAGCATCACCAAACAGAAGCCATTGTCTACCTCAAAGGGCTCATCAATGGCACTTCATTTATTTATTTACTTGATACTTATTACTCTCTCTCTGGCCCTCCTCATGCCATCCTGGTAGAGGAGAAAAAGTAGAGGGACACAGACAAGACAGATGTGGCCCCTATTGTGGAGGACCATATAGTCTGATGCACGTAAATACATCAGAACATATAATATACAATGTAACTCTGGTGTTAAAGTAGCCTATAACAATTTTGTTTCCCAGAGGTCTTTGGAGCAAAGTGAAAAGTAACTAGAAACAAATACTGTCACCTACCTTTAAAAAAAAAAGATTTATTTTATTTATACAAGAATGGGGTACAGGCCAGAGGTGCAGGAAGGTGAGAGAATTCACCAGAGACAGAGCGGGAAGCAGAACAGGCAGATGGACTGAAATACACTGCTGAGGGGAGCAGCGGGTGAGACAGGAGAGGTCTGCCACACTATGTGGGTAGCTCCCTGGCAGGCTGGGAATCAAACACACGCTGTAGAAGCTGCCGACAGCTTCACAGCACTGTGCTCAACCCGCTGCGCCACCCTTAGCCAACATCCCAAGTTTCAGCAGGGTGGTCTTGATTCAGGCCATTCTGTCTTTCTCTGCCTCGCAATCTCCTATTCAGCCTTCAAGGCCCCACTACAGCAGCACTTCTTCCAGGAATGGGGTATAGGCCTGCTCCTGCCAGGCCTCTGTATGGGCCTCTGGTGATTTTCTGTGAATATAAAGGGATTTGTCGAGGACAATCCAAATTTCATGTCATTTGCTTCTTTAAAAAAATAAAAGGTGATTCAATGAGATTATAACTACATTTGACTACATGTTTGGACTTCGGTGGAGACAGATAATAGCTTCCGTCAGACCATGTGACTTGAATTGTGGTTTGAAGGACATGGTCACCATAATTACAGTACTGGCCACAAGGTATAACAGTTTCCTCCCTTGCTTTGCATGCATGCACACACGCACACGCACACACCACAGATCTTGGTATTATTAAGACAATCGATGAAGGAAAAAATCTGTGAAATGGGCAGGCTGTCCATGCTTCAGATCAACAATGGATATAAATGTTCTGGAAACTAACCAAAGACAGTCTGAGGTGGGGGATATGGGCAATTAGCAGCAATTAATTATCTACTCTGCTGATGCCACCTGCTTTCCATTTATTACTCAACAACCCAGGGGGCACGCAGCTCAGAGAGATGAAGCAACTTCCCTCAGGAGTGTTTAGAGATGGTTTCAAATCCAGGTCCATCCAACTAAAAGGCCATTCTTGTCACTATTTACCCCATCTTTCAGGGTCCAAGGGCTTGTGTTGTGCACCTCCTTCCATCCATCCCTGGGGGTCCCACCTCCCTCTCCTGTTGCACAGCCAAGCTGTGCAACTCCCTCTCCTGTTGCACTGTCAAGCTGCTGCTGTTAAAGAGCACTTGCAGCTGGTCTCCAAAGCAGTTTCCTCAGCAGAACTGAAGGATGCGTGCAAAGTCCTGCCCCCCCCCACACACACACCATCATTCCCTCACCCCCAGCGGCTGACTGTCAATGGGCCAGTCAGCTAGCACCACCCCTTCCACGCACAGCACTTTTCCTGGTACTTATAAGGTCCCTCCCCATTCTATAAACCAATTCCCAGGGACCCTACAGCAGCCCTGAGAAGTAGACACAGAGGAGATTTTTGGCTCCCATTTTCCAGAGGAGAACATGGAAGTTTGGTCAATCTGTGAGAGAGCTAGCAAAAGAACTGAGCGACCTGCTGAGTTCTCCAATTCCCTGGAAGGGTCAGGTTAACCAAGAGATAGGGAAGGAGGTGAATAATCTTCAAAATCCTCACACAGAGAAGATAATGGTTACAGCAAGCAATAACAAATCAGTTCATTTCCCTGTTTACTGTGTTCATTGTGATGCACCAATTACAACCTGACAAAAGAAAACACAGGCAAGAGTGGTCTCTGAAGGCAATAGGTTCAAAGTACCCTGAGGGCAGGGCCAATCCATGGTCCAAGACAGCCAGGCAATCAGGGCAGCCAATGCCAAGGACCTGTGGCTGCTATTCAGAGAACAGTGCCCTGGGCTTGCCCTCACCCTAGGGCATTTCTCACCCTCTCCTCTTCTTTGACCTCTTTCTCTTCACTTGATCCCCTGGAGGGAAATACTTTAACATCTAAAAAAGTTTACAGTAATCAAAAAAGTGTACTTGGGAGCAGGTTTCTCCACAAGATTGCCATCAATTATTCTAGGTCATCTTTACCACTGGGGTAAGGGCGCCATTACAACTTCCACTTTCTAGGTAAAACAAAACAAAAACAAACCCCCCCTGAGACTTAGCACCTCAGTACCTGCAAGCAGAGGTCCACATAGGCCTGTATCAGCAATGCAGGGAGGGATGGTCCAGGTCACCTGGTCTGGAGGGTGCTGTCCAGTTCTCCTCAGTCTCCAACATTCCCCTACACACACCCTGTCCACTTTGCTCATTTGCATTCTCCTCCTGGGCCCCCTGGGCACATTAGTTCATGATTCCTGGACTAATGCAATTCACCTCCCAGAAACAGACTAACAGGAAGAGGGACTTGACCCCTCTGCAAGGGCTGGTAGCGGAGCTAGCATGACCTGGGGAGCCCCTGCTTGCCTGCTTCCCCTCTCCCCTGTCTGTGTGTATATAGGAAGCTGAGAAGAATGTGGCTCCAGTAAGTCGAGGACCTCCAGGCTCAAGTCCATGCACCATTCTTAGGCCCTTGGAGGTGTGGAGGCATGATAGGGAGAGGGGAAGGTAGTGTTGGCCCAGTACGAACTGAACTTGGCTCTGGGACTGGCAAAGTGGCCAGACTCTTGTCTGGGGCTATCTGCTCCAACAGGTACACACATTCTTATCATTCCAAGGCCCCTCTCCACACCGACCTGTCTGGACTAGGTCCGTCCTGAGAGGGAGATGGGGCTGGGGGAAGGGAGAATGAGGTAAATGGCAGGATACTCCCCCCCAGACACACAGCAGAGTAGGGCCACTCATGCTCACTCTCATGCCACACACCCTCACCCACCATCCTTCTTTCCCAACCCGCCCTCCACCCAGTGCCTAAGAGCTCTGGAGTCAGACTGTCCGGTGTTGGAATCCAAGGTCGACCCTTTCTCACTGACACTTAACTTGGCTTCAATTGTTTATTTGTAGAATGGGGTAAGTGCGCTTACCTCATAGGGCAAGATTAAATGAGATATAAGGAATCCACTTAGCACTGTGCCTGGCATAGCTAGAGTTGCTGTCATTTTATCCAGGACTCACCTACAATTCCCCGGGGGGGGGGGGAGGGTTCCCTTCTCCCTTATAGACACATACCCCCACCCCAAAGGCTAACTGCTAGGCAGCCTACAGTCAGCTGTGCCTACCCTCACAGTCCTACCACCTCTGTGCCCTCTATTACCAACAGCCTGGGGCCCTGGAGGTCTGGGCCCGTGGCACATGTGCCAGCATCTTCCATTCCCAGTGCCTCACCTCTACCTCTTCACAGTTCAAACTCTTCCCCTTCCATCAACTTCCAGCTCCGGGCCCACCACCTCCCCTAAGAAACCTTCCCTGACTGAACTCTGCTCTTCCTCCTCTGAACTGCTAAGGCCCTTGGAGTAAGGGGCATCTGGAGCTGAGGGGTCCTGCTGGGGGCGGGGGGAGTCCCTGAAGCCCACCTACAGAAGCAGCTGTTGAAGTAGGTCCTGCAGCCTGTAGGACAGAGGCCCAGGATGGGGAGGGCCAGGACCAGACTCCCTCCCCTTTCATGAAGAGGCCAAAACAGCTTGTTCTAGGCAGCCCGGAAGATGTGCTGGGAACCAGCCTCATGTGAGTGGAAGGAGCAGAGAGAAGCCAGTCCCCTTCCAGCAGCCTCAGTGGGGCGAACCGCTCCCCTCTCGGGCTACACGGATCCCTGCACTGTAGATTCTCCTCAGGTTCTTCCAGGTTCTCAGAGTCTGTGTCTAAGATTCCAAATCAAGGGATGCAAAGATCTGGAAATTGGGTTCGAAAATTCTGTCCCAAGGGCTCTGAAATGCCACAATTTTATGACCTTTAAAAATATTATTTTTAGGTTCTAGAACAGCTCTGTCCATTAGAAATTTAATACAAGTCACACATGAGATTTTTTAATTTTTCAGCAGTCACATCATAGAACATAAAAAAAAAAGGTAAAATAAATTTCAGTAAAGCAGTGCATTTACCCAATGTACTAAACAATATGTTGGCATGTAATTAATACAAAGCAATTATTAATAAAACGTTTTCATTCTTTCTTTTGTGCCATCTTCAAAATCCACTGAGTATTTTAAACATTATGGTGCCTCTCAATTCAGACGAGCCATTTTTCAAGTACTCGATGGCCACACATGGCTGGTGGCTCCGGTGCCAGAGAGCAAAGTCAGAAACCTAAAATCTATGACTCACTGAAGTGCTAGGATGTTGTGCTCTGAGAGTCTAGAATTCTGTAATGCTACAACTGAGAATCCACCAGGTTAAAAGGTTTGCCCGAGTCAGCCCCAAGTCTGCTTGTGGAGAAGGCTTCTCCCTACATGTCTTTTATGTGGAAAGAAATTCAAGCTTCTGCACAGCCCCTGGGGGTGAGGGAGCAAGGAGCCCCCCTCAGCTGTCCCAACCATCTGGCAGGGCTGACTGAAGACAGGCGGGTGTGCCCACATGCCCATCCTGGCCTCTCTGGGCCAAGCTGCCTCACTGCCATCCTCCCTGCTCGTCACCTCTCCATCCATGCGCATAGGCCCAGAGGTGAGATGCCTGCCATTGAGTCCTCCTGGGGAGAGGATACAGCCCTGCCTCTTCACCGCCCCCCCCCGCCCCCCGCCTCCTTGGTTTCTGTCCACTCTGAAGAGCATCTGTGGACTGCTGCAGCAGATGGAACTGGGGAGAGTGCTTAAAACCCAAATGGAGTCCCCTGAGGATGGAAATGGTCTCCATCTGATGAAGGCTGAAGCCTGGGGGCCCAACGAGGGGAGAAGTAAGAGAGCCCCTGTGTATGGGAAGTGCTCCCTGAGGTCATGCCATGTATGCCTTGAACGATGCAGATGGGGAAACTGAGATTCAAAAACAGAAGGGGGTTTCTAAGCTAGGCGCCAGGCAAGAGGGGGTGCACCCTGGTGAGTCACTGGTCTCTCCTTCCTACCTCCACCAGCACTGCAGACATCAGGGGAGCTTCAGGCCCTACAAATGTTACATCCAAGCGGGCAATTCTGGACTTTTGGGATTTTCGTAACAGCCCCAAAGACCTTTGCCCCAGGCACCTCCTTGCCGCAGCCCACAGGTCCAGCAGGTGCTCTGGGAAAGGCATGCTTGAGCGCAGGTATGAGACTGGGTCAGGAACAAGCCAGAGCCCACAGAAAGGGCCCCTGAGAACAAGGGTCAGCTTCCACACCCACTCCATCATCTGGCTCTGTGTTCCACTCTGGAGTTCCATTTACCCTAACAGAAGCTCAAGAGCAAAGTGGCAGGAGGATGTGCCCTCAGCACATCATCTCCCAGCCCAGAGGCCATGCTGAGAACCTGATGCTGGAGCTTGGTCACCAGGGCACTTTTTACAGGCTCAGAAACTGAGGCTGAGAGCAGGCTGTGACTCCTTGCAGGCTACAGCGCCCGTGTGAGGCTAGCTCTAGGCCCCTGGGAATCACTGGCTCAGCATCCAGGCAGGAACCCCCACCTTGCTCCATCCCAAGCACCCAGAAACTCTAGAGTTAAGCAGACCAACATCAGGAACCTCCATGGCCACATTTTCCACAGGCTGCTCCCAGACTGAGCTTCCCCTCTGGGGAAAGCCCCAAGGTTGTTCTGCATGGTCAGGCGCACCGGGGAGGAAATGACAAAGCTCTTGCTACAGAGGACAACAGACCTTTGGCCCCTGATGATTTGGCTCTGCCAAAGTGGAGGCAGGGGGCACCAGGGTCTGGGACGAGGGCAGCAGGACAGCAGACCTGGATCCTAGATTTGGAAACACAGCCTTTGGAAGAAGGTGGGCCTGGTCCTGCACCAGCCTGCTATTTGGTACGGGAGGTGATCTGGTGTCCGTGACTCCACGGGGCTCCCTCCTCTGCAAAGTGGCCCATCTCCAGAGGCGGGGGAGTCCGAGGGTACACAAGCTCAGCCACTGTTAGTGCTGAATAAACGTTAGTTTCTCTACCAAATGTCCCTCCAGGAGCCAATCAGGCCCTACCTGCCGCCACCACCCCCACCTGCCACCCTGTGCTGCCATCAGTATCCTCCATTCTTGAGACACTCCCACCTTATAGACAGTAGGATTCTGCAACATGTAGATGTTTACAAATGAACGCTGTTAATAATAGATAAAATTCCTTGATTATTATTTAAGCTACAAAAAAAACCCTTACAAATATTTATTAAATAAATGAAAGAATGATCATGCCAGACAAAAGTACAGCAAAATACAGACTTTGAACTAGGCTATCAGAACTGACAGCCTGTTGAAAGTGGCCGGACTGCCCCGTTATAAAAAGAATATAATAATGACTGTTCCAAAGCTCTCATGGTGGTTCAGACTTTGCTAAGAACCTTTAAGCACTCAGTTCTCCCAGAGAGGAGGTGTGACTCTTATCTCCGTTTTTCAGGAGGGAACTGAGGCACGGAGAGGCTGAGAAACTCCAAAGGCCGCACTGCTGGTTGGTGATTCAGTCTAGATGCAGACCAGCCGGCCTGTCTCCCGAGCGCACCGTCTTCACTTGGTGTGGGCTGAGGGCCCCTTTGCTCCCCTCGAGCTCCCCTGGCCAGGATCCTTCCTCTTCCCGGGCTGGGCCCACTCAGGACTTCCCATGGGTTTTGGAAGCTTCTGAAAATCAGCCTTGGGCAGGGTGTGTGAGGACAATGAAGTGGGGGCTCTCCTCACTCTGAGACAGTCACCCAGGGCCTTTGTCAGAGACTCAGAGACTAATTCTCACAGCTTTCCGTTGCTTCCTGCCGAGGGAGACAGGAAGCAGGCCACCGGGGACTGGGGCGCCAGCTCCTTTGTCCTCTCTCAGTTCATCTTCCCCTGCCCTGGCCTGACTTCTGGACTTTGCCCTTCCTTGTCTAATCTTGGATCTGAAACTTGAGGTTCACTCCCAGGCAGACTTCCCAGTGTCAGGGTAACGATTAGGGACTGGGAATCCGGGAGCTGGATTCTATACACTGCAAAGAATTGAGGGTAGCTTTTCGCTTTGAGGGAAAAGCAGATTTGGGGCCCAAGATGGAGGAGAGAGGGGTCAGGAATGTGCCCACTCCCACAGGCAGCTCTGGGGTGCAGACCATCCCAACCAGAGATGGGTTTGACTGTCAATACCTGACTTAACACAAAAGGAAACTGAGGCCCAGGGGGCTTAAGTGACTTGTTCATTATTATGCAGACATTTGGAGGCAGAAGCAAATGTTTATCCAAGTCTCCAGAGATTACAGGATAATAATAACTATTATTATTATTGCAAATATTTGCCAAGTTCTCACTCTGCCAATAGCTTTCCTCTCATTTAATCGTCCCAACATTTCTAAGAAGTAGTGCTTCCCATATTAAAGTGAGGCTTAGAGGAGCAAATTCCCTAAAGTACAGTTTTCACATCCACTAGTCAGAGTGCCAAAGCCAGGTTTGAACTCCGGTCTGTCTGGC
This sequence comes from Talpa europaea, assembly GCF_964194135.1. Lineage (NCBI taxonomy): Eukaryota > Metazoa > Chordata > Mammalia > Eulipotyphla > Talpidae > Talpa > Talpa europaea. The sequence goes on along the minus strand of NC_140080.1, from coordinate 42,778,495 downwards.
TGCCATGTCTCAAGCCTTCCAGGTAAAGCAGAGCCTCCTCTACCTGGAATTGGACTGGAGTGACCCTGCTTCCCAACATGGGGTCTGACGTGGCCTGGCCACACCCTGCGCGTGGAGCTGTGTTAGGTCTGCTGCACACACTTGCCAGTGGGCTGTGGCAGAGTAGAAGGCCTGCAGGACTCAGGCCTCTGGCCGAGGCCCACTTGACCCCTGACAGTCTCACACGTGAGCACGCACATTCTCACAGACTCCTTCTTCCTCAGTCCCCAAATGCCAGCCAGTGGTCCTCATATTTCTACACATAGACACTCACTTCTTTTTTTTTTTTAATTTTTTTTTTTTAAAGATTTATTTATTTATTTATTTATTTATACAAGCACTGGGTACAGTCAGAAGCGCGGGAGGGTGAGAGAATTCACCAGAGCCAGAGCAGGGAGCAGAGCAGGCAGAAGGACCGAAGCGCACTGCTGAGGGGAGCAGCGGGCGGCAGGAGAGGTCTAGCGTGCCATGTGGGACCCTCCTCTGGTGGCCGGGGAGCAGCCGGGGATCGAACCGGCACTGCAAAGGCTGCGGGCAGCTTCGCAACCCAGCGCTCAACCGCTGCGCCACCGGGGAGGCCCGACACTCACTTCTTTTGCCTACCTCCCCAACCAGGGACAGCAACATAATTTGTGGGGGCCAGTGCAAAATGAAAAACCCCTTGTTCACAAATTAAACATCTCAAGATGGTGACTGCTGAGCACTCAACGAAGAGCAGCCCAGGGCCAGCAGACACTCACCCTGCACCCTCGCCCTGGGCTGCTCTTGAAGCTGAGTTCTGAGGGAAGGCTGGGGCAAGGGTTCCTGGCTGGGTGCACAGCCTCTGCAAAAGCCCAGAAGTGGGAAAGAACCTGGAGGATGTGAAAGGAGTGTGAGGTGGCAGGCAAGGAGGGCTCTTGGGAAAGGGAAGAAGGTGACAGGGGGCAGGGCTGGTCTCTCATAATTAGGTCCTTCTCCTCATTCAGGGCTCAGCTCAAAAGTCACCTCCTCAAGGAAGCCTCTCTGGTCCCCAGATCTAAAGGGGCCACCCACATAGCTCTCCATCACACCAGCTGCGTATCCCTTCTGAGTGTGCCCCCATGTGTTCCTGGCAGTTGACATTTATTAGCCATCCTCCCCTCTGGAATGGCGGCCCCCCAGGGCAGGGGCATCTTTTCCTGGTCAGCATGGAATCCCTTGTGCCAATGCAGTGCCTGGCACACTGTTGATGCTCAATAACTATTTCTAAAATGGTAAATGAATGTATCCACCACCTAAAACAGTCCCCATCCCCATCACCTCCCACCCTCTCTCTGCATCCCGAACAAGCACAGGGGTGCTGCCCAAATGCTCTGGTGCCCCCAAATATGTCAACATAGAAAACCAATGAGATCCAGAGGGGCAAATGAATCAGGAGGTCTCAAAACAGGACAGAGAGAAGCAGGAAGGCTTGGAGAAAAAGAAAAAAGAGAGAGAGGAGGAGGAACCAGGAAAGTTAGAGGAAGAAGCAAACAGGCAAACAAAGAGGGGAGAACAAGTTGGACCTGGTGACAACCCACTTCTCATTATTAGCGAAACTAATAATTACTATTAATACCTGGCCCCTCCCTGGCCCTTTCATCCAGGCTGGTGGGGAAGTTCTGAAGATGAAAGTCTGGGGGGCCTCTCAGATGCAGGTTCCAGGGCTTCACAACCACTAATTAAATTTGGCAGCCCCTCCAATTACCCGCACCCCCCTCCAACCCCCAGGGATGCTGGGCCACCTGACTCAACGTCTTTCCAGGTGGGAACACAGAGTGGCTGCTCCCTGGGCTGGGCCTCCGAGAGGCTGAGTAGCTGCAGTGGGGGTGGGGCTGGCAGCAGGGTAGTCACAGGGGAGGGACCAGAAAGAGCAACTCACTCTGAAACTCAGGGGCCCTGCCCTCATCTGAAATTACAGCCTGTCCCTGAGGCTGCCCCCCACCCTTACCCCAGGGTCTGTATCTGGGCCCTGCCAGATGGCAGTGGGGGAAGTGCATCATGGGAAAGAGAATCCAAGCAGACAAAGCAAGTCAGCGCGTCCAGCTCCTTCGTGCAGCCTGGGCTGCCCGGAGGCCTGGTCTCTGGCATCCTCAGAGGCCATTTCACTCCACCTCCCTGAATGAGGCCTCTCCCTAGGCAGTCATGAGAGGCCTCAGCCAGACTCCCACACCTGCAGGAAGGGGCCCTCATCACCTCCCCTTGTTGAGCTGCCTGGACTCAGGGGTATCTGAACTTGTGCAACACTTTGACCTGAAATACAATCTAGAGACTCCTAAAGTTCCATCTGCAGTCCTAACTTTTTTTGGTGAGCCTCAATGCCTATCCCATTTTTCTGCTAGGATGTCACACCGATGACCCTCAAAGTAACAGGGCCTGCACCCAAGTTATATCTTGCATTATGCTCCCCAATCTTGATACATGTCCCTGCCATCTACACATTGCTCAAACCTGGAACCTGGAACCATCCTTACCCAGAAAATCTTACAGATTCTACATCCAAAGTGACTCTCCAATGGGGACACTGTCATCTTCATAGCTAACTCCGAGCTCTGAGCCACCATCTCCCACCTGTGTGACCACCTTCACCTCATTTCTCCAAGCAAAGCCACAGTGGACTTTGAAGCATACAGCTCAGAACACATAGCTGCTTAAAGCTCTTGCTACCTGTGGGATAGAATCCACCAGGTCCCTCTCCCCAGATCTCCTCTTTCCCCCCAGCTGCACCTCTGAGTAACCCCTCAAGCTCCCTCCACCTTGGTGGTTTTTGCACTAGCTGCTTCTTCTGCCCCCCTCATGACTACATTGCCCCCCCCTTCAGGTCTCTTCTGCAGAATCCAATCCGTTTCCCTCTACGAAAGAGCCCAGGCTTCTTTGGAACCTTCCTGGGTCTGCCTGTGCCTTTCAGAGCAATTACTACCACCACCATCTGTAATGAAGTTGTCAGCTGGTCACTTGTGTGACGTCTGCTGGGGCTCCGCCCTGGACTGTGCCTTTGTGTCTATGCTATACAGTGTTTTATCACTCACCCATGCCCAGCACAGTGCCTGGCTCAACCAATGTGCTGAATGGCTGAAAGACCCAGGTCTATATCCTGGGATTACTAACCAATGGGTCTTTCTCTTGCCTTCTGTGTGATTCAGAGAAGGCCTTTGGTCTACAGTTGACTAGGTGCAGAAGCCTGACCAGGCTCTAGGGGGCCTGGTGGCTATCCTGTGCTCCCTCTCCACTCTGAACCAGCCAAGTGACCATGGGCAAGTCCCTGAACTTCTCCTGTCTCAGCTTCCCACTCTATAAAATGAAAACAAAATCCTGAGGATAAAAATTCACCTGGTAAGGTGCAATAGGGCACAATGGGGGAACGCACACCACGGCCACATCACAACTATGACTGACTGACAGACAGACAGACAGACACACACACACACACACAACTTCTGGGCTTAGAAACTACAAAGCTCCTCCCAAACTGCTGCCTCCCCTAGAAACAGCCCCAGCTAAGGCCTGGTCTTCCCCTGGTAGCAGAGACCAGGCGCCATCTAGTGGGAAACCTGGGCAAGAGCAGCCATTCTCAGCCCCTGGGTGGGTGGGGCTGCTAACTAGGTATGCTAGTTCAGACAGCGCTCACTGGGCAGACCAGGGCCTCAGGGTAAACAGAGGGCTCCCTGTAAGCGCTCTTAGCCCTGAAGGTCTTTTATCCACCAGCAAAAAGTCCTAACCCTGAATCAGCTTATCAAGCCTTTGTGGGGCACCCCCCCATTCTTTGAACTCACAGTGTACCATTCCCTCCTCTCCAGACACACAGAACTTGTCCACAAATGACCTTGAATTATCCAAGTTTTCCTTTGTCTCAATGCCACCCCACAGGCTGTTATGACAACTTGGGAATTGTCCCTGACACTCTTCTCCCTGTCCTGGACGACCCTCTATTCCCACTTGGGACTGCTACTTAAACGGCCTCTCCCAGAGACCCCTGACCACACCAGAGCTGCCTTCGCCCTCCCTCCTCAGGCCCCCATGTAACAGGGTAGTCCCCGGGGAAAGGGGAGGTTCCAGGTTCCCTGCCCCACCCAAGGAAGGGTAGAGTTGGGCAGGGAGGTGAAGTTAGAAAAGACTGGAAGAAGGACTGAGGAGGGAAGCAGAAGAAGGAGAAGAAAGAAGAGAGGAAGACTAGGAGGGAGAACTGGAGGAGGCACTTGGAGCAGAGAGACATGTAAAGAAACTGTGCTTGCTCTGGGCCTTGGACTTGTACCAGGTACTTGGAGGACATGGAAGTTGACAGTTGGAGGAGGTAGAGACCGGGTGAGAGACCCATGGGGAGGCTGAAATGGCAGCCTTTATCTTGACTTGTATTTTGATATTGGTCTTTAACTTCCAGACTTGCCTCGCCCCTTCAACTATTCCTCTGGTCCCCACTGGAAGGTGCCTTAGACTCGTGGCAGGCTTTCAGGCCTCAGCTGCTTTGGGCCAGCTCTGTTTGGCTGGGCATTTACCCATGAGGGGATGGGTAACTGGGGGCTTGATTTGAAAACTATATTCCTTCTCTTCTATTGCACACTGATTGTATTACAGTTCTTTTCCATTGACGGTCTTATGAATTGGAGTATGTTTGTCTTTATGTGGCAGATGGCAGAGCCTATTTAGAGGGCGCTGACCTAGTGAGGGGTACCCCTCACCCTGCTCATTAACAGATTTGGTGACTCTGGTGGGATATGCAGTCCTTGGTGCCTGGAATCTCTTTGGCATGGAGGTGGGGGTGGAGTCCATAAAACATCAGTGGGTAGAGTTCATTCAAAACACACTGTTCCCCCAACACCCAGGCCCCCCGCTCCTAGCATGTTCCATGTCTCCTGCTTGTATTCCCCATCAGACACAGCCCTGGCAGCAGGTCCTGTAATGCTCACCTCTGCATGCTAAGCGCTTCAGAAGCAGAGGTCACAGCCATCAGAGGAACACACTAGGGGTTTCCAGGAAGGATTCAGGGTGCTGCTTCAGCCTGGGCCCCACCCCCAAGCCTCAGCATCCATGCATTGCACGAGGTCTCTAACTCCCAGCTGTGTCCCTGGTGAATTCACGTGCCCTCTCTGAGCCACAGATCTCCCCAACCTCTTCTCGCTCACTTTCACAAAAGTTCCCTCCCTCCTCCAAGGATGGAGACGCAGGAAAACTACAGTGTGAACTGTCGCTAAGAATGGGAAGCATGGAGTTTTCTAGGGTGGGTTTGAGAGTCAACAGAAGTACTCTGGTTCTGCGGCTTCAAGACCAGCGCCCCCACCCCCTCACCCCCCCCACCCCTGCTTCATTCACCTAGTCACAGGCATTAGGGAAATGCCTGGCTCCGAGGCTGAAAGCATTGGGACCGCAGGCTGATGGCCTGGGTTCGGATCCAGCACTTAGGGCTCTCAACCCCTTGCTTGCTGAGCTGTAAAACAGGGGAGTAAGAATGTTCTCCCAGACAGGATTATTGAGAGGACTTGGGGAGGTGAAATAGGCAACTCGCTCATGACAGGGTCTGGCATGCGTCAGTGGGCTCCAGCGCTGCCGCGATCACGCACAGAGCAGCTGCTGCCCAGCCGCTCCTCTCGTGCTGTCTGGTCCACCCAGCACCGAGGTCCCCCTTCTCCAGCACCCTGGTCCCCAAGGCACCCAGGGCAGTCCCTTCTCAGCCCGCCTTGAACCCTCCTCTACTCCTCAAGGGCCCCTCCTGTCCTGAAGAGCTCTAGAGCCTCGCAGCAGCAGCAGAGTCTCCTCTAGCCTGTCTTTTCTCTGAATCTTCCTATCTGGTCCTAGGAACCCCGGTTCATCCCTGAGCACACTGGACCCCCTGTAGGCTCCTGGGGGCTTCTCCTCTCCTTGCACAGGCTGTGGAAGAGGTAGGGAATGGAGAGACCAGGATGTGAGCGTTTGTCCTCCCTGCTCCTCATGGTCTCTTGTGGACATTCTCCCTCCTCCTCCCTGCAAGACATCACTTTAAATCTTGTCAGCCCACCGCAGCGGCCCTCCGATCCCACCTCCGCAGAGACATCCACAGCCCCTGGGGGGCCCCTCCCAGCCGAAGGGCTTCGCTGGTCTCAATGCCACTCCTGATCAGTTTGCTTCTGGGTCAGTCCTTCCTCACTCGGAGATGCTGCCGTGACCTGGCCTCTGGTCTCTAGTGATCTTGACCCCAGCCCATTCAGCGTGTCTCCAGGCTCGTAGGCAAAGCCCGCCACTGCTTCCCAAACTGGCATCTCAATCTCGCAGCCCCTGTCTCTGAGCACGCGCTCCCAGTATGACCAGTCCCCAGACCCACTGCTCTTGCCCCACTGGGGCCTGGATGCCATTGCTCCCACTACCTCTGTAATGTCCTCCCACCCCAAGCTCTCTTCGTCCCAGTTCCCAGCTTCAGTGACAGGATCGGTCGTGACAATCATTCCCAGGCATTCACCCACTCCCCTTCTCTTGGCGAAACCGCAACCCTGGCTAAACAGCCAGCACTCTGCCTACTCTGTGCCCGCACCCCGCGGCTGATGTGGCTGGAAAGCACACCGGACTGCCAGCTCGCCTGCACCTGCCACGCAGCCCACCCATCAAACTTCATCCCCCCACACCTCGGTGACCTTTCAAACCTTCTCCTACCTCAAGCCTTCAATATCTCCTGCCCCAGCCTCACATGGCCCTCATCCTTCTCCCCCATGAGGACGGTCTCAAGCGCCACTCCTTATCTGCTCGCCTCCAGCCTCTGCCCTCTCCCATGGCACAGATGGACTACCCTACCTCACAGCCTCCCCACCGTGCCCTGCGGCCCATCACCTCTCCGTTGCCTACTCAGGGACACAGCTGCACCAGACAGACAATTCCTATCTGCACGATCATTGTGCAAATATTTGCAATCTGACGCAGTCTCAAAAAAGGACCTCGATCCCACTTCCTCCTTCTCCTGCCCCCTTACACACCTGGGCAGGAAACCTCAAGTGCTATTTATACCTCCCTCTCTTTCACTCATAAATCTACTCCATTTAACCTTTGGCACTACACACACACACACACACACACACACACACACACACACACACACACAGCTCCTGTTCCCACGGCCTCCATGCGGCACATCAGTGATCACCCTCAGTCCTCAGCACTCAACTCTCAGCACCACGACACAGCCCCCCAGTTCTTCTCCCGGATTCCCATTTCCCTCTTGGCTTGTGGGACGCCTCCTCTCTTGGCTCCCTCCCATCGCTCTGCTCCCTGCGTCTTCATTTCTTGGCTATCTCTTCCTTCCCTCCCCATGCGCTCCGTGCTCCGGCATCTCTGCTCCAGCTCCAACCCGCTCCTCGGCGGCCACAGACTCACGACCTAAATACCATCTGCGTGCTGCCTCCCAGATTTATCCCAGACTCACTATCCCAAGCCCTCCTCAGTGTCTCCACTTGCATATGTAGTCAACACCTCAAACCCAGGTCTAAGACTGAACATATGCGCTTCCCCCACACACCTACTCCAACTCTCAGCCTCCCCAGCTGGGGTACCTCTGTCCTCCACTTACTCAACCATAAATGCTGGAATCATGATTAGCAACCCTCGTTCTCTCATGCTCCATGTCTTATCTATCAGAAAATCCATGTTCAAAAGGTGACCAAACTTTAACCATCTTTTTCTTTCTTTTTTTAAAAAAGATTTATTTTTATTTATGCATACAAGAACTGGGGTGTAGGCCAGACATGTGGGGGGTGAGAGGATTCGCCAGAGACAGAGTGGGGAGCAGAACAGGTGGATCTACTGAAACACACTGTTGAGGGGAGCAGTGGGCGAGGTCTGCGGCACCAGGTGGGTCAGCTCCCTGGCCGGGGACGGAACTCATGCCTCATGCCACAGTGGCTGGTGACAGCTTGACAGAGCTGAGACTTTGACCCCTGCACCACCAGAGAGGCCCTTTTTCTACCCCACTTACGCCACCTTGCTCTCAGCTGCCAGTACCTTTCACCTCTTCACCCTGACCCCTGCTTCTAACTTTAGCCCCTCGCCCCACCCCTACTGAGAGTCTATTCAGGGAGCATCCATGTGATCCTATTAAACCTGTGTCAGTCTGTTACTGCTCAACAGTAAAAGTCAAAGTCCTTACCATGACTGAAAAGGCCCTGATTTGCCCCCCCTTCTCTGTCATGACACCTCACTCATCTGCTCATTACACTGGCCTCTGTGCTGTTCCTTTAATAAGTCAGTGTTGCTGCAACATTGGGGTCTGCTCAGGCTGCTCCTTCTGTTTCCTCTGCCTGTAATCATCTTCCCTGAGATGCTGGTGGGGCGCCTTCCTTTTCCTCCCTCTGCTCAGATTGCTCCTCCTCGGAGTGACCTTACTTAATTCTGCCACCTGCCTCACCCCTTTCTCAGACCCCCAACACCCTTTACTTACCTGACCTGTTCTTTCCATAGTACTTACCAACTTCACTAACAGTACCTATTACCTCTTCTTTCCCTAGTACCTATCACCTGCTAACACCATGAAAAATCTACTTACATATTATGTCTGCCCCTCTTGCCAGAATGTAAACTCCAAGAGAGGAGGAACCACAGTATGGTCACAGATGTATCCCAAGTATCTAGAACAGGGCAAGGCACATAGTAGGTGTTAAGCATTTGCTGAATGAACAAATGGCTAACACTGTCCCTGTGCTCACAGTACTGATGGTACACGAGATGAGATGGGATGGGGAAAGTGGAAGGCTCCTGCCATCTCCTCCTCCCTGATCACCCAGTCTTCTTCTCTCATACAGCCCAGTCGTGCTGGTCATGTTTTCTTTTTTTAAAGATTTATGTATTTATGCATACAAGAACTGGGCTGCAGGCCAGAGATGAGGGGGGTGAGAGGATTCACCAGAGACAGAGCAGGGACCAGAACGTGCAGATCTATTGAACTACACTGTTGAGGGGAGCAGCAGGTGAGACAGGAGAGGTCTGCTGTACCATGTGGGTCAACTCCATGGCCGGGGATCAACTCATGCTACAGTGGCTGGCGATAGCTTGATAGCACTGTGTGTTTAACCCCCATGCCAGCAGGGAGGTCCCTGGTCACATTTTATATTCCTTGAATTCTCCAAGCACCTTCATACCCCAGGACCTTTGCATATGCTATTCTCCCTGCCCAGAACATTCTTCACAACATCATTTAGTTAATTTCTACTCTGTTTGCAAGTTTCAGCTTAAATGCCATTGTTACTGTAGCTCAGAGGTTAGCACTAAGCAAGTGCCCAATAAAGATACATATATTTCAAAATATATTTTTTTAAAGATTTATTTATGCATACAAGAGCTGGGGTACAGGCCAGAGATGCAGGGGGTGTGAGGATTCACCAGAGACAGAGTGGGGAGCAGAACAGGCAGACTGACTGAGGGGAACAGCAGGCAAGACAGGAGAGGTCTGCTGCGCCATGTGGGTTGCTCCCTGGCCAGCCAGGGATTGAACTCGTGCTGCAGAGGCTGCGGATAGCTTCATAGTGTGGTGTTTAACCCCTTGCACCACCAGGGAAGCTCTTATTTCAAAATATATTTTTAAAAATACTGTTATTCTTCCATTTTACAGTTGTAAAAGCCCAATTTTCACAATTTTTGCACAAGGACCCACAACTAATAACTATTTGTAAAAATAATAAACATGTTAATTAAATAATACAAGTAATTTGCCTTAAGCATTAAAAATAGAGGGCTTCCCCTGGTGGCGCAGCAGTTAAGCGCTGGGCTGCGAAGCTGCCCGCAATCTCTGCAGCGCTGGTTTGATCCCCTGCCGAGGGTCCCACATGGCGACAGACCTCTCCTGCCGCCTGCTGCTCCCCTCGGCAGTGTGTTTCATTAGTCTGCCTGTTCTGTTCCCCGCTCTGGCAAATTCTCTCACCCTCCCGCGCTTCTGACCGTACCCAGTGCTTGTATAAATAAATAAGTAAATCTTAAAGAAAAAAAAATTAAAAATAGAAATACTGTACAACCCAGCAAGCCCACTTTTGGGCACAGAATATGAAACCATCAACAACAACAACAACAACAAAAACCTCTATGTTCTACAGTAATCCCAGCAGCATTATTCACAATAGCTAGCACATGGAAGCAGCCTAATTCTCCTTTAATGGATGAATGGCTAAAAAGATGTAGTACCTACACACCATGGAACCTATATACCCCAAGAAAGGATAAATGCAGCCATTTTCAACCTGAGAGAATTTGAAAAAATTACATGTAACGAAACAAGTCAGAATGATAAACATTGGATGTTCAAAAACGACTGGACAAACATCCTGAGGACTCTGAGATTAAGTGGAAGGAAGGAGAGACAGGGAGACAGGAATTCAAAAATGCAGCAAACAAATTCAATAAAATTCAATGCAAAAAGAAAAGGGGGAAAAGAAAGTGATTATTATTTTTTTTCTGTTGCTATAACTGCTATGCATTTGTGCAAATAATAGCTCTAGAGTCTTTCAATTGCTCATAAAAGCCATACGGTCCAACTAGAACTGGAGACAGAGAAATCCAAAAAAGGAAGAGACAGGTGTCAGTCATTTCTGTTAACATTTTGCCTTGTTTTTGCTTAGCCAGACTCAGGGACATAAGATGAACAAATAAATAAAATAACTACAGTGGCATTTGAAAGCAGTGACTTTGATGGCTTCCAGAATAATGACCAGAACTTTCCATGGAAAACCTGTCCTGAAGAAATGGTACAGTTGCTTTTGGTCATAAGATGAAGCCCTTGCATGCTCACAGAGGCCTTCTTCACTGAGACTTCGAGGTCTGCTGCTTACACAACTCGTATTCAGCGCAGGAGCCGCTCCAAATACTCCAGTTGCTGCTAACATCCTCCTCTACTGGAGAACTCATTATTTGAGCACAGAAAAGCATGTGCATTCTCTCTCTCTCTCTCTCTCTCTCTCTCTCTCTCTCTCTCTCTCTCATAAGAAATGCAGTTGCTTTTAGATAAAGAGGTATCTAACCTTACTGATCTTGAAGGAAACACAACACAATGACGAGATATATTTAGTTTCTCAATTTAGCAGAAGTGAAAACTGACAGAAACTTTCTGGAAGGCAGTTTAACAACATATATCAAATTTTATATACATATTCCTTCTGACAATTTACTCTGAGGAAAGAAAAGCATAAGTGTGTTCTCGACAGTTTTGTTTAAACTTGCAAATTTGTTAATGGCTAAGATAGTTTTTTTGATATATTTGGAATTTTTTTAAATAACCTAAATGTCCAAAAGCAAAGCAGTGATTAAATGAATAATGGTATAACTATATGCAGGAATATCATGTAGTAGTTTAAAATGGTGTAATACATGAATACAGTTATTCCAGTTGCTTGCAAGGAAGTGGATTGGGTTACTGAAGACAGGTAAGAGGAAGAGGATTTTGATTTCTTATTTTTTTAAAGATTTATTTTATTCATGCATATAAGAACTGGGGTGTAGGCCAGAGGTGCAGGGGGTAAGAGGATTCACCAGAGACACAGGGGTGAGCAGAACAGGTGGATCTACTGAAATACACTGCTAAGGGGCACAGCAGGCAAGACAGGAGAAGTCTGCTGTGCCATGTGGGTGAGCTCCCTGGCTGGGGATGGAACTCAGGCCGCAGTGCCTGGCGATAGCTTGATAGCTCTGAGACTTTAATCCCTGAACCACTAGGAAGGCCCTGATTTTTATTTTCTATACTTTTTGGTAACTGTTTACAATTTAATTTCGTGAATGCATTTAATGCTGAAAAATAATAAATGAAATGTAAATTTCTATTTGTTGTTATGGGAAGATGTACGCAACATGGAATGAAAAAAGTTGCCAAATGGCATACAGAATACCATTTCATTACATAAGATAGAATATTATAGAATAGAGATGTAGGCATAGATGTAGGTAGAGAAAGTTGTTTCTAGAATAATGTGCAAATTAGCTCAGTGGTGTTATCTCTAGAATTTGGAGATGACTTTTACTTTTTCCACATAGTTTTCTGTATTGTCTGGATTGTTCGTCCTGATCATGACTATTTCAACCATCAAGGAAAAAGACTGAAAAGTTATGTTCCTTTTTAAGAAAAAAGAAATGCCTCTCTGTATGGATATGCACAGATCATGTTGGGCAAGGACATACACCAAGGTGTTAATAGCAGTGAGTAAGCCTTGTTTCTTTTTTCTTTGCTGTTCTCACTTCTGCATGTTTCTACTTTATGGGTTTTCTGTAATTAATTACTTTTTAAAAAGATTTATTTATTTATGCATACAAAAGCTGGGGTGTAGGCCAGAGGTGCAGGGGGTGAGAGGATTTACCAGAGACAGAGTGGGGAGCAGAACAGGCGGATTGACTGAAATACACTGCTGAGGGGAGCAGCTGGCAGACAGGAGAGGCCTGCTGCGCCATGTGGGTCAGCTCCTTAGCTGGGGATCCAACTTATACTTCAGTGGCTGCGGATAGCTTCATAGTGCTGCGACTTAACCCCTTGCACCACTAGGGAGGCCCCTGTCATTAATTACTTTTTAAAGGGGTAAGGGGAGGTGGCACTACATTTTTAAAAGAAATTCTTCCCTAAATTGAGCTGAAGTTGCTCAGTGGCATTAATTCCAGTACATCAAGGGCTACAAGCAATTATGCATAACTGCTCATTTTGTTAAAAATTGTATATATCCCATCCCAGGGGTTTTATATACATGTGTAAGTGGGTCTCTCTCTTTCTCCTCTCACACGTACATATATGTATACACATAAGATGGCCCTTCCCCAGCTTGATCTTTACAGTCTCTCAGTACTTCAATATGATGCAATATTGCTATGAGGAGGATTAAACAGATAGCCTCCGAAGTTAGAATTCCAAATTGGCCACAAATGTGTGATCTCCGTCCGTTAACATCCCTACTCTGTGAACGGGAAAGCAAAACAGCTAACCGTCTGACTGTGCTGTAAGGACTAAATGAAGCAATGCATATAGCTTAGCCCAGCTAGGTGTATACTCCATACTGAATAGCTGATTCTTCTTTGGCCCAGACGGAGTACAGTCGGTGAAAGTCTCCCACTACCCCGCTCTTGTTATTGTTATTCTCCTCCACTCCAAGGGGGGCGCTGCCGTCCCCCCAGGCTCACCAGCTCCCGGGTCAGGACGGCGGAAGTTGGTCTAGCTGCGGCGGCCGCCATCTTAGAATACAGGGCCTCCTCACCCAGGCGGTGTTGCGTCGTGCAGTCTCAGAGGCCTACCCTCTCGCAGAGACACCAGTTCCTCGCCCTCTTAAGGAAACCGTCCACCGGAGGGCGGATTTTACTCTCCTGGGAAACACCGACGGCGGCGTTTTCCGGGAGCCGGCCTCTTCCCGTGACCTCAGACGGACACTTCCGGGGACGCGGACGTGACCCGTTGCCCCGCCCACCCTACCCTTTCTTTCCGGTGGCGGAGTCTGGAGGAGACGCGCAGGTAGGAGGCCTGGGCGAGCACAATCGGGTGCCATCCGCCGCCGGAGGGGCACAGAGGGCCAGGGGTGGTGGGACAGGGGTCTTCCCACGGGAGTCGAATCAGATACTGGTTAAGAGGGGCGCGGCCGGCCGTCCCAAACTCGAGGTCGCGCCTTGTCGGAAGGCGGGCGGTCCTCCTCCGGGAGGCGCCGGTGAAGTGAGGGTGAGTGCGGGGGCAGCCCTGGTGGCCTGGCCCGGTGGCGGGACCGCCGCCGCGAGGCGCGGGTGGTGAGCGGCGGGGCTCCGGGCGTGACGTGGGCTTCCGTCTGTGCGGCTCCCGCTTTTCCTGGGCGCTTGAAGGCCTGGCGCCTAATGGCGGGTTTGCGGGCTCGCCTGGGAAATCGGGTAACAGTGAGTCGTGTTGGGTCCAGAGAGGGCACACGGGAGAAGCGAGCTCGAGGCGGGCTGCCTGGTGGTGGCTCCCGCAGGCACGCGGCCTCCTCTGGGCATGCGGGACGGGCCTTTCCGAGTCAGGAGGGGGGTAGTGCCCACGCCTGATCGGTGTCCGCGAGGCACCTTTCAGGCCTTCCTAGACCCCGTGCCGACCAGTCTCACCGCCGGGGTCGGGAAGCCGCAGGTTTACATTGAAGTGGCCGCCAGGGCGGGAATTTTGTGTTTCACATGTTAAGATCACCTGGCACCTTTCTGGCCTTACCCAGCAGAGGAAAGCTTCCTGTGTGCCCCTTGGCAACCTCCTTGCAGTTCTTCACCCGCTTGTCTGATTGAGGGTAGGAGTGGGTGACTGTCCCCCCGGGCCTCAACTTGTAGTGCTTACTGCGATCACAGCCCCGTAGGCCACTTTACCTGGGGAGGCCCAGGAACCCTGCCACACATGGAGTTGTTCAGTCCTGCGGATGTGGCTATTTATGGAGTAGAGGCTGCTGGACAGTTTGCTTTTGCCTTTTGTGTCTTAAAATCCTAGATGAGACCCTGCTTCTCCAGCTGCCAGAGTGCAGCCTGATTTCACCTGAGCCCTTCTTACTTTCAGTGTCTTCTGATAATGTTAAAGTTTTGATTCCTGAGCTGGGGTGTCATTTTCTAGAGCAGGAAACCATTGCTAGTCTTTCACACTCTCATCCTCACCTAATTATTTCTGTCGTTGCCGGTTGCCCAGGTCTCCTAGTAGTATGGTTCTACTTACAGCACGTGCTATATCAAATTAGTTATTGGTTTCACAGACAGTGAACTTCTAGGGTGGGTCATTCCCTTTAGCCTTCTGAGAGGACACTTTCAGTGCCTGTAAAAAGTTGCAGAATGAGAGCAGGAGATGAATTACAGAAGATGGGAGATAGCATTTCAGTTAACTTTGGAGGGGTCTGTTAAAGGAGACTTAAATTTTAAGCTGCGTTGGTACGGGATTTAGCAGGCACTGGGCTTCTACCTCCCCTCCTGGCCCCCATAAAGGGTGAGATCATTCCAGTACATGAGTTTTTTAGGGACCTTGGCACTAGCCTTTAGGGATGTGATCTTTTGTGTCTGCCTCTCCTGTAAGTGGTACAGGGGGGCAGGAAACCCAGAAGCATTTACAGCGTTGGCAGTATGAGGTGTAGACTGAGAGTGCCCTAAGCTGCTTCTGATCTCAGCTCTGCAACTGACTTGCTGTATCACCCTGAGCAAGTCATAAATCTCCTAACCTTATGTATTAGGGTTAGAACAGCCAAGAGAGAATTGATTTGCCTTAGTTACAATGCTGTAAACTGAACTCAGAGGTCTCTAGAAACGTAAGCCTTATGTTTTCCAGGTTTTTGAGGCCCACTGGGTGAAAATTTGAGAAGTGCTTGTGGTCTGCTAGTAGAATCCATACAAGTTGGTCTGTGTTGTGCTTTTGGTGGGTTCAGGAGAAAGGGTCACAGTACTTTGCTTTTTAGCCTCCTGTCAAAATCCCCTGAGTTCGGGTAGAAGTGAGTTTTGGTGAGGCGGAGATGAGAATATAGCACAGGCAGGCCTGGGTAAAGGGAGAGGTGGTGACACAGAAGCAAGGCTTGGGATTTCTTTTTTTTCCCCAAGGTTTATTTATGCATAAAAGAAGTGGGGTACAGGGCAGAGGCATCGGGGGCGAGAGGATTCGCCAGAGACAGAGTGAGGAACAGAACAGGTAGATTGACTGAAATACACTGCTGAGGGGAGCAGCGGGCGAAACAGGAGAGGTCTGCTGCGCCATGTGGGTTGCTCCCTGGCCGCCCGAGATCGAACTAGTGCGGCTGCGGACTGCTTCATAGGTTGCGTCCCAACTCCCTGCGCCACTGGGGAGGCCTCTTGGGATTTCTTTTAATAGCCAGGGAAAGGGGGTCCTGAATATCTCTGCTAACATTGGGATTCGTCTTCCTTTCAGAAATGGCACCTCGCAAGGGGAAGGAAAAGAAGGAAGAACAGGTCATCAGCCTTGGACCTCAGGTGGCTGAAGGAGAAAACGTATTTGGTGTCTGCCACATCTTTGCATCCTTCAATGACACTTTTGTCCACGTCACTGATCTCTCTGGCAAGTAAGTGCCTGGGGGAGCTACACAGGCCCCCACTGAGAGACTAGAGGAGGAAATATCCCTTCAAGTAGGTGGCAGTTTAAGTGGTTTTCTTGAGCGAAATAAAAACATTCAGAAAATGAAATCTTCTTAGTTATTTTGTACATAAATGCCATGATTTCCCAAATCCTGATAAAGTGTTAATACGGAGTATTGCTATCTTGGGTCTTTGGATCAAGTAAAGGCAGAGCCCATGTTGGTCTTGTCAGGAGGAGGATGCATGCTCAAGGTGACCTTCCTCTGCGTACCTAAGCGGCGATACTTTTTACTATATTAGATGTAGGTGGGCAGTCTTAAAAGATAAGAGCTGCAGTTTTTTGTTTGTTTTTCAAAAGATTTATTCATGCATACAAGAACGGGTGTACGGGACAGAGGTGTGGGTGAAAGAATTCACCAGGGATAGATTGGGGAGCAGAACAGGTGGACTGACGGAAATACACTGCTGAGGGTAGCAGTAGGCAGTCAGGAGAGGTCTGCTGCACCATGTGGGTCACCTCTCTGGCCAGGGATCGAACTCGTGCTGCAGTAGCTGCAGATAGCTTCATAGTGCTGACGCTGAACCCCTTAGACCACCAGGGAGGCCCCAAAGGCTGCAGTTTTGGATGGAGTTAAGAAAGGGACACCTACGTAGACACCAGTGGGCAATCTTAAAGAACAAGAACTGCCAACGTGCGTACTCTGGGCCCTTGCTGGATAAAAGAGAAATGACTGCTTTTGTCTCCAGGGAAACCATCTGCCGTGTAACCGGTGGGATGAAGGTGAAGGCTGACCGAGATGAATCCTCGCCATATGCTGCTATGTTGGCAGCCCAGGATGTGGCACAGAGGTGCAAGGAACTGGGTATCACTGCCCTCCACATCAAACTCCGGGCTACAGGAGGAAATCGGTATGTAAGGCTGGTTTTTCTGGTGTGGATTTGCACAAGGCATCTTGGCTGCATATGTAATAATTGGTTTTCCCACATATCTCCCACTTGCAACTTCCTGTATAGAGTGCACAGTGGTGCAGTGTTCTGGCACCAGAAGAAAGTGAAGAGAACAGTAGACACATGTTACCTTCTGTGTGGCACCTAGACTGGAAGGAGAGTCAGACTTAAACATGGAGTTGGGAGCAGGTGATTTCCTGTTAAAAGCAAGTGCTGGGAACCAAAAGTGCAGGGCCAAGGATGCAAATAGTGATAAAGCTTCTTGTCTGCTGTGCCCAGGGTGGCTCCAGTGAAGACAAGACAGGTTCCAGTCAGAGACAAGTACACAGAAAAGGCACATCTGTGGGGGAGAATCAGGGGTCATCAGGTGTGAGGTCCTACTGGGTCTTGAAGAATGTGATAGCGGGGCCTCCCCGGTGGCGCAGCGGTTGAGCGCTGGGTTGCGAAGCTGCCCGCGGCCTCTACGGCGCCGGTTCGATCCCCGACTGCTCCCCAGCCACCGGAGGAGGGTCCCACATGGCGTGCAGACCTCTCCTGCTGCCCGCTGCTCCCCTCAGCAGTGTACTTCGGTCCTTCTGCCTGCTCTGCTCCCCGCTCTGGCTCTGGTGAATTCTCTCACCCTCCCGCGCTTCTGACTGTACCCAGTGCATGTATAAACAAAACAAACAAACTAAATAAATAAATAAATAAATAAAATGCCTCTATTAAAAAATTATATAAAAAAAAAGAATGTGATAGCGATTTGGGCTTTTAGCCAAAGGGAGAGAGGCATAAGATCTTAATGTTAATGACCTGAGGGGACTAGGGTTTCTTAAAGATGGCTGCTGTGTAGGGAACAGACCAGACAGGAAGTTGTCTAGGTGGTCCAGAGAAGAGGTGGTAGTGTCTTGGTCTGGAGCAGGTCACCAAAAGACTACAACTCAGCGTGTCGCAGGAAGAATAGGGTGCAAACTAGAATTTGTGGGCAGATCTGACCTGGCTCTGCAGGCTGAGAATAATTTTGGCTTTGTTTAAATGACTTCTTTAAAAATGATGAAACTGACGCACCAAGCCCAAAATATTTCTTCTTCTGGCCCCTTACAAAAGGTTTTCAGATCACTGAAATACAGAGTTATGGGGTGTTCAAGGGGACCCCTCTTGATTTGGCCAAAGGCGTTCTTACTATAAACCTTCGTTTCTTAGGACCAAGACTCCTGGACCTGGGGCACAGTCAGCCCTCAGAGCCCTTGCCCGCTCAGGAATGAAAATTGGGCGGATTGGTAAGCGCCCCCTACTTGATTTGCTTTGGGTCATTATCCTCAGAACGCATGTGATAAACCCAGTAGACACGGGCTGGTTTGCTGGCTGTTGTCAGTTAGGTTTGTCAGCAGGGGCTGCAAGAGGCACCTAAAGACACAGTCCCTCCCAGGCCACCCCTGTCACTTTGATGTGAATGTTGTCCTTCCCTTCCACATTGGGACAGTGCAGTCATTTTTGAATTTGCATCCCACTGAGGTGGGAGACTGAAGACTGGTGGGACTGACGGAGATAAAGTGTTCAAGGGAGTTACTGCTGACATTTTGTTTGACTGTCTCCTGCACCATAGGATCTTCGGTATCCTTGGTCCTTGTCTGCTATCAATAGGGCATTTCAGTCACTGATAACCGGAAATGAGTCAGGGGGGTTAGTAAATCCGGTGACTGAGAATCACGGCAAGTCCCCTAAATTTGGGTGGCCGCAGGGGGTGTCAGCTCTTTGGTTTGTTTGGCAATGGTCCAGCCCATTGCTCTTAAGACTTAATCAGAAATCTTATCTATCGTGAGATCATTTTCACTTGCCCTGTTTAGGAGCTTTCTTCTAGAAAGAGTGGGCTTAGGAGTCAGAAACATGGGATTGTCTCCTACCTCTGACGTCCTGGGAGCTTCAGTTTCCTCTTTGGAAGAATTGAGTTTAGACCACATCAAATTTTGAGGAAGCAGCAGGTGGGGCAGCTCTGCATCCACGTTGATGTGTTATATCCTGAGGGTCCATTTGGGGAGCCGCAGGGTCCACTGCTGCTCCATTAAACTAGTGGCGGGGGGACCGGGGCTCCTTCCCATCCAGCTCCATGCAATGACATTTTCTCTTCCTCCCCACAGAGGATGTCACCCCCATCCCCTCTGATAGCACCCGCAGGAAGGGGGGTCGCCGTGGTCGCCGTCTGTGAACAGGACTCATCAAATTATTTTCTGTTAAAATAAATTGCCTTCTTGTAAACCATTTCGACTCTGGTCTTCATATAGGGCCACCCAAGGATATTTGACTGTTTTCCTGGTTGGTTTCACCAGGGTGTGGTGCTGACTGGGGATAACCAGGTACAGTGGGGAACTGGAGGGCCTTTAGTAGATGTTCTGCTTTGGAGGCTGAGGGTAACGTGTCATCCAGGAGCACAAGAGGGATTAATTGGTGTGGGGCAGGGTGAGCCTGTGTTCTGTGAACTGACTAAAGGTAGCGCTGTCCAAGGATGGGTGAGACGCCAGTGCTGCAGCAGAATCTCCATGCTGCTTGTGGTAGCAGTAAGTTGGCTCACTATCTAAAGCAGACCAGGGCCCTGAGACCTTGTTTTGGAAGTGGACATATTGGTTCCAAAAATGGACTAATTCTTAGAGTCAGCGAAGTGGGAACTGTTGAGCCAAGTGTAGCCCAAGCAGAAGAGGAGCCTTCTAGGCTTGAGCCATATATAAACACGTGTGGGTGTACACTCACTCCCACACACACACACCTTCTGTGCAAAATTGGGTGCTCACTCTGCATCTTGCTTATTCTCACTTGGCAGATCTTAGCGCTTGTTCCACATCAGTACATAAAGTACATCAAGATTCAGTGGCCCATAAATACACACCGAGCCCTATTTTCATCGGTGATGGAAAGAAAAAGGTTTTGTTTTCCGGAAGCTTGCATCCAGTTCCAAGGACGTGGTGGCACCAGATGGTACTGGGTGTTCTGCAGAATAGCACGGGGTCTTCAAGGTGACTGCTACACAGAGGGACGGTTAGGAGAGGGCATGGCCATGGCGCATAGACAAGGTGAAGCCAGGCCTTGTGAGAGGGGAGGGCCTTGATTGAACATGGGAGTGATAAGTTCGAAAGGAAAAACATGCATGGGCACAAGATGGGGTTCACTGGGATCCTGTCGTTCCGGGTGTACCGCTGGCATACCTAGAACAGAAACTAGTGGAGGAATAAGTTGGGTTTCAGGTAGAGACAGGTTGTGTGAGGCTTTGGACATGCCAGACATGCAAATGTAAAATACTTTGCTGAACATTATACCTGAGGAGGAATTTCCATAACCAGTGTGAAAATAACTTGCCAGGTAGCAGTCCTGCCCGCCTGTGACTATGCAGGTGCTGCTTTTCACTAACTCTTCCTCTGCAGGGCAGCAACCTTCCTGCCTGGCCGTGACCTGTGCTATGCCGGGACTTCAGTGATACCTCTCAGTGGAGGCAGCTCTCCTCAAGGGCCCCTGCCTGCAACCATGCAGGACACTCGGCAAACCTGTTCCTTTGGGGGCAGCTCTTTAAAGAGCTGTGTCATTAAACCTGCTCTTTAAATATTTAAGGAAAAAAAAAGATAACTGGGCAAAGTTACAGCTTCTAAGATTTCTAAGACTCCTGAGCTACGTTTTTTGTTTTTTAAAGATGTATTTATTTTATACAAGAACCGGGGTACAGGCCAGATGTGCGGGAGGGTGAAAGGATTCACCGGAGACAGAGCGGGGAACAGAACAGGCAGACTGACGAAATACACTGCTGAGGGGAGCAGTGGGCGTGGCAGGAGAGGTCTGCAGCTCCAAGTGGTACCGTTGCTGCCATCCGGCTGGGATCAAAGCAGCGCTGCAGAGGCGGCTGACAGCTTCACAGCACAGGGCTCAACCGCCTGCACCACCAGGGGAGGCCCTCCTGAGCTACGTTCTAAAGGTGTTAGTGAGATCTAGTTAAAGTCCATACAGTATCACTTAGTCTATAGGTTAGTGACTGGTTATATCCATAAGCAACAATTTCACCACCCAAAAAGACCCCAAAGTCCTTAGTCTATAGTTTGCCGATTATGGACATTTCATGTAAGTGGAATCTAATACTTGGTCTGTGTTTATATAAGATTCTTTAATGTTTTCAAGGATCAGGCACAGTGTAGTAGTCCTTTATTCCTTGCGATTGTGAAAAACATGTCTGAATAGTCAGACGCCATACTTTCTCAGCTCTCCCGGTAGAAGAGGCCTGGAGACCTGGGTTCAGCCCACCAGGACTCCTACCAGTTTATTCTAGGGTGTTGGCCAAGTCAACTTTTTAGAATCTGTTTTTTCGTCTTAAAAATGAGAAGTGTGATTACAACCCAAAGTATAAAATGATTCCATGCCAACCTAAGTGATTTTTACAAATGAAGAGTACAAATCTGTATCAAAAAATCCTAAGTAATGCAAGTAGATACTCCCCCCCCCCCCACCCCACACACACCTTGCAGTAAGTGAAACTTAATTCCCTCTCCTTTGACTATCAGTAGGACTTAGTGATTCACCGTCTAAACAACAGTATATAGAAGCAGGAAAATGGTGATTTGACTCTGGAGAAACTTCGTCACACTCTTAACAAATCATCACCCAATGATAACGATACTCCTTCTAAAAACCTGTAACCCAATAATGCAGTGTGTTATCCTGGACTAGAAGGGGTATTAGTGTAAAATCTGGATACAGTCAAGTTTAATAAGTGGTTATGTACCAATGTTGGTTTCTTAGTTTCAGCAAATGTACCATGGTAGTGTGTGATGATAACATTAGAGGAAACTGGATGAATTAGTATACAGAAGTGCCCTATCTTCGCAACCTTGGTAGGTCCAAAATTACAAAACAGAAACTGCTCTTAAGGATGCTTTCCTACTGTCTGGTTTCTAAGGCATACTGCGGAGCACAGACTTCAAGTGGTATGCATGAAAATCCCAATACCCCATCTTTGGACTAACTTTCAGATAACTTACTTGATGTCTGTGATAAAGAAGTTCATGTGATGATAGCTGTCTCAGTCTATCCAAAGAATTAAGGAAGATTAAAGTGTTAAGCACAGTGCCTGGCACTGAAGAGCTGCTGCTATTCTTACGCCTGTTCAGTTTTTATGCCAAGCAGCGTGAGTGACAGCTGGCTGGAATCCTGGTGGGGAAATGCTGGCAGTTACTGGAGCATTCTTTTTATTTCCTGTGGTGGAACTTTGCAACTTATCCTACTGTTTGCTGGTAACCAGGGATGTGATCAGCTAGGCCTTTGAAAGCATTTCCTTTCAGGATTTTATTTGCAAGAAGAGCCAGTTTGTACCGCTCTTGTTGGACCAGGTGAGCAGCCTGTCCGCCACTAGGACAGGCAGGACAGGACTAGATGGGACCAGATGAGATGTGACCCACCTGAGGCCAAAGACCATGGAAGCCCAGCCATAGCAGGTGAGCCTAAAGATGCTAGCTAGCTGTGTGACCATAGCAGAGCCCTTCTGCGGGCTCCTTTGCCCTATCTGAGCTCCTGCAATAGCTTCTTAGACCTAACACATCTCCCTATCTTTCATTTGGCCCCCGCCTATCCCTGAACGACACTGCATCCATATTATCTAAAACGAATTGAGATATGTCTCTCCTCTGCTATTTTATCATTGCTAATCCAGTTGTCTGTCTAGACAACTCAGTCTCCAGCATTTTATCTGGCCGTCCATCTCTCTGTCCAAACCAAACCTGGTTCTTTTCATTTTCCCAATTATGCCTTCAGTCTTCGCTGGCACATCCCTCATCCCACCCCCCCCCAACCCCCAACTTGGCTCATTCAGTATCTACTCTCTTCCACTTGCTCACTTTCTAGGCTTCCCTGGTGGCATAAGGGGTGAAGCACAGCACTATGAAACTATCCGCAGCCTCTGCAGCACCAGTTCAATACCTGGCAGGCCAGGGAGCTACTCACATGGCGCAGCAGACCTCTCCTGTTTCGCCCGCTGCTCCCCTCAGCAGTGTATTTCTGTCAATCTGCCTGTTCTGTTCCTCCTGTGTCTCTGGTGAATCTTCTTACCCTCTGCACCTCTGGCCTGTACCCCAATTGTTGTATGCATAAATAAATAAATCTTTTTTTAAAAAAAGCAAAGTGAGGGATGATCACAGGGGAAATTTTTTAAAAGAAAAAGTAGGCAAACATCTCCCCATAACTTTAGAGGTAACACAACTTGACTGACAAGAGAATCCTTTGGAAAACTTTTTTTTTTTTTAAAGATTTATTTATATAAGCACTGGGTACGGTCAGAAGCGTGGGAGGGTGAGGGAATTCACCAGAGCCAGAGCAGGGAGCAGAACAGGCAGAAGTGCTGAAGTACACTGCTGAGGGGAGCAGCGGGCGGCAGGAGAGGTCTGTGCGCCATGTGGGACCCTCACCTGTTGGCCGGGGATCGAACTGGTGCTGCAGAGGCTGCATCCTTTGGAAAACTTTTAAAATACATGTTCCCAAGCCTCATTCAATACATTTGCTGAATTGCTTTCAATTATCAGGAACAGAAAACATTCTCTTTAAAAACTGACAGGAGGGCCTCCCAGGTGGCACAAGGGATTAAGTCAGCACTATGAAGCTATCTGCAGCACAAGTTTGATCCCCAGGCAGGGAGTTAACCCACATGGTGCAGCAGACCTCTCCTGTCTCGCCCACTACATCCCTCGGCAGTGTATTTCAGTGGATCTGCCTGTCTTGTTCCCCACTCTGTCTCTGGTAAATCCTTTCATCCCTCACACCTCTGGCCTGCACCCCAGCTCTTGTATGTATAAATAAATAAACCTTTAAAAAAATAAAAACTGACTAAAAAGTTTATCCTTCCTTTTTTCTTGATTTCATTTTCCTTTGATTACTTATATTCAGTTTTTATGTTCTCTTTTCCTTGAATATATTATACTAATTCAGAAAGTAAAACTGTCAAAATGTTAGTGATCTCGATAAGGTAATTGTGATTAAAATATATGAGAACCACAGTCGCTAATTCTGTTTTAAATACTAGGAGACAGTTTAATAAACAACATGGCTTATATGAAAACTGAGCAAGTTAGGGGTTTGTCATTACCTATGGCATTCTGTGTAGTTATTATCTTAATGCTTAGTCTGCAAAAGGTAACGACTTAGATGTCTAATTTGCTTTCATTTATCAATCATGTTCACTGCGGGAAGGTATCTACAAAATCAGATTGTTAAAGTAAGATTTAATAAAAGTGAACATTTTTTTTAATTAGAATTTTAGAGGTTGGTCAGTTTGAACATTGGTTCATTCTCCACAGTCCTGTTCTGAATGTACAGACTGTGCTCTCCACATTGTTCAAATATGGTTCCAGCACTTCCGGGCATTAAAATATCTTGGTTATAAATGTCCAGCCATGTGCAGAGGCAGAAGGGGCCCTCTCTTCTCATGTCTTTTTCTCAGATTTAGGACCTTCCTTCAAAGTCTGGAGCATGGTCTTTGTGGAATTAGCCTCACTTATTTCACATAGTCTCATGCAAAATTAACTGCAACTGGGTCATGTGCCTCACCTTAAAGCATTACAGGGGCTGGGATCATCCTGACTGGCTTGTACCACTCATGTTTTACCCCTGAAGGCAGACATCCAATTACCGTCCCTGAGTCCGAGCACCAAACAAAATTGGGTTTTGCACGTTAGAAAGAAGAATGGGTAAAGCAACCATATCTGGATACTAGAGAAACCAAATCAAAATCTTCTAAAACCCTAAAGTCGATCATTTTGAAAATTGTGAGATGATTCTGATGATCTGTTGGCGTGGGTGCAGCGGCAGGAAGGCACAGAGCTGGTTCTCTAGGACCCGAGCAGATGGGTAAAGGAAGAGTCCTGGAGCCTTCGGTGGCTTTTTCAGGCTATTATTGAGTTTACCAGGTACATGGAAAGCAGGGGTGCCAGGGGAAGCTGGCAGGCCTCCCAGCCCCCAACAAGTCTTCACTCTTTCTGGGCTCTCTGGCGTTCTCTCGTGGCCTCTGCTACTGCTGTTTCCCTTGCAGTCTCTCACTTGTTCTCCTTCTGGTAGTTCTCTTCCCTGTCTTCCTCTGGCGCCGCCCCTCTAAGCCCAGTCGAATCTCACCTACCTAGGCCCACACCCTACTCCAGGTGCCCGCCATCAGGCATGCATTTAATCTAATGGCGGGAGGGCGGAGAAGCCTGATACTTTGCTTACCCTACAATGGGGAACCTTGGTCCTGAACTTGGGGTGATGCCAGTCCACTCGTTGCTTGCACATGAAACAAGATGCCCCTGCAGGGACTGACTTTAGGAGTGTGTAGGGGCAGGAAGACACTGCAGGTTTTCTGTGATTCCATGCAGACAGGGTAAAGGAGGTGTCCTAGAGCCCTCAGTGGCTTTGCAGGCTTTTATTGGGATTAACCAGGTACATGGCAGGCAGGGGTGCCGGGGCACCGGGAGGTTGGCAGGCCTCCCAGCCCCCAGCATGTCTTCACTCTGGGCTCTCTGGGCTCTCTGGCCTTCTCTCACGTTCTCTCTGCTCTTCTCATGGCTCGGTTCTACTTCTCTGCTTCTTTCTCAGCTTCTGCTGGCGTCCCCGTGACTCCGCCCTTAAAAGCCCAGTCTCAGCCCAGGTGAATAC
The DNA here is from genome assembly GCF_964194135.1 of Talpa europaea. NCBI lineage: Eukaryota > Metazoa > Chordata > Mammalia > Eulipotyphla > Talpidae > Talpa > Talpa europaea. The sequence goes on along the minus strand of NC_140080.1, from coordinate 42,752,935 downwards.
CATCTACCTATGCCCACACCCTACTCCAGGTGCCCGCCATCAGGCATGCATTCAGGACCACAGAGTTCCGTCATACATCCTAATGGCGGGGGGGCAGAAAAGCCTGATACTTTTTACCTTACCCTACAGAGTGTATGGCCATGAGCAGAGCACAGCTTTGGAAAAAGAAAGTTCTTTTTTTTTTTTTTAAGATTTATTTGTTTATTTATACAAGCACTGGGTACAGTCAGAATTGCGGGAGGGTGAGAGAATTCACAAGAGCCAGAGCGGGGAACAGAAGAGCCAGACTGACGAAGTACACTGCTGAAGGGAGCAGCGGGCACGGCAGGAGAGGTCTGCATGCCATGTGGGACCCACGCCCGGCGGCCCGGGATTGAACCGGGGCTGCAGAGGCTTCAGGCAGCTTCGCAACCCAGCACTCAACCGCTGCACCACCGGGGAGGCCCGAGTTCTAAAAGAACTGCTCAAAGAAGGAATCAAATGCTTCACAAGACAGTGATCTCCCCATGTTTCAGGGCATACAAGTGTAAACCAGACCCTCAGACTGGTTACAACAGAATCACTTAGTGTGGCAGAGACAGTGTTTCCCCAATACACTTTTCTTCTTTAGATTTTTTTTTAAAGATTTATTTATGCATACAAGAACCAGAGGTGCAAGGGATGAGAGGATTCACCAGAGAAAGTGGGGAGCAGAACAGGCGAATTGGCTGAAATAGACTGCTGAGGGGATGTAGGGTAAGGAAAAATGTCAGGCTTTTCTGCCCTCCCGCCATCAGGATAGATGATGGATCCTTGTCCTGAATGCATGCCTGATGGCGGGCACCTGGAGTAGGGTGTGGGCATAGGTAGATGACATTCACCTGGGCTAAGACTGTGCTTTTAAGGGGGGCATCACGGGGACGCCAGCAGAAGCCAAGAAGGAACGGAAGCCGAAAGAAGAAGAGATGCAGAGAGAACACCAGATAGCCCAGATAGAGTGAAGATTTGCTGGGGGCTGGTAGGACTGCCAGCCTCTCGGCCCCCCAGCACTCCTGCCTGCCATGTACCCGCTAAATCCCAATAAAAGACCTGCAAAAAACCACTGAGGACTCTGACTCCTCCTTTACCCGGTCTGCTGGATCAGAAAGCCTGCACTTTGCCCTGTCCTTCTTGCCCCTACAGGGGAGTAGCAGGGTAAGCAGGAGAGGTCTGCTGCACTGTGTCGGTTATTCCCTGGCCTGCCAGGGATCGAACTCATGCTTCAGTGGCTGGCGATAGCTTGATAGCTTAATAGTTCTATCTTTAACCCCTGTGCCACCAGGGAGGCCCCTAAATTTTATATATTTATATTTTTGTATAGAAGAACTGAGGTGTAGCCCAGAGGTGTGAGGGTCCTCACTAGAGAAAGAGCGGGGAGCAGAGCAGGCAGACTGACTGAAACACACTGCTGAGGGGAGCAGCGGGCAAGACAGGAGAGGTCTGATATGTGGGTCAGTTTGTTGGTCGAGGATAGAACACAGGCTGTCACAGTGATAGTGCCAAGACCTAGCCCCTAGGCCCCAGGGAGGCCCAATATGCTTTTACTTTTCTGAGGTAAATAGGATCCTGTAGGGTAAATGAAATTTATCAGGATTTTCCACCCTCCCGCCATTAGCATTAATGATATACCCCAGTGGTCCTACAAATGTGCCTGAGGCCGGACACCTGGAGTAGGGTGTGGGCATGCATTAGGTGGGCACACTGGGCTGAGAGAATGGGCTTATAAGAGTGGCATCAGGGGGATGCCAGTAGAGTAGCAGAAAGAAGAAGGAGAGCAAAACCAGCAGAGTAGCAAAGGAGAAGCAGAGACTGGAGCCTGCAAAAGAATGCTAGAGAGCCCAGAAAGAGTGAAGACTCACCAGGGGCTGAGGGGCCTGCCAGCCTCCTGGCCTCCTGCCCTCCTGCCTGCCGTGTACCTGGGTGCTGCACCACAATGGTGTAAAAAGCTCAGTAAAAGCCTGAAAAAGCCACTGAGGGCTCCAGGACTCTCCTTTACCTGTCTGCCCAGATCATAGAAAACCTGCTCTGTGCCTTACTGGCACTACATACAGAGCCTCAAGTTTTAGCTGGATGTATGGTTGGTCAGAATAAAGACTGCAGTTCCCAGCCGCCCCTGAGGTGTGACCCATGTGACCGAGCTGCACCAATGGGATGTAAGCAGATATTGTATATAGAATTTATGGGAAGTGTCTCTTTCTTCCTTTTCTATTAACTGTAGTCACCATTCTGTATATTAGACCCCCCAAACTCATTTCTCTTAAAAATATATTAGAATACTGTCTTAGGGAGGGGCCTTCCTGGTGGCGCAAGGGGTTAGGACACAACCTATGAAGCTGTCCGCAGCCACTGCAGCACAAGTTCGATTCCCGTCCAGGGAGTTACCCACATAGCGCAGTGGACCTCTCCTGACTCACCCGCTGCTCCCCTCAGCAGTGTATTTCAGTCAATCTGCCTGTTCTGCTCCCCACTCTGTCTCTGGTGAATCCTCTCACCCACCACACCTCTGGCCTGTACCTCAGCTCTTGTATGCATAAAAAAAATGTCTTGGGGAAAAGGGCATACATTTTCAGATGTGGGATGGAGGCCTGAGGGTTTGCATATCTAACATGTTCCCAGGCAGGGCTGATATTGGCATCCGGGAGCCCACACTCAGAACTACCGCACATGTTTCTTTTGGTCACTTGCATTTGGCACTGGGAGTAGTGCGGAAATGAGGGCACTCTGTAGTATTTCTTGACTCAGATTACAGTTATAATCTCATTCGCTCACTTTGAGGGAAGTGAGGGCCAGAAAGTTACGTCAGTTGTGCAGGGTGCCTAACTAAAAAGGGCAGGGCAGAGATTCAGACCCAGGCCCGTCTACAGCCACAGACTGCCCCTTAGTCTCTAGATGCTCATGCCCGTGGCAGGCGGGGGTCACAGTCAGGCTGGCAGGGAAGAGCCTCACTGTTTAGCGCCTCTGCAGCGAGTTGGAAGTAGATGGCAGCAGAGTGCTGCCTGGGAAGGGGCCCAGCAGGTGCCTGTGGGGCTTGCACCCGGCCTACAGGATGACCACCAGGTGGCAGCATCGCTCTGACAGGAAGCCCCTGCGGGGAGGGCGGTGCTGGTTCTGTTCTGGCGCCACCATTCCTTATGCGGCCTAGCACAAGTCCCATATACAATGGGCCCCAGTTTCCCTGGCTTTACAACGAGGAGATTGGATTTCTATAGTTGCCGAAGAAGAGTCGTTGCAGCTCAAATACCATCTATAAGAGATAGTATAGCAACTGAATTTAAATGCCCTAAACCAAGTTTTACTGTTTCTCTTCTCCCCTTCTGAAAAAAACAAAAACAAACCCACCGCCACCAAAACAAAACAAAAAAACCCCACTATACTAGCACTGTCTAAAAGAACTATAATGCAAGCCTCAGAGCTGAGCCACATAATTTCAAATTTGCTACTAGGCAAATTTATAAAGTATGAAAAATGACATCAGTTGTGATCATGTGTTTTAATCTACAATATTTTCACTCCAATTCTAATCAATTTTTAAAAATATCAAGTTTTTTTAAAGATTTTTTTATTTATGCATACAAGAACTGGGATACTGGTCAGAGGTGTGGGGGGTGAGAGGATTCACCAGAGACAGAGTGGGGAACAGAACAGGCAGATTGACTGAAATACACTGCTGAGGGGAGCAGTGGGCGAGGCAGGAAAGGTCTGCTGTGCCATGTGGGTAGCTCCCTAGCCAGCTGGGGATCAAACTTGTGCTGCAGTGTCTGTGAACAGCTTCATAGGTTGCGTCTTAACCCCTTGCGCCACCAAGGAGGCCCTAATCAAGATATTTTTAAAAGGAAAAAGAATTAAAAACAGATAAAAATGTTTTTTAAAAAGATGTTTGAGGGCCTCCCTGGAGGCGCAAGGGGCTGAGTCTCAGCACTATCAAGCTAGTACCAGCCACTGCAACATGAGTTCAATCCCCTGCCAGGGATATACCCATATGGTGCAGCAGACTACTCCTGTCTCACCTGCTGCTCCCCTCAGCAGTGTATTTCAGTAGATCTGCCTGTTTTACTCCCTACTCTGTCTTTGGTGAATCCTCTCACCACCCCCCACCCCACACCTCTGGCCTATACCCCATTTCTTGTATGCATAAATAAATAAAAATAAATCTTTTAAAAAAATTTAAAGGGCCTCCCTGGTGGCACAAGGGGTTAAGACGCAACCTATGAAGCTGTCTGCAGCCTCTCCAACACGAGTTCGATTCCCTGGCCGGCCAGGGAGCAGTTGCCCACATGGCACAGCAGACCTCTCCTGACTCGCCTGCTGCTCCCCTCAGCAGTGTATTGTGGTACATCTGCCTGTTCTGTTCCCCGCTTGTCTCTGGTGAATCCTCTCACCCCCCTCCCCACGCCTCTGGCCTGTACCCCAGCTCTTGTATGCATAAATAAATAAATCTTTTTAAAAAATAAATCTTTAAAAAAATTTTAGAAAACATGTATAGGGTAAGTGAAAAAGTATCAGGCTTTTCTGCCCTCTCACTATTAGGATTGATGATGGATCCTTGTGGTCCTGAATGCATGCCTGTTGGGGGGCACCTGGAGTGGTGTGGGCACATGTACATGGGATTCACCTGGGCTAAGACTGGGCTTATAAGGGCGGCATCACAGCGATGCCAGAGGAAGAGGAGAGAAGCAGAGAGAATGCGAGAAAAGGCTGAAGAGCCCAGAAAGAGTGAAGACTTGCTGGGGGCTGGGAGGCCTGCCAACCTGGCCCTCTGGCACCTCTACCTGCCATGAACCTGGTAAATCCCAATAAAAGCCTGCAAAAGCCACCGAGGGCTCCAGGACTCTCTCCTTTACTCCGTCTGCTCAGATCATAGAGATCCTGCCCTGTGGCCATCCTGTCACTACAAGATGTTTGACGTTCATCTTGCATACTAAATCGTTGAAGTCCAGTATGTACTTCACATTTCCAGCACAGATTAACTGAGACTACCCACTATTCAAGGCTCAAACGGTACACGTTGCCAGTGGCTGCCTACACAACACAGTTCTAGAATATCAATGGCAAACATTTATTGAAGTAGGCACTGTGCTGAGAGTTTTATATGCTTTATCCTAGTCAAGCCTCGCAGTATCCTATGACTCAGACAGGAGGATGATTAGACCCGGTTGCAGATGAAAAGACAGACTCAAGTACCTTGCCCCAGGTTACACAATGCAGGTAACTGGAGGAGTTTGGATTTGAACTTGGCTCTGGTTGGCTCTAGAGTGAGTTTGTCCTCATGACAGAATCCTGCCCTGATGGTCGGTGCTGAGGATGTGCAGTGCGGCCCATTGACAGGTACTCCAAACCCAGGAGAGGCAAAAGCCTGACAGCCAAAGGTGGGCCTGTGGAGGGGGGAGGGGGGCAGGAGGCAAGGCTCTCAGTTACATGTTTGGCAACTTTGAGCTTACCCGGTAAACAACCAGTGACTCTAGAGGAAAACTCATAATCTATGAAAAATCATGTTTGCATGATGAATAATTGAGCCTGAAAAAAAAAAAAACTGGTGTCAGGAGAAAATGAAAATTGAGAAATGCAGAACTTGGAATAACCTGTGGATGAGTGAAAAAGAGGGTAAGAATTCTCAAGACTGGGACTAAGCCCAAAGCATGGAGCTCCCAGGGATGCGAGATGTAGCTCTGCATCAGCAAATATCACAATAGGGTAGTGATGATGATAATAATAAAGAGCATAGTAAATTTCTTAGGCAATTACCCCTTTCCAAGCAACTTAAAGAGAGCATTTTATTTAAGCTTCATAATCACACTAGGCAGAGGGTACTACTATTATCATTTTATAGGGAAGCAATGGACACAGAATGAAAATCGGTAGCCGAGTAAAGATTCAACCACAGCCACCTGAGTTGGAGCCCATGTCCTGGATTGCACCTTATTCTTCTCCCCGATACTGTCTGCTCAGGAAGATAGTGTGCTCTCTGCCTCTAGGGCCATGCAAGTAGACCATCAGGGATGTGAGGAAATGTTCTAAAAGGATCATTCCTGGGTTGGACAAAAGCCTGGTGAACTGATCTTAAACTCATCTTCGGTCCCTCCCTTCTGAGTCATTCCCATCTGTGGACAAACATGCTGAAACTTCCGTCAGCGCCCTCTTTCAGCTGCAGCCCCTTGCTCCCCGCTACTCTCCTTCCCATGCTGGCATTGCTTCCCCCTCAGACACCTCCCAACCCAACCCAATTTTCAGACCTGCTTTTGTCAAGATCTCCTGTGACCTCCACGTGGCCAAGTGCAGCAGGCACGTCTCTCCTCCCTGTCGGATTAGTGTATTGACACAGCTGGCACGCCCTCCCTTGCTCCTGAGCTCCATGACCACACCCCTCTCCCGGTTTTCCTGCTAACCCCTGACCATTTCTTTGCACCACATCATTCCATCCCTAAATATTGAGGGTCCCTGAAACTCGGCCCTAGGCCATCTGCAAGTTGATAACTCACAGATGTGAATGTTCACTTTTTTCTACATTTCAGTCTGGTGCCTTCCACCATGTTCCTGATGTCTATGCGTAGGTGTCACACACAATACAGCAAGAACCAAACCTTGGAGCCGACTCTTCCAGAATGTTCTCCCCCTCGTCCCGGCTTCGGGGAATGACACCCTCCCGGGTGGAGCCCCAGCAAGACCATGTCTTTGACCTTGTTCTCACAGCAAGTCCTGACAGGTCTACCTTCAAAACAGCCATGGGGCCCTTCTGTGTTCCCTGCCTCCATAGCCACCTGAGGTAACTTCCTCGTGCGCCTAAAGGGCTTCACCCCTACAGGTCTCCCAGAGCCCACTCCTGTCCCCATATATCTGTGTGCACACAGCATTTGAAAATGTAAACCAGACCCAGGCCCTCCTTCGGATTCGGACGCTCCACCAGCTTCCCATTACTCTTGGAATAATATCCAAGCAGGCAAGGCTGCACGGCCCCCGCCACAGCCAAAGCTGTCCTCCCCTTTCCACCCCTGCCCTCCCCAGCCCTCCCCTGCCCTCCCCTGCCCTCACTGTGTGCAGAAGCTCCACGCTTCCTTCTGTTGTTCAGACCACTCCCTTGTCTCTGCAGTGGCCTTCTCTCTATCAAGGCAGTGGGAAAGCTCAGCAGCGCCCTGGTCCCTGCCCTCTCTCCATATCCAGTCTGGCCGAGTTGGTGGACTTCCCTCCTGATAGTTTCACTCTTTGTGTCCTTGTCTCCTGCTCCCAGCCTCAGCAGCCCTCAGTTGCCCTCTGCTAGATTCACCGCAGCCTTCAGCCACAGATTGACCTCAACCCTCCTAGCCCCACCAGGCTTGTTGCAGCCTGGTCTCCCAATGACGTCCGCGTCCTGCCCCACCACCAAGTAGGTCTCAGCCCTCGCCAGGTGTCTCCAGATGCCCTGTGACCCAATGCCTGGCATTCAACTGGTGCCTAGTTGAATGAATGAATCCTAGAGGACTCGGTGGCCTGCTGAGCCCCATTAGCTGAGGTCACACGTCCAAAGGTCTTGCCGAGACATCCACCTACCTGCCAGATGGCACAGAGCCCTGGAGGAGAGTCGGGGAGTTCCAGATCCTCTAGAACATCTTACCTCAAAGTGTTCCTCCACCCAGCCTTCATTGGCCCTCCAAGAAACAGGGGAATTCCTGCCACTGAGGTGGAGACTCTGAAAACAGCAGCCAGTTGCCGTTCTAATACAAAGCCACCTGACAGCCCATCTGCACTCCAAGTCTTCCTGTGGCCCCAATTTCACTCAGAGTGAAAGGCAGGCCTGTCCCCAGGCACAGGTTCTCACTTGACACTTCTTGCCCACCTGTCCCCTCATTCTCTGTCTCGGGGGCCTCATCCAGGCACGCCATTGTGTGCCAAAAGTGTCAGTGGAGTGATGGAAACATGGGGATTTCTTGGCCTCCAGCACAGTTCTTCTATAGGAGGAAATCAGATCTGTACACATTTGCCTTTCATTTTTCTCTAACCATTTATTATGAAAATTTTCAAATATATGGAAAATTTGATGATTTATATACCCATTACCTAGAGTCAACAACTGTTAATTTTACCCATCACCTTTCTATTATCTATAGATCATTTATCATCTACCATTTTTTAACATTTATTTATTTATTTATTCATTTATTTATGCAAGCACTGGGTACAGTCAGAAGCGCAGGAGGGTGAGAGAATTCACCAGAGCCAGAGCGGGGAGCAGAGCAGGCAGAAGGACCGAAGTACACTGCTGAGGGGAGCAGCGGGCGGCAGGAGAGGTCTGCGTGCCATGTGGGAACCCTCCTCCGGTGGCCGGGGAGCATCTGGGGATCGAACCGGCGCTGCAGAGGCTGCGGGCAGCTTCGCAACCCAGCGCTCAACCGCTGCGCCACTGGGGAGGCCCTCATCTACCAATTTTTCTGAATCATTTGAAAATAGGTTGCAAATATCATGGCCCATTAAGTATCTCATTCAATGTTTAGCCCCTAAAAAGAAAAATATTCTCCCAGCAAATTAAATTCCATGATCACACCTAAGAAAAGCAATAAGTTCCCAAATATCAAATATTCAGTCCATATTCAAATTTCCTCAGCTCCCCACAATAATCTTTTATATGTTTTTTTCCTAAGCCAGAATCTTCTCACGATTTATAAATTGCATTAGGCTGGTATCTCTTTAATCTTTTAAAGTATAGAAACCTTCCCCCACCTCTTTCATGTCACTAACCCCGAAGGTACAACCTTGTCCCTGGATTTGTCTGTTTCCTCATAATGTTTTGTGGGGTTTTTTAGGTTTATTTTATTTATTTATGCATACAAGAGCTGGGGTGTAGGCCAGAGATGTTGGGGGGCGGTGAGAGGATTCACCAGAGACAGAGTGGAGAACAGAACAGGCAGACTGACGAAATACACTGCTGAGGGGAGCAGCGGGAGAGACAGGAGAGGTCTGCCACACCATGTGGGTAGCTCCTCTTGCTGTAGTGGCTGCCGATAGCTTCATAGTGCTGAGACTTAAATTAACCCCTTGTGACACCAGAGAGGCCCTTCTCATAGTGTTATTGAACCTATTTTCTATCTGCTGTGTTTACTGGAAACAGGAACTTAGGTCTTAAAGGCAGTTTCAGATTAGAGATTTTTTAGCAGAGACACTCCCAGCTGATGTTGCATTTGACCAGTTAGGAAACATATCAGGTCATTCTACCATCAGTGATGCCAATTTGATCACTTGATGGTGACAGCAGGGTCTCTCCATCATGGCGTGTCCTTCCCTCTACACCTGGCAAGGCCCCGGCAAACAATCCTGTGGTGGGGGACCAGCCTGTGCTCCCTCAATGGTTCCTCTGCTGGTGCTGGCATTAACTGGTGGTCCTGGCCTGAATCAGTTATTACACTGGGGTTACAGAAAGGTGAATTTCTAATTCTGCATTTTTGTTTACATTAGCTTGCATCATTCTAGAGAGAAGATTCCTCATCAACAAGTTTCCTTCCAAAGAGGAAGGGTAAAATATTCTAATTGATGCTGAAATTATCCTATATTTGGGTGGCAGGGGCCCTCTTCAAGATGACTCTGTGGTTCTTCTCACAGACCCCAGTAGTTTTTTCCAATGACTCTGAGGTCGTATATATTTTTAATATTCTGCCTCAAATTTTTAAAAAAGATTTATTTATTTATGAATACAAGAAATGTGGTACAGGCCAGAGGTGCAGTGCCGGGGTGGGGGGATGAGAGGATTCACCAGAGACAGAGTGGGGAACAGAAGAGGCAGACTGACTGAAATACACTGCTGAGGGGAACAGCAGGTGAGACAGGAGAGGTCTGCTGCATCATGTGGACAGCTGCCTGGCTGGCCAGGGGATCGAATTCGTGCTGCAGAAGCTGCAAACAGCTTCATAGTGCTGTGCTTAACCCCTTGCACCACGAGGGAGGCCCCTGCCTCAAATTTTATTCCAGTAATGTTGACCCAGTCTTTTTTGGTGTCCCTGATTTGCTACAGACCTTGCTCAGTCAGCCACTGGTTCATCTCACACTGGCTCCTCTCATCATGTAGTTTTAGAAAATCAGCAAGACCCAAAGCTAGTTAGCTAGGAGCACTCAGGAGATCAGGGCCTACAGTTTCCTGCTCCTTCTTTTCTGTCACTGGTTTTGCTCCACATTTCTTGTGAATTCATTAGGTGATACTGTGCTTCCTGCTGCTGCTTTCCCCATCCAGTTGCACACTGCTGTCACCACGAGACTTGCTCACCTGGGTCCACAGATGACAGTGCCTTAACACTGAGATTAATCATTGTCACCACAAGATAAATGTGAAGTTAAACTGATTTTGATGGAGGAAAAGAATAGAAAGACTGGAAAGAAGGTGCCCTAAGACCAGAAACTGACTCACAAGGAGGTGATGGTCGAGGGGAATAACATGACCATTCACCCAGCTATGGAGGTCAGGACCTTAGGCACCAGCGCCTTATCACAGGGCATAAGACCCAAGCAGGATCACACTGCTGTAGGGAGTGGAACACAGACCTGAGGGTAAAGATATGAGATTGGGCCCATTCTGGAATCGCTCATCTCTTTCTAGGTTTGCCTAGTTGTCCAAAATCAGCAACAAACAGGCCACTCCACAGCGGAGTGAGCCCCTCCCACACAGAAGAGTACATCCGTGCAGTCTCTGCACAGGCTCGGGGCAGCAGTCCTACTGCCCACCTGTGCCTATGCAGGTGCTTCCTTTCACCAACTCTCTCCCTCTGCAGGGCAGCAGCTTCCTGCCTGCCCATGAACTGTACCCTGCCAGGGCTTCTCTTCACTGACCTCCCTCAGCAGGGCAGCTCTCCTCAAGGCCACCGCCTGCAATCATGCAGGCCCCTCTCAGCAAACCTGTCCCTTTTGGGGCAGCTCTTCCTGCCTGCTTGTGTCTATGCAGGTGTCCTTTACTGTTTTGTCCCTTTCCCTAATAAACCTGTTTTTTAAATATAACTACCATCTCTGCCTCGTGGAGAAACTTACCTGGGAACTCCTCATGTGCCACTGAAAGGGGACCTCTGGTGAAACCATTCCCAGAGTGAACCCAAGGACCCCGTGCTTCAAACCCACAGACTCAAAACCACATCAATTGTCCCCTTTTGGAGTGAGGGGAGTGTTTTGCTATGCTCCACCCTGGACCTTGGGTGACTGCATTGGGGTAGCCTAGTGTCTCAATATGTTTATAATCCTTGGCATATGAATGGGATTTCTAAGGTGCAAACTAAAGAATAATTCTTTCAGACTGCTGAAACCAGTGTTTAGTCAATGAGTTTTTTTTTTTTTAAAGATTTATTTATTTATTTATACAAGCACTGGGTATAGTCAGAAGCGCGGGAGGGTGAGAGAATCCACCAGAGCCAGAGTGGGGAACAGAACAGGCAGACTGACGAAATACACTGCTGAGGGGAGCACCGGGCGACAGGAGAGGTCTGTGCACCATGTGGGACCCTCGCCGGGGGCCGGGGATCGAACCGGCGCTGCAGAGGCTGCAGGCAGCTTTGCAGCCCAGCGCTCAACCACTGCGCCACCAGGGGAGGCCCAGTATTTTTTGTTTTTTATATTTTCATGTCCCTGTGAAAATGTCCCCAGAAGTCTTTGAGCACTTCCTTGCTTTCTGGAAAAAAAAGATGCCCTGACTCATGTAGTTTCCCTTCCTCAGCCCTGCGATCTGATCCATCTTTCAGACCTGGGTGTGAATTCAGGATCCCGGCCTTTGAGCTCTTCCGTTTAATGTTCACGGCTTAGCTCTGTGTGATATTGGGCCAGTTCCCTCCCCTCTGTGAGCCAGACTTTCTCCCTACGAACAGTGGGGGAGCTAAAATACCCCCTAAATTGTCTAGTCCCCTAATGGTGTAGCAGATACCAAGTCTTCTTGCTTCCTGTCACTATCTCCTTCCTTTGCAGGAGGATGAGCAGGACCCTGCCCCCCCACTTTGCAGCAGGATCTGTGTGACAACAGACCTCTTACTCTGTCAGGTGGGAGAGTCACTGTCTGACCCATTCCAGGAAACTCAGTCTTGGCACCACCCTCCTGCTTGGAATTATCTCCAGCATGCTGTGGGCAGGATGACCTTTGGGGTCAACTTCAGTCTTGTCCTAGAGTTGCTTCACATGGACAAGGCTTTGTTATCTCAGTCAGCTTACACTCTCATTAGAACTGATTTTGAGGCGTATTTTCTTTATTTTCAGTTTAGCTTTACTTTGTATCAAAGTTATAAATTCACATATTTAAAGAATCAACTATTTCTATAAGACTGACTGAAAAATGCTGGTTCCTCACCTTCATCTTCACACCACTTCCAATTTTTTTTTTTTTAGATTTATTTATTTATTTATTTATTTATTTATTTATTTATTTATTTATTTATTTATTTATACAAGCACTGGGTACAGTCAGAAGCACAGGAGGGTGAGAGAATTCACCAGAGCCAGAGCGGGGAGCAGAGCAGGCAGAAGGACCGAAGTACACTGCTGAGGGGAGCAGCGGGCGGCAGGAGAGGTCTGCGCACCATGTGGGACCCTCCTCCAGGGGCTGGGGAGCAGCCGGGGATTGAACTGGTGCCGCAGAGGCTGCGGGCAGCTTCGCAACCCAGCGCTCAACCGCTGCGCTACCGGGGAGGCCCACTTCCAATTTTTTTTAAATTGAATCTTTTGTTATACCTCCATGTCTCTGAATAACTCCAGGCTTTTCACTTGGGAGATGAAGGTTTAACCCTCCTGTACATGGCTACTGTCTGTCTGGTTAGTTCAGTATTCAATGTTTACCTTATTAGGATAAGGTAAGTGCCATTCATAGCTGACTGACACAGTGTGCTAGGATTATTATTCGTTTCCTAGATAACTTTTGTTTCCCAAGAATTACTCATCTTGGCTTTCTACTTCATTTTTTCTGAAATCAGAATTTAATCCCATGTGCTACAAAAATGAATTAAATTGGGGCCTCCCCGGTGGCGCAGCAGGTTGAGTGCAGTGCTGTGAAGCTGTCCACAGCCTGTGCAGCAGGTTCAATTCCCTGCCAGCCAGAGAGATACCCACATGGCGTGGCAGACCTCTCCTGCCTTGCCCTCTGCTCCCCTCAGCAGTGTCTTAGGTCCATCTGCCTGTACTGCCCCCAGCTCTGTCTCTGGTGAATTCTCTCACCCTCCCGCACCTCTGACTGTACCCAGGTTCTTGTATAAATAAATAAACCTTTAAAGAAATGAATTAAATTGCCTCTCAGCACATTCAGACATACTAGTCATATATTCATGTTATCCTCTCAGTTCAGAGTCTATGGACTGAGCTAAAGTGGATCTTGTTACTTTACTCCTGGGATTTCTCTGCCCATTATTCTGGGGGTTCTCTTCCCCTCCTGTGAGTTGAATTTCAGTTTCACCTCTCTCTTCCTTTATTCTTAGTGAATGTCTTCATTTTGGTGGAGTATGCCTTCTTGAAGTTTTTTGAGAAAGGAACATTTTTGAGATATGAGCAAAAATATATTAACAATACCCTCATACCTATTTGATAATTTGGTTCTCTAAGATTGTAGAGTAGAGGGCCTCCCTGGTAGCGCAAGGGATTGAGCACCACACTGTGAGGCAATCCGCAGCCGCTGCAGCACGAATTTGATCCCCTGCCGGCCAGGGAGAAACTCATGACACAGCAAACTTCTGTCTCGCCCGCTGCGCCCCTCAGCAGTGTATTTCAGTCAGTTTGCCTGTTCTGTTCCCCACTCTGTCTCTGGTGAATCCTCTCACCCCCCCGCATATCTGGCCTGTACCCCAGCTCTTGCATGCATAAATAAATAAAAATTTAAAAAAAAAAAGATGGTAGAGTAGAAATTATTCCCCCATAGGACTTAAAGCCACTGCTCCATTGTCTTCTCGTTTCCAGGGTTCCTGTTAAAATCCAAAGTGATTCTGACCCTGGTCCTTTATACCTGTCTTGTTTTATCCTTCTGGAAACTTGCAGAAACTTCTTTGTCTTTATTTTTTTGAAACTTCAAGATGATGTACCTTGGTGTGAAATTATTTTCAAGCTTTGTCCTGAGTACTCACTGAGCCCTTTCAGTTTGGAAATTTATGTCTTTGAGTTCTGGAAATAATTGTACTGAATTATTTCACTGATGGTTTCTCCCCTCAGTCTTCTCTGTTCTCTATTCCTGGAACTCTGATTTGGCTGTTGGGCTTCCTGGACTGGCCTTTAATTCTCTTCAATGTCTTTCTTTTGATCTTTGTGGCCTACTCTCTGCCAGATTAAAAATAAAACTTTATCCTATTGATTGTTTTATGTTTACCCTTATACTTTTAACCTTCAGTAATTGTTTTTGTGTGCTTCTAATAGTACTCATGTCTTTAGAATATCTTGCTTTGAGGGTGCAATATCTCCCTAAGGCTAGTAGTGGCCCTTTGTTTCCTCCATGGTGCTCTTTTTTGGTTTAGTTGTTTGTTTTGTTCTCTTTCTTCCCTCCAGAGGTCCCATGATCCCCAATAGTCTAAAAGTCCAAGTGGAAGCTAAGATCATGAGCAGGGCTTATCCACTGAGGGCGTGTAGAGGTTTATCTGGAGGGCTGTTTCATGGGACCCGAAATTCAGACTCTTTAAGCCATTCCTCTTGGGGTGGTTATGCTTCCCAGAGAAGGGTTGTCCCAGGTGTGGCCTGGAGGGAGAAGGCCTGGGATCTGGCACTGTGGGAACTGGGTCGGGAAAAGACTGGGCCTCTCAGCTGTGGTGCTGGGCCCATGCCCATGCCTTCTGCTGGGCCTGCGGGTGACTCCAGCCCCTCTCAGGAAGGGAGGGGGCATGGATAACCAGCTCTTCCTCATAAGCAGACTCCCTTAGCCCCACCTCTACTCCCACCTAGGTGCCTAATACCCCACGTCCTGCATCTGTTCTGCCTTTTTGGCTCATGTGCAGGTTTAATAGTCAATTTTCTGGGGGCTATGAAAAGAGTTACCTCCATTCCATGTGCTTTCTAGATTCCAAAATTCTGCTGACTTTTTATCTTCTGTTCTCTTTGTCCTTACAGATTAACACTTAAAACAACAACAACGACAACAAACTTTGCTATTTAGTGACAGAAGCAAAATGAGAGAAGAATACAAGATATATTTGTGTTTTAACCACCATTACCCAGAAATTTTTTTAAAGGTTTTATTTATTTGTGTATATAAGAACTGGGGTAAAGGCAGAGGTGTGGGGGTGAGAGGACTCACCAGAGACAGAGCAGGGAGCAGAACAGGTGAATTGACTGAAATACATTGTTGAGGGGAGCAGCGGGCAAGATAGGAGAGGTCTGCTGCGCCATATAGGTCACCTCCCTGGCCAGGGATAGAAATCATGCTGTAGTAGCTGCGGATTGCTTCATAGTGCTGACGCTTAACCCTTCTGCCACCAGGGAGGCCCACCAAGAAATTTTTAAAAAATTTAGTGATAGGGCCTCCCCTGGTGGCGCAGCAGTTGAGTGCTGGGCTGCGAAACTGCCCGCAGCCTCTGCAGTGCCGGTTTGATCCCAGCTGCCAGCGAGGGTCCCACAAGGCGCGACAGACCTCTCCTGCCGCCCGCTGCTCCCCTCAGCAGTGTACTTCGGTCCTTTTGCCTGCTCTGCTCCCTGCTCTGGCTCTGGTGAATTCTCTCACCCTCCCGCGCTTCTGACTGTACCCAGTGCATGTATAAATAAATTAATCTTTTTTTTAAAAAAAGATAGTTGTTAAAAAAAATTAGTGATAATTCATGTACCATAATATTCAAGCTTTTAAAATTATACAATACCGGCCTCCCCGGTGGCGCAGCGGTTGAGCGCTGGGTTGCGAAGCTGCGCGCGGCCTCTGCGGCGCCAGTTCGATCCCCGGCTGCTCCCCGGCCGCTCCCCGGCCACCGGAGGAGGGTCCCACATGGCGTGCAGACCTCTCCTGCCGCCCGCTGCTCCCCTCAGCAGTGTACTTCGGTCCTTCTGCCTGCTCTGCTCCCTGCTCTGGCTCTGGTGAATTCTCTCACCCTCCCGCGCTTCTGACTGTACTCAGTGCATGTATAAACAAAACAAACAAACCAGCAAACAAATAAATAAAAAGCATGCCTCTATTAAAAAAAATAAATAAATAAAATAAAATTATACAATTCAACGTTTTTCTCTCTATACACAAAGTTGCACAACAACTGCCACTAATTCCTGAATATTTTCATCACTTGCAAAAGAAAACCCAGACCCATTATCAGCCACTCCCCATCTCCTTCTCACTCCAGACTCTGCAGCGACTACTCTACTTTCTGTCTCCATGGATTTACCTGTTCTGGATATTTCATGTAAATGGAATCATACACTTTGTTGCCTTTTGTGTATAGCTTATTTTACATAACATGTTTTCAAGATTCATCTATGTTTTTTATTCCTTTCCTCTCCAAACCAAAATTCATCCATTTTGTGGCAGGAATCCTGCCTTAAAAAAACAAAACAAAACAGTTTTATTGAGATATTAATTCTTTTTGGGCGCCAAATAATATACCACATTTTGTATACCCACTCATCAGTTGATGGGTATTTGGATTGTTTTCTGAAGCTATTATGAATAATAGTGCTATAAAAATTTGTATGCAAGTTTTTAATGTGGATTTATGTTTCCATCTCTCTCATATACATATCTCAGGATGGAATTATTGAGTATTGGTAACTCTGTGTTAGCTCTCCAGGAATTCCCAAATTGGTTTACAAAGTAGCTATACCACCTTACATCACCACCACCACCACCACCCATTCAGCAATATAAGAGAGTTCCAATTTCCCCACATCCTTGTCAACACTTTTTATTGCCTTTTTTATTTTAACCATCATAATGGGTATGAAGTGGTACCTCACTGTAGCTTTGATGTGGAGCAAATTTTTATGCACTCATCACTTTTGGAGACAAGTTTATTCAAATCATTTTACTTTTTGAAATTGGGTTGGGTTGATTTTGTTGTTGAGTTGTAATAACTCTTCACATATTGTGGATACTTATTGGGCATATAATTTGTGGCTCACTTCAGGCTCACTTTTCACTCTCTTGGTATTGTCCTTTGAAGCATGATTTATTATTCTTTGTTGCTTGTGTTTTGAGAAATCTATTTTAAAAGTTTTACTGAGGTATAATTGACACATAAACTTTACATATTTAAAGTGTACAGTTGGTACATTTTGATACACATATACATTATGAAAACAGCAAGATAGTTGATAAACCATAATACCCTTAAGTTTCATTGTACACCTTTGTCATCCACCCTCTGTCTCTTCCTGCACCAAAATCCCTCAATCCTCAGGCAACTACTTGTGTATTATATCACTGAAAGTTAATCTGCATTTCCTAGAATTTTATTTGAGTAAAAATGTATAGTACGTATTCATTTGTTCTGACTTGTTCATATAGTGTGATTATCTGAAATTCATCCAGTTGTATGGGTATCAGCCGCACACTCCTTTGTGTTGCTGAGTAGTATTTCATTGAATGGCAGAACCACACTTTGTTTATCCTGTCACCCATTGAGAGACATTGTTTCCACTTTGGAGCCTCCTGAATAAAGCTTCTCTGAACATTTTGCACAATTTTGTATGGATATATGATTTCATTTGTCTTGATTATCCAAAGTATCTTATAGTAAATATTTGAAAAAACTCTTTCATTACTTGAGCATCTCCTATGCTACCAGAGTCTGTGCTAGATGCTTATTTAATGTAACAGCCTTTTCAGGTTAGTATTGCTGTCCTTACTTTACGAAGGTGAAAGCCAGTTCAGAAAAGTTGAGGGACTGATTGAGGTCATACAGATAGGATGATTCCAACTTGGATTTGACTCAGGACTGATTGCATCAAAGGCCATGTCTGCCCTTCCTCCTCCCAAAACTCTTCAATTTTGAAATCTGGAAGTCACTGAATTTTAGAACCACAAGATCTTTAACTTTAAAAAAGTGAATGAATGTAAAATTTAAAGCAGACAAAAGCTATAAAGAATAATAAAAACAAATATGGCCTACGAGCCACAGTGAGGAATAAAACCCTGCCAATGCTGTCAGAGCTCTGCTGATTAGTCTTTCCTTGCCCCTTTCTCCCTCTCTTAGAAGGACACTTTCTCCTGCCTTTGAATCATTCAATTTGGGAATCAAGAGGCAGAAGATCAGAGTGGTAAAAACAGGCCACATCACTTCCTGGATATATAAATCTGGGCAAGCGTGTAGCCTCTCAAAGGCTTGGTGTCCTTATCTGTAAATGGAGTTAAAACAGTCCTCAATGCACTGCCGGAAAGGTGAAATGAAACAAATCCTGTAAAACGGCGCGCACACTGCCTGGCACAATGGTGGCAGATATTACTACCAGCACCTAAGAAGGTGGACTTCAGAAATTCTCGCCTTGGAAGGGAGCAGAGTGAACAGTGACTTCAACTTTCCTCCTTGATTTTGAGATGACCTAACAGACTAGAGAGAAGGAGTTGGACTTGGCTAAGCTCACCTAGGTGAGCAGCCCCTTTTGACACCCACTTAACCCTGGGTGAGCAGGAGGACAAACAAAGGAATTTTCTGCTTCAAAGTGATTTCCTGTCTGGAGTGTGAACACACTGGTCTGTTTCTCCAAACATCCAAAGAGCCTTATGAATCCAAAGGTCTGCCTGGGAACAAGTGATGAGGACCCTGGGCAGCCAATGGGAGTGTGCTGGCCTTTCTACCTGCCGGGGGTGCTCCCCCTCCTCAGCCTCCCTATTAAAGGCAGCTTTGACCAAGTGGGGGTATTTCCAGCTTCGTGGCTTTCACTTCCACTTCTACCAAGTGGGTGGAGTGGCCTCCTGTGGACCAATCAGATTCTTTCTGAGACCCATCTTCAAAAGTGAACCTCGGGTCCAGGATCCCAGATACACAGGGAGCAGCCACAGCAGCAGAAGGCGTGGGCAAGACCAGAGGCCAGACAGACCATGGAGGACCAGCGCGACCTCATCTCCAACCACGAGCAGCTGCCCATGCTGGGCCAGCGCCCCGGAGTCCAGGAGAGGTATGCTGAGCAGCAGGCAGGTGCCGGGGCCCGGACCATGCAGACAGACCAGGGAGGCGCGCTAGCCCAGAGAAGGGGGACAGGTCAGAAGCTGGTTCTAACACGGCTGGTGATTTAAGCCAGTCTCTCGCCCATGCTGGGCTTCACTTCTTCCCCCTGTAAAATGAGGGAACTCCTCCAGGGTCGGGGTTCAGACTCCCTTTGCATCATGTACTTGCCTTCTGAAAATACGGAGAGCGTCCCAGGGGCTCCCTCGTTTCACATATTCTGGGGCTTCCAGACCCCTCTGAAGCTGGACCATGAACCCACATCAGACACCTCGGACCAGATTGGGAAGGCGGTATGGATCCTAGACAGAGAAACAGAGTTCCTCAAAGGGAAGCAGCTCATCACAGAGGAGCTTCTGCCGGGGGTGGGCACATGGGTTGGTATCAAAGGTACTGGTGTTGCAGGTGTCTGGAGAGTGCCGGAGCTCTCTGCTGTTACAGTGTGCATGGAAAGAGGTTGAAGGGAGTCAGGAAAGTGTGGAAGGTGTTCTTCCTGAATTCCTACAAGGGCTTGAGGGCTGATGTGGGGGATGCCCTGCCTGTGCCTCCTTCTCTTGAAGCAAGAGCTCAGTCCCATCCAGAGACTCTGGGCCCCTTCACAGCCCCAAGATGGCCTCACCCATGTGTTTCCCTGAAAAAAGAGGGGGGAGAGCTAGAATGCGCTACCCAAATACCCCTGAGGCCCCCAATCTCCAACAAGTAATGTGCAAGTTACAGAGGCTTAGAGCTGTGATGTGAGCTCTTGGCAGGCAGAAGGGGGCTTGGGAGAGACGCTCAGAGATGTGAGGCGGAGCTGTGCCTGGGGCACGGGTAACCAAGTGTAGACCATAGGCACAGTGGCCTGTGAAAACCCTGGGGAACCCCATGGCTGGAAGGGCCACTCTGATGAGGCCTGGATTCTGGTTCGGTTCTGCAGTTGTCTCCTGTGACTTGGGTAAATCACTGTTTCTTCTCTCCCAGTAACAGAACATTCACAACAGTAGTTCCCATTTGCTGTGCTGTGCCCTTGTAGCTAGTTATTAGCTGGACACAACGAAATGCTGAACTCCATACTGGTTCTCATGATAGCCCTAAGAGTCTCATAGGTAACCCTTTTGTTACTCCCATTTGACAGGAGACTCAGTGGTAAGAGATGATCCTGTTATCACAGCTAGTGAATTTGAAGCCAGGACTTGTCTGATTTCAGTTTGAGCTCACTGTACCACCTGGCCCTTTTAGAGGCACAATTTGAAGGGAGGGGAGGTAGGAGCCCTCTGAGCTCAGGCTACCAGTGAGCAGCAGACCCAGCCCCGGTGCCCGGAGAACATACCCCTCAGCACATCCCTGTCAGCTTTCCTTTTATTCAGTTCCTTCTCTAAAACTGCTCCCACCTGTTCTCAAGCCATTCCAGACTGGAGCCTGTTTTGAACCCTCTCCTAAACGCTTCTACCTGGCAACACATGTGTCAAGATTCCCCTAGTTCTGGTTGGCTCCTGACTTTGAGCAACTGCTTTTTTTTTTTTTTTTTTTAATTCAAGAAGGAGGCAGGGGAAAGGAGGAAGTGAAGAGGGGTGATAAGGGTTGGCTCTCATCCAGAGCCAGGGGACAGGATTCAAGATGCATAAAGAGGAAGGAAACCAGATGTTAAAGCTAATTATTAACTCCCCTGAGAACAACAGCGTGACCTGTGGAGTGCTAAGCACACGGAGGAGGAGTTCCCGGACAGTGTGGAGCCAAGTGCTGTGCCCTTGTGAGCTTCGGCAACATAGCTGGCCTTCAAGTGGACAGTCTTACCCAGTGACCCAGAGAGGCTAGGTGACTTTGACTTGTCCTGGCCCAGCTAAGGAGGTGGCAGGACCAGGATTCCAGGTTGTTCAGTCACCTTCACAGTGAATCTAGACTCGTTGTCCTTATAAGAAACTGAGGTTCAGAGAAGGTGAGACACAGGGCAAGCTAGAAATTAGGCAGTTTTAGGGACAGTGCAGGAGGGGACCTCTGAAGAATTTAGGGAGGCTTCAGAGATAAGGACAACCAAGGGAAAGTAACCCATTCCACTAGGAAAAACAAACATGCCAGGACCAAGGACAACATTGTTAATGCTAGTCCTGGTTTCCTTCAGGTGGTAAAGGGAGGCGGAGTTTGGAGAAATGGAGAGTGGTTTAATTTATGGACACATTAGAAGGGCAGCTGTTTAACTTCAATGCAGGGATGCTCATCCAGAGGACTGGGCCATAAAGATAAAGATGCAACAAATGGGGAAAGAGAAAGCTGTTAGATAAGGAATGTGAAGATCCCGCACTCAGTAGCAAATTAAGTGAGACAGCCGAGAACTAACCAATCACAAAAGGACTGGTGGAGCTTTAGAATAATGAGGGAAAAAAGGTCTATATTCCCTGAGACACGACTCCACTTTGGCTTCCTTGCCCCTCCCAGGCCTGTTTCCCTGGCCTGGGAGTCCCACTTTATTTCTGCTCTTTTCCTCCTCAATAAACTTTTTCTTTCTATAAACGAACCTGCCTCTTCTCGCTTGCTTGCCTGAGCGTCTGCGAAGTTCCTGCTGCGGCTTCGTGAGACACCAACCCGTGGGGGTCTAGTGGCTGGGGCTCAGCGCTGCCCTGCAGCCTGGGATCCGTTCCTGGCTGGGAGACTAGGCCTGACAATTCCGGTATCAAAGGGATGCTCTCCCCCAAGTCCTGGTGGGAAGAGGTAGAACTGGTACTGGACAGGGCACAGGGATGTGGCTAGAGGTAGCAGATTAAAGAGCTTGAACCCAGGCAAGACCAGGCAGGCCTGCACTACCTTACAGGCCAGGCTACCTCTGTTCCCCCCGAAGGCCAAAAGTGGGATTTCTTCCTCTTCCTGTCTGTCCTCTTTTCTCCACACAGGGTTTAGCCTTCTCCCAGAATAACAGTCCCTTAGTGGGGCCTGGTGTGCAGAGAACAGGGGAGAGTGAGCTGTGCCTGTTCTGTCATGAGCCCTGAGGCAGAGTGGAGCCCTCGCAGCTGATGGTTTTGGGGAGGTTTGGGGAGCATGTGGACAGGTAACAGTATGAGGGATGGAAGTAGCCTGTCCCAGGATGCTGAGTTCCTGACCTGTTCCCTCCCATCTCAGTTCAGGGGTGGGTCTATTTGGACCCCTTGGAAATGATTAGGAAGAGAGACTGCAAGTTTAGGAAGCTCCAGGAGATCCTTTTGCCTAGGAACTCATGACATCACAGACATGGCTTATTCTCATTGGCGCTCCACTCAAGCTAAGGAAGGGATTTGCTCATAGAGGCAGAGTCTGGGGAGAGGATGTGCCCCCAGAAGGGGTGGTGCCTGGTCTTGCTCCAGCCTAAGGTTGTCCAGGGCCCCCAAACCACTTCTAAAATGTCTAGCCCTCACTTCTCTTTTTTCAAGTAGGTTGCAGGCTCTGTGGTCCTGTTCTCACTTCCTTTTCTCCTCAAATCTGATTTCACTGCTGAGGGAGAAGTCAGAGAAGAGACTACTAGGTGGAGGGTTGAGGATGGGCAGGGGGATTAAGAACTCCTTTCTCCCTAAGGGCAGCCCTCAGCTTCGGAAATTCCACGGCAAAGGGAACCCTAGGGAGACCTTCCACTGAGCCCCTCGTTGCACAGGCGATGAGGTCCAAGAGGACAAAGCCTGACTTCTCCATGCAGCATGAACCCGGGGTAGCTCCAGATTCCTACTAAGGAGAGAGATTTAGGGGCGGCAGGAGGGAGCCAGGGCCAAGTCATTGAGTGGCGTGTTGACAGGCATTTACTGTTTGCACACAAATGTGTTTGTTAGGGGTAACTTGGGGAAGGTTGCTAGGAATGGGGAGTCACACTCATGCACTCCCAGATGCCCTTGGGGCAGCCACCTCTGTGGACCCTCCTCTGACCTCTCTCCCCTCCCCCTGCAGCAAGTGTAGCCGTGGAGCCCTCTACACAAGCTTTTCTGTGCTGGTGGCTCTGCTCTTGGCTGGCCAGGCCACCACGGCCTACTTCCTGTACCACCAGCAGGGCCAGCTGGACAAGCTGACAGTCACGTCACAGAACCTGCAGCTGGAGAACCTGCGCATGAAGCTTCCCAAGTGTGAGTGCCCCACTCCACTCTGTCCTGGACGTCCCCACTCCACCATCTCCCCACTCACCCAGCTGGGTCCACTGTCCTCTCCTCTGCTCTGGAATTGCAGCCTCTCCTCAGGCCCGGGATCTGAGTACCCTCTCCTGGCCCTGGGCCACACTCACGCTGTACCCCTCCCCCACAGCTGCCAAGCCTGTGAGCAAGATGCGGATGGCTACCCCCATGCTGATGCGGGCACTGCCCATGGAAGGCCTGCTCCAGGAGGTAAGGACTGCCCCAGTGGCATGTAATCTGGAAGGGAGATGTTGAGTGGAGGGGCAGGGAGGACAGAGGAACCTGGAGAAAACCAGCTGGGGCAGAGGCCCTGCCTGCTGGGGAGGACAGGGCCCACCGCAGAAAGAGAGGGCTCCCAGGGCTGGTGGTGGGGTAGGGGTGGAAAATAATTTCTTGGTGGCCTCTTCCCATTCTCAAAGGCTTTGATATCATATATGGATGACATTTATGTTCACAAAAGCCATCCACAAAGCCCTGGGCAGGAAGTTTATGCAGATTTGATCACTAAGGACACTGAGGCAGGGAGGTAAAGTGACTCAGTTGAGCTCTCCAGTGTGGAGGTGGCAGAGATGGGCCTATGGAATCCTCAGGGCGCCAAACTCACCCAGCCCCCAGCTCCTGGCTCCAGTCTAGGGTCTGTTCTCTGAGGGCCAGTGTTGGTAACCTTGCTCCTTCCCTCCACAGCCCATGAAGAATGCCACCAAATATGGGAACACCACACAGGACCATGTGATGCACCTGCTGCTGGTGAGTGGGACCTGCCGAATGGCCTTCCTACCCTTACAGGCCCTGCGAAGCTGTGCTCCCAGGCCATCTCATGTGGACAGTCAGTACAGGCTCATTGGAATAGCGAAGGAACACAAGTGTGGCCTGAAACAGTACCTGTTCAGCCCATGGCCTCACCTTACCCGCCTTTTTGAGCACTTGAGATGGAGAAATGAAAGCCCAAAGCCTGGAAATGACTTGTTAAAGGAGCTCTGTTTTTTCTCTCCATTTTTTTTTTTTAACTGTATATCCACTGTGCCAGGCACTGTGCAAGGCTCTGGGCTCACAATGGGGAGTGATCAGACCCAACTCCCAATCCCATGAGAGTCCCAGGTCAGCCTGAGGGGACAAATAAGTGACCAGGTGATGAGAGACATGAAGGGGACTTTGTGAGGAGAGAGGCAGAAGACCCAACCTACGTGTGTGTGTGTGTGTGTGTGTGTGTGTGTGTGTGAAGGAAGTCTTCCTGGGGGAGTGGAAACTGAAAGATAAGAAGTCTGTGGGGAGAAGACTGGGGGTGACTAGCAGAGCTGGGCCTGGAACCTGGTCTCCTGACTCCTTACTTAGAATCCTGCAGCAGGACAGCTGAAATGCCTC
Organism: Talpa europaea; assembly: GCF_964194135.1. Lineage (NCBI taxonomy): Eukaryota > Metazoa > Chordata > Mammalia > Eulipotyphla > Talpidae > Talpa > Talpa europaea. The sequence continues at coordinate 42,728,424 of NC_140080.1, read as the reverse complement.
CCCTACCATCTCTGCCCCCAATTCCATTGTGGCTCAGGTCTGGGGCCTAAGATTGGTGCATCTTGGGTCACCCCTCAAAATGGGAGACCAGGGGAACATTTCATCTTGCCTTCCAGGTTGCTCTTTTTTAAACCTTGCTGTTCTGCTACCCCACAGAGGTCTGACCCCCTGAAGGTATACCCGCAGCTGAAGGGGAACTTCCCAGAGAACCTGAAACACCTTAAGAACACCATGGAGGGCCTGGATTGGAAGGTTTGCTGTTTTTCCTGTACTGTGCCCTCCTGATGTCTAGGGCTGGGTTGAGGGAGGTGGGGTGTACTCACAAAGCCATGACTACAGAGGGTGCTTGGAGTTGAGGGACTACCTTAACCAAGCACTGGGTGATGAGATGGAGAACCAGGCTGCAGTTGGACCCCAAGATGCTGGGCCTGCCTGGCCCTCCTGTCTGTCCCCAGGGCCAGGGCTAGAGCCTGATGCCCTGCGTCTGTCCCAATCAGATCTTTGAGAGCTGGATGCAGCAGTGGCTGTTGTTTGAAATGAGCAAGAACTCGCTGGAGGAGACACCCACTGAGGCTCCTACCAAAGGTACCGGGAGTGGGGGCCCTGGGGTTCAGGGCTTCTGGGAGCTCCCTCTGTGCCTCCTGGAGGTGGAGAACCCCCTGATCCAAGTGCCAAACTCTCCCAGTCTTTTTCTCATTATCTCTCCTACCTGTTCCTCCTGGGTTAGCTGCCCCCTCTCCCTGTTTCCCTCCTGCCTGTGTGCGCCCAGGGTATAGCGGTTGCCTGTCGGGAGGCGGTCTCCCTTTGGAGGATACCACTCTGCAAGTGGGCCTGGTGCAAAAGCCTTGAAACATCCCAGACCTGAAACATCCCAGAATCATCACAATGACCTTCCCCAGCCCTGCACTCTGCAGGCTCAGGGAGGTGGCTCGAGGCCCCATCCTGCAAAGGCTCTGGGGTCACAAGCCACCATGTGGTGCCAGTCTCAGTGGCCTTCAGGTTTTTCCATCTTATGAATAATGTATATTAGAATTTTTTTTCTTTTATTTCCTTTCATATATTTTTAACATCATTTTTCATTTTTATACAATGTGTGTATTTCCATCTCAGGTATAGTCCCCCGTGAAATTCCCACCACCCATTCACCCATGTATCACCCCCATAGTCCCTCGTGCTCCTCCCACCCCTCTTTTGATCCTACTCCCTTATACTAGGATTTTCAGTCTTATAATCTGTGTTCTCATCCTGGTACTAAGGTGCCAGGTGACTTTGGGCATCTCTTCCCTCAGGGCTTGTCTTAGAGAATCAAGAACTTACCCCGCTGCCCCGCTGTGGGCCTTAAGTTTCTCCACCACTACTTCATAGACAGCATCTTCTCCACCAATTCCCAGAATCCCCTCTACAGCACCCCATTTCTATAGCGATACCCCTGGTAATGGAAGCTCAGACTTACCAGGTACAAGTTGATTTTCTCTAGAAATCAGAATAATAGGTGCCATTCCAAACTTCATTGGACATTTGAGTGTCACAAGAAATCAAGTTCTGGGGTGAAGTGGTCACACAGCCACTCACCTCCTCTTAGATTTTGGGCCTTGTTGGTCCAGGCCTCAGTTTCCATATGTAGAGCGAGTCTAGCCAGTTGGGCGTAGGCATTGGCAGGCCAGAATGGTGGTGGCTCCCTGCTCCTGCCGAGAGCCTAGCCTAGAGCGTGCTCACTCACTGTCTTCACCGTGCCTGTCGCTGCAGCACTGACCAAGTGCCAGGAAGAGGTCAGCCACGTCCCGGCCGTCCACCCGGGCTTGTTCCGTCCCCGGTGCGATGAGAACGGCAACTATATGCCGCTCCAGTGCTATGGCAGCATCGGCTACTGCTGGTGCGTCTTCCCCAACGGCACCGAGGTCCCCCACACCAGGAGCCGCGGGCGCCGTAACTGCAGTGGTAAGCAGTGGTGTGGTGCAGGGAATGAGGAGCAGGCAGGCTCAGGGACGAGGTCCCTTGTGGCGCACCCAGGTCACTCTGGCGGCAGCTCCTGGGGAGCAGCCACTCCATCCGCCTGTATCCATCCAGCACTCCTCTGTGTGTCTGTTTTCTCACACCCACACTCGTCTCCTCCCTCATCCTTCAGTCCTTTCATTTGACTCCCCCATGCGTAGACCATCCACTTAGGCATCCAGTCCACAGACCCCCACTTCATTTTATCCCCCTTCCCTGGTCTGCCCAGCCAGTGCCCCCAGCAGATGCACTGCGGTAGGCACCGTCCCCTGGGGCCACTGTACCAGGACTAGGCTGTGCTAGGTGGGGAGTCCTGGCTCCAGCACCTTGCTGTTGTGAGCCAGGGGCTGAACTACAAGTAACACGTGGGCTTGTGCTCCTGTGCAGACCCGCTGGAGATGGAAGAACCGTGGTCTGGGCAGGGAGTGACCAAGCAGGAGCTGGGACTAGGTAAGGGCCCCCGTAAAGGGATGTTCCCCAGCAGTGCCTCACAGGGGGCTGCGCGGGGCCGGGGGGAGGCTGATTCCCTCATGGGCGGACACCCAGAGAGCCAGGCTTTACTCCAGCCTCCCTGGGAAGCCCCCTTCACAGATTAAGGACCAGTGTTGGGGTACAGTGAGGCCACGCTCTACGATGGTCAGTGCTTGCTCCTGGACAGTGGGCAGCGGAGGGTGGAGGTCCTGGGATGCTGGGAAGTGGGACAACAGAGGACTCCAATCCTAACTGCTGCCTCTCTCTACAGGCCCCATGTGAGAACCGCAGCCAGAGATTAGCTTCCAGCCAGCCGGGCATGACCACAGCTTCTTCGCTCCCTTAACCTGACACCACAGCAGACCCCCACTCTGCATACACACATGTCATGGACATGCACAAATGCTAAACATGTGCACTTGTGTGCTTACATACACACACATACACACACACACAGAGCTTTGAGCTCCAGGTCCTCAGCTTTTCACCCAGTTTAACTGGAGTAAGAGCTACCTTCTTCCTCCCTCAGGAACCACCAGCCTCCCTCCATCTCCTTCTGCCAAACCCCAGTTCCCCCCACCCCTTCACCAAGCTTGTCGCCAGCGCTGAGGGCCTCAGCTTGTGTGAGAATAAAAGGTAGTAAGTAGAAACACCGTCTGTTTCTTTACAAGGTGACTGAAGACCCTGAATCCGTGAGTCTGAGAGAACACAGCCCAGGGAACCAGACTCACTGGGTTTCCAGTACAACATGCAGGACTCCTTACTTCTAATAAGACTCAGGCTCTGGCCTACCATTCTTTAAGCACCAGCTCGTGTGGGTGACTTTCAGCAACCCCCGCCACCCCATTTCTACATTAGGAACAGCATGAGCAGGATGTCAGATGGCACACAGCCCTGGTGTTGGGGCTGCTGGGAGGTAGGGCTGTGGGGCTGCAGCCATGTCCTGAGGGATGACTGTGCTAGGAAGGAGCCTCTCTGACTGCTTCCTTAAATTTTTGAAGACCCCCAAATCAACTTTAGTGAAATTTCTCCATTTCTAACTTTGAAGATTTACGGTGGGTCACTGAAGCCATTGGGCCCCCTCCTCTGTGGCCTCTGTTCTGACCAACATGCTTACTAAGGAGGGGAGCTCTGGGAACATAGCCCAGGGTTAAGGCACAGATGGATGCCAAATTGGCCCGCAAGGCCTCAGCCCAGCTTGCTCTTCCTGCACAGCCTCTTGCTGTCTCCAGCAGAAGCTCACGGCCTTGGAGAGAAATCTATCTCCATGACCCCAGATGCTCTTCCCTGGCCTGGGCCAATGGAGGCCTATTCATTGTCACCAGATGTATCTTTCAAGTGCATCTGCTTTTTGTTTTCATTATCATGGACTCTTCCTCCCCTGGACATGAGGGCAACTCAATCCAAAGTGGTTTTCCTATTCCTGCTAAACCTGTCTCAGCTTTATCCACCATGTGCCTCAAGAGGGCTGCCCCCCAGTTCAAGTCCTAACTCCAACAGGCTGGGAAGGCCTCTGGGTATTTGCACAGACCACCCCAGGATCGGACAACAATCACAACCATGTTTGAGCTTAGAGGAGACCTTCTGCAGGAAGCCTCCCTCACCCCAATTCAACACCAGGGCACTTCGCTGAGCGAGCGCTTCCATTCACACAGCACCCCAGAGTCTGCATGGTCACACAAGCAAATCCCGAGCTGTGGTTTGTCCACCTCCAAGTGTCAGCCATATTCCCTTCCAAGGAGAAGTCAACAGCAAAACTTTTGCCCCAGATGCACTGGGAACTTGCACTTTTCCTTAACAGTCTTTTATTTTCTGAGTTCTTACAAAAAGCCCACAAACAACATGGGGAAAAACTGACAAAAGGAGGACAGAGCCTCAGCTGGAGAGAGGGGCAGGGACGGAGCTGCAGGACACAGGCGGAGAGCCCGAGGCCAATGGGCACGGAGGTTCTGTTGGGAGAGGGGCAGGTCACTTAAAAAAATATATATACTGTACACATCTCTATGAAGTGTCCTGTGCTGGGACAGAGGTCAGGTGCGGGTTGGCAAGCAGGATGAGAGAGCTGGGCGTCCTCCTCTGACCAGCCCCCCGCAGGGCTCCTCGCTCTCTGCTTGTGCATCGAAGCTGGCCATCTTCTTCTGGGGAGGGACGGAAGGTTAAAAATTCAATTCCAACTCATAGTCAGCAGAGGCAGGGGGCTGGACACCACTTAGCTAAGAAATCCCTGGGGAAGGAAACAGCCAGATATGATTTCCTGACCTTTTTCTCCAAGGAGAATGGAATCAAATCAAATCAAAATCTGATGTCCTGGATGCAGGGAAGGGCATTAACTGACCACAGTGGACACTTAAGCGCTGACTGTGTTCTGGGAAACAGGCCGAGTGCTCTGGTGCTGAGCTTCACTTGACCCTCATGGCGGGCTGTGTCACCCCCACTCACAGGGGTGGTGAAACAGGGTCGTGTTCAGTGAGGCAGAGCACCTAACCCCATCACACAGCCCCTCATCCCCCAGCACAGATGCGCTGGAATGGCTTATCTTGAATGAATCATCTTCTTTTCTGTGAGTAAATGTCCTCAAGTTACACCTCACAAGGAAGCACAAGTCACAAACACGAAGGAACAAGCTGAACCCGACAGCTCAGGGCTCACCTCATCTAGGAGACACAACTGCAGTGCCCACTCAGGGATGGCCACTGCCATGACTGTTCTGGACCCTGACTGCCACCCTAGTCCCGGGTCTCGTCCCACTGACCTCAAAGATCCAGGAACAACGGCAGCACCCCCTCCCTTGGGGTCCTCTACTAGCACCTGGCTGGTGCCCTGGGAACTGCCCTCCCATCCTCACCAGGGAGGGGCGGTCAGCAAGGGTTCCCAGACCAGGACGCATACCTGATGCTTGTGCCCTCAGAGAGCCTGCTCTGCCATCTTCTTCTGTGAAGAGAGAAGAGAGGTTCATATAGAGAGGTGTCTCCCCCAGGACAGATGTGGGGTATATAGGGAACCCCTGAGGGAGGAATAGTGCTTACATGCCCTGGAGGAAGGAGCCAGGATGTGGCAGCCATAGCTGTTCAGCTTCTCTGAACACAGCCAAGGCCCTCCGCCATGCAGGAGCATCACCTGTGCACGCGGGGCTGGGCCCCACTCAGAGGACAACACTTGGACGCCTTAGGGCAGACAGTGTGCCACGTTTGCAATGAAGTTCTTGCCAGGAGGGCAGCAGGAATGTTTCCACTTGCCTTGTTCCCAGGGTCTCCCCTTCTTTCACCTACCCCCACTACATCCTTCCATCTCACAGGCCAGACAGGCCACCTCCTGGCTTCCATGACAGACGTCATCCCTCCTCATGGTGGTACATGCCTGCTCTTGTCATGAGCAACAATTCACGCTCCCTCCCAGCTGGACCCGGGGACTGGCGATGGGTAGGGAAGCAGCTCTGGCTTGCCTGGCTGCAGGCTGATGTGTGTGGGAAGAGCCAAGAGGTCGGGGTTCCTGTTTTTGGTCTCAGATCCCTCAAAAACACACTATACCTTTTTCTTCTTTTTTTTCTGCAATAGTGAATCAGTGTCTTTACTTGAGGCCTTTTTTGCCTTCTTCTTCTTTTCCTTTTTTTCCTTGTCTTTTTTTTCTGTGGGAACAAAGTCAACTTCCTAAACAACAGATGTTAACTTTAAGGGGCTGGGGTCAATGTCAGGAGACACAGGGCATGTCTCTAGGGGTCAAACTCACTCCTCCCAAGGTTGGGCCCCTGACTCTCCCCATACCCTGAGGCCTGCAGGTGCCTATACTACTTCCCTTGGCCTGAGAGTCTCTGGGAGCCAGAGGGATTTCTGCCCCATTCATGCACAAGCTGGCCTGGTACTATTTTCTTTAATTCACTTTTTAAAAACTTCTATATATTATATATTAAAAAAAAGAGACTTCTACCTTTAAAAAGGTAGTATCACCCATTGCATGTAGCTGGGTGAGGGCTAGGCCAGCCCCCTGCACACAGAGCTCGCAAAGGGAAGCTTCTACTACTGACGGACCCTAGTGGCTAAGGGCTGGGTCCAAGAAGCCTAGCAGTGCTGGCCATGGGCCTGGGACACAGTCCTGGCTGTGTGAGACCTGCCCCTCCATGACCCTGCACGAACTGCCTCTCAGCCTCTCCCTTCTGTGTGGGCCAAGGGTCACCCCTGCGCTATGGGCCAACAGTCCTCAGCATGGCCTGGGACTCATGCTCTGGGCTGCAGCAGGCTACTTACTCTTATCAGATTTCTTTTTTTCCTTCTTGTTCTTTGAATCACCTGCGTCTCCACCCTCCACCGTCACCACCCCCAGTTTTCCTTCTGGCTTCTCTTTGGCCCCTTGGGAGCCAGGAGACTCCTTCCCCTTCTTCTCCTTGATGTCACCACGTGCTCTGTCTCTCTTGGGTTTCTCTTTGGGAGTCCCTGGGGTCTTTTCTGGGACAGTGGTCCCCTCTCCACCTTCCCTGGACACCAGCTGCTTTTTCTTCTTGCTCCCAGGGGCCCTGGTTGCCGTCTGGTCTCCTGAAAGTTTCCGCTTGCGGCCCGCTCGGCCCTTCTTGCCACTCTCTTTGGTGGCATCCATGGCTTTCTTCCTTTCCTGCTCCAGCAGCTCTGTCAGGAACTTCACCACTGAGGCCTGTATCTGAGCCTCACTCAGGGGCCAGGGCTCACTCAGGAGGCGCTGGGCAATGTCACTCTGCAGGGCCAACGTGGAGGCCTGGAGGTTCCCCGCTCCCTTCTTGGGCTTCTGGGGCTTCTGAGGGGTGGTGCTAACCTCTCTTCTGCCTATGGAGAGAACTTGTGGTCACAGATCTGGGAAAGTAGGGGGACAGACCTCTTATGGTTTAAGAGCCCAGGGGATCCAAGGACAGAAATGACAGGAGCCTCCCTGGTGGCACAGGTGTTAAGCTATCAGCAGCCACTGTAACATGAGTTCGATCCCAGGCCAGGGAGCTGACCCACATGGTACGGCAGACCTCTCCTATCTCACCTGCTGCTCCCCTCAGCAGTTTATTTCAGTAGATCTGCCCGTTCTGCTCCCCACTGTCTCTGGTAAATCCCTGCCCCCACCGCTGGCCTGTATGCCAGTTCTTGTATGCATAAATAAATCTTGAAAAAAAAGAAAAAGAGAACTCACAAGGGACAGAAAGGAAAGTGAGGCCCAGCAGTCACTTTGCGCGTCCCCCCAGCCCCACCTCCTTGCTCACACCTTTCCACCACCTTCTAACAGAGCTCTGTCCCCTCATTCAAAACTCAAGTTTGAGTTGGTGGTAGAAAATGACTCCAGCAAGTTAACAAAAAGGCTGGAAATCTAGCAATGAAATGCAAAGGTCAGATAGGAGCAAAGTGGTATTGTGTAATCATAAGCTGGGAGACAGAGGGCCTGGGGGCAGGTCTGACCACCACCAAGATGCTCTGTGACTTAGCTCTTCCGCTTCTGTTTGTAAAACAAGGTGTTAGAGCAGGGAGATCCCCTCACGGTGTACAACTCCTTGATACAAGCAAAGGCCAGGCAACCGCTTAACGCACGCCCAACTACACACAGTGGGCCCAGCCCTGCCTTCTGGGGGTCCAGGTGGCTAGGGGAGCGCTGGGTGTGGAGTGCATGCATGTCACAGCTGACTAAACAGGTTTGCCACCTGCCAGAGTGACTTCTGTGCAGCCTTTGTTTAGAATATTCCCCAGGGCCTCCCCTGGTGGAGCAGGCGGTTGAGCGCAGTGCTGTGAAACTATCTGCAGGGTTTGATTCCGGCCTGCTGGCGAGGGTCCACATGGTGCAGCAGACCTCTCCTGTCGCGCCTCTGCTCCCCTCAGCAGTGTATTTCATCAGTCTGCCTGTTCTGTTTCTGCTCCATCTCTGGTGAATCCTCTCTCTCTCTCACGAATCTGGCCTGTATCCTGGTTCTTGTATAAATAAATCTTTAAAAAAAAAAAAATATTCCCCACCTCTGTCTGTGCTCCTTTGATTACTGTGTGCTGACTACACGTATAAAAATTCCCTCCATTCTAAGAGATGTCCCTCTTAGACATCTCCCTGGGGACCTGCCTCTCACAGAGCATACTAGGAGCAAAGTGGGCAAAGATGTCTTACTGACTGGCACCAGCAGGTAGCAACTGAAGCCGAGGATGGGAAGTATGGGTTGTCAGCATGTGTCCATGCCCCCCTGACCTGCCCCAGAGACTTGGGCAGAAAGGGCTCAACTCTATCCTGGGCTCACAGGAACCGAGCGTCATACCAGACCCTGCTCTACCTCATAAGTTGGGGCTGCTCCCTGCAGTGGGAAGTGGCTAAGGCAGACAGGCAGGGCACGTGGCGGCGGGGGGGCGGGGGTGGAGGCAAGGAGGTGTCCCAAGACAGGGAGAAGCCCAGTCTAGTCCTCTGGGATTCCTGGCAAGGTCAGAGGTTGGCTGGAGAGGAAAACCAAGGAGGGCACAGTCTGCCCTGGCAACCTCTCTCCCCAAAGCTCACCTCTCAGCTTCTTGCCTGTAAATACCCTAGAACATCAAGGCTGGGAAGCCCTAGAGCTGTCCTGGGGTGCCTGTCTGATAGCTGAGCTAGCACCAGCAGAGTAGGGGTGCCTGTGGCCCCAGGCAGTGATCTGAGCACACCAAGTCAACCTTTCAAAAACTCATGGCCACCATCTCCACGTGCCACCCCTCAACATCCACTGCCTCAACCACTGTGAGCATGGCTGAGACACAGAGGCCAGAGTTCATCAGGTTTTAGAGCAAATCAGACCATCGCTGGGTCTTTTATAAGATATGAAGATTCTCAACTTGGCCCCCACCCTTTTTCTGTGCTATCCTGCCTCACCATGAACGCATTTGCTGGGAAGAAAAGCTGCAGGGAAAGCTAGAGAGCCAAGGCCTACTCCACAAACCAAAATACATTTCCTTTAGGAAAGTGGTCACCCGACCAAAAGCCAGACAAAGCCACCTGGTGAGAGGTCCCCAGCCACCTCTGAGGAGGCCTTGTGGCAGATAGGAGTAGATTCACAGGACTATTTCTGTGGGCGGAAAAGAGGCCTAGTATCTCTGGGCCACTGACTTGCCCTTTTGTGTCCTGTCTGGCTGTGTCCTTGCTGTGGACCCTGACTTACCTGTTTTAGGGGATATGGTGCTTGCTGCTTGTTGGGGCTCCAATCTCCACTTGCCATCAGGGGCATCTCTAGTGGTTGGAGTAGAGGAAACCAAGGGGTTGGAATTGGGCCTGGAAGTGGCCTTTGAAGCCTGGGAATTGGCCGGAGTCTGTCCAGGGGTCACAGAACCTGAGAGGAGAGACTGAAGAAGCCCTTGTGAAGAGGGGGGGATGTGGTCCTACCCAGCCCAAGCACATGGTCCATTAATTGCTGTCCAGGGACCCAAGAGGGGGTCAGAACTTCAGCGTGGAGCAGGGAGGCACAGAGGCCCAAAGCGGGCAACCAGCTCTGGATGTGTACCTCCTGTGCTGTTTAATTCATACACAGCTTAGATAGGCCCATTTAAAGAGGGCATTTCTTACTCTGAATACAAACAGTGAGTTATAAGCACCCTCCATATACAGAGGGTAACTTGGACGTGGGAGGTGGGTGAGAGCCTGGTCCCGGCCCAAGCCCCGAGTTGCCAGCTGCTACCCTGCAGTTACCTGGGAAGGTTCCACCACCTCATCATCACTGGACTCTGATGAGGTTTCCTCCACCAAGGTCTCCTTCCTGGAGGGGGCTGGGCCTATGGAGAAGCACAGGGGTCCTGCTAGGGCCCAGTTCCTCCACATGCTCCCTGTTCTCCCGCCCAAGGCATCACCTGCTTCCTGATCTTCCCCCGACCACTATTCACAGCATTGCAGGCGAGACTCACAAACACCAAAATTTGTTACAGTCCCCAAGGTCCCACAAACATATACCTGCTTTCCCATGCAGTGGGGGGCACAGCCCTGGAATTCTGGGGGACAGTTATGGAAGTCTGATACCAGGAAGCTGGGAGTGGTCATACATCAGAGTCAGGTCTCTGATGTCATCTGGACAGACTTCTTTGTGGGGTGGTGATAGTGGGGAGAATGAGGCCAAGCATGGGATAACTAGGCCAAGTTGCAAAACAAGTGGAGATACAGAGGGAGGCTGGTGCCACTGGGCCATCTCTTCCCACCTCCAGGCCCACCTAGACTTTTCCTGTGGGACACTCACCTAGCCTCTGGGTCAAAGGGGGTGCCTGCCCTGCCTCAGCATTCGCCTCACTCCCTGAAGAGCTGCTGTCCTCACTGTCTTCTGAGGTCCCAGAAGCCTTGCCTTTGGCGTGTCCTGAAGGAGCAGCCGTGGCCTTCTGGACTGCAGGAATCTCAGGCTTCCTGAGCTTGCTGGTGCTTCGGTCCTGCACAGGGGTTCTCTGGGGACTGGTCACAGGGTGCACACCCACAGCACTGTTCATCTAATTGGGCAAAAGGAGAAAGAGTAGAAGGAAAAATTAGGGGAGATAAGATCTGCTTACTGAACACCTGAGTCACACAGGCACTTGTCAGGTGCATCACACACGTGACCTGCTTAACCTTCCCAGGACTCTTAGATGGGGCCACTGAGGCTGGGGAGGTAAGTCCATGAGCCGAGGCCATGGGCAGGTAGTGTGACACCCAGCTTGGCCTTACCTGGGCCCTCCCTACCCTCTGTGCTCTCTGACCATAATTCCCTCCGGGGTGAGGCCTGGCTCCTTTGGCTCCCTCCTCACCCCATTTGAAGATGGGGTCGTGGAAGCTGAAAGCTGGGTCTCACTGGCTTTCTGGGCAAGGACCTTCAGGGCAGCCTGGGTCAGCGGGAGGTTGGCTGGGTTCCTCTTTGTTACCTGTGGACAGTCAAAGGCAGCCCTGAGATGCTGGGCTCTTGGGACACCCCGGTGCTATGCCCTGGCCACAGCCTGTCTGGCTGGAGAAGAAAGGGACCTGTATCTACAAAAGAAGCCTTGGGGCTGGAATGGTGAGTGACCAAAGGGCCGGAGCCGCCATTTGGGTAGAAAATGACAGGCTTTGGGTTTATGAGCTAATCACATGGTTCCCAGAGGGCCCAACACAGCTCCCAGGCTCAGGAAGGAAGCCCCACCACTCAGTCTGTGCTGACTCCGGGGACAAGTCTCTAGCCTGGGGAGCCGCAACAACCTCAAGTCTCTCTGGTATCGCTCCCGCCTCCCACACCAGCAGTGGGGGAGAGAGAACTCAAAGAACTGGGCTTAGATTCCATGAAAACCACCTGCTCCCTTCCCCCCCACTGGCCCCTTATCCTGGCCCCTGGCTGCTTCTTCCAGCCCCCCGACCCCCAAACACTTTCGTGGAGGGTCCCTGCTCTAGCCCCCTGCTTCTCCTGCTTCAAAGCTGCCTCCAGAGGCCAGTTCCACTAGTCCTTTCTAAAGCAGGTCACCTTTTTATTCTCTAGTTTATATGGTTTCTTTCAAAGCACCCACCAGTTGGTGAGTACTTGTGATGCTGTGATTTATATAAGAAATATATATTTGGTCTTTGTCCTGTTTCTGGTACAGTGATCCTAAAACTCTGGGAATTTTTAGGTGTTGTGAGTGATAAGGAACCTCTTGCTATGGGAATGAGGTGCCTTCGGGAAGTACATAAGGATGGGGACTAGTTCCCAGAGGAACCAACCATGGGATTGGAGGGTTAGAACTTCCTGCTCTGCCCATAGCCTCTGGGGAGGGAGGAGGGGCTGAAGGCTGAATCAATTGCCAATGTCCAGCGAGGTCACCAGTCATGTCTAGTGAAGCATCTGTAAAAACCCCAAAGGAGGGGCTTTTCTGAGAGCTTCTGGGTTGGTGAACATGTACTAGGAGAGGGGGTTCATGAAAGCCCTGCCCCCCAGCCTCGCCTGTTACGAGCCTCCCATCTGGCTGTTCCCGTGTCTCCTCTAGCATCCCCTTTTATAATTAAGCAGTAATCCAGTAAGTAAAACGTTTCTCTGTATTCTGTCAGCTGCTCTACCAAACTAATTAAACCCAATGAGGAGGGTCTTGGGAATCTTGGTTTACAGCCATCTGGTGAGAAGCACAGGTTGCTGCCTGGGCTTGTGCCTCTAGTCTGAAGCTTGCTGGTGTGGGCACGTTCCCCTGACACACATGCTGCCCTTCTAGTACTTTGTGTAGTTTTGGTTTCCTTGTGTAATGGCTGCCTCCTCACTCGCTCAGGAACTTCACAAGGGCAGGGGCCCTCCCTGTACCTTCCGTGCCTGGCACAGAGGCTCAGTGCTGTCTGCTGGCCGAATGGCCACGGAGACCAGTCTAGCTGCCCTTGGCACCCGCATTCCCAGCAAGCTCTTGCTGGGTTGTAGCTGGTGATCAGCCCCACTGTGCTGGGGGGGACCCAACTCCAGGCAGGCTCCAGGTCTCTCCTGCTCCCTCAGATTGAAGGGGTGGGAGCCATGGGCATGACACAAAACTGCTATGGTCCAAGGAGCCATGGTGGGGGATGAGGGGACTTGGGTTCTGGCCCTGCCTCCTCCTGGACAAGTCTTGGTCCTCTTATTGAGCTTAATAGAGCTGATATGCTCTTGTTTCATCTTCTGAACAATGAGTCAGTAACTATCTGACCAGCTTTTAGATTTAGCCAAGGACCAAAATGAAAGTGCACAGAAAATAGCAGGATAGGGCCTCCCTGGAGGCGCAGCAGTTGAGTGCTGGGTTGTGAAGCTCCCCGTAGCCTCTGCAGTGCCGGTTCAATCCCCGGTTGCCGGCCAAGGGTGCCACATGGCGCGCAGACTTCTCCTGCCATGCCTGCTGCTCCCTTCAGCAGTGTACTTCGTCAGTCTGCCTGCTCTGCTCTCCCCTCTGGCTCTGGTGAATTCTCTCACCCTCCTGCGCTTCTGACTGTACCCAGTGCTTGTATAAATAAATAAATAAATCTAAAAAAAAAAAAAAAAAGCTTAAAAAGAAAAATGGCAAGATAGGCTAAGACTGCAGTAGCTCAGTCGCTACTGTGAATGCCACAAGGGGGCAATTTGGGTGTGTGGCATTTCAAAATTGGGAGAGAACCAAAAACCTAAACAAAAGCCCAATACAGTTGGAAGTTGACCAGGGATTTGGAGAAGCCAGGTTCCTAGGTGACTTCTGACAACTCAGAAGTTGGGAGCCCAGCACCAGAGCTGTGCCCAGAGGCCACGATCAGCTCTGGAGGAGGGGCAGCTACCTCTGGGGAGTGGCTGAGAGGAATGGCTTCCAACCCACAGTTCTCATCAGCAGGGGACAGCCAGAGAGACCCTCACACGGGCTGGCCTACACAGCCCTACTGGTACGCCAGGTACCTGAGCAGATGGTGTCTCCTGCTTCTTGCCTTCCAAGGCTTGACCAGATGCCTTACTGCTGCTGGCCCCGCCAACTCCGGCTCCGAGGATGTTCCTTGGGTGGGCTGTGGGCACCGTCACCACATTGGTTCTAACAGCTAAAATGGAGTGAGATGGGGGCACGTCAGGGCCTCTGCAGTTATTTCTTCAGTGTCCTGTCTGAGCCATGCAGCCACTGCTTCCATGTTACAGAGACCAGAGGGGCTGTGGCAGTCCAGACTTCCACCTTGCCCCCTCAGCCCAAAGGCCTCCATGATATTCCCCTGCCCAAGCTGGCCAGACAGTTACTCCTGAGCAATGGACCACAAGAGGCTCATTTACACCATGTTCAATGCAGCAGGCTTAACAGCCAAGACCCCGCCTCCAACAAAACCCCAGGTTCCTCCAACATGCACCAGCCTAAGGAAGCCAAGGGGTGTCCACCCAAAGGATTCCTGGTGGCTAGCAGGAACCATGCCGTAAACACGTACAGGTCAAAGATCACCAAGTACATGGACAACATGGTCTCATTCAAAACACACAGGTAGTATCTTAGGTTTCCATAACATTAAATTATGGCAATGAGATTACAGGTGGTATTTTTTCTTTTGTGCTAATCTAAATTTCTTGATTAGTCTACCAAGATCAAGCATTATTAACATCCTAATGAAGAGTCTTACAGTCACAATAGTGGTACTATTAGCCGTATTTTTTTTTCTGTTGTCACTGGTAGAATCACATATTCTCATACATCAAAGAAACTCCAATCTGGTCCTCTTCTCCTGTTGATAGATGGACCCTTCCCTACAGGATCAGTTTAGGGATGACCTAACCCCCTTTCTATGCCTACAGAAACAGGAGCCCAGAACTTCAGCACTCCCCAAATTAAGGCAGTTATTACAAAGCTCTTTCCTAGATTGTAAAATCTCATGCAGCAAAAGAAACCCCGGCGAATGTTGCCCTGGGACAAGAGCCGAGCCAGCTCCCCACAGGGATGAACAAATGTGGGCCCTGAGCCCTTCTGACCACAGCGTGCTGTGTGACATGGCCAGCAACCTCTCCCACCTGGAACTCCATGGAGAGGGGGTGGCTGGCAGTCCCCTCAATCCAAGCCTGGCAATCTGGCAGTTGCCAAGGGGGAGTCGGTCCTGCCTCAGGGCCCACGCTCACCGGGAGTGGAGAGCTGCGTGGCGGGGATCACGTCCTCATCCTCGCTCTCTGAGGAGGAGCTCCTGGCTGTATTCTCCGAGGCCCGGGCCTTCCTCGGGGTGCTCGCAGCCTGGGCTTGCGTAGAGGTAGCCGCCGGGCCAGCTGGACTACGATTAGGGTCGACAAAAATCAGAGGGGGTTTAATCACCTTGAAAAACAAAAACAAAACATACCCCCCCAGTGATTAAAGGTTTGGCCAGGGGAGGGGAGACAGGCTGGGGTAGGGCTTTTAAGGCAAGGGGTCCAGAGTTCAGGATAGTCAGATAGCCGGAGGCCATTCCAGCTGCTCAGGGCGCTCTCAGCTCACCCCCAGCCCATGGCCTCTAAGAACGTGCACAGCACTTCACAGCTCACAGGAGCCCTTCTGACCCTCCCCCCAAATCCCTGAAGACAGTGGTATGATCCTCATGGTACAGATGGGAAAACCCACACATCCAGAGAGGGGAAGATTGTGGCCTGAGGTCACACAGCCTGAGAGAGTGTAACTCAGCCTCCTGCCTCTGGCCAACTTCAGAGACAGATGACTGGTGAGTGTGGTGCTAGAGAGGTCGCCTGGAGAGGGGTTCACTATCCAGGTGCCCTACCCCCAGATCTTGGTGCCACCTTCTAAGATGGAACCCAGGACACAGACACTCAGATCCATCGACCAGTATAACAAAGTGTATGGCAAAGATGCAAGGCACTAATGATCCTGGGAAGGGTGTGGCCCTTATGTGAACATACCAAATACAAAAATGACCATTAATGAGATAATCACAGAATCGGCACACTGACTAGGAAGGTTCCTGTTTTAGGTGTGATATATGTTGTGGTTGTGTTTTAAAAAAAAAAAAGCTCTTATCATTCAGAATTGCAAAGCAAGATCTGGTGGAGATGAGGCATGTAAGTCAGGCTTCTAAGTGGCCAGGAGTGTCGGGGAACTCAGTGGAGGGCTTGGATGCAAGGGTCACGAGTCTGTCACTGCCCAGCAGGGGTTCTTTATGTGATTCATCTGGGAGACTCTCAATTAAGACATTGCAAGAAAGACAAGAGCAGCAGCAGTGCCCCCTGGTACTTCCTGGACCCGGTCATGCTGGGAATACAGCCCCAGCACCAGAACAGGCTGAGGCACCGAAGGGTACCTGAGCGCAGTGTGGCCACAAGCCAGGGAATGCTGGGTCTAGTTCCTATTCCCAAGGTCAGATCCTGACCAAGTTCTGCTCCCTTTCTGGCTAGTATGAGCAGACATAGGGCAGTAGTGGGGAGCTGACTGAGGTCACTGTCTGGTACCCGGGTCTCTCCCAGCACAGCACCCTGCCTACCTCCTGAGCCCTACTCCAGCCTGGCCCCCAGGGTCTATGAGAATACAGGGAAAAGCAAAAGAAAGGGGGCCCTGAGGCTGAAGCTCTGCCCTTCCTACCCCTGCCAAACAGCCTCCCCCGCGGCTGCTCTGATCTGCCACTTCCAGAGCGTTCCTTCCCACGTGATGAAACAGAGAAGGATGCAAAGTGGGAGAAAGCTTACAGTTGAGGGAGGGGGGGGGGATCTATATATATGTGAGAAGACAGAGGAACAGATTGTCGGGGACAGAGAGAAGCAACGAACCCACTGAGGCAAACAATAGCGTCTGGGATGTTAAAAGCAGCTCAGCAGCAAAAGGCGCCACCTCCTCATTCCACCAGCCCACGCTGGCCCACCGGCCTCTGGGCTGTGGGGGTGCAGGAGCCTGGCTGTGGAGGGCAGAGCACAAGGAACCCTGGCTGTGCCCCGGGCGTGGAGTGTGCAAAGGTGGGCCAAACCATCTAAGAGCGTGGGGACACTTGCTTCTGAACGCTGTCTGCCACTGTGGCTGAACCCCTGAGCTTTGGAAGCCTTTTCCCACCTGTTGAACAGGCCCTTAATTATCCCAGCTTGGGCTCACTCATTGGGGCGCTGTTGCCACTGCACTAGGTCACGAGGCAGAGTACATGCAGGGTGACAAGGGCCTCCTTCTGGGATTGGTTAGAGAAGACCCATCAATAGCTGACATGGCGGAACAATTATGACTGAACCTTGGCTGAGTTCCCAGGAGGTACTGGGCAGTGAGGCCCTCCAGGAATGCAGGGTGGCTCTAAGCACCTCCTCAGGACTGCCTGGGGCTGGTGAATGGACCCCAGGCCAGGCCCATCCCGGAATACCCAGCAAATTGGTGCCAGAGCCAGGACTAGAAGTTGGTCCTGCATGCACTAGCTGGGAGAGCCTTCTGGGAGCGCCTTCCATGGCTAAGCATGCCAGGCCTCTTGATTTAATGCTCCATTTAGCTTCTTATAGGTCTTCTTTTCTCTCTTGGAGGGTGGAGCCCAAGTCTTTTTAATTTGGTGCCTAGCCAGGGCCAGCAAACAGGGCTAAGCCACAAACCATTGCCCTGAAATATCTCTTAGGTGGGGAGACTGAGGCACAGTAAGGGGGCCTGGGAACAGAGTCAGTATCCACTCTGCCTCCCAGTTCCGCCATGGCCCTGGCATCCGTCCCTTCCCCGACTGAGGGGTTAACAACAAAAACATAGCGAAACTTGTCAATAGAGAAGAGCCTGATAAATGCATAATAATGATAATAATCATAATTAGTGGGCTGGGGATTAGGAGCTAAACCCCCCGTTAGGAGGAGGCTGCAGCTTCCCCAGGCTGTGCGTCTTCCCTGAACCCTCCCAGGGAAAGCATAAACTGCTGACTTTTTTCCTCTTTCTTTTTTAATAGGGATCCAGAATCTTGGGGACTAACGTACCAATTAAATGGATCAGTTTAAGCATGATGTTCATTTTAATTGTGTTAGTCCGCCCCCGCAGAGAAGGGGGAAGCGCCCCCTCCCTCCCAGCTGTTTAGCTCCTGCACAGTGAAGAAGGCAGTCTCCTAAAGTCTCCAGAGAGCCATGGCAAGGCCGCTTTCCTTTAAGAAGGGGTCAAGTCAGAGCAGAGGTGGCGTGGGCTCAAACCCCAGGTCAGTCCAGTGCTGGCAGTGTTGTGATACAGGCCTCACTCCCTCCTCAAAATGGGAATAAATGAGCTGCCCTCAAGGGGATGTTACTGGGATTAAACAGA
The DNA here is from genome assembly GCF_964194135.1 of Talpa europaea. Lineage (NCBI taxonomy): Eukaryota > Metazoa > Chordata > Mammalia > Eulipotyphla > Talpidae > Talpa > Talpa europaea. The sequence continues at coordinate 42,710,410 of NC_140080.1, read as the reverse complement.
ATGCTTAGGACCCCCCCCCACAACCAAAGAAAGGGACCCCTAATATCAAATGGAGCTGTTCCTCACTTCTTCAGACTTGTGTTATTGAGAAGGGACCAGCAGGCACACTCATTGCTGGAGTGGGCACACAGCATCTGACCCACTGAGGGCAGATCAACACCAGTGTGACATGTAGGGGGAGAAGGCTGAAGTGACTCCACACTGCTCTTCTAGCCACAGGACCCAGTGTCACAATGAATTGAATGAGAGGGCTTCCCTGCACCCCTGGTGGTGCAACGGGTTAAGTTGCAGTTTTGTATCCAGGCATCCTTGTGAAGCCCAGGCATTTCTGGCAGATGGCACTGCCCTGGGTCCTCCGGCACCAAGCTCCTGGAAGCATTTTTTTTCTTTCCTTTTTAAAGATTTATTTATTTATGCATATAAGAACTGGGGTCTAGGCCAGGGGAGGGGGGAGTGAGAGGATTCATCAGAGACAGAGTGGGGAACAGAACAGGCAGGTCTACTGAAATACACTGCTGAGGGGAGCAGTGGGCAAGACAGGAGAGTTCTGCTGCACCACATGGGTAACTTCCTGGCCCTGGAATTAAGACAGCTGTAATAGGCCCTGGTCTTAGGGCAGCAGTCTGGGGGGATGACCAGGGCAGGTAAGCAGTGCCGTGATGTGCCACAGGTGCTGGAGTGAGGGCCTTGGGTCAGGCCCGGGGGATTCTGACCAGCCCTGCAAAAAGGCTCCTGATGCCCAATGGAAGGAGAGACATAGAGGGAGTCAGAGGCTGGCATCTGCCCCTTCTGCTCCTTATAGGTCATGGGAATTTGGGGAGATCCCTTCAAACCACAGGGCTTGATCCCTAGCACTGAAGGGGCAATGCTACTTGCCCTCCCACAATGGCAGCACTCCGGCAAGGCTGCTGGAGGGCAAGGTGGAAGGGAGCCTTAGGTTTGCACAAGGAGACCAGAGCAGGGGAGCTGGTAGTGGGAATTTCTTAGCTCTTTAGATGTTGCTGCAGCTCTGGTGTGCGTGCATGGTGGGAGGACCGCCACCCTGCCTGCTCCACAGACATATCCAGGCCTCGGCATAGGGAAGGTCTGTGTTGCAGAGCCATGAGTGAAAGAGCCCAGCGCTGACCCTACACTATCGAGCTCTGGCACCATCCTCACAGTAGGTGAGGATGAACGTGTCCAAATATGCAGAACGCGCTCTGGAAACTGGGAAGTGCTGTTTACACAGGAAAGATCTGCCTTTGTGCCCCAGACCCACTGGCCCTGCTGTGCGTCTACAGGGTCCTCAGAGAGAAGAGGAACCACCCACCTGGCTCGCCGGAAGCTCCTCGTCACTACTTTCGGAGGATCCCTCTGTGTTGTTCTTCTCTGGAGGTGCAGAAGCCAGAGTCTTGCTTCTTGAAGTCTTAGAGTTTTTCTCCTTCTGAGGGGACAAGCACGTGGAGGGGCATCAGATGAGAGGGACCAGGACTGGGGAAGTCATGGCTGGTAGAAATGACCCCACACATGCTGGCTCTCCAGGGAAGGCCTCCTATATGTCCACAGGAGAGCTGCTTCCTGCCAGAGCTGACTCTGAACTTGAAAGAGATGTAGGAGTCAGACACCACAAAACCCTGCTGTTGAGTGCTGTCAGCCAGGCTTCTGATGGAGGGCACAATGGCCCAGGACATCTCACACCCGGCAGTAAGATTCCCAGCTAAAAGTGGGAACTGCCAGCCGCTCCTGCCACGCCGGCCATAAACAAGTAGTTAGGCTGGCCAGGTGGGAACTACAATCAGGGGTCAGAAGAGAGCAGTGAGCAGCAGCTTGGGGGAAGCCAGGGCTGAGGTGTGTGTGTGTGTGGGGGGCAGCACCTTCCGTCTCACTGGCTTGAGAGTCCCACCTGTCACTGCTCAGCCCAGCCCAAAGAAAGGGACCCAGGTTGCCGGAGCACCCAACTTCTCCAAAGAAGGTTGAAACTAGATCCTAAGTGGTGTTATTTCCCAATTTTCAAATGGGTCAACTAAAATGTACATTATAGTCTTCCTTGCTAATAGGACCAACTCTGTTTTGGCCCCCCCACCCCACACACAGGATGTGGGGAGGGTGGTCTCTTCTCCCAGCCAATCACGGGAACTGTGCGTCCTCATGATTGAGTGGCGTTGGGGGCAAGGTGGAAGGAAGCCTTAGGTTTGGACAAGGAGACCAGGGCAGGGGAATTGGCAGTGGGAAATTCTTTAGGAGCTGCCACAGCTCTGCTGTGACAATGAGGAGGAAGAAAGTGGGGTCCCTAATGATGCTGAGCTGAAGGAACCCTCTTGCTATACCCTTCCCCTGAGACTTCATGAACTATGAGATAATCCAGCCCCTTACAGTCTAAACCCTTGCAGACTGGGTTTTCTCCTGCAGATGAGGACATGGTGACCGATACAAGCTACCCATTCAAAACTTATACAACAAAAGAGTCGCAGAGTCCAAGGCATGGCTGGGCCTCGAGCCCCAGTCTAGCATTTAGGCCTCCATAAATGCCACTAGGAATAAGCAACCAGAAATGACTGGTGAGACTGGTCTTCCTTCAAGCTCAGCTCCTTGATCTCCCCTCTTGAACTGCACAGTCCAGTCACCTCATCTCACCCCGCATACTATAAGCTCTGTGAGGGCAGGGCTATCTTTAACCCTTCATCTCTCTCAACAAGACAGAGTTGGCCTGATACAGCAAAGGCAGAGGTTAGTGTACGAAGTATTTAATAGATACATTGGTGTCTGTTTTACACATGAGGAAAACAGAAACCTAAGCAGGTTGGCGCTTAGCCTGGGAAAGACTTCCAGCTTCCTTAGGACATGGAAGATGTGGCAACATGAGGTAACGGGTCACTAGGCCACACTGGCTAGAACCAACAGGGGGTCTCTCTCTCTATGGGGCAGGGATGCTCCAGTTTGCTCTCCTGACACCAAGGCTCAATGTCAGTGTATTTGCCCCCTGGTGTGTGAATCACTTCCATTACAAGTCTGGGCCTGCAAGAACTGGAGTCTGTACCTAGACCCCTGCAGGACACAGCCACCTCTACTGCCTTCTGCGAGCAGAGACAATCAGCCAGCTGAAAGTGGGCTCCTCATTCCTTCTCTCTCCCCACTCCCCATGCTGAGCTTGCCCTGGGGGGCGGGGGGGGGGAACACTGTGAGGATCCCAGGCCTGGGCGAGGGACTGACTCCCTCTAGTGCTCCAGGGGCTTGTGGGACCTGTACCACAGCTCACAGCTCTTCAACAAACTGTTTCTACAGTGTCTTTGCATTCTTGGCCTCATCTGGCCTGGTGGGAATGGCTGAACTAGTCCCGCATGGGGCTGGTATGTCCATTTGTCCTGGGGAGGCCTCGGTGGTAAGTGCCTTATGATACCTCCTCAGGGAGGACTTGGTTTGGCAGCTTCTTACAGTGCTCTTAGGTAAAACCTTAGGAGACATGTAGATGGTGTTGTCTTGTATTGGTCACCATGTAGATTCTGTTCTACTTCAGCCTGGTGCCCCCTCAGGGACAGAAGCTGGGGGAAGGGTTCTTGAACTAATCCTTAATGTGGTCTTTCTTTTCCACCTGGCCCTGAAACCATATTCTGACTGATAAGTGGGTGGCAGTGGCTGGGAGCCCAGGTCTGTAGCTTCTTCCTCACTAGTCCTCACCTGGGCTGGGGGTACAGCAGCTGGTGTCTCCCCTTCGCTGTCTGACGACTCCTCGCTGCTACTCTCTGAGTCTTTCTCTTGTTTCCCAGTCTGGGCAGCTGCGGGTCCTGTCTTCTGAGGAGGTGCTGGGCCAGCCTCTTTTCTAGGGGACCCTTTGGCAGGGGCTGAGGCAATTCTGACCTGCGGGGTATTCCCTGAAGGCTTTGCCTGGATTGAGAAAAACAGAATCAGGACAAGGAATCCAGAAGGATGCTGGAGACGTCTGGGCACACGCAGAACAATGTGTTGGGCAGCTCCTGGCACTCAGGGGAAGCATCCCCACCCTCCTCAGGCCTCACTTGAGCAGGCAGTGTCCCTTCACTGCTCTGAATCCTCCTCTGGGCCCCTGACTGGCCCTAGCTGGGCCTGGGTTGCTGCCTTTCCCACAGCTGGTGTGGACACTTGGCCTCACTTAGATGGCACTGCTCTGGGGGGTTATGGCTGGCGGCTTTACCTGAATGGTGAGGAGGTTAAGCATTGGGGATAGAATGGACAGCATGCTTCCTTTTAGGTTAAGCTCCCACCTGTGGTGTGATGGTGGGGAGATTTGCCTGCTCATGCAGGGTCCTTCTCCAGGCTGGGGTCACTGTTTAGTTCTTTTCTCTCCCCCATTCCTGGCACCTCCCATGGCTTCTACCCCACTTGCCTTGGCTGGAGACCCCCAACTGGCTTGAGTGGCTGCAGTGACCACTTTTCCGGCAGCTGCCACGGCCTCTTTGACTGAAGCCGCTTTGGTGGAAGCTGGGCTGGCTTTGATCTGAGGAGTTTTCAGGGAGGCCTTCATCTGGAAGGAGAAAAGGAGTTATGGAAGGAGGTGGAATGGTTAGTTAAGAATGTTGGTTCTGGTTTCAGATGCCTAAGTTTGGATTCTGGCTCATCCATTTACTATGTGAACCTGGGCAAATCATTTGACCCTACTGTAACTCAATTCCCTGCTCTGTAAAATGGGGATAATAATAAGGCCCATCCACAAGTTTACTGTGAGGAGTAAATGGGAGAGTGGGAGAGTCTCTCTCTCTCTCTCTTTTTTCCAAAGATTTATTTGTCTGAGGTTTCCTTCTGCTTATTCTAATCTCTAAAGATATCCAGGGAGGGCCTCCCTGGTGGCGCAGTGGTTGAGCACTGGGTTGCGAAGCTGCCCGCAGTCTCTGCAGCGCCAGTTCGATCCCCGGCTGCTCCCCGGCCACTGGAGGAGGGTCCCGCATGGAGCGCAGACCTCTCCTGCTGCCCGCTGCTCCCCTCAGCAGTGTACTTCAGTCCTTATGCCTGCTCTGCTCCCCACTCTGGCTCTGTTGAATTCTCTCACCCTCCCGCACTTCTGACTGTACCCCAGTTCTTGTATAATAAATAAATCTTAAAAAAAAAAAAAAGATAACCAGGGAATCCCCAAAATGCCTGCAAAATCTAACGCAGACTTTGAGAGATAAGAGTAATAGGGTAAAATTCTTGACAGAATGAGATTCTTGATGGGAATGTGAAAGTGAGTTCTGCGAATATGAAAGAGAACAAGGAATTTGGCAGCATCTCAAGGTTCTTGCCTCATTCCGGGAAGTCATCTGATCAGTGTCAGAAGATAACCACCAGAGCTGGATTCCCTCATCCATATAAGTCCAAGTGAAAATAAGAGCCATTACTTCAAGAAAGAGAACTGCCTATAAAGCATAATGTGTGTGTGACTAAGAGGAAGGTACTACCAGGATAGCATTTAAGTTCCCTAGAGGGGAGTCATGGTTTTTTTTTTTTTTTTTTGTGTGGGACCCTTGCCGGCGGCCGGGGAACGAACCGGCGCAGCAGAGGCTGCAGGCAGCCTCACAGCCCAGTGCTCAACTGCTGCGCCACCAGGGGAGGCCCGGAGTAATGTATTTTATATACAAACACAAACCAAAGACACCAAGTCTAACTTCACCTAATAAATATTAATATATTTAAATCAGAATCAAAGCTGAAATCATAAAAAATGTTTTCTAGTCAGAACAGGGTTAAAATAGAAGTCAACAGAAATAAACCTAGATAATCCTCCACATCTAGAAATGAACCTACTTCTAAATAGCCCATGTTTCAAAACCCAACCCAACCCAGCCCAGACTCAAATAATAAAAATTAAAAATACATTTTAAAATTCAGGGTTGACACTAATGCAGTGTTAAGGAAATTCACAATTTAAAATACTTATATAAGGGCTAAAATAAAAAATTTAAGATTCCACCTTAAGCTAAAGAACAAATCAAACCCCAAAATAAAGGATCATAAGAGAGTATTACGAACAAATTTATGGACAACTGAGATGAAAACAGACAAGCTTCTAGAAAGGCACAAATTAACTACACAAAATTATTAAAAGGCACAAAATATAAACAAACTCAAGAAGAAAAAGTGTGAGTAGACCAGTATCAATAAAAAGAAATAGATTTTAGTAATTATTTTATTTGTTTGTTTATTTATTTATTTATTTTTTAATAGAGGCATGTTTTATTTGTTTGTTTGTTTGTTTGTTTATAAAAGCACTGGGTACAGTCAGTAGCGCGGGAGGGTGAGAGAATTCAACAGAGCCAGAGTGGGGAGCAGAGCAGGCAGAAGGACCGAAGTACACTGCTGAGGGGAGCAGCGGGCGGCAGGAGAGGTCTGCGCGCCATGTGGGACCCTCCTCCGGTGGCCGGGGAGCAGCCGGGGATCGAACTGGTGCCGCAGAGGCCGCGGGCAGCTTCGCAACCCAGCGCTTAACCGCTGCGCCACCGGGGAGGCCCTAGATTTTAATAATTAAAGCCCTCTTCCCCTCCCCCCAACAAAAGCCGAGACCCAGATAGCTTCATGTTCAATTCTATCAAGAATTCTATCAATCCAATACAAACTCTTTCAGAAAATAGGGAATACTACTACTGAGCTCATTTTATGAGGCCAGTATCACCCCGCCACCAAAGCCAGACCAAGACATTACAAGAAAATTACTGACCAGTATTCCTTATGAACACAGATACAAAAGTTTTGAAGAAATGATTACCAAATTGAATCTGGCAACAAATAAAAAGGAGTATATATCATGACCAAGTGCAATTTATCCCAAGAATGAAAGGCTGATTTAATACCTGAGAATCAATTAATATGTCATATTAATAAAACAAAACAAAAAACTGTAAGATTATTTTGGTAGAGAAAAGTATTTGACAAATATCTAACTACCATTCTTAATAAAAGTTCTCAACAAACTGGAAGATGAGCACTTCCTCAATCTGATAAAGGGAATCTATAAAAAACTTACAGCTACCATCATATGTAATAGTCAAAGACTGAATGCTTTATCCTAAGATTAGAAACAGGCAAGGATATCTGCTTTCACCATTACTATTCAACACTGTACTAGAGATTTTAGCCAATGCAATAATGCAAGAAAAAGAAACAAGTTACTCAGAAAGAAAAGGAAAGCCACTAAAACTGACAAATATAACAAAGTCACAGGATATAAAATCAACATACAATAGAAGGTCAGGTTCAGAAGGCACCCCAGTTTCCTAGGCCACTGGTCAAACACTGATAGAACATCTTTCCATTCTTCTCACACAAGGGCTGCCATCCTAGGGCATTTAAATTCTGAATAGTCTTTTTCTTGAGTCTGGCACATTGGTTTTCCAGAATGAATATTTTGTCTTTGCTACCTTTAAATTTGTTTCAAACTTTATCTCCTTAATTGATGGTTTGAGTTAGCTGGGTGCCTCTGAGCAGATCAGACTATTTGACTCCTATCAGATCCCGGCAATGCTGAACAATAGGGGACCCAAGTGTGTATACTTTTGAGGGTGAGGCCATATAAGTTTTCTCATTTAATCCTCATAAAAACCCCATAATGGAGGCATAGTTATTATCCTCATCCTTCCATGAAGGCAAGGAAAAGGAGGTGTCAAACCAGACTCCTGTGAGCCCTGCCTATCTCAGCAAAGGTGTGTCAAACCTCCTGAAGCTAGGAAAGTACCATCTTCTGAGACAGTAGGCTATAAGGTAGGTCCCTAGAAAGGGATCAGTGGCTCTATTTTTTTTTTTAACACTTTGAAAGGAAAGGTTTATTAGGAAAAGGGGATAGAAAAAGAGGTGCCTGCATAAATTTTATTTTTCATGCCAAGAAGGTAAAACCTTAAAACAACCATTTCTGTGCCTGGAGGAAGCAGAAGCTCCAGAGGCAGGCCACCTCATTGGCAGACTGTGCTGGAACAAGTCACCAACATCTCCTCTAAGGCCAACCTTCTTCCTCCAGAAACCAAAGCAAATGAACACCCAGCTCATGGTACAGGTGGGATGCTCAGAGAGGAAGGCAAATATTTAAATGCTTGGCACAATGAAGCACTGCCAGGCACTGGTCTGGAATGTGTATGCATCCTGGAAAAAGGATAGGGGCCTGCTGGACTAAGACTCAGTAAGGGCCCAAAGTTCAAAACCTCAGTGAAGGAATCACAGGATTGTGGATCCACCAGCGAAGAAAGAGGGGGGGACAAAAACAAAACAAAACAAAAATCCATAAAAATGTGTGCTCAGGGCCTCCCCTGGTGGTGCAGCGGTTGAGCGCTGGGCTGGTAAGCTGCCCACAGCCTCTGCAGTGCCGGTTCGATCCCAGGCCACCAGCAAGGGTCCCACATGGCACGCAGACCTCTCCTGCTGCGCTTGCTGCTCCCTTCAGCAGTGTATTTCGTCAGTCTGCCTGTTCTGTTCCCCGCTCTGTCTCTGGTGAATTCTCTCACCCTCCCACGCTTCTGACTGTACCCAGTGCTTATATAAATAAATAAATAAATCTTTAAAAAAAAAAAAAAAAAAAGTGTGCTCAGGTACAGGGGGAAAAATAACTAACTTCTGAGTGGTTACTGAAAAACCAGTGACAATTAAAAACAGTAACAGTGGGTAGGTGAGTGCAGGGAGTGAGCTCCTCTAGGCTGGGAGATTACTTGATTCTGTTCTACTTCACCGTGGTGCCCCCTGAGGGTAAGAGTTTGCCATGTGCAGGCCCTTGCTGGATGTGGGGGCTTTACATTCTCCACCCTGTTGAGTGTTCATTTCTGAGTCACAGAAGAGTGAACAGGCCCCGAGGGATCGCATCTCTTGCTAGGACACAGTGCTGGGACCTGAAACCCCCGCCACTCTCCCTACCCTATTGCCCCCTTCATCCTACCAGAATGCTCTGCTTGGGGCAATTAAGCAGGTCTCTGAATAGGTGGGCTTCTCTGCCCGGAATGCTGTCCATAGTCAATTCTTTTAGCCCACACTAGATGCTACTTCCTCCAAGAGGGCTTCCCTCCCGAATGCCTCCTAAATGCTATCCCTAGCCATACGCCATATAACCCTATTCACACAGTCTGGAATCACCTATGTACATGTCCATACTACCCACTGAGGTGAGGGCCTCCCCAAAAGCCACCACCACAGGAGACCCAGACAGGGCCCATCTCCCAGCACCAAAGACGGTGAAAAAGAGCTGGAGGAGAGCACGAAGACTCTCAGTGGGAGCTCAAAAGGCCATCCAGGAGACCCGACAGTGCTGATGGGCAGAGAAGACAGAGTGGGAAGTCTGGAAGAAGGTTGGGTGGAGGGAGTCCTGGATGCTTTTGCACATCCCGGGGTAAGAGCAATCCTCGACAAACCCATCCTTGGGGTTGCCACACCTGTCGGGGAATTGATGTGGCGTGGTACACTGGTGACCCGAGTCTCACCTGGGCTGGAGTCTCAGTCTCCTCTTCACTGTCAGATTCCTCCTCACTGCTTGTAGATTCTTCATGTCTTTTAGCCACTGAAGGCCCTGCCTTCCCAGGAGGTACTGAGGCTGTCCCTTGCCCCAAGGGCCCCTTGGTGGGCACTGAGGCAGCTTTCACAGGGAGGCCTCTCCCTGCAGTCTTTACCTGGAACAACCCAGAAGTGTGCAGGTAATGGAGAGTTCAAAAAACGATGGGGGGCCAGCCCTGAGTCAAGCATGCTGTGCCTCACCTGTCCCACAGCTGTGGCAGGAGTTGTTTCTTCCTCGCTCTCTGACTCCTCACTGCTCGAAGAGTCCTCCTCTACTCTCTGGGTGGCCCTGATCACGGATGGGGATGACGAGCAGGCTGGAGCAGTCGCTGCTCCAGCTTTCCAGGGGGCTGGAGTGCCCAGTCGCACTGGTGCAACCTTGGCAGAAGTGGGGGTGATGGGTGTGCCCTTCTTTGGGGAGGCCTTGGTCTGAGGAGTTTTCATAGCTGGTTTTGCCTGAGGGGACACAGAAGTCAGACACTGGAGAAGGATAAGACCCCTTCCTTGGGGTAGGGCCCACAGTGCCCCACAGGCTCAGGATCAGACCGGGCAATAGCCCCTCCCAACACCTCACCTGGGCTGGAGTCACAGCTGTGGAGGCTTCCTCCTCACTGTCTGAAGACTCTTCCTCACTGCTCTCCAAGTCTTCTTTGGACTTTTTTGCTTTAAGCTGTGTGGCTATAGGCACTGCCTTCTGCAGGGGCCCCTTGGTAGGACCTGAGGCAGGTCTGACCGGGAGGATTTTTCCCAAGGAGTTTGCCTGAGTGAGATATAAGGGGTCAGGGAGGGAACCCAAAGCATGGCTGTGTGCAGAGATGCAAGGGACTGAGAGGTCAACAACCACAGAGGGCAGATGTGAGGGAGAGAGTGCCCTACTGGCAGGGGCCTTACCTGGGCTGTGGCCACAGCTGCTGGCGCCTCCCCCTCGCTTTCTGACTCCTCACTGCTACTCTCTGAGTCTTCCTTCTGCTTTCCAGTCTGGGTCAAGGCTGCCACAGACCCTGCCTTCCCAGGGGGTGCCGGAATATGGCCCTTCCCTGAGGGCCCCGCATCAGTGGTTAAGGCAACTCTGGCTTGGGGGTTCTTCCCCAAGGGCTTTGCCTGGGAGTAACAAAGAACAGAGCAGAGAGGGCCCACAGGGGAGCATGTGTGAAGATAGGAGGCGAGGAGGGCAATTGGAGGGCAAGGTGTACAGTGGCTCGTGTATCACATGTTCCAGCCTCACCTGAGTTGGGCTCGTGGTTGGGGGCACAGCTACCGGAGACTCCCCCTCACTATCTGACTCCTCAACACTGCTGTCTGAGTCCTCTTTCTGCTTCGTGGCCTGGGCAGCTGCAGGCCTTGTCTTGCCAAGTGGCACTGGAGGGGCTCCTTTCCTAGGGGACGCCTTGGTAGGGGTAGAGGTTGCTTTAACCTGGGGGGTCTTTGCCGAGGGCCTTGCCTAGAGTAAGAAAAACAGAATAGGGGGTAGGGGTGGAGGATGTCCTGAAGGTGGATTTGAGGAGACACAGGACACCAGACGAGAGCTGATGCCACCACACAGCAAGAAGGGGCGGGAGACTCAGCACACAGGAGTGGAGAACAAATCCTCGGCAGGCCTCTGGGGCAGGGGGTTAGGCTTGCGTGGCCCACCCCAGGCCTCACCTGAAGAGGGGTTTTGGCAACTGGTGTCTCTTCCTCACTGTCTGACGACTCCTCACTGGTGCTATCAGAGTCTTCCTGTAGCTTCCCTGCCTTGGCCTGGGTGGGTGCAGGTCCTGCCTTCCCAGGGGTTCCCTTCGTAGGACCCAAGGCAGCTCTGACCTGGACAATTTTCTCCGAGGTCTTCACCTAATAAAAGAAAAAGGGCAGTGTGCTCGCCGGTTACTCCTATTCACCTTCCTGTGATGCCTTTAGGTTTATAAGACCCACCAGCTTCTCTCCTTACCCATACTTTGAATGGTATTCAGGACAGGAGGCTCAGCTTCACACTCTATCCTGGGCCCTCGCATCCCCTGCCATTCCATCTGTCCACCACCCCTCAACAGCCCTTATCCTCTGGTCCCAGACAGAGAGCACTTCCTTAGTAGGTCTCTTGGGCCCTGCACTGTCCACATGGCTATGCCTGCACAGGGATCAGAGGAAGTGAATGTGACATGGAGAGGAAGTCCCAAGTGAGGAGGGAACAGAGGAAGGTCTGTGGGACAGCAGGACTCCTAGGAAGTTTGACCTGGCCTCATGGGCAAGGTCCCCAGGGCTTGGTCTCAGCCTCTGGTCCTGGCCTGAGGGCTTTGGCAGGGTGGCTGAAGGTCCTGTCTGCTCTGGGAAGGTCACCAACTACTCAGCCCTATGCAAAAATCAGCGCTCTGGTCACTTGCCTTCCAAAAATCTGCCTGTATGGAGGGAAGATGCCTTCAGATAAGCTGTTCAGCCTGCACCTTTTCAGAATTTTGAATTCAACAGAGAAAGTAGACGTGACATAAACATTCACACTTGGCTCCTAGAAATGGATGCCAGGAGACACTGGGTAGACCTTAGGCACAGCAAGACTGACTGGGGCAGAGGAGAGTGGCCCTGCAGACAGGGTCTCATCAGTAATGACCCTCACTCCCTCGCCTGCCCCAGGGCCTCGGCACTTGCAGCACTCCCTTGCCCAGAATGACCTTTCTTCCAAAACTCCACATGGTACATGGATCCTGCCTCTCCTACTTCTGGTCCCAAGCTTTACTATCTCCTCTCAGGCCTATCTCAACACCGCTTTACATGGCCACCTCCCACATCTCCTGCTTTATTTTCCTCTAACATTCACTACCAGTGAATCTTACTGCAAGCTTCCCCTCATTCTGCCGTTGCGGGCCTTGGGGGGAACCGCCCCTCCGGGCCTCACCTGGGTAGGCTCAAGGCTGGCGGCAAGAAGGGAGGTGATTTTACCATTCTGTCTGACCTTCCTCTTCCTTTAATGACTCCCACATCTTCCCAGGCTCCTGGCTTCCCCTTGAGGCATGCTGAAGCCCAGGGGTCTCAGTAGATGGAAAGTAACCAGATCCCTGTTCATAACAAGGTCCAGATTTGGCTGAGAAGGTAGCGGTCCAGGTAATTAAAACTTCTCAAGTCCCAGGACTAGCTGGGAGGACAATGGCCACTGACTAAGGGAGAAGCGATAAGGGGAGAAGTTACTGACAGTGGGTTGCAGGGCCTCACTCTCAGAGAAGCCATTCGGGGTTCTGCCTGCCCAAGGAGTTTCCAGGGCATCTGAAACCAGCCCAACTGCTCCCACGCTTCAACTTGTGCATCCTCCTCCTGCTCCCCAATTCCCAAAGCCAGTACTCCCTGGCAGAGTGCTCAGTACAAAACTACTCTGTCTCTCTTGGGGGGTCTACACGAGAGTCCCAGGCTGCTGAGGAACTAGGGGATCCCAAGGGATATATCTCCCCAGGCCTCACCTGGCTGGGTGTCTGCATAGTGCCCCTGCTCCTTGCTCTCAGACTCCTTGCTGCTATCTGAGCCTTCCCCTGGCTTCTTGGCCTTGCTGGTTATAGTCAGGGCACCTTGGACTTGGGGAGTCATACCCACCTTCTCAGGGGTTGGTGCTGCTCTTTTCCCTGGAGACCCCTTGGCAGAGGCTGGTGAGGCTTTGACCTGGGGGTGTTTTCCTGAGGGTTTCTCCTGGAGCCAGAGAGGATGGAATCAGGGAAGGAATCAAACCCTTTGCCCCAAAGGCTACAAGATGCTAGATGATTTATACCTCAGGCTACTGGATCCTCAACTACCTGAGACATACTACTTTCATACTCATTCTCCAGAAAAGGACAAGAGGCTTAAACGTTTAGCCACCAGGGCCAATGCTGCGAGGCAGAGCTGTGACTGGAGGCCACATGGGCACGCCTTTCAGGGTAGAACTCTCAGCCACTATGTTCCCTGCCACAGCGTGCACCCAGGGTTGGCAAAGAGGGCCGCCTGGTACTCAGGGTCAGCACACAGGGTGGCTGGGCACCCAGGGTCAGCAGAGGGGACCTTCTAAATCAGGAGAGCTCATCTTTGCCCCTTCCACTGCAGTCACCACAGTGGTTACCCTGAGGGACAGGACCTGAACACCAGTATTGGTGAGATAAGTTGGGTACATTCTTTCTTGCACTGGGCTCTTCATTTGACTTTATAACTCAAACATTTCTCAGGCAGACAGCCCCCTACTTTCACCTGTCACGGGGACTTCACCTGCCCCTGGGTTTCTGAGGCAGCTATTTCTTCAACCTCAAGTCCCCCTTTACTGTTGCTGGACCCTGCATACCACCCACCTCTGGCCCACCCAGGCTGGGCTTAACTATTCTTCCTTGGGTCCTGGGAGGAGAGAGCCCAGGGCATACTTATGGCTGGCTGGCTCTAGGGCAGAGCAGGGAGCAGCCCACAGCCAGGCCCAGGGGGAAAGGAGTGAGGGCTTCACTATCACGGTTCCCAGGTGAGGCATAAAGAACCATGGGTGTCGGTCAGCTCCTCCCTGAGCCTTGCTGCTCGTCTACCGCATGGTAACCTTGCCACTTGTTCCTGGGCCAGCCACCAGCGTCTCCTGCCAAACCTCAGTGGTGGCACTATTTTTATTTTACACCATCCTCCAATCCAGATCATGACCAGTGATCAGACCACTATCCTTCTGTATCTGGAACCTTCCTCAGGTCTCCTAGGATAAAACCCCAGTTTCTCCCAGTGGGTCTCAGAGGCAGGCAGAAAATATGACCCCTGCGCTTCTCATCTGGCATCACATTCCCCTCAGCGATGAAATTACACATTGATGCTGCTTCAAAGTTCCAAACGCCCTGGCACACTCCTGTTACAGGCCCTCCCTATGGTTTCCTTGATGGTAACTGTCACAGTTTGAGTTAAACTGAGGGAGACCTCCTGTCCCCACAGCAGTAGGCAGTCCATCATCTTGTGGCTGTATTCCAAGTAGGCCGCAGCCACCCAGAGAGCAGAGACTTCTCCCAGCTCGGAGAAAAGGCCACAGCCTTTTCTCAAAGTCCTACTGCTCTCCGGTCAAGTGCCAAGGCTGGGCATTTATCAGAGCAGAACTCTCAGGGCTGCTTCATCCCACGAAGGAAAGCCATGCTCCCACCCAGGTACTGCTCATGAAGCTCTTCTGACACCTGGCCCCCACATCCCTCCCTGGTGAAGCTCCCAGGCATTCCAGTGCCATCTGCCTAAGAGGCCTTCCTTGCCTCACAGGTGGGATGTGTCTCTCACACCCAGAGTACAACATGCAGCTCCTGGCTTCTCGTCTCCCTGGAACACTTGCTGACTGAACTGGGCCCACTGGTGTGTGAAGACTGCTCAGGGCTCTGGGAAGGCTAGAGGTGTGGAGAGCAGCTCCTGAGGATGAGTGGCAATTACCTCCACGTCTGTCTCATCGCTGGAGCTGGAGGTGTCCTCACTGGAGCTGTCGGCCTGGCCTGTTGATGCCATTCCTGAGAGGTCAACAGAGAGGGCACTGAGGGTCACCATTTCCAGATGGCCTTTCCCTCCCAGCACCACAATCCTCGAGTCCTAATCAGAGGGGTGCTGAGCACCCAACCTTTACATGCAGAACTTCAGTCCACCCTCTCTTGAGCCTCACAGCTGAGATAGGTACCACTCATATCATAGGGTTCTGCACACATGAGGCCCTACTAAGGGCTATTAGAGGTTCTGACACTCACGTACCAGTACCTGATGGCCTAGAAAATCTCTACCTGCCATCAAAGTGAGGTGGGCAGGGCACACACCTACTGTATGTGAGAAACTGAAACAAACCCAGGAATGGCAGTTTGGTTTCCAAGCCTCCTCAGTGGGCCCTGGACTCACCCGAAAGCAATAACCAGAGAACACTCCATTACCATGGGCAGCTCAAACTTCCTACATAAAGCTTACGTGCCCATGCAGCTGACCCTCCCTTATGGGAGGGGAGGATATGACCTAAGGTGGAGCCCCTGCTGTCATGGAGACAAACCTCTGAGTTCCAGAATGTCCCAAAGATTGATAATGCAGTGCCCAGGCCTGCCTCCTCAGCCCAAGCTTGGGGGTTTGGTTCCTAGAGGTGGGAACTTCTTACCAGGCTTGGCAGTGGTTTTGACGCTGCCCTCCTCCTCAGTTTCTGAGACCAAGATGGTATTCACTGAGGGCTCTGGCATCTTCCTGGTGGACTTTCCAGAGAGGAGCTGGACCACTGCCTTCCCAGAGGCAGGGTGTGCTATGGAGTTCATCATCTGGCCACCTTTCTTTGCCTATGGAGAATAGGAGGGGCAGACACACACTGAGGCACCTGGAGACCTACCACCTCCCGGCAAGGTGAGCCTGGGTCAATCACTTATTCAAGTCTCTGCCAAAGTGGGGCCAAAACTGGTACCCCTGCTCAGAGGCCTAGAGGTAACCTGATTACAGTTCTTGGAAATGTGGTAGTGGCTGGCTAAGTAACAGTGTATTGTAGGTGCATTATTTATTTCATAATGACTTTTTTACATAACATTGCTAACACCCCAAGCAATTTCAGGGACACACGCCTTTGCATGCCTGTAATACTGCTTTACAGTTTACCAGAAAATGACATTCCACTTTCTAAGCAGTTCCAGACTAGAAGATGCTTTCTGAGCTTTCAGATCCACAGGGATCTTACTCACCATAGTGTCTCCACAACCTCACAGTGACTGAACTGCATCGGTAAGGATTTGTTGAAGCAAATGCAGGGATGAGGAGGAAAGAAACCATTTACTCTAGGTTCACGATGGCCCCAGTAGTCCAGAGAGAAGGCATCATCCTCACTTAGCAAAAAGGAAACTGAGGCCCCAAGAGGTGAAGGGACTCAACAGGCTGAGACTTGAACCCAGGGCAGCGAATTACCCACAGCCCTGTCCTTCCCTGCAGGGTGCTTCAACATCCACAGCTGACAGGTAGGAAGATGGCCCCTACTCACCTTGGCTTTTTCTTTCATGCTTGATGGCAAAACCACTGACAGGGCTGAGGAGTTGCTTGGCGCTAGTCTCGGGGCTGTAAGACACAAGCACTTGCTGGATGAGCCAGATGAGTTTTTCCTCAACAAAGAAAAGCAAATAGGCTTCAGCTCATCCAACAAGAGACGTGGCTGCCAGGTACTCACACGCTGGATGAGGCTGAACTCAGGCTCTCAGGGATGCCTCGGCCGCACCCACCAGGAGCAATGGAACAGTGAGCTGACAGCCGCGTGTCTGCATCCCCAATGGATCCCAAAGTGGCATCTGAGGCCCCAAGGAAAAGGGCTGGCTCACAGCCCTGCCCCATACTACCATGATGGTGCTGTAGAACTCTGGGGGTGGGGGTTGCTGTTCTAACAGGTCCCCACACTATAGTCTGCTCAGGGAGAGTCTAGGGCCAGGGGTCAGGCTGTCAGCTTCCAGTCCACATAGAAAGCTGTGCAGAATTTAAATAGTTTTTCAGTGAAGCGGTGGCTGAACCCTGAGACTTGGACCTGGTTAGATGTTGCGATTTATAGATTGGTGGTGCTTTCACACTAGGGTGCTGTCTCCTGAGATCTCAGAGGTATGAGGTTAAAAAGGACCTGCGTGGGCCTCCCCGGTGGCACAGCAGCAGGTTGAGTGCCGCGCTGTGGAGCTGTCCGCAGCTTCTGCGGCACGGGTTTGATTCCCGGGGAGCCAGGGATATACCCACATGGCGCGGCAGACCTCTTCAGCCTCGCCCGCTGTTCCCCTCAGCAATGTTTTTGGTCTGTCTGCCGGTTCTACTCCCCACTCTGTCTCTGGTGAATTCTCTCACCCTCCCACAACTTTGGCCTGTACCTCAGTTCTTGTATAAATAAATACATCTTTTTTTTTTTTTTTTTAAAGAGGACATTGCGGAGATGAATGGCTTGATCTAGTTCTTTTCCTGGACAGATACTGAATGACCAGGTCTAACCATCATCAGTCTGATTTCAAGTGTCCCCTGGGTCACCCTTGCATTGAGAATTATCCTGAAGAAAAGCCAGACACTGTATTATGCTGCCCACAGACACTTCAGTTTCTCTCAGGGAGGACTCCTTTAAGAAGCGTAACCATCATCACAGCTTTAAATATCCACTGACTAGCCAGTCAGTATATATTTTTATATTTTATGTTTTATATCACAGGTGTAACCACATGTAGACGTAAGCACAGGTAGATGCGGCTGAGGACCACTGAAGCCCTTCCAGCAGGCAGGGCGCGGGTGGGCAGGAGAACTGAAAACCTTCCATTTTTCTTCTATATGCTTTTGGACAGTTCAAAATAAACTTGTATAGCATATTCTTTAAAATAGTAAGCAATATATATATATATATATACACACATATACATATACATATATACATACATACATATATATATATATAACATGTAGCAATACAATTGCAAATATTGAAAAGAAACATGCTTAGGAAAAATGAATGGAAATATATTTTGTCAAATTACAGGTGGCAAGACTATAGGTAAATTTCCCTTGCCTTTAAAAAAAGTAATTAAAAATACTCTAGAATGAACACTTCATAATAAGTCCTGTATTTTTCAATTAGAAAACATTTAAAAATGAAGATGTGGGCCTCCCTGGAGGCACAGCGGTTGAGTGCTGGATGGCAAAGCTGCCCGCAGCCTCTGCAGTGCCGGTTCGATGCCCGGCCGCCGGGCGAGGGTCCCACATGGTGCGCAGACCTCTCCTGCCGCCCGCTGCTCCCCTCAGTAGTGTATTTCGTTGGTCTGCCTGTTTTGCTCCCCTCTCTGGCTCTGGTGAATTCTCTCACCCTCCCGCACTTCTGACTGTACCCAGTGCTTATATAAAAAATAAATAAATCTTTAAAAAAAAAAATGAAGATGTTACCTTCTACATAAACAATCCAATAACACAAAGCAGAGCGGAAGGA
Source organism: Talpa europaea (assembly GCF_964194135.1). Taxonomy (NCBI): domain Eukaryota; kingdom Metazoa; phylum Chordata; class Mammalia; order Eulipotyphla; family Talpidae; genus Talpa; species Talpa europaea. Next base: position 42,692,091 of record NC_140080.1, on the reverse strand, counting down.
CAGCTGCCCTCGAGTTACGAGTGCTGTCGGAAGCACAAGGAGCCCCGAGAACCCTGAAGGAGGAGCGAGCCTCCCATCATCCAGCTGGTGCCCTGAAGCCAGAGCGGCCAGGACAGCTCCCAGTGTGCATTTCCAAAAAGGCCCACAGACAATCACAACTCTCCAAGCACCCCCCAGGCCATGCAGAGGCTGCTGCCTCTGGAATCATTCCAGCAATTCTGAGAAAGCAGGCATCTTTCCATCTCTATCAGAATCACTGGGAAGCCCGGAGAAATGCAACACCAGGGCCCCACTGCAGGGGCTAACTGTATGTACCTCAAATTTGACTAGAAGGCCCATTTGGTTTTCTGTTCACCACTGGATCCCCAGCACCTAGAAACACTATGTTTGCATAAGGCAGGGTCCACAATGCACTGAGATAGATGTGGAACCCTCTGGATCTTTCCTCTGACAGGTCCCAGTCTCCCAGTCTTCCTGACTCTGTTCCCAAGAGTCAGGGTGGACCTGGGCTGAGTTCCCAAGAACCAATGACAGGGGCTGCCCCCCAGGACCCAGAACACAGGGCTCTTACTAGCTTTAGTGGTCTCGGCTTCTGCCTCTTCCTCCTCCTCCTCTGAGCTCTCTGAGCTGCTGATGGGGTCAGACACGCGGGTCTTCTTGGCCTGCAGAGCCGCATCATCCTCTGCCTTCCGTTTCTTGCCAACCTCTGAGGTTCTGCAGAACAAGGGGCACAGGCTGTACTGACTGGGAGGCCAGCACAACTCCAAGAAATCTGAAAGTCTTTCCAGCATTCTCAGCCTCCCCACACCCCAAGGAAAGGGGAATCTAAATGACAATGAGAACACAATATAGATAAACTGCTGTATTTTGCATTTTTACTCATTTTATAAAATGTCTTCATAATTGTCTATCCTCAAAATAGTCAGGAAGTGGTTCACTAAAACTCTAGGGGCCACCCCGGTGGTGCAAGGGGTTGAGCATCAGCACTATAAAGCAATCAGCAGCTATTGCAGCTTGACATCGATCCCCAGTCAGGGAAGTGACCCACACAGCAGAGCAGACCTCTCCTGTCTCGCTCGCTGCTCCCCTCAGCAGTGTTCTGCTCCTGTCTCTGTAAATCCTCTCACACCACCACACCTCTAGCCTGTACCCCAGTTCTTGTATGCAAAAATAAATAATAATAATAAAAAAAACCAACCCTCTAGGAACAGTAGCTCAGTCACTAAGTGGTACATTCTAGCACCTGCAAGCACGTCACAGAAGCACCAGTCTCCTCTCTCCCCTCTAGAACTTTCTGGATGAGATACCTTCTTCCCAGAGGAGTCTTCAGGCCTTCCTTATCCTTCAGGCCTCAACTGCAACACAGCTTCCTCAGAAAGCCCATTTCCCCATACACACCCCTGCTGCCATGCCACTCAGATTCAACAGAACATTTCTCTCTATATTTTGGTGATTTCCCGGCCCACTCCCCACTACCCAGTAAGCCCAGGGAGGGGAGGGTTGGACACAGCACATTTCAAATGAACAAATGCACAACCAAGTGCCTTGCAAGGGTCAGTCAGTCTGGGGCCCTGGTAGGACAAGCAGAAGGCCCAGGCCCAGAACTTTCAAGTATCATTTCTTTATCCCACCCTCCTGCCCCACAAGTGACACTGGATCCGCCCCGCTCCCTAGCAGAGACAGATGTTGCTTAGCCCCCTTGTTCCCCGATCACTTTTTGGGAAACTGCCTATGAAACCAGGTTTCGCTGGTTACATGGGACAATTTATGCAGTTTCTCTCCTCCCAAAGAATGGAAGCTGCACCAGGGCAGTCATTTTTCTCTTATTTGTTCCCAGCTATTATGGAGAACAGTTCTGGTTCACAGTAGGTGCTTAAAAAATATGGGGGAGAGGGGCGAGAAGTGCTTCTAATGGCAAGTTCGAGCATTTTATTTACTATTATTTTTATTTTACAGATGAAGACACATGGAGGCCAAGTTTGTCCAAGGTCATAGAGCCAGTTACTAGGTTTGAACTTTGGGGGACCCTCTAAGCTAAGCTGTCTCTGGTGGATCTACTGTGTACCTCTGCTACTAGTACCGCTTTATGCCCCACCAGCTCTCACCGGGACACTGATGTCCAAGCCCACCAGTCCTGCCATGCTGGCAAAACCGCACCACTTTGTTTCACCCCCCCGCAATGGCTCCCAAGCTCTTGGGGCAGGGACACAATTTCTCACCATAGAGCACCAGCCACTGCCAACTGCCCAGTTGCACTGTACTGTGCCCACAGCTGCAGGCCTCAGCAGCAGCAGTTCCCTGCAAGACACAACCACCCCCCACGCCTTGCCTCCCTACATCCATCACCATGTTCACGCTCCCACTCCTGGCAGTTCTGTCAAAAGGCATCTCAGGGAAGACTCCCTCCACCCCCAAATGAGGGTACACTAACCTGTTGATGTGGTTTTGGCACCAGACATCTCTTTTTTGTAATCCTCCCAACATGCCTAACTGCAAGATGAGAGCCAGGAAAGAAGAGACCATGTGACATGTGGCAGGCATGTCAGAATCGCTGTACTTAGGGCAAACCTGGCATTCAGTAGGTTTCTAATAAGTGTTTATTGATGGAATGACTAACACATGCTTTTATCTCTTAGAAACATTAATTATGGGGCATAATGTCCTTGCCCCCCATCAGACCCCCAGACATGTGACCTGGCTTCCTGGTCATGAGTACCCTTATTCCAAACTGATTGCTTGGAGGTTCCTCTCCACACTCTCAGCCCCAGTGGACTTACTGTTGCCAGTGTGTGTAGATGTCCAGAAGGGTGACAGGCTGAGTCAGGAAACTTTTCTGCAGAAAAGTAAAGTGAAAACATCAGAATAAGGGTCCTCTCTGAGCCCCTCTCTCTAAGATCTCATGACATGCAGAGACTGGTGGTTGAAAAGAGGGTCTCTTTGCTGTGGGAACTATGTCTGCTTAGTCTTGCTGTACTATCCAAATCTCCTGGAGACCAGCAAGACAAGCATTTCCAGCTAAAAGCTTTTCAGACAACATGCTGAAAACATGGAGCTGGGATGTTCCAGCCCAGCATTTATCCGGCCCCCAACCTCCATGGCACGCACTCTTCACACTGGCTGCAGTTCAGGGCTTTTTCCACCCCTGACCTTCCAGAGGTCTTTAAAGGGCAGGTTAGTCCATCCCTCCAGGGCAGTATGAACCACAGACACAAGGCATCCAGATACCATGACTGCAGTTCATGAGTCCGCTAAGAAGAGCCTGGACCAAGTGGTGGCAGTCCCTTGGGAAAGCAGAGGAAATAAAGTGGACTCCACGCCTTTGGAGTTGAGGTCAGAGGGTCCAAATGTCAAGAACCTGGGGTGGGTGTCCAGTGTCCCAAGGAGGTTGAGTAAACAATGTGGGGTGAGGGCAACAGAGTGTAAGGGTCCAGTATGAAGTCAGACAGAGCTTCTTGGTTAACTGGCTAAGCTAACCCCTTTACCTCTTTACTTCAGGTTCCCTGTTGATAAAATGGGGATAACAGTAGTGTCCACACAGCAGGTGACCAAGTCTGAATGAGATAATTCAGTCAGAGGCCAGCACAGTGAGCCAATAACACTGAGACATCAAGTGTGAGCCTCACTCAATTCCACCCTGGGCCTGCTAGTTCCCTCCCTGTCCCACAAACGTGTTACCCAGCCCCAGAGACTGTTACCCAGTCTCTGTCAGGGTCTCTCTGTCAGGAATGCTGTCTCCCCTGCTAATGATATAACTGGCTCCTCATTTCCTTGAGGTCTCTGCCTAAATGTCCCCTCTCTGTGGGGCTTCCTGACTACCTTTTTAATGATTGAACCCTGACATTCCCTCTTCCCCATGCCTGCCTTACTTTTACAGCTAACAAACACCTACCATCACCTGACACAGCATATCATTCACTTTTTAAAAATATTTGTCATCTGGGGCCTCCCCGGTGGCGCAGCGGTTGAGCGCTGAGTTGTGAAGCTGCCCGCAGCCTCTACAGCACCGGTTCGATCCCCGACCACCAGGTAAGGGTCCCACATGGCATGCAGACCTCTCCTGCCATGCCCGCTGCTCCCCTCAGCAGTGTACTTCGGTCCTTCTGCGTGCTCTGCTCCCCGCTCTGGCTCTGGTGAATTCTCTCACCCTCCCGCGCTTCTGACTGTACCCAGGGCTTGTATAAATACATAAATCTTTAAAAAAAATATTTGTCATCTGTGTGCCCCTGCTAGAATGTATGCGCCAAGAAGGTACAATATTTTTGCCTAGGCAAAGGTGCCAATGAAGATGGGTACTGCATCCTGTCCTGCCATTCCTTGTTTCCCTCAAGACGTTAAGTGATATAACTAGTAGAGGGCAACTGAGGTCCAGGGAGGTTTGGGCAAAGTACAGATGATGTCTTAAACCCGTTACCCGTTAGTACCTCCAGAAGGTCCTAAAAACAATTTTTAGGACAGAGCTTATTAGAAGGGGATATTAACTAATCAGTTGCCACCTCAGTAGTTAAAAAAACCATCAGTGGCTTAGCACTTGCTCTTTTAATAAAGACCAAAGGGCCTGTGAGAGGATTCCTGGTCCCAGCCTCTTCCCCATGGTGTTCTATACCCTTGCATTCCACACTGCAGCCACAGTCCTCTTTCTGGAGATCAGAGTACACACGTTCCCTCCCCTACCGGGCATCTGCACCTTTGGAAAATTCTCCTTCCTTCCTTGTCAGATTTCAGACACTTCCCCCCAAAAGCAGTTCTCATATCCCTTGTCTGCCGCCCTTGTCTTGTCCCCCCATGAATGTAGTGTGAAGTACTTTTACTTTCACATTTCTGATGTATGTCTGTCTCCCCAATTAGATGTTAAGCTCTGGAAGGGATGGGGGACATGCTTACGGTTCTACTGACCACCCAGAGCTCCAGGTTAACAGTTGCCCAGTGGGTGAATGAACTAAGAAATGACTACCACGAGTTCAAATCCCAAAGCTGAGAACTGCTAAGAACCTGGACTACAAGTCAATGGCAGGGACACAAGCGCCTTCTTTGAGGCTCTCCCCCCCAGGGCTAGGCCAACTCACCCCTGAGACTCGCAGCCACCTTCTAGCCCCAGGGGGCCGCGCCGAACCACGTGGCTGAGGCAGGTAACTTAAAATGCAGATCCACCAGAAAGAGGGTGGAGGTAGGGGGCGCGGGGCTTACGAAGGCCTGTGGGAACCATCACAGATCCCGGCACGCCCACTGCACTGATGGGGAAACTGAGGCCCAAAGAGCCAGGAGCCGCGGAGCCCGGGCGCAGAGGCTGCGGCTCATTCGGGCCCCTGGCCGCACCCCGGATTACGGCGGGATCCCACGCTCCTCGCCGTCCAGACCGTCAGGGCAAGAGGGGCGGGCCGCAGCTCCCCACCTTCCGCACGCGGCCCTCGCACGCCGTGGCGCACGCCTACCTGGCCGCTCTGTTCCTTCACTTCCCGCGCAGCGCGCACGTAGCCCGCCTGGAGCAGATGCTGGTAGATCAGGGGTAGCAGCTCCCGCCGCTTCCTGGCCTCGGCCATGCCCGCAACTCCCCGCTCACCTGCACGCCCCCCTCAGTCCTAGCCCGCCACTTCCCTCGTGCCCTTAGACCTCGCGCGCCCCACTTCCGGCTCCTCGTTCGCCCGCCGCGCGGCTCGCCGGGAAATGTAGTTTCAACCCCGGAAGTGACCGGCTCCACCCCCAGCGATGGAAAGGGCGGGGGCTCGGAGGGCAAAAAGACCGCCTATTGCCTGGGGGCGTGGCTAGGACTGGACCCGCCCTCTGGGTAGGCCAGGCTATAAAATGACTCTCAAGTTTTTCACATTTGCTCCTGGAAGGGATTTGTCTTCCATTTTAGCTCTCTGAGACCGAGTGGGTCTTACTCATCTCCAAACATCCTAATCCTATTCTCTTTCTAGACTCGAGCTTCCATTTACCCACTCATTTATCCATTTTGCATATTTTTAGAACTTATGAACCTGGCAATATTTGTCATCTGTTGATTCATTCATTCACTGGTTGAATAAATCCTTACTGAGCATCGTACCTTGGGGTAGTGCCTGGCTAGAATGGGGGGTGTGGGGAAGATGAATCAGACATGATAGCTTGCCCTCGAAGCTCACAGGCAGGAAAGAGACAGTAGGTTACCAAGCAACTGTGGTTCTATGCCTTATGTGTGTTGTTGGGGGAAAGGCCTGTGGGAGCAGGGAGGGGCACCTAGCCCCCAAGAGACATATAAGCTCAGACTTAAATATGGAATAGGAATTTGTAGGTGCAAAGGAGAGCACTGGCATCCCAGGAGAGAGTACCGAATGGGTATATAGGAGAAATCACCCTGGCATAGGCCAGGGAAACCCAAATAGAAGCCAGTCTGTGCTGCGCTGGGCTATAGGCAGACTTGGGGAGAAGAGGGGACAAATGAGGACACATAAAGTTGGATCAGCTGATGGGGTCTATAGCAAACCTTCCTCCCAGCCAAGTGTGCATTTTGCTCCAAGGGCAGTAGATTGTCTCTAACTGGTTTAAGCAGACAATCCTTAAACCTTGGGTTTTTAAAAGATCACTGTGACTGGAGTGTGGAGAATGGGCTTGCGGAGAACAAAACTACTTGACGTGAAGCTGTTGTAGTGGTTGAAAGGAGGTTGATGGAGAGGATGAGAAAGTCTGGGGAATATGTGAATCAACTGTTCTTACTTTCATGGACCTGTTGTGAATCTGAAGATAGTATGAACTATGGAAACTTTGCTCTGAAAAATGTGAAAGATGCATCCAATGCATCCAATATCATGGGCGTGGTAAGCACATCCCGCAGGTCCCTGGCCCTCCTAGGTTTGAGAACTGCTGCTCCTGGCACCAGGTAAGTGAATGAGTGAGGAATCGGGAGGAAACTAATCCACCTTCAGCCACTTAGCAAGTATTTATTGAGCGCCTCTGGTGGGGGATGAAACATTCTCTGCCCTAACAGAGTCCATTGGGGGAGACACATGCTAAACCAACAGTCATAAATACATTGCTACAAACAATGAGTAGGTGTAGAAAGGAAAAAAGAGGTGTTTTCTTACAAAATAGTATAGTATTTAAAAGCTAAGCTAGAGTCACTCAGCCTGGCTTCAAACTGTGGCTTTGCCTCTTATTAACTAAGTGATCTTGGGTAAATTACATAACTTCTCTGTGTCTTAGTTTCTTCATCTGTAAAACATTACAGGATTGTCTTGAATTTCTGACAATAGCGCTGTCTATGTATGCATGCTGGCCATTATTATGAAAACATTAACAGGAAAAAGGGACATATCTTTGCTCAGGGGTTAGGGAAGGATGTCCTGAGGAAGTGATATTTGTGATAAAATATGAACTCTGTGTAGGAGAGAATGGAAGCGAGAGAGAGAGAATGCTGGGCAGAGGGAAGAACCTGTGCAAAGGACCTGTGGCAGAAGGTAGAGCGAAGAGAAGAGGTCAGAAAATTCCATTGTAGCAGAGCCTAGAGGGAGAGCAGGAGGGTAGAGAAGTGTAGACATAGAACATGGGCAAAAGGCAGATTCCACATGAAGGACCTTTCTCTTATTCTAAGGGTGGTAGGAAGACCCTGACAGTTGGCAGCACTAGAGGGAAAAGGTGACATTTGAATTTTAATATGACCTGTGTGAATGCCCAGTGGAGTACTAGATGTATGAGGAGATGCAGGAAGACAAGTTAGGGTTAAGAGTATAGGGGTTACTTGTGGCAGTGGAGTTGGGGAATTGTGGAAGTTTCCAGAGTTATCACAAAGTGAGATCATCACAGAGATGTGTTGAGAAAGAGGGCGCATCAGGATGGATTTTGAGGTTTCTGTGCAGGGGCAGGCAATGAGATGGGGACAGCTGAATAGGACTGTGATGGGGGTGAGTGAGGAGGGGAGCTGTGGGGGGGTCACAGGAAAAGTGCAAGTTCCACTTTAAACATGTTGAGCTTGCAATGTCTTTGAGACACTAAGTGCAGATTTTGATGAGGCACTCAGAAGTGTTTGGGGTCAGCATGAAGATGGGGTCAGCAGAGACAGGGTCATTGAGGCTGTGGACAAGGGCAGGATTGCTCAGGAAGAGCAGGAGAGAGAAGAGGCGGTGGCCAGGGTGGTGTTCTGGGCACATCGACAGGTCAGGGATGCAAAAAGGAGGCTATGCCTACAAAGGCTGAGAAGGAATGAACAGAGAGGTAGGAAGAAATAGAGAAGGGTGGGCACAGGACAAGAAGTCAAGGGAAGAGCCGATGAGACTGCTTTGAGTTGGCTAGTTGGCTGGAATGAGGATGGAATGTGGGCTTTGGTTCAAAGACAGGTGTGGGGAGGGCTGATGGCTTCAGGGAGTGCTGTTCCAGTGGCATGATGGAGGGAGTCCGATGGTAGCTGTGGGGCGGGTGAAGGAGGGATAAGGAAGGCAGTGGTTCTTTTGAAAAGTTTTTATATGAAGGGGAGGAGAGAGGAGAGAGATGTCATGGTGGGGTGTGTGTGTGTGTGTGTGTGTATGTGTGTGTGTGTGTGTGTGGTTGTTATAAGGTGCAGGAGACCTGAGTTTGTTTAAAGGCTGATGGCAGATCAAAGGGAGAGATATTAATTGAGGGTGTAGGAAATTGGGGAGATAATCAGCGAGGGATGTTCACAAGCATCTGAAGGGGATGGGATCAGGCGTGTAGGTGGAGGGGCTGGTCCTGGAGAGGAGGGATGACTTCTCTTGAACCAAAAGAAGGAACAAAGAGAGGATGAGTGCAGATGTAGATGTAGGTTTGTAGTGGGATGTTAAGGGAGATCTCATCTTGAGCTTCTATTTTTTCTGCGAAGTGGGAGGCAAGGTCTTCTGCGGAGAGCGAGGAAGAGGTGGTGAGGAGTTTGAAGGAGGGAGGAGAATGAGATTCAGAGTGCTGAACAAAATTGCCCACAAAATCCCCAACTGTCTGACAGTGGCAACATCCCAGTTGAGGTTGGTGTTGATGACCTTCTGTGTGTCCGGGCCTGTCCTGTACTACTAGGCGATGCCCCCTGATGTGGCTCACCTACCCAGGTACAGACAGGGGACTTAGTGGGGTTTATCCAGGCCTTGGACTTTGTCAGCTAGGTGGAAAAAGGGGCACAGGGTCTAAAATGTGGGCAAAAGAGGTCCCCGCCACTGGACCCTGTGAAGGTGGCTGAGGAGGGAGGAAGGTAAAAGTTTTCAGGGAGAAACTAGAAATCTCCATGGACTTGGCCACCAGGAGGTCAGTAACTGGGCTTCTGAGGCCAGGGAGGCCTGGCAACTGGAATTGATGCCGATGCCCAGCTTACTGACTGCAAGCTGAACAGGCCCCTCACAAAGATAACAACAAGGTGATGAACATACAAATCATTGTAAGAGAAAGATTGTTTCCACCCCTGCAAGAACCAATTTTCTCACCCTCGGCATTGTGATCTCCCCAGATAAGGGGAGATGTGAAGCCTTAGTAGAATGTGAAGCCCCCAGAGGCAGATCTGTGGCTGTCTGGTTGGCTGCGTTACCCCAACCCCAGTCCTTAAATGGAGAGAAGATGGCGGAGCACTCACCACCAGTGTAGGCCTGGAAATTAGAAAAATGGAAGGTTCTGAGAAGGTCATGGAGAAGGAACTGGGTCATGCGTCCTTGGCTGACCTTGGAAGACATGGAAAACTGGTATTAAATTAAAAAGCAAAAACCAAACAAAGCCAGGATGGCCTAATATCTTCTGTCTAGCAACACGTTGTTTTGTTTTTGTTTTGTTCCTAATAAAATTCATTTTAGGCACTTAGACTTTGTCCTCGGCTCCTGGGAGGCTGCCTCTGCTGTGGACAATTTCTTTATTTCCTTGATTTTCCAAATCATACCCTTCACTGAATTGCCTCGAGGCCCAAGCACAAAATTAAAACATTAAACTGATAAAATATAACATGGCAACAATTAAGACAGCAGCAAACAAAACAGTGCTTAAAAAAAAAAAAAAAAAAGCTTCAGAGCATTTTTCTACCAGTTAGAAAAAGATGTCTTTGTTAGTGGTAGAAGCCAGAAACTCCCAGACCACTTGACAGGGAGCGCCTTTTGGAGAAGGACTTGTCTTAGCCCTCTTGAATCCTGGAGAGGACACAGTAAGGACGTGAGTGGAGGTAGGGCTGTCAGCAGGAGGGAAGGAAGCTGTGCAGGTGAGGCTCTATACTATTCTTCTCCCAGCAGGAGCGGCTCCTCCACAGAAGTAAGGGATAGCATGATACCCGGGCAAGGGCTCTGGGCCAGGAGTCAGAAATGATATTTTGGGCCGGTTTCTGCTGTGTGATCTTGGGCCAGTCTCTTGACCTCCCTGATCTTCAACATTTCTTTTGGTTGGAGTGGTTGGACAAAGGCCCTTCCAGCATTGGAATTCTCAAGAGAGGGGCCCATCTGAGAAAGTGACCTTTACCCTCAGGCCTAAAGATGGCCCCACCATCTACTGGAATGATAGGGTCTCCCTGATCCATGTCACTTTTTAGTGGGCTCCCTAACATCCTTACCTCTGGAGGGATGACAATTTCTCTTTTTTCTTCAATTTCACTGGAGAGTTTAAAGATTATAAGAGGTTAATAAGTTATTACTGAAGTAACAAGTCAAACAATTCTTAGGTCTACAGAGTCAAATTAATCTTTCCCTCCCTCATATCCACTCCCCGCCCACTTCCCCCCTCTCCAGCCTCTCCTTTCCCCAGACAGTCTTAGGGGGCCTGGTGTGAGATCTCTTCTCATCCTGCTTCTGCCTAGACAAACAAAGACATTATTCATGAGCTTGTAATCCTTCTTCCCCTCTCCCTTAATCATCGCTCAATCTTTTTTTCACAGAGGGGATCATTCTAAGCACACAACTCTGCAAGTCGATTCTTTCACTTAATGACACATCACAGTCATTTCTCCAGATGTCTGGATCTGCCCCAGCCTTTTGAGTAATAGTAACAGCTCGAATTCATGGAGTTGGTACCGTGAGCCGGCGCTGTACGACAAGGCTCCCAAGCAGCAACTCACTTAACCCTCAGAACCCCTCATGCAGCCTGTAAATGGTTATCAGCCCTGCTTAGTGATAGGGAAACCGAGCTGCAGAGAGATCAAGGCTGGGGCCATGCAGCTGGCAGGTGGCAGGGGCTGTGCAGGGGCCAGCTGCCAGAGTGCTCTCAATCCATCTCTGTAGGACTTTGGCTGAGGTGGGCGAACGCGATCTAGGTTATTCACTTTTTGTTTTTGCTTAATACACCAGTGTTGCTGCAGACATCCCAGTAAATACATCCTTACAGACTAGGACTCTAATTTTTATGGGCTGGAATCTGAAGTGGGCCAGAGGGGATGCCCGGCTTTATTTAATAGCTAAGTCCGGATGAACTGCCAAAAGGGTTGTAGCAATTCAGTTTTATCAGCATAATTTCATATTGAAATGGCTTCATTTATCAGAATTGGAAGGGTTCTTGAAAAGTATAGAGCCCAGGTCTCCCCTCTAACCCATGAGGGATCAGACGGGAGGTAGAAATGGACTAGTGAGGTCCTCAGGCCTTAGAGGCAGAACAGGCGTGTCCCTCTGCACCTGGACCATTGCCATGTTGCTCTGCCCTCCAGGCTGCCTCTGCCTCAGTCTTTCCTGACCAGTCCCCACACTGCCTTTGGTCTCATACTTTTCTTCCAACCAGCATCTGACACTCAAGGACTCCCTTCCATGCCTTTTGAACAGTCGCCTTTTTCTTTCTTGAATCGTGACTACCCCCTATTCACCCTTTAAAGCCAAATACAAATGCCACATCTTCAGCAGAGCCTTCCCTGACTATCCTGGCTTCTCCCTAGGCTTGGTCATCCCTGTTTTGCATTGCCCAGTCTGGCCCTTTCCAGAGGACACACATCATAGAAAGACCTGCCAGGAGGGGGCAGTGCACAATCAAAGGACATTCTCCCCAAAGTCAAGGTCACCAGGATGCCTGATCACAGGTCTTTTGGTGTGCACCCCGAATCTGTAGTGTGGAGCCCATTGGGCATAGGGGGTCCCATGCATTGGTGTGACCTGAGGCCAGCCTTCCCTCTCCGGTCCTCCGTCTGTATCCCTGTTGACCATCAGGCTGGCTCCTTCCCTGTCTCTGTAAGCGTGGTGACGCAGAGAGACTTCAGGAGACACATAATGGCCATTTAAAAATGGAAATTGCTTTGTATTTATTTTAATGTGTATTAGACAAAAAATAACTAGCACATCAAACCTGTTATTTCACAGATATTATTGCTTAGGATGGAGCTCAAGTTGGCATTCAAGTAAAAAAACAGTGAGTCAACATAAAAGAAAGTACCAATTAAATAATAGTACCAGGAATACAGAGGTAAATATTGGTCTACCTTTGAGGTGCTGGAATTCTGTGACTTGGGTGACTTCTTCCCTTGCCAGAGGGGGAGGCAGTGGGGAAGTCCTGCCTGCCCCATAGCCAGGGTTCTGGGCCTGAGGTGCAGGGGTAGAATTGAGCAGATGGGCCATGTCCCTGCCACCAGACCCCCCTCCACCTGTGGAGAGTACGAGTGCTTGCCCCCCTCCCTGCCTTCCTCCTCAGCTTCATTTCGGTTACTAAGGAGTGGGAGGCTGAGAGGGGCCGTGTTCTGGAAGCTCATCTGCTCCTTCATTTTCACCCAGCACCCTGCTCAGCATAAACTATTCATGGTGATGATTAACAAGGTACAGGAAGCCCGGGGGATGGGGAGAGAAACTGAGTGTTGTGGACAGTTTTCTCACATCCATGAAGGTCCAACCTGGAATGATCGTTGAATGGTTCTTGAACTGGGCTGTGTATTGGAACCTGTGATTCAGTAGAAATATAGAACCAGAGCTTTGCCTGGGGTATTCCCATCAGGGCGGCCCTGCTTCTGTGTTTGTAAAGTTCCCCAGTCATTCCTGATGTTTCTAGATTGGGAACCACTATGTTAACCCATACATTCCCATGCTACCTCTCCCAAGGATCAGAGAGGTCGTGTCAACCCCCAGAGTCACCCAGTGTGGGTTCCTATGAGCTGGCCACTCACGGGCAACTGTGACCTATTTGCTATCTACAAATCACAGCAGAACATTCCTTGACTACCTACGGAGTATAGTCCATATCGCAAGGCAGGCTCAAGGATGCCAAGGCCACTGTTGACCTCATTACATGACTATCTCCATGACGGTCTCACGATAACGTTGCCTGTAATAACATCATGTTTTGCTGGTGCAACTGTCTTTTGACGCATAGACACAATGTCCCCTTCCCTCTCCCTTGTAAAACTTTGTCCCCCATTCCAATCCCACCCTCCGGACCCATTTCCTCATACCATTGTTGCATGATAAGCTTTTACTGGCCTGTATGATTTCAATAGATGGCACAAGAACTTCTGCTCAAGTAGTAGAGTCTTGCCTTGCAAACCTGCTCCACGACTGTTGTGTCCTTCATTGCGTTCCTGTCACAAAGCAGCAACAAAGTTCCTATGGCAACAACCCAGCAGACCTCTTGAATCTCAGGTCTTCCCACCCCTGTCGCTCTAGTCTGTGGTTAGCACACGGAAAGCCACTGACCTACATGGGGGGTTTCTTGGAGTTTCCTTTGCCTCTGAGCTTATCAAGAACTTTCTACAGAAGACAACATGGTCTGTAGCTGCTTGTTGGGAAGGCTGCAAGGGGGGTAAGGGGTTCAGGGGGATGGCAGTGCAGGTGTGGCTGGGAGACAAGGCCTCCTCTCTGCAGTTGCCAACCTGAACAACTAGGCAACTGAGGGCAAGAGTCATTTTGGATTGTGCCACACATAGTTGGGTTTTCATCAATTTCCAGGACCCTTCATGAACAGAATCAGCAGCAGGGACTCGGAGGTATGTTCCAGAAGGAATTTTCTCACAGTGATTAGTGACCTGGGAGACAACTGACTTGGAGCAATTATCCAGCTCCACTTTTTTATTATAATATATTTAACCTGTGAAAAATATAGGGACTAGCACTCACAGCTCTCCTTTCCTGAGCCTAGATTGTGAAGTGAGACATCACTCATAAATAAGAACTTCTCAATCCATTCCCCTCCCTTCTGTCCAGAGAGTGTCACTCCTCGCTCCCTGAGGTGGATGAAAATCATTCCTATATGTGTTTTTATATTTATTCTACAGATGTACATGTTCACAAAACATCTAAAGTATCGCTTTGCAGATTTTTAAAAGTTCCCATCAATGACATAATATTGCGTGTGGTTGTCTGCACTATGCTGTTGTCATTTAACATTTTGTTTGAAATGTGGTCCCTTGAGTGCAGGGCTCCAGACAATCAGCCACCATCCTCATCTGTTTCTTCCTGAGTATGTACCCCATTAACTGGTCTGCTGTCCTGCTAATGGACATTTGGGTTCTTTCCAGTTTCCAGGCCACACTGCCATGAACGCCATGGCCTATGCCTTCAGGTGAGCCAGGAGGGGTTTTGGGCTTCTTCGGCTTCACCCTCATCTGAAGGGCTGGTGAGTTGCTGTCACCCCCTCTCCAAGGCTCATCCTGCAGTTGTCGGTCCTTGGAACTTGTGCTGCTCTGTTGGAGACCAAATGTCTCTCGGGTGTGGTTTTAATTTGCATGTCTGATCAACGGGACTGGGAGGTTTTCATCATTTTGCGGAGTGCTTGGGCTTCCAGTCCTGTGACTTGCCTTTGATTCTCGGGCCCTCATTTCCATTGGGCATGTCTGTGTCTTCCTTATCTGCAGGAGGGCACACTCACCCTAGGGCTGTCCCCAGGCTCCTGCCACCCGTGCCTGTGTTTTCACCTTACTTATGGAGGCTTTCCATGCAGAAGTGTCTTACATTTGAGCATAATCTATAGCGTCAATCTCTTCCTCCAGAGCATGGGCTTCTACCATCTTCCCTAAGCCAAGGTCATTTCACTGTGGGGGGTGGGGGGTGAAAGAGGAATCGGCTAACGTGGGCTAAATTCTGACTGTGATGTTCAGGCCGGTGAACTAGGGGATAAGTGCTTTTACTCCTTGGGCTCCAGCATTTTCCCTGTAAAGCAGGGTAAATGTGGTGTCCAGCTCTAGACTAAGTGCAGTCTCATAGCAGGGACGCTGCAGGGCTGGAAGGAAGAGGCAGAGGTGGTGAGGGGAGCGGGGATTCGCTGAGAGCAGCTGTCCCCTGAGACCCATCCCAATCTTGCCTGACCCGAAGCAATCAACACAGCCTGTTCCACTCTCCTAACTCCAGCTCGCAGTGGTGCTGGGCCTCTGGGAACTGGACACGGGAACTCTCTCCCTGCCCCTTCCCTCCCACCACAGCCCTGGGCCCTCAGCCTGTGTTCTGTGACTTGGTGGCAGAGATATGAGTGGAGTGACTTCCTGATCTCTCCGGGGAGGGGGCACACACACCATGGCCACTGAAGGTACCCATCCTCATGTAGCAGGAGGCTTGGGGGTGCACCTGAGGGTTCCAAAGTAAATATTTGTCTCGGGGAAAAAAGGGGCACAAGTGCCCAGTCACTTTTACTCAAATGTGACCCCACACCAGCAGGTCTCTTGAGGCCACAGCAGGGAGCACTCCTATTAGCTCCAAATATTTTCCCCCGGACACAGCACCCTGGTGGGGCAGGATCAAGATAGGGGTGGCATGGGCAGAACCTTTGGGGGTTGGCAGACTTTTGGACAAGGTCACAGACTCTGTGATCAATAGGGCCCAAAGACGCTTCCCATTTATTGAACCCAAATCACTCCATCCCCACACTACAGCACTGGATTGGATGGTGGTCAGGGGTGTTGTTCACAGTAGAAACTTATTTCTGGAGGAGGTGATACATATGCATGAAGGGAAATGGGAGAGGTACAAATAGGATAGAGCAGAGACGAGTTAGGTCTCAGACTTCCCAGGAGGAAGCAACATTACGGAGAAGATACACATGTACATATTTACATAACACTGACAGTGGCCCAGGATGCGCTGCACGCAAACCCTGGCTCTTTTTTCCACCCCATCTTCTCTCGCTCATATTTAGGACCTGGAGAATAGCAGGCAGGAGTGAATGAAGAGTGGATGGACGAGAGGATGAGGTGGTGGAGGAATGAATGGTGTCACCCAGGTCTGGGCTTTTCTCTACTAGTTTGAGACTCCTCCCTGACCTTGGGAGGCAGCCTCTTCTTTCAGCGTGCTGCCAGAAGTGGGTGAATTTGGGCCTTTCTTGACCCTGGCGCAGAGCCATAATGGGGGAACTAAGTGAACCTGGCAGCTGAACAGCTAAATTGTCATTTCCACCAGCAGATGGTTTCCAGGGAAACTCAAAGAATGTTAGGACTGGGAGGAGTTTCGGGTGATGTGGAAGCAGTCTGACAGAATCTCCAATGGGGGTGGGAGAGGGTCCCCACAAGTTCTTTAAGACTTTAATTGTTTTATATTCATTTCAATGACAATCTGAAACAATTAACAATTATATTTTTGGCTCATCTGTATGTCTGCCTGATAACACTGCAGAGCCACACGGCTATCACGGTGTTAGTGTTTGTATTTACCATCTCATCGGTGCCGGGATGTTCAAGACACCGCAGCCCCTGGAGAAACAGTGATTTTCATGTAGATCAAACTGAACAGGTTCTTATGTTGTGTGTTTGCAGACCGTAAGGTCCCTGGACAGAAGCTTAGCATGGTTATGCAATTTTTTAAGGCATCTGGTATTACTCAGGCATGAGAAACCTGGAGAGGACAAAAGGGCAGTGGGTGGGGTGGGGGGGGCTGGATTCATGTCCTGTCTCCCCTCTCTTTGGCTGGGCCACCATGTCTCTTCTGATTCTTCTGCTTTAATTTCCCCATCAATAAAATAGGGATCAAGATGACTTCCGCCCAGGATATTATGAAAGCAAAGTGAGATAGTGAATGTGAAAGTTCTGTCTTGATAAACATGTTTAAGCTTCTCATTTCCTAAAGGAGGAAAATGAGGCCTAAAGAGGTAGAATGGCTTTTCCAACATCAATTATGGGCAGAGCTGAGCTGGGAGTTGGGCTCCTGACCCCACCTCCGGCTGCCCCTCATTGCCCTGGCCACCTTGGCCACTAGCAGTAGTGGTGTGATTCTAATTCCAGTAAGTTAATAATAACACCTCAGGTGGGGCCTGTCACTATTTGGGCAAACATACTATCTTTATTTTTATTTGCTAAAGAGATTAAATTAAGGAAACCAAACAAATAACTGAACACACTGAATTTCTCCACAGCTATACCTCTTTCCCCAGAGCAAAAACAAATTCCCTCTCAGGTGAAAGGTCAGACTGGAGGCCCTTGGGGACAGAATACCCACCCCAGCCTGACTGCAGCAGCCAGGCTGACTCACCACTTTGCCGGATGGAATGTCCACTGAGCCTGGAGTGTGGGCTTCATACCAGCACCTGCTGCTCTGGGGGACCCAGTCTCAGGGCTGGGGTTACCCAGGGCAGGCTGTGAGCTCCGAAAAGCAGGATCCAGGTGTGGTCACCACTGTTTCTCCTAAACTCAGCTCAGCACCCTGCACGCAGTAGGCTAGCAAATGTCTAGAAAATGCCACACAATGTCTAGAAATGAACAGATGATCGAATCAGTGCCCACACCATGTTCTTTGTGTTTAAAGATTTGGAGGGGCCTCTCACAGAGTGTCTACTCACAAGTCCAGGTTGAAAGCCAGGAGGTCAGTGGTCAGGGGAGGCTTCTGGCCTGGTTTCGGGTAGCAGGCAGGAGAGGAGCAGTGAGTGAGGTCAGACACAAGTTGACTGACTTGCTGTATCAGCCTATTTGCTAACCGTCTTCCAGTGGCAGGCCCTGGGCAAGATGCTAAGATTCCTAAGCAGAGTAAGTTCTGCCCCACCCATGACCCTCCTTTTTCTCTGGCAATGTTCCCACAGTGGGGAATAAGAGCTAAGGCTTTGGGATCCAAAGGAGGCCAGCTCAAACCCCAACTCCGCAGTGACTTCAGCCAAGCCACTTCTTCTCTGTTTCCATTTCCTCCCCCATCAGATGGGATGAAGAATAGCAACTGCCTCTTCATTTGGTAAATAAGATTACAGCCCTTAGGACACAGTATCTGGCACAGATCGAGCGCTCAGTACCTGCTATCCAGCATGGCGCCCTGCCCTGTCCTCCCACTCCTGGGCCCCAGCTGCTTCTCTCACCCCACGGGAGGAAGCGGCTCAGAAGGGCATCTCCAGTCCAGCATGTCAACTTATTTATAGTTGTTTTGTTACTGTGGCTATTGGGGTTGTTGTTTCTACCAAGAACATCGATGCTATGAATAAACTTGCTCATTTCTCTTGGTGTGTGTGAGCAAGAGTTTCTCCAGGGTATACATAATAATAATAATAATAGCAATAATAATAATAAACAGCCGGAAGGGCAAGGGCACAGAGCGACCAGAATGACTGCTATGGAGCTAGAGGGAGTCTATTAACCTTTTAGTTGCTGGATCAAGGGGAGTTTGGAAGGGTCCCCAGGGGAGGAACTGAGGCAGCCCCCACACCGGGGTCATACAATGAAGGGGCAGGGGCGAGACTTGGAATGGTAGCTACTTGCCAACTGGCATGAAAGTGTTTCAAATTTCTAACATTGCTGGGGTCAATGGGAAGCACTGGGGTCTATATTCCCAGAAGTGGAATTGCTAGTTTGTAGGGAAAGTGAAGCATCAACTATATAAAATAATACTCAATTATTTTCCAGGTCACTTATCTCCACAGATACCTCCTCTTGCAGCAAGCAACCAGGCGATTGCCCACACTTGGTGTTATTGTCGGCCTCATTATTATTTTTGCCAGTCTAGTGGGCACATCTCATAATGGTCTACACTTGGATTTCTCTGAGTCCTAATGAAGTTGAGTGTCTTTTCATGATTATGGGCCTAGAGCTACTTGCTGAGAGAAACGGTTTCTCTGACACCACAGAGAACATTCTACCACCCACCTTGAACAACAGCCAGGTTGAATGCTCAGAGCACTGGGTAGGGAGCTGGGAGGCCTGGCCTCAGCATGGCCACACCCTCACTCTGTGATGCTGGGCAAGGCATTTGCCCTTTCTGAGCCTCGGTTTTACCACTAGCTGAGTTGACAGTCTCACTCTGCTCATGGGCAGGCAGCTAAGAGATCAAATGAGATCATGAAAGCAAACATGCTTGGGGACTGACAAGTCCTGTACCAGGCAGGGATTAGTATTCTGTCTTTGGAAACAAGTTAAGAAGGTCTGGAAGCCTGAGGGAGCAGGAGCAGGCAGCCAGCCTCCTGGAAGCCACATCTTACCTCCCAGGCTTGTGGCCTTCCTCCCTCTGCTCCCCATCCAGCCCCCGATACCAGCAGGGAAGGAACAAATCCCATTCACTCCTGGCACATATGCCATAGGCACCTTGAAGGGCTTTGGGACCCAAAAGTCAGGCCTAGTGCTAGACTGTGAAGAAGGCCAGACCCTGGGCATCCAGTCCCTCCCTGGCAGGTCTGCTGCTGCAGAAAGCTGGCCAGTGGCCTTGGCTGCTGGGGCCCAGACTAGAGAAGCAGCAGCACCTTGGGGTCATGACTCTTCCCTCTGTTCCTTCTGGTTTCACGTTCCTGGCCTATTCATGGGAGGAGAGTCAGCCGACCAGATGCTTCTCAAAGCATGTACTGAGGGGCATACCCCTTTGTGGACAGTGGCTCACGAGGAGGGGAAAGATTCTCTGGTCAGATCAAAATGTTGAGTCAAATTGCTTTTGCAACTGGCATTTGCTGAATGTGCAGGGCCCTGGGCTAGGAATTTTGCAAGCATGTTCTCATTGACTCCTTACAGCCACCTTATGAGGCAGGCACTAAGACTTTGCAAGGTTGAGTGACTTACCCACAGTCACAAGTCCATCAAGAGTCATGTTTCAACCCCAGGCAGCCTGTTTCCACATTGCCTTCCTTAACCAGGTTGAGTGAACAGGATTTGGTCACCCATCGACCGGGGGCCTGGGGAACGGGAGGAAGATCCCGTAAACTTCCTCTGATTCAGTTCAGTGTCAGTGGCGACTGGTGAAGCAACACAATGGGAAAAAAATCCCCACTTCCCCTTTCAGAAGGTCAGGTGAAGAGTGGAAGCACAAGGTGAAGGGAAGGGAGGTCTCCCAGAGTGGTTTCTTTTAAGCCCAGACTCAAGGGACCATCGAACACATGAAGAGGGTCAGAAAAGCCCCAGGCAGAGGGAACAGCACGTGAAAAGGCCAGGCCCTGAGGGAGAGGACACAGAGTCACACACAAGGTGGGCTTAAGGGACAGGGCATGGGAGAAAGGTCAGCAGGGGCTGCTACCCAAGGTGGCTTTGGAGCTGGGCCCAAGGAGTGTAAGGATGTTGAAGATATACTGGGGGACAGTGGGCTGCAGGCTGAAGCTGGAAGCATGGGAGGAGGAGGGTGGGGGGCAGAGGGAATGGTGAGAACAACCTTTGCTTTTGAGGGGGTGGGGTTCACTGCTAAGGTCTCTTCCTGTGCTGACCTTCTCAATTTCCCTGGAAGGAAGGAACATCTCCCCATGGCCCCTCCACCTCCAAATATTCCAAGCAGGAAGGAGCAGGCTCTGTTTTGTCAACGCAGCTTGCAATAAAGAGTCTCATTCAGGGAGGCAAACAGCTGCTTGACTATTAATAGGCAGGGGCCTCAGCCACAGCCTGCTGGGAGGGCTTCGGCATGCAGTTCTGGAAAGGTGAATCGGTTCCTTCTGCCTGTCTGGATTGCACACCCACAGTGGGATGATTGGCCAGGTGATGACTTCTCAGTCACCCTGAGCCTTGGCTGGGGCCGCTTAGAAGGTGTGTGGCATGGCCTGCTGGGACCCTGACCCTCTCCCTTCATGCTGGACCCAGCCAGAGGGAGAGAGAGCCCAGAGGATCCTGAACTGGCCAGAGAAACAGACATGCTTGGGGCTGGGGGTCTCCCTGGTTGGGATCTCCACAAATACTCGCAGGGAAGATCAGGTACCTGCCCTTCAGGAAGTCATGGAGAGATGAGATTTGGGTGGCTGGAGGGTGCAGGAAAGTAGCCTAGAAACAGAAGGATTGAGGGAATAAACTGGGGAATAGAGAAGGTGGAGATTGAGTCTGGGGTCAGGGAGAACCTCTTTATAGCATCCTTGGTCAGGAGCCAGATGAGGGATGAGGGGAATCTGGTAGT
Organism: Talpa europaea; assembly: GCF_964194135.1. NCBI lineage: Eukaryota > Metazoa > Chordata > Mammalia > Eulipotyphla > Talpidae > Talpa > Talpa europaea. The sequence goes on along the minus strand of NC_140080.1, from coordinate 42,670,996 downwards.
TCCATCCTGAGAGGGGAAGGCCCTGGGAAGGCTCCAGGCTTCTCTGCCCACTGCCATAAGGACACATGACCTCTTTTGTGGCCAGTGGATCCTGCATCTGAACAAGCCTGTGGAGAGCGTGGCTAGGAGCAAGCTGATGGAAACCCCACAGGCACCCTGGCCACAACGAGCCAAACCCTGCAGTGCTAGCTGCTCCATGGCGCCTGCCCAAGAGAGCGTGGGGCTCACAGGCTGGCTTTGTTCCCCCCTCCCTCTCAGGTGGCTGCTTCAGGTGGTGGCCACTTCAAAGAAGCCCCATTTAAAGCAGGGCCTTGCCTCAAGTTTCCTAAGGGCCCTGTCCAGCCTAATGAGATCATTAAGAGGTTCCTTGTTAAATGGGTTTAAATAGAGTTTGCCTGTATGGCCTCTGGCTGAGCCCTGCACCCTGGGTGCGGTTTTGGTTTTTTTTTTTCAACTTAAATTTTAACATATGTGTATTTATATGTACTTAACAGTGTGTTTGAAAGTGTAGGACCTGGTCTCAGATCACTGGGATGGACTCCTGGCTCCTCTGCCTTCTGCTAGTGTGACCAATCACTTCTAGTGCCTCAGTTTCCCCTCCTGGAAAAGGGAGGCTAATTGCCCTGCTGCACTGCTGAATTACGCTGTAGGACCCCTCTCCTCATCCCCAGAAATGCTGGTGTCAGGAGTGTTCTAAGTTGCTTAGAAGGGGCAGCCCTCTGTGGCCTGCCTTGATCCCTTCTCAGACATGCCATTTCTCACTCTATTCACTTTAGACTATTACCCATGTTGGAACATTCTTTCCTTGCTTAGCCTTCTTTCTCCTGAAGGTCTCCCCAGATCTGCTCGGGGCTCATGCTAGTACTCAACAATGGTGCCACTGGTTTGGACTGACCCATCCTGCCATTGTTGGCTGTGAGCTCAACAGAACGAAGACTTGCCCCTGTTCCACACCGTGCCCCCAAGGCCCAGAGCTGCACTTAATAGTTTATTTATTTATTTTTTAGTTATAGACAGATATTATTTATGTAATTTTTTTTCTTTTCAACTCAGTGTTTTCCACCAATTTGGGGTACAAATTTTCACAGACTTCACAATCTTTTGTTTAGATGGTTGCCTTTGTGGGAGTCTTAGCAGCAGTCATTGCTGTCTTTTTAGTGTATGTGTAGCTTCTCTGCTTTCTTGGCAGCTCTGATAGCTTATTCTCATTGAGACTTTCTAACCAGGCTTCTCGCTCCTCTTGGCCATATCAGCAAGAGATGCACTGGTGACGGCTGCTGAGATTGACTGCACCAAGTGTTCTTTTCGTTTGAATTTCTTCCGACTCTTGCTTTTTGTGTTTTCTTCTATAGAGAACAGTCCAGTTTATTTGGATTCCTCTTGGAAAGAAATGCTGACTTGCATTTTGCATTAAGAAGATCGAAAACCTTCCTGTTGGCCTGGTGCAGGGCCTCTGGTGACCAGGGTTCGATCTTATACCTGCTGAAGCCACTCAGCTGGAAATTCATGACTGTGGGTGGAAGCGGGGAGGGAGTGGATGAAAGATTGCAAAGAGCTGTACTTAGTAGTTTCTTAACAAACCGCTGTTGTTAACTTATATAGTTCATTTGAAGGGTCAGGCAGCCTCTGGTCTTCTCCCTGTCTTTGGCTGTTTCTTCACATTGCTCTGTCCTCTGTCTCACCAGCCCAGTCTCAGAAGACTGCTGCAGGGCAATCTGTACCAGGAAGAATGCAGGATGGGCCCAGAACCAGTGTGAGCAGGGTCCACTGGAAGCAGGTGGACATCAAGAACCCCAGCCTCTGGATGAACCCTATCCCAGTTCACCTGGACCTTTGCCTGAGAATAAGGTGTAAATTTATAGAACATTCCAAGCCTTTGTGATTTCCCCCCAGAATCCCATAACATTGGTGTGTACTCAGTGTCCAGTTTGATGAGTTGGTAGCACCCTGGTGGGCAGGAGGACATGGAAGCCAGGTATGGTGCCAGCTCCAAAGGGGAGGTCTCTAGGTCATCTGGCAGGCTGAGCAGGAGCAAGGTCAGGGTCATTACTGAAGAGGGAGCAACCCTTTCAAATCAGAGTGTGTAAGGAGTGCATACCTGGGAGGTAGACTAAGAAAAGTAAAGTTGGGAGTGGGATGACCCAGGGAGAACTAGGGTCAGCTTTGAGAAGAGAGTAGAGGCCAGAGGTGGGGACCAAGCGTGAGCAGAGTAAACCTGTATCTAATTTGTGCTAGCAGGGTGAGATTCTCCCCACAAAACCAGGAGCGTCTCAAAGAGAGAGACTGTGGATGCTTCACATATGTGTCCCCCAGATTGCAGAATGGATCTCAAACCCATTCACATAGACAGCATTGAATAGAAGAGCTCTGTTTCCCAGGTTCTTGAAACTGGTGATCATCTTCCTCCTCCTAATCAAAATAGGTATGGTTTGCTGCACTCTTCTGGTATAGCAGGCACTGTACTAAAGACTCCACGTCTATCATCTCCAGGACTATTGGGTCCAAGTCAACAGGAGCTGGACCTGTTCCTGCTCACCATTGCACCTCGGGACCTAGCACAGTTGGGGTTGGGATAATTCAGAAGAAGCAGGTCAGCTAAATACAGTTGATGCCAAATGAGTAGTTGTTGAGTGAACAAGTGGTCTTGAGTCTATCCGTATTTTACAGATAAGGGGCTGGTTCTCAAACAGGCAAAGTAACTGAGTTCAGCAAGTGGGATGGGGGAAGTGAGGATTTGAAGCTAGGTCTGTCTGACAGTTCAAGGGCTGGCATAGCCATTATCTGAGACCGTGCAATCGACATGTGACTCAAGGACCAGTGCCATCAGCATCACCTGGAAGCTTGTTGAAACGCAGATTCTTAGTTGTATCCCTGGCCTCTTGCATCAGAATCCCTATTGTAACAAGATATCAGGTGACTTGGATAGAATGTGTGCGAAGTCTGTGTTCTCTGTGCATGTGCCTCCTCCCACCTTCTCACCCCCACAGCCATGAGGGGGTCTATGCCCTGGCTGCCAAGCAGCATCAATCATACTTGGCCATCAGGTCCTTTGTCCTTTGCCATGAGACTGCTGGGTGTAATTGTAGTGCTGGTGGTTTGGCCATGCTTTTTAAAATTATCACCACTGGAGGATCAAAAGCATAGTTTCACTATTAAATCTTACATGTCCATCAGTTTTCCAGCACTCCAAAGTACATGATCATGAGAATGGAGGCAGAATTTTCCAGCTGGTGGTGTTGTCTTTGGAGAGGATCATCTCAGAAGGGGTCTCATTCCCAGAGGGGTGTGGCCAGATGCTCTCATTTTCTCCATCCAATCGTGGTCCTTGTGGATTCTCAGGCTAGTCTCTGCTTATTATGAACAATTTAATCCCATAATTATATTCATAAACAATTCCCCAATGATTTAAGAGGCTTTGCTTGTTTATGTTTTGAAGCCTATGAGTTTGGTCTTTCAAAACAGCTTAATTCATTTCTTTGTCTAGCAGAAGGAACAGAGAAGATGTCTCATAGTTTATTTTGCTCAAGCTTCCCCTCTGCCCCTTTTCTTTCTGGGGGAAGCCCCCAGGTCCCTAGGCCATGAGCCCTTTGTGTCTCTGACTTCTAATAACTTGCTTGTTACTCTTGTTAAAAAATTTAAGTTAGGAACTTGCTCCAGACTCTCCTGCCTTCTGTGAGATGAGTTTATCTAAATTATGAGTTTATCTAAATTAAGAATTCTTAATCGAAGGTTTGTGAGATGAACTAGAAATTCTGTGACATTAAGAAATCATATGTGACATTTGGTGCTTGTGTGCATGTTTAGGGAAGAGAGTCAGGATTTTCTCAGATTCTCAAAGGGGTGTGACCCCTAAAAGATCACAGGTCTCTCCTGCCTCTGAACTTCAGGAACCATGCGTGTTTCTCTCCTAGTCTTGAGCTCACATGATTTCTATTTTCTTTGCAAAACTGTAAGTTCCATGCAAGTTGGCAATGGAGCCAGACCCGTTCACATCAGATGTTCCACTCAGTAAAGTGTGAGACCCTTTTGCACTGTGCTTTACTTCCTTGCTCCAATATACACAAAAGGAGGTGTAATTTCATCTATTTAGTTTACAGATAATGCTTGACACACAGGCAACATCCCAGATCTCTTTAAAAAAGTGTGCTCCCACCTCCTGGGAATCTGCAACTCACAGGTTGAGACTTTGATCATAGACTATAAGAAAGGAGAGTTCCTTAGGCCAAGTCTTCCACTTTACAGATGCGGACCCTCAGGCCATTAGGAAGAGAAATGACTTGCCTAAGGTACCTGTCAGTGCTGGGAATAGGAACCAAGTGTTCTGACTCCCCACGGTGACCCTTGGTATCACCTTAGCTACACAAATAATCTAAGAAATTATTGTGAAATTAATGAATGAACATGAGGCAGCGTTAGCTAAAGTAATTTAATAGTCTCATAGTCTCTCTCTCTCTCTCTCTCTCTCTCTCTCTCTCTCTCTCTCTCTCACACACACACACACACACACACACACACACACACAGAGCAGTCTAAGTCTGGTGGAAAAGACAGTAGGACTCAAGGTTTCCAGCCTTTCTCTTAGCCACAGGGTGATGGGCAGGGGGATGACCCTGGGCAATGTGTGGACAATTGTCTCAGGATGAGTATGAGCGGCCAGGAGGTCAGAGTTGCAGTGTCCTTCTCCTACGCTGGTAGCAGAGATTTGATTTGTGCTGTGGGAGACATCTCCCTGCAGTGACCTCGGTGCTGTCCAGGCCAGCGCTGAGCCGAGCCACCTCAGGAGAAAGAGATGAAAAGTTCAGCCGTCTCTCCAGTCCTTCTCATTACACAGTTTTAATTTGATGCTAACATGTCTTTAATATCCATCTAAGCCTTGCTGGGTACATGTATATATATAGTAAATATATACTAAAAAATTATTTTTAAAAGCAGGCCTTGGGCTCGGAGCCTTTGGCAAGCAACAGTATCCAGTTAGAATTTAATAATGTTGTTTTTATTGTATTTATTTTTACTTTTAGCTCCTATTTATGGCAGGTGAGACTGGTTTTCCATTTGCAGTAGTGATATAAAGTTTCCACTTTAAACACATTTATTTCAGCTAAAAAGAGTCTATTTAAAGAAAAATACTAAATGAAGAATAATACAGGTGGTATGCAGGCATAGTCGACATGTGAAGGTGGTGTGGGTACGACTGAAATTCAGGAAACATTGACATAGGCAAGTGTGGAACAAAAAAGTCACATATTCTCAGAATCAAAGGCCATTGAATTTTAGATGCCCAGGATTCTAGAATCCCAGAACACAGAATCTTAGTGCATAAATCCTAAAACGAACAATATAACATATGAGATGCTATAAAACATAGTCTCTCACAAAATATTAGCACTTGCGGGGGAAAGCCTTGAAGCCATCTGTTGGTTCAATCCCCTCATTTTGATGTGGGAAACTGAGGCCTCAAGAGGTTTGGGAGAGAATGAAGTAACAGATGTGAAAGAATCTTGTTAAATGTAATGTGTTCTTCAAATATTAGGGATATTTATAAAAGGACCCCCCAAAGTCATGGCTTTCTAGCAGAGAACTGGGTAGAAATCAGCTTTCTTGACTCTTACCCTACATCTCTTTCTTTCTTGTTCTCTCAGCTCTGATGGGGTCTTGAGGCTTCTCTGGCCCAAGCTTGGCCTCTGCTGAGAGCTGAGGGGACTTGTGAAAGCTGGCCTGTTGGGGCCCCGGCAGGGATAGAGCAGAGGAAGGAGAAGTCATATTCAGGGGTCCTGGGCATAGGGAATGAGGCAGTGCTTGCTGGGGTCTGGGCACTTGTTTAGTCTTCTCCCTTTTCTGAGTTGTTGAGTTCCCGCCTACATGTTTCACATGGCCTCCAAGGGCAAAGCCATTTTTTGATTCTAAATTCAGCTTTTTCCTGGGTCTCAGCTTTTTTAAGAGTCAGAAACCTAACCAATGACTGTCCTGTCTCCTGGGCAGCAAGCATAATTCCTGGTGTCTCCTTTGTAAAGACAGTGGGGTTTCATCCCATGGAAGTCTTGGGGAGACACCTTGGGGAACCAGGATACGAGGCAAGGCAAGGCTGATAGTATGTAATAAAGGGAAAAGAAATCCATCACCCTGTGGGGAGGACCCTTAACTCCCCAGCTCCTGGAGAGTGACCTTCATTTCTCCATGGATCCGAATTTGTGGGATCTCCTTGGCCAGGGCCAGCAGCCCTGAAGATAGGGGATCTAAGGTAAGGTGGCAGGCTGACCCCATCCAGGTCCCAGTGTGTCTTGACACTGTAGGAGGGGGGCCTCTGGCAGAGGTGAGGTGGGCAGTGGTTTCCTCCAACCACACGGTCAGTGGCCCCTTTCTCCTCGGCCATACCTGAGGGAACTCCTTCAGACTAAGCCCAGGAACCGGAGGCCACAGTGTTGCCCCCTTCAGTGGACGGCACCTCAGCTGCCAGGCCCAAGTTTTCACACCCACTTCTGAAGTGTGCTCTCTCTCCCTCTCCCCCAAGAGCTGTTTCATGTGGCTCAGTGGAGGGGAAATACCACAGGCAGTTGCTTCTCTATGGCTGCCTGGCAGGGGCCCCAGCAGCCCCCTCTTCCTGAGGTGGCCCACAGCCCACCCCCCCGGGTGCCAGGACCCTGGGCACTCAGTGATGTGGATTCCTGAGCAAGTTCCAGGCGACTCATCAGCAGCCCTCACAACACAACTGACCCTTCCCTGCCCACCATCCCCCAGACAGGCGCCTGAGGAGGAAAAAAGGACCGCTTCTCCTCGCTGCCGGCCCTCCAAAGCGACTCGGCCATTCTCTCCACATTAATCATGGAAAAGACAGCATGCCCCAGCCGGGGAGGGAGAAAGCACCTTTTTCATCTGTCTGGAGACACGGATCTCAACACAGAAGTTCAGCCGTGGTTAAGCGCTGGCTCTTGACCACTGTCCCACCATCTCTGACCCCACTTGGCCTCTTCTACCCACACCCCCAAAACGGTAACAGGATTAGGTCGACCTTGCTTTTCTGAGAAAATGCTCGCTCGCCTGTCTTGGCCATGCGCTGGCGGCCGAGCACACGGCCCCTTGGCACCCGCGTGAGCTCCCGCCCTCCCTGGCCCTTACCCTGGGCCGGGACTGTGAAGTATTTCCTCATTAAAGCCCTGGCAGCTTGGCTCCACTCCGCAAGCCAACACCAATAGTTACAAACGCCCCGGAATGTTTGGACAGATTTCTGCAGTTACGAGTTTATGAAGTTGAAAGGTTTTATAGACGGGGATCGAGTTGGTGTTAAGGGAGCCCATTTCTCCCCTGGGAGGAGGTGTTGGGGTGTGTGTGTGGGGGTCTGCTGTCTTAAGATCTCAGCAGCAGGAAAAGGAGGGAGAGGGCCTATAGGAGGGTTGAGGCCAACCAAGCAGCAAGAATGAGAAACCCAGTGGAAGGGACTGCCAGTCCTGGCAGGAACGTGAGAGGGACAGGAGCGTGAGAGGGGGCACCAAGGGGCACTCTGGCCCACAAAAGGAGAATGCCAACTCCTGGGCACCTTTGGCAGCCAAGGGAACAGCTATTTGATCCTCATTGTTTTCTGTTCCCTCAGAGAAAGATCAAAGGCAGAGTCTGGGATAGCCTTCAAAGGGGCAAATGACCCCCTCTCCAAAGTGGGTGCAAAATATGCCTGTGCTTTCTTAGGGAGAGCCCCTAAAGTGCAGTGTATTTGGAAAGGCACCTGTGACCAGACCACTCATTATTACCTACCCTCTCATTGTGTTCACAGGCAAAATGAGACCCAATCTATTCCTTCACCCACTCATTCACCAAATATATTTTTAATGTCTAACACTGAAGCTCCAGCGGGCAACCAGCCAGAAGGCCCACTGGCACGATGCTGACTGTCACAGGCAGAGGAGAGGGGGCATGCACACACCGTAAGCATGCCAACAGAGAAACAGGGCATGTCCAGATGGGGAAGGGGGCTGTGAAGATGCTGACATGTGCTCATGGCATGGCAGTTGGAAGTTTGGGGAAAGCTCTACAAAGAGTGACACGCCATGAGTTTATCTTTTTTGATTGCTGAGTAATATTTCATTGTGTACATGTACCACATCTTCTTGGTTCAGTCATCTATTTTTGGGCATTTGGGTTGTTTCCAGGTTTTCTCTATTGTAAATAGCGCTGCAATAAACATAAGGGTACAGGTGTTCTTTTGAATCAATGTTTTTGTGTCCTTTGGGTAGACCCCTGGAAGTGGAATTGCGGGATCATATGGAAGCTCCATTTTCAGTAGACTGAGGAACCTCCAGACAGCTTTTCATAGTGGTTGGACCAGTTTGCACCCCCACCAGCAATGTGGGAGAGTTCCTTTTTCACCACATCCTCGCCAACATTTGTTGCTTGTTTTCTTGATATGTGCCATTCTTACTGGTATACGGTGGTATCTCAATGTGGTTTTAATTTGCATTTCCCTGATGAGAAGGGATGTTGAACATTTTTTCATTGCCTGTTGGCCATTTGCATTTCCTCTTTGGAGAAATGTCTTTTAAGTTCTCCTGCCATTTCTTGACTGGATTGTTTATTTTGTCTTTGTTGAGTCATGTGAATTCTTATATATCTTTGTGATCAGTCTCTTATCAGTTGTCTGGAGTGCTAAGATTTTTTTCCCAATCAATGGGGTGTCTCCGTTTAGGTTAAGGTCTCTTTCGCTGTGCAGAAGCTTTTCAATTGATGTAATCCCAGTTGTTTATCTTTTCCTTGACTTTCTTTGCTTTGGGTGATGAGTCTTAAGGAATTATGCTCAGTGAAATAAGTCAGAAGGAAAAAGAAAAATATTGGATGGTTTCACTTATAGCAGGAATATAGGGGAACCAAATAAGACATCAGTGTAAAAAAACTAGTAACAGTACAAAACACAGCAATGCAAAGACGGACAATTATAAATCAGAGACATCCTGCAGGGGAGGAGGAGAGAGAGGGATCAGAGGGAGGGAGGGAGGAGCACAGGGGACTGAGGTGATGGTGCACGGGTGCACTGGGGAAGGACACTCTATGGGGACTATACCTGCGGGGATGGGGGGAAGCAAATATTGTTTAAAAATGAACAATGATTAAAAAAAAAACTAATATAAAAAAAAAGAGTGACATGTCAGGAGGGCTCCAAATTCAGGAAGGAGGCAGCCCCATCAAAGAAGAGATTGGGGAAGACAGTTCCAGGCAGAGGGAACAGGCCCGTGCACAGGGCCTGAGGGTGAATGAGATGGACGGGAAGGTGTAAGCCTAGGGTGGCAGGAAGGGTGTGAGCTGAGGCAGGGATGGGAAAAGTTGGAGCTGGTGATATGGATGGGTTGGGGCCTTGGTAAGGAGTTTGGTCTTTATTCTGGGAGAAGTTGGAAGCCTTGGAGTGTTTGAAGAGAGGATGGAGGTCCCAAGAGGGGAAGACACTGCCCACCCAGAGCATCTCTGACTTAGAAATCCTGACTGCCGGCCCAGCCCTCTTCCTGCTCCCACACTGCCTCTTCCCAGGTTGTCCTATTTCATTTGCTTTCTGCTGCTTGTGGAAAAGTAGTAAACTCAAGGCAGGATCTTGGTGGGTGCGGTTTCCTCTTTGATCTTTGCGGTAATTGGGCGTTAGACCATTCCGTGCAACATTAGGCCTATGCAACATTAGACCCAGAGAGGGAAATGGGCTTTCATGGCGGAGATGGAAGTTGACCTCCATCTCTCCATTGGTCCATGGTTCTGATTTATGCAACATGCTGGTCCTGATAGCTCACGACCAGCCACAGCCAGCCAGGGATCCTGAAGGGGCTGGCCTGGGGTCGAGAGTAGAGGGAATCACAGTCAAAGAGGAACCAATAGTCTCTGAAAGGGAAACTCAGAGAATGGCCAAAAAGCTCCATAATTCTTCTCTGTCCTGCAGGTAGAACCACTAAAACAACAAAGGAAAACACCTACTTCTTCTCTATTTTAAATAAATTTATATTTATAATTTAAAATTAGTTATAAAGAAAAAACAGAAAAAAATCACCTATGGTCTCATCCCCCAGCCCAACGACATAACCACTGAGGAACAATTTGGTATATTGTGTTTTTTACCAGACTGAATAGGTTGTAGATTTTGGTTCTACTTTCTCTATTGAACTTAATGCCACCATCTAATGGGGAAAGCAATGACGTGTAAGGGAAAGAGCTGGTTTTTTGGGCCAGGCAGCAGGCATGATCTCAGTGATTATACCAGGTCATGCACTTAGGAGGGCTTGTGCTTGGTTGAATACTTTGCTGTCACCATTTTGAAATTATTTTTTTTTTTGAAAAATTAATTCTAATTCTTTTTTTAATAGATTTATTTATTTATTTATACAAGCACTGGGTAGTCAGAAGCACATGAGGGTGAGAGAATTCACCAGAGCCAGAGAGGGGAACAGAATAGGCAGACTGACGAAATACAATGTTGAGGGGAGCAGCAGGCGCGGCAGGAGAGGTTTGCGCGCCATGCGGGACCCTTGCTGACGGCCTGGGATCGAACTGGCACTGCAGAGGCTGTGGGCAGCTTCCGCAGCCCAATGCTCAACCGCTGCACCACCAGGGAGGCCCAGTTTGAAATTCTTAATAATGTTTGAACAAGAGGGCCTCCCCTGGTGGCGCAGAGGTTGAGCGCTGGGCTGTGAGGCTACTTGCAGCCTCTGCAGCCTCTGCAGTGCCGGTTCATTCCCCAGCCACCGGCAAGGGTCCCACAAAAAAAAAAAAAAAAAAAAAAAAAAAAAAAAAAAAATTTGAACAAGAGACCTTGCATTTTCGCTGTGCCCTGGACCTGAAAATTTTGTAGCTGGTTGTGCGGGGTGGCTTCAGGGAGAACCCAGCTCTGCCTTTATTTGCTGCGTGACCTGGTGCATGACTTTAATCTTGCTATGCCTCAGTTTCCCAGGGTGTCAGATGGGGATGACTATAGTACATTCCTTGCAGGGTTGTCATGGGAAGTAAATGAGACCAATTTCTGGGGAAGTCCATGGGCAAGCAAGGGTCCTGTTAGGGTCATGTACTTCCTCCTTGACTTGCTCATTCCTTCCCTCTCCCTTCAATCTGGATGTCAGGTGGTCCCTGCCATTCTCAACCTAGACAAGTACCCCTCCTCCAAGAAGCCTTCCCATCATCTGCTTCTAGAGAGACCTCCCCTGGGCCTCCTTAGCAATTTTGGGGTATATTTAAGGCCCCTGTTTCTACTTTGTGTTGTGTTAACTTGTCTCGACTCTTTCTTCCTCCTCAAATGGACTCTCAGAACTGGGATTTTACACACAGACACACTGCAAATAACTAGAAACCGGAAGAGATAGGACTGGCAACTAATTTCTTTTGTTAAAGACATTTTTAAAAGACTACTGTTTAACATAGCAATGGTTTCCTTATAGAAAGGGCCTTTTGACATCAGACAAGGCAGAGGGCACGACCCCCAGTAAAGGACAATCATTTAACCCAAGTGAATGGAGCTTTAAGAAGATCCCATTGTCGTTCCTCTCGCTGTGCAGGAAAGCTATGAAAGCCGCCTGCTGGACCAGCATCAGGGGCTGTTCTTCATCAGCAGCTGCCTAGCTTGGCCTAAGGAGCCCCTTGGCACTGCTCCCTGCCCTGGCGGGGTTTTTCCCCCAGACCCCAACAGCTGTGCTATTCAAGGGATTATTTTTTTACCTTGAAAGAGCAGCAGCGGGGTCCATGGATTCCAAAAACTGTTATTAATCCTAAAAAAATTCCATGTTCCAACCAAGCTGTAGACACACTTTTAAATGTTTGTAGTGCCTCCCTCTCTCTCTCAACTTTCAAGAAGTGAAGACTTCAAAGGCTATTGCCTTGCTGAAATAAACACTGGGGCTGGAGGTAGGGGAGAAAACATGGGCTTGTTGAGTGGAAAAGAAAATTGTATTTTTCTCCTAATAGGGATCCAGGTTCATCACCATGAAAACAGCTCCTGGTCTGGACGACAAATGCTCAGAAGCCTGAGGACAAGGATGTATGTGGGCGTATGTGGCTGTGACAGCCCGTCTTTCTGCTCTGGGTTCCAGAGTTGCAGTGGGGGGCTTGGCGACAGGCATTATTGGCCAAACTTTAAGGTTCACCACAGAGCCTGACCACTTCTACCACTCTCTCAGGTCAGGAGCTGTGAGAACGTGACTTTTCCTAGCCTTAGTTTCCTGATCTGTAAAGTGGGAAAAACAGTTTTTGTGAGGATCAAGCTGGTTAATGCATGTGTAATTGCTTAGAATAGAGCCAGACACACCATGAGCACCAAATAAATAGTAGCTGCTGTGATGATTTATGAAAATGTCCACAGGCCAGGCTCCCCATCTAATTTCCCTCGCCAAGGTTTTGCCCAAACTTGAAAAGTTCTGATTCCGATCTCTCCCATCCCTCCATTAGGAGAAACAGTTGGACTCCTTGGAGAAACAGCAGGCCCTTGGCTCACAGAATGCCCCAGGCAAGCCCACCCTTGGGATATGGGGCAGATGGCCCGAGGTCCCTGCTCTTCTGAGGGACACAGAGCTGACACAGAAGGCTTTGGTATCACCTCCTCACTAATCCTCTGAAGAATCACCTGCTAAGACAGGTGTTAAGATTTTTATCTATAAAATGGGACTAATCAATGAGATACATGTGTAAAGGGCATGGTCCAGGGAATTGATGATGGTGATGGTGATGATGATGATAGTGGTGAAGATGATGATGAAGATGGTGATGTTGGTGATGATGGTGATGATGTGGGACTTGCCTGAAAATAGCCTCCTAGGATATTCTCCACTGTCACTGGGGTTGGCCAGATCCTGTCCAAAAAACCTGGGATTACACCCTAGTTTCAGGGGGAAGGGATCAAACAGGTGAGGAGAGAAAAACAGTGGGATGAAGAAAGATAATACTCTAGAGGTAAGGCTGGAGAGAAGGGAGCCAGGTCTGGAAGCTGCAGCAGGGCAGAGGTCAGGAGGTGCCTCGGGGCCTGATCCCCGGGGTGGATCAAAGGGGGAAAGAATGTTCTATGGGGGGGGGGGGTTTGGAAGACAGAGTTAGCTGAGAGAGAAAGGAGTTGGCCACTTTGGTGTAAGAGAGTGGAGAGATGAGCCTGGCCTGGCTGGAGGGGATCAATTAGAAAGCTAGGGGAGCAAGGGCTTCTGGGGAAGCAGGAAGAGAAGGCCCTTGGCCAGGAGGGTTGAGGCCTGTGCCTGGGCTGTCATGGTTTATACTGAGAAGCCAGTCCCACTCAGCCTTTCCATTCCCTGACGGACTAATCAGGGCTCATATCACTTCCTCTGAGAAATCACCTAACTTCGCCCTGTCTCCCAGACTGTCCCCTGTCACACCGCTATATACCAACACAATGTTTGTCACCACACCATGAACAGAGTTTATGGTGTGGATTAAATGCTACCTTGTCTCTTCCTCAGAAGATAATGACCTGTAAGATCCAGCAGGAGATGGCCTGGAGCATCAAGTTCACCTCCATATCCCCTGGGCTCGGCTCCTTGCCTGGGCCAGAGCCAGCTGGCAATAAATAAAGCTAAACAGGCATAGCTGAGCAACAGCAAATGTGAGAAAGAAAGGGTGTTTTAGGTGATCTTAGGCTAATGGATATAGGAAATGTTTCCTTCTTCCCTCCCTTACACCCCCCTCCCTCCTTCCTCCTCTCCTCTCTAGCTACCTTCTTCAATATATCAAGTACCTACTATGTGCACGGTCCTGTGTAAGGCACCAGAGTGCTGTGTTGAGCAAGAAAGAAAAGGTCCCTCACTTTACAGGGCTTATGTTTTAGTGCGGGAGCTTAGGGGAAGCAAGCTGCTGTCACAGAGGCATCTCCATAAAAGGAGGTGGAGCATTGCAGCGCAGCCAGTGGGCAGCGATTTCCCCACCTCCACTTATAAGTACCCATTTGGACTACAAATCCCAGTATGCCTTTAGGGGGAGCTACCAGGGACTAGAGGCACAGCTGAGTGACCCCTATATAACATGGAAGGAAGGCAGACCTGGCTCTCCTGCTACAGCAGGCTGACTTGCACCCTGGTGCTGCTGGGAAGAGACACGGAAGGAGACATATGGAGAGACACTTGGAACAGACATGGGGGTGAGAGACAAGTGGGGAGGAGACTGCTTTTCCGGTCATTGGCAGGGCCAATGGCAGCCACTGCTCTGACTTTATGGTGGATTATTTGACACATTGAATTCTGACTCTCTCCTTTCATCCTAGTTCTCTAAGATCTGCCTTACCTCCTTCTGTGATTCCCTGCCAGAAGCTTGTGGCAAGCTTGTGACTAAGACTTGTGGCAAGTTTTTGTGCCTCAGTAGCTCCACTTCAGGCTGACCCTATTAAGCTGGGCATTTGCTCACAAGGGGATGGATAATTTTGGGAGTTTTATCCCTATTATTAGGGATACCTTTTCTTCTCTCTATGCACACTAATCCTATTAAAGAGCTCTCACACTGAGTCTTCTTTGCCTTTGTGTGCATGTTTGGCTGAATCCCTTTAGACCATGCAAGTTTGGGGGTTCTAGGTACCCCCTGGGTATGACCTAACACTGCTAACAAATGCATAGTGTGATATCAGGTGACGATGTTTTAGGGAAAAGCAGTGCCAGGACCTCATATATGTGTGTGGTTTTAGGTAGGTGGGAAGAGAAGGCATTTCTGGCTGTTGAAGACCTAATGAAGTGAGGAAGCACAGTGTGTAGATGGGAGCACTGGGCCCGTGGAGGGCACAGCAGATGTGAGGGCTGGGCTAGGTGGGCAACCTCGCAACTTTGGAAGGGGGTTGGTTGGTGAACTGTGAAAAGCAGACTGGAACGACTTTCACTGCAGCCAGCTTTTCTGTGATGGAGGAGGAGAGCCCAGAGAGGGCAGGAAGTGTTCGAGCACATCAGTGGAAGAGCAGGAGCAGGAGGAGGAGTGGAGTCTTTGTCTCAGTTCTATCACTGTGCCTGTCCGCAGCAGCCCTGGTCTGGAGTCAGAGGGTCGTAAAGGAATAGCACTGGTGGAGTCTCCCAACTGGATCTGGGTCTCTCAGAGGTTGCCCTGTCTAATTTCCTGGTGCAGACTCTGAGACTAAAGACTAGAGAGAAAGGGCCTCCCTGGTGGCGCAGTGGTTGAGCACTGGGCTGCGAAGCTGCCTATGGCCTCTGTAGCACCAGTTTGATCCCCGGCCACTGGCAAGGGTCCCACGTGGTGCGCAGACCTCTCCTACTGCACCCGCTGCTCCCCTCAGCAGTGTACCTCAGTCCTTCTGCCTGTTCTGCTCCCCTCTCTGGCTCTGGTGAATTGTCTTACCCTCCTGCGCTTCTGACTGTACCCAGGACTTGTATATATAAATAAATAAATCTTTAAAAAAAAAAAAAAAAGACTAGAGAGAAAGGGGCCAGTCCCTGAGACCCGGCAGGGGATCTCCCAATAAACCAAGTTTGTCCTTGTTGATGCTTGGCAAGGCTTAGAGTCAGGGGCCTAATTGAAGGCGGCTGGATGGAGCCCTGAATGGAGACTCAGAGCAATAGCCCCAGGGCCCTTGCTCCTAGCAGCTGGCCCTATTTCCCTGTGGCAATGATCAATTCAAAACTAATGAGTATTTATTCATTATGCTTACCACAGGTTAAACACTGTGCTGAATGAGCTGTATTGCCCCTAAATTTAATCCCTGCAACAACCTGGTAGAGGGACTCCACTCCGTGAGGAGGGAACTGAGACTTGGGGCGACATTGCAATTTATAAGAAATACAGAGTTGGTCATTCAGATGGCCAAAATGCATCTCTCAGTCATATTTGATCTTCAGAGTGCCTGCCTTAAAACTCCCTCCAACCTTGGCATTCCCTACGTGTTGTGAGAGATAAAGATGTCTTTTGTGATGTGAGTGGTGAGACTTTGGGTAGCATCTAGGATGGGAGCTGGTTGCCAGGAGAACAAAACATGTAATTGGAGGCTTGGAACTTCCAGCCCTGCCCCCAGACCTCCAAGTAGCCGAGGAGGCGGGAGGTTGAGTTCAATTGCCAATGGCCGGTGATTTAACCATCTATGCTTATGTAATGAAGCCTGCATTAAACCCCAAGTGCCGGGTCAGAAGGCTTCTGGGTTGTGAATGCAGGGAGGTGCTCCAAGAGGGACACTGGAGAGGGTGTGGGAGCACCGTGCCTTCCCCTGCCTTGCCCCATGCATTTCCTCCACCTGACTCTTAGTTATAGCCTTTGTGATTAATTGGTCATCAAGTAAGGCAACAGGTTTCCTGAGCCTTGTGCACCACTCTTGCAAATTAATGGAAACCTAAAAAGGCCATGGGAACCTCTGAATCGTAGCAGGTCAGTCAGAAGCACAGGTCATCTGGGCTGGCAACTGGCACATGAAGCCTGAGGAGGAAGGCGTGGGGACCTTGTATCTACAGCTGGTTGGTCAGGAGCCCGGGTGACTGCTAGAGGCTTAAGACTGACATCTGATGTGAAGGGTGGTCTTGGCAGACTGAACCCCTAGCCTGTGTAATGGGACGCTGTCTCTGGGTAGAGAGAAGGCAGCTGAGTTCTCCAAAACCCTGCTGACATATGAGACATGTTGGTGTGGAGAGGTCTCCACACGCTCACCCTGGATTTGTGTTCAGGAACCCCCTAAACACTTGAGGAACCACGTAAGGAAAGTGAGGAAGCCAGGGAGGGATGGAAAGCTTGGAGGGAGGATGGCCCAGCCTCGAAAGTGTCCAACTAGCAGGACTGGTGGAAAAACCAGGAGGCAGTGACTCAGTGCAGTGTGAGAGGCACGCGGGAGAGCTCCTGGGCAGAAACCTCGGCTTCTCTGCTGAAATCTCCTTTACCTTCCCTGTCTGATTAGTGCCTCACAAGACCCTCTTTGGGGTTGGGAGTTGAGGAAGAATGAAGTCCAGCAAAGGGGGTGCCAAGGTCACATGGGGAATTGAAGACAGAGTCCCAGTGCCCTGATGCTCAGGCCAGAGTTCCCCGTGCTTCTTCTCCCTCCTAGTATCTGTGGCCCCCACAGGAAAAGTGGAAGTCAAGGGGTCACGTCTTAGCACTCCTGATGTTGGGGTTTAATTGTGTCCCCCTCAAATGATACGTCTGCATCCTAACCCCAGTACAAGTGACTGTGACCCTTTTTGGAAAAAGTCTTTGAGGTAAAATCAAGTTATGAGGTCATGCTAGATTTGAGTACTTCTACTGCGTTTTATAGAGGAGAAAACTGATTCCCAAAGGGATGAAGTGACCAGCCTAAGCTTACGCAGCTAGTGAACACCAAGCCTCCAAACGCAGGTGGCCCGTCCTGTGACGTGACCCTGGCTGTAGCGCAGCGGGGGCCAGTCCCACCAGGCCACACGCAGAAGCAACACTGGGATGGGAGCTTCAGGGGCACTTTGGAGAAATGGTTAATTTTCCAAATTAGTGAACAGAAGGGAGGAGACAGCTCAGGTGCAGGAAGGACTGTTTTATGAGGAACACCAAGACTTAGGCCTAGCCAATGTCCTCAAAGTACAGTCAACAGGCTGTGGGCTCTGAGAATGGAAACTATGTGTTCTGTGGGTTCCTGAATGACACGCCATGTCAGTCAGAAGAGTGGGTCTCGTGCTGCGGTAGAGACACCACTTGAAAGTCTTAATGGCTTGTCATCTTGAGGTGATTGTGCTGTCCTGGGGCTCCTCTCCTCAGTCCCGTCCTCGCTCTGGGACCCTGGCTATAAAGTGACCACACTCTGCGGAGAGGAGGCCTGAAGGCCTCCCGCCAGCAGTAACGCCTGATTCAGCATCAGAGCGGTCATGTGGCTCCCCCACCGCCAAGGGGCTGAGGTGCCCTCCTTCCTTGAGCCGGAGGCAGATAACCAGAACCATCTGGTGGAGAGCATTTGTGAGCACCTGTAGGGTAAGGTAAAAAGTATCAGGATTTTCTGCCCTCCTGCCATTAGGATAGATGACAGAACCCTGCGGTCCTGAATGCATGCCTGATGGTGGGCACCTGGAATAGGGTGTGGGCATATGAAGATGGGGTTCATCTGGGCTAAGACAGGCACGCCAGTAGAAGAGAGAGAAGCAGAGAAGCAGACAGAAGGCTGGAGAGCCCAGATAGAGTGAGACCAGCACCCCTGCCCGCCATGTGCCTGGTAAATCCAATAAAAGCCTGCAAAAGTCAGAGGGTTCCAGGACTCTGACTCCTCCCTTACCCTGTCTGCTGGATCAGAAAACCTGCTCCGTGTCTTCCTGCCCCTACATTGGTGTAAGTCGGCAAGATGATCCATGCAGACAGGTATGGAGCCCTCCGAAGACCTGGAGGGACTGAAGAGCAACAGACTGTGTTTGCCTGTGACAACGCCGGAGGCGCCATGGAAGTACATGAGATGGACAAGGCGGGATGAGACCTCGCCTGGAGGAGGAGATGCCCGAGAGGACCAGCCAACGACCCCCGAGGCAGCAAGAATCATGAGGGAAGAAAGGACCATGATTTGGAGCTCCCCAGTGTGGACAAAGGGAGAAGTTTATGGATTTGAGACTGACGGACTGATGGAGTAACAATCCCGCCAGAAGGCAGAGGACCTTGGCAAGTTTGATATGTTTTGGGGACCCTGGGGATGGATGGTATCATTTAAAATCAAGGCATGGCCAGTGGGCCTTGGTGTAAGAGCCCACAGTTGGATGAGGGAGGAAGTCCTCACCAAGTTCTTTGCAGCCAGGCAGAGGAAAAGCGAACTTAGAAAAGCAAAAGCTGGTGCTAATATTGAGAAGCCCTGAGCGGCTGTTAAGCAGCCTAAGTATGCTGAAG
Source organism: Talpa europaea (assembly GCF_964194135.1). Classification (NCBI taxonomy): domain Eukaryota; kingdom Metazoa; phylum Chordata; class Mammalia; order Eulipotyphla; family Talpidae; genus Talpa; species Talpa europaea. The sequence goes on along the minus strand of NC_140080.1, from coordinate 42,652,252 downwards.
ACCTGTGAGTCTCTTAGAATCATCTGTGGGTGGTGCCCTGCTCATGGTTGAGTGAGGGTGAGGAGCTGAGGAACCCGTCCTTGGGGAACGGGTGGGGAACATGGCTTGGGGTGGAGCCCAAGCCGAAGAGGGGACCCAAGAGAGGCCGCATGTGGAGCTTGCATCCACGGATCCCCGACCCATGTGCTTGTGCAGTGGGTTGGCCTGAGTGCAGGGGTCTGCGTGTCACATTGGTGGCTATGAAAGCTGAGTGTTGGAGTCACCGCAGACAGAAACCCTGAGGGTTGGTGATTGCCCCCAACAGTATAGAATCACCAATCCAGGAGTGAGTGCATCCTGGGATGCGGTGTGTGGCTTGTAGCCGAGACTACAGCCAGAGAAGGCCAGGAAGCTTGACGGTTCCTGGCATGTGACAGAGATGTCTGAGTGGTTCCCCTCCCTTGTATGAGCAGTGCCTACGGCAGCAGATTTGGTGGATCATCTGCTGGTGCCAATAATTGTCTTGGTTGGTGTCCTGCCTGGATTTATTTGTGGTCTGTTGTATTTTGTTATATTGTGATATATTTCATTTGCTTTTATGAGCCATGGCTGCAGTGTTCTATTGCCAAGAGAAACTTGTGTATAACTTGTATAGACTGTGGCAGAAAACCCTGAGGGGGTGGATTGTAGGGTAAGGCAAAAAGTATCAGGCTTTTCTGCCCTCCCGCCATTAGGATAGATGTGGTACCCTGCGGTCCTGAATGTATGCCTGATGGCGGGCACCTGGAGTAGGGTGTGGGCATAGGTAGATGGGATTCACCTGGGCTGAGACTGGGCTTTTAAGGGCGGCGTCACGGGGACGCCAGTAGAAGCCGAAGAGAAACAAAGAGAGAAGCAAAGAAGCAGAAGCAGAGAACGCCAGTGAGCCCAGAGAGAGTGAAGACTTGCTGGGGCCTGGGAGGCTGGCAGACCTGGCTGGCCAGCTGGCTGGCTGCGTCCCCCAGCACCCCTGCCTGCCATGTACCTGGTAAATCCCAATAAAAGCCTGGAAAAGCCACTGAAGGGCTCCAGGACTCTGACTCCTCTCTTACCCCATCTGCTGGATCAGAAAACCTCCGTGTCTTCCTGCCCCTACAGCACCATGCAGCCAAGCCCACTAAAGCCAGGATGTGTACAGTGAAATTGGGTTTCCTTTTTAGTCTCCTTTAGCTTGCAGGAGAAAGCCTCATTAGGACAGCGAATTATCAACACTTTTCCCTATGCATTCACCTCACTTCAGCAGTTGTGAAGGCCTCTCAGGCTCTTTGAACAGTAACAGTATTTACTTGGAATTTGCTAATATCATTTGGTTTTCCTTGTCCTTATTTTTACCTTTGCCCAATTATGGGTTTTTCATTAATAACAGTAATAAAAACTTTCCTTTGAGAAAGAAATGGATTTAATAAAGCCCAGTGGTAAGGAACAAGAGTGAATTTTAAAGTGAGAAGACCTGGGTTCAAATCATGATTCCTCCACATAGTAATTCCTTGACTTTGGGCGTGTCACTGAGCCTCTCTAGGCCTCAGTTTCCCCATCTGTAAAAATGGCAGTGCCCATATCACAGGGTTGCAGTGAAATGTAGGTCAAACTCTTACCATACTGTCTGACCCATAATAACTTCTCAATGTTAGCAATTATCACCTAACTCTGTGCCTCCTACCCTCACTGGCCCACCCTCTTCCTGTCTGTAAAGTAGGTTCAAAGGATGACCCACAACAATCAAGGTAGAGGTAGGTCCCTGGATCACAGTGTGGCTGAACTTTGCAGCAAGGGAGAGGACCCAGCAAGCCTGGCAGACCCTCCTCTCCCTGGCTGGTCCCTCCCTGCAGGTGTGGTGCTGGATCTTTGGCTGACAGCTGTGTTTTCTCTGCTCAGCAAAGGCTTTTACCATAAATAGCAGAAATCGGGTGACCTCCAGTCTCTGGAAAGAGACTTCTCACCCAGGGGCCTGGGTGAGAAAGAGCTCCTTGTGTCCAGGGTAGGGGTAGGCTCTGCATTCCTCAGGTCCAACCACTCGGGCAGATTTGCTTTTGGAATGTAACTGGAGGGATCGGCCCCCTGCCAGAAATAGCGGGCAGCTTTGCTGTGGTCACTGCTCTGGTAGGGGCTCATCTCCAAGATCCCCCGCTAGCACTGGAGGGCCAGGGTCAGGGCAGCCAGACAGGGGCCTCCCCCCCATTCCTCCCCCACCCCCCACTGGGGAAATGATTAAGCTCTCCCCAGCTGAGTTCTGATTGAGGCACAGTCTTTACCTGGAACGCCAACCTCAGAGGCATGGGATTGCATTTAGAAAGACACGAACAGGCTTTACCATGGCCAGTAAGGTCCTGGCACTGCCCCATCCTGAACAGTCCCTATGACCTCCTTGGCATCCTCCCACAGCAGACCCTCCCTCCTGGTGCTTGTTCTTGGCCTGGAGGAATCACCTTTCTCCTGCCTCTTCACAAGGCTCACAGGTTCAGTACCTGCTCAGCACAAACATCAACCACTTAGAGAGGTCACCCTGGGCATTCCACCTAAGTGGCCTCCTCTGTCACCCTAACCAGATCTCTCATGTTCTTGCTTGCAACCCGTTTGCCTGTTGGTGGCCTCACTTTTCCTCACAAGAATGTAAATTCTATGACTGTCGAAATCTGTGTTTTCTCTGTTCAGCAAAGGCCTTAACTGTGAACATTAGCAATGAGGTGACTCTAGTCCCTGCAAAGCCCTGCTCCCAGCTCTGACCCCATAGCACTCAATAAATTCTGCTTAAATGAGTTAATGAATGAACAGATGAATGAATGCAAAGAGAATTCCTGGATAATAATTACTAGTATCTTAGTAGTTACCAAATCTCAGGCATTCTGGGCCGGTGCTGCATGTGCATAGGGCATTGCATGTGTCTTCAGTCCTGCCACACCCTGTGGGGCCAGTTTTCCCATTTCACTGACTCAGGGGGGGTCACACGTAAGAGGCTGAGTTGGGACTTCGGTCCCAACCCAAGTTTGTCTGTGCTCCCAACATTCAGAGGTGGAAGTGACTTGCCCAAAAAGGGGTGGATGGGTACCAGAGAACCTTCTCACTGCTTCCCAGTCCAAACAGTTGCCAGTGCCTTCTGCCTTGGGCTCCTTCACAGAGAGCATTCGAGGTCAGCGACCAGCTTCTGGGCAGCACACAGGCAGCTGAGGTTTCTCTGAGTCACCTGAATCTCTGGGGCCCCCAGAGGTCAGCTTGGAGGCTGTCAGGCCACACCCTGAAGACACTCATTCAGTACTCTGTTAGATTGGGCCTAGCTGGAGAACTCTGCAGGCTCACTGAGATGCAGGGGAGGGCTTGAGGCAGCCCCATGGTGTGCTCAGTCCCCAAGGAGGCTGCTGACTCACTGCAGGCAGGCAGCCACTGTGAGTCAGGGCCAGGAGGCACAGCCCCTGGGGGAGGAGGAGGTCTCTGGCTGGAATGCAGGCCTGGCCTGGTGGCCTGATAATTCTTCGAGGCCTCTTGCACGTGAGCCACTGTTCCCCTTGAGCTCAGTGACCTTAGGCAGCCCTTCTCCCGGTGGGCCTCAATTTCCTGTCCTTGTGTTAAATAGATGCAGAGCATGATTCATGACTGCTGTTGCCTGCAATTAAGATAATGAAAGTGAATAAGCACCAGGTACCTCAGGGCCTCGAGAACTGGTGTGAAGAAGCTGGACTGGTCTTAGTGGAGAACAAAATCTGGACTGAGAATTAGGAGTCCTGACCAAGTCCATCTCAACACCAATCATTGTATGACCTTGATAAAATTACCTCCTCTCTCTGGACCCTAGTCCCTCACCTGCCTAAGGCCAGCTTCCAGGGGACAGAGTAGGCTGTCACTGACTTCACTTCTGTCCATACTTTTCTGTCCATGCTGAGAATGTCTTGGCCAACATCTTTGCCTTATGAACTTTCAAGGACCTGTTCAACTGCCGCTTCATCAAAGGAAATTTTCAGAAACTTCCATCTGAAATTCAGCTTGCACAGATACTAGAATGATGGAAAGAATCTGCATCTGAGGACAAAAAAAGGATCTAAACTATATTAAGAAAAAAAAGTAAAAAGCAGAGGTGGAATAAGATACATAAGATGTGTTTTCCCCCATATATACATGGGTGTCTAACTGGAAATTCACAGGAAAAAAGGTCTAGTAGGTTATCTATATAAATCTATAGCATGTTAACCCTGATAGTCTCTGAGTCGGAAAATAATGGTAATTTTTTTGAGGTTTTCTAAACTGCATGCAGCAAGCAAATTGCTTGTATAAAATAGAATCACAATAGGACTTCTTTCCGGTTAATAACTTCATCTTCCATACCTAATGGCTATTGCCATCCCTCTCCCTGTCGGCTCCGTACATCAGGACTGGGGTTCTGGCCCACACAGTCCAGACTCAGTTAAAGGGGCCCTTTAAACTTGTCTCCTCTCCCAGGGGACCAAGAGATCCTAGGAAGGATGCGACACCCTTACTATGTATGCAACACAGGGAAGCGACATTGGAGTAGGAGTGAAGAGGCCTGGATGTTGATTCTGACTGTGGCCCTAAATCATGTGTGTGTGTATATGTGAGAGCCCCTTCCTCTCTCTAGGCCTCACTTTCCTCTCCTGTAAAATGAAGGGGTCAGACTCTCTAATCTCCAAATTAGCACTGTCCAATAGAACTTTCAACAGGAATGGAAAAGTTCTATATCTATGTTCTCCATTATGGTAGTCACTAGATCTTGAAAGGTGCTCAAGCCATTTAGAAATTGAATTAACTCGAATCTAAATAGCCAGGTATAATTGGTAGCTGTCATATTGATGGGTAGTGCTAAATTCACTTTAGTTCAGATGACTGGTGGTTCTCTTATTCACGGAACTGAAATGCCACCTTCTCAGAAGAGCACCCTGTGTCCCACCAACTGAGGAGAAGTAGGTCCCCTCAACTGTAGCCATGTGACTCCACCGGGAGCTGCCATCTCTTACAGGTCCCACGGGAGCCTGCTGATTGGCCAGGGTGGGTACCTAACCAAAGTTAGACCAATCAGAGCTCTTCTCTGGGGCTTTTAAGTTTTATGATGGGGGCATCCATGAAACCTAAAATTAACCTTTTTTAAGATTTATTTTAAGGGCCTCCCTGGTGGCGAAGCGGTTGAGCACTGGGTTGTGAAGCTGCCCGAAGCCTATGCAGCGCCGGTTCGATCCCTGGCTGCTCTCCGGCCACTGGAGGAGGGTCCCACATGGCACGCAGACCTCTCCTGCCGCCCGCTGCTCCCCTCAGCAGTGTATTTCGGTCTTTCTGCCTGCTCTGCTCCCTGCTCTGGCTCTGGTGAATTCTCTCACCCTCCCATGCTTCTGACTGTACCCAGTGCTTATATAAATAAATAAATAAAATAAATAAATCTTTAAAAAAAAAGAAAAGAAAATTACTCTTTAAAAAAAAAAGATTTCTTTTAATTATTTATGCATACAAGAACTGGGGTACAGGCCAGAGGTGCCAGGGGGCAGGGTGAGAGGATTCACCAGAGACAGAGTGGGGAGCAGAACAGGCAGATCTACTGAAATACACTGCTGAGGGGAGCAGTGGGCAAGACAGGAGAGGTCTGCTGTGCCATGTGGGTATCTCCCTGGCCAGGGATCAAACTCATGCTACAGTGGCAGCAGATAGCTTGATAGTGCTGAGACTTCTTGTACCATCAGGGAGGCCCCTAAAATTAACCCTTTGAAAGTTTGGAACAAGTTAAATTCAGTGATGTGCAACTACCACCCAGTGATGTGCAACTAATTCCAAAATCTTTCCATTACCTCAAAAGGAAATCTTACAGCAATTAAGTAGTTTCTCCCATTTCCCCTTCCCAGTTCCCCTGGCAGTCACCAATCTGCACTCTGTTTCTATGGATTTGCCTATTCTAGATATTTCACACACACGACATCACATACTATGTGACATTTGGTACCTGATTTCTTTCCTTTACCATAATAGACTTGAGGTTCATCCACATTTGTAACATGTATTGGTGCTTTATTCCTTTTCTTAGCTAAATAGTATTTTGTAATATACATTTACAATGATTTGTTTATCCTTTCATCCACTGGAGGATATTTGAGTTCTTTCCACCTTTTGGTCAATAATGCTACTGTACTCATGTGTACAGATAATTGTTTGAGTGACTGCATCAGTTCTCTGGGGCATATAACTAGAAGTGCAATTCCTGGGTCCTATGGTGAGTCTCTGTTTAATTTTTTGTTTCCACAGTGGCCACACTATTTTGCACTCCCATCATCAAAGTCAAGTTCTCTCAGACTTTTTAACTTGTACTGATAAAGAGTGGGAACTACTTGTCCTAAAGAATGAAACTGAGGCCCAAAGAGGGGTAGAAGTGAAAGATGGGAGTTCCATCCTCCCGGAAGCTCTGCTCTAGCCCATCACTTTCCTTGTGGTTACACAAGTCAGAAATTCCCCCTTCTTGGGACTGAGGTGATGGTGCACGGGTGCGTTGGTGAAGGAAACTACGGAGACTACACCTGAGGGGGTGGGGGGAAGCAAATATTGTTTAAAAATGAACAGTGATGTAAAAAATAAAAAATTAATAATAATAAAAAAGAAATTCCCCCTTCTTGTCTGCAACTTGGTGGTTTCCTTCACCCCAAGAGTCCTGTCCAATGCTCTGAGTTCAGAACCTTTATGGGTCCAGTTGTGTGTGTGTCTGTGTGTGTGTTTTTCCCAAAGATGCTCCATTTTATTAGAATATACAAATCCCTCTCCTCATAAGGAAAAGACCACTCCCCTTCTTTAGGGTGATAGATCTGCCACTTCCACAGTTCCCAGATTTCTCTTCTACTGGCACTTTCCATGTGGATTAAAGTGTTTGTAGAGAAAGCTGATGCATGTGTTAAGGTTATGCAGGGCATAAGCTTCCCAATCATTTTCTTGTTTTGGATACAATGTTGTAATTTATTCCCATTTCAGTCTTGAAGCCATCTGGCACCTTTGATCAGTTCTTTGGGGTGCTTTTCAAAGTTTTCAGGATCCCAATGTTTTCGTTCACTCCAAACAAGCCCTCTTCTTGTTCCAACAGCAACCATTTGGGGGGATAGGAGCATGAGACTTACACAGGATAATCCAGGAACACCCAGGAGAAGATTTTGAAAGCTAGGGCATGTAACACATTAGGCCCCTACTGTTCCCCCCAAAAGCAGCATCCTGGCATTGCTCCTGTCATGCCTTTGCAACAGTGCACCCACTGCAGGAGCACAAGAGTGAGGACCAGATGTGGCATTCCAGGAGATGATGGCAGTGATTGTTCGTGCTGACCTCGGATGTATTGGGTGGTAGTGATGGGGGCGGGGGGTAGTCTTGGGCTTAACTTAACAGTGCCTCTGGGCCTCAGGTTGTGTTTGAGGGCACTACAGCTAGAGCCCTTTACATGTGAGCCTGGACCCTGCAGTCTGACACTCTTCCCTGGGCCCTTAGTCCAAAGCTCAGACAGCCCCCTTAGAAGACTTAACTACTGGCAGGTAGGTCATCTGATTACTTGGTCAGCCAAGGAGGCTGATGGGAGGTGGGTTGCAGGGAGAAGAGGGCTGGGGTTCCCCTGAGGACATGGTAGAACAGAGAAAATGAAAGGGAGGCTGGAGGCCAGACCAGTGTGTGTATGTGGGGGGAGGGTGGCGAGGAGGAAAAGGTGGAAAGAAAAACCCAGCAAAATCGCCAATGTTTAGATGGCCTTTCACAGGGTAATTAAGACAGCATGTTGGGGCCAAACATGAAGGCCACATTCCTTCAGTTTCTGAGAGTAGATAGCTCAGATTTTATTTTCTAGGTAGGGGATAGATATGGAAAGTGATGGGGTATGGCAGTTTAGGGGGTAGGGTCCAGGCTGCTCTGGCCTCTTAATTCTCTAGAATCTCATACCTGGGATCTAGGCCCACAGAGCAGAGTCCAGCCAGATACTATTTTATAAATATTATCTGGGGAGAACACACAGGTGCCAGGACTAGGGCCTTGGGGCCATGTGGAGGTAGGAAGTCCTACTTGCAGACAATGGGGGAAAGTTTTGGGTGGCAGCAGCCATCCTCATTTGATGAGGGCAGGTGCTGTCCTAGGTGCACTCTGGGTAGGAAAATGACTTTGTGATTATTTTCCATAGAGAAAGTGGAAAGACAATGTCCTCTTCAATCTTGCATGGTTAGTTGGATTAAAAAAACACAAAACAAATAACACCCTGGGCCTCCCTGGTGGCCTAGGGTTAAGTCTCAGCACTATCACCACTACAGCCTGAGTTTGATCCCTGGCCAGGGAGCTCACCTGAATGGAGCAGCAGACCACTCTTGTCTCGCCCACTGCTCCCCTTAGCAGTGTATTTCAGTAGATTGGCCTGTTCTGCTCCCCACTCTGTGGTGTATCCTCTCACACTCCCCACCCCCAACCTCTGGCCTACACCCTAGTTCTTCTATTCAAAATGATATAAATAAAAATCTTAAAAAAAGAACAAAACCAAGATTAAAAAAATTTCTGTCTGTTGGAATGTATAAAACAAAAGTTCAGGGCCTCCCCTGGTGGCGCAGCGGTTGAGCACTGGGCTGCGAAGCTGCCCGCAGCCTCTGCAACGCCGGTTCGATCCCCGGCTGCCGGCAAGTGTCCCCATGGCGTGCAAACCTCTCTTGCCGCGCCCGCTGCTCCCCTCAGCAGTGTACTTCGTCAGTCTTCCTGTTCTGTTCCCTGCTCTCGCTCTGGTGAATTCTCTCACCCTCCTGCGCTTCTGACTGTACCCAGTGCTTGTATAAATAAATAAATAAATAAATCTTTAAAAAAAACAAAAAAACCCCAAGAGTTCAACATGGATGTGCCGTTGCCCCTTGTATCCATGGGGGCTGGGTTCCAGGATCCCCACACATACCAAAATCTGTGATGCTGAAATCCCTTATATAAAATGGTATATTTACATATAATCTACATGCATTCTCCAAGTTCCTTTAAATCACCTCTAAATTCCCAGTTGGTGGGGTTTCTCTTTGTTTTTGTTATTGTCCCTTTTGCTGTGCAGAAGCTCTTTAATTTGATGTAGTCCCAGCTGTTTGCCTTCACTATCACTGCTTTGGGTGATGTGTCTGTAAAGACGTCTTTGAGGTGCATGTCATGTAGTGTTTTGCCTATATTTCCTTCTATGTATTTTATGGTTTCAGGTCTTATGTCTAGTTCTTTTTTTTTTAATGTGTTAATAGATTTGTGCTATTCTTTATTTTTTTAATATTTATTTTATTTTGTAGAACTGGGGTAGGTCAGAAGTGTGGGGGATGAGACGATTCACTAGAGACAGAGTGGGGAGCAGAATAGGCAGATCCACTGAAATACACTGCTAAGCGGAGAAGTGGGCAAGACAGAAGAGGTCTGCTGTGCCTTAGATGGGTTAGCTCCTTGGCTGGGGATCTAACTCAGGCCTTAGCAGTGATAATGCTGAGATTAACCCCCCTACGCCACCATGGAAGCCCAGTTTGTGCTATTCTTATTTTTTTTTAATAATAAATTTTATTTTTATATTCTCCATACAATTGCAACCCCCTTATTTTGACCCCAATCCTTCCCCTCCCACCCCACCCCCCATAGAGTGTCTCTGGTTCATAGTTTTTTGTTGATTTTGATTTTCACTTTCTTATAGTTATTCATTTTCCTGGTCCCTTATTTAAGGTATTTACCCAAAGGACAACGAAACATCAATTCCAAAGAGCACCTGCACCCCTATGTTTATAGCAGCACTGTTTACAATAGCTAAGCTTTGGAAACAACCCAAATGCCCAAAATAGATGACTGGATCAAGAAGATGTGGCACATATACACCATGGAATATTACTCAGCATTCAAAAAAGATAAACACATGCAATTTGCAGCAACATGGATGGCGCTGGAAGGGATCATGCTCAGCAAAATAAGCCAGAAAGAAAAAGAAAAATACCGGATGGTCTCACTCATAGCAGGAATCTAGAAAACTTAAATAAGGGACAGGAAAAAGAATAACTATAAGAAAGAAAATATCAAAATCAACAAACAACTATGAACCAGAGACACTCAATGGGGGGTGGGTGAGAGGCGGGGAAAGGAGGGGTTGAGGTCAAAATAAGGGGGTTGTAATTGTATGGGGAATATAAAAATAAAATTTAAATTAAAAATCACCTCTAAATTATTTAGAAGACATAAAATACTGTAAAAGCTACACAAATAGTTGTTATACTATATTGTTTTGTAATAATAACCCAAAGTCTGTACATGTTCAGTACAGGAACATAATGTGGGCCTAATAGCGCAGCTTTATGGATCTGGCCTCTACAGGTGACTGAATGCATGCACATGGGACCCATGCACATGGAGGCCTTCTGAGCTCCCTGTAGTCCTGCTCCAAGTTGGTGGTCACAGACACGGGTTTTCTGAAGAATTCTGTTCCACACATGTGCTAGTTTGCTAGGGTTGCCATAACAAGCTGCCACAAGCTGATGACTTGAATGACAGAAATGTAGTTTTGGAGGCTCGAAGTCTGAAATCCAGGTGCAGGCAGGGCTGGCTCCTGGATGGGAGAACCTGTCCCAGCTGTCCCTCCTGGCTTCCATGTTGGCTGGCTGCCTCTGGTGATCCCGGACTGCAGATGCCTCACTGTGATCCTGCTGTCATCTGCACCTGGGGTTTCTCCTGTGTGTGTGTCTCTGTGACTTTTTATAGACATTTGTCACAGTGGCTGACAGCGCATCTTACTGACCTTATTGTAACTTGATTAAGTTACAGTGTAAAGACCTTATTTCTTCAGGTTACATTCTGAGGTACTGGGGATTAGGACTTCAACTTTTTAAGGGAGACACAATTTAACTCATGAGCAACACAGTACCTATCAAAAATGGAAAAACAGGTTATAGTGCATTTATAATAGTGCATAGTGTATATGAAGAAGAGTCCTGACAGGAAATAGCTTCCATTTTGTCTAAGTATCTCTGAACACGAAGTCTTCTGCTTATAAACTTATAGGTTTGAGGACTGGAAGAATTTTCCACAGACTTGCTGCTGACTCCTTAGATTTTATTTTTTTTAATATATTTTTTCTTTCTATTAATGAAGTACCATTGTTTTACATCTTTGTTAATATTTTGACAGCATAGGATTTCAGCACAGGATTTCCTTACATGTGGTCATAGTAGACCCCCACCAGCAGAGCACCCAGAGTCCTCTGCCATAGCCCATTGTGCCCCTCAACCTTTTTCCACATTCCCTCCCTCCCTTCCCCCTCCCCTCTTGGATGCCTCAGATCTATGATAATTTTTCAAGAGTTGGTTTTAAAGTTTGTCTCTGTCTGATCCTTTGTTTGTTTTTTCTATATTCTATATATAAATGACACCATCTGGTATTTATTTTTCTCCTTCTGGCTTATTTCACTTAGCGTAATCTCTTCCAGTTCCATCCATGTTGCTGTGGATGGCATGAGTTTATCTTCTTTGATTGCTGAGTAGTATTCCATTGTGTATATATACCACATCATTTTGAGAATGGGGTGTTGATGCCTCCTACTACAATTTTGTTTTTTCCAATGTCTGCTTTTTGAGTTGATAGTAGTTGCCTAATATATTTTGATCCTCCTTCATTTGGTGTATATACATTGATGAGTTTTATACCCTCCTGATACATTGCTCCTTTAATCATTATGTAGCATCCAATCCTGTCTCTTTTTACCTTTTTTAACTGGAAACCTATTTTATCTGATATTAATATGGCTGTCCCAGACTTTCTTTGGGTCCCATTCACTTGTAGAATTGTTTTCCAACCCTTTACTTGAGTCTGTGTTTATCTTTGGAGCTTAGGTGTATCTCCCAAAGACAGGAGAATTTTGTATTGTTTAGTCAGTTAACATTTAGAGTGATTATTGATATATGTTGCTGACATTGTCTATAGTTTTGTGGTTGTATCAATTTCTTTGTTCAGTTCTTTCTGTATGTTTCTCTACTTGGTTTAAATACTAGAGCTCTTTTCAATATTTCTTGGGAGGATGGTTTAGTTTTTCTTTGCCTGAGAAGACATTTATTTTTTCCTTTTATTTAAAGGAGAGCCTTGTAGGATATCATATTATTGGATGGCAGTTTTTACCTTTGAGATTTTTGATCATATCTTTCCATTCTCTCCTTGCCCGCAGTGTTTCTTCTGAGAAGTCTGATGTTAGCCTAATCTGCAGGTTATCTGATTCTTTCCCTTCAATATTTTTTCTTTGTCTTGATCTCTTGGGAGTTTCACCACTATATGTCTTGGTGTTAGTTTCTTTTTGTTTGGGTACCCCCTCGGTTACTTTAACTTCCTGGATTTGCATTTTCAATTCCATATCCAGGTCTGAGAAATTTTCTTCTGTTATTTCTCTGTTCCTTTTTGTCTCTCTTGCCCTTCTTGGAAACCCACTATTCTTACTTTCCTCATGATGTCAGATAGTTCACGAAGTGCTTCTTCATTTTTTCTTTTTAAATTGCTTCTCATTTTCTTCTTCTGTCTTGCTTCTTTGTAAATTTGAAGCAAAGTCATTCAGGATGAGAAGGTGGGAGGCTACCAGGATGCACCAGAATTGGCAACCCACCTGCCCAGGCTGCAAGATAAGGGAGCTACAAAAAGGCCCCAAAAGGACAGTGGCCAAAAACAGAAACCAAGGGCTACAGCAATATAATACCCATGTATAGGGGCCTATGGGCTAAAGCCAAACAAAGGACAGAGACTTCAGGCACTAGGAACAACAATCATGGGGTTTATTTCACAAACAGGGGAAATAAAGAGCTTACTGTAGCCACAAGTGTCTAGCTACCTCACCTAGTTAGTGTCCACCAGAGTACTGGCCACCTGTCATTGGGAGTGCTAGGAAGCACTGGCCAGTAGTCACTGTGGTCCCCCTGAGACTGTGTCAGACACACCAAGTGTTAATAGCTCTTTCTGATAACAGGCCCGGAGACTTTGGTGCCCCTTTTAGGTGATGTCAGAGATAGGCCTGGAGGCCTAGTCTTTGACAGAGGTCTTTGGCTTCTCTTCCTTCCTCAGAGGTCTGATGCCAGGTTCTTCTTTTCTTCTTTCTTCTTTTTTCTTTCAGCTTCTGGTTCTTCTTCTACCTTCTTTCTTTGGAGGCTGAAACAGTCTTTTTTTTTTTTTTTTTTTAGCTCCCTCAGCTCTGGCTTACAGCCTCTTTCATGGTGTCACACCCACATGTCTGCTTGGACCATTTTTCACTCCTGTGCCTGATTAGACCATTAAACACCAATCAGCTCATAGCTTGCACCTGATTGGTCTACTCCACAATCCAGACAGTAAAAGGGTGGTTGCTAGGCTTTGAGGAGCAACTGCCACAACTGACATAAAGGGCCATTGCTGGGCTCTGAGGAGCATCTGCCCCAACTGACTTGTGGTGGAGCAGCAGGTTGAGAGAACATCACTGCTGCTGCCAGCTCCCGCCACTGACATGGCTCCCGTTGCTGGATTCTGGTAACAAAGTCATATCTTCAAGTTCACTGATTTGCTCTTCCATTTGGTTTAATCTCTTTCTATAGCTTTCTATAGTTTTTGTCATCTCCTCTTTTAATATTTTTTCATCCTGTAATTCCTTTATTTCCTTCTGTAGGGTATAATTTCTATCTTCCATTTGTTGCTTTTGTTTCTGGGGATATTCAGTTGCATTTCCTGAATTTTTTTGTATATACTTGATCTGCTTTTCTGTATCTACTCTGGTTTCTTCTTTGAAGTCTTCAAATTTCTTTATTATATTATGCTTGAATTCTATATCTGATAGGAGAAACAGATCTTTCATGTCTTTGTGGTTGTGTTCTGGAGATATGTTCTTCAAATGTGGTGTTATAATCCCTTCAGACTTCTATTGCTGTTCACTGTGTTATTCTGTTTCATCTTTTTTTTTTTTTTTTTTTACCCCAGAATCTCACTGTTTGGATTTTGCCTCTGCTAGGCATGACTCTACCCCTCCCACACTGGGCCAAGGTATTGAACAGAGAGCAGCTGGGGATTGCTACTGTTGGGTAAGTCCCTGTGTGGCCTGAACTGGGATGTGCATCAGTTTCCAAGGTGGCTGAACTAGAGAGTGCAAGAACTTCCTGAGGGTAGGTGGGAGCTTATAGTGAAGTGTAGGTCTCTGTGAATCCTGGAGTAGGCAGGCTTGTGTCTGTTCCAAGGTGCTGGCAACTTAATGTTTTTAATTTATATTGAACTTAAAGTGCCTTGTCAGTTTAATTTAGGCCAAAACACCCAACCCAGCAAGGAGAGCTGAGGGGAGTAGCAAAGCAGCAGAGTAGGGCAGCTCCTTAGATTAAACTGTATCTCCAACATGCAATCTGTTCCAGCCAAATACTGGATTCACATGGCCACACAAAGGGCAATAACTTTGTATCCTTCCAGTCCTTCCTGTCAGGGCTGACCAGACTCAGCTGGATCTCAATCTCTTTGGGGACCTGATCCTAGAGAGACTAAGGTGAGTCATTAGATGAAGGAAAAAACTGGCTTCAGTTTAGGCTGGAAAATGAGGCCTTTCCCTTTGAGAGATATGGTGAAAGCTCCCTTGGAGAAAAAGCCTCCTCCCGAGATGGTCTTGCTGCTGGAGAACCTTTAACAATCAAAGTTCCAGCCCAAAGGGAGAAGCAAGCCAGATGTGATTCAATAAGTTTGCCATTGACCCTTGAATCCAGCACAAAAATACTGTAAATGTATTTTCTCTTTCTTATGACTTTTAAAATAAATTTTTCTCTTTTCTAGCTGACTTTATTGTAATAATATAGTATGTAATACATATAGCATATAAAATATGTGTTTATTGACTGTTTACATATTGTTAAGGCTTCTGATCAATAGCAGGCTATTAGTAGTTAAGCTTGGAGAGAGTCAAAAGTTATACACAGACTTTCAACTGTGCAGGGGGTTGGCACCCCTGACCCCCACATTGTTCAAGGGTCAGCTACACTTGCAATAGTTGATACTTACCTAGTTGTAAGTGAAGACACCAACACAAACTGGCAGAAGAAAGACTGTATCATTTCATGACACTGGAGTCCAGGGTAGTTCAGGCATTAGGTTAGATGCTTGGCTGCTCTTATTACAAATCTATCTTTCTCACCTCTGCACTTGCTTTCCTCTCTGTTGATATTAGGCAGGTCCAGGCTGAGAGTCCAGCAGAAAAGAGGCTATTTTGTTCTCAAAGATTCAAACAAAAATCTCAGAGTGGAGTCTCATTGGACAGACTTGCATCACCTGCCTAAACTAATCTCCTAAAGTAATCTCTGTGGCCAGGGTCATCTGATGCTTGGACAGCCCAAGGCTACTCCCAAAGCTGCCCTACCAGTAAGTAGATGAGCTGTGCCAAGGAAAACTCAGCTGAAGGCAGAGCACAGGCCCAACCACTATTCTTCTAAAAATCTGAACACATTGCTGAGACTTTCCCTCTCTGGAGTCCAGTCTCTTCAAATGCCACTGATGACAATGACAACACTGATAGAAGTCTGATCCTTCTTCATCCCCTAGAGCTTTTGTGGCATTCAAATGAGTCCCTGAATTATAATACTAGCTGACCTTTGTGGAGGCATCACTAGGCCATCTGGGCCTGCACTGTGTAAACCCTTTACACGTTTATTTTTATATTTACAACAATTCATTTTACTGATGAGAAGCAGGTTGAGAGCGGTTACAGGGCTTGTACACTGTCGCACAGCTAGCAAGGGTGGAGCTGGCCCTAAGTAGTGCCCTCCAGCATGAAGCTATATATAAACTGTAAATAATTTTACAAGTGTAAGGGATTATTAGTAATGGTCTGTATGGTTAATAATAGTAATTTTTAAAAACCCTAAAAGGGAAATCCAAATAAATTCAAACAAATGTTTGTTTAGCACCTACTATGGACTGATCACCCACCAGGGGCTCAGAAGGAGACACATAAATAACTGTGAAACAGGCAGACTGTGATCTAATAGAGCCATAAACAGACCCCAGGGAAGTGTGGGGAGCAAGAGATTGACTTCACATTGGGAAAGGTGGGGAGAGGGGAACTGCGAAGGTCTCTTAGAAGAGGTGGCATTTGAGCTGGATTTTAAAGATGAAAAGCCTTTGACAAAGGGCACAAAGAGAAAACCAACTTTATAAGGGACCTGGATGGATCTAAAGACCCTGAGCAGAGTTCATGGAGAAGAGTTAAGCACTTCTATGCAAAATAACTTTCACAGCAGCAGGAGCTTCAAAAGTGATTGACTAAGTGGAGCGCAGCAGTTGCCATGGAAACAGAAGCAAGCCTCATCTCTGTCATTAGTGAGCATCCCTGGCTCTGAGCTGGCTAGCAGGGGCCAGGAGGTGCAGGGGGCTGGGCTGCGCTGTCCCTTAGAAGAAAAGCTCAGCTAGACTGCCACCCTGGGAGAGTGACTTCTGCTTCACAAGGAGGATGATCTGGCAGGTGACATCTGGTCTGAGAAAATAGATAGCCAGGGGAAGCCTGGATATCTAAGATAGCCTCTGTCTTGAAGGACTTAGGGGCATCCCAAGGGAATATCTGAGCTAGTAGGGTCTTGGGGAGAGGAATTTGAGGGCAGGGAGCACGTGCCCAAGGTGGTTCCATCCCCACTCGGAGACCAGGGGTGGAGCAATGTGGGAAGTGGCTCCATCCAGGTGCACTGGAACTGCTCCCCATGTGTATCTATGCCATCTTCAGGTCCACTCAGACCTGCCAGGCCCCTGGGGACTGCCAGTGTATTCCAGTTGACTCAGAGAGCTGGCATCTAATCATTCAAGTGTAGAGAGGAAATTGTAAGTGAAAACCCTATTGAGAGCTGAGTGTCTCTAAGAGAGGAATGAGCAGTGGGCTATTTCCATACAGCAGGCACTAGATTGGAGACCAAGTTTAAAGCTCTGCTTCTGATACTGGCTGCGTGACTTTGGGCAAATTGCTTATTCTTTCTTTGTTTCTTGATTTGTCCACCTGTCAGATGCACGTGATGCTCATAATTTCACCTGTGTCTTAGGACCATGCGAGAATTAAGTGACAAAAAGGATGAGTTGAACACAGTAGATGCTCAATAAATGCAAGCATTTGTATTTCAATTTGGTATTGATTCAGTGTTTTCTCCCTTATAGTTTGTGTCAAAAGTCTGCTCTCCAAATACAGTAGATGATAACAATGACAGCCATTACAGGGCTGTAGTTCATTTACCTTCTGTGTACCCAGTGACTACTATGAAGGAGGAAGTCGGCACTCTGCCCCTGAGCACCCAGCCAAGGAGCATGAGCTCTTTACTGCAGGCAGATGGTAGGAATTAGAAATTTTGGGAGAAAGAACTTGATCAAGAGAAAGCAGGTTTTTGTCCCTGAGGCTATACACTTATAGGCATTGGCTCTAAGTATAATGACAATAGACACTAAGTATAGTAACAATAATAACAAAAGCTATCATTTCACAGAGCTTATTATGCACCAGGCATTGTGCTAAGCACAGGCTTCACATGCCTGTCTGCTGTAATCCTCACAACAAACTCACAAGGTGGGTCCTATTATTATTCCATTTGAAGAGGAAGAAAACAGCGCTTGGGGAGGGGAACTCAGGTAGTGAAGTCACACAGCTAGGAAGGGCAGAGCTGGCTTGGAACACAGGATTTGGCTCCTAGGGTCTCAGATTTACCCAGGATACTCTTTTGCCTTCATTGAACCAGAAGGAACTTGGAGCACTGAGAGGGGGTGCTGGTGGGCAACCTGCCATCCTTACTTTTAGAAGGCTTTCCTGATTCTCTGAGTCCTAATCTGGGATGTGTGTGTGTGTGTGTGTGTGTGTGTGTGTGTTTGTCTAAGAGAGAGAAACTTCAGCTGACCAGTGAGGCAGTGAGGACGGAAGTTTCTGGACATCAAAGCTGGCGGAGTCCCGGATGGAGGGTTGGAGGCAGACCGGGGTCCTGTTAGGCTAATTCCTCCCAAGGCTGGTAGAGGCAGTGGTGGGAACTTCTGAGAAGGTGGAGAACAGTCCTTTCATATTGCCTCCCTTTGAGCTGGCCTCAAGGTGGGACCTGGGTCGGGTGGGTGGAGGGCGGGGAGTGTGCAGAGAGGCGAGGCCGAAGTTGGGCTGGGCAAACAGATTGGGCAGCAACTGTGAGCACAGAGCATCCATTGTGTACCCCAAGCTCTGCTTTCAATAATCCACTCGGAAGAATGTTTCATTGAGCGCCAGAGAAAGGGGCCATTGAAATGCCCAGGGTTGGGGCCCTGTGAAGGGTTAAGGGCAAGGAGGCCATGGTGCCCAGCTCTTGCTGCTCCTCCCTCAGATGTCTGATATGGGAACTCTGGTCACTAAGACAGAGGGCACTCAGTGAGACCACCAAGAGAGCCAGGAGCCAGAGTCAGGGCACATGTGTCTCCCCTAGAAATGTGAAAAGGCGGGGCCTCCCTGGTGGTGCAAGGGGTTAAGACTCAGCACTAAGAAGCTATCGCAACCACTGCAGCACGAGTTCAATCCCTGGCCAGGGAGCTGCCCACATGGCGCAGCAGACCTCTCCTGACTTGCCCACTGCTCTCCTCAGCAGTGCATCGTGGTACATCTGCCTGTTCTGTTCCCCACTCTGTCCCTGGTGAATCCTTTCACTCCCCGCATCTCTGGCCTGCACCCCAGCTCTTGTATGCATAAGTAAATAAATCTTAAAAAAAAAAGAAATGTGAAAAGGGGGCACCCCTGCATCAAGAAGGAAAATGCTTTTCCTCCCAGAACCATTTCACCCAAGTAATATCCAGCAAGAACTGGTCTCGGATCCCCTTCAGCCTGCCCACAGGAAGGGCAGTGCATGCAGGCAGGCACTTTTCTACCTGAATCGCTCACTTGGGCACATACCCGGGCCCTTGCAATGCCTTCTTTACCATGGCTCTCTTAAACACCTCTGACCTTTCCATTAGTCATTAATTAATTATAATGAATGATGCACTAGTTGGGAGTATGTGGGTGAAAATGAGATCCAGTGAGAACCAGAGAACCAGAAAATGAGTATTACATTAGGTGACAGGGAGCCTGTGGAATTTTCTCTTGCAGAGGTCTTTGCAAATAGAGAAGCTATTCATTAGGAGGAAACAGCTTAACTGTTGGAAAGGGCACCAGAAGTGGCATTCTGTCTCCCACACCGTGTGCTTCTTTCCTGAGTGCCACTTGTCCTTTCAAGCTGCAGAGGCTTCTGGGGTTTGAGCTGGAGGGAACATATGCTGGCATCAGTGGGCCGCAAGAGGAGGAAGGAGGCAGGTGCAGGGACCTGCCGCTGGGGAGCATGCTCTTGAACCTGACCTCCAGCAACATGACTCCCTCCTCAATCCCCAGCCCTCCTCCCTTTTGCTTTCTCATCGTGGACCCCACCCCATACCTACCCACTCCTGAGCATGCATATTCAGGGAGGATGCTCTGCACGAAAGGCTGAGCTTATGCTATGAACTTGTTCTAGTATTTTGCATGGAAATCTCACAAATGCTAACTCAACATTCATAAAAAGGGAATCCTGAATAGGATTTAATGACAGTGACCCATAGTGATGGGCTATGATGTGGCGATGCTCTTGGTCTGTTCAGGTGGATCAAGCTTTCTGCTCCTATAGCAAATGACCCCCAAATCCCAGGCTTTTGATATTCATCAATCTGATTTTTTTGTCTATTCTTTTGTTTCTCGCTAATGTTTTCACAGTGAAACTGTACTACCGTAAAAGAGGTAATTGCATCATGTCACCTTCGTATATATCCCCTCTGAGCGGTTTCCAATATTCTTGGGTTAGAAAACTAACTCATTTGCTTGTTAAGAATTGTGTATAAAGGAAGAATTTAGAGAATTGTTTATAAAGTAGGTTTAGCGTAAGGAAGTCCTGTGGAGCTCTCCTCTGGGTTTAGGACTTGAACTCCGACAGTTTTGATGGCTCAGAGGACTTATATATTCTCTTTCAGGTCTTTGAGTTGGTCCAGACTGTATAAGTCAAACTCCAGAGGGTGGACCACAGCCTGCATAATCTATGCATTACATCTGTGCCAGGGTCAATGTAGTCAGAGGAAATAATATCTGCACTTTGAGAATTTTAGTTCTAAGATGGTTAAATACACACTCCACAGCCACCCCAAGCTATGAAAGACAAAGCCACAAAATATACTTATCCAGTTTTTTACCTTTAAATCTCTACATCCTAAAAGGTCATTGGAAGCAACATTTTTAAGGACTTTGAAAGTCCTTTAGTTTTGCTCCCCAGTTTGGGTTAGGAATATCTCCTGTTATACTCTCTCTGCTTTTTGTTTAATGAGGAGCCCGGTGCTTCTCGGAGTCTGATTTCATCAATGGAAATCTACAGGAAGTAGCAAAACTACACCACTGCCACATCTGATCTGCATTTCATGTGCGGACAGGAGTGTTTTAATGAGGCTGTCATTTGGGGTTATGGAGTGAGCGTGGACCCATGTAGATTAGGGGACCCATCTTTCCAGCATAGGGGGGATATTTCTGCTGTCAATTATTTTGGGAACAGGTAGGTTCTGAGATAGAAACTGCAAAGGCTATATTAGCTGGAGAGCCTGACTTGTGGGGTTTGAACTCGAGTGGTGGTCGCTGATGGCCTTGCAGCCCCATGGAGATCTGCAGCCCTGAATGTGCATCTTGGGAGTTGTTTTCATCCAGGTGGAGTCCCCATCCTGACAACTTGCCACATCTCCCTGTGCTTGGAGCAGGCAGGAGACAGGTCTGCCCAGTTCCTCTGACCAAGGTCTGGGACAATGCAAAGAATGCAAAACCCAAGTTCCTCTGACATCCAGTGACTTGTCCCTCTTTGACCCCAGCACAACCTCAGGCTGAAGCCTCCGGAAGCACCATTTTAGCAGCATTCGCCTCAGGAGGCTGTATTTTTCCTGTCTGTCCTCAACACTTCTGCCAAACAACAGGCTCAGTTTTCCCTTCTGATAAATCTGGTCACCCTAAATATGGGACACAAACAGGAGTGGCTGGCCCCACGCAGCCCTCATTTTGAAATGCAGATTCACTTGGGCTGCTATTTTGGAGGTCTCCTTTCTTTCTCCATACACAGTGGTTTTTAGGAAGATGGAAGAGACCCGGGCAGATCCTGGCAGGGGAAAGATGCTAGGAGCCAACACACACCTGGGCAGTCTTGGTTTCCCAAATCTCTCCAAACACCCTCCCTTCCAGAAGTTCTGTGAAAAAGAGGGTCCTTGGGCCCATAAAATTGGGAATGCAGCTTCACCCTCCTTCCTCCTCGAGTGCCCCATATTAAACATTTGAAATCCTTTAGCAAAGAAGCCTTACTGGTTTTGTTTAACTCAGACCTCCCATTTGAAAGTGTAGCGGGGTGAAAATTTGGAAAACAATTATGCGGAGCCCAAGCCGGGAAGGGCACTACCTAAAATATTTCTCATTTACATCGGATTTGGCCTGCATGGTGCTAAATTTTGTTTTAAATTAGTTACTGGTACTTGACCCTTGAAACATTTCTCATAATGTGGATGGCAGATTGGAAACTCTGCTCTTCATTCTTGCACAATGGTCACTTGGGCAGTGTAGCTCCTGCTGCCCTACCTTCCTCGGCCCATCAGCCCAGTCCCCCAGCCTCCCTGTCCCAGGAGCCCCCCAAGCTTGCCTGTTCTGCTAGGATTTCCTTGTGTGGAGGTGGGCCTGGGGGACTCTGGGCTCATTCATCTGTTCATTCACGAAGCACGTTGGGTTTCTGTAGATACCAGGTGTACCACACAGGCCTGCCCTCTGGACTGCAGCCGTGGATGTCCTGTGATACTTAGCTGTGAATTGCAGAATGAGGAAGAAGAGGGGTGGAGAGGGAAAGAGGCAAGACCTCCACCTGGTTGCCTGGTCTCCAGTCCCTGGTACTAGCCAAAGCGTCCCCACTCTCCATTACTGTCTCTGCTGAATCTGCGACTCAAACCGCCCCTGTGAGGCCAGGAAAGAAGCCGCTAACTTGCTCTGTGGCTGCCCATCTCACGGCCTCGGTTTCTCCAACTGTGGCGTGACCCGGTTGGAACCGAAAATTGTGCGCGTCCCTTCCAGGGCTGGCGCTCGGAGATGCTAAGACTCCAAGTTCCAGGAATGTCTGACCGGGCCGTTTCGGAGCTGTTCTGTCGAATTCCAAGCAGCCTCCCTCCCTCCTTTCCAGGGCGGGGGCTGGAGCCGGAGGGCGAGAGGGTCTGGGCTGCCCGCCCGGGGGAGGAGCCGCCGCTGGGCGGCCCGCCCCTCCACCTGGGGCTCTGCTGCGGCAGATGTTACAACTTTTTCGCATTCTCTCCAGGGGGTCTCCGCGGACCCGCCCAACCCGCGCCTCCCGCCCCTTCCCCGCTGGGGTCCTGCCCGCCTCCCGGCTGGAGTCCGACAGTTCTCCGGACCGCGGGAGGGGCGAGAGGCCGGGCAGGGGGCTGGCGGGTCAGGGGAGGAGAAAGAGAAAGGAGAAGCGAGAGAAATTGGGAGGCGGGGGAAATCGAGGGCTGGAAGGAAGACGACAGTCAGAGGATGGTGCAGAGCACCTTTGGGGAGCCGCCGCGCCGCGTCTCAGGCTGGCCTGGCTGAGCTGCGGGAGCCGGAGCCAGGGCGGCGCAGGGCGGGCGCGCGGGCGGCGGGAAGCAGCTCCGCGCCGGCCCGACCTCTCCAGAGCGCCCCGCTGCGGCCGCACGCGACCGGCCTCGCCGTCCGGTCGTCGGTCTGGGACTGGCCGCTGGGTCACCCCCTGGGGCGCTCAGTACCCTCACAGCGTCCTGATCGGCCGGCCGGCTTGCGGCCGGTGCGCCCTGGGCGCGCGGGGCCGTGAGACCCGGGAACCCTGCGCGGCAGGACGCGCGGGCCGGTATGGCGATGCATGCCCTCACTGGCTTCTCGCTGGTCAGCCTGCTCAGCTTCGGCTACCTGTCCTGGGACTGGGCCAAGCCTAGCCTGGTAGCCGATGGGCCTGGAGAGGCTGGTGAGCAGCCCTCTGCCGCAACGCCCCAGCCGCCCCACATCATCTTCATCCTCACAGACGACCAGGGCTACCACGATGTGGGCTACCATGGCTCCGACATCGAGACCCCTACGCTGGACCGACTGGCGGCGGAGGGTGTCAAGTTGGAGAATTATTATATCCAACCCATCTGCACCCCTTCAAGGAGCCAACTTCTCACTGGCAGGTAGGCATGGCCCAGGCTGCCCTAGAAGCCCCTAAATAAACCCAGTCAGTAGATTTCCCCTACACTTACAAACTAGGTTTTAGGGCAATTTTGGTTTTGGTGGCCTGGGTGATGGTAAGTCCTTTGCTCTCTCTGGGTCTCAGTTTCCCTACTTGCACATTGAATGGGTTGGATCATCTTTGAGGTTTTCTCCCTCAGATGTTTTAGGACACTCACACTTCATACCATGTGAAGGAGACATCTGGTCATCCCTTTGTTAGAGGAACGTGGCAGCCTCTGACACTCAGGTTTGCAAGCTGCTTCTATTTACAGACCTGGAGGCCCTGAGCAAGTCACTTTCAAAGGCTCAGTTTGTTTGTTCTTAACATGGGGAGAAGAACAGTTTTGATCTTGCAAAGAAGCAGTGAGGAAGGCGTGTGTTGCACTTAACCTGTGGGGCTCTCAATAAATAGTAGTTTCTAAGTCACTGGAGGAATTAAGGCCCCCAAACTGTTAAATGACTATATTGGAAGGAAAGCAAGGATTGCTAGGTGAGGAGAAAGACACAGAATGCATACCCTACACGAAGTAGCCGCATCAGGCTAGTTACTTCATTTCTCTGAGCATCTGATTTCTTATCTGTGACTCCTGGGGAAGGGGCCCTTTGTTCGTAGGGAGCAGTGGCAGATGCTCATTCCCCTCCTCCTAGCCAGGAGCAGTACTGGTTTCTCCCATCAAGAGTTGTCCACAGGCAAGGAGGTAGGATTACAGGATTAGAAGAGCAGAGAAACAGGAGGTGGGGTGTGGTAGGCAAACTCCGGCCACTTAAAAGAAAATCCTTTGGCAAGGCTGAAGCTAATCCTCCTTGGACAGGGTCCAAGGCAGGCTTTCTCCCAAGTTCCACCCAAAAGTCTTAGTCTCCCTGTTTCCTGGACTGGAGAAACTGAGGTGTGCAGGTGGGGAGGGTCCAACTTAGCGACTGTGCCCACCTTCGGGGTCTGCAGGAGAGGGGCTGAGAGGCCCCTGGCTTGGGTGTGGGGGTTCCTGGAGGTCACAGTCAACAGTCACCTCTTCTTCCTTCTTCAAGTCAGCACTTAGTGCCTGGACCCAGGAACAGGGAGAGAGGGAGAAAGAGGAAGAGAGGCTGGTGGGAGCAGCAGTGATGGAGGTGAAGACCATGTAACCAGTAGCCTCCAGGAGAGAAGGAATCTGCGTTCCCGGGAGTGATATGCAAGTGGACATTTCTCTCCCAAGAGGTGACTTTTGGTTTAAGCAGGGGAATGAGCAGTCTGCAGGGAGGTGTTCCAGCTCCTAATCTGCGAAAGCAGCTGAGCATGGCTGGGCAACGCCTGTCCTCCGCCCCCTGTAGTGGCTCCCTCCGCTGATGTGCTGATGCGGCTACTCTCACTAGTGTTTGTTAATGCATCCAGTCGTGTTTGGTGAGCCTGGAGAGAGCCAAAGTTTCTCATGTCACTCACTTGCAGAGGGGCCTCTGTGACTCCTAGGGGGCTCACCCACTTTGCCAACCAGTGCCCAGGGCCCCAGTCCCTGCTGAGGGTGCTTTTTGTATCAAGTCCAGTGGCTCATTAGTTGACTGAATTCAACTAAGGGCCAAAGCTCAGCTCCACTGCTTGTCTGCTGTCTGAACTCAGGCCAGTTGTTGCACTTTGGGGGGCCTCAATTTCGTCATCTGTAACTTGGGCTGAAGTTGGCTGAGGATCACTGAGACTACAGAAAGGGAAACTGTGGAGAAGCAGGGCTAATGTGGTAAAAACATTAGCAGTTTTAAGATGAGGAAATCAAAAAGAAAACCTGACCTGGTGCCCATTTAAAGGTGTTAGGGATTCAGGTCTTGGCTTACCTTGGTTGGGAGATGAGAAAAATTGTGGGATTCTAATATACTCCAGGTGTCTCATTTATTCTAAGACTTTTAAGACTTGAGTCAAGACAAGAAAACACAGCAGACCATGTGGGGCCTTGGATGCTGAAGGGGGAGTGGGATACAAATGAATAAATGAGGAAGACAGGATTTTGCTAATCATGTGCTCCTGCCTCAGGCATTAGCCTGTGTAAGTGACCCAAATCCAGAGGCCAAATGAACTTGCAGTCAGGCACCGGAGAACTTGCCCCATAATATTTGGAAACAGGAAGATTTTTAGAGTACTCCCATCTAATCAACTCGTTCCTACAACTGAGGCCTCCAGAGGTGAGAGAAGTGTCATCCCCCTTTGAAGAAAAAGGTCTGGGCATCGACTCTGCTTGAATTTGTGTTCAAATTCCTGGCTTTGCCTCTGATCTTGGGTGACCTTGGGCAAGGTGCTTCCCCTCTTCTTAGTTTCTTTTTAAGATGAAGTAAATAAACTAGAAAATGACTTGGGTCCCTCTGGCTCTAAAATCCTGAGTGTCATTCATTCATTCATTTGTCCCATAAGTAATTGTCTTTTAAACATCACTTGAGTAGTATCAAAAAGAATACTTAGGAATAAATTTAACAAAAGAGATGAAGACATGTTGAACATTACAAAACATTGAGTAAGTGGTTGAGTGAGAGTCTTGTTATGTATCATTGGGCCCAGGAACATGTATAACTGAGTATAATCCCATGACCAAACAGGACAATGATGTGTGTTCTCAATGCTAGGGGAACTCCAGCTCTTCTCTCATTCTTTTCTTTTTTTAATTAATAAGTTTATTTATACAAGCACTGGGTATAGTCAGAAGCGCGGGAGGGGGAGAGCATTCACCAGAGCCAGAGTGGGGAGCAGAGCAGGCAGACTGACGAAGTACACTGCTAAGGGGAGCAGCAGGTGGCAGGAGTCTTCTCTCATTCTTTGATGGAGTTGTGAGAAACTTTACAGTGGAGGTAACTTTTAGGCGAGGCTTTGAAGATTGAATAGAAGTTTGCCTGGGAGAGCAGAACTTGCTCAGTACTCCCTGACCAGATAGTGGCTGAAGGCTCAGGGACTCTGAATTCTGGAACCAGACCCAGACTGCCAGGGACACAGATCCCACCTGCAATTATTGTATGCATAATGGGGCAAATTATTTAATTTATTGAGTTTCTGTTTCCTTATTTGGGAAATCGGATGATATGCAACCCGTAGCTTGTGGTGAGAATGTAGTGAGCTGATTTATATAAGGAGCTTAGCACAATGCTGAGCACACAGTGAGTGCTTGGTGTTAGCTATTGTTATAGTTGTTATGGGTTATGTATGGAGTTCAATTCTTAATTCCCCAACTTCTGAGCTGTGTGAGCCTCAGTGAGTGGCTCAACCATTCTGAGTATCAATCTCCTCATCTGTAAAATGGCAATAACATCTGCTTCATTTGATTTTGAGGATTCAGTGAGACAGTACATTTGAAGTGCTTGGCCCATTAGGTAATAATACCCTGGTCACTTATCACATGTGCTGGGAGGGCCGAGTCCAGAGTCCACCTTAGGGTGAGTTTTGGGGTTTGGGTGGTTAGAGGTCTGGTATCTAGCTCAGCTGTGCCTTCTGTGACCCCCTCTTCCTGCCAGGTACCAGATCCACACGGGACTGCAACACTCCATCATCCGTCCTCGGCAGCCCAACTGCCTGCCCCTGGACCAGGTGACACTGCCCCAGAAATTGCAGGAGGCAGGTTATTCTACACACATGGTGGGCAAGTGGCACCTGGGCTTCTACCGGAAGGAGTGTCTGCCCACCCGCCGGGGCTTCGACACCTTCCTGGGCTCGCTCACGGGCAACGTGGACTACTATACCTACGACAACTGTGATGGGCCTGGGGTGTGTGGCTTCGACCTACACGAGGGTGAGAATGTGGCCTGGGGGCTCAGCGGCCAGTACTCCACCATGCTCTATGCCCAGCGTGTCAGCCATATCCTGGCCAGCCACAGCCCCCGGCGGCCCCTCTTCCTCTACGTGGCCTTCCAGGCGGTGCACACACCGCTGCAGTCCCCTCGTGAGTACCTGTACCGCTATCGCACCATGGGCAATGTGGCCCGGCGCAAGTATGCGGCCATGGTGACCTGCATGGACGAGGCTGTGCGCAACATCACCTGGGCCCTCAAGCGCTATGGCTTCTACAATAACAGCGTCATCATCTTCTCCAGTGACAATGGTGGCCAGACCTTCTCAGGGGGCAGCAACTGGCCCCTGCGAGGACGCAAAGGCACCTACTGGGAAGGTGGTGTGCGTGGCCTGGGCTTCGTTCACAGCCCCCTGCTCAAGAGGAAGAGGCGGACAAGCCGGGCGCTGGTGCACATCACTGACTGGTATCCCACCCTGGTGGGACTGGCAGGTGGCAGTGCCTCGGTGGCTGAAGGGCTGGACGGCTATGATGTGTGGCCGGCCATCAGCGAGGGCCGGGCATCACCGCGCACAGAGATCCTGCACAACATTGACCCGCTCTACAACCACGCGCGGCACGGCTCACTGGAGGGCGGCTTTGGTATTTGGAACACAGCCGTGCAGGCGGCCATCCGGGTGGGTGAGTGGAAGCTGCTGACGGGAGACCCCGGCTATGGAGACTGGATCCCGCCGCAGACACTGGCTGCCTTCCCAGGCAGCTGGTGGAACCTGGAGCGGATGGCCAGCGCCCGCCAGGCCGTGTGGCTCTTCAACATCAGTGCTGACCCCTATGAGCGGGAGGACCTGGCTGACCAGAGGCCCGACGTGGTCCGAGCACTGCTGGCCCGCCTGGTGGACTATAACCGCACGGCCATCCCCGTGCGCTACCCAGCCGAGAATCCCCGGGCCCATCCTGACTTTAATGGGGGTGCTTGGGGGCCCTGGGCCAGTGATGAGGAGGAAGAGGAAGAGGAGGAGGAGGAAGGCAGGTCTCGAAGTTTCTCCCGGGGGCGTCGCAAGAAAAAATGCAAGATTTGCAAGCTGCGATCCTTCTTCCGTAAACTCAATACAAGGCTGATGTCCCACCGTATCTGATTGGGCTGTGGGGGAAGGGGAAGTGAGACTCTGTCCTCCTAGAGGGCTTCCCCACTCAAGCCTGGCCTGCTCCTATGCAGGCAGGAACCTAGCTCCTGCAGGGGAATGGAGGGCAGAGAGCACCTCAATTAAATGGTGGGGAACTTGGCTTGGGGGTTGGGAGAGAACAAACTGGAATGGGATGCCTGAATCCCAATTCTGTCTCATCATGTTCTTGTTCTGTGACCTTGGTGACCTACATAAACTCTCTGAGCCTCAGTTTCCTCACCTGCAAAATGAACTCTAGTGACTTTGTGACTGTGTTTTGGCCTTGGGGCCTGGGACCTGGGTCTTTGTGGAGATCCAGTTGACCTCACCACCTCACAGCTTCTCCAAGGCCTCACCCTTGAACCCTGGACCTCTGTGGTACTACTTAGGTGAGGGCCCACATGGAGGCATCTCCAGGCCTGGATCCCAGCCCAGGCAAGGCCTTCTTGCTCTCTGAAAGGATCCCTTGAGTGCTGAGAGTGGCGGTGAAGGCATGGGAAGGAGACCTTACCAGGATCTCATGTGGACCAGGCCTGGGCACCGGTGGTTGCTATTGTTGGTGGGGCTTTCCTTCCTGGCCCCAGTAGCTGAAGGACCTGGCCCACTGGTTAGCTGCTGCAGGACTAAAAAATGGGGGAGATAGTTGTGTTAAAGGATCCTTAAACCAACAATCAGGACCCTAAGTTCTCTTTTGACCTTGGGCTCTGTCCTTCCCCTCTGGGCCTCGATTTCCCCACTTGCCAATGGAGGTGCTATCCCTGGTTCTGCCAATGATACCCGAACTGTCCCCAATCTGGGGCTCCCAGGACTGTGGGAGACTGGCCAGAGTAATGGTTGTGGAGGAGTCATGAACTTGATTAAAATGCAGTAGCACAGAAGCCAGGGCTGCAGCGCTGTCTGTGAGCACGTTTGGACATGTGCATGTTGGTCCTGAGGCAGGTGTGCCCTCACCATTGGCTGAATGGATGGGAGGGGAGTTGGGCAGCCTGACCTGGTGGCCCAATGTACAGGTTTTGGTCCAGTCCTGCCACAGATCTGCTGTGTGACCTCTGGCAAACCCCAGACCCTCTCTGGGTCTCAGCCTCGCCCTATGTGCAATGGATGATCTAAGAGCCCCTTCTCCTTGGCCATTCTGGGTATCCCTGGGTGTGTGAAGGCAGGGAGGAGAGCTGTGGGGATTTCAGAGCCTGCTTTCTGCATAGCGTGCCTCCATCCGCACACTGCGTTCTGCATGTCTCCCTTCAGGTTCCAGTCAGCGCAGCGTGTGTAGGCGAAAGCCCTGCTGTGAATTTTGAAAATAGTTATTTTTGTCGCTGGCAAAGGAGGCCTGTTAGGACTCATCAGCTTGTGGATGAGCGGGACGGGTGGGGTGGGGTGGGTGCATTTCAGTGTGTGTGTGGGGTTCGGGTATCAGGGACAGAGCTGCATGCCCGCTGCAGAGGCTGAGCCCGGGAGCAGGGATGTGGCCGGGATCTGCAGGGTGTAGGTAACCGTCTGTGTCCTGGGTGCCTCCCTCTGGGCTATCTTTATCATTTCTCACTGCCGTAGTTGGACCTTTTCTTTGTCCTGAGGCTGTTGATACCAGGCTGTTGTGGGGCTCCCAGCATTTCTGCCAGCTCAGAAGGGACTCTGAAGAAGTTGCCCGTTGGTATGGTGTCCTAGGCTCAGCAGACCCGAGCCGTGGGTTGTCTATAGTTTGCCTGCTACCCAGGGTTTCCAGCTCTGCTAGTTCTTAACCCAACTGTGTGGGCTGGGCCCTTCCAGCATGGCTGGAGACAAACTCCCCTGCGATTCTAGATGTGCCCCAGTCGAATAGAGGCCTCTTCCTGCCTGTTCAGTGAGCCCTGCCCCAGGTGGCCAGCCTGGGCAGCTTGGCTACTATTCCTGGGCCCCTGCCTTCTGGAGCCACAAGTGCAGAACTGTGAAGTACCCTTTCTGTTTCCCCTGGTCACCAAGGCTCACCTCTTGTGGCCAACCTGACACCAAATTTGGTGGTCCAGCCACGGCTGTTCTGGTGTTTGAGAAGGCACGATCTCCTCCCAAGTCTAAACTAGAGCTCACCTAGCTCAGTCTTGGCTAACCCAGAACCCAGCGAACAGCCCTGGCCATTCCCCCAGGCTGCCTGACCTGGGTGCCGGCAGCTGGCTCGGGCCTACCCTTGGTGAAGAGTCTCAAGAAGAGGAGAGGCCAGGACTCCAGGCACTGCAGTGAGAGGCTCAGCCCACTGTGGTTTCTGTTCTGCCCGGCCATCAGTGTGCCTCCCACCCAGACCCTCTGCCCTCCCATGGTCTGTGACCCCCGCCCCCACCCCCAGCAGGGCACTCTGCCATTGGCCCTGCTAGACTGGAGATTGTGCCAGTGGGGTGGGAGGTGGTAGGAGGGAAAGCAGGCCAGATCTGGCATGGGTGGTGCCCAGAGATGCCTGGTAAGGCCCTGGCATCCCCCTTGGTGGACCAGAGAACAGCAGATCTGCCAGCCAGGTAGGTTGGAGCTGGGACAGTCCTGAGTAAGCTGGGCCCTTCCATGGCACCCTGGGCTCTGATAGCCAGTCCACCAGGAGAGAGCCAAACCTGGCTGGAGGGCAGGCTCTGAGCCCCACCCTGAGCCTGGACTCTGTTTCCTCCTCTCACTTGGTGCCTATCGGTCACCTTGGGACTCGGACAAAGAGCCCTACAATGCCAGAAAGAGGGAAAACAGAGCAGTTTAAGAGAAGGAACTCTGTTCTGGGAATCAAGGACTCCAGATGGTGACCGAGACTTGGCCTTGACTTATCACTGCAGGAGGATAGCTCAGGCTCTTGGCCTCTGTCCCCCATCTGTAAGGCGCATGGGCCCCCTCAGGGCCCTTCTGGCCCTAGTGGAGGCCAATGAATATGGGGCAGCGGTGCTGAAGTCACCCAGAGCTGCATGGGAGGCCTGGCTGCACACCCCGGCTTGGGGCTTGGGTAAGCCATGTCACATCTGCACAGTTGGCAGTGAAGAAACCTACCTCATGGACATTTGTGGGAGGAGTATAAATAGTGTAATGTGTCAAGTCCTTAGCACAAGGCTCTAAAGTGGAAATAACTGTTTTTCATGTCTTGGAGTCACGAAAGGAACACTTGCTCTCATCTCCCCAGGAGGAAGTGGAGGCCCCAGTGGGAGAAAGCTTTGCCATAATAAGGATTCCCAGACAACAGTAGGACTTGAACTTGGCTCTTCCAACTGCAGGACATGTGCAATCATCTGTCCCCTGACTCCCTCCTTCCCTGTCCCCTGCAAGGAGTGTTTCCTGCGTGGGATACCTCTGAAGACAGCCGGGTCCCCGACCCTGCTGCCTTCCTTTCTGAGCACAGGTCTGTTGTTGCTTGCTGCATGAACTAACCAATCACTCACCACCTAGACCCCCGGCTGAGTCATTTCTCTTAGCCCACTTTCTACCACTTCTACCCCCCACACTCTGACCATAGGGGACAGGCCTCGTGGGGACCCCTCCGATGGCATGTTTTCTGTGGTGCCTGCCCACGCCCTGTGGGATGTGAGACACTGAGGCCTATGAGCGTGAGCATGTGTGTGAGCTTATATTTGGGCTGTGGAAGGTGGGATTTGAGTCAGTTGTCACAAGGCCATTGGGGGTCCGATCCCCTGTGGTGGCCAAGGAACTCGACCCTGGTCCCTGTTTGTCCCTCCCCACACACAGTGGGTACAGCTTGTGTTCATGTTCAGGCCCCTAGCCTGGCCTGTCTGAGGCGGACTCAGTGACCTCCAGGATTCAAACTCCTGGTCGCCAGCCCATGGTGGCACATCAGTCTGCTCTTGAACCACACGTGTGTTGGAGATGGGGGCACACGTGCCAGCTCGCATGCCTGCCATGGCCCTGGGGAGTGGAGAGTCTGGCAGGAACAGTCCCCTGATGCAATCATCGGCTATTCTCTCAGCGCCACAGAGGCAGGGCTGGCTCCTCACAGCCTGCCACCACCAGGCACAGCTGCCAGCCTGGAGGGGACAGGAGAGGCAGCGCATTAGAGGTTGTGCTTCCTCAACAGCGGTCAGTCATGCTCTAGAGGGGGGTGCCCATTCCCTGCACTTGGGTCTGGAAGGTTTGGAGAAGTGTGTGTGTGTGTCTGTGTGTGTGTGTGTGTGTGTGTGTGTGTGTGTGTGTGTGAGAAAGAGAGTTGCCAAGGAGACTTCCTCTACCCCCCGCCCTCTTCCTCTCCCCTCCAGCCATTGCTCCATCAGTACTCTGCAGCTTGGGTCCTGCCCAGCCCCCAGTATCATGCGTACAAAGTCTCGGAGGGAGAAGAGTGATGGAGAATGAGAAGCAGAAAGGAAGGAAGATAGAGACAAAAAAGGAGGTGAAAAGGAATAGGAAAGAGAGGAAGGATGGAAAAGGAAGGGTACAAGCAGGGAAGGCAGAGAACAAGGAAAGGAGAAAGAAAGGAGAGCTGGAAAGAGGTGGAAGAGAGAACAATGGGCAGATGGGAGAGGAATGTAGCTGGGTTGGCCCTGCCCCCCTGAAGCCACATAGGCAACCTCCAGGGTCCCCCTCAGAGGCAGGGAGAGAGCTGGCTTTCTATGCTGCCTCTATTCTTTATGTCCTTCTCTGAGTAATCCTGGCTCTTTCAGTGACATGTTACCAAGTCCCTTCCTCATGTGCTCTGCTCTCTTTTGAATCTACTCCATTTCATCAGAGGGAGAAGGAGAGAAACAGGGACGTCAGGTCAGCTTCAAGCCAAATAGGCTTTATCACCTCCTTTCTTCAGAACATCAGACTTCCATTAATATGTCCTCAGGACACATTTACTTTTTCTTTGTTGTTAATTTTTAAAATTGCATCATGTTGGCAGTGGATGAGTTGGAGACTTTGTGCCCTGCTGTCTCTTGAGCCCCAGTTCTTTGTTCTAAAGGAATTGCCACAAACCAGCAATTGCCCTGAGCAGGGTGATGTTCAAACCAGGAGCTCAACTCTAGTGGGGACTAAGAGAATGGCACCCCAAAGATGATAGTGTGTGCTTCCATGATTCAGAGAACCCTGCAAAGGGGGAGAGACTTTTGAGTCACTCAATAATAATAATTAACACTATTCCCATCTATTCAGCAGTTACAGTGTGTTAGCCACTGTGCCCATCTCATTTAATCCACAGACTAGCCCTGTAAGTAGGGAACGTTGTTAACTATTTTACAGATGAAGAGACCGAGGTACAGAGAAATGAAGCTGCTCATTCCAAATCACACAGTCTGTAAGTCACGGTGTTGCTCTCAGCTTGGAAAGCAGTTGCCCGTCTTCTCCCTGGGCAATGACTGGGAGGCCTTAGTGGTCACCAAGAACTAGTTCTTGTGTGGGAACCACCCCTCCTGAGTGTGGGCAGGGGACCTGGCATGAAGGTGGCAGTATGGCCCTGCCCCCCCACGTCCACATCTCTGGCTGCCTCTCCTCCAGTGGTGCCCCTGCCCTGCCTGCTACCCACCGGCTGTGCAGCCCCCCAGCGAGGGCCTCTCTTCTCTGCCTCTGAATTGCAACGTTGGCGGCACAAGCGGGAAGCATATTGTGCGCAGAAACAAAACTGAGTGGTTTTTCCTTTTTCTGAAGGTGGTAATGGTGCAATTAGTGGCTAAGCCATTACCCCCTCCTCCCTGCTCGCCTCCCCGCCTTCCCCTCTGCCTCCCTCCTGCTTCTCTCCTGGGAAGAAGTGGCTGCATCAGAGAGCCAACCCATCATTCTCTCCCACCCTGACTCCTGGGAAGGGGACAGAATTGGGGGACACTCAGTGGACAGTGAGTCCGGATCCCAGCAGGTTTGGGGATTACCCACAAGCAGACAACATGTCCCACTAGTGAGGTGATCAACAAGGAAGGGGTGGGCTTAGAAATGCAGAGGGTTTGGATCCATCAAGTGCTTGTTTTGGGCAAATGCCTGTGGGCACCTCAGACTAGTGGGCTGTGAAATGAGCTGGAGCGGAGGGGTGGTGTGAAGGGTCAGAGGGTCTATGATGGGAACGGGTCCATGTGCTGCCTTGCATCCTCCTTTTTCTCTTCCAGACACTCTCACGCTTCGGTGTCCCCCAGACCTTCACAGCCCTTCACCTGCTTCATCTTCAGGCACCTCTGCAGTGGCAGTTTTGTCCTTTGTGTGGTAGAAAAGGAGTTGGAGGCTCAAAGAGGGCAGTGACTTTCCCAGGTTCACCCAGTGAACACACGTCAGAGCTCTAATTCAATGCAGATCCTTAAACTCTAGTCCTTTCCTCCTTAACCTCACTGGCTTGGAGGTGGGGTATCTTGGGGTTAGAGATGTGGCTTTGGCCCAGAAGAAGTGAAGTTGCTGGGGGAGTGCCCAGAATTTGGGAGAGGGGTTCAGGGCCATCCATGACCATCCCCCACAGGCCAGGAGGTGCCCCCTCCCCACTGCCACCTCCTCCTTTTTTCACCTTGACTTGAAGCATAAACAGAAACTAGGACATGAGCCTCAGGGGACCAGACTTCCTGGTCCCTCCTGGACGCAGGTTGCGGGAGAGGTTATAGAAGAAGCCTCCGGAGGAACAGCTGTCAGAGCTGTGAGGGGTGCAGGCGAGCAGGCAGCCGGGGCTGCCCTCAGCATCCTGGTGTCTCCCCGCTACTTCTCTCCCAAGCTGAGTGGTCGCGATAAGGTGGCAAAGAGCAGAGAGTGAGAGGAAAGGAGGAAGAGGTGCGCGCGCGTGCACACACACACACACAATGCAGAGGGAACCGACACAGAGACTACAGTGTTTCCCCCAAAGAGATCCCAATGAATTAGCCATGGCTTCCCAGTAAACCTTAGAACCGGCTGTTTCCAGGACAACGGGGCAATACCTGTCTCTCTAGAGGAGATGAAGTTGCCAGGGTAACTGCATCCTGTCTTTCCTGGGGACCATCTCGGAATGTGGCGCTCACTGGCCGTTGCCATAGCAACTGCCTTTTTGCCCCATTTAATCCCATCCTGTAGACTTCAAGGGCCCCACATTTGGAGGTGGGGGAGGTGGGAAGAGAGATCACTTGTAGACTAAGTTTTGTTCTCTTCCCCCTCTCCAAGCCTCGCTCTCGATCCCTCACCTTGGGGGTGCTGGGTGTCCGCCTGCCCCCGGCCCACACAGGCCTGCAGTGCTGTGTGTGGTAGGACCACGGCGTCCGGGAGCAGGTTTTGCAGTGGAAGGCAGGCAGGTGTTGGGGAGGCAGTTACCGGGGCAACGGGAACAGGGCGTTTCGGAGGTGGTTGCCATGGGGACCTGGATGCTGACGAAGGCTCGCGAGGCTGTGAGCAGCCACAGTGCCCTGCTCAGAAGCCCGGGGCTCATCAGTCAAGCCGGTTCTCGGTTTGCACTCGGCAGCTCGGGCAGGCGAGTGGCCCCTAATTCTGGGAGCAGAGCAGCAACACCCCAGTCCTGGTCCTCCAACCCCGAGACTCGTCTGCCCGCCCAGTGCCAGGATGGCTACCATCACCTGCACCCGCTTCACAGAAGAGTATCAGCTCTTCGAGGAACTGGGAAAGTGAGTTGCACCTCAGAGTCCTGGAGGGTGCAGGGATGTGCATCACGGGCGTGTGTTTCTGCGGTGCTCTGTGCACACCCAGGGAGGAAGGCTGCATGTGTTTGGGGGCACTTGCGTTGCAGAGTGCCCGGACGGAGCACAGGCGTGTATGCGGTGCGCAGATGTGCCAGGGCCAGCAGGGCGAGTGTGTGTGTAGGGGTGAAGGGTTGACAGTGGGTGCATGCATGCAAGCACACACACACACACACGCACACACACGACACCGGCGCACAGATTCTTAGAAACTCAGGCTTGAAATGGGATCTTCCCAGGCAGTTGCGTCCAAAGCTAGTCTCCCCTGTGGAGTTTCTTGAGGTGGCCATCTGCTCTCAACTTGTATACCTCTGGGAACGGAGAGTTCATCACCTTCTAGATAGTCTTTTCTGACTTTAGATACCTGCAGCAGCTGAGCAGAGCAGCCAGCTTCTCCCTGTGAGTGCATCCCCGCTCTACCACCCCCTCCTAACTCCTCCAGGAGTGAGGACATTGGTATAGCAGGGGTTAATAACCGAGTGGCTGGAGGCTTCCTGAATGTTGGGAGGAGGGGAGGGCCAATCAGGCTGTTAAAGGGGCTGATGAGGGCAACAGCACACCAGGTCTGCTCCCTATCAAACTTGTCCAGCCCCAGATCTCATTTTCTGCCCCTGACCCCTGGTGTGTTGAAGGAAGGGTGGGTGGGGGTGCTGGGAGAGAGGAGAAGACCTTGGGATAGTCCAGTGGCTGTGGAATGTCAGGGAAACATCCCCATATGCCCCCAGCCAGCTTTGTAGAGAATCCATGGATCAGCCCAGGGTAGGAGTACAGGCCTCTTGTCCCATGGGTAAAGCAGCTCAGTGCCCTTGGGGCTTCCTGCTATGGCAGCAGGGGCACAGGGGTACAAGGGAGGGGACTCTGGAAACAGGAAGGTGTTGCTGTGAGATCTGGATCCATGCACACAGGCATGTGCATTTCAAGCATGTTGTATAAGGACCAACTCTGGAGTACACTGTGCACTGAAAGGGTGTGCAAATGTTTGTGCATGTGCACCAGGAGGAGATGGTGTGGTGTGCTTCATGGGGAAGATCCAAAAAGGCAAATGTGTCCTGCAAGGGTGGATATATGCGGTGGCACAGGGGTGCTGTTGGCTGGTTGGCAAGGGACTAAAGGTGTGAACATGCGTCACCACGCACACGAATGGCTGGTCAGGCAAAGGCCTGGTGTGTGCAAATATGTCTGTGTAAGATGCACATATGAGGTCGGGCACAGTGAGGTCTGGACAAGTACATCTAGGGAAAGCCCGGGGGCATGCACATGAGTGGGTTTCTGTGTGTGCATGGTGAGCTCAAGCTGGTGTCTGCATGTGTGTGGGAGGTAGGTCTGCGACTGTGTGCAAGCAAGTTGGCTGTGCATGCACACACACTCACACTTACACTCACACAGCGAGGTAGCCTGATACCTACAGGCACACGCAGCTCCTCTGAACACACATTCGCCCATGTGCAGACGTGTGCTCATTCTCCTCTGCAGACTTCCTGCCTTTCTATGTTTTTGTACTGGGGAGCAGGGAGGGTGGCTGCAACCAAATGTTTAGGACTTCTCTGGAGGACCAAGGCTGTCTGCTAGACTTGCAAGGCTTCCTTCTCCAGATGGTTCCTGTGCCTGCTGAAACCCCAAGATTCACTGATTAGCTAGAGCTGCCTTCCAGGGTCTGACCAAGGCTCGGTCTGGGGACTGCGTCACAGAGTGCAGTGAAATGGTGTTGGGATGTGACTCAGGCACTCAAAGTGAAAATAAAAGTGATGTTTTGCCCCAAGAGGAGATGGATATCAGGAAGATTGGGTGCTATGGGGGCGACTTGGCAGAGCATGTCTTCATGTGCATTCTCAACTCCCCTCCTTGCCTGCCGCAGGGTGCTTGCAGGGAAGGGGCAGGGGTAGAATTTCGGGGGACAGGGAGACCTGGTGTGGCCACAGCAGGAAAAATCAGGGTGGCAGGTGTGGTGAGGCCTGGTGTAATCAATTTCAGACCTCTCCCTTCCAGAACCATCAGTGCTTTTAACCTTTTTTAGGTCACATATTCCTCCAGGAATCTGAGGAAAGTCTAAGTCTGTAATTCCCCAGAAAAAAAATGCACAAAGCTGTGTGATGTGGGTGAGATGTCAGGAGCTTGCAGGACATCAGGAAGGCTGGGGGTGGGCCTGCAGCTAAGGACTCCTGCGCTGAGGAGAGGGGTGAGGTTGCACACTTCTGATGTCTGGTTAGAAAGGCCATGGAAGAGGCCTTGTCTCCTGTCCTGCCTGATATAGCACCCTGGGGGTAGTTGGGGGCAGGGCCCTGCACAGGGCACAGGTTAGGGACCTAAACACCGCTCTTGGTGGCACTTGCCGGGAGTTGGTCCAGCTTGGGACAGGGGCGCTGACCAAGACCTGGGATATCAGAATGTAACAGCTCCTTTTCTGCTGGGGAAAAACCAAAAATGCCTGCAGGACCCTGCCTCAGTGGGTGACCCACTCTCCCTGCCACCTGAGCACTGCAGTCACCACCCAGAAGCCAGGTCCCCATTCCAGGAGCCCACTTCAGACCTAGCAGGGTGATTGCAAAGGCAGCTGGATCAGCCCTTGGGGGAGGATAGGGCCTTGGACCCCCTCTGCAGCACCCCAGCTGCCCAGCTGGAGAGGAGGGTACTGGCCTCTTGAGGGCCCCTGGCATCTTGCCTAGTAGGGCTGATCCGCATGCAGGCCTCTGAGGAGCCAGGGTAGGCTCCTGTATGTGAGAGAAGCTGCCCCTCTTCCATCTGGCGGGGGGCAGGCAGCTGGGGCAGGTCACAGGCTGGAGGCAGGGCTCTGGGCAGGGGTTTCTGGGGCATCCTGATGCTACTGGACAGATGAAGTTCCCACTGGAGCTTGTGAATTTGCACAAGCTGGGAATTTGGGGCCGGAGGAGCGTCTCCATCCAGTCCTAGAGGGTTGAGGACTCCTGCACTGTCTCGGAACCCAGGCACTAACTAGCTCACTCCATCCTCCCTTGACCCCAATCCTTCTTCCCAGGCCATGTGAGCAAGCCCAGACCCGGGAGCACAGAAGCCTGTTGGGAGGCAGGCTGCAGCGATGTCCGCTTCGGGGTCAGGGTGGGCCTCGGCAGCAGCCACAACCCCTGGCAGACCCAGGGATCTCTGAGGCAGGTGGGAACGCTGCTAGTGGGATCCTGGGGAAGGGGGCAGTATCCAGGAGCTGGAGAAGGAGGACACCTCCTCCTGCCTTTGGCATTTCGGGCTTTGGATCCCATTCCCAGGAGAGCTGGGGAGGCTGAGAATCGCCCTGCAGCCTGTGCAATCACTGGCTGTACAGAGTTTCCAGAGGAGATTTTACTTGAGAGAAGGAGGGAGGAACAGAAGGAGGGAGGGAAAGAGGCTGGAGAGCAAGCAACCCACTCTTTTATCTCTAGAAACAGGGATCTGAAATTGACTCAGGGCAGTACTGGGACTGGGGAAGGGGGGCAGGGGTGCAGCTGGCCGGCAAGGTTGGCAGACAGAGGGCCGAGGGTTGGCTTCCTGGCTCTGTGTCCCTCTTACCCCCATGGCATTGCACCATGCACTGGGCGTGGGCTGGATTGGGGGGCACTGGCCCAGCGGCTGCCCCTGCACTGGGGTTCCCAGGATCCCTACTGCTTGCTTTTCCTCTTGTGGCTCAAGTTCTAACGTCTGCAAAGTGGGTTCATCATTTCGGCCCTTCCAGGCAGAGCTGTTAGGAGAGGGAAGGTGTAATATTAGAGAAAACACCTGGGCATTGATGCACTTCCCCACCCCCACCCCCCAGACAGTGTGCTTTGATCTGCTTCTAATAACCTCTCCCATTTTCAGCACTTTGGGGCTGGAGGAGCTTCTCCATCTATTAGCTCATCTCTGTCTCCAAGGGAGGAGGAGGGCTTACTCATCCCTTTCACAGATGAGGAAACTGAGACTCGAGGAGGCGGAGGGACCTGCACGAGGTGGGGGGGATTGGTGGCACCTAGACCCGCATGAGCACCTCAGCCACCTGCGTGTGGGGGCCACTCCTGGTACTGCCTCTGGGGAAGTCCCCTCCCTTGCCCGCTAGCACAGGAAGAGGAGTGCGGGCCCCGTGGCTATATCCCAATGGTAATTCTGCCTCTAATTTAATTCTGGGCATCTGGGTGGATCCTTTATCCCTGTGGGACTCAACTTTGCCACCTGTAAAATGGCCACCATAATACCTCTGCAGATGCCTGAAACGGCCCAGTTGCAATCCCTTTCAGCCTGTGGTGGCTCATTCGGGACATTGCAGATTCCCAGAACACCCAAGCTGGGACCACGGACACTGTCTACTCAGTGCAAACGGTGGAGCCCACACCTAGAGGGAAGTGATTTGCCCACAGGGAGAGGTGATGGCAAAGTCAGGCAGGGCTAAAAGACCAGCCGATGTGTGGGGGCCAGAGGCCAGGGGATGGGAAGTTGGAGGGCAGGTCCTGAAGGAGGGGGTGGCAGGGATAGGGAAGGGGATAGCCTTTCTACCCTCCCCCTCTAAGCCATCAGAGCGGCAGCACGCACATGTTCTGGTGCATGCCACAGCCCTCCACCCCCATGCAGCCGCCCCCACGCAGGCTGAGCCGCACTGACACTGCCGAGCCTCCTCCTGCCCGCCCGCTCCCTGCACAGCACACGGTGACACGCTGCCAGCACCCCTGCAGGCAGGGGCCCCAGCTCTCCCTGTAGGGAGAGGGCAGAGCAATGTTGGCCTCCTTGGCTAGTGCCTGCATGCTTGCACACACGTGAACACACATGCATACTGCATACTGGCTCCGACTGGGCAGGGAGCACACATCCATAGCCCAGTGCAGGGGTGTGCATGGTGCTGGCTGGGTTGACTCTCTCTGCCCTTCCCTCTCCTCCTTGCTCTGTGTCTTTCCAGGCCTGTCTCTGTGCCTCTCCTTCCTCCTCCCTCTCTTCTACGCATGCCACCCATGGTACCTTCTCTTCTGACCTTCTCTGGGGTGCTATAGGAGGCCTTCAACCCCAGGCCCTCCTGGCACAGTTCCA
The DNA here is from genome assembly GCF_964194135.1 of Talpa europaea. Classification (NCBI taxonomy): domain Eukaryota; kingdom Metazoa; phylum Chordata; class Mammalia; order Eulipotyphla; family Talpidae; genus Talpa; species Talpa europaea. Next base: position 42,611,619 of record NC_140080.1, on the reverse strand, counting down.
GACCATGCCCCAACGTGCAGAGTCCCAGCTGGGCGTTGGATCGGCACGGGGCATAGCTCTTTGTCAAGGCGTTGTCGTGGCTGTAAGCCCAGTGGGACTTCCTGTGCTGGAGAAGGTTAGGATCTTGGTATCTTGGGATAAATAAAAGGAGAAACATGGCTGTAATTCCTGCCTCCGTTTGTCAAGGATTCCTGGAACGCATACTCTGTTCCCAGCCCGAGGCTGGACCTGACATATAACATGAGGAAGGCTTGTATGTTTGCCCTCTTGGGGCCTGAGGCCCAATGGGAAGCTGACATTAATTAAATAATTTTAGGAATTACTACTAGAATGCAAGTAGTTAAAGGCTAGGAGCACAAACTTGGAGTTGTGAGAACTAACTTGGAGTTAGTTAGCTCTTTGAAATGAGGAAGTTATCAAGGAAGGCTCCCCTGTGGCGGTGGCATGAGGAGTTGGTGGCTAAGCAAGAGCTGACCAGAGGAGAGAGGGTGGAAGAGTGTTGCTGAGAGTGGGAACAGTGCAGGCAAAATCTCAGTGAAGTGTGTCTTTGATGGGACCTCTCAGCCTTGTGGGGACTGGGCTCCCCCACACTTCTTCCTGCTCAACCTGCCCACACCGGTTGGGGTCTGGGGCCTGGAAGGAATAATTAAAAGCCTATTGATTATCTAGAAGAGGGGACCAGGCAGGGTGGTAAAAGTCTGGAAGCCAAATCAAGTGAGAGAGGGTTGGGAGCCAGGAACACTTAGCAGGAGGAAGACAGGGTGCACCCTCTCCCCCAACGCTTCAGGGATGTCCTGGGGCTCCGGAGCAGAGAAAAGATTGCTTTGCATGGCCCTGAGGGTGGAGCAGAACTGAATAACAGGGAAGTGCATTTCAGCTCCACATAAGGAAGAACTTTCTAATGTCAGAACTGCCCCCGACTCCCAGATGCACTGGCCTCAGGACATGCCAGCACTCAGGCAGGACTTGCACTTCCATAGGTCTGTCTCACCCTGTGCCTTCGTTTCCTTCTGCCGACATCCCTGCCTCCTCCAGTAAGATGCTTTGGCACCAGCATGAAGTAGGAGATGATTTAGGGATCAGAATATCCTCCGTTCACTCAGAATGTCAGCTTGAGAAGAGATCCCTTGTCTTAGGGTGGGGAATTAAGGCTCAGAGAGGGCCAGACCTTGCCTGAGGCCACAGAGCCAAGAATCCTGTGGTCTAGGCTCTTTCCAGTCCATTTCTTGGCTCTCCTAATGTTGGAGCCTCTTTGATTTGAGGTAGCTTAGGGTCTTTGGAGGGGGGTGTGTGCATGGAGGCTGGACAAGAACCCTCGGAGGCTGGGGAGAAAGTGCCCCTCAGCATCTCTCCTGCTTTGCCTGTTCTGGTTCTGCCTCCAAACTGTGAATATTTTTCCTTTTTGCTTTTTGTAACCCATTCAAGAAAACCCATGCACAGCCCAAACAAGGAATATGTTGGAACTTCTGTTGGTTCAATGTTCCCTGCGGCAAACAGAATCTTCCGGTTCCCAGGCCTTCTGTGTCCCCCATGAGGCTTCTGCTGGGTTGGCATGGGGCAGGCCTGTGCAGTGGGGGTGGGGTGGGGGTGGGGTTTGGGACAGCTGGGAGACACTGCGTCCCTGCAGCATCTTCTGGAGCTGGGAAGTGGGCGACTACAGCAGGGACAGGGACGGGGGAAGGGGAAGGCGCAGCTCTGGTAAGAGGTCCTAGGATTTTCTGGCTGCAAAATGCTGTGGTTTGTGGGGTTCTAGCAGAGCTGCGGTGGTGAGCTGGGGGAAGAGAGGGGGAATGGGCAAAGGGAATCCTGAGCCCCAGCCCCTGTTCCTGTCTCTGATCTACTTTCCATTTGGTGACCTGCGAGTTGTTTTGTTATTAAGAAAGGGCTCCAATGCTTTAAAACGAATTAAGTAAAAAGAGAAGAAGAGAGAAGGCTTAAAATGACTGATGAACACTTGATTTCACAGATGGATAAACTGAGGCCCAAAAGGTGAAGGGATTTGCTGAAAGAATGCAGAGGTGGCATTATGGAAACTTGATATTCCTTTTGTTTCTGAATGAAGCAAACCCCAGCTTTTTAACTGTTTGGGGAGCCCTCAGAGACTCTCACAGGAGCTGTAGTCACTCTCTCAACAGGAAGTGATGTGTTATCCCACAGATGTCCTATCTGTGGACCCCAAGCCAGGGCCCCACCAGAGGACTATGGGAAAAAGCAATGCACAGTGAATCAGAACTCCCGGGCTTGAGGTCTTGGCCTTGGTTTCTTCTTCTGTGGAATGCGGAGAGGAGGGACTTTGAGGGTGAAATATGACTGTATCCCGGGTTCTGGTGCCGCCACCTGTGCCCCTCAGGCGGAGCTGCTCCTGCGGCCACCCAGCTCTTCCCATCTCCGACCAGACACCTTAAGTCCCCTGCTCTGGTCCCGGGCCCCTTGCCTTGCTCTATGCCTAGGGACCCACTCAGCTCCCTGGGTCCTCTCACAGATAGCAGGTCTGTCTGCATTTGGCTAGGAACTTTCTGAAATGGCCGGGTCCATCTCAGAGAGGTGGCATGCTTAGGAACCTTGAGGGGGAGTGGGGAGACCGGGGGAAGGGACTGCACTTTGAGTATGAATGTCCTGTCAAGTAGTGTCTAGGCAAGATGGTGGTAGCTTAAAATAGGGGATTGGAAGTCAAGAGCGGAGGGATTATAGACATGGACTTCAATCTTGAGCGATGGCCAGTGGGGCTCACCTTTGGCGAGGGCCTCCCAGAACCCTTTGTGAAGGTAGTGAAAAAGATGCAGCTTCTGCCCAGAACCATGCAGAGAGGAAGAATTTTATTACAGTCTTAAGTGTGTCCACAAATGCCCAGGACCTCCCCAGAGGCCCCGCAAATGGCCCTGACTGGAAGGGATGGAGGGAGAGTGGTAAGTGAAGGAAGAGTGGAGCGAGAAGGGGGAGCAGGTGTGGGGGGGCTAAGAGGAAGTGAAGCTCTGCTAGGAGGGTGCAGCTGCCCTGGAACAAAAGGGTGGTGCACCTTAGAGCTGGGTGCTCGGTGGGGCCATCCCACCCAAGGGGCAAGCCAGGCAGACTGGGCCCGATGAGGGCCTTCGGACTGGGAGGGGCACGGCGTAGGTGGGCCTGGCACCAGCATTTCTTCCATGGAGCCCGGGGGTGGGAGCCAGATTGTGGTGGGTTCATGGAGCGTGGGAGGTGGGAGAGGAGGCAGCGGATGTCGGACACTTGTTCTGGAAGTTTGGCAGCAAGGAAGGGAGGAAGGAAGTGGCCCAAGCTGCTGGGTCGAAAGAAAGGTTGTTGGTGTTTAATTAAAAAATTTCTTTAGGTGATTGTTTATTTTTCCAAGATGAGGGAGAGCTGGACATGCTCGAGGGAGTGGGGATGATGGGAAGATCCTAAAGACTGTCAGGAACCCCAACAAGCAGACCTCCAAGAATGCAGTGTGGAAGGAGAATTGGGGGATTATATTGCCCCCAGAGAGGCCCCCCCAACCAGTTTCTTTCTGCTGAGAACCAAGGGCCCACCTGGGCTCTGGGCTCCGGGTAGCTGGGGGAAGGGGGAGTTTTCTTAAGGGAACATTAGCAGTAACCAGTCTGGGGTAGCAAGAACTTCTTCCTCTCCCTCCATAGCACAGATCCCTCTCAAATAGCCGTAGGAGTGTGTGGGGCTGGGGCTCTTTATAGCCATCATTCAAATGGGGATGTGGAGGCACAAAGGATGAGTGAGCTGGTACCCAAGCTGGGTGAGAAACCAGGTCTTTCAACAACCCGTCTAATGCTCCTGGTGCTCTACCTGCTCCCATGCCAGCCTTGGGGTATTTCAGGTGAGGGTGGGGCACCCCTGTGGGCTGCCAGCCAACAACTCCCAGGACACACGCCTGCCAGGCAGCCGGGAAGCAATTTCCCAGCATGAATCTTGCTTTTCACGGCCCATTAGCACGTTCCCACACTCCCTGCCACCACGGACCCACTAGGCTGCACACTCTCCATCTGTCTGCTGGTGCTCAGGGTGCTTGGGGTACAGCCTCCCAGCCCACTCACACTAGGCCTACCTGGGGCAGGCTGATACGCCCTAAGGAGCAGCTCCCCCTCTCCAGAGCCCCTCTACAGTTTGGGGCCTCTCCAGTTTGCTCCTTCCCAAGCTTGGCAAACAAGGTCCATTTTATGTCTGATGATGCCAGCTGTTCCCATCACTTTCAGATAATGATACCCCAAAAAGGCATTGTTTCTTGAGTATTTACTCTACTCTGGGGACCGTGCTAAGCCCATGCCATACCTTATGATCTCATCCATTCCTTGAAGTGGCTACACAGGCTGGTGCTCCTCTTCCCGACATTTCGCAGGGCAGTATTTAGGTTTACAGAGGTTAACTTGTTAGGAAATAGGTTTACGGAGGTTAACTTGTTAGTGAGCAGCTGGGCCATCAGTCGGAGTTTGGTCGGCCTGGTCGGAGTGTATGCTCTGCCCACACAGAACTCGCTCTCCAACATGGAGTCACCAGCCACCGCAGACACATTGTTTCTCAGAGCAGACCCTGTCCCCTATGGTGGTCTCCAGAGGCTGCACTGGGTGGCCTAGCTGTGTAACAGGCTGACCATCCAGCATCACGCAATCACATGCTAGACATTCTCAGTGAGATTACTAACGATGCATTTCTCAGAATCTCTCCCCATCGTTCAGCAACACACGACTCTACAGCTACTGCAATGAAATAAAATTAAAAATTCTGTTTTTCATTCCCACTAGCCACATTTCAACTGTTCTACAGCCGTAGGAGGCCCATGGCTGGCATAGAATATCTCCATCAGCCCGGAAGTTATTGTTGGCCAGCTCTGTGTGGGATATTAAAGGGGAAAGGCTTCAGTATTCTTTAGCCTCATCCCCACCCCCACACCGCAGAAGAAGGAGCATCCTGAGCAAGACTACCCAGCATGGCTGAGGTCTGAGACTCCATCCCTGCTGTGTCTGTCTGTCCCTCTCTCTCTCTCTTTCACACACACCACTCCCTGCCCACATTCTGTGGCCATCTTGCTAACATGGCAACATACTTCATCCCCTGGGGGATGCACACAGGCTTTGTCACACGCAAATCTTCACAGCACTGCACACACACGGACACTGACCAGGCTGCTAACACACTCCTTTGGGAAGGCTAGTTTCTGTCCCCATTATATCTGGGGACACTACACCCTCTTTGCTTTTGCTCCCAGGACACTTTCATAGGCACCCCCAGGACCTACCCATGGGTATGGCCTACTCCCACAGGGCCCTCACATACAGGCCTCCCCCATTCCCCTTGACCCCCACGCCACCCTCCTATCCTGCCCTCCCCAGTGGGGCCTCCTCCCCGATCCTGGCCTGTCCTCTTTCCAAGCCCCTGCCCACCCACCCGCTGGCCACCTGCTCTGCCAAGGGCGAGGGAGGAGTGGGCTGGCTCCTCTGCTTGCCAAGGCTGCTGGGCTGTGGCCGCTTGCTCATGTAGGACAAGAGAGCAGAAACATGCCTTTTCAAACAAAAGAGAGCAAAACGAGGAAGTTGGTGCCGCAGGCTGACTGTCCTCACTCTCAGTTTTCCTGCACTCTCCTCTGTCCCTGATCCAGCCCTGTGAGCCTTCCCTGTTATGTGTGGCTGCATAGGTTGGAAAAAGGATTTCCGAGGGTTTCCCATTCCTATTTCTTATTGCTGCCCCCATGTCACAGGAAGAAACAGGTGATGTGCCAAGTTCAACAGCACAAGTTACCTGGGGGTGAGTCACAACTGGACCACGGGGCTTTGTGAACACAGACCCCTGCCTTGGCCCTGGCACTCACCTGCCTCTGCAGTGAGAACAAGTGCAGGCGACCTGGATTCTCGTCACAGCCTCATCAGGAACCTCCTGTGCCCTCGAGGCCTCAGTTTCCAGATCTGTTCAATGGGGAGCATAGGTCAAATGTTACAAGGTTGCTGCCAGGGCCAAGGAGGAGCTTAGTAGTGAGCAGATTTTGAAGGGAAGACACTTCAGGGTGTTGGGAGGTTGGTGTCCTCCAGATCAGTAGCTCTGAACTGGTTTTGATAAATTCCTCCCTCTGAGCACCTGCGGAAAGTTACTCATACTAGCCACAGAAAAGAATGCACAGACCCACATTCACAGGCACAGGCGGTCCTTCGAAGACAGCCTTGCAATCACCCCATCCAGGCCCCTGGTTAGGAACCTGGATTTCCACAAAAGCATGCATATGTTCCAAGGAAGAAGTTCAGCCAGGTGCCTTCTCATTCTGCATATGTGCCTCATAGTCGTCGGCCCTGAGGGGCAGAGCAGGTTCATGCGGCCTGTGGAACCCCATGTGTGCAGGCCCGTGTGACCGTCTTATCAGTGTGATATCTGGGCGGCGGGGGAGGGGGGAACATCTAGCCCAGATGCCTAGGAAACAGTGCCCTGGAGAGCAGGTAAATGAAAATTGATTCCCCAACCTGTGGTTCTGATTTGGTAGTTCTGGCCAGGACCTTAGAATGTGTATTTTAAAAAGATCTCCAGGGGATTCTGAAGCAGCCAGTATGTAACCATTGATATAAGTCCTTATCTAGAATGGAGTTTTGTTCTCTAGTGGAGAAATTACATCCCTCGCTCCAACCTTCACTTCCTCCCTTGATTCTTTTTTTTTTTTTTTTTAAAGATTTATTTATTTATTTATACAAGCACTAGGGGACAATCAGAAGCGCGGGAGGATGAGAGAATTCCCCAGAGCCAGAGCAGGGAACAGAACAGGCAGACTGACGATGTACACTGCTGAGGGGAGCAGTGGCGGCAGGAGATGTCTGCGCACCATGTGGGACCCTCTCCCGGAGGCCGGGGATCGAACCGGCACTGCAGAGGCTGCGGACAGCTTCGCAACTCAGCGCTCAACCGCTGCACCACTGCACCACTGGGGAGGCCCCCTCCCTTGATTCTTCACCCCCATCTCCTCACCTCCTTCCCTTCACCCCATATGAACGGAACTCAGCTCAGGACCAAGAGTGGGCTAGATGCTGGCAAGCAAGACCTGCTCTTGGAGCTGATAACCCCCCTTCTTCTCTGCACCTCCTCCCTGGAGTTCCCAGATCCTTCCCTAGAAGTGGCCACTTAAAATGTTTTTTGCCCTGGGCTTTTGGGATTCATTGCCTCCAGTTGCACAATCCTGCGTGGGCAGGTGAATGGGCACCTTGGAGAGACACCTTCCTCAGATACCTGTTCCTGTCCTAAGAGCCCTAACTGCAAATCCTTTCCCCTGTCTCATTTCAGTCCTTTCCATGGTCATTTAACCACTTCCTATTCCTGTAATGAACATATATTGAGGCTCCATTGGTAGCACTGGGGGCTTAGAGAAAAAGTTAAATCTGGGCCCTCAACAATTTGCTGCAGTGGAAGAAGCCAACCCTGGGTGAGCAGGCATAGACCTGGGCTGGATGGGGAGGAGCTGGGTGCTCTGGGAGCACACACGAGGGCTCTAAAACACAGATCTGCTTGGGAAGGTGACCCAGTCTTTTTTTTTTTTTTTAAGATTTATTTATTTATTTATACGAGACTGGGGTACAGGTCAGAAGCATGAGAGAGTGAGAGAATTCACCAGAGACAGAGTGGGGAGCAGAACAGGCAGACGGACTGAAGACACTGCTGAGGGGAGCAGCGGGTGAAGCAGGAGAGGTCTGCTGTGCCGTGTGGGTTTCTCCCTGGCCAGCGGGGAATCGAACTGGTGCTGCAGAGCCTGCAGGCAGATTTGCAGCACTGTGCTCAACCACCGGAGGAGGCCCTAAGGTGACCCAGCCTTGCTGCCTTCCTGCAGGGGATGTAGAGGTGGGAGATTTCCTCCTCCCACCCCCAGGGTCTGTCGCTGAGCAACAAATTTCGATTGCCCACGAATTCTGGCCTCTCCCCCTGCATGCTTGGGATGGGGATCAAAGTTTGGAGGAGAGGTGGTTGTGGCCTCATCAGGAACGTGGACACACTTTGGCAGGCCAGGAAGCGGCAGGCTTACATGGTGGAGAGAACGAAGAACCCATTAGCTGTGTGGCCTGAGCACTCAAAATCTTTGGCCCAGCTCTAGGCCTAACAACCAGAACCTGCATTTTCACAAGCCAACCCCCCCCCCCCCCCCCGGGGATGAGCATGCACATTGAGCTTGGGGAAGCCTGCCCAGGAGGCTTGCTTCCCTTCTTGCCTCAGCCTGTGGTTGGGGCAGTGGTGTGCTGGCTCCCTGGGGGTATCCTCTGTGATTTGAAGCCCTTGGCCCACACAGCCTTTGCGTCAGGGGCACAACATGGTGTGGACAAGCCAGATCCAGCCTCCAACTAGTTTTGTTTGACTTGACACTGTATTTAAATTTTTTTAATAAGTTGCCAGTATTTAAAAATTGGAAAATTTCATGTAAATATCCAGATTTCTGGCTTTTCTTAAAAAATTGCACAATCTGGAAATGGACCACCTTCCATGTGGCACCTGTCAGTATCTCCTGCAAGCAGTGAAGCTCACCACCCTTGCTCCAAGTTCTTTTCCAACCACTCATATTGTGAGTTTAAAATCCCAGGAGCATCTTAAAACGTGTGAAAAGATGCTCAGCCTCTCTCTTAAAACGAGAATTGTAAATCAAATCTGCACCCAGCCTCTCCACGTTCCACCTGTCCCCTAGCAAAGATAAGAAAGTTTAATAACACATTGTGTTGATAAGAGTGGAAGAATGGGGGCCTCTCCTGGTGGCACAGTGGTTGAGCGCTGGTCTGCGAAGCTGCCCACAGCCTCTGCAGCACCGGTTCGATACCCGGCCGCCGGCGAGGGTTCCACATAGTGGGCAGACCTCTCCTGCCGCCCGCTGCTCCCCTCAGCAGTATGCTTCATCAGTCTGCCTGTTCTGTTCCCTGCTCTGGCTCTGGTGAATTCTCTCACCCTCCCATGCTGCTGACTGTACTCAGTGCTAAATAAATCTTTAAAAAAAAATAAGAGTGGAAGAACGTTGTCCACTCTCACACGTGGAAGTGGAAGGTGGTGCCACCTCTAAAACGAATAATCTCCTGTTGTCTAACAGAATTGCCAAGCAATGCCTACTTTTTGGCCAAATGACACCAGTTCTAGAAGTTTATCCACAGACACTTACACACCTGGGAGACATAATTCTAATGCACATGTGTAAGTTAATCATCGCAGCCCTGCTTGTAATAGTTACAGATTGAAACTAAGCTAAATTTTTAGGTAAATTATGCAAATAATTTTTGTATATGTGACATGCAAATATTATCTAATGAGGAGATCCTTATGTTGTAGCATGGAAGGAGATCTCCAGAATATTTTTTTTTATTTATTTTTTTTTTCAAAGGTGAAGAGAATGAATAGAATATTGACTGTAAAGGGAGGATAGGAGTGGGGACCACCTGGTGGGGGGATTCTTTGGGTAGGGAGATGCAGGTGTGAGGCTTTGTGGGAACATGTCTGAGGGGAGATGCTCTAGGATCTGGTAGCACTGTGTCTGAAGAGGGGGCCTCAGAGACAGAGAGTCAGGGGTACAGAGGTGGGAGGGAGTCTTCTCTACCTACATTTTTATATCTTTTGAACTTTGAAATGTGTCCATGTGTCACCTAGCCAAATAAGAAAGAACTGAAAACTTTCAGGGTTCTGGGATTTTAGCACAACATGATTTTATTGTTTTGTAACTGGTGAACCTAAATTATTACTAATTATGACAGTGCTGGAAGTCCATCTCTCATGAAGCCCAGTGCATGAAGTTCACCTCCATGCTTCACCCCCATGAACTCCAGCAGCCCAGATGGAGGGGACCCTCCCTGACACAGCAGCTGCATGGGCTCCGAATTCTCCTGGCCATACAGACCTTGGGGTCTCTCTCACCCTCATGCCTTCTCTGTCCTCCCAGGGGAGCCTTCTCAGTGGTACGCAGGTGTGTGAAGGTGCTGGCCGGCCAGGAGTATGCTGCCAAGATCATCAACACCAAGAAGCTCTCAGCCAGAGGTATGCGGGGATCCAGGCCTGGTGTACCCTGGGGGCTTCTTCCCTTTACCTCCCACCACCCTTTGGGTTAGAACCAGGACCTGCTTTTCTCCCTGGGTGATGCTGCTGGAAAGGTGGGGGTTCTTCTTCTGCAGGTAGTGTGGAAACAGACCCCACCATTTTCCTTCCTTTATGAATCTAGCCTGGAGGCCACAGCCACTCCCATGGGCAGTCACTCTTCTCCCCACCCAACTGGAACCTAAAAATTGCCAGTGGCCCTTTCTGTCCCTGCTCTTTTGCCATGACCCTTTGCCTCTGAATGCCCTCGCCTGGATCCTCACAAGCTTGGCTCTTTCTCCACCTCCAATTCCCCGGCCAATGCCACACCCCAAGTCTAAGGAGGTCATCCTCACTTTGCATCTCTCATAACTGTTTGCTTCCTTTGTGACTTTTCCCCAGTTGGGCTTAACCCATTTTCTGGTTTGGTTCCTTATTTGACATCTGATAAGTGTAAGCTTCAAGAGGGTGCAGAAAGATCTCATTTGTGACCCAGCACCTAGGACAGCGCCCGGAACCTCCAAGGAGCCAGCTGTGTCCTGGAGACTCCTGGCACATGGCATCGCCACAGGCGACTCTTTGGCCCCTAATGTGTCCCCAAGACAGTGGTTCCCAAACCGGTCCCCATACCGAGTTCCGTGGAGAGCTTCAAAATCCCTTGGTGCCTGGGCTCCTGCCCCAGGGGTTGTGGTTAGTTGGGACTGTGACCTGGGTTCTGGAAAGGATTCTCAAGTCTTGGAAGTGTTCCGAGACCTATAGAGAGCTCAGAAGAGCTCACCAGATTATTAGAAATGCAAATTCTTGAGCCATACTCTAGGCTTAAGGAATCAGAATCTGTGTTTTCACAAGATACGCAGGTGATTGGTAGAGACATTAAAACTTAGGAAGTCTTTGCAGGAGACTTGCTTCTTGCCCTTCACATGTGGTTAGGGTGATCTTGGGGGTGACCCGAGGCAGCCTGCAAGGATGGGCCATCATCAAACATCTATTCTCCACTCTGAACGCTGCTGCCTTGGGGATCACCTGGTGGGGGGCTTCTGTTGGGTGCGGTGAAGCAGGTGTAGGCGATGCAGCCCTTGGCTTGCGTGGTGGGAGATGCAGTGTGGGGGCTTTCTTGTCCAGGTGTCTGCTTGGCACAGGCCTCAGATGAGGCTGGGCTGGGGCCCAGCAGGTGTGGGGTTCATACAACTGCTACACGGTGTTCACGCAGTGCCCCACAGGCCTCCCAGCAGGATCCATGTTGGACGTATGTTGCTGCCTTTCATCTCTGGCTCTGTTGCCAGGAGCCTAGCATTTTCTCCTAGTTACCCAACTCCCCCATAGGCAGCCTAGCATCATGCTAGGAGTAGAGGCTCGGCAGAAGGGGAGAGAGCAGGGCTTCTGAGTGGCACACAGTCTGAACAAAAGCTGATGTGGAAGGCCCAGAGCCAGGGCCAGGCAGCCACGGATACCGGGGCAGGTGTGGAAGGAGGAGGATGAGGGATCTCTCCTCCAGATGCCACTCTGCTGGGACCAGTGGTCGTGTGGAGCCCTCTCTGAGCTTTGTGTCTTCAGGGACTAGGGGTGAGGTCCCAATCTCTGAGATTCAGTGGGGACAGGACTAGAGCCACAACTTGGGATGATGGGTTGAGGTTGTCCCAGGTTGAAGGACCTGAGGAGGGGTTCATGGAGCAGTTCACCACAGAAGGGACATTGCCTTTTTTTCTGGGAGGTGACTCAGCACTCCTGGGACAGCATAGAGTCAAGGAGTGACCCTCCTAGCCCCTCTCTGGAGACCTGTGGAGCTTTTGGCCTCCTGGGAGGCAGGTGGCTCAGGCTCAGGTGCGCTTAGAAGGTGGGGATGGGAGCCTCTCAGGGGAAACTTCCTGAAAATTTTCTCCCCAGTGGGAAGGGAGGAGCAGCACTTCTTTAGCAGGTTTCTTTGTCACCCTGGGTGCCCCGGGGAGGGGAGAGGTTTGATGATGGACATTGGGCAACACACTCTAAGCTTTTCCCTGGCACTCGAGGGTGACTTCAGCAGTTCAAGGCAAGAGCCCTGGGGCGTCTGACTGTCCCTCCCAGGAGCCACATTTCCCCTGCCCCATGCACCTGGCCTCTTTAGTGAGTGGTTCCCAAATGCAGGAGAGATTTTTTAATTTGTATTTTTAAACTTGTCTTTAAAATAAAAACTTCATAACATAAACAATTCAAAGAAACCAGAAAGATGAATTGAGAAGTAAAAATTGTGCCGCTCCCAATCCCAGCCAAATCTCCTTGGTTGTCTTTCAAAAACACAGCTACCAAGTTCCTAGGCAGGACTCGGGCACACACACACAGAGGACTCAGGGACACCGTGGGGTATTGGCGGGGTGCAGCCCAAAGTGACTGGCATGGAGGAAGCATCCTCGCAGACTGTCCTGCTCACCTCAAGGGCTGAGGGTCACTTCCAAGGCTCCCTGGAGAGCATTCAGGGGACACCAGGTGGAAAGGACGGTGTGACCTTAGTTAGTCTGCCCTTGAGTGTCAAGTCCATATGAGAGACCAAAGGTGTCTCTTTGGTGAAAAGGTCCCAGGTCAACTTCATTTCCCCCTTCTACCCCATCTTTCTCTCAATCTCTGCCAGTCACTCTGGGTCCTTTCTCCAGCACCCTAGCCCCGGGAACCCCTGTTGAGCCCTATGGAAGGCGAGGCCATTTCCTGTCCCCTGGCTCCTGGGCCTCCAATCAGAACCCACTCTCCCTGGCTTGTTGCAGTCACTTCCCTCCGCTGGCAGAGCCCCACAGGCCACCCCATTGCTCACCATACTGCCCTTCTCCACTTTGCCTCATTCTGCGCTCCCCCCCCCCCCCCACACTCCCAGCACTGTTTGGTTCCAGGAGATTTACCCCTGAGTTTCCACCCACCTCTGCCTGCTGAACTCTGGGCAAGGATGACCTCCTTACCCCCAACGCCCTGGAGGGTGGAGGTGTCCCTGCTCCCAGGGAGGGCAGAACAAGGCTTAAAGGTGTCATCATGCACATTGGGGGCAACCCTTCCACGGCCCAGGTAGGAGGCTGGATGGATTGATTTCTCATTTAATTATTAGAATTGGAGGTGTTATAATGTGGTAATTATGAACATGGATTGAAATCCTAGCTCTGCTGCTTCTTAGCAAAAGGACCTTTGACAAGCTGCTTTGTGACTCTGCCAAGCCTGGGAACATGGCAGCCACTGACAGACAGGGTCTTGCACCACTGCAGCTGTCGTCTAAGGTTTAGGAGACTGAAAAGAACTTTAAGTACCAATAAACTGAGTAGATTCAGAAAGCAAGAGGGTGATGGGGAAGGGATAGAGCAGGAGTGACACTCAGAAAAGTCAGGTGGGGAAGCTTTCTGAGGTGGTGACTTTTTGTTGAACCTCCCTGAGAAGGCAGCAGCTACTGGAAAACCCAGGAGGAGAAATGTTCAGGCCACAGGCATGGCAGATGCAAAGGCCCTGAGGTGGGAGGGGGCTTGTGTGCCTGAGGCCAGAAAGGAGTCCAATGTGGCTGAGTGTCAGGCTATAACAGGGTCTTGTTGACTGTGGTGAGGTGTTTGGATGGAATTACACATACAGTTGGCCTTCCATATCCATGGCTCTGCTTCTGTGTGTGCAACCAACTGCAGATTGAAAATTCACAGTGCTGCATAGCTGCCCTGCCAGCATTTGGGCTTGACTGAACATGGACAGATTTTTAAAATTGCCATTATTCCCTAAACCATGTAGTGTAACAACTATTTATTTAACATTTATATTGTATTAAGTGTCATAATATAGAGATGGTTTAGACCATAAGTGAGGTTGTAGGTCAGTTATATGAAAATATTGCCCCATTTTATATAAGGAACTGGAGTACCTGTGGGTTTTGGTATTCGTGGGGGGTCCTGAAACAATCCCCTATGGAACCTGAGGACTGAGTATACACTGGGAAGCTGTGGGAGCATCTAAAGCCAGAAATAACAGAATCTAATTTGCATTTTTTAAAGAAAGAGTTCTGTGGCTGCCAGAACCTATTGGGGAGTGCCCAGGAATGGGTCCTCAGGGCTCTGAGTTCTTGTAAACTCTGATTCTGATAAAGGAAGTGCTCCTTTATCACAGGGTCTTAGTTTCCCCCTCTTCACAGCAGAGCACGACCCCAGATGTTCCTCCATTTCTTGAGGTTTCCTGCATATTACAAAATGAAGCTTTTCAGACTTAACAAAAATTATTGTATATTGTGTATGTTTGCATGCAACAAATTCATGCTTTTAGCAGCAGCACAATCATCTTGTACTGTGCATAAGGTGATTGTAAGATGTATGAAAATCATAAGTCCTGGCATTTCCAGCAGTGAAACCTGGAGTCAGGTCCAAGTTTGAAGTTGTAAGACCCACATTTTCTTCTCTCAGTCCTCTCAGTGTGACTCGGTCCTGGATTGCTGTAAATGGAGAAGACATCAGAATTCTGGATTTGGGCCTCCGCCCCTGGAAGTCTGGGCCAGAGGGTCCCGGTCCCCTCTGATAGGCCCAGCTTTCATCAGCCTGCTCTCTGGTTCTGCTGGGGAGGAGACAGGGTGCAAATCCAGGGGAGGATCCAGTCTCCATCAGCCCATTTGAAGGGGATCCTCCTCCTCCTCCTCCACCCAGGAGTTTGCCTCCACACCCTGAAGAATGTAGAAGAAGACAGGCAGAGAGGGGAAGCCAGGGGATTGCCCCCCCCGCCCTGGACTTGCTGCCCCTCCCCTAGTCTGCAGCCCCTCTTCAGTTGGACAGTGGGGCTTACACTCTATAGAAACAGGATTGGACTTAATTGCTTTGCTAATGGAAAAGCCACATGTCAGCACTGATATTGGCTTCTGCAGCCCTTGGAGGATGACCAGCAATTGCTCCAAGGGAGGAGGTTGGAGGAGGGGAGCAGGCTGCCTGGGACGGGTGCTGAATCTTTCTCCATCGTCATCACCCTCCCTGGTCCTGCCTGCTCTGGAAGGGCCATTTGGAGACCGGGGTCCTAGTTCTGGCTGGGTCCTTAAGTGTCATGTGACCGCCTGTCTGTATGTCCTGGTCTTCCTGTTCAGGAGTTGTGGCAGGCGGAGGTGATGTCAGGCCGTGGGGAGCAGTGTAGTCCAGGCTTCACAATCCACCCCTGGAGTCTGACTGTCTGGGTGCAAAGTGTGGCTGCGCTGCTCCCCACAGGGGTGACTTGGGGCAAGGTTCATAACCTCTCTGAACCCCTCTCTTAACCTCTCTTTCCCTATAAAACCAGAATAGTGATAGCACCTCCTTCAAAGGGTTGCTGTAAGGATTTGAAATTCTTAGAAAGTTCCCTGCTCAGTGCCTGGCACATGGTTGACTTTTGACATTTGTTAATGGTTCTTTTTGAACTATTGTTTTTTTTTTAATTTTTTTGGTAAGATTTATTTATTTATGCAAGAACCGGGGTATAGGCCAGATGCACGGGAGGGTGAGAGGATTCACCAGAGTGTGGAACAGAACAGGCAGACTGATGAAATACACTGCTGAGGGGAGCAGCAGGCAAGGCAGGAGAGGTCTGCCGCACCACGTGGGACCCTCGCTGGCTGGCCAGGATTGAACCCGCGCTGCAGAGGCTGCTGACAGCTTCACAATGCTGCTCTCAACTGCCTGCACCACCAGGGGAGGCCCTGAACTATTTGGTTTTCAAAATTAAAGCATTAGCTACCCAATTGTGAGAAAAGCACCAAAAAGGGAATTGGAACATGCAATGTCAACTCTAACTCTGCCTCCTTTGAGGTCTCAACTTGCCCATCTTTTAAATGGGGGCAGCAACCTACAGCCTAGAGTTGCTGGGAGGACCGAATGTTGTCAGGGGTGACTGTGTTCCTGGCAGCTCGAGACAGGTAGTAGATCCTGAAGGAGACCTCTCTCCCAAGTGGGAGACCCAGACACTGGAAAAAAGTTTTGGAAAGGAGGTGTGAGAACTCCTGGTAAGCCCTGAGGCTGCCAAGTGTTAGTTCTACCCTTTTGAGGCTGTGTCCCACCCCAAGGAGGTGGCTTCTGAGAATTAATGCCGTTCTCTTCTCCTGCAGAGAATACCTCCCAAAGAAATGTCTGTTCATCCAATTGTCATTCTTTCATGCTGTTATTTCTAGAGAACTTAGTCTGTGCCAGGCATTTGGAGAGTGCCAGCAATGCAGCAGAGATCAAGACCTCATTATCCTGGAGGACAGAGATCTCCAGGAGATGGAGTAGGCCCGAGGCCTCTCCAAGCAGCCTGGAAGGGCAGCAGCTCAAGATGGGTGGGAGTGAGTGATGGGTGGGGCCCGATAACCAGTGGCTGTGAAGTTGAGAGGGAGTATTTCGGCCAAGATACTGGCATATGCCCTAAGCAAAGGGTTGAGCGGGGGATGCCAGGAGAAGTGAAATGGGCATTCAGTCTGCCTGCAGTGTAGTGTAAGGTCAGGGCTGGAGAAGGGGTGGCCGGAGTCTGACCCGGGGGCATTCCAGGCTGCTTGGAGCATGGTCCTTATACATGAAGGGGCTCAGAGATGCCCCTCATTTGAGAATCCTGAAAATCAATGCTCAGAGAAAGCAAGAAACTTCTGAGTCATCACAATCTAGGCCTCTCCCACTTCCCTGTTCCCCTCTGCTTTCCCGAGGAACCCAGAGGCCCCTGCTGCAAGTTGAGATTTTCCAGAGCCCAAGAGCTGCCGAGAGGTGGTCCTGAAAGGCTGTGCAGAGGCATAGATTGGGGGGTTTGGGGGGTAGTGATGGGGTGGGGAGAGTTCCTCTGTCATCTGGGACTCACCTGGGTGTCTGTGTTTCAGATCACCAGAAGCTGGAACGTGAAGCCCGCATCTGCCGCCTGCTGAAGCACCCCAATATTGGTGAGCCTGGGGGCGATGATTGGGAGTGCAGGGTGGAGCTAGACTGCCCCTCCTCAACATGGTGGGTGTTTGCGGGGGGTGGGGGGAGCTGCTCTCTTCTCTGGTGATGGCAGCAATAGAAGTGGGAAAGGGGGTGTCTTTAATGGTTTCCACATTCTTCAGAGACCAGCTTGGTTGGGGGGAAGGTGAAGAAGGGGCCCTTCCTCCCTGCCCACGCTGCCAACAGCCTCCTTCAGAAAAGCTGTTTCAGGAAAAGTCCCGAAGCTCTGAGAGAGATGAAAATAGGACAAGCTTGGCCTTGACTGGCGCAGCCCACTCCCCAAGCCCACCCCCATGCTGAGTCAGCCTGGCGCTGTGGCCCCGCCCACCTGCCTGGACCTGTGGCCCACCTGCTCGTCCAAAGCAAGCTCTGAGGTGGCCCTGCCCCAGGGGCAAAGGAGACACAAACAGCCTTTGAAGGCTGGGGCCAGAGCAGGCTGGGACAGGCCCTGAAATAGCATTCTGGGCCTGACCCTCTCTGTGCCCCCCACAACTGGGGGCCGTGTCCCTGCCATCAGAGTCTGATGTCATGGGGGGAGTGAGGTTCTAGTGTTCTGTCAGAGAATGGCTGTGTGACTTTGGGCAGTTGCACTTGAGCCGTACTCCCCCATCTTCACAAGGAGAGGGCTGTCTGGATCCCCTGCACATCTTGTCATGGAGGCCAACTCAGTGGTTCTGGGTGGGGCTGAGAGTTTGCTTGCCTTTCTAACTTGTTCTGAGGCCACACCCAGGCTGCTGGCTCACAGACCACACTTAGGGAGCAAGGTCTAGGTGCTCCCTAAGGAATATTCCAAGTCTGACAGTCATCCCGCCTTCTCCCCTGGGAGGGCTGCATCTTTTTGTGCCCAGAGCCCGGAGGGTTAACTCTCTTGCTGGAGAGAAGCTTCTTCATCTGCTATTTATACCCAGAAATCACCTCCCCTTCCCTGTGCCTGGGAAGAGAAGCAGAGCAGTACAAACAGCAGTGGAGGCTCCAGGACCAGAATCAGAGAAGGGTAGTCAGGCAGTTGGGCTGAGGGACCCTGGTCGGACCCCCGCTGTGTGGCCTTGGGCAGTTCCTTCCTCTTCTGGGCCTCCAACTTCACAATGGCATATAGAGGGGGTTGTGAGTGATTTGTGACTATAAAATCCCATGGGTCTTATAGAGGATGTTGACTGGGAAGAAGGAGACAGGGTTGTGTGTGCGCGTGTGTGGCGTGTGTGTGCATGTGTGCGCGTGCGCACACGCTGCACAGTTGAAGCTGTCTCAGGTCAACTCTGCCTCCTCCCCTTTCCACCTCCTTCTCCCTCTCATTCCCAGCTAAAATGGGCTCTGGGGCTCATAGGCCACAGCTCAAACCCTGGGTTTGCTGTTTATTGCTGTGTGAGCCTGGGCATGTTGCTTAGCCACTCTGAAAAGCAATGTTCTCATTGGGGAATTGGAAATGATACCTACCTCATATGATTGTGATGATTAAATAAAGTGGCAGTCTTAAAAGAAATACTTTATTGCCATTAAACTTTCCCTTTACTCCAAATCTACACCTTCCTGCAGAACATCTTACCTGAAGATTTATCCTCTTGCTCGAAATGATGATTAACATTCCTCTGAACCATCTAGATTTTGGGTCATTAGTTTTTAGCACTGTATATATAATAGCGTGGTTAAGAAAATGGACTTTACAGTCAGGATCTTCTGGGTTCAAATCCCTGCTCTGCCGTTTACTAGATGTTTAAGTATGATTACCTCTCTGAAATGGGAATTATCATGCTCCCATGAACTGTTGGGAGGGCTAAAAGAGATATAGTAAGTAAAACACACAGCACTAACCTGACACACGATAAAATCTCAAACATCTTCATCATCTTCATCATCATCTCCATTATGTTCATCATCATCTTCATCATCTCCATCATCTCCATCATCACTGCGTCATTTTCTCCTTCATTTATTCACCTCATGCTAGGGGCAACTGAAGCCCCACCACATGCTGTGTGTTCAATGTGTATGTACAAAATTAGGATGGGGGTGGGGCAGAGTTCACAGCCAGATCAGGGAAACCCTCAGAAGAAGCTGGAGCTGTGCTAGCTCTGGAAGGGCCCTTTGGGGGGGCCACCTCATGATCCCCCAAGCATCTCACTTCAACATAGGCTGTAATTTGCCCAAAGAAGTGCAGCAGCACAGAAAGAAGTACAGCATATGAGCAGAGGTGAGTCTGTGCCTGGAGGATCTAAACTGAGACCTCTTCAGGCCACCACCGGCCAATGCAGCCAAGGTGGTGGTTTGCTGCCTACCTGTGACTGCCCGCCTCACCCCAGGGGACTAAGTTGGGGGGGGGTTCCAGGCTCAGCACAGGTGGGGTCAATGGTGCTTACTAAGTGCTTCCTTCCTAGATCCTGCCTGGGAGAGGACAGCACTCTCCTGCTGCACCACTGTCACCTGCTGATGGGGCAGGCCCCCAAGGCCACATAATAACCTGAGCCTTTAGTGGATGATTTGGGACAGGCATGAAAAGGGAGATTGGTGAATGATAAAGATGACAATATCTTCATTTGTTAAGTTCTTCCTGGTGTCAGGCACTGCATCAAGTGCCTAATGAATAGCAATGACATGAATCCCACAGCAATCTAGTGGGACCAGCATGGCTGCTGCCAGCGAAGGCTCAGAAAGGTTACATAATTCACCTGGTGTTACACAGTGGGGAAGCGGTGGAGGCAGGAGGCACATGCTGCATGGGCTCCAGAGCCCGTGTTCTCAGTCAGTCTCTGTTGCTCCAAGTGGACATCAGATGTGTGCTGTCTCGGGGGTACATGAATAGGGGAACAAACACCAATTTTCAACTTACAAGAAAAAAACGATAACTGTTGGAAATATGACAGGATTGTCAGAAGTTACTGAATCCAGTTACATAAATGAAAACCAGGTTACAGATTAGTTTATTATATGACAATATATTAAAAAGGCAAAGAGTGGCCGTGTAACTCACCGGCACAGATGCTCCAGTCTTTCCACCAGGAGGCAGGGCCAGCACACAGCCCATGGCCTGGGAAGCCTCCTTTCCTCCAGGCCTCCAGGCTGAGCTTTTCCTCAGGGCAGCTCCACTGAAGGGAGGGGCGGCTTAGTGTGTAGAGAGCACAGAAAGAAGTCCTGTCTCCTGGTTCATGATCAGTCATCTTTTGGGGGTAGACACTGACTCCAGGCGGGTCCTGAAATCCAGCCCATGTCTCCTCGCCAGGCTGCTCAATGGGACAGCCTCTTGTAAGCAGCTCACAGCAACATCTGAGCTAGAGTTGGACTTGAAGAACTCCCACGCCAATTCTGTCCATTTCCCTATACCTCGAGTCCCTCTTTATTTATTTTTTATTTTTTTAAATATTTATTTATTTATTTATACAAGAACCCGGGTACAGGCCAGATGTGCAGGACGGTGAGAGGATTCACCAGAGACAGAGTGGGGAGCAGAACAGGCAGATTGACTGCAAAACACTGCTGAGGGGAGCAGCGGTGAGACGGGAAAGGTCTGTCGCGCCATGTGGGTTGCTCTGCGCCTGGTGGGGATCAAACTGGCACTGCCGAGGAGGCTGCGGACAGCTTCATAGCGCTGTGCTCAATTGCCTGCGCCACCAGAGAGGCCCTCCTGAGTCCCTCTTTAAAGCAGCAGAGTCTCCTGGTCAGAGGGTGAATCTGGACCTCAATGTTTTTGGAACTCCTCCCAAAATGCTGTTGACCTACTTCTAAATGCCCTTCCTGAGATGATTCTGACTATAGCCTGGCTTCTTAGAGCTTCTCACACCTGAGAAAGGGAAGTGAAAATCTCACATGCCTGCCTGGAGAGGGCAGATGGAAAGGAATCCTCTCCCCAGGAGTCTACTTGGAGAAAGGTAGGGAGAGGAAAGTTCTTAGAGCACTAATAATGCAAGATTATTATAAATAAAGGAGAACACAAATAATTTTTTAAAGATTTATTTATTTATTTATGCATACAAGAGCTGGGGTGCAGGACAGAGGTGCAAGGGGTGAGGGGATTCACCAGAAACAGAGGGGGGAACAGAACAGGCAGACTGACTGAAATACATTGCTGAGGGGAGCAGCGGGTGAGACAGGAGAGGTCTGCTGGGTCATGTGGGAAGCTCCCTGGCCGGGGATCAAATTCGTGCTGCAGTAGCTACAGATTGCTTCATAGTGCTGACGCTTATCCCCTTGAGCTACCAGGGGGGCCCAAGGCAAGTAATTTTAAAGGTATCTCTTGCGACAGTGTCTGGAGCTTCTGCACATATGATGTCTTTGCTCAGAATTTCTAGAAGCAGAGCCTGAGGTAGGGATTCAGTGCTGCTCATGATTACTGAGGGTGTGCTCTCAGCAGAGACAGTAGGGACAAGGTGATGCAATGTGGAGAAGGAGCAAGAGCCAGGGTTGTATGTGTGTGTGTGTTTGTGTGTGTCTGCACATCAAGTCTAACTTCGACCTGATCCCAGAATGGGAGGTGCAGTGGGGAGGCCTTTACTGCATAAATCCTGCCTCAGGGTTGTCCTTCCTTAAGGCAAAGAAACTTGCCCCTCACAACAACCCTGACCTCCCATGCTACGCAGGCATGGCTGACGGCTTCAAGTCACCTTGTGGGCAAGGCAGATCCACCAGTGACAGTTCCCCAGAGAAGGGGCCACTATGAGCCACTGTAAGCAGCCACAGCTGCGGGTGGCTGCAGGAACTTGCTAAGGGGGTCTGGGCAAGGCAGCAATATAGGGTGGGCAGATTCTGCACACAGAAAATACAGGACACCCCTGAGATGTTTAAAATTAAACTGGCATTTGCTTTGAAATGCATTAAAAATTAAAACAGACTAATGGATGGAGGAAAGATTAGAAATGCTGTGAAGCAAGAGTTAAAAACAAGACTGTTAGAAGGAAATGGGTACATGGGTGTTCACGTGACAGTGTGTTTGAAATTTTTTTTAAGATTCATTTTATCTATTTATGCGTACAAGACCTGGGTGTAGGCCAGAGGTGTGGGGGTAAAAGGGTTACAGAGTGGGGAACAGAACAGGCAGATCTACTAAAATACACCGCTGAGGGGAGCAGCAGGTAAGACAGGAGAGGTCTGCCATGCCATGTGGGTCAGCTCCCTGGCAGGGAATTGAACTCATGTTGCAGTGGCTTAGGGATGGCCTTGATAGTGCTGAGACTTAACCCCTGCACCACCAGGGAGGCCCTGGTGTGAAATTTTTTTATAAAAAGATGACAACCTTTTTATAAAAATTTGACAAAAATGAAAGTAGGATTGATTATACTATATGTACTCTTAGGAAACTAGTTTTGCTTTAAGATTTAATGTAGCATTTTCTCATTTATATAGACCATTCCTGGAGAATTAAAAAAATGAATGTAATCTGTGTCCTCTTCTTCCTCTGTCTCTGATTCCCATCTCTTCTCCCCAGAGGCACCCACTTTGGGGTATTTGATGCCTGCTTCTCCAAACTTCATGTGCAGAAGTGAGAGCATCAAGCAATTTGGGGAGCTCAATATTGAGTCAAAAATACCTCCCCATGACCATCATTCAGATGACACTAGGGCTTACAATGAAAAGGGAAGGAAGTCTCCTCCACAACCTCTACTCCCCCTTCCCAAGGGCACCCCAAGCGACATCTCTGTATCCTTCCAGACAGACTTTGCCATATACAAGTTTAAACATGGCCTTTAAAAACAGCACTAGAACACTGTTTTGCACTTTGTGTGTGTTTTTTTTTTTTTTTTTTTTTTTTGCCAAACATAATTTCGAGATGATTCCTAACCCGCGGATCTGTAGCTGCCGCATTATCTGAACAGCTGTGTCATTTTCCATTGTGCGATGCAGCACGATTCTCCCAGCCCACACCGGCTCTGGGGACATTTTTAGGTTGTGGCTGGAAGGATGTGACCCTGTGCTGGGAGAACTTGCCCGTGGCTTCCAGGGTTTGGGCCTCAGAGTTGGCCCCAGGCCTCAGGCCCTTTCTTTAATTTTGGGAAAGGGCCTGGGAGCTCCTGGGAGCTTTGCCTGTGTTTTTGGTAAATGAGGGATGAAGAGATGACAGCTTCTCAGCATGCCAGGACTCAGGGTCCACTGCCGCCTCTGTCCTCTCCTCAGAGCTAGAGGCTGAGCAGGGGTCTCGGCTCAGGGCCAGCGCTGAGTAAACACCAACTGTGGGCCTCAGGGACCTCTCCCAGCAGCATGCAAGCCCAGGATCCTCATATTTAGTCCAGCCAAGGAAAGTGACCCCAGCAAGGGAGGCCTCTTGCCCGAAGCAAGGGGCAAAGACTTCAGCCAAGGCTCTTTCCAAGATGCCGACTTGCCCAGCAAGGGGGTGGACAGTTGGAGAGGAAAGGGGCCCAACTGTCCAGAACAGGGTGTGTTCTCCTGGAGACAGGCCTCTTCAGGTGATGCCTGAGGTCTGTGAGCCCTAGTGCTGTCAAAGCACTGGTGCCTAGCTCATGCCCAGCGATTCTGTGGGAATTGGGCCTATGGGCTGCTACAGGGGTGAGGAGGGTGGAGGTGGGAGCAGTGTGCGTCATGTAACTGTTGCCTCACCCCCTCACAGTCCGGCTCCATGACAGCATCTCTGAGGAGGGGCACCACTACTTGATCTTCGACCTGTGAGTTTGGCCCCCTCTGGGGTGTGCAGTGGGGGCCAGGGGGTTTGTGCAGGAGTGAACTTGCTTGGTCTCTGGGCCTGAAGGGGCCCAAATGCTCCCTGGGAGGGCCTATTCCCTCTCATGAAACAGTTTCCCAAGTGAGTTAGTCCTGCCAACTGAGGGTTTTTTCCCGAAACACCCGCAAACACATTTAACTTCCATCTTCGTCTATTTAGCTTTGTTCCTATTTGTGGCCAGTGACGCTGGTTTTCCATTCCTAGTGGTGATGTAAAATTTCCTTTTGGAATAAATTTAAAGTTTGTAAAACCAGTTGACTGAATGAAAAGCAATAACAAAATGATTGGCCTCAGTGGTCCCTGGATTGGCAGGCAGCCTTGGCAACGACGCTGGCCTCGTCTGTAAAAAATAGCCCCTGAGATGTCATTGATGGGGGAGGTGAGGTGTGGGCGGGGAGGGGGGGCAAAAGGGACTAGATGGGAAATCTCTGTACCTGCTGTTCAATTTGCTTTGAAGTTAAAAAATAAAGTCTATTACAAAATGACAATAAGCCCTGCCCTCAGGCTGCCAGGAGCATCATGAACCATGGTGATGTTCATTGGTTTCCCACCTGCAGCTCAAACTCCAGACTGGGACCTTTTGGGGGAGAAGGGCCCAGAGGGAGGTAGAGGGTGGGGTGTAATCCAGGAAGGGGGTTGCAGCTGCAGGAGGGTGTGTCATCTTTGGGGCTGAGTTTCTGAGGTCCCTGGGCCCCATCCTTCACTTCCCGGGGACTCCTCCAGCAGAGGAGGCACCTGGGCCTGGGGGAGGGGGTGTGGTGACTCTGTGCCTGTCTCCTCAGGGTCACCGGCGGGGAGCTCTTTGAGGACATCGTGGCCCGGGAATATTACAGTGAGGCAGATGCCAGGTGAGAGCAGGTGCTGCCTGGCTGTGGAGCCCAGGGATAGGGGCCTCTCACCCGCTGGCTCCCCAGGGGAGGCCAACCTCATCCTGCAACTCTTCCTTTCTCTCCCCAGTCACTGCATCCAACAAATCCTGGAGGCCGTACTGCACTGCCACCAGATGGGGGTGGTTCACCGGGACCTGAAGGTGAGCGATGGCTGAGGGTGACTCACCAGGAACCTGTCCCGTTGAACCCCTGCTGGGGCTGTGACAGAATAAGGGTCCCTTTTGCTTCCTTGAGTTGGACTGGGCAAGAAATGTCTCCTGCTGTTGGGGATGGACCCAGGTGTCCTGATGCCAAGGCCCATGCACTTTGTGCCAGCCAAGTGCTATGAGGTTACGCTGCCAGACTGGCCATGGCAGTGTCCGGATTCACTGTCCTGCTGCACACAACCTCGGGGGCTGGCCTCGCAGTGGGGCTGGGGCTGTCCAAGGAGCTAGCACATGGGCCCGTCAGTGCTTATTCCCGGTCTCTGGCAGGCCAGGGAGAAGAAAATGCCTCTAGTTCTCAGAGTCTTCTCCTTTCCACCTGAAGAGGGAGATGCACAGGACTAGGCAGGTGTGGAATCAAGGGCTTGAAGTTAAAAAATAGGCTATTACAAATTGACAATGGGCCCCGCCCTCAGACTTCCAGAAGCCCATGTTTATTGGTGTCCTGCCTGCAGCTCAAACTCCAGACTGGGACCCTTTTCAGGAGAAGGGCCCAGAGGAAGGTGGAGGGTGAAGTGGAATCCAGGAAGGGGGTTGCGGCTGCAGGGGGTGTGGAGTCAAGGCTGGTGCCCTCAAAGGTCTGACGAGACCGTGCCTATTAGCCCACGCCTGTCGGTTCTCCTCTGTCGGGCCATCAGTAGGTGGTAGCTCTGAACATGCCCTCATCTTGCAGAGTAGAAGATGAAAACCTAGAGTCCAAGGCATTTGCCTGAGAATACACAGGTTTGCCTGTGTCCGTGCTGGGGCTGAAGCTGTGGCCTCTGGCCCCTGATCCTGTGCCTTCAGTGGTCTGGGGCCAAACAGCCGCTTAAGCAAACTCCTGTTCCTGCAGTTGCCCCTTCTAGGTGGCCTCCAAGTGTCCATGGAACCTCTGTTTTTCACCTTCAGTGACTACAAACTCACTCCTTATGGTCTAGCCCCTTGACCTTTGGAAAAGTCTCCTTCTTGTCTTCCTGTGTTGGGGTTTCCTTTGTGAACCCCAGTTCTACCTTTTTTTTTTTTTAAAGATTCATTTGTTTATGCATACAAGAGAGGATTCATCAGAGACAGAGTGGGGAGCAGAAAAGGTGGACTGACTGAAATACACTGCTGAGGGGAGCAGCGGTCGAGACATGAGAGGTCTGCTGCGCCATGTGGGTCACCTCCCTGGTGGGACATTGAGCTGTAGTAGCTGCTGATAGCTTCATAGTGCTGAGACCAGAGAGGCCCCCCAGTTCTACCTTTCAGGACCACACAGATCAAGCCTCAGCTGAGAACAGCCCTAGAAACACACAGACAGCTTTGCTGTGCCCCTGAATTCTTCCGCAGGCTGTTCCCGTCCCTACCGGGGGCGTAATTTCCACAGCTAGGCCTGCTCCAGCTGGCCCAGGTCCCTTTTTGGGGTTCAGTGTCTGAACAGAGCCCGCCCACTGCTGATGTCACCAACCGTCTGTGGCTCCTCACCTGAGCCCAGGGAGGCGAGGGTATTGCGGGCAGGGTCTCCGTCCAGACAGCGGGCGGCCCTCCCAAGGGGCCTGTTCCCGTTATAGCTACAGCCTCTGCACAGGAGGAGGGCGGAGCAGACGCAGCACAAATTTAGGCCACTCTGGGCAGATTAATTAGTGGCGCATTCATCAAACCAGGACAGGACAGCTACTGAGACCTGGGACACGCTGGGAACGCAGTCCCCAGAGGACAAAAGGGGCCTTAACTATGGGCAGACGGAGCTATATTGGTTTGGTCTCACCTAGCTTTGGAGAGTGAAAGGCCAGATATGAGGCCCTCTCAGAATTCCCGGTGGGGAAAGGGTCAGAGGAGGACAGGAAGGTAGCTGTCTCCAGAGACTCAGAGCCCCTCCTCAAGCAGAAGTCACAGCGTCACCCTGCACTTGCTGTGGGCCACTGCCAAGTGCTCTACATGGATTGTCACAATTAACCTGTGTGCACGCTTCTCACTTTTCCAGAGGATAGCTCAGAGAGTGAGTAATTTGCCCGAGTTCCAGATAGAATTGGCAGCACTGGGTCAGAGCCAGGGGTGTCTAACTGCAGAGCCCACACTTATCTCTCCTCAGGAGAGGTTCTCCTGTCCCCCAGGCCAGCAGAAGGCATCCGCCTCAATGCCCCAGTGACCCAGTGGTCCGTGAGAGACCCCTTCTCTCAGCCTCGAGCAGTTAAGAGTAGAGTTTCAGAGTCACGCTGCCTCCGGCCTGATCAATCATTTACTAGCTGTGTCATTTTGTTCAAGTCACTGAACCTCTCTGAGCCTAAATGTCCTCATCTTTATATGTATGAGAAATACTTATTAAGCACCTGCTCCATGCTGCCCACTGTCCTAGGTGCTGACAGTGGATAGGACACATTCCACGGGGGTGACAGATAATGAACAAGCACTCGGACAAATGGGGAAAAAACAATTGTGAGATCTGTGAAGGTAATGAAAAGAAATTAAAGCCAGACTGTCTGGGGATTCCTCCTTCAGATAGAGTATCATGGAGGGCTTCCTTGAGGAGGTGATGCGCAGGTGAGTGTGGATGAAGCTCACAGGGAAAGCAAATGCATCAGTGGGGACAGGAAGTGCAAAGGCCCTGAGGTAGGAACAAGCATGGCTGTTTCAGGAGATATAGGAAGGACCCTGTGGAGAATGGAGATGATCTACCCCAAAGGGCTATTGTGATGGTAAATGAAATGATAGATCCAAAACACTTAGCCCAGTGTCTAGCACACAGTTGGGGCACAATAAATGTTACTTCTTTCTTATTGTGGTGGTAACTGTCTCCCAGCCCTCTGTACATCTTCAGCCCAACCTCAGTCCCCGGAGAGAGGGGGCAGAGGGCCTAACTTGTGGAGCAAGAGTGTTCCAGCTGCAGACACGAAGGTTGTGACCTAGTTGCTCACTGTAGCTCTGTCTCTGGGATCAGAGGCTTGGGATCCTGTGGTTGGACCAGAGGTGGGGGCAGGACACCTCTAGATTGTCTGGCTACTCCTCTTATCTAGCCCAGGCTCCCCAAGGTGAGGCTCTGAATCCATTTAATGTCCTCTTGGTCCTTCCCCCCCCTTTCTCCCTCTCTGCTCTGCTTCTGGGAAGCCGGAGAATCTGTTGCTGGCCTCCAAGCTCAAGGGTGCTGCAGTGAAGCTGGCGGACTTCGGCCTGGCCATAGAGGTGGAGGGGGAGCAGCAGGCATGGTTTGGTGAGTGGTGGTGGGGCAGCAGGGTGACAGGACCAACCTTGCACTGACACCTGGGCCTCTGAGCCCTCAGACTAAGCCTGGGTGAATTGGATGTGACTGTGCCACTAGCCAGGGTGCAGGGAGGAGGTCCCAGCCCCCACTCTCTGGGTCAGTGGGTGATGCCCCTCTCCCTGGGGGCCATGATTATCTTATAACAGAACATGTCTGGGGGTCCTATGGGGTTTCCCTAACTGCTTGGGTGCCAGAGATTTTTATGCCAATTCTACATATGAGCAGAAGCAAAGAAACTTGGAAAAGATTAAGGAAACTTCAGAGAGAAAGAGCCAGGATGTGAGCTCAGGCAGTCCTCACACTGTGGATGTGGAGGAATCATGTTCTTTCAGCTATCTGGAGATTCTCTTCTGTGGACGATATTGACTAGTGATGAAGAGCCGGAGCTCTGGGTTCAAATCTCAACCCTGCTACTTATAAGCTATATGACTTTGGGCTTCACTTCATCTCTCTGAGCCTGTTTTGTCATCTGTAAAATGGGGTAAATAATTCCATTCCTAGGGCTGTGTAAAATTGAGATCAGGTGTGCAAAGGACCCAGCTCAAGGCTTAGCACACACTCTAATAATAGCAACTACTGTTATGATTACTTGTGAAATCAGCTCTTTCCATTCATCCTCCCAACAATGCCGGGAGGTATTTCAGACAGGAATCCTAATCCCTCACTTAACAGATGAGGAAACTGAAGACTTGAAGGGAAAACGATCTACCCAAGAGGCAGAGTTGGGGATAGGCCACAGGCCTCCCCAGAATCCACTCTAAGGGTACTGGGACAGTGGGGAGTGGATCGGGGTTCAGCTCAGCCTGGAACTGTCAGGCAGGGATAGTCATCTGATACGCCACCAGCAACTGAATTGTGGTGGCCATGAAGAGGCCGTGCGAGAAGTTTCTTAAGCTATCAAGGTCCCATGCGAAGTCTCTGGGAATCCATCAGTCACTTCTGCCACAGGCTCTGCCGTGGGGGTGGGGACTAGGTGCCATGTGCTTGTCCGCCCGGTCTGCAGGCTTTGTTGGCTTACCCGGCAGGGCTTTCTCCTGCCCGGGGCTGCCCTGGGGATGGTGGTGAGGGGGAGCAGCTGGTGATTACCCATCTCCAGGGCCACCCCCATCCCTCCTCTTGCAGGTTCTTGCAGGTTACTTATGTGCCAACCTCTGTGTGTGTGTCTGCCTGTGTGTGTGTCTGAGGAGCAGGGTTCGCAGGGACACCCGGATACCTCTCCCCAGAAGTGCTGAGGAAGGACCCTTATGGCAAGCCCGTGGACCTGTGGGCCTGTGGTGAGTCCCCCAGGGGCACCTTTCTGTCCAACTGCCTGCACCTCAGCACTGCTTCCTTTCCCATTGCTCCCCGCATGGTTCTTCTCAGGGGGCTGAGGCTCTCCTGATCCTCTCCCCAGGCGTCATCCTGTACATCCTGCTGGTTGGGTACCCCCCATTCTGGGATGAGGACCAGCACCGCCTGTACCAGCAGATCAAAGCCGGCGCCTATGATGTGAGTGTTGCTCCCTTCTCCAATGCTATCGCCCCTGGGCCCCCTTCCATGAAAGCCCACAACCTGTGAGCAGAGACCTGAGGACGCCTCTCTCTTGCCGTGCCCCCCAGCCCCCAGTTTCTGTTGTGGATAAAGGATGAAGGGCAGGTGGAGCCTGAAGAGAGACTGGGGCTAGGCACTATGTTAGTCTGGGGATTTAGGAGATGGGGTTTATCCCATGGACCCCACAGGTCCTAAAGTGGGTAAGGGGATAGACCCCAGGAACCAGATGAGCACTCACTCTCTCTGTCTTTATATATATAAAAAGCCATATACGCACACACACAAACACAAATAATATATTTAATAAAATATACCATATAAAATATATGAAGTATGTATATTATATATTTATATATGATTATTTCTATATATACACATAATAATATAAGCTAAAACAGCATTCTTTTAAATGCTTTGCATGTGTTATTACACATACATCCCAATCTATGACATAGCTACTGTTGTTTCCCTATTCCACAGATAGGGAAGCTGAGGCACAGCGAGTTTACAGAACTGCCCAGATCAAATAACTAAGAAATGGGTGGCTGGGATTTGAACCCAAGCAGTGTGCTCTGGAGTCCATGCTTCTAACAAGTTTCTCTGCATGGCAGATACCCATCTAGTCACATGCCATGTGTTTTCTATTGTATTTAGTCCTTGAAGCAATTCTAGAGGCAGCTGGAAAGGTCACATGATATGCTCAAGGTCACACAGCCCAGGAGGCAGAGTCAGGACTTGAACCCACGACTTCTGGCTTTGAGGTCTGGGTTATGACTATTGGCTTGCTGCTCAGCACATAAGCACAGTCCCAGAATAACAGAGGGGGGCCTCCTTTCCCTCTGATTGCTGTTCTGATTTGTCCTGGGGCCAGGGGTACCCCTGATCCCAGAGGAGCTCCTGTGGTGAGGAGCCTTAGCATCTCTTGCTTGTGGATACCTGAGTGGACAGGCAGTAGGACCCCTGCCTGCTCCCCTGCCAGTCAGGGGCTGGGGGATCGCAGGGGTGGCCTGGGTTAGGCTGGGCAAACCTGGCCCCTCTGCCCTTTCCAGTTTCCATCGCCAGAATGGGACACTGTCACCCCAGAAGCCAAGGACCTGATCAATAAGATGCTGACCATCAACCCGTCCAAACGCATCACAGCTGCCGAGGCCCTCAAGCACCCTTGGATCTCGGTGAGCTTCCTCTAAGGGCCCTTTCCAGGGGCATCTCTAGACCTCAGGGTGCAGGCCCTCATAGAGTCCTGGCCCTGCCACTGGGCCTGTAGGTCTAGCTTGGGACTGAGGGGCCTTGATCCAAGAAACGCTGACCCTCTGTGGGTCTCATGGGGAAGTGAAGATGAGGGATTGTTCTAGAGTGGCGTCATGGCTGGGGAGTGCTGCTGGCCTTGAGTGTCTGGTGCCAGGGATGCCAAGCTCTGCTCATTTTGCAGTATCCTTAAAAACTAGGAATTGTCCCCTCTGGATGCCAGCCACTCCCCCTAAGATGCTCTTCAGAGGGTCCTTGGGTAGACCTTCCTTCTGCTCATAGACCTCCTCCTTCTTCCCATAGCACCGATCCACTGTGGCCTCCTGCATGCACAGACAGGAGACCGTGGACTGCCTGAAGAAGTTCAATGCCAGGAGGAAACTGAAGGTAACATGTTCTCACCCTCCACAGCCCCAGACTCAGGAGTAGCTTGGCCTGGGTCTCCACAGAGACCAAGAGATTCACTTGCTAGTTCTTTCCCTGGTTGAGCCAACGAGCGTTGATTGAGCACCTACTGTCCGGGCTGGGGATGAGCGGTGGAGAGGACAGACAAACGACCAGGACATTGCAGGGCAGTGGTGAGTGCTGTGCAGTGGCATACCCTGAGGCTGGGGGATACACAGCAGGGCCAGGAACCAGGTCTGCCAGGACCAAGGAAGGATTTAAACCAATACCCTGAAGGATAAGCGGGAATCACAGGGAAATGTCAGAGTGGGCGCACATTCCCGACAGACAGAAAGTCTGGTGCAGAGTCTGGAAGCTTGAACTTGACTCCTGATAGGAACTTCAAGTGTTTCAGTATTGCTAAGGAGAGGTTTCAGGGATGACAAGTGGCTGGGCAGGAGACAATGGTGGGGTTTGAGAGGCCCCAGTTATGGCGCTCTCGAGAGGAATGACCCAGAGACTTGGACAAGGGTGATCGTGGCCCTGAGGAAGCCAGAGTGGGACCAAAGTGGTCCCTGAATGGTGCCCTCTCTGCAGGTCCTGTGTCTTCTCAGAACCCAGATTCTGCCACAGCCCTTGCCAGGGACCCCTGGAATAGATAGGATGAGGGTTGGGGGATCCCCAGTCAGAGCAAAACAGTGATGAGCACCCTGAGTGACAGGTGTTAAAACTTCAGCTAATTTGCTCCCAGGCTGACAGTTCCTTGGCCTGGCATCGTGGCTCAGGACAGAGACGTGGGTCGGGGGTAGTGGCCAGCATGAGGCCAGGAGAACTGAGCCCCACTCCTGCCCCTGGAGGGCGTTGTCACGGAGGATGTCTCCAAGTGCTGGAACCAGGGATTCTTAAGATCCTGAACTCAGAAGGTGTCCTGATTAGACAGCACCAGAAACTAAAGGACTACGGCCTCCCAGCTCTCTCATTGACAGAAGACAGTTTCTCCACCTAACTCTCTGGGTTCTGGGCCAGGGACCTTGGAGGGACGAGCCTACACTAGAGTGAGTTGCTGAGTGCCTCAGGTGGATGGGGTTGGGATGGAGGGACTCAGGGCCTCCCATTCTTGCCTAGGCGGGAAGTTTCCTTGGCCTTCAGTGGCCCCCACCAGCAGGTGTCCCCCTAGCTCATTCACCAGCTCGGGCCAGGCCGGTGGAACCTATTAATATCTTCTCCTGGATGGCTCTGCCCCAGAGCTGTGCCAGCTAAGGCCTAGCCCGTCCATCCCAGCTTCTCCAGGGAGCTGGTGGTGGGCTCTGGCTGTGGGTGGGGGACAGATGGCAGGGCAGGGGCACAGACTTTGGCCCTGTTTCTCTGAATGGAGCATCTGCTCTCCCTCCCCACGCCCCTCCCATTTTCTGCCTCCTCTCTCCCTCGCCCCCTCCTCTTATCTGTTGCAGGGGGCCATCCTCACCACCATGCTGGCCACCAGGAACTTTTCTGGTAGGTGGTGGGATCTCAAAGTCCCCAGTACATCTTGCAGGAGGTGGGGACATTGCCATGTCGGATATCTGGGTGCCCTCAGGCTTGGGTCCTGGGGAGAGAGGGAGCTGCAGAGGACCCAGCTCTGGAATACAGTGCACTGACACAAACTTGTACTCAGAAGTGGGGAGAGGTCAAGGTCAGCAAGCTCAGGGCCTACCAGGACGGTAGAGGTTCAGTTTGCCTCCCCCACCACCTGGCAGTGCCGGGCTTCTTAGACTGGGCTGGGCTAGCCGGAGGGGACAGCCTCCCTGATGTGGGGCTGCAGCTCCCCATCCTTCCTGGAGTCACCATGTGCTAAGCAGTCACCATGCTGCTCAGGTGGCCTTTGTGACCAAGCAATGGGGGCTATTCCATAGCTGTTTTAGGGAGTGACCTCAACTTGTACCAGGTCGCACTGACCAACCCCTAACCAGGCTGGGTCACCAGGGAGTCCAGGGTATGAGCCCTTGGCCTTGGCTAAAGCAGGGCTGGTTGAGGTGGGGAGTGCCCAGTGCCCTGTGGCATGTGGCCCTAAGAGAGAAAGGGAAGGATTAGTGTCAGGATTTAGCAAGAAGCTCCCCCTGGCACGTTGATGTGCTAGGGCCAGCGCCCGCCAGAGGCTTCTCTCTGGGGACCCCGCGGCAGCTGACTGGGCAGCTGAGCAGATATAGCAGAGCTCACCCGAGAGGCCCTCTGACTGGGGCTGGGCCAATGGGAGAAGCAGCTGAGGACGCGTGGCTGGCCCTGAAGCCAGCGTCACTCTAGGAAGCCCCAGGCAGAGGGTCCACCTGCCCAGGCAGCCAGCTGGGAGAGTGAGACCAGAGTGGGGAACCCTGGAACTTCAGCGTTGGGTTCTTCCCACTGCGCTGAGCTTCCTCCCCCTCTCCCCAGAGCAAGGACCCTGAAGTTCCTGCAGCTGAAAGATGAGCCACCCAGTCAGAGTCTTTTTTTAACAACCAACGGCCCCTAGAGAACTCTAGTGCTGACCTGACCAAGTGGTGCCCGGGGGTCATTTCCCATCTCTGCATGTTCTGGGGGGAACAGTAGTGTTTTAAAAAAATTCTTGGAAGTAGTTTTTAGCACTTCAAAATCAGAAGCTTTCCTAGAAAAAGCCCGATTTCTGTCTTCTCTCGAAAAATCAGAATAAGTAGCCTCTCCGGACTCTCAGGGCAGGAGCTGTGAAGGGCTGCCCTTTGAGGCTGAGGGGCGAGCTGTCCCCCCACTCACTGTGCACCCCAATCTGCCCACAAAGCCTGTGGTGAATGGACAGGCATTCTTCTCGGCTTTGGGATCCAGAGGTACCCACCCCCCAATCTTGCTTTGCAAGAGGAAAACTTTGGACGAGAGCCTGCAAGGGGTCATGGGTGGAAATGTGAGGATGGCTGGAAGCTGAACCTACCAGGAACTTCTGGGGAGTCACTGTTAGGTATGGTCCCCTGCCCTAGCTCATCCGTCCCAGGGCCCAGGAAGATTTTGAGTGGCTTCTAGCTCCCGGACACCTACCGCATGCGGGGCCAGGGTATGCCAAACACTTTCAGGATCCCGGTCTCACTTAGCTTACGGCATTTACTTGAGGTCTGAGCAGACAGGCAGGGCTGGCATTTGTGCCATTTACTGCTGATGCCTCTCCCAGGCTCTGGCCAGGAGGTGATGAGGGGTGGAGGGAGCCGCAGAGGTGAGCCTCCTCGCGAGCAGCTGTTCTGCTTTTCTTGGCCAGCCTGGGTACAGGCAGCCCAGGGTGGCCCCCGAGTTTGAGGGTAGGAGGCCTCTGCAAGGGATGGGTGTTCTGGCAGGGATGGGCCTGGGGTGGGGGCGGTGGGGGGCATCTGCTTTTTGTCACCGGCAAAATGTGGCTTGCAGCTGTCCAGAGTGAGTAGGCAGGGCTGACACATGACCTCTGCAGCAGCATGGGGCTAAAATTAGAGCCAGCCAGGGTGGGCAGGGAGCGTCCAACCCCGGCCGGGCAGCCAGGCCTCTGGGTTGGCCACTATTAACACGGGTGGTGACTGGGATCCAGAGGGAATCCCCAGGCTGAAAAAGCAACTCCGCCGTCCTGGACACCTCCCTCAACCCATGGGGCCAGCGGGTCATACTTGAGATTGCTGAGAACTGGGGAGCCCAGGCTCACCTACAGGGCCGGCAGCAATCCCAGGGCCACCGAGAAGGGAGGAGGAGCAGGACCAGGAGGTCTCCCCCCAGCTGGCCAAACCGGCTTCAGGCCCTTCGGCTGCCTGTGGATGCTGCTTTTCCTCGCTCTGTGGGCCCTGGTGCCCTGCCTGGTACTGCTAACCCTCTACTTTCTGTCCTCCGCAGGAGGGAAGAGTGGGGGAAACAAGAAGAATGATGGTGTGAAGGTAAGGCCCCGGAAGCCTGGCAGGGCCAGCCTCTGGCAGCCTTTTAGCCAACAGGCTGGGTTTCAGGCTGGGGTTAGACCCAGGCCTTGCTGATGGTGTTCTGGGAATATGGGTGACTCCTGCTGTCAGATGTCCCCAGAGCCAGAGGCCTGGGATTCAGTGCCCACCCTCCCACCAGGATTGGAGGGGGGTGATGGGGACCAGGATTGAGAGAGGGTGGGAGAGGCAGGTGGCCTGGGTTTAGGGTGGGTGCCAGGATATGGACAGGTCCTAGGCTATTGGTCCATGTTATTGTGGTTCTCTGAGACTGGAGGACTGAGGAGCAAAGAGGGGACCCAGATGATCATGAGGGATGACCTCCTTCTTCCCAAGTGTGGGCCTCAGTCCCACTGTACACCCGAGTCCAACCCACAAAGCCCAGGGCAGCTCTCCCTCTTGGCTTTGGGGTCTAGAGGCACTCTTCTCCATGAAAGTCTGGGGGTCCAGCACCAAGAATCCCACCCTCCTGCACCCAGGCCTGCCTCTGTCCCTTCCCCAATGCCCGAGCTACTTCCCCCCACATCTGCTGACATGCCCTTTTCTCTCTTCTCCCTCTGCTTTCTGGGCCTGGGCCCGAACTCTGATCCTTTCCTCCCCTGCCACTGGCTCGCCTTGTGGGTTCTCCTCTCTTGAGACCCTGCCTTTTTCTGGGCTCAGAGCCCTGCCTGGCCAGGGTCCCAGGGCTGGGCTGTGCCTGGGACACTGGAAAGTATGCGGTGCTATCCAAACATAGCCACCCAGGTGGGCTTCATGGCTTTGTTTGTGGTGACATGTACAGTATCATGAGCTGACTTTGGTCTGTTGGGGGTGGGGGAAGGGTGCATGGGAGGGGATCCAGACCTCCCTCTGGCTGGATGAGACCAGCATCCAGGCCTTTAGCCCTCTGTGGGCTGGGGTTGCCCTATTTGTGCATTGGGCAGGTGGAAGGGGAACCGCACTATGACGTCCAAGATAGCGGTTTGAAAAAATGACAAGCAAAAAAAAAAAAAAAAAAAAAAGAAGGAGAAAGCAACAAAACCTATCTAGTCCTTGGCCCTTTTCATCTTGGGTTCTGAGGACTACATAATTATTTTGTTATCAACCGAAGCTATTGGGTTCAAAATGAATTTCTTGTAGCCCAGAGGTTCTAGGGAGATACCTCTAACAGCACATAGGTGGGGTGGAATTTGAAAGAGGAGGTCAAGCAGAGAAATTTCTGGGCTTCTCATGTCCCTTCAACCAAAGCAGCTCCGCACAGCAGCCATGGCAGTGGGGAGGGAGCCTGGGCAGTGACAGTGGAGCCCTCTGCTGGTCATCTGAGTCTTCTGCACCCGTGTCACCTCGTTCTAGCCAAAGGGGTCCAAACAGGTCCACCTCCCAGGAGTGTTTATGGGGATTAACTGAGAAAATGTGCATTGACAAACAGAGGTGGTACTGGGGTGCCCTTCAAGCTTGGGCAACGCTGGCACTGTTATCATCTTATCTGCTTTATATATTGGACTTTCGGGTAAGATTGCTCCTGAAAACAAAGCTTGCTTAAGAAAATATTTGGTAACCACAGATCCTAAGTCAATCCAGTTTATAGAGTTAACATGCACCCATCCCAGATTCTGGATGGAATTCTGTGCTGAGTCCTGGTTTGCCTGATGTTGGGGTTTCCCAGGAGGCAAACTCCTTCTGCCCAATTTGAAAGGATGATGGAGGAAGGAGCAATGTGGGGACAGCTGGTTTGGAGTCAGGGTGCTCTCTGGTCCAGGGTTTTAGATGCTGAGTTGGGGGTGCTGGACTCTCTGGGGAAAATTGTACTTGGTGGACCTGGGGACAGAGACCACAGGCACTGGTGGGCTGTGGTCCAGGTCAGTGGAGGAGGGGACAGCAGGCCGGCCCCCCAGGACTGCTGGCCTCTTGGTGTGGCTCTGGCAATGGCTAATGCAGAGCCCATGAGCATGAGGTCAGGGTTTCCCTCTGTGAGTCCTTGGAAAAACTCCTCTCTCAGCAAGACCAGAGGTGGAGGCACGTGGGGTTCCACCTGGTCACCCCAGAGGCTTTCTAGTGGGTGCAGCTGAAGAAAGTGTCACTGCTCCCTCCAGCGGACAGGCCCTAAGTGACTTCTCAGGGTGGCCTGGGTGTGGATGGACAGATGCTTGAAGGCTCATCCTGCCCCACTGTGTCTTTGTAGCGCAGCCTCCATCCCTTCCTTGAGGTGCAAGAGGGGGCACATCCAGCTGGAAGATGAGAGTTATCAGGGTCCTTGCCTGGAATTTGGGGAGCCCAGCCTGCACTGTGTCACTTTGGGGGGGTCCACTTATGTTCTCACTACAACTGAAACCGTGTCTAAGGTCATGAAGCCGTGGGTGAGTCCCTGCCCCACTGTTCCCCACTCTGGGACCTGGGCCACCAGGTCTGGCCCCTGTGTTGGGGGCTGGTAGGAGGCTCGTACCAGAGTGGCCAGGTGGAGTCCTTAAGCCAACGCAGGCTCCCCCAAAGGGGGAAAGACATACTCTTCCCACAACTTGGTCCCTGGCAGCAAACCATTGTTTCATCTGGGCCTTAGCTGAAGAACCAGAGGTCAGTTCCAACGCTGGAGGAAAAATGGCTGCGGGCGTTTCGAGCGATGGCGTGATACGGTGCCTTCTGGGTCTGCGGGGCTCTGCGAGGCTAACTTCAACCATTCTCCATTTCCACCATCCTTGTAGCCTTAGAACCAAGCTTCTCCTTGTGGTTCTAAGAGACGTGACTCTTGTTTTGGTGAAAGCTAAGTGCTGGTCCGCGGGGCTGTGGCTGGTACCATCATCATCTGTGATCTGGGAACTAGTCTTTCTATCGCCAAGAAGCAAGGCCAGCCCCCAACCTCCCCAGGCCTCTGTGTTTGTGAGGAGGGGCCAGCTGCTCCCACCCCTCAACCCCACTCACTGCCCCTGTTGGTGTCCCATCCGTGCCGTCGTGACCCTCCCCCATGTCCCATCCTGTCACTGTGCGTCCGGATCTGATGCAGTCTCTGCTCTGTGTTCCTCCTCGTGTCCTGCCTGGAACTTCCTGGCCCCTGTGCCGTTCCTCAGGTTTCTGCTGACAGCCTGTGCGGCCTGTACCCTCCCATACACAGTGGGCCTGGCCCGGCTCCACCTGGGAGCAAGGCCGCACAAGAAGGAGAGGAGGGACAGCTGGCCATGGCTGTGATTGGATGTCCCACTGCCCGGCCCACTGGGACAGATGTGAGGCTGGGAATGTTGACACTGGAAGTACCCAGCAAGCCCCCCTGCCACGTCTGTGGGGGCCCTGGATGGACAGACAGTCTTCTAGGTTCCTAACACTCAGGGCTCCTGGATCTTAGTCAGAAAGCCCAAAATTAGACTCTAGGACGCTCAGGGAAACTTCAGTGCCTCCCCCTGGCACATGCCTCCCCTGAGAGCATCTCCAGTCTCCCTTCTGCTCCTCTCACATGCAGCAAGAGAGAGGCTTCCTGGCCTCTCTGACAGAAGTGTATCTAGGAAAGACATGCCTTTGAAGCGGGGTCAGTTGGTGGGTGCCCAGAGACTGGGGCAGAAGAGAGACCCTACATGCAGGGGGTCTAGCCTCCGCCTGCAGCCACCAGTTGGGCAAGCCTCCACCCTTCCCAGGGCCCTCGTTTCTTATCTGTCCAATGCAAGTGTTGGTCTGGACCTGCTACCTCTATGAATGAGAGTCTTTAAGACTCCTGGCTCAGAGCTGAGAGAGGGAGAAAATAATTTATATCGGTCCTCACTTTCTCTCCTTCCCTGGTTTCTCAGCCAATATAAGTGCCTCCAAAGCTAGAACAGGCCAAATGGCCAGGCCCAAAGAGTCAAGTTCTGGGCTCAGCTTTACTTCTGGCTTCGCCTCAGTTTCTTTCTCTAGGTCAGTCACTGACAAGTGTGAATGTGAGCAGGATTTCAAAGGTCACTTACAGGACTGGTGCCCACACCTGACCCTGCTTTGGAAATAGAGAGGCCTAGACCCTACTCCTGACCTAGTTACAAAACTCCTGCTTATGTGTACTTTTGACAAGTTTCCCTGGAGCACTCAGCCCAACCAAGAGTGGGATTCCCTCTACAGGGATGTCCAGGGAGTCTAGGAGACTGGGGCCACAGTTCCTGGTTGGTGTGGTCTTTGTCCAAAAGTTTTGGATCTTAGGCCTTAGGCAGCTTCTCCCACTGAGTACAGCGCAGAAGGCTGCCCTGTCCAAGAGGACTGACGTGGAGCTTGAACTGCTGTGTGTGAGACCCCAAGACTTCAGGCCGAGAGAGGACTGGCCCTGCCAAGTCAGTGGCAGCTGATGACCTTGACTCTTTTCACTAATGCCATCCTGGCAAGGGGCCACAGAGGATGACCCTGAGGCCCATCCTCCTCCCAAATCTCCCCTGTCATTTGTTCCTCTGCTCCCTGCCGTTTTCACGCTGTGTCTTTTCCTGTCCCATCTCTTCTCCTTGTTTTTCCAGAAAAGAAAGTCCAGTTCCAGCGTTCAGTTAATGGTGAGTGTCTGCCGTCTCCCAAACGCCGGTAAATGCTGGGCCTCGAACCCTCGCTCCTGCCTCCCTCCTGCAGGCTGCACTGGGAACCCGGGGCGGGGAGCGGGC
Source organism: Talpa europaea (assembly GCF_964194135.1). Classification (NCBI taxonomy): domain Eukaryota; kingdom Metazoa; phylum Chordata; class Mammalia; order Eulipotyphla; family Talpidae; genus Talpa; species Talpa europaea. The sequence goes on along the minus strand of NC_140080.1, from coordinate 42,572,130 downwards.
ACACAGGGCGTGCTTGGTATGTGTGCCTTGTGCAACAACATGTGTGTTGCGTGTGTGTTGTTTGCGTGTTTCTGTTGACACCTCCAACTCCATGGCCCAGACCAGCAGCCTGATGGTAGACTTGAGTACACCCTCCGGTCTGGAGGGTGATCTGAGCCCCATCCCATGTCCAGCTCTCGGCTTCTCGCTTCTCCCGCCCCTCTGCTCTGGCCCTCATCTCAGGGCTTGGTCGGTGCCAGTTGCAGCGAGGGTGGGGCTTGGTTTGGCCTAAGTAGTGGGTGCAGCGGAGGCCACTCTTGAGCTTCTGCAAGGCTACCCAGGGCCCGCCGGTGGCAGAGGGACCACCAGCCCCGGCCTCTGTCTAGGGGTTCCAGTGGAGGCATGGTGGCCCACGTCCCTCTTCTTCTGATTCCATTGCTGTCTCACTCAGTTGCGTGGTTTTTCTCCCCCTGAAAAGCTCTCACACTGGGCCTTCCTCTCTCTCTCTCTTCCTCTCCTGCCAGTGTGTGCATTCCTCTCCCATTCTGTGGCCGCCAGTGCCTCTCTGCTCCCCCATACCTGCTCTCTGCTCCTTGAGCAGACAGATCCCAGGAACCCCCTTCCAGCCCTTCCAGAAAGGCCAGGGTTCTTCTCGAAGCCCTCCCTCCATCCATGGCCCCCAGTGCCAGCCACCTGCTTAGCTGGGCCCATTCCCCTCAGGCTTGGAGGTCTGGCAGGTTTTCAGTGCAGCATCTGGATGGCAGAGCCTGTGAGGCTGACAGAAACTGGGCTACCGCATTAGGGCTGCAGGGCAGCCCCCCAACTGGCTGTATTTCATCCTGCTGCCCGTCAGGTCTCACCGTGCCCCGTGTTCTCTTTGGCAGGAATCTTCTGAGAGCACCAATACCACCATTGAGGATGAAGACACCAAAGGTAGGGGGGGCCTTGCCTTCGGTGTCTGGGCCCCCGGGCCTCCCAGCAGGCCCCTTCACAGACAACACCTGCCCTGAGAGGGTGCAGCGCTAACCTGTGTCTGGTTCATCTTTCACAAGCCCTGCTTTGACTCTTCAGACTGGGCATTCTGTGGGGTGCTCTTTCCTTGGGCGGGGCACTCAGTGCCCAAGGGGTACATAGATGAACTTCTCTTATCCTAGAGGTTATGCATTAGAAAAAATTAATTTAACCAACCCAAGTCACAAATGTATAGTAGTGATAGAAATTTTCTTTTTGAAGTGTTTTTGAATTTTTAAAAAGTGAGTTGATTTTTAAAACATGTAAAGTAAAGGAAGGGAAAGCAAAATTCAGAAAGTTCAGTTGACTAGAGTATGAGAAAGCCTATCTCAGACCAACCCCAAATGCAGGGCCACTGTAACTTGTATATTATGGTCCTTGAAAGCCCTCAGATGGATGAATGAAGGAGCAAAACCCCAGAGAACTGTGACCCTAGTAGCTGATCCCACCTCAGCCTTGGCATGCTGTGTGCCTTTGAGAGAGTATCTTAACCTCTCTGGAGTCTCAACTTTGCCTCAGCTTTGTAAGGGCTCATTCCTAGGTTGTCTGGGTGAATAACTGACAGATCAGAAATGCCAACGATTGCTACTAAACACCTGCTGGATAAAGCCCTCACATAGCAGTGGGATTGCTGAGAGCGTGGGAGGGGTCTTGAACCGATGGGAATTTCTCCAAATCTAAGAATCACCAGACCCCGAGATCTTCCACTGTTATCAAACTTGGTGTCCTGAGTAGATGTAGGCACAGCCAAGTTAGGCACTATCCCAGGTTGCATTAATAGAGATAGAGAATCCAGAGTTGGGGAGGGGATAGAGAGTCCTAGCCTAGACCTGCCATTCTGCAACATCAAGTCATACATGGGGTTATATGCTAATGCTCAGAGAGGCATCCAGACTGGTCGAGAACTGACTTGAGTCAGATCTTGCAGACCAGATTAACTGTGACCTGATATTAAGAGAGAGAATAGTTAGCAATAGTAATAAGAACAATGGCTTCTTTTATGGACCCTGGCTATGTGCTAGGCTTGTTGCAAATGCTTTCCATTTATTGAACTTCACAATAAACCTCTGAGGTTGGAATTGTGGTGAACCCCACTTTACAATCCAGGAAAGTGAAAAGTTGAGTCAAGTAGCTCAAGGTCCCTGGGCTCATATGGTGGAGTTAAGACTTGAACCCAGGGATCGTGACTTGTAACCACCACTCTGGAGGCCCAGCGTGTGAAGGTGCACTTGGTACTTAGGTGGGCACGGACTTCTGCTCAGGAAACACCTGATCCTTGGAATGAGTTAGTGATGTCTCTGCGCTGCTTGCACGTGGACCTTGTCTCCAGGACAGGCAGACCTCGGAGCCCAGAGGACTTTACACTCTGGGGTATGTGTCAGAGGCCCCTGAGGAGTTGCTGACATTGAGAAAAACATGGAGAGCATGCAATTGTACCAGCTTAGACCTTTCAGGAGTTTAGATATTTTGCTCTTAAAAAAATACAACAATGAGTTAAAGAGCATTTTTCTAAATAACAAATATTCTTTCACAGTTATAAGTCAGGCTTTAGGGCAGTTTTGATGCCCCAGATGCTATGACTAACCCTGGCTCTGCCAGGAGGCCCTGGAAGACGGGCCCCAGCCTGTGTGTGTCCCTCTCCGGCGCTCATTCCCAGCTGGGTGGGGTGTTACTCTAAGCCCATAACCTGGCACTAGCGCAAATCAGTCTTCCGTGAAGCACTCGGGACGATCTTTAAAAATATATCATCTTGATAAATTCTCTGTTAAGAATGTTAAGTCAGCATTGTAAGTTCTTAAGTATGATTTTATATCCACATGCCCAGCCTTGCTGCTACAGATTCTGATTCCATAGGTCTGAGATGTGCATTTCTAAGACATTCTTCAGAGTTAAGGCTCACTGCCCCAATGGTAAGAGTTAGGTTGGGAGTTTGCTGGAGACTCATTGTGCTCTTGTGACCCTGGTCTCAGAGCCAACAGGTACTGTGGAAGTGAGCTGGCTCTGTTTTCCTCACTAAAGTTCATTTGCTGAACGCCCTTAGACAACTCACGCAACCTCTCTGAGCCTCACTTTTCTTAAGAGTAAAGAGGCGATTATGATAGAGCCAACCTCAGAGGATTGCTGTGCAGTGTCTCAAGTGCTTCCACAGTATTTGGCGCTTGGTAATTGTTTAACAATTCACAATTTCTTTTTTCCAAAATGGAGTTCGTGGTTAAATGGCAAAGAAGCTGCATGACATTTTCTTGGAGCATCAATTTTATGCAAAGATCGTTTTAAGACAAATATTTATACGTTAAACAGACAGAGAAATATTTGGACAGGCAATGAAAAATTTGTATGCACTATTAATGTAAACTGTGAGCTGTCAAAGACATTTTCCACCTGGGGAGATGGGTCTGGTGCGTCCCGGAGGCCTGACGTCTGCAGTCTTTTTCCTGTGCTTTAGAAAGATCAGGAAGGAAACATCTGTGAAATCTCGACTTTAAGTTTACCTATGCCCCTTCTACAGAGGAGACCAGAGGCCCACACTGGAGAAAGGGCATCTTTTGGTGATTAATGACAGACCGGGAACCCTGTTCTCTGCCTCAGTGTCTCCACACGGAAAAGATCATGTCTCATGGCAGACTGGCTCAACCATCAGCTTCTCCTGTGGCTGGCAGGAGAGAGGAGCCTGTGTCTCCCCCTGCTTCTCTAGGTCTCAGAGAAAGTTTCCAGAGAACCATTTCCTGGTGTTAATTTGTTAAGTCTTCTTACTAAGTGAGAATAGCTGCTGGTGGGGTGGATTCTGACCTGACATTAAAGTTAATTAGAAATGTCATCCTCCAGGGAACATGTGCCCCTGAGCAAGGAAAGGGACATTAATATTTCAGAGCCCCTCAGGCTTAGTGCCCAGGCCTCTTGCTCTCTGAGCCACATGTGACTCTGCCAGCTTCCTTTCTGCTCCTCTACCTCCTCCTGGTCAGTTCCATGAAAAATTAATTTCCTCTTCAGCCCAAAGAGCTGCTTCAGCTCTGGGTAGAGACATGATGGGAAATATCCATCAAGAAGGCTGATTCCATTTCAGCCTCTGCATGCTGTGTGATATTGAGAGAAATCCTTAACCTCTCTGGACCCTCAGCTTTGTCTCGGTTTTGTACAGGGGCACTCCTGGGTTGTCTGGGTGAACAACCGGCAAATGAGAAATGCCAGAGGTTGTGTCTAATACCTGTGTGAGGGATAAACCCCTGACATAGCAATGGAACTTCTGAGGGCATGGGAAGAGCCTAGAACCAGAGAAATTTCTCTAGATCTAAAGTGAAACAGACCCCCAGGTTCTTCCATCCTAGACAATGAAGCTAGGGAGATTCCTGAACATTACTCTTCCACTGTTGGCAAACTCAGTGTCTGGAGTATGTGGAGGAAGAGCCAAATTAGATACCATCCCAGACTGCATTAATAGAAGTACAATATCCAGAATTAGGGAGGGGATAGAGTGCTAGCCTAGACCTGATATTTTGCAATATCAAGCCACACCAGGGATTACATGCTCACATTCAGAGAGACATCCAGACAGACTAAATACATTGTGGGCTTTCATCAGATCTTGCAAACCACATCCTGGACACCTTCAGCCCTGTGAAGAGAAGACTAAGGAGGGGTGTACAGTAAGCCTGGGGGAGCAGGCTCTCACTGCAGGGCCCCAGAAGGCAGAGAGGGGACTAGAACTATAACTCGACACTTTCAGGGGCACAGGTTTCTACTTGAAAGAAAGCGGTAGGTGCAGAGTGAGAACTGCTCAACTAAGAAGGCCCAACGGTCCAACTAAGAGCTAACTGTAGCCTGTCAGTCTGCTAGGAATTGTCCCCATACTAGCTCGGGCTAGAGGCTGTCATTAGGAGGAACTTCCAATTCAGAGACCTCCAGATGCCAAGAATCACAGCTCTTATTTGTGGAGTGCCAAGCACTGCTCTAAATACTTTACATAATGCATCATTATTTATATAAATGAGTTGATATAACAGCCTTGGAATAGCAGCTGGCTCATAGTGAGGACCACATATGTGTTAGTTATTCCTATTGATAGATTCTTAACTCAAATCTCAAAACTACTAAATGAGGTAAGTACTATTTGTAGCTCCAACATATATGGGTAAACTGAGGCACAGGGCAGTACCTTGCTCAAGGTCACACAGTTATTAGTAGCAGAACCAGGATACAAGCTCAGGGAATCTGGCTCCAAGAATCCATGCCTGTGACTGCTTTGCTAGCCTCTCTGAGATGGCAGGGAAAAGCAGCCCAGGGGAGCTGGGGTTTGAAAGAGGGGCTTGTGGCATGGCAAGCTGGAAGGATTCTGAAAATCCATGCAGAGGAGGTGGTGCGGACCTCAGAACCCACGAGGAACATGTGGACTCACTCTGGGTTGCCACCTCGATTCCATGTAAGAGCGACTGGATGAATTGTCTCCTGCCTGACTAGGTTTCTTCCCACCCAGGTGTCAGGTTCTAGGGAGGAGGGTGGAATTGACCTGGTGGGGGGCTTTTGGACTCCTGGTGACAGGCATCTAGGAGACCGGGACCATGCCAAGAAGCAGCCCCAGGCCCTGGGCTGGCCCAGCTTCCTTCTTTTCTCTTTATTGTATTATTGATTTTTTTTTTGTTTTGTTTTTCCCTTTCTCTTTTAAGTTTTGCTTTCTTTCTTTTCCCTTCTTTTTATTTTTCTGTTTCTTTTCAAAACTAAAAGATTTTTTTTTCTTTTCTTTTTTTTATCCACCCCTTCATTTGTCATGCTGCTTCTGCCCCACCCCAGATAGGTCCCCTAGGAGAAAAGAGTAACACCAAGTAACCAGCAAAACTCAGGTGTGGGGATTCTTAATGAAGCTGGGGAGAAAGAGCTTGTCACTTGAGGCAGTGACTAACACTGCAGAGGCTAACAGCTACATCTGTGGGGTGTGGGCCCCGCCTGGAGAGGCACGTGGTTGGGGGGAGAGTGTGCTGAGCTTGAGCACAAACTCAGGTTGGGCAGGTGCCAGCTGCAGCAGGCCCTTTCCCCCAGACCCTTACGTCTGCTCTTCTGACGTGGTGGCCGCATGAAGGTGAGCTGTGAGTCTTCCATCTTCCACACTCAGCACAATGCAAGGTGCTCGCTCATCGGGAGTGAGCGCCTGCGGGGCCCGACCTGTTCCAGGTTCCAGGGCTCCAACCACAGCTTGGCCTCATGGACTTATATTTTACTTTGGACTAGATAAATATACTGGCCACATACAGGGCTCCAACCACAGCTTGGCCTCATGGACTTATATTTTACTTTGGACTAGATAAATATACTGGCCACATACAGGGCTCCAACCACAGCTTGGCCTCATGGACTTATATTTTACTTTGGACTAGATAAATATACTGGCCACATATGGGCCCAAACATGGTAGGGCGTGCATTGTCACCAGGGTCTTATGGAGAAGGGCCCACTCTGGGAGCCAGATTCTGTACCTGATACATTCTGTGTCATTGGGTAAGTCACCACCTGTCACCAGGCCTCATTTTCCCCAACAGTTGGATCATGAGGTTGAGTCTCTGGGCTCCAAGCTTCTTCCAGCCTGAATGCTCTGTGAGTGGATGGGTAGGTGGGCATGGGTAGTGGTGAGGAAGGGACAGGTACAGGGCTGCAGCCAGGCATGGGACACTCCCCTGCTCCCCCTCACTGGGAAGTGGGCAACGTGTTCATCTGCATTTCCTGAGTTGCTTCCAGTAAGCCAATGAGCTGCCAGGTTGAAGTTAAGCTGGAGCTGGGGAAAGAGGGGACTCGGCCCTGCCCCCAAGAAACCCAGTGAGGCTTCTGTTAGGACTGTGCTGCTGGGGCAGGACACCGGCTTCAAGTCTCTTCATCATGGAGGCTGTCTCCTTACATGAGCAGTGCGGGTCAGCCTTGCCACTCATCTCCCAGGGCCTCTGTGAGGAGTATGTGCGGCAGCGTGTGGGAAGGTGGGAGAGCTGGCACAAAGTGCACCTGCTAGGTATTGGGCTAAGTGCTTGGTGCCATTGTCTCACCCGTGTTCATAACCCTGGAGGAGGGCACATCCTCTCCATCTGACAGGCCAGGGACCAACCTGGGGCTCATGGTGGCCCAGCTGTGAGGGCCTGGGCTGGAGTCTAGATAAAGTCTTTCTGGATCCAAAGTTGGGCTCTATCCATGACATGTTCAGCTCTGAATGCCTAAGTGTTGGTGCCAGGCCCACTCCACAGATGGCAACGCTGGACCAGCACATGTCTAATATGAAAACTGATGCCTAACCCACTACCAGAGACACCAGCTGCTGTGGTGTTTCCCTGGCGGACGGGGAAGCCAGGCTCAGCAACTGGCTTTCATTATGCTTAGAAAGTTCTGGACAGCTCAGTGTCTCATTCTCACAGGTGCCTGAATACAGGAGAAATCTCCCCCAGTCCTAAGGGATGAGTAAACCCTCACCTTCCTCAGTGGCCCTGGTTTTGATCACTGGGGAGTCCCTGGTTCATGAACCCGGGGTGACAACTACCATGGTTGACCTTGTTTTGGTTCAGGTGGCAACGCAAGGGAAGGAGAAGCATGTTTTGGAATCAAGGCTTGTGCTCACCCAAGCAGGCCTTGAGTAAGGATGTCCATCAGACCTGCTTCTTGGAGGCAAAGGCAGCCGATGGAGACACTGGCTCTGGCCCTTGCAGTTGAGGGGATTTTCACCTTTCTGTGAAGTGAGGGTAATGACACTCTCTCAGGGGAGATGTGAGGGTACATGAGACACTCCAGGTGAGGCCTTGGGCCCAGCGCAGGCCGGTGCCGTCAGATCTCAGGACAGTCGCCGTCTTCCTGGCCGCCTTCACTACTACCGTGACCTCTCTGTGTCCCCTCCTGCCTTGCAGTGCGGAAACAGGAAATTATAAAAGTGACAGAGCAGCTGATTGAAGCCATAAGCAATGGAGATTTTGAGTCTTACACGTGAGTCGGCTGGGCCCGTTCTGCATGTCCCACCCGGAGGGCCGCTCGGGGTGCTGAGTGGCCAGCTTGGGGGTCATTGACTCTGCCCGCGCTTCCCTTCTGCATGTGCTGTGAGCCAGACCGCAGTCACGTTTCCATTTTGCATTTGGACTTAACGCTTTCATGAAGCTTTCTGTTTACGGCACTTCTCTATACCTCTCCCGCCTCCACCTCACACCCTTTTGAAGGAATACCAACTGAACTCTTTTGCTCCCCCAAGGAGAGAGGAGGGGTCTCCACACAGCCTTCACCTCCTTGGGAGATGAGCTGGGGAAAGAGGGGAGGGAGGCGGGTCCTGCCCTCACCCGCGACCTCCTCACGTTCCTCAGGAGCCCACGGGGTGCGTGTGTGCCCCTGGTGAGCAGAAAGGCTCCTTATTCCCCAGAATGGAACCTTCAGTCCTTCAGAACACAAAATTAACTTAAAATGAAGCAGGTGTTATGAGCCCTCCCACCCTCCTGGGCCAGCCCTTGGAGAGGCAGCTGTGGGCAAAGGCTGGGCTGGAGCGCCCCCTGGTGTTTTCCCACAGCCCTCTTGGCCTGGCCCTTGGCTGCCCTGGGGAGCACAAGGATTCAGGGCTGAGGACATCCTGGTTTCCACCAGGGCTGACCAGGCCTGGGCCTGGGGACACCACCTACACATTTTGGTGGACAGAGCTTGCCAACGAAGGCAACTAACCCTTGCCTGTTGCGTTAAGCGAGGTGGGACTAACCTGACTGTGGTTTGCTCCTTGGGCAGCCTATTCCTGGATTCCACTGCACCCAAAAGCTGGTGGGCAGGTCTCAGCAGCGGGTGGCAAAGTTCCGAAATTTACTGATTATCTCTGGAAGAACAGGATCTTGGAAGGGGCGTGTGTGAGCCTGAGGCTGCATGTACACGTGTGCATGCACTTGTCCAGGCATGTGCACATGTGTGATTGTGCACAGGTATGTGTGTACATGTGTACCTGAGTGTTGTACAAAGGCACATGGACACACTGTTAAATGGGTCTTGCAACCAGTCCCGGAAAGAGTTAAATCAGCCCAGGAAGAACCCAAGAATGGCTCTGGAGGAACACAGCCAGGGAGAGGGAAAAAGAGGTAGTCTCTGTGGACCCCAAGGTGCCCAATGCCATTCTGGGGCCTCTAAGGACTCTCCCACCTCTATGATGTCACGTCCTCTGGCATCTGCAGCCAACTTTAGAGTCTCACCCCTTGCTATGAACTCTGAGGTCCACGGTAATGAGTCTAGCCCTGTGAGTCCTGGGCCAGCCCTTCATCTCACTGAGCCTCATTTCCCCCCGGGAGCAATGGAGTTGGTATCCAAGCCTTTTCACTCTAGGAGGCAGGGATCCCCAGATGCCTCTAGGAGAGGGTCTCTCCCAGTGGGGGTGCTCAGTCTCCCAGATCTCAGAGTAAGTCCCCTGCCTCTGCCTTTGAGGATTCTGGAGCCAGCAGAGACTTGAGCATCCCATATGATCTGAGCACAGCTCCCCCAGGCCCTGGAAGATCCTTCTGGAGAGCTTGAGGTCCTGAGTAGATAAGAGTCGTCTGCAGTCACATGAACAGGGCAGCAGGGCAGAGGGGGACAGAGTTCCCATACTGGCCATGGTGCCCCACTCAGACATGCCGGCTTGACATCTGCCCTGTGTCTCCAGTTCCTATCTGGGTTCCTTTCATTTGTCCTGGGACACTTCCTGTCCATGGCTTCATGGTCATTATCACAGGGGTCCAGGTTGTACCACAGAAGATCTCAGAGACCCTGGGTGTGGAGGCAACCATGTTCTTCCCTCCCCCACCTGGCTATGAGGTTCTCTCAGAAGACAGACCTTGAAGGGAGTCCTGAAGCAAAAATACAGAGCTGAGGTGCTCCTTGGCACACCCTATGCTCCTTCCCTCTGGGAATTACTTCAGAGAATGCTGATTTCAAAGGGGGAAACTGAGGCTCACTACTTACAATACGGCACCTTTGTTTAAATGAAGCCCTTCTCAGACTTGCTTGCTGGGCAGAAGTCCCTTTGATGTGAAGGAAAAGGGGCTCTTCACCACCAAAAGGAAAGGCCACCTCTGGACCCACTGTCCTGGGTGCATTTTGGAGAGTAGTCACAGAATGAACCCATCCCGCCAGCGCTCAGTGCCCATCCCCAGGCCACACGCTATGTGGGGGTGGGGGTGGGGGGGTGTCTCATAGCCAGTAAGAAGCAGAGCCGACACCAGACCCACACCTCCGGGTTCTGAATGGCACCAGCCAGTCTGCGATCCCCCACTTCTGCTACTTAACAGCTTGCCAACCCTTTCCCACCCGCTCACACGTGAGCACAGTCACTCCCACTGGCAGGCTCACCCTCCTGGGATCCCGGCCCCTGGAACTAGAGGGTGGCCTCTCTCAGTCCCTCTCTCCTCTGACTTTGTCCCCTCAGGAAGATGTGTGACCCTGGAATGACAGCCTTCGAGCCCGAGGCCCTGGGGAACTTGGTGGAGGGCCTGGACTTCCATCGATTCTATTTTGAAAACCGTGAGCAATCCCTTCTCTCTGGGTGCCTGTTGTCTGCTCTCGTTCTGTGACCTGCCAGATGGCACAGCAGGGTGACGGGCAGGGCCCCTGGGGCGGCTCAGGAGCCGGCGAAGAGGAAGAACCCAAGTGGACAGGGGTTGGTATCATCTTGGTCCTTCTAACCCTGGTCCGCGTGTGGCTGAGGATGGGGCCGGGGGGCGTGGGGTGGTCCTGGAAACAGGGGAAACCTGACAAGGCCTAGGGTTCTCCCTGCCTACCACTCTGGGAGGGGCCTGGGAAGCCTCAGTTCCTGTTTAACACATAGGGGGGCTTTCCCACTGGCTCACACACCTAAGCTGGATTCATGCTGACCACTGGGCCCCCTAGAGGCCCTGCTGGTCGTAAGCTGGTACATGGGTGGCTGTGCAGTGTCCTCTGTGGGTGGGTGTTATGGCAAGGGGAAGTCCAGGTCACACTGCTGTGCCCTGCCTGTGTGTCTAGGTCTCTGTCTCTGTCTGTCCTTCTGGGCCTCTCTGCAGGCGTCACCCTCAGCTTTGTCACCAGGAGCTGTTGGGGCTGGGGCCGGGCCTAACTGGGGTGCTTTCTGCCTGTTTCTGTGACTCACCTGGGTTGAGGCTCAGGCAGACATGAGCCAAAGCACGTGGAGGTTAGAGGTGTGATGAGCATTTAGGGAGGCCCCAAGAGGTGGCCCACCAGGGTTCCCCAAAGGGAAGAGCATGTGCCGCCGAGGGGACTGCTGGTATGTTGGTTCCCCGTGAGAGAAAAACTAGGTTGGGTGTTAGCAGAGGGGCAACACTTAATAACTTGCCTCTTTATCAAAGAGACAGCAAGTCTCAGATTTGGCTCAGATTCAGCTCAGATTTGGCAGGAACACGGAACTAGGACTGTAGAACTTTATTCCATTTTCCCGGAACTTACTATGAAACTTGTATTCTGTGATATTGTTTGTTTATTAAAGATTATACATCGATTCAAGGAAATATTTTCATGAAGTAAGTACAGGTGGCATTTGTAGGAGGTAAAATATAAAGATGGTACTTAAGTGACTAAGTGTGATCCAGTTGAATTCACATGGTACAGAAGGGGAAACTGAGACCCAGAGAGGGGAAGTGATCTGTCCAAGGGACCCAGACAGTTGGCGGCAGGACCCAGTCCTGATTCACCCCAGTGTTCCTTCCCTGCCCCACGAACCCCTTGTCTGCATGTAAGCAGCCAGAGCGGGTTACCCTTCTTGTCTTGGACCCCACCAGACTGAATCTTACAGAGCACAGAGGCTCAAGAGCACCACCCTCCCCACACACACCAAAAGCTGTGAAGAAGGAAGTTGCATCTACCCCTTAATAATTCACACTCTAGCTCTCCAGGGTTATCAATGTAGATTGAATTTTCATATAGAGAGAAGTGGGGGACTTTCCCAATCCCCAGAGTCACCTTAATGATGGCCAAGTTCACCTGTGTGCTGTTCTGTGCCCAGGGGATGCTGGTTCCTCAGAGTGAACTCCCAACCCTCACAGGGCAGAGCAGAGACCAGGCTAAGAGCTGGCTCGAAAGGCACAGGGATGGCCAAAGGGGCATCAATAGGGAAAGAAGGCAGCTAACCTTGACCTGACCACAGGGTCCCCTGGACTCTGGCCTTAAACATCTGGTTACATCAAAGGACCCACAAGAGCAAGACTCCGAGTAACTGCGATTCTGGGCCAAGTCCCATCCTCCTATCCCTTGACCCTGAGGAGGACCTGCCTTTTTCCATCCTAGTTCTTGACCTAATCATGAGGATGGGGGTTAGACAACTGAGATCTATTAAGAGACACCACATTTGTAAGGGACACTTACAAATTTCCCTTAGGACGCACCCCCCCCCTCCGCCCACACACACACAACAGCAAGGCCCAGTGCCCTCAACAGTGCTAGGTGCTGTTTGTCCTTCTAGATTGCCTTCCCAGAGTCCTGCCTGGAGACTGACCCCTGCTAGCTTCCACTGCATTTCTTTCAGGAACAGGCCCAGGTTGGTTCAAGTCAGATTGCTTCTCTGGACCTCAGTTTCCAGATCTGTCAAATGGGTACATTAAACTAGATGTTCTTCCAGAGGTGTCCTGGCACTCTGTAGGACAATTGCTGGGTGACCTCTGACGTCTGAGGTCAGTCCCAAGCCTAGGATGCAAACACCTGACATGCTCTCTGTTTATGAGCTTTGAACGTAAAAGTCTGTTTGTCTACATATGAGACACTTGGGAATTTTGAGTCATTTGTACAAAGCCTGAGTGTAGTGCATTTATAATATCAGGAAACAGTACTATTATTTGCTTTCTGCTATCCTGAACAAGAAAAAAAAAAGACAGTTCACGTTTTTTTTCAGGGAGTCAGTGACTCACAAACCTAGCTGGGCATCAGGGGGTGAGGAGAAGGATGTTTTGGTTTTTTTTCCCCCCTAATATTACAGGTTCTTGAAGAGGCATCTCTAAGGGTGGGGCTCTCCGTGGGATTTGAACCTACTTGGGCTACCCTAAGGGAAAATAGAAGCTCCCCCTGTTGCTCAAGGTCTTGGTGATCCCTGACCAGCCCCTCCCTGGGTCATTGTCTCTCTGTGCTTTTGTTTTCTATCTTGCTGAAAAAAAGGGAGAGTTCCCAGAACCAAGTAATAATAATTAATAAGAAGAAGAGTGACACGTTTCACCAGCGGGCGCTGGTTTCAGGTACTTTTGTCAGCTTTGTCATGACTACAAGAGCTATGTGTTTCCCTCTAACTGTGGAAAGCTCTATGGCTTCTCCCCAAGGCCACCAATACCATCACATCCTGTCAAGGTTCTAAGATCCTATGATTTTAATATTCCCCACATTTCCCTGATTCTGTGTATCTATGGTGAAAGTGGCAAATGAGGGGCCCATGGGCCATATCTGGACTCTAGATATGTTTTGTGTGGCATGCTTAAAGTTTAACATTTCAACTAGCTACCAATTATTAAAAATGGAGTTTTCACCTGAAAGTCTAGATTTCCAGATTCTCTTGAAAAATCAGAAGGTGCAGCCATAGGAGTGTGACTCACATAGCAACCACAAGGGAAGTTGTGTTACAGGGTGCTCTCAGTAGATGGATCATGGCGTATTCTTAACCATAATCTCCACCACTCCCTATTGCATCTCTGATCCAGAGACAAAGGGCCAGTTGTCAGTTGGCATCTTGTTCCCAGCTTAGCCCTCTTGTTTATGGAGTGATGTAGTCTAGGCTCATCTAATTCTACAAATGGCTTCTATCTATACTTCTATGTGCCTGAGATAATATGATTATAAAAATCCCATTCCCTTGCCTTTGAAGTATTTGGTGAGTCTGAAGTCCATTGTATCTAAGCTAGGATATGATCTAGTCACCTAGAAGTTCTGCCCTAAATCCTGGGTAGCTAAGTCCTGTCACAGAGACCCTCTCCCCTGGCCATGTGGCAGGCAGAGGTGCCTCCACTGAGAATCGCTGGGAGTTGGGGAAGAGGAGGAAGTGAGGCCCAAAGGCCCTCTGTTTCATCTCCTCTGCCCCTCCCATCCCCACCTCCAGTGTGGTCCCGGAACAGCAAACCGGTACATACCACCATCCTGAATCCCCACATCCACCTGATGGGCGACGAGTCGGCCTGTATTGCCTACATCCGCATCACACAGTACCTGGACGCAGGCGGCATCCCCCGCACGGCCCAATCGGAGGAGACCCGTGTCTGGCACCGCCGGGACGGCAAATGGCAGATCGTCCACTTTCACAGATCTGGGGCGCCCTCTGTTCTGCCCCAGTAAGAACTCCTCCTTTCTCCCTCCTGTCATTTAGGATCACCTAAAGGAATGGGGTGGTGTGGGCCTGTGTTGGGGGGATGTGTTGGGGAACCTGGCTGCTGAAATGCCTTGGGGCACAGGCAGCAGACCCACAGGAAGGAGACCAGGCCTGTGGGTCCAGGGAAGAGCTAGGAAGACCCATGAGAGGTAGCTGGACGTCACTTCAGGAGGTGGGGGGCGGGAAAGACACCCTCGAAGTACCATCTCCATTGTGTCTTGCAGTTGAAGGACCAGGCCGGGGGCGCTGCACCACAGAGATGCGCTTTTCGTCTGAAGAATGTGGCGGCTGGTTCTCCCCTTTGGATTGTGCTGGAATCCCCCATCCGTCACCTCATCACCACCACTGTCATCTCCATACTTGCGTCAAGAAGACCTGCCTGTTGGCAAAAGCCATCACCACTTCACAGCAAAGGGTCAGGTCTCCCTGCCCCTCACTGCTCACTCTCTATCTCTGCCTCCCCCCAGGAAGGGACTCCCTTAGATATGAGAGTCCTGGGCGCTGGCCCCTGGGGTCCCCACCCACCTGTCATTCTGGTTCCGCCTTGGGGGAGGCTAGAATGCCCCACTGTGTGGTCCAGGGCCAGGGAGGAGGAGCAGGATTGTGGAGAGGGATGTGGCATCTGCCCATCCCTCTCCCTAACTCCCCCTCTTCCATGGTCCCCCCAGATGAAGCCCCAACCCCCGAGCCTTTCCCCTATAGGAGAAGGCATGAGGGGAACAGACCCAGCAGTCTCCTGCCTCAAATTGCCTCCCTAATTCTTCTCTTCTCCGTCTGGTCCTGCCCTCCTTCGGGTCTCCCCTTGACCCTTCTCCCTCAGTGTGGGGGGGCGCGATCCTCTCAGGGTGCCCCCACTTCTCTCCTTCCTCCTTCTGCTGATGTTCACCTCCACACTAACTGCTCATTCCACCTGCTGTCAGGCCTGGAGAATTCCAGCTTCATCACATCTGAGGGAGAGAATTGGATTGTTTTGGGGGGCAAAAGAAAGCAACATTTAGGTATCACTTCTACTTGGACCGCATGCCTTTTTATAGCCAAACTTCTGTGTATTTCGTAAATGGATTTTGCGTTAATGGATATTTCTGTAATAACTAAACCTCTCGAATTATTGTGAGGAGGGGGGGCTGGGTTGGAAGGGGAGGTGGGGAGAGGGGTGAGGGGTAGGTTTTTTTCTGTTCTATCTAGGTCCTTTTTTTTAAATGTCATCTCTGAGATGGACGTTGTCACCTGTGGTTCTCGGGGCCTAGGCTCCGGACTCAGCTCCCAGGGAAGGGCCTCGCTGACCTTTTGGTCCTGAGCTTCCATTTGGAACTGCAGAAGCATCAGGTGTCAGGGCTGAGAGCAAATCGGGGCAGAGAGAGTGAGGGAGGCATTCGGGTGGGGGACATCTGGACTTTGCTCGCCTCCCAAACTACCACGCTTCCCAGGATTTCTTCCCATCACCTCTGTGTGTCCCCCCATGTCCCCACCTGTCTTTGGGGGTTCACGAGCACGTGTCTTCATTGCTGCTCCCCTGGGCGTCTGCTGGCCCAGGCGGGGCCCGGGGAGCTCTCTTCACTCGTCCTGCAGCCCAGGGGCCACATCTCTCTCTTTCCTCTCCCGCCTGGGACTGACTCTGATGTGGAATGTCTGGGCACGCCCACTAGGATCTACTATCTGCACTGTTTTCTTTGCATGACTTTATATGCAGTAAGTATGTTGAAAAAAAAGAAAAGAAAAAACACTCAACAAAACCAATCTACATGTTTTGGACAAAAAAATAGAGGTTGTATTCTCAGTGTCCGACTCGGAATTATGTTGCTGCCTCTCTGTGCTTTTGGCCTCTGTGTGGCCGTGTTTTGCCAGCATGAGATACTGTCCCCTCTGGAGGATTTTAGGGGAGCAAGAGCCACATCCCCAGGGATTTGGAGGAGGCGCTGGATCCCCCAACCTCTGGGGGGTCCTGGGTGTTGGTTGGAGCAGGACTGGTGGGGATATCTGAGCGGGAACTTTCTGAGATCCCCCATCACAGCTGTCAGCAAGGCCTCTTTTCAGCTGTTTTTGCCCGGGGACCGGAATAGGCAGGGCGGGAGCTGCCAGCCAGGAAAGAGATGCCAGTTTCCTGGTTTCTAAACTGGTTATCACTGGCCTTCAGCCTTGGCAGAACCTCAGCTTCCAAGCCCAGAGGCAGGCATTTGGCCTGCCTGAGGCCCAGCAGGCTCCCAATAAGGCCTGGGTACCCTGTGTCCCAGCAACAAAACTACCTGCCTCCCCATGAGATGCCAGCTCCCTACAGCCATCTGGGGCCCAAAGGTGAGGGTCTGGCCTTCAGCAGGGATAGGGCAACTACAGGTCTGGTCCTCTCTCCAGCCTCAGTTTCTCCCCTGAGGCCCACCTCCTGCCCCAATGTTCCTGTCTGGCCTATGCTGCCAGATGGCTGGGGCATCCAGCAGGATGGTGAGGGGAAGCCCGATTCACCTGTGAGGATGAACAGGTTTGTCCCTGGCTGGACTCCTGTCCTTCTCCCCACCTGCCCATCATTTCCCTCTTTGGTGCCTGTCAGCTGCTTATCAGCAGTGACCATGGGGAAAGAGCCAGGGCTTGGGGGTCAGCAGGATTCCATTCCCAGCTCCGACCAGACTAGCTGTGTGACCCCAGGCAAGTCCCTTCCCCTCTCTGGCCCTCAGTTTCCCCCCGGAGGAAACTGAGCTGAGGGACCCCAATGTCCTGCCTTTCATTGGCTGGCACAACTCCCGCCCACTGTGTCCCTCTCCAAGTGCCAGAGAAGTGGTGGCGGGTCTCCACCCCAGGCTGACATGGCCTCCTTGTGAAGGCTGCGCCTGTGGGTGGGCAGTTAGCCAGTGTGAGCTACAGGGCACCGGTGCCATCCCAAGGCAGCAGGCAGGGTTGATGCAGGAAGGGTGATCCAAAGCCCACCGCCTCCACGTCAAACTGCCCTCCTCCAAAACATCCTGTAGATGCAAAAAAAAAAAAAAAAAAGAAAGAAAAAATCCAGACCTAACATAAAACCTAGGCTCCAGAAGGCAAATACATTTACAGCAAAGTATTTCCCGGGGTTTGTACCCGGCCCAGCGCTGATCCTGACCCACAGCCTCCTGTCTCCTTCAAGGGGAGACCCTTTGGGGGATGTGTTTGCCAGACTCCCCGTGCTGGTTTCTTTGTCACTATTTGTTTGGGGTTTTGTTTCAGTTTTTTCTTTTCTTTTCTTTTTTTAATATGTGGCTGTGAACCTGAATGACCACTGCTCAAACTTTCTGCTATGGGGGGAGGGAGGGAAGGGACGTCTGTTTTATTCTTGGTGTTTTCAGTGCAATAAATAGCTACAAACTTCTGTGCACTGCCTGTCTCCTTGTCTTGGTTGAGCAGAGGTGCTGGGAGGTTATTGTTCCCGTTCTAGAGCTTACAAAATATAAGCCCCAATCATTCTGAATGGACCAACAAGGGTCTCATGTTCAGGGCTAAGCCAATCATTGTAGGATTATGCCTGCACCCCATCACCCCAGTCCCACTCATAGAGTCAGGGAAGAAGCTGGTTCCTGTCTGGTCCATGGCGTGCCCTTAAAAGGAGCACAGAGTGGTGTTAACAGCAGAGACTCCTCAGGGGCATGGGGCAAGGCTTGTTGCCAGGCCTCAGTTGTATAATGGGGAGGATGTTCCAGAAACCCCTGTCACCCCTTTTCTTCCCTCAGCCCAACCTCACCTGACAACCACAGGCCTCAGAGTCCTGGAGGATGGTTTTAGAAAAGGGTGAAATGGAAGAAAGGGTCTCTACCCACAAATCAGCCTGGACTAAGTGCCTGGGGCAGGGCCCTTGGGGCTGGAGAGAGGAATGGCAGGAGAGGTTCCACTGGCCAAACAGAAGCCACTACAGTTTAGAGCCAGTTGGGTTCCCTGAAGTGGTGGTGAAGTAGAAACTTTGGCCTTGCTCAGGCCATGACATACCTAGTTTGGTGACTTTCAGTGCTAAACCCGGGACAGTCCCAGGCAAAGCAGAAGTGGCTACCCAGGAGACTGGGATTCCATGGAGTCAAGGGGATATGACTCCAGAAGTTCACAGTCCCCTCTAGACCATGCTCTGGTCTTCAGACTCCAGAATACCTGCACCAGCCACTTGCAGGGTCTATCCTTGCTGCTAGGGGGTCAAGGAATGTGTCTTTGGGGAGTGTGCCCTTTGTGCACACGAGGACCCTCACATCGAGAGCAGAGGTCAGGGCTGCGAAGGGCGAGGGGCAGGTCTCAGAGGGACCTGGGTGCTCCCAGTTTCGTTCTAGCCCTGGAACCTACCAATGTCAGCCTCAGCACCAGGTCTGTTCCCAGTTGCCCCTCCAGCTCTGTATGCCTGACATGGGAGTCCCAAGGGCTTGAGGGCTTGGGTGCCATTTCAGATGAAGACCAGCAGGTGGCAGCACGAGCCCAGGTTACAGAAGGTCAGGGTCCCGCCTGCCTGGGCCTTCCAGGGCACCTCCAGGGGCCTTCTTTAGCAGTTAGAAAGTGCCAGCTACACTCAACACGTTATTATTATCTCCTCACAGGAGTGTGGCTCTTTATAGTTTACAAAGTGCCTTCACACCTCATGTGCCAGTTCAACAACTCATTCCCACAATGTGGATGATGAGACTCAGAGGCAGAGGCTTGGTGCCAGCATCCGGGACTCACCGCCTTCTGACCAGCGCACAGAGCTTCCTGTTTGGGCCTTCCAGATGCTGGCCTGAGTCTCCCTATCTCTGGATGGCCTGAGAAGAGTGGCTGGCATTCTGACGAAAGCATCTCTTCGGTCCTCTTTGCCTTCTAGCTGCTGACACCTTCTAGTTGCAGACATCAGTCTCCATCACCTTATTGCCCATTTACTCCAGACCCAGCCACAGGGAGCAGATTCCCCCTCATTCTTTTGCTCAGCATATGGCAGCCCCTCCTCACCTTTCTGGTATCTTCTCCAGAAAGTCTTCCAGACTCCCAACTTACAAGTCCCCTCTACTGTCATCCACACCCTCTACCGGCCTATGTGAAGTTGCCCAGGTGAGTGTCTATGAAGCTGTTTTCCTTGGAGGCAGGTAGCACCCTGTCCATACTTGGGGGTGTATATTTTGTCACTCTGCATGGAGCAGACCCTATATGTGTGTGCTGCTAGAATGCAGAGCTCAAGCAGGGCACCTACTACTGCACTGGCGACACCCCCTTAACCCAGGGACCAGGCACAGCAACCGAGTCATATGTGTTCTCACGGTCCTCATTCACCTGTACATTGGGCACCACTGTCTTTTTCATTCTAAGAACAAGGAGATTGGTGCGAGGTTGAGGGACCACCCCAGGTGGCCTAGACGGCAGGAGGGAGGCAGAATTCAGATGCCCCAAAGGGCTGCTGGGACTGCCTGCAGCCAGGCTGTGCTCCCAGGAGGCCCAGAGATGAGTGTGCCCTGTCTTTTGTCCCCAGGGATCTCTGATGCCACCCCAGGGAGTGATAGACCTACAGAGACCCCAACTCAGGACAGGCTGGACCTGGAGGTGCAAAGTGTGAGGGGGTCAAAAAGAGGAGGAGAACATGAGGAGGGGCTCAGGGTTCTGGGGAGCCTTTGTACAGGAACCTGGAGGGCTGAGATGAGGAGGGAAATGCATGGGGAGCAGGGGTGGGGAGGTGGGTCAGATAGGGCTGGGAGAAGAGGCTGGAAAGGCAGCAAGGAGCAGCAGAGGGCCAAGCGTGCTCTGAGTTGTCTATGCAGTTGGTGTGACTTTCTGGGGACAGGGGTCCACAGCCATGGAAGTAGCCTTCCCCAGTGGCTCTAGTAAAACTTTTAGGAAACATCCCCAGCAGGTGCTGGAGTGTTTGCCCAGGGCAGGACAGGGCCAGTTCAGTCCTCTGGGAACCAACCCTTTTCCTAGTCCTGGGGAAGCCCCCAGGGCCTCAGAGGTCACTTCCCCTTGGCAGCCTGGTCCAGCCATGCCTGGATCCTGCCAGAAGTGGGGGGACTAGCATCTTTCTTCCCCCAAGAAAAAGGGGGGACTAGCCTTATTGTCCTCTAGGTGACCTTGGGTGAGTCACTTCCCCTCTCTGAGCCTCAGTTTCCTCATTATTATAATGACAAGATTGAACCTATGGTCCCCAAGTATGGGAACGGGCTGAGCTGCAGCAGAATCACCAGGGAGTTTGCTAAAAGTCCAGATGTTTCAAGCCCCACCCTCAGAGAACAGGACACGTTAGGGCTGGGCAGGGCTCCAAGCAGCTGTAGTTTTAGGAAGTACCAGCACCCCTTCCCCAGTTCCCACAGCCTCACCGGGAGCTGGAAGGTCCCATTATCGGCCAGCCCCACCCAGCTTCCCTGCTGCTTCTCCATCGGCTTCCCTGACTCAGCTAGATCAATATTGACCATAGCCTCTCCCAGGCCCCCAATACCCACCATCCCCTGCCTTGCAATTCTCTGGGGCCCTGACCCCAGGTCAGCAGAGTCAAGGTCAAAGCAAGCTTGGGGCCTAGAGGGTTTTCCTGCGCCCCACCCTCACCTTGCATTCTGGTTTGGCAGCGCACCCTGGCTTCCTGGAGAAGCCATCAAAGTTGTGGGTCACTCATTCTGTCTTGCAAGAGGAAACTTCCCTTTCCACCAAGTGCAGTCAACCCCTGAACCTGGCTCCAAAGAAGCAGAGGCGACTCCCCTCTGCAGCTTTCCATGGCAGGGACCCTCTCAGTGGCTGAATTGAGTGAGGAGGGCAGAACTCCCCTCTGTCCCCTGAGGAGCCCGGCTCCCCGCAACCCTCTGCCCACCACCCTTCTTTCTGGGCTGGCTGGAAGCAGAAGCTGGGTCTTAATTTCTCAGTCTGTGCAAGGGACAGTGCCAATGAGAACAACCCCACCTAGGGTGGGGGGGCTTATCTCATTTAATCTCCTGAGAGAGGAAAATGATTCTCCCCATTTCTCATCTGAGGACCCTGGGGTTCAGGGAAGTGCAGCAGCATATTTGGCTGGGTTGCAGGGCCCACAGCAACGGGGCTAAGATTGGGGTCCGACTAGCAGATGGCCAAGCCCCGGGCTCCCCTCCACTGCCATTCCCAAAGGGATGCAGCTTGCAGACCTGTGGGCTTTAACAGGAAGAGGCTTTCTTTCACCCAAATAAAAAGTGATCTTGGATGGGGGTTCTGGGAGGAAGACTGTGTGGCTGGGGGTGGGGCTGGGGGCTGGTCTATCTGTCCTGGGGGAGAAGGTCAGGCAGCAGGAAGTCAGCTGGACGGAGCAGGCGGTGCTGGTCAAGGATCTGCTGAGGACAGGCGCCCTTCCAGGGCAAGACAGCATCAGTGAGGCCTCAGGCCCCCCAGGGAACAGTCCACAGAGCCAAACTTGCCATGAGCCACCAGCAAAAAATGAGTCTGGAGGAAAGTCCACCGCAAACAGAGGCCAAGCATTAACTCTTTGCTGACTGGACTCAGAGCCAAGTGCATCCAGTTCGGTGCCCTGCTGGGCAAGGCTATGGCTGGCATGGGGACCATGAGGCTGAGGGGAGGTTGGGGAGAGGTGGGAAGGAGCCTGGGTCTGGCTGGCGAGCATCCCAAGGCCCCCTGCAGCATCCACAAACTACTGCATCTTGCTGCCTTCCTTGGGGTTGCCACATAAGAGCCCTAACTGCTCAGACATGAAATGTGTTATCTCAAGAGGCCAGAATTGCCTGTGCTGACTGGACTGGGCTGTCAGGGCTCAGGGGGTGCAAGGCAAAGCCAGCCCCCTAGACTAGGGGCCCACACATTGTAGGGGAAGAGAAGACATATGGAGGGGAGACCTAAAAAGATGGACAGGACTTCAGTGGGGACATGAGGAACACTCTGGACCAGAGAGATTGCACCCGATCCCATGGACAAGATAAACTTGTCTGCGGTGGAGGAGGGGGTCAAGGGATGCAGGGCCTTCTGAAGATCAGTACCAAGGTAGCCAGTATGACCTCTGGTGTTGTTGACCTTCCCTTGACCTTGGGAATGGCTGACCCTAATGATGTGGTGCGGCGGCCCAGCCCTCATCTGCTCTCCCTGACCCTAGGCTGCAAGTGACTATGCTCCCCACCTCAGCAATTCTCTGCCAAGTCCCAGAATAGTCAGGTGGGTCCTGAGCACCATGCATCACACTCCCGCCAGGCACATCTGTCACCTTCTTGGGTCTTCCACTAACCTCCCAAGGTCAGGGGTCTATACCTGAGAAAGGAAGCAGAGTATAGGGGTAGGGATGGGGCCGGGCAGCAGGGGCTGGCCTCAGTTTCGGTGCATTCTCACAAGGGACCTGCCCCTCTTGTTGCTAATCCCCTAAATGTGCAAAGCAATGGACAAGAGGAAGGCCCTAACTGAACCATGCTATTTTACATCTTATGAGTCAGCTGTTCACATTTAAAAATGGAAACTTTCCCATAAAAATCCAGACTTTCAACTCCTCTTTAAAAGTGGGGATATCTGTTAACCTGGTTCACACTTCTAAGGGGTCATCTCCCCCTTAAGAGAGGGAGTTCTCTTCTATGGCTCACCACAATCCCCACCACTCCCTCTTGCCTCTCCAACTCTCTTTCAAGGTCAGTTGCCACTTATTCTCTGTCTCTGTTCAAAGATTTGCTCTCCCAGGTAGGCACTTGGGTTTGCCCTCTTAGGACATTCCAGGATTGCAGACAGGGCTAATGTTTCTTTTGAGGTGCTTACTGTGTAGTTCCGGCTCCTGCAGCTAGGGCTCCCTGGTACCCAATCAGCTCCAGGCAGTGGGGGCCTGGCTGGCATTTCTTCTGAGGAGGGGGATGGAGAGGGAGAGGGCACTTGGGAGATGGCACAGGCAGCAGAGGGAGAAGGGTGGTGTGGCAGGAAAGGCTGTCTGGGAGCAGGGGAAATGAGGGAAGCGGGCAGACTGGAGGGCTGGGTCAGTGCGGCCTGTCCTGGAACTGCAGGCCCCGTGGTAGGGAGTTGAGCAGGGGGAGGGGAGGCTGATGGGTTGCCAATCCTAGGATACTTCAATCCGGGCTCCCAGGAGGCCAGGCAGCAGCAGAGGCTGGGTGAGGAATGCACACAAGCTAGTGGCTGCTAGGGTCTGTCCTAGAGCCAGCAGGTAGAGTGCAGAGAGCGCCTCTTCCAGAGCAGAGGCACGTGGGCTGGGGTCCCTGAGAAGGCTCTGTTAGCCGGCTGGAGCATGCCCCAGGATATGGGGAAGCACCTTAAATTGCCAAGATCGTCCTTTCATCCTCCACAAGTTAGCAAACCCATCTCTCTTCCCTGAGCTCAAGGCCAAACAAAGGACAAGAGAGGGCCTGGCCCTTAGGGGAACTTTATTAATATCCAAAATATGCAGAGGTCCTGCCTTCTACCCTGAATCAAAGACTTTGCAAATACCCCGGCCTGGAATTTGAAAGGCCCTGCCCTCTTTGATAAGGCAAGGTCCTGCCAGGAGGGGGTGGGGGAACCAGAAATCTTTCCAGCCTGAGAACTCCCAGCCCTGATCTTCCAGCTCCAGCTTCTCGCAGCAGGTCGGTGGGGAAGGAAGAGAGGGCGTCCCTGTGCCTGGTTTGTCACTGGCTCCACCTGCCTCGGCCGGGTCACCCAGAGCAGGTCTCTTCCCGTGGTGGGCCTCAGTTGGTCCAGATGAACAAGAGGGGACGAAGCGGCCCAGTGCCATGGAGGAATGTCAGGGCAAAAAGAGTCAGAGACCAGAAAGGAGGCTCCATTCCCACATGTGCCCAACGAGAGCCAGCACGCCCTGTGCTACCCACCTTAGGGCACTCGGCGGCAGGAGACAGGCAAGGAGGGTGATCACACTGGTGTTTATTAACAGTAAACTAACAGGACACAGATGGGTTGGGGAGACACCAGGAGAGAGACGGAGACCTGGGGACGCATGTGCAAGAAATCGTTCAGCTGTTCACAACCCCTGCTCTCAGGAAAGCAGGGCCCCAGGGCGGGCCCTCTGGTATCCATGCCCAAGAACAGAAGGCGCCCAGGGCTCTGGCCACAGGCCAGGGTATCAGCTGACCCTGCACTCTGCCTCTGTCCCATGCCCACCTCCAAGGGCCCACATCCAGGAGCAGAGTGGCAGCATCAGGACCAGACAGTCACGCGGGTGGGCCACCTCCCAGTCACTCAGTGTCCTGATCACCCACTGCCAATTTCCCAGCAGTGGCTGGCGCTAGAGGGCATGGGGAGGGCCACCAGGATGGGAGAGAAGGGAAGAGAGGGGGGGCCCTGAGGCCTGACTGTTTCCCCTGGTTCCTATCTCTGCAGCTGGCGTGGGTCTGGCTTCCTCTCATGTCTGAATTGTGCCCCGGGCTCCCTGCACTAGGGAGTATGGGGTTCAGTGAGGGAAACTGTGGGCCTTTCTCAGAAGTGGGGAGTCCTCCTATCTTTCCCTACCCCGACCCTAGCTCAGGATTCCTCTTGCCCATTTCTGCAGGTCTCCCACCTCCACCCTGCACCCAGCACTGACCCAGAATATATTCTACCTACATCCTAACCAGATCATGCAAACCCGCTGCCCACCCCACCATCCCTGGACGCCTGTCCTGGCCAGTTTTCATCCCCATGTGACCCCATTGTCAACTGGTCACACCCATGTCTAGCACCACACTCCCTGCCCCTGCGCCTTAGTCTGTGCTCCAGGGGAGGAGCAGGGGCCAGCAGTCTGACCTCCACCTCTGGGCTGGGTCAACTCCTCACCAAGGCCGTCTCCCCCCTTCCTCTCTCTCTGAACTTCTAGGGCCCTCAGTCCCACCTCCTTCAGGAAGCCTGGAGGTCACCCTGGCATGTGACCCACAGGGATCCTTCTTCCACTCGACTTGCTAAAAGCTCGATGGCAGGGCTTTGTGATGCCCAGTCTCCCCGCTATCTCTAGTTATGTTGAAGTGAGTGGAGCAGGCTCCCCAGAGAAGGGGCTAGGCCCTAATCAAAGATGCAGGGTGGTACCTGTGGCCACATGAGAAAGGAAGCTAGCTGGTCAGGAGGCCTGGCCATGTGACCTTGGCCAAGTCCCTCCTCCCTGGCCTCAGTTTGTCCATCTGCAAAGTGGAGGCTGAGCTGGACCATCCTCAGCTTTGAATGGGAGTGTGTGTGGGTGCATGTGTGCATGTATGTGCATGTGCATGTGTGTGTGCGTGTCTGTGTGTGTGTGTGTGTGTGTGTGTGTGTGTAGGGACAGACAAGTTTCAGGAGAGGCAGAGGCCACGAGGAGGGATTTGCACTGGAGGACCAGCATCAGCTTGGCAACCTCCCACAGCCTCGGACCTCTCAGAACCCAGGGGCACAGCTGCCCTCTGTGGCCAGGGCCTCCTGCCCACCTGCCTCCTGCCTCACATCATAGATTCTTCCTCCTCGGCAATCTCTCGGTCCACCTCGATGGCAGTGTTCTCAAAGCTGGTGATGCCCCCATATTTGCGCATGTGCACCATCAGCGGTTTGGGTGACTGGCTTCCAGCCAGGGTGGCCACATACATGCCTGTCCGGTTCTCCTCCAGCGATGGGCCCCAGTCCATGGCCGGCCGGCTGGCCTGCTGGAGTCGCTGCAGCAGAGCAAGGATAGTGGTGAAAAGGGCCAGCTCTCAGGGACTGCTCCCCAGGGTCAGGCACCCGGCAAAGACCCCATCACACCACCTGATTAGTCCTGGAACACACTAGGGAGAGTCAATATCGTTCTAGTATTTCCCCAGGGAGTCACGCCATACCCAGGGGAAAACCCTGCTATGCCCCTTACAAGTGGGGTGACCTTTGGGCAAAGAACATAAGTTCTGCTTCCTTCTCTGTCACCTGGGAATCATGGCCTCCCCGCCAAAGGGTAGATGTGCAAGGCCTGGGGCTTGGTCAGGCTCCACATTCAAACATGGTGACACTACGGAAACGTACCTGGAGCATGCTGTCCACCTGCCATTGGCAGTGCTCTCGCGGAGGGGATCCCCACCACACCCACCACAGCCTCTGTGTCCCAGCCCTGCTTCTCTCAGTGATGGTGGCTCTGCCACTCTCCTGCCAGCCCCTCTTGTGTCGACTTCCTTGCTGTTCCCTAACATGACAGCCTCCCTTGCCTCAGGGCCTTTGCACAGATGCCCTTCTGCTTGGATGCAACTCATCAATTTGGTCAGGTCACCTCATCAATTTGGTCAGGTCTCTGTCACCTCCCCAGAGAGGTCTCCCCCTTACCACCCTGGCCAGAACACTTACCCTCCATGTCTCTCTATTCCTTTGTTTTGCTTTAAGTATAGTACTAACCACCACCTACACTGTCTCTCTGTTCATTGTTGCCCTCATTAAAACACAAGCTCCCAAGAGCAAGGACTTCCAGCTGAATGCCAATGCAGAGACCGAGGTTTCTAGCATGAGCATTGTTGACAGCTTTATCTGGGGGATTCTCTGAGTGGGGCTCACCGCTGGGTACGTGGGGAGGTTTGCCCACCATTGTACTCCCCCACACCTGTATCCTCTCGTGACCATCAGAACTATCTCCAGACGCTGAAGAATGTCCCCTGGGATAAAATCACCAGGGAGAAGCCCTAGCTGGGGACCAAAAGTGCTCACGGTGTCTCAGGCTGTGCCAGTGTGGGCTTCTCTAGTCGTTAGTCTCCCTACAAGACAGTATCTGAAAGCGATGTTCAGAGAGGCTCACTGAGCTGGCCAGGGTCACACAGGTGGAAAGTGGCGGCGCTGGGGCTTGAACCTGGGCCGTCTGACCCTATCTCAACTTTTGCAACCTCTGACTTTCTGGACTGACGACATTGAGAAGCTGCTTTCTTCTCCCCCTGTGTTATGCCCCTGCCCTCATGCTAATGACAGCACCCCAGGCTCAGAGGGGCACATTAACTTGCTGAGGTCATGCAGCTGCCAGATGGCCGACCTGGGGTTCCAACACCAGCGTCAGCGGTGGAAGCCCTGGTCTGTGAGGGAGCATCCCTGAGCTGGGGATGGTCCTCTGCAGTGCCCAACACCTCCAACAACATGCCCCTCTCCCTGCTGTGGGTGCAGTGGCAGGCAGGAGGGAGGCAGGGCAAGGCTGGAGAACCAGGAGATTCTGGGAAGCTAGCAGCGCCCCTCCTTCTGCCTTGGGCAGACACCCTGCTCTCCAGCACAGAGACAAATGGGGCTCCTGAAGGGCAGAGAAGGGAAGGGCTTGCCCCAGGTCACGCTGCAGTTGAAGGACGGGATTCCAGGACTCCCATGCGATCTGGGCTGTGTGGTCACAACCCACTTCTGCCAGGGAAGGGCTCTAGCCTCTCTCCAAGTGGAGACATGGACATGGGATGAAGGGTAACCAAGGGGAGGGGCGGCTACAGCATGCTAGATGAGGGGTGCCTGTGCCAAGGTCTGATTTGTACCCAGCTTCGGGGATGTGAACATCCCCAATGGTGTCAATTTCAAGCTGGCCACAAGGTTGTTGAATATTTAACAATAAGCTCTTGTGAAAAAGCCTTGCTGGCTCTGCACACTTCCTATGCACATGGGGGTGAGTGGTGGGGGTGGGTGGGGGTGGGTAACTCAGCCTCAGTCTCTCTCCTGACCTTAGCAGGCTCACTCAGCTCCATCTCAGCAGGGGAGGGCCCCGCTCAAGGTCACACAGCATCACTGCTCATCCAAGGTCCTGCAGTCAGTACTTCCCTCTTCTAAGGCCTGAGGTGAGTGCCTGCACCACACAGCGTGTACCCTTTGTGCCGCTGGAAAGGCTCACACCTTCACCCCATGCCCAAGTCACCTTGGTGGGCTGCACCAAGGCTTCTGGGCTCAGAAAGAGGGTGACAGCCCACTCTAAGGAAGCTGGGGGCCCATTTCAAGCCCCAACACTCACCTGACTCACCATGGGCAAGACCCTTGTCCTCTCAGGTTTCCCCAAGACATGTGGGCACTGGCCCCCATGATTGGTCTTTTGACTGTGCCACCTTCCCTCCACGGGCCATAGGGGCTTGGGGGCACGGGGCAGGACTCTAGCCCGATCTTGTCAAGCGGGTCTGAGCTGGATCATAGCTCAGGTGCTGGTTAGAAAAACTACAGACTGGGTGAAAAGATGCCTGCAGGGTCCCGGATGAGGCCTTGATGCAGATGGGCCCCAGCCAGGGGACTCAGGGTGGGGCCGTGGTCAGGAAGCTTGGGGTAGATGGGCTGGGGCAGACTCACCTCCCACAGCGAGCCCTCCTCTCGAAGCACAGCCACCAGCATGCCGGCCGGAATCATGAGGCAGGACAGCAGGCCCATGAGGATGCCCAGCAGCTCTGCCCAGGCTGGGAAGCGGTAGCTGCCATACTCAGAGGGCTGGTACTTGACGATGCTATACACCAGCAGGGCCTGCGGGTGGGGCTCCCAGGTCACAGAGGGCCTCGACTGGCCGGGCTTGGGAGACCCCAGGTCTGAGCGACTGTCAGACTGGGATAGACCAGCCCAATGCCATCCCCAGAGCTGAGAAAGACCACTGCCCAATTCTGGATGGCCCAATTCTAACTTACACCAGAACCTGAGAGGGTCACCTTTGCAACTTGGCCTTGCTCGAGCTAGTCCTGCTCTGAGTTGACCCGATGCTGACCCTATAGCCTAGCTTGGAAGCACCCTAATTCCTGAAATGGTCTATCCTTGAGAGGGGTCTCCCCAAGGTTGGGAAAGCACAGCCTCAAAGCCCCAGCCCTGAGGCCCAGAGACCTGAGTAAAGCCCCATTCATTTTGCCAACCAAATACTGGGCTTGGTCCAGCACAACCACAACATCTGGGGGCATCAGCAGAGGGGAGAACAGCATCCTGGTGCCCACCCCCGCTTCCACCCCCGACAGCGGTCCCTCTGGGCTAGGGCTGCCAGACCGAATGCCCAGAGGAGCCCTGCCCTCAGCAGCAGCCCTCCCCCCGCCACTGACCAGCAGCGTGGCCGGGGACAGGAACAGCCAGCAAGCCCTGAAGTAGAGGCCTGGCTTGAATCCCAGCATCATGTGGATATCTCTGCAGAACCTCTGGATGCCTGCGCGGGAAGGGGACGAGGTTGATCCACCAGTGGGCCCCACAAGCGCCAGCAGCCCCCAGCCCACCCGTTTGCCCAGACTGGAAACCCCAGCCCTTGGGATCAGGGACGCAGTGCAGGGGCCCCACTCTCCACTCTCCACTCCCACTCTCCACGGTGCGGAGCCTCGACTCTGCCCCCCACAGCCCTGCTCACCATACACCCGGGTGACGGCGAGGCAAGTGGTGATCACCACCACCATGAGCCCGAAGCTGGCGCTGTAGTCATCCAAAAGGACCAGCCAATACATGCCCCCCTGGAACACAAGTCACAACTCTGGGGTCCACTTGCCCAAGCCTCACTCCCTGCCACTGCTCCTTCTCCAGGTAGGAAGTGAGCAGGAAGCAGCCAGGCTGGGGGCGGGGGGCAAGATGAGGACATCCTTTCCTTTGAATGTCTGCTTCCATCTCAGGGAACCCTAGGGGCAGGCTCCCTACCAATGGCAGGAAAATAGGCTCAAGGAGTTGAGGTCTCTGTCCTGGCAAGGACGCACTCTGACTGCCAAGGGGGGCTCTGGGTTACAGACAAGGCTATTCCTTGGGGGAGAGGGTCTGGGTGACCAGTTTCTTCCCACAGAGAAAGAAGCAGGTGACTTTGGGGGTGCTCTGCCTGGTCATGGACACCGGGCTTCCCAGCCCCGCCCACCTGCCCCGCAGCGCCACTCACGTCTGTGGTGAGGACCAGCCCCATCAGGTACATGGCCACGCAGATGAGCCCCGAGAACACGGCCTTCTTGGGCCTCAGGTAGTATGGGAACTCGTCTGTCACAGCTGTCACAATGGTCTCCAGAAAGGCAAACTGAGGGGGATGGGGATGTGTTCTGTCCCTACCCCCCAACACACACACAGACACACAGACATATCACACGCAGGCATACAAGTACACAGAGCACATCGCATATTTGCACTTTGCATACACACCACACACACAGATACAGGCACACCTCTCACACATACAGCCACGCACCAAGACGTACAGACACACATCACACACACCATACACCTATCACACAGACACACAACACACAGAAACAGACACAGTCACACTTCTCACACACAGACACACACTGCACAAGGGGTCCGCTGGCAGAACAAGGCCCACCTGGCTGTCCAGGCCGAGAGTCAGCAGCATGAAGAAGAAGAGGAAGGACCAGAAGGGCGCCAGAGGCAGCATGGTCATGGCCTGCGGGTAGACAACAAAGGCCAGGCCAGGGCCTGGGCCACCGGCACTTGG
This sequence comes from Talpa europaea, assembly GCF_964194135.1. Lineage (NCBI taxonomy): Eukaryota > Metazoa > Chordata > Mammalia > Eulipotyphla > Talpidae > Talpa > Talpa europaea. The sequence continues at coordinate 42,541,666 of NC_140080.1, read as the reverse complement.
TCAGCCTTGGGGGTGCAGCAGGCCCCCACACACCTACTCCAGTGCACACGGCCGCTTACTCCAGCTGGGGCACACTCGCTTAGCCAAACCCAGAGATATACACAAAGTACGTGCTGCAGACACGTTCTTAATTCCTGTGACACAGGCAAGCACGTTGTGGGTCCTCAATGGACATAAGTTGATAAAATAAATGAATAAATAATGAGTATATGAATAAACACCAGACCCAGATAGAAAACCTCATTTGAATACACATATGTTCACAATCACTGCACAAACAATCCCATTAACACACATACTTAGAAACATCATTGGCACAAGCCACAGATTCACAAGATCATTTGCACCTTGGATGCAAGTGCACAGAGGCTTCCTGACACTGGACGTGACTCGCTGGTCAAGAGAGGCAAATTACTAAGATGTGATGAAACATAAACGTCACAGACAGAATTTGCTTGTCTCCAGACCCAGGGTGGCACACGTTCATTTGCACACCCATCCCTTGGCACTTGGACTCCCTTGCACACACCTGATGTACCCATCTACAACACTGCTGGTCCACACCCATGCGCCCTCGCCAGCCCAGCGTGCCAGGCACACATCCTCGCCCGCCAGGACTGGGCGCCCTGCACACCTGCTTTGGCAACTTGATCCACAGGCACACCCAGCTCCTGAGACATGTAACCCAGGACAGAGAAGATGGCGAAGCCAGCCAGGATGCTGGTGATGGCGTTGCCCAGAGTGACGATGAAGGTGTCTCTGTGGGAGAAGGTTAGGCACAGGCCATGGTGAGCAGGTCCTCATCGCATGAGACCCTCCCCACCAGCCACTATCCTCCACCCCAGCCCCTCCCTTCCTCCCAGCCCCTTCCTCCCCCACTCACTCCCCTCCCCCCAGCCAATGCCCTCCCCCAGCCAATCCCCACCCCCAAGCCACTCCCCTCCCCCCCTGAAAGCCCCTTCCCTTCCCCCCTTGCTTCACCCCCAGCCCCTCTCCTCCCCCCTCCCTCAACCACTTCCAATCCCCCAGTCACTCCTCTCCCCAGCCATTCCCCTCCCAGGATCTGAGAGGTTGCACTCACCTGTAGATGTTCTGATGAAATGTGTTGTAGGAGGCAAAGGTAAGGAGACCCCCGAAGCCCACACCCAGGGAGTAAAAGATCTGCAGAGCAGCTTCGATCCACACCTGTGACAGGGAAGGACAGAGAATGGAGATGCTCCGGTGTGTCAGGTCCAGGGATGGTGTGGTGAAGAGCCTGGCTCACAAGTGCCAGCCTGCTCCCACACTGACCCTTCAGAACTTGGGCAAGTGTCTCCTTTCTTTGAGCCTCAGTTTCCCCAGCCAGGATCCAGTTGATCTCTAAGCTTGGTCCAGTTCTGAAGGAAGTGGTGCCTCATGTGAGTTTTCCATAGATTCATATAGACAGTAAGTCTGTGGAGCACCTTCCTTCCTGCCTGGACTGGCAGGGGCTACATTTGGATTCCAGCCCCACTACTTCCTTGCCATTCTGGGCACAAGGTCCCTCATCTGTAATGAGGGGATATGCATAGAGCTACCTAACTATATGCATGCAACATGCTAGGCAGGGGTGGGCATGGCCACCACCAACACAGAAACTACTGCTGCTGCCATCTCACTACCAACTCCCTCCCGGGCGCAGGAGCCAGATGGATATAGGCTGGCCACTCCCTGAGGCCACTCACTGATTCTTTCAGGCCTCAGTTTCTTTATCTATAAAGTGGAAGAATAACATCTACCTCATAGGATTGTCGAGAATAACAGGTGAAAACCACTGTACCAAGCACAGTGTCTGGAACTGGGGAGTCTCAGTGGAGGATTCCCTCAGGCCAGATCCCTCCCTCTGCACCCCAGCCCAAGGCCTCACCTTGGAAGACAACAGGTGGTGGAACTGGGGTGTGAGATAGAACTGGATGCCCTTCCAGGCCCCTGGGAGGGTGACTCCTCGGACCAGCAGCATGAGCAGGATGAGGTAGGGGAACGTGGCCGTGAAGTACACTACCTGGATGGCAAGAGGGGCAAAGACTCCTCTCCACCCTGCACCTCCTCCTGAAATCCCCATCTTACTAGCTCCCCCCAACTTTTGGGGAGTCCAGGACAGGAACAGCTTTTATCCATAACCTCACCCCCTCACCATCACTGCTTCTGAGGCCATCCCAACCGCAACCCCTCTCCAGCTCCACCATGGCTCCAGTCTGGGCTGCCAGGCCCTTGCCTCGACTGGGGCCCTCTCCTGTGTGTCCACTCCCTCCCAAGCCCCGACCTCTGCACCTCACCCCTACCCCTGATGGTCATCAGACATTTGACTCCCAAATTCCTTCAGCCCAGTCCCCATGTTCCCAAGCCTCCAGCACTTCCTAAGGGCCCCCAGCCCCCTCAGATCTCAGTGCCCCTCTGCCTTCCTTCTCACCAGACCTGATCTCCTTACTTTCTAGCTGCTTTCCACACTGTCTTTCTAGTCTTTCTCTGAATGGTTCTGCAGACACTTCTCAGTACTTTGTAGCAGGACAAATTCTAATGTATAAATGATTGCACAAATACATTCGGGAAGTTTCTGAGCCCTTCCAAAACAGCTTTATGGCCCTTCCTGCCCTTTACAACCTTCAATGGACATGTGTGATTTTGCCTTTCCAGCATCTCACTGGCTTTCTTCAGATAACAGCACCCCAGCTTTGCCTAGCTAGGATGGACTCCATTCCCAGCTCCAGAGTTGGGACCCACACCCAGCCAGGCAGCTCATGCCATCCTCCTGGCCTCTGCGTTTGGGAATGGTACACTACCCAGCCCACCCAGAGAGGCTCAATTCTAGGCTTTTTGCAAACCAGGGGAAGGGAGAGCCCTTCACTAGCAGGTACGATGTCAGCAGCAACTGCTAGGGGCAACCTCATGAAAAGTGAAGCCTGAGAAGGAGCCACTCTGGAGGAAAGCATTGCTGAGAAACTGACAGAACTACATGCTGATATCATTTGAGCCCCTAGGCCCAGCCGTGCCTGAAGTTCAACCTTCAGATTTTTCCAATTGAGTGTAACAACTGAGCACTGGTCCCTTGCATCTGGAAGAGCCCTGGCTTGTATGCCCACCCTCTAAGCACTCCACAAACACTCGCTGAGCCCCTTCAGAGTGGCTGGGCAAGAGGTGCTGGGCAAGAATTTAATTTTGAATAATAGGTCCTGCCTTGGCCACCTCTAGCCCTGTGAGACAGCCTAGCCATGCCATCCTTACCTCCACTTCCCTCTTCATTCAGTGCTCCCCACCAACCTCCATGCCCTCTCGCTCCCTTCTTTCCAAATGAAGTCTACCCATCCTCTCAGACTCGGTCCACACATTACCTCCTCCAGGAAGTCCTCTCCCGTCCCCCCACCTCAGGCCTCCAGGGCCTCCCAGCTTCACCTTGCCCGAGGACTTCACCCCCTTGAGGATACAGAGGAACACGATGACCCAGGCCAGCAGCAGGCAGAGGCAGAGGTTCCAGCGAATCTCCCCCGGACTGCCGATGCCCCGGCTGCCTTGGATGTGGAGGACGTAGCGGCTGTGGGAGACAAACGTCTGAGCGTCCCCTGGTCGCCCTGTCATACTCCATGGACATAGACCAAAGCCACGCCAGCCTGCGAGGATCTCCTGGTTTTTCTCCATTTAATACCGCCCCCCCCCCCCATCGCCTTCAGTCCTCCACTGGTCAGCTTGCACCCAGGTGGTGTCTCTACAGACCCCATCATCCAGACTGACTGTCTGCTCGCCTTTCACTTGGTTTTGGTTAAGGGGACCCAACAGTAGGAGACTGGGGGGTGGAAGAGTGGAGGGTCAGGATATTTGCACACACACATACACACCTTCCCCAAGCCACTCCTCCCCACCCCACCCCCACCCCGCCAAACACACACACATACCCCATCAGCATCTGGCCATGACAATTCTTGCTGGGCAGTCCTTCCTCTGAGGTTCCAAACATCTCCCCTGGTTCCAGGCCCTCCTTCACTTGGCTTAGGGGGGTGGCACATCTGTCCCTCTTGCTACTCCTTGGTGCCTCTCCCTCCCCTGGATTCCCTCACCTCTGTAAAGTCCCTGCATAGACTCCCATAGTGAATTTCCTAAACTGCTTCCTGCCTGCACCCCAAGGGACACAGTGGACCATGGTGTTTCCATGGGGACCCCTGAAAGTGGCCTGAAAGACCCCTGAAAGTGGCAGTGCAGGTAAAGGGCTTGAGATCCCTGGTCTGTGTCGTCTGGTTAGTCAAGTCCCAACCCAGGGGCCAGGCTATTCTGGAATGTTCCAGAAGACGATCAGGAATGTAGGAGTCTTGGTTCCAGGAATGCATCTGCCACCACCTACTGACAAGCTTCTCAGTCCTGTTCTCCCAGCTATGAAGTGGGGCTTTGAGACCTATTCTCTGACAGCCCCATTCATGGGACAATGTAGCTGCGCAGGGAGGATTTTACCTGCACTATCTGCGTAATTCCCACAGTGATCTTTTACGCTGCTAGAATCCTAGCTCTCTTCTTAGACTGACCAGAGACGGGCTTTACTACTTTACTAGGTTTGGGCCTGGCCTATGCTAAGTGTTTTGCCTCCTGATAGGTCATGCTCAATAAATATTTATTAAAAGAATGAAAAAATGGATAACATCCTATGAAGCAGGGACAATCAACACCCTCTTGGGCAGAGGAGGAAGGGGAGGCTCTCAGAGGCGACAGGAGGGCTATCGCACGGCAGCAGCGTGTCCTGAGCACTCCGTATCAGCTAGTGGACAGCACGGCTTACGTGCCTTCTTTCCTCCTCACCACCGGCGTGAGAGACACTACCGTCCTACCCACTTCATAGATGGAGCTTTAGAAGCTAAGTACAGTGTTCAAGGTCAAGTGAGGAGCTGGGCTTAAAACCCAGACTCCACCTGACACGGCACCTGAACTTGGCCTCGCAGCTGGAGAACCCCTGGGGGACAGAGTACATTCCTGCCCTTGCCCCCGGGCCCCCAGAGTGCCGCGGCCAGCGGGCCTGACCTCCAGTACTCCTCGCTGGGGCTGACGGTGCTGCTGAGGTTGAGGGCCAGGGCCCCGTTGCCATCCTTGGAGCCCCTGTGCTCCCGGCAGAGGTCGGTGTTCCACCAGTTGCCGCAGTGCTCCCAGGGCAGGTTGCTGGTGAGGGAGGCGCAGAGGTAGAAGAGGACATAGGCGATGATCATGTTGTAGTAGATGGCCACCAGGCCCACGATGAGCAGCATGGCTGCGCCGGCACCTGGCGGACAGAGGGGCTTCTTGCTGGCCGGGCTGCATGGCCACTGGGGAGCCCTCCCTTCCTGGGCTTCACGGCCCTCTCTGCCTGGAGGCTGAGGGGGTGGGGGACAACCTCCCTGTCTTTCGAGACCCAGGCCATCTTGGGGGCCACTGAGACCTCACCTTTGAAGAGCGGGCTGATCTTCCAGACAGCCAGAGGCCCCAGGCTGGAGAACTGGCCCAGAGAGAGCTCCAGGAAGAACAGGGGAATGCCGCAGATGGCCAGCATGAGGAAGTAGGGGACCAGGAAGGCACCTGCAGGGGGAGGGTGTGGGGGGAGGTTCTCGGGTGTGCTGCTCCCCTACTCAGGCCCAGCCACCCCCCAACATGGCAGACACCACCTGTGACATAAGGGAGCATTTCTGCATTGGTACTATCTTCTTTCAGGCCAGGGGAGGCCAGAGGATCAAGGGGGCAGGTGGGGATTGGGCCACTCTACAACCCCAGGGCCCAGATCAGGAGAGGAACTGGGTTCAGAGCAGGTATTGTGAATGAATAACTGAGCGAATGAATGAAAGAGCGAATTCCCTGCTAAAGAAAGTACAAGCTCCTCCATCCAGACGTCAACACCGGCAGAATCTGGCTCCAATCTACTCCCATTCCTCCCCCACCTCTCCTGCCACCTCTGATGCTGTGGCTGTCACCTGTGGTCTCATGTGCTCAGTGTCCCTTCTTTTTTTTTTTTTTTCATCTCAGCCACCAGCTCCCTTAGAGAACTGCCCACCACCATATGGCTCTGGAAGGGCCGCCGTCACACCAGCCAGCTCCCTGCCCACCTCTCCGAGGCACATGTCCCCAGCCAGGCCAGTTCGAAACCTGCCCTGCAATTCTCCAAAATCATCTAGAGAGAGTGGCGCTGAGGAGGAAGTCATTCCGGCATTATCTGTAGCCGCCCACCACCCCCAGTGCAAAGAGGAAGCCAGGCTCAGGAAAAAATGAGGTCATTGCACGGGAAGGGGGAAGAGTCAGGAGCGCGGGAGAGGGAGGACAGGGCAGCACAGGGAACTGTGGACATGATGGAGCTCCCGGCTGCTCAGACGCCAGCCTAACCTCACTCTGCAGACACACCGGTCTATCTTTCCCTCACTCCCTCCAGCTCTAGTCGGGGTTCTGTCACGCTGCCATATATATTTCCTTAATGAGTTGGGGAGCGATGAGAATGTCCAGTGCTGACAGACACAGGTGTGGAGAAGGTGGTCCCCAGTGGAATGCTGGATCTGTGACCTTTTGACCTTGAGCAAAGAACCTGGCCTCTCCATGCCCTTCCCCTTTTCAAGACAAAGGTGCCCACCAGGAGGGCTTCATCAGGGGTAAATAAGAGGGCAAGGGAAGCAGGGTTGAGTACCCTGGCCATGGGAAGCACTCAACCCTAGCCATTGTTGACGAGACTTGGAATAGCACCTTGACGGAGAAGCAGGGACATCGGCGGATTTGTTTAAGATGGAAGAGAATTGGTGTTTGCAGTCTGAGTGGAAGGAAGCAGGAGGTGGGGATAGAGTGGGAATGATTGATGGAGGAGGGTTCTGGAGGAGGGGTGTGTGTGTGTGTGTGTGTGTGTGTGTGGCAAAAGGGAGAAGTATTAAGAGCATATGTTCATGAAACTGAGGCTGCCCCACTGCCCCTCGCTCAAGGCTCGGGAAGTACCAGCCTTAGAGAGAGCGCCATGTGAGTTTTTAGGCTGGGGATGAAAGTGAGGGGCCTAGCTGCCCCTCCTCTCCATGGGGTGAATCCCAGGAGACTGATGAAAGTCACACGGCTGGGTGAGCACCCTGCCTCCGGCCCCAGGCCACTAGAAACTGCTCTCAACTGGCTCAAGGTTACAGAGGAGACAGGCCAAGGCCACTAAAATCTTCACTCCATTCCAAGCATGGGCCTGTGGCCCTGGACACCCCTCCGGCAGGACGGCAGGCCCATACCTCCTCCGTTGGTGTAGGCTCTGTAGGGGAAACGCCAGACGTTCCCCAGGCCCACACAGTAACCGATGCAGGAGAGCAGGAAGTCCAGCTTGCCCGTCCAATTCCCCCGGTCTGCAGCAAAGTCCACGTCCAGGTCGACATCACCCTGGTCACTCGGGGTCATCAGCAGGTCTGGGGTGACAGGCTACCAGTAAAAGAGAGCAAAGGGGTGAGGGAGGGAAGTTGAAGCTAGGTTGAAACCATGACTCCCCCAAATAAGAACATGGAATTGAACAGGGCGCGTGCGAAGATGCACTGTGGTTCAGGTCACACTCGCTGCTCTCACCTGGCCTACTATGGTCCGCTGCCAGAGCTCGGGGGCTTTAGGTGACTATGAACTTGAATGACGATGACTGGGTATTGAGCAGTACTGTGTGCTCACATTACCCAATTTCGCTTTCAAAATAACCCTGTCAACTAAGTGCTCTTCCAAGCTTCACTTCAATGGGGGAAACTGAGGCTCCAAGAGGTATCCTGATGTACGCAAGGCTTTACACCACCAGTTAGTGGGGAGCCTTTGTCTTGAACTGAGGGCCCTTCTTCTGAATCTGTGTCATCAACCACAACAGCTGGAACTTGGCTCCTCTGTCCTGAGCACCCCATTTTAAGAGCTCCACAGACAGTTGGAGCATATTCAAAGGGCAGGTGGCCAGACAGGAGGATGTTGAGGAAAAGAGGTTACAGGAGGACAAGAGGACGCAGATTGGCACAGAGAAGAGAGGACTAGAAGGAGCCACGGGCTCCCCAAAGGGAGGGCTTAGATGGACGCTCAGGGAGGCTTCAAGGATTGTGACAAATAGTTCATGAACAACAAGAAGCTTCTTAAGCAGTGACCTATCTCAGAAAGTCCTAATCCCCCCGTCACTGAGGAGGCCCAAAGGCAGCAGAGACGCACGTGTGCTATGGCACACAGGCCAGCTGTATTTAAAGCCCCCTTTGCCGTGACTAGAGGAGGGCGTGGGTCCACTGGGCACCCTCTGCTTGGGCTGGGCTAGAGATGGCGTGCTCCTCTGGCTACTGGATGCAAGCGAGTGTGTCCATGAGCTGCCAGGGCGCCAGCCTGCCAGGAAGCCCAGAGGCACCAGGACGAGTGTCTGAAATTCAGAGAGCTGTGCCCAGCAAGTGACACCAGGGTGGGTAGGGAGAAAGGGGCATACAGACATTTCCTGCTTGCCTCTGAAAATCAAACCCAAGTGGTCTCGTGTGACCCAGGGGCAGAGAAGGAAAGCCTGTTATCAAATGATGGCCATGGGTTTCAGAAGGAGAGAGGACCCCCTGTTTCCAGTGAGGAGTGATTGTGGGAAATAGGAATCCCACTGAACTGGGGATCAAGAGACCGGGGTATCTAGTGTCTAGGGTAGGCCAACTCATCATGTGACTTCACAAAGCGTCTTCGAGCCTCAGTTTCCCCACTTGGGCATTGAGGGGTTTGGAGAGATGAGTGTTTCCAAAAACTGGACTGTTCATGAGTGTCACTGGAAAAAAGTTTTGAGTCAAAGAAGTTTGAATAAAACTGAATGAACACAAAGTACAAGTTTTCTTTGCTGCAGGACTTGTCAGATCCTTTAATGGACTAGGCATCACAACTCTAAACAGGGACTAAAATAGATGTTATTTTCCAGTTCTATTTCTGAAAAGGGTTTCAAGGAGCTCGTATGCTGGGATTCCTTGTGGGAGGTTGGGAGGAATATATGTCTAGAAAATTCCTCTCTAATAGTCTTTTGGGTAAGACTCAACAAAAAGACTTCACTGGGGACCCTGACAGTGGTTGGGCACCAGAGCAGATCCCAGGGCAGGGACTCAGTAAATAGCCACTGACCAGATTTGCTTCTTCCTCTTAAATTGCCCTTTCTGGCCCCAACCCAAGTAGATGTCTACACTCAAGTCAGATGGTAACAGAGGAGGTTCAGCAAGGGTTGTCTAAGCAGCATTGTGGGCACGGAGAGGGTGAATATGACAGGCGAGGTGCAGCTGTAGGGGCAGTCAGCTTGGTGGCAGAACTAGGGTGACAGTGTTGGCTTAACTCTCAGTGACAGTGAGGATCTGGTGGGGATCCTGCCTGAGGCTGGCAACGGCCAGAAGGTGGTGGTGCTGGGGACAGGCTGGCATCACCATGGGTGACAACGACCGTGATAAAAAGCTGCTGTTACAGTGACCAGGCTCCAAGGGTTGAAAAAAGAATATGCCGGGAAGTCCCTCAGCTGCGACTTCAAACATGCCGGAATGGGGGTGCAGCAGCTCCCAGACCCCTTCTGTCTGATGCTCCTTTCTCCATGGCTTCCTTTCCAGTTCGGTGAGCATCAGCCCCCAGAGCCACTCCCAAGTGAGCCCCAGAGGATTGGGGTAGCAGCCAGTTGATACTGGCCCTTGGTACTGCGCAATGTGAATGGCCTGTCACCTTGTGATCCCCCAGCCCCATTCAGGCCAGCTGGCAGGAGGGTCCAGTAATGAGGTTCCTCTGATCCCTCCCGAGAAGCTGCTGCCCTTTCCCTGCTCACAGAGCTGTCCGCTCTCTGTTTCCATGGTGACAAGAGTTCCAAGAGCAGGATGCTGCCAGCTCTTCCGTCCCCCTCCTTCCCCAATCAGAGGGAGGCCTGTTCCTACTCTGGGGGCAGGGGATGGGGTCCTCCAAAGCTGAGCCAATCCCATGCCTGCCTGGAGCCCCTAATCCCATCATGAGGTGAATCCCAGGGAGCTGGTACAGAATCGGGAGAGGAAAGCAACACATCACTGGGATAGGGTTGGAAGCTTGAGGAGTCGCTGCACAATTCTGCCTGGGTGTGAGACTCCCACCTCTGATCTCCCCACTCCCCAGCCAGTCACATAGGAACACACAGCAGAGTTTGCCAGATCTGTACCCCCCTGGAGGAGCCAGCAGCAGCAGGGACTAGGGAACCACCGGCAGTAGTAGGACGGCCCCAGTCAAGGTTCTCAGCCCTTCTTCAGGATGAGAGCGATAAGAGGGATCTGGGGTGCAACTCCATCATTGTGCAGACGAAGAAACTGAGCTTCAGGGAGAGGACAGGAGGAGTTCAAGATCCAGCTGCAAATTAGGAGCAGACCCAGCTCTCAACCCAGGCTCCTCTTGGACAACACCACTCCTTTGCTGCTACCTGGCACTTCACTCCTTGGTCACTTCTTCATGAGACCAAGGGAGGGGATCTTGAGGTCTGGTGGCCTCACTCCAGGTCTTAGGTTGCTACACCTGTTGTGCCTCAGTTTCCTTGTCTTTAAAGTGGGAAAACAGGACTCTGGAAGTGGAGGACCACAAGAGACTTCACAGAACAGGGCATGTGCATACATGCAGGTCTGTGGCGGGGAGGGGCAGAGGCTTTTGCGGGGAGGGAGGGGAAAGGGGAGAGTGGGAGAATGGACAAGCATGAGGACGGCGCCCCAGAAGACCTAGAGATGCACAAGTGGTCCCAACAGTGCACTCAGGTAAGCACATAAAATAAAAGCCCATCGTTGCAGAGGGGCCATGCTTGGCCGCCCAAGGGCAGGGAACTTGAATGAGTGTGTTGTGGAGGTGGAGAGGCAAGGGAAGCTGAGTCTTCAACATAATCGGCTTCTGTGAACAACTGTCCTTGGTCCCAGTGAGTGCACCACCTCTCCCCTCCCCCACCCCAGGATACTGGGGCCCTGTTGGTGGCTGACACCCGACATGGCAGCCCAAAGTCACAGGGGAAGTGGCTGCAGAACCCAGTACCCAGGAGTTCTGGCTCCGTGACTAGGACTGACCAGAAAACTTCCCCGAATCCTCTCTCTCCCTAGCACACAACTTGGCTGGGGGGTCTGGCCCCACAGGACAATGTGGGGGGAGAGGCTGAGGCCAGGGCCCAAGGCCCCATGAACTTAGGCTGGACCACTTCTCCCATGCCAGCTGCCACCCCATGCCCACATTCCCTGGGTCGCCCATTTTCTCCATCCTTCTTTTGCCCCACTTTAGCTCTGTTGAGAGGCAGTGTGGTCTCAGCAGGGAAGCTAAAGCTGCCAGGAGAGAAGGGTGTGGGAGAAGAAGCCTGTGGAGGGGCCCAGCAGGGCAGAGGCACGGGCAAGAAAGCCTGGGGCCCCCTGCTGGCTCTCTGCTGTAGGGGGCACAGACCAGGGCCCGAGGATGTCCCCCACGCCCCAACCCCCTAATTTGTCCAGCTCAAGGCTGGTGTTCAGCTATTCCAACACCCCACCCTACAAGCAGTCCCTAGGGGAAATGTTCCTGGGGACTGGGGAGGGGTGGGAACCTGGTCCCAGTTACCCCAAATCTGTACTTCCTGGGGCCGCAGACACCTGTTCCCGGGCCCCGCTCGCCCACACCACATACACCGCGACCTCCAGACCTGAGCGGGGAAGCTGGGAGGTGAGGGGGCTAGAGCTCCCCCGCAGCCCGCGGTGACCCCGCCCCTCCGTGCAATCCGGCTCAGTCTGGTCTCCCCCAGAGCCCCGAGTCGGTCCAAGTGCCCCATCCTACCCCCCGGGGGCCTCGATGCGGGCGGGTCTCCGCGCCCCTCCCTGAGGTGCGCCCGCGTCGCCCGGCTTCCGCGCCCTACCTTTCGGAGGTGAGCTCCCTGGAGCTTCTTCATCTCGGAGGGCGGGTTGCTGGGCTTTCCCGGCGGGGCTTCCTTGGCGCGCAGAGAGCAAGAGAGGGAGCCCGCGGGTCGGATCGTGCCGCCGGCCTGCCTCCGCGCCTTGACCGGGGCGGCTCCCGCGCTCCGGCTGCGTGCGGGGTGGGGGCTCGTGAGGGGCCGGCGCTGCCTTCCGTAGGCTGCGGGCGTGGGGCGCGTGCGGGCGTGGGGCGCCGGCCCAGGCTGCCAATGCCCAGCCTCTCCCTGCGCAGCGCTGGAGGCTGGGGAGGGGTGCACCGCTACACCCGCGGAGACACCCAGACAGACTGGGCTGCCGGACTGATGGGGGGGGGGGTGCGTGCGCCCCCGCACGCAGAGCTGCGGATTGGAGGGGCTGAGCGCGCGAACAGGGGGTACGCGACGGAAACCTTCCGGAGGTCTGGAGGCCCAGGCCACCGTCTCCTGCGTGACCTTGGGCAAGTAACCTGCCCTCTCTGGGCCTCCCTAGTCCCAGCTGGGCAGTGAGGGAGACCGGCCGTGCCGGGGACTCCAACAGCCGCGTCTTGGGTCCCAGTGTCCCAGCGCTCCCCTGCCTCCCTGTGTGACCTTGCCTCCTCTTCATCTGCGAAATGGGGGTATGAATCTTATCTCTCTTAGGATGGGAGGAATTCAGGGGGATAGAGCATAGAAAACATTTAGCCCTGGCGCAGAAGAAGGGCTCAGTTAATATTTATTGACTGGGTCTGAGGACGCCCACTCCTGCCCACAAAATTCAGATATTCACCCAATCCACGAATTTTTTTGGAACATATAAAGAGTCCAGACTACTTGGATAGGTCTTGCTGTTTCAACACAGTGACATGGAGAGGCAGGTAGCATCATCTTTCTATTACAGATGAGGAAGCTGAAACAGAGAGGTTGTTATCATTCAAGGTCACAGAGCAAGGGAGTGACACCAGTGACAGAGTCGGGCCTCATGGACAGGTAAATGGTGGTCCTGGATACTCCTGTTTCCCTTGGGATGAAAATAAATCAGGCAAGCCTGGGCCAGCAGGAAGTCAGGGCAAGTACCACCGTGTCATCCTGACTGTTACTCAGATCATGAGCACCTGGGCTCTGGGACACCAGCACTGTGACCTTGGGAATGCTGTGATTTCACATCTGTAAAATGAGCCACCTGCCTGCAGAACCTGGCTGAACCATTCAGAGTGTGGCCAGGGTCTGGAGAGCCTGTGGCTGAGTGGGGGGGGGGGGGGGGTGGCCGAAATCATTATCTGGAGTGATCATGGGCACTGGTGTGTGGGACTGAAGTGGTACCTGCCGGCGGGCCTGGAATACACATTACACCGTACATTGCAAACCGTGTCCCTTTCACTCACAAAAGTGTCCCAGTAAAGAACTAGATTATAGGGTTACCCTACTATCAGCCAACATGTGGAGGCCTTTGGGGAGTGACAGCGAGTGGGAACAAGACAACAAGGGTCTAAGTGGAAATGCAGGTGTAGGGAAGAGGCTGGCCAGGTCTCAAGGCTCCCCCTCTCCCTGGGTCCCACCCAGCTGTTCCTTCCTCACAGGGCAGGCCAGGGCTTCTCCAGACCCAGGAGGAAGGAGCTCCTTGACTGTGAATGTGAAGCAAAGCTTTCATTGACCCAGTGTCTAGTTTCTAATTCTTGCCAACAGCCTGGTGAATCCCCACCTTGTACCAGAGGGGACTACTTCAGAGGGGTCAGGTGCCCAAGGACACACAGAGGCCATACTCTCCCCACCCACATAGCCTCTCACCACAGTTCTTATAAAAGAAGGTGCAGCTTAGCTGAAGCACACTACCATTTGGTGCATGAGTTTCACTAGACCCTATGGAAGACGCCAGAATCCCAGGAGCAGGGAGCCAGGCAAGGCTGGCCTCATGGTGGACTCTTCCCAGCAGCATCTGCTTCCTCCTGATGCAGTCGTGGTGGGAGAAGGGGAGCCAGTCCTGGGGGAGAGAAGGCAACAGGGCTGGGGCTTTGGCCTTCCTTGAGCAGAAGTATCACGGGGTGACTGCTGAGCATCCATGGAGTCCCAGGGCCTATGGGTACCCAGGAGTCAAGGGCAGGCCTTTCAGAGGGGGAAACTGAGGCCCAGAAGAGGCAGGATTTGCAAAATCACCAAATTTCAGCGACATAGAGGCAGGGTCAGGCCTAGAACCTATGCCCTGGCCTCGCCCAGGTTGTGCCTCCAATTCATATTGTTCTGCCATCTTTTCCTCCTACCATTGTCCGTGTTGTTAAAGTCTGCAAGGTTTTCTAGGTGCTGTCCATAGAAGTCAATCTGCCCACTGATGTCCCAGTTTTACGATCATAAAAGTGGCAGTGAACTCGCCTACCAAGTGTGTTTGAATTGCTTCTACCAGTGCCTTCTGTCCCCCATTCCAGGGGAGGGTTGAGTACTACCCAGGAAGTGCCTTCTCAGGAATCCCAACCAGAGCACTCACCCTGTTTCCCTTTCCTTCTTCCCACCTGTCTGTCCTTTCCTCTGTTTCTCCTGGTCTCACATCAAGCCATAAATGAATCAGTGGTGTGTGCTGATTTTAAGGAAAGCATTTGATCAAAGTGTGCTGCCTTTTATTATAGAGAGATATATTTTTAAATGCATATAAATAAACATTTTTAATTTGCTTAAGCATTCAGACTGTATAGCTGTAGAACATGTGTTTTGTTATCCAGGGAGTGGCTGTGGAAAACGGGGATCCAGACTGCTAGTCCATCTGGTGTGATTCAGAGAAAGTGGTTCCAGAGCAGCCAGGCTGGAGCAGGATTGCTGTGCAGAGCCGCCTTGCCCCAGGCCTACTGTGCTCCTGGGTTCTGTATCTCACTGGCTGGGCCTCTCAGCCACCGAGAGCCAGGCTGGTTTCCTTAGCCACCCACAGTCCTCCTGTGTCCCCATCATAATCTGTCATACACACACACACACACACACACACACCCCGCTCCTGGGACGCTGGAGACCTCCTCTGTGAACACACCCACCCCAGATCATGAGTTCCTCCCTGAAGTGGAGCCTGGCCTCTCTGCTTGGCCCACGCCAGTCTCTTAGCAATCAATCATGGAACTAGCTCCTCCACCAGCCTGGGGTGCTCAGTGTGGGGCTAGGGGTCTCTAGACCCTCTAAAGTTGCCAGTGTGCATGTTTCTGATTTGCTAAAGGCCACGCCCAGGCCATGGGCTTCAAGGGTCAGGCCGGATCTGAGTTTTGTCTGAATTCCTGGTCTCTGGTGCCAGAGCTGGGCTGATGGCTCTGCAGGGAAGGCTCTGCAGCATTAAACGTGAAGCAGAATCAGCACAGCTATTCCAGATAGGAAGCAGGGATATCTCTTAGTCATAGGGTACCTGCAGGGTGTGATGGGACATGTAGGATCCCTTTCCTGAGCCATTATAACACCCAGCCTCTGGTAGAACTTGCTGGATGGTGGGGAAATCACTACTTCGAAGGTAGCTAATAGCAGTGCTTGGAAACTGTCAGAGAGAAGCCTTTTTTCTCATAGAGTTCAAACACCAATTGGTACGTGTTTGCCAACCTTACCTGTGGGACCCACCCAACACTCCCCGACACCTGACTTCCCATGTGGGCAGCAGCTACTGCTCACCTGGCCTGCCGGACTTGGCCTCTGACTGCTGCAGAGTTGCCCTGTGGCTGGGACAAGCCTGGCCCACCTCAGATCTTCACAATCTGCCCACAATCTGTCCTTGGCACTGGGCGTGTGGGTTTAAATAGGAGGCAGCCCACGGGCCCCTCATACTAGGACAACAGTCCTAGGAACAGGTGGCTAACACGTGGCATCTACTGTGTGCTAGGTCTGGGCTAACCACAATTCTGAGGCTATAGTATTTTATTTCCATTTGAGGAACCAGGAGACTAAGGCTCAGGGAAGCTAAATAACTTGCCTGAAAGCTCGCAGCTTGGAAGGAGTACAGTCGGCACCCAGGCACCCGACAACCAAACCTGCTATTGAACAAAGTCTCAATGGAAAATGTGGGCATTGGTCCCATGGCAGCCCGTATCCCCGTATTCCAGGATGTGGAGTTTAGTGGGGTGCTGGGGGGTGGGGGTTGCTGGGTTGTGAATCAAGGGAAAGGCTGAATTAAAGACAATTCGAGGGTGTGCTTATGCTCCACTGTGGTCCTCCCAGAGCCATTTCTGCTTGGTAAACAAGGTCCCCAATTTTACAGATGTGCAAGCAAAGGTCCAGAAAGGGAAAGCTTTACCCCAGGGTCACACAGGAAATGTTTCTGAAGATCAGAAAACCATGTTCATTTGTTGCCAGCCTCGCTTCCACTACTTCCTGTTCCCCTGCTTCTCAATGCCTAATCCTCCCCTGCTACCCCCTGGCCCAGTACCTTCACCCATCAGTGGTGAAGTCCCCAGCCCAGACCCCTAGCAGGAAAAGAGAAATGTCCTTTGCTGCTCTCTGGGGCCGTGTCAGCTGGACCCACCTCACATAGTTGTCATGTGGCCCAGGAGCAAAGGGCAGACAGGAGGCTGCGCACATATTTTATGGTGAGGCCACCTCCTAGAACAGTAAATAAAGAGGCGGGCAGCTGGCACCAGAGCCCTCAAGGGAGAGGCGCTCCCAGGTGGCAGACAGCTGCCCACCTCCAGAAGGGAAGAGTTTGAAAAAATATTTTAAAATTGTACTGTACTTTAAGTTCATTTTGCTTATATTCTTTCTTACCCTTCTTGCTTCTTGGCCTAACAAGCATCCACTTGCCCCTTAGGGCTCAGTTCAAATGCCACCTTCTCCAGGAAGCCTTCCTGACTTCCCAAGATCCTTGGATGCTTTGTTTCCCTGATGACCAGGGCAGATGGAGGAATAGGAGTTTCCTGGGCCCACTCATGCCCGGCACATAGGGGTGTTCAATGAATGTCAACTATTGAAAGAAAAACCTAGCCTAGAAATTCTTGAAAAATTCAAAAGACTGATTATTCACTGACAAAATGGGCTTAAAAGTTTATATAGCCTTGGACCTCCCTGGTGGCGCAAGGGGTTAAACACCATACTATGAAGCAATCCGCAGCCTCTGCAGCACAACTTCGGTCCCCAGCCAGGGAGCTGACCCACATGGCGCAGCAGACCTCTCCTGTCTCACCGGCTCTCCCCTCAGCAGTGTATTTCAGTGAATCCACCAGTTCTGCTCCCCACTCTGTCTCTGGTGAATCCTCTCACCCTCCTGCACCTCTGGCCTACACCCCAGCTTTTGTATGCATAAATAAATAAATCTTAAAAAAAAAAAAGTTTACATGGTCTCATAGACTTACTCCAACAAGGTTCTGTTTTGATCTTGTAAAGGCATTTTAAAGATGACTGGTTTGGGACCTACAGAGACTGGGAAGGATGATGTCATTGTTAGGGAAGGTTGGGGATGATAATGTCTTTAAAATGTTCCTTCAATGTCCTGTATAGTGATCTTCGTACATTTTTAAAAAGAGAAAAACATTTATTCTTGAAGCTGCATCCAAGAGAGTCCACTCTGCGGAAAATGTTTGTTCATCGTGAGCTCTGCTTGGTCCAGAGAAAGTCCTCAGGGGGTTTCCTGGGGCCTGGGCGCCGATGGTCAGTCTGGTGGGGCTGGTAGCATGTGGAGCCTGCTCACCTCCCAACTGAGGATTCTGGTGAAGGGGGACAGTTCTCAGAGCCGCCCTCCAGTCAGTCCCATGGGCTTTGTGCTCTGGATCCGGCAAGACATGAAGAGAGGCCAAGAAGGAGTGAGGCTGAGGAGACAGGTGCCAGCTGACCATGTCCTCTCCAAGCTTGCTGTCTTCTCCAAAAAGAAGAGGGGGGCCTGGGGCCTTATCTTGGCTCCCTCACCTGGGAGGGGTGGCAATCTCTCGCCATGGGCCTTATCTACCTGAGGTCTAGCACACAAGAGCTGGGAAAAGTTCTCATCCGGCAGGATCCCTGCACCTGAGTGCCCAGGCCCAGCCAGCAGGTCCTGTGGGGCTACGGCAGGTATTCTTCTTTGACTGGCAGTGGGGAGGAGGTACCCAGGAGGCTGGTGGAACTGGAGCACAGGCCCCCCAGGGGTGGTCCAGCTGGAGCCGGCGTGACTTCATGACTTGCGGGCAGAGGCTGTGGGGGTTGCTGCTGCTGCTGCTTCTTCTTGTTCACTTTACGCTCTTTTGCCCGCCGATTTTGGAACCAAATCTTCACCTGTGGGATAAGAGAATAGAGAGAAAATAAGTGGTAGGGGAACCAGATGACAGGCAAAGAGGGAGAGGGGAGAGCAGAGCTGGGATTTCACAATATGACATTGTGGCCTCCCTCTGGCTTTAGCCACCCATCCTATGTTCTCCCTCTAGAATTTACTCTCCTACCTTCAAAACAATGTTTTTGTAAATTTCTCCCCTACCATCTTCCAAGGCCAGGCCTTAACACCCCTCCTCCAGGAAGCCCTCCCTGTGACTTCTCCCTCCTGGATTTAATCAGCCCTGATCATAGCCTGCTGTAGCCTAGATCTAATCCCCTTTCCCTCTATTGGGGTTTGGGATATTGGGTTTTGTGGAGGGTGTGGGGCATTTAGGCACCGCTCAATTTTTGCTTTGCTGTGTGACATGGCCAGGAGACTCAAAGCCTTTGGTCTCTTCCCTGAGCTCCATAGTCTGCGCTAGAGCCTGGAGGCCACACTCCTAGTATCACTCTCATGGCTGAATCTGGGGACCCGCACACCTGTCGCTCAGTGAGCCCGAGGCTGGCGGCCAACTCGGACTTGCGCCGGATGGTGATGTAGCGGCTGTAGTGGAACTCCTTCTCCAGCTCCAGGCGCTGGTGGTCGGTGTAGACAACACGGTACTTGTCCTTGGTCCGGGTCTTACCTGAGAGGCAGAGGGGACGGGAGGGAAGATGTGTGGGGAAGGGGAGCCTGCGAAAGGTCCAGGCTGGGCCCCAGGAAGGAAGAGCAATCCAGGCCCCAAAGGAGGGCCCTGAGGTGGGGAGGGACAAACATCCCAGTCTGCAGGGATCATCTCCCTGGGCTCAGACTTCGAGACCCAAACCTGGGAGCCACTGTTTGTAGGTTCATTTGGGACAGCACCTGGCACAGAGAGAGCAACTGCTCAGAGTGGCACCACCAGCTGCTGTGAAGCTGGGGGTTCAGTCCAGGTGGCCAGCTCCCCTGATTTGGCCCAGCAGCTCCTCCATTCAGTCAACAACAGGCACTCCTGGGAAACTTGTGAAAAACAGCTTGCAGGGCTTCCCTGACCAAGGGAAGCAGAAAGCCATCCAGGCTTGGGGGAAGAACCTGCGTTCCTTTATGTTTTTAACTTTTTTTTAAACTTTTTTTGGTATTACTTTTATTGAGGTGACTTGGTTTACCATACTACATGTGATCTGGGGTCTAGGAAGAACCTGCATTTTTAACAAGCTCCCCAGGTGGTTCTGACACAGGGGTCCTCAGCCCACAGGGCTGAACACTGGAGACGTGGAGGGACATGGCAGGCAGCGGGCACTGAGACTACAAGGATGTCAACTGCTCTTTTCTCCTGTGTAGGAGATGAGAGCGGGGAAGAGCCTCCACAGGCAAAGGCAGAGGCAGAGAGTTTTCTGGAAAGATCTTGGGGTGTAAGTATCTCCATTCCTGCCAAATGCCTAGCAGCTGCTGGTCCCAAAAACCAAGCAGAAAGAACTGAGGACCTGTCATGTTCCTCAAAGGCCCTTGACCTGGACACCAAGCCCTGAGCTGGAGCTGCCCCTGGGGAGGGGCTGTTCTGCTGGAGCCACCCATAGGCACAGAGCAGAGCGTCCCACTCCGTCCACAGCCAGGCGCTGGGGTACTACAGTGAGCACATTTACAGGTCCCTGCCCTCAGAAGTTCTGGTTCTAGTGGAGAGAGAGGGACAAAAATAAAATAAATATGGAAAATATTTGATACCTTCATTGATGATTTCAGAGAGAAAGAAGATAGGGAAGGAGGTCAGGGGATTTAGGAACAAGAGTTTGTGATTTTAAAAGTGGTGGTCCATGAAGGACTTAGTGAGAGGGGATTTAAGCAAAGATCTACAGGAGATGATGGAAAGAGCTAACAGCTATCCAGGGTGGAGGGCTAGTGCAAAGGCCCTGGGGTGGAAGCAGACCTGTCTGAAGAGTAAGGAAGCTGTAAGGCTGGGGTGCAGGAGGGGTAGGGGGTGTAAGGGCCTATGGGAAGGACTCAATTTTACTCAGTCTGGGATGGAAGCCACTGTGGGGTTCTGAGCCGACCCAGGGTCTGACGAAGATTTTCCTCTTACTCTGGCTGCTGTGTGGAGAGAAGATGGGGAGAGAAAGAGGAAGCGCAGGCAGACCTACAGTAATCCAGGAGAGAGAGGAGGCAGCCTGCCCTCCATGGAGATCAGCCGGGGCCAGAACTGGATGTGAAGACCATCTGGGGTTAATGTCAGAGCTCACTGTGGGGCTGGGATTAAGGTCTGTCTGGAGAGTATATTAAGAGTCAGACTTGGCCTGGGCTGGTGCAGGGCTGACTAAACATCAGTTTCCTTTGTAAGAAGTTGGGAACGTTGGCTATAAATAGGAGGCACAGGCAAGCACTTCCAGACACATGTGTGCCCTGCCTGGCGTGGAGGGTCTCTGTACCACCATCGGCCCCCTCCCACTTCACCGAGTGCCCACGACAGCTTGGCTCTCGCCTTCTCGGTCATGGCTCTGACCCTGTCTGTCCCTCAGCACCCTGTGCTAACTACCCCCACCCCCATTTTAGCCTCCACCCCTCCATCAAGCCCACACTGCTCGGCAGGACAGCCACAGGTCTCTCTAGACCAAGCGGTTGTGTGGCGAGCAGGAGACCGCAGATGTTCCTAAGCTCTTTTCCTTAGATTCCCTGCCATAGCAGCGGAACCACAGTGGACACTTCCACATCCACTGACCTCGGCCCACCGCCCGATGCAGCATGGGACAGCCTCGACCTGCAGCCAAGCCTGGCCCAGCCAGGGGATGAGGGAGTGGCTGCCGAGGACTTGGCTCCAGATGGGCCCTTCCTTGGCCTAGAAAATTCAACACTGGCTCAAACACAGCTCTGCCTAATGCCAGCACCGCCAGGGCCCAGTGGAGCTCTGAATCCATAGCTCTGCTGAGTTCACTGAGCTAGATGAAGAAACTGGGTTTCAGGGTGGTTCTACAACTGCCAGAGCTCCAAGTAAGAGAAGTCCTGAGTCCTCCTAGCCCAACCTCCCTGTCTAGGAGGGCCTGGATTTGCCAAAGCCATGCCATCTGGTCTAAAGTGCTTGTAACTCAAGCCACCAAGTTTAGGGTCTACAGAGCTGGCCATGGAGTCCTCCTAAGCACCCCTGGTAACAGACACTCCCACAGCAGCCCACCCCATACCTGCACTTCTGGGAAGGGAGGGGCCAAACCATGGGGAGTACAGACCCCTGGAGCCCTGGTGGGGCTGGATGGCTGACAGGCCAAGGCCTTGAAAATGTCCAGAAAGCTTACACCACCCCCAGGACAGCCTGAGGTTAGGGGGCGAGGCTCCCTGGCTACCCAAACTGCAACCTGAGAGTATAGGCAGTGATTATAAGACATCCCTTCCTCAGCTACCCAGCGCCTATCCTTTCTGATGAACAAGCAGGGACCCATTACACCCATTTCATAGATGGGGGAAACTGAGGTTCAGAAAGTGGCCTTGCTGAAGGCCAAAATGGGGGCCATGGAGGGAGGTGGTTAATCAGGAAAACTAGTTCTACCTACACAATTACTCATCTTCAGTCTAACAAGGCTACCGGTTACCCCCCTTTTGAATCCAGGAAAGGGGCTGGCCAGTCCAGAAGCCCATTGATCTTCTAGCTGGTAGAGCTTCTATCTGGCATAGCTGCTCAAAATGCAATTTTATTGCTAAGAGAATGGCTCTGTGAAAGGACAGATGTTTGATGTCACGCTGTGTGGCCCAGGGAACCCCATAAGCTATCAGGCCCTGAGAACTGGAACATCCTCCTTGGAGCCCGACTTGGTGACATCTGGCCTTGGTCAACATGCACATGACCTTTGACTCATTAGTCCCACTTCCAGAAATTGACCCCACAGATAAATGCCCAAAGCTATAGCTGCTTTGAATAGCACCAGACTACAGCAATGAATGTGTCTGCAAGTAGGGAACTTCTGTAAGGGATGGTTCATCCATGGACATGTCATGCAGCTTTTAAAAAGAAAAGCCACAGCTCTGCAAGTTCCAATATGGAGCCATTTCTAGGACACAGTGCTAAGGGTGGGGGAGCAAGATATAGAGTGTGGTAAATGGTATGTTGCCTTTTTTTTGTATAAAAATGGGCGAGGTACATACATTTGTGCACCCATAGAGTTCTTTCTGACAGTACACACCAATAACAGAAGCCAGTAATCGGCTTACGCCTTGAGACTTAAGCCCCTGCTGGCAGCCTCAGAAACAGCCCTGGAGCCTACGATGCAATGAATGCCTAGTACAGTGCCTGGCACATAGTAAGTGGGTGGCAAAGGAGGGAGTTGATCCACTTCTGATCGTGACAGGATGATCTTACGGCAGGCGTGCTGGGAAGCTGATCTGGGTTATGTGTTGGACGAGACTGTTTATTTATCAGCTCCCTTCCAATTTGGAAACATGAGGCTCCCAATGTTTGTTGATTCTCTGATTGTGTTTGTTATTGTTACTGAAAGAATTCTAAGGACAATTTCCCTGTCTGAGAGTCGTAGCAGTCTTGCTCAGCTGGAGGAGAGGGGCCAGCCTGGGCCAGGCCAGGACAGAGTTCAGTCTCTGCCCTGGGGCAAAGTGGGTGGTTCCAGGAAAATCTTGTTCCTCTAGCTCAGCACTTCCTTTGCCCTCTTCTGCTGGGTTTGTGGCCCTGCAGGGTGACACTGCCAGTCCTGGTCCTCAGGGCCTGGAATAGAAATCCAGTCCTGAACTCCCTGTGGAGTCCAGCCTCCAATGGCTGTGCATCAAAATTCCCCCAACACACACATACTCTCTCTCTCTCTCTCTCTCTCTCTCTCTCTCTCTCTCTCTCTCTCACACACACACACACACACACACACTCATATGCACACGCACACACATTTGTTAAAAATATCTGTGCCTAAGCTCCACCCCAGATCTGCTTTGCCTGAATCTTCCTACCATCTTCAACAAGCCCACTGCGGGATCCTAAACCAGGCAGAGTCAGTAGGTCCTGGCACAGCTCTGAGCCATCTACGTGGCTTTCACTAAGCCCCTTCTCTCTGGGCTCACTCTCTCCTGTGAGGGGTGGGGGCCAGCTCCCAGGGCCTGTAGATACTTGAAGTTCTGTACAGCAGTTAAAGCCTCTGTAAGGATCCAGACCTGTGTTTGACCATCTGCAACTGAAGGACTTGACAAATGACTGAACCTCTTTGCTCCAGGGATGTGACAGCAGCTTGTGAAGGGCAACTGTGGAGTGACATGACATGAGCTATTTGCAGAAGCAGATGTTGGAGGGATCCCTTGGGAGAGGGAAGAATGTTGCTTGGTGGGGGAGTCACAGGGTAAAGGACACACTGGCCTGGAGTGGGACAATCAGGCCTGGTCATCAGCTGGGCATGTGATGCTCAGTGTGGGCCTGTTTCCCCATCTGTACACCAGGCCTAGGGCTCAGCAGTCCGACCTGGCCAGATGGACGCCAGACAGATGTCCTTCCTGAGCCAGAAGCTCACTATTGGGCCCCTAGTTGGGTCCTTGTTGTGGCTGACCGCCTGTCACAGGCTACTATCACAGCCCCTCACTTTGGTTCTGCAGCCAAGGTAAGGCTGGCATGAGAGTGGGTTAAAGAAGGATGGCTTGGCCAGCCCCTCGCAGGATCCTGCAACCTTAGCAGATCTCTCCCCACCGGCACTGGCACCCTCTTTCTGATCACAGCCCCCCCATCGTCACTATACCTTCCTCCTCCCAGGCCACCTCTGCGACATCCCTGCCCGCTCCTTCTTTTGACACTCCCCAACCTGGCCTAGCTCTGAGAGGTAGCATAGAGGACAGATGCTTTAGTCAGACAGACAGATGGGTGCCTGGCCCCATGCCCTCAGTGGGGACTGAGGCAAGTCACAGAACCCCTCTGAACCCCACTTAATGTGTAAAATGAGGACATGAATACCTCCCTTATAAACAGAGTTGCAGAGATTAAATGTGATCATCTATTTCACAGGTCATTATTAGTAAAAGCTGGCTGTGATGATGATGATGATGAGGAAGAAGGTAAGATGACTGCAGAGACAAGAGGCAGGAGAAGGGGGCCCCCATCCAGATTGGATGAACATACTAGGAGCTCTTGAGAAGGCTTTTCCAGGGCCATCCCCTAGGACAGCTATTAGCCACATGTGGCTATTTAAATTGAAATTAAATAAAATTAAAAATTCAGTTCAGCAGCTCTCCTGCCTGCCTGTGACTCTGCCTGTGCCTCTCTTTTTCTTTCTCCTTTTCCTAATAAACCTGTTCTCTTAAAAAACAAAATGAAAATTCAGTTCACCAGTCACTCTGGCCATATTTCAAGTGACTGCTAGACACAGGCAGTACTGGTACAGAGCATGCCATCATCACAGAAAGTTCTAGACAAAACCCCCAACGAGGCCAGATCCCATACCTGCAGAGAAGCCCTGAGCAGACTGTGCTGGCACTATCTGCAGAGCGCCTCTAACTGCACCTACCACCTGTTGATATTCTTCCCAGCTTTTTTCACCAAAAATAATGGGTGCCCTTGACCCAGAACAGCCCCTCTAAGACTTGCAAACAGCCACTGCATTCCTTTGAGTCTTCTCCCAGGGTTCATGACTTGAGGTCTTGAAGCTGTTTCCTGGTGGAGTTTCTGGGTCCCTGGTAAAGCTCCTCTAGTCTGGACAAGAGGTCCCAGCCTAATAATCCACAAGCACGGGTCCTGACATCTCACTTTGGGGTGAAGTAACAGCGAGGGAGTTTGTACTCCATCCCTTTTCCAGTGGGACCATGCCAGCTTGCTCACCTGGCCACATAGGGCCTGACCCACACAGGCTTACTACCCCTTGATCTTCCGCATCCCGTGAGCAGCCACTCCATCTTCCAGCCACTCGGGCCAGAAGTCCACATGGCACCGACCAGTCCTGTCTCCCTTGCTTCCCACATCCAGTCCGTCAGCCCGCGAAGGACATCTGTCCAGCCCCACTGCTTCCTCAGCCTCCTTCAAAGCCACTAATCTAGTGGAAAACTGCTGCTTTGGAGTCAGAAATTTGTATATTTGAGAAAAAAGTGCTGAGCACATGCTGAGCGTTCAATAGTGCTAGTGCATGTTGTCATTTCTCTGGTATTAATATTTGATTAATAGCCTTTATTTGTCGACTAGTTCATTCCCTCTTTCATGGTTGGGGGGGGGTTTGAAAAGGAACAAACAACTGAGATCATTACAAACTGGTTAATATGAAGGGAGGCAAGTGTGCAGCTGAGGGCAGGGCTAAGGTAGGGGAGGTGGAATCCTTCTTCAGATTAGGGGCCATCTCCCGGAAGAGGGGAAAGTTACACCAAGACCTGAGGTTGAAAATGAGGCTTCTACGTCACAAATGGGGGGAAATATTCTAGAAAGAGAAAAAAAGCATGAGCAAAGGTCCCAAGGCAGAGAGTAGAGTCGTGACAGACAGCACCGACTCGCCAGGGGCCCCATCTGCCTTGTTCTGACTGGAATTCTCAGCACCTAGAAGAATGTTCACACAGAAGAGACACTCAGAGAGTGTTGTTGCCTGCCTGTCTGCCTGTCTGCCTGTCTGAATGAATGAATGAGATAGAGAGAGAGAGGTAAGACTAGAGAAGCCAGCAGAGCTCCAAGCTTGGGATGAGGGGTTTGGACTTGATTTCAAGCCATGGGAAATCCCTGGAGGGGGTGATCTAGGCATGTCAGTCTCGGCTAACACAAGTGCTTCAGTGTGGATGTAGAGGAATCTATATTTGGGGTGCCCCAGCAAGCTGGAGGGTTTACCATGATGGCATTGACTCCAGAGTAAGTGTTGTTGCCAAATCTCAGGAGTTTCAGGATAGAAATTTGAGAGGCCAGCCTATTAAGACAGCTTCCCACTGACAGGCAGACCCTGCTGCTAACAAAGCCATTTTGGACCTCAGAATCATCCCCCAAGCCTTCAGCAGCAATAACTGCAAAAGCAGGGGGGAGAGAACACCCAACCAAAAAAAGCCTTCCGCCACCTTCTAACTGGGTCATTCCCCTTCCCAGCTACATCTGAGAAAGGAGGTGTCAAATGTAGCTTCTGCCTTGACAACCAATATTAAGCAGCTCAGCCCCTGCTGGGCCCACCTCCCACCCCCCCCCGCTCCCCCCCCACCTCGCCCAACCTCCCAGCAATGGCCTCCTTTTCCTCCACCTGGGCTGGAACTCAGGCTCAGGTCCAAGCACATTGCTTTATTTGTTAGGCTTGCCGTCTGGGTATGAACCCTGTGCTGTCATGTCCCAGCTGTGTGAGGCTAGGTAAATCCCTTACCCTCTCTGAACCTCATTAACTTGATTAGCAAAAGAAGGCAAACAATAGAGCCTCATACCTCTTAGTATCATGAGGCTTAGTGAGATCACCCATACAAAGTTCTGAGTGCCTGGCACCTGGCCAGTGCCATGGTTATCAGTTTCTGCGTGAGCACCTGCAATGAACAAGTCATGGTAGAAAGGATGGCACTGGTTAGCACTGGTCCTTTAGGGAAGATAACAGATGGCAGATAGCAGTCCATTGTAACTATTATTTAAACAAGGGTCTCATACAGTGTCTAGAAGGGAGGAGATCAAGGAGGCCTTCCTAGAGGAGGTGGTCTTAAAGAAAGTAATTTAATGCATTTAAACTGAGGAAAATAAAGGGGGTGGGGAGACAGCTCAGGTTGAGGGAGCCAGATGGAAAGGCAGGGAGTATGAGGTGTGCCCCAGTGCATGCTGGGGACTGGCAGAGTTGGTCAGAGGCATGAGGGTCATAGGCACAAAGTACCTACTGTGTGCCTGGCTCAGGGCTGTGCTTTCCAGGCACGGTTGCTTCAATGTGCAATCCTATTAGCCTGAAGTTATACTAGAAGCAATTGAGGCTCAGAGAAAAGATCCAAGTTAATCTACTGAGGCTATGTAGCTTCTAACAGAAATGCAATCCCGAGCCTGGCTCTGAACTGTTCCCAGTAAGCATCTCTGTATCTAGGCAAACTGATGGAGGATGGTTCCAGTCATGGGTTGGAACCCATTCTCAAGAGGGTTCTGAATACCACAGAAATGGTATGCTGGTTGGGGAACAGACAACACACAACACACAAGTAAGTATGCGAGTAGATTGAGATGGAGGATAACTCTCTGAAAGAAAGATGGCAGAAATTGGTGGGTATGTGGGGAACCTACTTTGAGAAATCATGGAGAACTTCTCTGAAGAGGTGACCATTAAATTAAGATTAAAAAGGTGAGAAGGAGGCCTACAAAAGTCAGGGAAGGCGTATTCTGGGAAGAAGGAACAGCATATGCATAAGACCTACCAGGGGTGGCAGTTCTGAGGAACTGGCAGGGAAGGAGCGAGGAGCAGAGAGAGGTGAGGGCTGGCAGGGGCTGATTGGCAGTCTTGTCCAGCTCAGAAAGGAGAGTAGATGTTGCCCTAAATGTGATAGGAAACCACTGGAAAATTTTAAACTGACTTATTCAGCATTTATCCCAGCCCCACCTCTGCTTGTATGAAACTGCAACATTCCTTATGGGGTCTGGACTTCAATCCCCATCTGAATGTCTGTTCTCTAACTACCCAATGTAGATAGTCCAGACTGCTGGAGGATCAGAAGGGGGAAAGAAGGGACTGGCCACAAAGGGTAGCTGGGCCTACGGCCAGTGACATTTGGGGGTGTACTGATCATTCTTCTTCTGTCTCAGAAAACAGCAGTGCACAGGAAATGCCCCGGAAGACCCTGTATCTTTTTATTTTTTTTTTTTTAGATTTATTCATTCATGCATGCATAGAAGAACTAGGGTACAAGCCAGATGTGCGGGAAGGTAAGAGGATTCACCAGAGACAGAGTGGGAAACAGAACAGGCAGATTGACTGAAATACACTGCTCAGGGGAGCAGCAGGTGAGACAGGAGAGGTCTGCCACGCCATGTGGGTATCTCCCTGGCCGGCCGGGATCGAACCTGCACTGCAGAGGCTGTGGACAGCTTCATAGCGCTGCACTCAACAGCCTGTGCCACCCGGGAGGACCAAGACCCTGTATCTTCATTGCTCAGAGAAGAAACTGAGGCCAAGTAGGGGAGGGCCAGGCTGTGGCTTTCAAGGCCAAGGTTCCGGCTTCCAAGGCCAAGGCTTCTGTGTCCTGGGGCAGCCACATTCCTGGAGCCTGGGGAACTCCCCAAACTCCCTTACCCTTTCCTCCTATTTCCTGGGAGAAAAAGGGGAAAGGTTTTTGTTTTGGAGAAGAGTTACTCCTAGGCCCCCTATCTGCCTGGGGACAACAGTCTCCAAAAGCCCTTCAAGCCCAGAGCTGAGCCGGTTTGGCAGCTCCGGTGCCCACAGAGGTGACCTACCTGAAAACACATAGCCGGGGGCTCCCCAGGGCCACCTGCTACTCCTTGGACCCTGATGGGCCCACTCTCTCCAACAAGGAGATGGCCTCTCTCCAAGGCCCTCCCCAGGGAACCCCCCCCCCCCGCCACCCCCCAGCCATCTCCTAGTAGCCTGCTCAGCAGGAAGCAAGGATTGAAGTAGAGAAGAAAGCAGCTTCCCTCCCCAGGACCTCCCAGACAGAACTCCAGGGACTGTGGCCCCAGACAGCCCCTCTCTTAGAATCTAATGCAGGCTTCTCAACCAGGACTTACGGATAAAGTGGGGACCCTTAGAACCCCCAAAATTGTCTGCCCAATTAGGTAACACTTTAGGGAGACTTGTACTTTCCACCAGTTTTTTTAAAGGGGGCCTTTTGTAACTCAAAGGCACCAGACTCTTCTCTCGCGTTTCACGGACAGTAAAACCAAGACCCAGGGAAGGATCAGTTTAAGAAAAGCAGTTGTTCAAAAGGTTAGCATAGGCTTGAGGCCAACCAGCCTTGGTTCAAATCAACAACCCTCCCCCCTCCCCCAGTCCCCTGTCAGTGCTTCTGTGGCTTTGTACTAGTGTTGAACCCCTCTAAGCCATAGTTTCTTCCTCTTAAATCAGGAGGTGATAATAGTACCTACGACAATGTTGTCAGAATTAAATGAGTTAATACAGGCAGGGCCTTAGGTCAGTGCCTGGTCTATTAGTAAGTTCCATAAATGTTTGCTGTTAATATTTTTAGCCAAGGTTTCAGAAACGAGTGGCAGACCTGGAGTGTAAGCCCGGTCCTCTGAGGCACCCAGAAGGGTTGTCTCTGGGACTCCCCAGAAAATGGTACATTACAGCTACATCTGTAGCTACTGATCACCCCTCCCCAGCATCTGCCCTGGGTGAGCGCAGATAGAGAGGAGGTGGGGGAAGTCCCAGGCTGCTCTCAGCTGGAGGAAGAGGAGGAGGAGCTGGACATCAAAGGATGGGCAGGTCAACTTCCCGCCCCCCAAGGCCAGGTGGCCTTTGTCAGAACAAGCTGGACACAGCCAGGACAATGGGTCATGGTATTCACTTCCCGGCCAACAGGAGTCACTACAGAGCCAAGGCGCAGCCAATGTTACATGACAAAGGTGGGGGGGTGCTATGAAGGAGGTCAGGCCGCCCCTCATTAAAGCGGGGCCTTTGTCCTGCCCCCTCCCCTGCCTTTGAAGAGGGTGGATCAGAGAGGCCTGCCTGGGGCAGGAGATTCACAGGCTCAGGAGCCAAACAGTAGCCACCTTCCCAACTGCTCTTGCTTCCCCTCCCCCGGGGTCAAGAGTTCAGGAAAGGCCCTGGAATGGTTAGTGGGGACCCCTCCCAATTTAACCAAAGGGGGCTCTTTTTTAGTTCAAAGGCTATGATCCACGACTAATCGGTCCACTGCACAGCTAGAAACTGAGACTGGAGAGGAAAGTGACCTGTCCATGTTCACACAATCCGCTCGTGGGTCCTTGGGGTGGGGTGGGGGCAGTCTGCAGCTTCTGCTTGGGGTTGGGATAGGGTGAAAGGAATAGATGATCACTAGGGATAAAAGTCTGCGGACCCTGACCCACAACCCAAAGCTTGTTTCTTCACTTCTAGAGGCCTCAGTTTCCCTGTCTGTATCAAGACAGGTTTACTAAGGGTATGGAAGGCTGGGGTTCAGCATGGAGAGGCTGAGCATAGTCCCCAGGTGAGAGGGTGGGAGGACCACCTTCCTGGAAACCAGACCAGGCCAGGGCAGAAACGTGACAGGGGGCTGCCAGTCTCTCCCCAGCACCTGCTGGTGCCCAGGGGCGCAACCGTTGGAGGCACAGGGCGAGGGAGGGGTCCTTACCGCTGCCACCGCCACCTCCCGCCGCCACGCTGCGCCGCATCCACTCGTAAGGCGTCCGCCTTTGCGCTCCGGGCGAGGCCGGTGCACCCGGGCTGCCAAGAGGCTGTACTAGGAGGCCCGGGCCAGGCCCTGGGGGCGCGGGCATCGGGCTGAAGTCCGGAGGTGGCCCGAACGCCAGCGGTGCTGGGCTGGCGGCGGGGGCCGCGGGGCCCGGGCCATAGGAAACTGCCCAGTCGTCCTTGGGCGCCGGGAAGGGTGCGCTCCAGGCCGCGGGGGGCGCGGGGGCCGGTTCCACGTGCGAGTAGCCGGTGAAGTCGGGGTACTGCGGGGCCGCGGGGGGCGGGGGACCGTAGGCTTGCGGACCCAGCCCGAGACTCGAGGGCCTGGCGGGACTGGGGTACACGGGTGAATCCTTGTCCAGCACATAGCCCACGTACATGGTGGCCCCGGGGCCCCCCGCGCATGCTGGGCCCTGGAGCCGCCTCCGCCGGCCGCCCCGACGAGCCGCAGCTCACCTGAACTCGCTGGCCGGCCGCCGCCCGCCCCACCCAGGCCTTTTATAGCTACGGGCCCGGCGGCCCCAGCCCAGGCGGCTTTGCATTTCAAAGCTGGGGGAGCCTCCCGGCTGCGAATCAAAGGGGGAATCCCGTCCGGGGCGGGGGGTTCAAAAGGAGACAAATTGCCGCCCCAAGCGGGAGGTGGACGGACGGGGGCCGGGAGGAGGTGGGGGCGCTCGGGGCGTGTCCCGGCGATCTTCGAACAGACCGCGGCCTAGAGGCCCAGCCGCCCAAACACCTTGTCCTCGCGCGGCTGCCTGGGCCGCCAGCACATTGCACAGGTAGAGAAAAGGTGAGCCAGGGCCGGCGCACAGGCCTGTAACACTCGCCCTTGTGGTCA
Source organism: Talpa europaea (assembly GCF_964194135.1). Taxonomy (NCBI): domain Eukaryota; kingdom Metazoa; phylum Chordata; class Mammalia; order Eulipotyphla; family Talpidae; genus Talpa; species Talpa europaea. The sequence continues at coordinate 42,510,611 of NC_140080.1, read as the reverse complement.
GCTGGAGGGAAGGGGAGCAACCCGCCGACTTCAAACAGGTTTCCCCTCGGTAAGGTAGCAGGCCCTAAATCTTTTACCAGGAAAGAGGGGGGTGGCCGGGTGTGGGTCACGACCCCTCAGAGTCTTGGATGGAAGCTGTGGGTGTTTTTTTCCTGGAAAATGCACATATGCAACACAGCAGTCCACAGACAATCCAGGAGTTAGCTCTGAAGAGGTGGGTGAGTAGGGACAATGTTTAGGACATCCTAGAAAAATTTTCACAATGCTCTTGACAGCCCTTGGCTTCCCTTTATGTTAAAGAGAAATTTCAAACATACTTAAAAGTAGAATTGTCAGTGAACCGCTATGTATTGCTATATCCATCCCCCAATTTCAACCATTGTGAAGATTTTGTCACACTTATTTCCTTATTTTGCTAAAGTAGCCTAAAACAAATTTCAAACATCGTGTCATTTTACGCCACTTACCTCACCATGCATCTCTAAAGCACCTATTTTCTTACATAATGTACCATTTATCACATCTAACAAAATGAACACAAATTCCTGGATATTATCTAACGTGCAGTTCATACTCAAAGTATTCTAGTGGATCAAAAAATGTCTTTTTAGTAGTTCCTTTGGGTGAATCAGGACCCAAAACCTCTGGTCTCTTTATTATAGCTGGAGCCCCTTGGAATTTTTAATGCATCTCCCCCGCAAAGACTGGCAGACTCGTTATAGCTATCTAAGTCACAGGAGTTAGAGGGAGGGAGCAGACAGTTTGAGGGTTTAGCAGTGAACTGGGAGAGGGAAAAAAAGTTGAGGGGTTTGGGAAGAATTCATGAAGGACAGGACTCTGGGTCAGTAGCCCATTCGGCTCCCATCCCACAGGGCGTTGGTTCAGTGCCAAGGAGCTGCAAAGAAGCCCCTATCAGAGAATAGGGGTTTGATCCTCTGATATTTCTTGGCAGTCCTATAAGCATGCAGGGGCATGTGGCCTCCAGAAGCTAGGCTGAATCAGGGTCTTTTCTATCAAACCTCGCTAGAGTTACCCATTATCTGGGGCAGATCTTCCCACAGCTACCCCTCTGCTTCATCCATTTACCTGTTGCCTAATGATTTAGTGCTTCCTGTATCCCACCCCTGAGCTGGGTACAAGTCAGATTTGCAGGCCCCAGAAGGGCTTGATCCCTGCCCTCCCAGAGCTCAGTGTCTCAAGGAGAGCACTACCATCACACCCGGGTGGTCTGTGCCATGGGGCACCCCAGCAGCTGTGTGAACTCAGCAGGTGCACTTGCCTGGGCTTTGGCATCAGGAAGGTATCTCAGCATTAGACAGATGTGCTGGGATCTAGATATAATGTGCAGGACCCAGTGCTAAACGACAATGTGAGATGCCTTGTTCAAAAACATTAAGGATTTTGAGATGGTGACAGCAGAACACCCATCCAAGCATGCAGCTCTTCTAAACACTGGCCTGGTGTGTGCACAGGTGAAGCTGGTCCCACTTGGAATCTGATGGGTGATTTAACAGTAGGCATTTTAAGATCTCCCCTTGGTCCCCCAAGGGGAGCGCTTTCCATTTTACACATGGAAGCACTGAGGCCCAGAAAGGAAAGGGACTGTGCTTGGGACTAGGCAGCGGAAGGAGGTGGGAGAGGGGACGGCTGCCGCCTGGGTGGTCTCCAGACATGGATATGCACATGGCTGCCTTGGCAGGGAAGGCCCCCTTCCCCTGTCAGGAAGCCGACTGTGGGAGATATTTTGCACAGAAGTTGTCTGATGCCTTGGGCTCAGAACCAGTCTTTCAAGGGGTGGGTGGAAAATGAAGTATCCTGAGAGGGGAGAGGACGCCCCTGGGGGGACTGGGCTCTTCTCTCCCAGAGCTGCTCAGGAAGAAGAGGTGCCCTGGAGTGGGCTTGCAGGTCTGGTTTGGGAGGGTCAGGGACTGGGACCTGAGAGAGAAAGCTGCAGGCACAGATAGAGAAGCCAACCCACCTGCAACACAGCTCTCTCTCTCTCTCAAGGCCCTCCATCGTGAGATGGGCCGTCATGAAGGAGGCGAGGAGCTCACCACCACAGGAAGCATGCAAGTGGCCGCTAGAAATCCCGTGAGGGGAGCTTGGAGAGGACACCTATCTTGGGGGTGGGAAGCCTGGCGCTCTCTAATGCCTAGAATATGAGAAGTCAGACCCAATGGAGGCCTTCAGGTTGGACTGTCTAGGCATCTGTTTGCTCCTCTGCTCAATCACTTGACAAATGTGTCTTAACTTTCCTCCTTTGGGCTGATCCTGTGAGCTACTGGTGGGACCCTGCCCTTGGAGTTCTAATAACCTAGGGTGTGGGGGGGGAGGTAGGGGGAGCATTTACAAATCAAATAATCACACACAAGAAGGTAAAAAGGACATCTGTGTGAGACCTGGGAATCGGGAGATTTGAACCAGAGGGAGGAGACATGGAAGCGTTGCCAGAGGAAGTGACAAAGGAGCCCTGGGGAGCAGGGAAGGCTCTGTGGGCAGAGGGGGTCAGTGCACAGGCTGGAGCGCTGTGGTCCTCTGGGACTGGGAAACCCCCGCGGTGGGGGAGCAGTGTGGACGGGGCAGGCCCATAAACTGTGGGAGTAACTGTTATTAGGGGTTTGGAACAGTGGGGAGGGTGTGAGGAGATGTCATGACAGGTGTGTGGATGAGCCAGAGGGGCGGCTTGGCTGAGAGAAGTAGAGAGCTTGGCCAGGGCATAGGAGTGAGGAAACAGTGTCCGGGACTTGGGTGGTGGCTGAGAGATGGAGGACTTCCCAGGCGAGCAGAGACCATTTCCCTCATTAGGGAGAGAGCAGAGGCCCGGGAAGCCATTTCAGCTCTTCACTTGGTCCCCTCGATATTGTCCTTGCCAGGGTAGAGGGCTGGACAGGCTAATTCTCCCATTTATGTGGACTTCACACCCCTCTGGACCCACTTTCTGAATCCTGGTTATTGGAAAGGGTGGGGGCAGCTGACCTCATTTGCTGGATGAGGAAAGGGAGCATAGGAAGGGCCAGGTGCCTTACCAAGGTCACACAGGCACCAGGCTGGGCACAGAAGCTGGGTTTCCACTGGCTCTTCTCACTGAGCAGCCAGAATGCTCAAGAGGTCCTCAGTCCAGCCCTGCTGATCCTCCAAATGTCCCCAGGTCCACCAGGGTAGGCGAGCAGGGACATCATAGCTGACCACAAATACCTATGAAGCACCAACTCACCTGTTTTACAGATAGGGAAAGAGAGGCCCAGAAATCTATGGAAAGTTCCCTCAGCCACTTGGTGCTGTACTGGCCTTAGACCTAGGTCTTCCGACTTGTAGCCAGTGCCCTGAAGGTGCCTCTCTCTGAGATTGCAGGGTTGACCCTACACTTGCATTGGGGTAATAACAACAGCAGTCATGCCATTTATTTACTAAGTGCAGGCCGCATGCCAGGTTGTTTGCATGTATTACTCCACTTCAGCCACAGTGAGGATGAGCCCATTTCGCAGATGAAGCAGGTGGAACTCAGAGAATTGAAGTCACTTGCCTGAGGCCACAGCACCAAGTTCACTGGAAGTTCTTTCCTCTCCTGCAGGACGACCTGGGTATCTCTTCCCCCACCCCTTCCCCTATCTGGGGGTTTTGTTTAAACAAACACCTGGTTCCTCTTTCTCCTTTGGCCTCTCCATGCAAAAGAGACCAGTCTCTCCCCGGCCCTCACCCTTATGTGGACCCCTAAACAGAGACCTAACCACCCAGATGTGACACCCCAGTTGTCCACTCCTGAGGATACTGGAGCCTTGGTTAAAAGTCCCAGGCTGGCTGAAATCATAAAGACCATCCCCACATGGTCTTTACTCCCATGTGACCTTGACCCCTTGCCTCTCTGGGCCTCAGTGTCCTCAAGTGCCCACTGGGAATTGGTTGCCTCAGACAGTGACGGGCATGTGAAAGGGGGAGAAGGCCCCAGCCACTTGGCAGTAGTCTTCCTCTGACAGCCCTTATCTCTGGGAGCGGCTGTTTATTGGACCTCTCCTTCCCTCTGGCTCCCTGGGCGGGTCACTCTTGCCTCTGGAAGCCCTCCCTTTGGGCTGCTCTCACACACCTCACCAGGGCCTCCGTGGGTGGGGTGCAAAAGCAATGGCCTCATAAAGATCGTGGTGATAACTTAGTTTTTAAGTCAGGTTTATGGTGCTGGATGGGAACAGTTTCAGGGAACAGCTTTCTGTGGGACTCGGTTGACTTTGAGAGGAGAAACTGGGTCCACAGGATCCCCCTCTAGCCTCATGCCTCTCCCTAGATGCACCCTAAGCCTCAATCTCCTTCAGTGACCTTGGAAGGGAAGCTTGTCTTGTCTTCAGAGGCCCGGCTTCCACCTTTGAAACAGGGATGGTAATTCCTATCCTGCCCACCTCCAAGGGGTAGATGGGAGCCCCCTGAGTGGGTGCTGGTGCCCCTGTGGGCGTCTTTGCTTCCAATTCCCTCCCCCTCTGAGCCCCTTGTCGCCTCCTGCTTCCTCCAGAAGCTAGGGGCGCCACCTGCTGGCCCTATGGGGTACTACTGCAAGTCTCCCTGACTTCCTAGTCTGCCCCACACCATGAACCCCATTCCCTGTGGGGAAACAGAGGCCCCAGGGACAGAATGTCCTCCTGCGAAAGAGCACTGTGCCTGACCCTTTGAGCACAGGAGATCCAGAGGCCAAGAGAAGCAAACATGGTGGCACCGTGAGTCAGATGTCAAGCATGGACTGGCCGAGAAGCCCCACCTCCCTCTTGGGTGCATTCCCTCGGCCTCTCGGATGGACAGAGTCAGGGCAGGGCAGGCAGCCTTTGGGGATCACAACAACCTTCACATGAACCAGTGCCCCACCTCTTGTCCCTGTTAGTCCATTCCTCCAGAGCGCACTGCAGTGACCAAACTGCAGCAGCTTCCTGCTTAAAATCCTGCAGTTGTCCCTCCTGACTCTCAGGATAGAAGCAAGATCCCCCTAGGACCCGCAAAGCCCTTACACCCTCTCCAGCCTACACCCCACCAAACTCCCTCTGTGCCTTAACCATTCTTTTCTTCCTGTTCAAATACACCAAGCTCTTTTGGGCTCTTTCCCTGCCTTTGTACATGCTGTTCCTTCTGTCTAGAACACTGTTCCTGCCCCTGCACTGTGTGTGGCCTCTTAACTTCAGGTCTCAGTTGAAATGTTTCTTCCCCCAAGAAAGCTCAATCTCCCTAAACAAGTAGTTCTACCCTCCCAGCCCAATATGCTCTCTATCTCCATCAACCTTATCACAGCATGATATCATGAATTCGTGGTTTCCATGTTAATTTTATGAGGGCAGGACACACAGTAAGTGCTCAATTAACATCTGCTGCGTGGATAAATGGCAGTACGGACAAGACAGTCTGGGAGTCAGAGTGAGCAGCCCCATTCTGGACCTGCTGTGTGCTTTCAAACAGGTCCTGGTCCTCTCTGGGCCTTGGGACCCAGTGTATCCAGTGAGGCCTCTCGGGGTCCTGCTGTTCTGATGACCTTTAATCCATCTGTGTGGATCACACATCCTTGTCCCCTGTGACCCTGAGGCACTGAGACTAGTCCAGCTCTGGGCCGGGAGAGGCCAAGGTGGGCAGGGCCTTGAAGCCCTAATCTCCAGGGGACCCTGTCAGGCCTTGGTGGCTGACACAGCAAGCACAGTCCTAGGGACTTAGGGTGGGAATGTGGCCACACCTGAGAAGGAACCACCTTTTGTGGCTTTTTCACTTTGCCCCAGTCCTTACTCCAGTCCTGCTGGCCTCTCTGCCCACCCACTCGGCTGTTTCCAGGTGGGGCGGGGTGGTGGGGGCAGGCTGGGATATGTCCCACCATGCTCTTCTTCTAGTTCCCCAGTGTCTGGTCCAAGAATCTACCTGCTGAGGTGTACAAGGAAGAAGGACATGAGCTGGGGGGTCTCCTTTCTCTATCTGCCAATTGTGGGAAGTCCCCCTTGCTCTCTGAGCCTTAATTTGCATGCCTTTCCACTGGACACTCTCTTAGAATTCTTCAGGTTCTGACATCCCAGAGGACTGAGCTGGATGCTTGGGACACGTGTGCTACTTCCTCGCCCCAGGCTTGGAAGGCCTGGGAAGGGGGGCAGCCCTGGGAGCGTGGGAGAGCCAGATGTGGTGGCCGCTGGCTCTGTGAGTGAGTGTTGAGCCGGCCTACTGGGATTTCTCCCACTCAGTCACCCTTTCCGGGCTCCCCTCCCCCAGCCCCACAGAGAGCTGTGGCTTCCGGCCTGATGAGTGCGTGGGTGGGGGGTCGGGGGCTGGTCAGTCAGCCTGGCTCCCTCCTTCAGGGAAGAGCTTGGGCCTGAGAGTCCAGAGAGCAGCCTGGCTCCAGCCAGGCCTTATGCAGGACAAACTTTTGGAGAGTGGCTTTCCACACTGGGGCTCAGCTGGAAGAGCTCCCCTCCGGCCCTGGTGGGGGTGGGAACTTCCGTGTCACTTCTGTGCCAGCAGCAGGCACCACACCTGAGAAGGAGCCACCTTTTGTGGCTTTTTCACTCTCCTCCAGTCCTTGCACAAAATGCCTTCTGTGCACTTAGGCCTCTCAACAACTGTGAGGCGGGACATATATGTCCATTTTATAGCTGAAAACTCAGAGACTCAATTCAGAAAGTGGGTCCCACTGGCAGGAAGTGGCAGAGCTGAGTTGGGACTGCCCATGTCTTGGCTCAGGGGTTTAATCCCTGAACATACCTCCCTGCAAAGGTACTGCACCCCATCTCTTCCTCTGCACCCCACCCCATTCAGCCTGACTTTCCACACTCCCTGCTCTGTCCATCCCTTCAGAGTGCACAAGGGAAACTGAGGCTCAGAGAAGGGGGCTGCAAATGGAAGGAACTCCCATTTCAACAGTAACATTTCTAGACACTGTTCTAAGCCCTGTAAATACACCACAAATCCAACAGTCTGAAGACTCATTCCTCTGATTGGCTCCATTTTCTAGAGAGGGAAACAGACTCAGGAGTTTAAGTGACTTGCCCAAGGTCATGCAGCTTGGAACTGCAGAAGCTCGGAATTGAACTCTGTCTTGCCTCTGGCTCCAAATCTGCTCCACTCAGTCATGACCTTCCTGTCTCCGCTGTCCAGCCCTGGGTGAGGGCTGGCACTCCCTGTGTCCCCACCGCATCTCAGCTGAGAGAAGGCCTAACAGCCCTGATGCCAGACAAGGGTTAATGGTGGTAGGGGCTAAGTGATTCCAGATGGGCCAGGCGGATGGCGGGGCTGGCCGGAAACCAGCGCCTGCCAGCTTCCCTGAGGGAACCACCACTCGCCGCCCCCTCCCCTTGGTGCTGCCTTTCTGGCCCCCAGCTGTCCCCTTGCCCTGGGGCCCACCAGCCTCCACTCCCCCATTAAAGCCCTGCTCGAAGGAACTTGGAGACAGGCCATTATGTATAGATGGGGAAACCGAGGCTCAGAGAAGACAAGATACATATTCAAGCCCACACTAGGTCTCCTGGGAGCTAGGGGTGGCATTTCTGGGCGCTAGGGGTGGCATTGCCTCTGTGCAGCCCTGAACTCATCCTGGTCCCTGCAGTTGGGCCAAGTCTTTGAAGGTGAACTGCTAGGACAGAGGCTAGGAGGGGCATTGTAAAGTTGGGCTAGGAGGTACAAGCAGTCTGTGTGGTCCTGGTTCTGTGGTCTTTGGAGTCCCCTGTGACCCCACTGTCACTAAGCTCTGGACTAGGATCTCCCTCTCATGGCCTCTACCCCATGGCCTGCGGTCAGTCTGAGAACCCTTCTCCCTCCAACCCAGATGCTCTGCAGAGCAATCCCTATTGGGGCAAGATGAAGAACTGACCACAAATAGGTGACTGTGGTTGGTGTGGAACCCCAGCTCAGGTTACCCATACTGTCCCATGACGGGGCCCATGGGGTGGCCCTTGAGAAGATGGTCCAGAGGTACAGAAGGCAAGATGAAAGGGGCCCTTGGAAGAGGCAGATGCTCTCTGTGTGACCCTGGACACCTTTCTGCCCCCCTCTGGGACTCAGTTTCCCCGTGTACACATGGGGCGGGGGCAACTCAAAACTACTCTGTAAACCCTTTTAAAATGATGCCTCCTGGCATCTAAGGGAGCCTGTGACTAGAGACTTCGGATCTGAGCAAATGGGGTCGTAGCAGAGTGGGGGAAACAGAAGCCCAGAAGGGAGTCTTGGAGGAGACTGGGCAGGCCCCCACCCCCAGCCCCTGTGGAAGAGAGGGTGGGGGGGCAGAAACGGAGCACATGTCTGTTGAGTGACTGAATGAGAGACAGTGAAAGGAGAACCCAGCAAGGAGCCAGGACACTGCAACGTGGGTCTCCCTTTGGGGTCAGATAACTTGTGTTTGTCCCCTCATGTAACACAGAGACCTGGCTCTGTTCCAGTCCAGCCGTCGCTTGGGAAGCTCACAGCATACCCCTAGGCCTCGGTCTCCTCATCAATAAAACAAGGAGAGAATCCTTTCCTGGTTCTCCAGGAATTTTTTTTAAGATTTATTTTATTTATATAATAAGAGCAGAGGTGTAGGTCAGAGGTGAGGTCACCTCTTACCCCAGGGTGAGAGGATCTACCAGAGACAGAGTGGGGAACAGAACAGACAAGCTGACTAAATACACTGCTGCGGGGAGCAACTGGTGAGACGGGAGAGGTCTGCTGGGCCATGTGGGTCAGTTCCCTGCCTGGGACTCGAATTAGTGCTGCAGTGGCTGCCGATAGTTTCATAGTGCTGAGATTAAGGCCTTGAGCCACCAAGGAGGCCCCTCTCCAGGGATTTTGAAGTGATAGAAACATGTCTAGAAATGGGAAGTATGCTGGGTGACCTCGGGCAAGTCTCTTTCCCTCCCTGTGCCAATTCACCCTAGGCCTTGATTTCTCATTCTGAAAAGTGACCGATAATCTTGGAAGGTCTTTGCATCTCTTCCAGAAGCCCTCTCTGATTCCCTTCTCTTGGTTAGGGGTTCCTCAGGCCCCAGCCCTCCCTAGGGGCATCTACCAAGCATCGTCTGCCTCACCCTGTAGCCTGGACACCCTTGAGGTCAGGAAATGCGCCTGACCTGACACCCAGTGCAGTCTATAGCAACTAGTAGGTGCCCAGCATGCTTGTACAATGAATGAATGCTGGCCAAATCAATCATATAGTCATCAGATCTCCCTTTACAGATGGGGAAACTGAGGCACAGAGAAGGGACCCACCCCCAGGTACCATGGCGAGGGGAGGCTGTCACCCGCAGCAGCCCGGGCCACTTTTTAATAAAAGTGACTCAACGGCTGGCTGGCGTGGGCTGCGGAATTTCTAAACAACCCCTCACATCCTGAGAGAGCGGGCTACAGGAGGGAAAAGAAGAAAAACAAGAAACTTGGGGGAAAAAAGGGAAAAGAGAGGAAAAAAATTGAAATTGAAAACAGACTCACACATCCATCCTCTCCGCCCCCCACCCCCCCTTCTACTGGCTGGGCCAATCAGAGGCCACCCTGCAGCCTTTCCCCCAAAGTGGGGGGTGGGGGCGGAGGCAGGGAAGCCCACAGTGGTGTGAGCAGTCCCTGCCCGCCCCGTCTGGGACCAGGATCCCTCTGTGAGCAACTTGAGGAGAGGAGGAGGAAGAGGAGAGAGCCCTCTCCTCTGACCAGCACTGCAGGGCAGCAGTCTGTGTGCGGACAGACAGCCAGATCCAGGGCGGCCCCTCCTGGCAGCTCTGCCCCTCCTGAAGGATGCTTTGGGAGTGAGGCCACTCCTCACCCTGCAGCCCCTCACTCCCTCCAGTCTCCCTGGGCTCCTGGAGCCTGCAACAGTCCTTCCTGCCCTCCTCTCCAGACGCTCTGCTTTGGATCCAGTGAGGTCTTGCTGATAACGGGAGAGGGCAGCGAGGAGGAAGACCTGCAAGCGTGACAGCCCAGAGCCGGGACTATGCCCGCACCAGAGGGCATCGGCAGCAAGGTAAGTGTGCAAGAGGTGGGGCCCCAGCCCCTCTCCTGTCCCCTTACCCAGCACGCGTCTTCAGAAAATGGAAAATATTTTTAACAAAACCAGATGGGAGGAGGCCGGGAGGCTGTGGATGGCGGGGCCAGAGGAGCCAGCTCTCTCCTGCTCAGGCTGCTGGGTGGATGGTAGGGCCTCTTCAACCCTGTTGCCTCTGCCCTCATCAAAAAGACCCTCATCAGAAGTTTCTGGGTACTGCCACCAAGTGGGCATCTCCAAAACACAGCACCGCCTTGGAGGGCCTTGGGCAGGACAGGGAGAGGAGTGAGTGAGGGATTGGAGATAGAAGGCAAGGGACACTGAAAGGGGACCTGGGGGGGGGGGGGCAGAGGACCTTAGAGCCACAGGCTCTGTATGGGGCCCAAGCCTTGTCCCTAAGAATCTGCCTGGCTCTAGGCCAGTCGGCCGCCAGGCAACCTCTGGGGATTTAAATGGATTTGCAAATTTTCCAGATTCCTAAGATGTCCTTCCAAACCCCCAGCGACTGGGAAAGTGCGAAGGCGACGGGGCCCAGGGCCCCAGCAGCCCTAATCTAGTGCTTCTGCGCTTGGGGTTGGGAGTCTGGGACCTGTCAGATCTGAGGTCCCCTCTTTGAAGAACCTGGGGGTTGGCTGCTGGACCCTTCCCTGCAGGTCTCCTTGCTGTCTCTTCCTTCTGGACGCTGCCCCTCTCTGCTCAATTCCTAGAACAGAAATCTGATCGTGATTCCTTCTGTGGTTCTCCTGCAGAAAGCCCCAGCTCCTAACAGTGGCTGCCACTGATTGACACAGCATGCCAGGATGTGCTGAGTGCTTTATAAGCATGATCTCATGTAACACTCATGTAACCAGCAGCTCTAGAGGCAGGGGCTGATCTTACACCCACTTGACTCGTGAAGAAACCGAGGCTCACAGCAACCACAAACTGTACCACTGAGCTAGAGCCGGGGTCCAGAGACAATAGGCTCCTTGCCCCAAACATGGGCTGTGTGTTCCTGCCAGTCAGATCTCAGTGTTCCCAGAAGGAATTTTTGTACCTATGGGCATTTGCCTCCTCATTTCCCCACTGGAACAACGTTCCTTATCACTTCCACTGTTCTTTCAGGGATCCTTCCAACTCTACCTCCTCCAGGCAGTCTTCCTAGATTTTCCCAGTCTTCCAAGTGCTTGTCATACCCTTCAGGCTGGAACCTTGTTGCTTGGCCTGTCTTCCTGTGTGTGTTCTATTTGTGTATCAGAGAGTGTGTATTTGTGTATCAGAGGGTGTCAGGCCCTAGGCTTCCCCATCACATTTTCTGTTCTCATAGTCCCTGGGCAGGCAGTGGGTCGAGAGATTGTGCTTGTGAAAGGAGGGACTTCCAGGAGAACCCAGGCTTTTTGCCTTCTCTCAAGTGCCCTGCCAGAACATCACACAGTTTCTCCAGACCATGTTTGTCTATTTCAGACAGGAAGGAGTATCCTTTTGTGGCCTTTTGTGGCCCCAGATTGCACAGAGGCCTTGAGTACCATCTTCTGAAGTCATGCTCCGGAAGGAGGGCTGCTCCAGGCAGGAGGGCTGGGCATCCACTACACTAACCTGAGGACTGATTCAGTCACTGTCATAGAACACTTAGCCCGTGCCGGACACAGAGCCTGGGATCTCACACGCTCTCATCCCCATAGTAGGTCTTTGGAATCTGTATTTTTATCACCTCCATTTTACAGATAAGGAAACCAAGGCTCAGAGAGGCTCAGTGATTTTCCCAGGGTCACACAGTAGAGTGGATATTTAGGCTGTGATTGGCCTGAACCCAAAGACTTCACCTCCTAGAAACTCAGGGATCCCCTGGTTGGAGGAAAGCACCTTCCTCCCCTGCAGGCCAGCTCCTGACTCTAGCGCCCTCCAGCAGAAGGTGCAGCTTCAGGCCTGCCCTCCTCTGAGGGCCCTGGCTTGGCCAGTGGGAAAGGAGACCATTAGCCGCGCCCTCCCTTTGGTGTGATCAGCAGCCCTCCCCCCTCTGCGGGAAGAAGAGTGCAGACTTGTAATTGCCCACAGATGTGAGGCAGCAGACAGCCCTGTGGACTCAGGCAGGAGTCTCAGGGCCCCGCTTCTCTTTCTGGCTGTATCTGCATCTGGAAGGAGCGGTGGCCATGGGTTTGGAAGGTCAGAGGACCAGGCACAAATCCCTGGTTCCACTGGCTGACTGCAGGGCCCTGGGCTGGTACTTCAGGGCCCTGGGCGCAGCCCCTTGGGAGTGGCAGGGTCCCATGCAGGCTCTGGCAGGTAACAGGTGACAGTGTAGGTGCTCAGCACGGTCTGGTCCCTGCACTTCCAGGGCTGGACCGCACACCAGTGTCCCGGAGGTGCTCTGGAGGCCCACTCCCATCCTCCAGGCACGGCCTGCCACAGGTACCAGCTGCCTTCCAGGCTGAAGGAGGGACAGGCTGCTGACTGGGGAGGGGCAGGAGGACTGAGAGAGACACCCCTGAAACACGACCCTTGCCCCTTTTCTATTTCTTGCACACGGTTCAGAACCTGTGGGCAGGAGACCCTTGGAATGGAGGGAGTTCTTCCTCCACTTTTTTCCACAGTCATCCCACCTCGAGGGTGGGGGGACGAGAAGGACACTGGGTACTCCCCAGGATCAGAGCTTGTCGGCTCAACTGGGGAGCAGAGACCGACCCTTCTGAGCACGTCCCCTGTGCTTTACACCCACTACCATGGAGTCTACTGCTGTACCCCTCAGCTCTGAGAACAGGCCTGATGTTCAGTTAAGTACTTGACCAATATTTGCTGAACTAATGTAATCATCACAGAACTTCAAGGAGTGACTATAAACTCTCTGTCTTACGGATGAGGGAATGATCAGAGAGGTTAAGTCAGTTGCCTGCGGCCCCTCAGCAAGGAAGTGGTGGAACTGGCATTTGCACTGGATGTTTCTAGCTCCAGAGCCTCAGATGAAGGGCTGGGTGGAAACTGGGAAAACGGGGATCCAGGATAAACCGAGTATGTACCTCAGCGTGGGGGCTCCGCAGCATTTCAGAGGTGGTCATCGGAGCCTGGAACCCAACTTGTGGGCCTGTGGGGGAACCAGTCCCTCTCTGGACCTCAGTTAGCCCATCAGTAAACCAGAAGGTTAAACTTGATGATCTCAGAGCTGTGTCCGGCCCCAGAGCAAGTCCAGATTCCAAGGGAGGCCAGCCCAGATTGGCAGCCACACGAGGCCTGTTGTATACTGAGGGATCATGCATATTTAACTTCATAATGAAAGGTTTTTTCTTACCCTTTTCCTACATGTTACAGAAGGAGATCCAAATCGATGACCACTAATGGAAAACTGTAGCTTGCAGTAAGGAGGAGGGATCTGGCTGACAACCGAGCAGCTCGTGACCGTACTGTTTCTTGGGGAGCTCTGAGGCTCATGCCCACAGTTTCCACAGGATGTTGCAAGGAGGGTCAGAGTTGTGTCTCCTGGGGGTGAGGATGCTGGGATGCTGTGGGTCCCCTCCAGGGCTGATTTTTCCAACCTCATATGGTTTGACTTCAAGAGGAAGTCAGCCCCGTGATGGATGGACAACAGACACGGTCCAGAGGTGAGGGGACAGATGCAGGGCTGCCCCGCTCACTGGTGGGAAGGGTGTGGAACTCACACCCTGCTGCCTTCCAGTGAGGAAGCCCACCTGAAGACCCTCCCCACCCCCCAAAGACTCAGCCCCAGAAGCTTCAGGCAAAAGTCCTCAGGACCTCTTCCTAGATGCTTTCTGGAGCAACCTGCCCCCCACCCGGAGGCTGATAATCAAAACGTATTGCTTTCCCTGCATTAATCCCCTTTCCTCTCCTCCCTTCAGATCAGGGCTGTTTGATGTTTCAGGTGCCTGAAACCTTTCATCTGCCAGGGGTGCCACTCCTCTGCTCTGTACCTCCACCCTGTAATAGAAAAGACTGTCTCTTGGAGGGTGGGGCACCAGGGTTAGGGACCCAGGCAGTTCCTGAAGGGCAGAGAGGGAAAGGACTTTTGGAGTCACCTAGTTCAACTTCCTTATTGTGTGACTGGGAAAACAGGGTGCGGAGAGGTAGTTAAGTTACAGCAACTGATGGACTAGCGCACTGAAGCCAGGATGGCCTGCGGCCCCGCTTCCTCTGCTGTCTCTGTACATGCACCTCTGTGTCCAGGACTCAGCACGCCCTGGGCTGTGGCCGCTGGCAGAGTTTGGGCTAAGGAGGAGCACTGCCATCCAGAGGATGGATAGGAACCCCTGGGGAGTCTTCTGAACCACGTAGATCATGTCCCTTCTGGTCACACTTCCTTTATGTGACGGGGGATAAGTGACTGCAGAGGCTGCACCCAACTCTACCCTTAGTCCCCAAGAGCCCCCGCTGGGTTTCCTGTGCCGTGTCACATCCTATTGGTCTCCTGGCTACCTCTGGTCCTGGGAAATCAACCTTCCAGCTTCTCTACTCCCGACGCCTAAATGCCCCAGAGAGCAGAGGTTTCAGAGGCCCTGGCCCTCCTATCCATGGCATTGGACTTTCAGGTAAAGGCCCAGGTATAACCTAGTGGACTATGGTTATTCCTGCTTGCCTGTGTTGGTGTCCTTATCAGCCTGCAGTTCGGGCCCTGTCTGCTGAGCAAAAAGCAAAACAGTGATAAATAATTGAACAGTGATGGATGAAATGGTTGGTGGATGGATGGGTGCATGGGGAGAGGGGTGAGCAGGTGGCCTCTGCTTCAGTCCAGAGAGCAGGGATTGATGAGAATGCAACCCGCGCAGCCACAGAGGCCTTCATGCTGACAAGGGCCTTCATGTAAAATTCTTAGTCATTTTTTAACAGGTGACCCTATATTTTCATTTTGCCCTCAGCCTTACCAGAGCTGAGAGGGTTATAAAGCCAGTCCTGCCAGGCTGGGTTTGCTATGACTTTAACCCTGAAACTGTCCTCTAATCCACGCTCTCCCGCAAAATGCCAACCTACTCCTGTTGCCTTCCTTTAGGGAGACCTCTCACCCCATAGTACTTGCAATGGTGCTAGCACCCACCTTCACTGCCAAGGTCCTGAAAATCTGGCTTCCTGGGGCCTCCAGGGAAAAACCCACATCCTTACCTTATACCCCAAACCTTTCCAGAGTGAGCTCTTCCCCCTTCCATGTCCCTCCCCTACCTTGAGATGTCCCACTCCCCGTGCTGCGCACAGTGCTCTGTGAAATGCCTCTCACAAGTGTTGTCCACCAAAGAACCCACCTATACCCTGGGGTCCCAGGTCCAGGCTACACATAATTGTGGCAGCACCGATGATGCGTCGGGCTTTCCCTCCTTCTCTCAGACCCTCTGGGCCCAGAAGATTAGATATCTTAAGCCTTTTCCCAAGGCAGCTGAACTCAGAGAGGTCACAAGTTATAAGGTACAGAACCAGGGCTTGGACCTGGATGAGGTGACTTCCAGCTGGGCCCATGGCCTTGGAGCTGGGCAGGCTCCCAGGTGCTTTCATTGCCTCAGGGGCATGAGCCACAACCTGCTGGCACCAGGGCCATGGTCTATTTTGCCCACTCCCCAGGCTGTTCTATCACCTCCCTGCAGGGAAAGTGTCAGCACTGCCTCCCATCCTAACTCCCCGGTCTTCTGGGGAGCAGCTCAGGCCCAGGCCTGAAGGCCAGAATTGCTGCCCTGTACCCTCGAACTCTGTGCTCTGTAAACATCTACTGAGCACCTCCTGTGAGCCTAATCCCAGTTGAGGAGCTTGGAGGTGTGCCCCAAATTGTTAAGTAGGTTTCCTCATTTATGGGGACCCAAATAAACTAAAACAGTTTGGCCTACTAGGAGCCCCTATACTTGGTTCTAGTCTTGGGTTGGCCTCTAATCTCCCAACAGTGCTGAGATGGGACAGCCCACTTAGTTTAGCTGCTGCCAGTACAAGCAACAGAGCATCTAGAACCTTCAGTTTCAAGGAGCCCTTCAGGGGGAGCTTTCTGCACCATGTCCAGCTCATTGATCACACACATCCCTTAGCTAGCCTAGGGGGACTGTGCACTTGCGGG
Source organism: Talpa europaea (assembly GCF_964194135.1). Taxonomy (NCBI): domain Eukaryota; kingdom Metazoa; phylum Chordata; class Mammalia; order Eulipotyphla; family Talpidae; genus Talpa; species Talpa europaea. The sequence continues at coordinate 42,494,652 of NC_140080.1, read as the reverse complement.
CCAAGGCTGAGGAGTGAGCTGCTTAGCCTCCGGAGTGAATGAGGAGGAAAGTGGCTACTGACTTTGCAGAGGGCCTGTGCCAGGCCCTGCTCTAAGCCTTTTTGGGGGGTTAACTCCTTCAATGATAAATCCCAGCTTACAGATGGGGAAACTGAGGTGTAGAGTGACACAAATGGGAGAATGAGGGGACCACTGAAAGAAGGGGTGAGTGAACAGACGCTGAGAAAGAAAGAGAAACGGAACGTGGGACTTTCCGACCCTCCTGCTCTGCCACCCAGGAGGGCTCTGAGGGGAATCTCAATGCTTCTTAATTGGCACCAGTTAATGGCAGGTTTTCTCATTAGCTAGCTGCTCCTCCTGATTTGTGGACTCTGGGCTGGTCAGGGAAGGCTGGTGCTGGTGGGTCAGCACGAATGGCCTGGGCCTGCCTGTCCCTGCCCACTTGGCTCTGAGAACCCATTCTGTCTGTGGCCCCCACCCCGGCCCAGGGCTGATCCCAGGCTGGCAGCAGCGGGGGAACAGAAGGTTCGCTTGTCTGCGCCTGCCGCACCCCCCTCCCCAGCCTCAGCCCGGGACCCCTCTCAGGGGCTCCTTTGGCTGCCAGGGCCTGGCCTCTCTGTTGCCATGGCACTGGCTGGAGATGAGGCTCTGGGGGGCGGAGGGAGGGGTGCGGGGAGGGCAGCTGAGGATGGTGGAGCCTGGAATTCTGCAATTGCAGAGAACCTGGCCCTCTGTGAATAGTGCAGGGGTATTGGGGCCCCAACAGGGGCATACCTGGACCTGAGCACAGCAGGCCCTGGTGGAGTCGGTCACACACCTAGTCCAACCCCCCAAAACCCTCCATCTTGGAGGCCCTGAAACAGCCCTTAAGGCAGCCCTGGCTCTGCCAACCCCTGGCTGTCTGCAGTCAGGACTCCTTTCTTCTACTTGCTGAACTGGAGTTTCTGCAGTGAAGTTGCTGGAAGGTTCTGAGTTCTAGCCCTAGGTGGACTTCCAAATTACTGGGTAGACAAGATAGGCCCCTTGCCCCCTCTGCACCCCAGTGAGGAAAGGGACAGGTCTCTGACCTCTGAGGCCCTTTCCAAGTCCGAAAGCCTAGATTCAGTGTGACATCACTAGAATAAAGGCATGCGGGGGTGTTTCTCTGCGCACGGACCTATTTCCGGCAGGAGACAGGCAGTTTAGCATGGTCACTGGAATGCAGGTTTGGAGTCAGACTGGCCTGGGTGTGTGTTCTGGCACCAGTGCTTACCAGCTGTGTGATTTTGGGAAAGTTACCAACCTCTCTGAGGCTCAGTTTCCTCCTCTGTGAAATGGGAATTGTGACTGTACTCCCTCACAGGATGGCGGATGGAAGGATGGAAAGAAATCCCAGGTCATGCCATTCAGCAGAGTTCCTGGCTCCAAACTAGTGAGGCGTTTGTTTGTTTTCAGAACAAAGAATGAGAAGAAAGATTTCCTGGGCTGCTAGGTTGGGGGGCAGTGGACAAAAGCAAGACCAATGGGTAGAGGAGATGGTGAGGCAGCTTGGGCTCAGTTGGATGACATTGTTCTAATAGGCTGGCCTCTGAGGAAGCTGAGCCACCTAGAATGGAAGTGGCCGCAGGTAAGGCAGTGAGCTCCCCAATTCGGAAGCAGGCGATTGTAGACTGGACATCCCCTGGGTTTGCAGAGGGGGTGAGGAAGATGTGAATAGGGAGTATTTGTCACAACCTGGCCCTGAGACTATAGGCTTAAAAAAGATGGGGCGCCTCCCTCCATCTGGTTCTGCCAGCTTCAGGTTCATCTAGTCACAAGGAGAGCAAGGACTGAGAGAGGAAGTCAGGAAGCAGGGTGGAAGGAGGAGCCTGGAGAGGAGTGTGCTGAGCATGCACAGTGTGCCGGGAAGGGTGTGTCGCCCTCCTTAGATATGCCTTCTCAGGGCTCTGAATCCATGTGCTCGAACATTGCCCAGGATGGAGTACTGACTCCACCACCGGCAAGCTCTGTGACTTGGACAAGTGACTTAACCTTCTCTGTGCCTCGCTTTGCTCATCTGTGAAATGGAGAAGCAACACTGACAAGACAGGATTATTCTGTGATCATTGGCGTAAAGAGTTGAGCCCAGGTGGTGGGGGATTGACTACATGGGAGTAGCTACTGTTACGCTCTTTGTTGTTTTCAAAATCTTCTAAGTTCCTGTTGCTTTTTGGAAGAGCTATTGGGGGCCTAGATGGGACCCAGAAAACTTTAGTCCAGGGATCCAGTGGGCCTGGGCACAGCCAAGAATACAGCCCAGAGGGTAGCGGTAGGGACATTCAGGGACGCCTGGGAGGCGCCAGTGGAGGCGGAAGAGCTTGCTCAGCAGGCGGGCAGAGTTTGCTGCGGCCTCACTCCCTCCCTGACCTCCTTCTCATGGTTCCAGCCTGTGTGGGGACCGAGGCCCCCTCCTCTGGGCCCCCAGCCGCCTGCAGCGAGGCACACACTGAGAGCTTTCCCACGAACCGTTCCAAGAAGCTGGGCCTGTGGCTCCTGCGACCCCTAACGCACACACTGCAGCGGGTGAGGGGGTGTGCGGGAGGGGGTGTGGCCGGGGGATCAGTCAGTTTTTTATCAGCCTGGCTCCCAGCCAGACAGATGTTTCGTTTTATTTTGAACTTCCAGAAAATAGGTCATTTCTTTCCATTGTGTCCCTGGGGAGGCCTCCTGGGGAGAGGAACCCAGAGTGACGAGTGTGGGGCCTGACTTGGGCCCAGGGGAGCAGAGGAGGGACAGCAACCTCCTTCCGGCACTCGTGATGTGCTCTGTTGGCCAGGCAGACGTGGAAGTCTTAGAGGATGGCTAAGGAGCTGACCTGCACCAAGAGTTGATGGAAAGCTACCCAGGTGCCAGGGAAGGGCTTGGTCAGAAAAGCCCTGGATGGGTGTGAGAACAGGCAGAAGGGGACAGACAGGAGGTGAAGAGAGGGAGGTGAAGGGGGGAAGCAGAGGCAGCCAGCAAGTATGTGCTGCAGGGAGCAGGGATATGGAGAGGGGAGCGACATTCCCTGGAACCAGCCCTGCTGTTCTACCCACTTGGCCGCCAGAACAGCTAGAGGCTCTGCCAGGCTCCAACTTAGCTGATTTCGCATGTTGTTTGGGGACCTTGTAGGTACCTGTGACTGGTGAAGTTCCTGGGGCTGGGAGCCGCACGGAGAAGAACAGGACCTGGGTGATCATGCTGTGTGATTTGGGCTGGGCTGCTTACCCTCTCTGGCCTTGGTGTCACCTGAGGCTGGGGAAGATCCACAGTGAGTGGGAGGCTCATTGTGCAGTGGTAGAGTGCAGAGCTTCACCCCCAGATAAAAGTGGGGCACAGGATTGGTGGGACAGTTGGTTGCCCCTTCTTATGTTCCATCTCCTCCGTGACTGTCTCTACACCCAATGAACCTGCTCTCCTCTCAGGCTCCCAGGATGGAGTTCACCAACCCATGCTGCATGTTTACCCCTATATCTCGCCCACTTTGTGCAAGGTCACATGGGCCTCCCTGCCTGCCAGGTTCAGCCTAGGCTGCCGTGGCTCTTCCCACTGCAGGCTCTGGCCACTGATGCCTCTTGCCCCCACTTGCTCTCAGGCCTGGAACCGCTGCCTTCTCCCTCTGAGTCACGGCATCCCAGCTCGACCCCACCCCACCCTACCTCCACCCAGCATTCCAACTGGCCACAGCTGCCTTCCAGAGCAGGGTCCTGAGTTCTGCACACGTCAGCCCTGGGGTATTCCCAGAACAGCCCATGTGGGGGTGAGGAAACTGAGGCGCAGAGAGGGGCGGGACTGCACGGGAGGTGGATGACAGAATTGGGACTAGAAGTCACATCACTTTACTTGCAGCCAAGGGCTGTCCCCTGAGTGGAGGAGATTGAGGCCTGCGTTCTGCTTTCACCGGCAATTTAGCGAGAGCCTCCCTTCAGTCTGACTGAACAGTGCAGGGGAGGGGCTTGGACCTAAAGGTCTGAGTATGGCCGGCAGGGGTGTCCTGTGGGGAGAAAGGGCCCTCGAGCCCCAGCCGCCCATCCGAGCAGGCTGGGACTGGCGGTGAGGGCTGCTCACTCAATCCATTGGCCACCTGAGCCCAACCTACTTGTCAAAATGCTGGAACCTGTCTGTCCTTCTTGAAGCCTCAGTTTCCCCCACCTGTACAATGGGGCCCAGAACAGGAGTTGGAGCCAATGAGCCCTGAGGGCCCAGAGCTCTGACATTCCAAGACTCTAACCCCTGACCCCATGGCCAGGCCTCCTCCTCCCTCTGGCATCTTGTTTATTCAGAGTATCCCTGGCCCGAGACTGCCTGCCCCAAGCACCCCTTCATCCCCATATCTCCTCTATCCCCAGCCTGTCCCCTGCCTCCAGACTCAGTGTCCCTCTGTCCACTCAGGTGCTATGGCCCCTCTAAGTCTTAATCCAGCTCAGGGGTGGCTCCCAGTTTTGAGCCTCCGTGCCCCAGTATTCCATGCCAGAAATAGCGATGCGGCTCATTTATGATAGCTCTTTCCAGCCCCCCCACTTCTAATCACCAAATTCTGTTGATGCTCAGCTAGATCATCTCAACCCCCCTCTGCCCATCAGTACCCGCTGCCCTCTTCCCAGCCCCAATCAGGTAACGGGTGGGGAGGGTGTCCGGATGAAGGGACTGGGGTGGAGGTCGAGGGTGCGGAGCATTCCACATAGGCCCAATCTCTGTCCGGCATGCTTAGGCAAGTTCCTTAAGTGCCCTCTGCCTCAGTTTCCCCATCTAAAACCGGAACCCCATCCAGTAGGCTGAGGAGCAGATGAGCTAATACCGGCATGTGTTCAGAACAGCATGTGGTGCGTGTATGCACACACGCCCCTGCTTTGGCAGCTTATCTGTGCACACATACAGACGTGTGTTCCGGGAAGCATGGGGGCCCGTGTGCATGTGCTGTGTGGATATGTGCACAGCTTTCTGTGCTCAGAACATGTGGGCACGGAGAGCCATGTGCAGGCATGTTCTGTGTGGGCGGGCACATGTTGAGTGCCCTGTGGGGCCTGGGCACATTGCCTGTTGCTCACACATGTGTTTCAGGGGCGTGTGTGAGCCAGTGCGTAGGCAGGAGTTTGGCTATGTGCACGTGCTCACCGTGCGCAGGCCTCCCCCGCTGGCAGCTGTGCAGGCCCCCTCCCTGGCCTGCCTGTGTCGTGGGAGCCTCGGGACCCCGAGGGAGGGAAGCTGCTGCTGGCGGATGTGGCCAAGATGACTGGATTTATTTAGATTAAGGCGGTGGGAAAGGAGCGGGAACTTGCTTGTACTGGGAAGTGGGAAGGTGGGGGCTCAGAGAATGACTCCCCAAGTATGCTTGCTTTCCTGGACCTAAGGTACTCACTCTACTCCCCCTATGGGGCCCTCTGATTCACTGTCAGGAGCTGAGCAGACATATCTGTCCTCCCAGCCTGGCCAAAATAGGAGCAATCAGGAGGGCTTCCTGGCATACATCAGCAAAGGGCGTCCCTGAGGGTGGGCCCCTCCTTATCTCTGCCATACCTTACTGAGTATGGCAGCTTGGGGGGGTACCTGTTCACTGACTATGACACCCCACCTTGTCCTCAGTGGCTCTTCCCTGGAATACAGCCCCTCCCCTGAAGAAAAGAAGTTGTCACAAGCAAGTCCACCCTCACACCCTCAGTTGGCTAAACTCTCTGGGCTTAGCTGGACCACACCAGCCTCTGGGCAGCACAGAGGTCCACGAGACACTGGGCGGACAATTGAGGGTGTCAGGGGCTCACCCAAGATGGCCTGGGAGGTCTTGTCTGAGTGCCCCAAATCCTACTCTGGCCCTTCCCAGTCCCCTGGTCCACACTAAACTTCCCCCTGCCACCTCCTGGTTTTCTATATCAACAGTTCATTTGTCTGGAAGTCTCCTGAAAGACTGATGCCCAGAGAGGGAAACAGTTTGTCAAAGGCCACACAGCAAATCTGCAACTGAATGATGGAATTTGATCCATGGAATATGATGGGGTTGGGATTCTCAAGTATCTCCAGCCTCAGAAATGTAAACTCCTCCTTGTCATCAGCCCCCACCTCCCTAAACCACCCCAGGGAGAATAAGAATGACTAGAACCTTCCTTCTGGCAATTTTAGAACAGGGATGAATCTTTGAGAAGACCCTTTCAAGATCTCTCCTGTACAGACAATGGAAAAGTCCTAGCGGCGTGGGTATTTGCTCAGTCTCACGATGAGTCTGAGGTCCCTTGTGACTTGAGCTGAAATCTACTTCAGAGAGAGAAGCCAGTCCAAGGTCCCTGGGGGGGCCACACTGTCCCTGAGCTCCTTTGCCAGCCTGCTCCTGCCTTGTGGCTGTATAATTGACTAGGCCATAATTCTGCACATCTCAGGGCCTCGGTTGCTTGTTTGAGAAGGTCCTTCCCTTTGAGCTTAGAGTCTCAAAGTTTCTAAGCCACCCCCAGCCCCAGGCCCAGCAGGAGAGGAGCCAGGGTCAGGGGCTGCCCTCCCAGGTCCAGCCCACGTGGCCCAGCCTTCCAGAGCCAAGCCAACCTCGGCTCTGCAGTGACCTCCCATCCCAGCCAGCCGACTAAATTCCTTCTTTAGAATAATAAACAGTGTGGCCAGCCAGGGAGGCTGGAGGGGAGGGGTGGGAGGCTAAAATGACCCTCCTCCCCCAGCCTGGTCTGCTAATGATTTTCTTTGGCTGAGATCTTGGGCAGGAAGAGGGAGCCAGAGGGGCACCTACCAAGGGGCAGATGGGCCTCTGTGGGGGCTGCTGGCTCCAGAATGGCGCAGCTCCCCTCCGCTGGAGGAGGCCTGGCATCAGCTGGAGGGGCTGGACCAGGAGGGATGGGAGTGGGGCATGTGAGGGGGACAGGAGAATGGCTGCTCTTTCCATCTGGATTAATGGGGAGAGGAGATAAGAGAAATGAGGGGGCCCTCAGGCAAACTGCTCTGAAGCGATGGGGAGAAGAGCAGATCCTCAAAGAGCATCTTGAGGTGCTGGGTAGAGCTGAGACATGAGAGGCCCAGGCTGGGGGCCTCCCCTCTGTCCAACATGAATGTGTCTGTGTCCTGGGGGTGGTACGCTCACCATCACCCCATTTGGAAAGTTGGAGACTGAAGCCCCTGAGATGGTGAGGACAACAGGAGGTAGCTCTGCTGGAGCTCAAACCTAGACTCCGGTCCTGGACTGGGGAGAGCTAGGGGTGGAGTAGGGGCAAGCTGGGTGTGTACTGGGGAGCCAGGCCAGGCTGGGCAGCCGCTCAGGGAAGTCAGCAGACCCACAGTTCCAGGAGGCTAATTGTTGCGGTGTCACATGTTCACTGCCTATGTTTCTTGCTCTGTGACGCCTTCCCCCACTCCACCCCCTACGCATTTCTGCCTCTTTCCTGTCATTGCTGTAGGCAGACCCTTGCAAACCTGGTCGCTGGTGGTCACTTGGGATCCTCAAGTGGGGTCGCCAAAGGCAGGGACAGACCAAGACCCACCCCCTCTCTACCTCTACCACGCCTGGTCTCTGCTGCCCTCTTGGATGAGCACTGCTGTGTAACCTTGGGCAGACTTCCTTCTCTCTCGGAGTCTCAGTTTCCCTATCTGCACACTGGGGTGGGGGTGTGAGGCTGGAGTCAGTAGTCATGGATCTTTGGAGACTGCTGTGTAGTGGGGCCTCCCTGGGCCCAGCCTAAAGCCCCTCACCCCTGGGCCTCCCTGTGCAACTCAGCTTGGGGCTAAGTTAAAGGGGCCAGGCATGAGGGGACCCCCCCACATTCCATAGCCCCCGCTTCCCTTCCCACAGCCGCCTCCATTTCCTGTTGTGCTTGTGAGCTGTGGGAGTTCTCTGGGGCCTGGTTTGCCCCCTCCTTCTCCCCCAGGCCTTTCATCACACTTTCCCAAATATTTGTCCTGGCAGATAAGAGCCTGGTATTGGAACTGTCACCCGGAGGACAGGCTGTTAGGGCTGGCGGGCCCCTGGACCCCATCCAACCCATGTCCCCCACCCCCACTGCACATACAGAGAAACTAAGGCCCAGAGAGAGTCAGGGGCTCTACCAAGGCCACAGGAAAGGCAGAGGAGCAGAGTCAAAGCAGGATCCTAGGCTATGCCCAGAGCAGGGTTGGGCACCTGGGACATGATGCCCTCTCACTGTGGGATGGGGACAGGCTTTGACCTCAGTGCCCTGGACATGGAAGCTGATGGCCCAGGATGGGGCTGATCTTACAGGGCCCAGCTGCTAACACAGGGCCTGGCATCGCCCCTGCCCGCCCTGGGACTGACCCCTGTTTAACTCGGCAGGGTACCACGCGGCTTCAGACTGACATGCCGGTTCCAGTCTTCAAAGGTAGGTAGACTGGGAGTCGAGGGAAGGGTCCCGGGGAGTCACTAAGAGGGGTCCTGGGTGTGACAGAGATGGACTGCTCTGCTCTTGAGCCTGAATGTTCCACCTCTCCTCCAGCCCTCTTCCCAGCTCACAAACTCAGTGGAGCCTTGCTGGTGCTTTGCTTGGCCCTCCACACCCAGCTGCTAATTGTCTTCTGGGTTTCCTATCTCTTCTCAGCTCTGGCTGGTACTAGTTTGGCCAGCCCATTCTGGCCTGGGTCTTCCCTGCCTGGAACCTGCAGGTCCTGACTGGGCTTCTGTCAGCACCCGCTGTCCTCACTCCTGCCTGTGATGGGCAGTCAGTTCTCCAGGGGCTGGGCAGCTACGAGGACACCAAGGGCCAGCCAAGGGCCTGCCCCCAGATGATGGGCTGGCTGGCTGAGCAGCCACTGGTCTGGGCAACTTGTTTTCTGGAAGTGCAATACTCCAAGGCTGGGGGCGTGGCTTATGCTCATGGGTGTTACACCCAAGAGCATGGGGAGGGGGGTTGGACAAATCCCTGATACCTTCCTGCCAGTCACCATCCTCTCCAGCCCACAGGGTCCCACTCTGCTTCCCTCTGAGATGACTTACTTGCTCCCCCAAGCAGACCCACCTGGGGCTCAGTAGAACCTGGACAGCTCAGGCAGCTGCAGGGAAGCAGCTTAGAAAGTGACCTGGAAAGTAATGCAGGAACTGGAAGCCTAGGAATTGCTTCCCAAGGATTTCCTGATGCCTTTGTGAGAATGTGCTCACAGCCCGAACTAGCACAGCTGAATACTCTGAGGCAGCTGGGGGTCTGAAGCACAGACCAAGAGGCCAGAAGAGCCCCCGCTGAACAGGCACAGGTGGGCAGTCCTCAGGGCCCTGGTTTCCGAAGTGCATGGAATAGAGGTGTGTTCTCCAAGGACTATGCGTAGATGACTCCCCCAGAACCAGCTCCGGGACAGAGCTGAGGCTCCCATGGCCTGACCTCTGATGCTTCCTCCCCTCAAAGGCCTGATGCTGTTGCTGCCCCTGCTGTTGCTGTTGGGACCACAGGCCTCCCAAGGCCTGGTCATCACACCCCCAGGGCCGGAGCTTGTCCTCAATGTCTCCAGCAACTTTGTTCTGACCTGCTCGGGTTCAGCTCCTGTTGTGTGGGAACGGATGTCCCAGGAGCCCCAGCAGGAAATGGACAAGACCCAGGATGGCAGCTTCTCCAGCAGGCTGACACTGACCAATGTCACTGGGCTAGACACGGGAGAATACTTCTGTACCTACAAAGGTTCCCATGGGCTAGAGCCTGGCGAGAGAAAAAGGCTCTACATCTTTGTGCCAGGTAAGGGCCCTTGGCCTATGAACTCTTACTGACATCATGAACTACAGCCATCCCAGCCATGCGGGCGAGTCACAGAATCCAGGCTGGCTCAGGCCGGGAGTGTGTTTGCTCCTACCCCTTGGTCTGCATAGCCATCTATTCCCTGCCAGCCCACCCCATTCCTGGCTACCCCAAATTTCGCATTCTCAGCTTGTTCCAATATGCTCCCTTTTGACCTCCACACCCCATCTTCTCCAGTCTCTGAGTTCAGCTACCAGCTGCCCTTCACTTATGGCTAATCTTCTTTCTCAACCCCATGCTGTCAATATCACATGTGAAGTCTGGAAGGGGCCTCATGGAGCATCCTTTTTCTGCAGTGGTCACACTGAAGGCCAGAGAAGGCAATAGGCTTGCTCCAGGTCACACAGCAATGCAGAGAACAGCCCAAATACCAGCTTGCTGACTCTTATTCTTGGCCCCTTTCTTTGCAGACCCCAATGTGAGCTTCCTCCCTGTCAATTCTGAGGAACTATTCATCTTCCTTACGGAGGTAACAGAGACCACCACCATTCCATGCCGAGTGACAGACCCACAACTGGTGGTGACTCTGCACGAGAAGAAAGTGGATGTACCTCTGCCCATCCCCTATGACCACCAGCGTGGCTTCTCTGGAATCTTTGAGGACAAGACTTACATCTGCAAAACCACCATCGGGGACAAGGAGGTGGATTCCGAGACCTACTACATCTACAGCCTCCTGGGTGAGCCCGCTTTCTGGCCTGCTGCTCAGCAGAGGCAAGTGTGACCCTTTGCCGAGATAGAGTCCTTGCGGGTTTACAAAGTGTGTGATTCCATTTTTCACTGTATTCTCACTGCAGCATTGGAAGGCAGGCAGCGTTTCCCCCATTTTACAGGTGGGGAAACTGAGACTCAGAAAGAGGATGGAGTTTGCCAAGGTCACCAGATGCATTGGTGGCACACCTCGTCTGTTCATGGGGGTGGAAAAGTGCACCTTTTAGTTGGTTGGGTTTGAGTCCTAGCTCTGCCATTTCCTATCTGCGTAATTGCATAGGGCACACGATTTCTGTGAACCTGCTTTTCCCTCTGTAAAATGGAGGTGATAATGCCTGCCTACCTCATGGGGTTGTTGTGAAGATTAAATGAAAAAAGAGACTAGCACAGAGTAGTGCATGATCAATGTCTCTAGTACTTAGATGCCCAGAGAGCTCTTTGATTTCCAGGCTGGTATCCTTCTAGAATGTCAGTTCCATGAGGATAGAGTTGGAATTTTGTCTATGTGTTTTTTGCTATGCCCCAGCGCTGAGAATAGTGGTTGACATACAAAAAGAATTTAATAAATTCTGTTGAATCAATCTTCCATTCTATCATTACATCCCTCTCTGGACTCCCAACCCATCCCTAAGTTGACGTGCTGGCACCTGGGGATGACTTCCCCAGCCAATCTCTCTCCACCAGTGTCATCCATCAACGTCTCAGTAAATGCTGTGCAGACGGTGGTTCGCCAGGGTGAGAATATCACCATCATGTGCATCGTGACTGGGAACGACGTGGTCAACTTTGAGTGGACATATCCCCGCAAGGAGGTGATACTGGGCTGGGGCTTGGAGGAAGGGCCAACCAGAGGTGGATATTTTTATTTCAAAGATTTATTTATTTATGCATACAAGAGGTGGGGTGTAGGCCAGAGGTGGGGGGTGGTTGAGATGATTCACCAGAGACAGAGTGGGAAGCAGAACAGGCAGATGTACTCAAATACACTGCTGAGGGGAGCAGTGGGCGAGACAGGAGAGGTCTGCTGTGCCATGTGGGTCAGCTCCCTGGCCAGCCAGGGATCGAACGGGTGCTATAGTGGCTGCAGACAGCTTCACAGTGCTAAGACTCAACCCCTTGCGTCACCAGGGAGGCCCCAGGGATAGATATTTTTGACTTGCTATCTAACATCTTGATTTGGGGGGCTTGCCCCCCTTGTCCCTACAGAGTGGGCGGGTAGTGGAGCCGGTGACAGACTTCCTCATCAACATGCCTGCTCACATCCGCTCCATACTGCACATCCCCAATGCCGAGCTGGACGACTCAGGGACCTACACTTGCAATGTCTCTGAGAGTGTGAATGACCATCGGGATGAAAAGGATATCAATATCACTGTGGTTGGTGCGTATCTTGGGCTCAGCCCAACCCTCAAGCTGAACTGGACCCTGTCACAGCCTCTGGGCATTGTCCGTCACGTGTCCAGCCGTTGCTTTAGTCCCAACCAAAACCCTATTTCCAGGAGAAACCGAAACCAAAGTATTAGCCTTCAATCCAACCTGAATCCCAACCTCAACCTCCCACTGGGCCAGAATCCCAGTTGGAATTTCTAATTCCAACTAACTTTCTGGGCCCAAGCATCTCTATCCCACATTCGACCACACGGCCACTCTCTTCCGCCACAATCCCGAGCCAGAACACACCCTGCGAGAGCTACAACTTCAGTCCCAACCTCAAACCCGGCCCCCAAACCAATATCAACACTAAATTCAGCCCCTGCTTCAGTTCCTGTGCCAACTTCACCCCAGCTGCGGCAACTCCGCCCCCAGGTCTGTCCCTAAGGCCTGAAACCCCGCCCCAGAAGACTGGACTCCTTAGGCTTTCCGCTATGCCCCGCCTCCAGCCCCTCCCCCAAGGCGCTGTCCCATGGGTGGCTGGTCAGCCCTGGCCCCACCCCTGACAGCCACACCTTGCAGAGAGCGGCTACGTGCGGCTGCTAGGGGAGCTGGACGCTGTACAGTTCGCGGAGCTGCACCGCAGCCGGACTTTGCAGGTGGTGTTCGAGTCCTACCCGCCGCCCACTGTCATGTGGTTTAAGGACAACCGCACCCTGGGTGACTCCAGCGCCGGTGAGATCGCCCTGTCCACACGCAACATATCTGAGACCCGGTGAGCCCGTGCCCTCTCACAGCCGCCTTTAGTCACTCACAGCCTTTAGTCACTCCACAACCCTGCCTTTCCTGAGTGCCTACGGCATGCCAGGGGCTCTGCCAGGCGCTGGGATGCTGCAGAGATCAGAACTGATTTCCATTCATCCTAGAGTTTCCTTTCTGTTGGGACACATAGACACTGGTTGAATAATCCCCCAGGTCTTTAGTTATCCTTGGCACGGGTGGCTCCAGAAGGGGGCCCAATAATGGGGAAGGATGCCAAGCAGGCTACTGTCACCGACGCATGGATGGCAGGTAGCCCCGAGGCTGAAGACGGGTAGGCTGACCTGAGTGTGGTGTGTTAGGATAAAGCAGCACCAAGCCTTTCTGAAGGGAATGAGATGAGGAGGGAGACCAACCCTCCCTTTTGTCTCAGTGGAGCTTCCTCTGGGTGGGGTTCACAAGCCCAGGTGGGAGTCCTGGCTCAGGGACAGACAGCTGTGTGACCTTGGCAAGCCCCCTACTCTCTCTGGGCCTGGTTTTTTTCTGTCTGTCCAGAAGGGTGGGAGGTCTGCAAGAGTCCTCCCAGCTCTGACAGCTGGGCCTCTTGGCCTGTCTTGTTCCCCAGGTATGTGTCAGAACTGACACTGGTGCGGGTGAAGGTGGCCGAGGCTGGCCGCTACACCATGAGGGCCTTCCACGAGGACGCCGAGGCCCAGCTCTCCTTCCATCTGCAGGTCAACGGTGAGAAGCCCCACTTCTCTGCCCCTGGCCCGCCATCTCTCCCTTCTCCTTGTTCACCCATCTGTAGGAGGCTGGGCTCTGGGCTGTGTCTGACAATGTCCATGGCACAGCTTGCTGGGGAGATAGAGTGGACCATTGTGAACTGGGCCCCTCCCAGGGCCTCAGTTTCCCCAGCTGTACAAGGAAGCCATTGGGTTAGACTGATGTCTCCCCAAGCCTCAGACTTTCCCATACCAGCACCATGATCTCCCCCTCACTTACCACCTCTATGTTAGTGCTCATTGGCAGACATCTGTGGCACAGCTATAAGATGCCGGTCTGCTGGAGGCTCTTGAGGCCCTGCAGCTTGTGCCCAAGCAAAAGACAGCAATATTGGGGCTAAAAACCCCAGAAAACTGCGTAGAGGGTTAGAAGATAATAAGTGCTGTTATTTTCTGAGTAGAGAGGATTGAGATTTTGGGGGCAGGAAGGCAAAGGGTTGCAATTTTAAATGGCGCCATTGGGGTGGCCTCTTGGAGATGACATTTGCGGGAAGACTTGATGGGGTGAGGACATTAGTCAGGCTATTTGGAGCAAGGGCACAACGGGCTGTGCAAATGGAAGAGCAATACAGCAAGGCTGTGTGACACTGAGTAAGGTGGGGAACTGGGGAGGGCAGGAGGTGGGGTCCCCAGGGCCTTTGTGTGGACTTTGGCTTTCAGTATGACTAAAACGAAGAGGCACTGAAGGGCAGTGAGCAGAGGAGTGACATGATAATAACTTAATGTTTTGTCAATTGACTTTCTAAAAATAAGTTTATTTTGAAAGAGAATGTAAACCTCTCAATTGTAGATGGAAAATCAGTATCACATGTCATAAATATACAGCAAACCCTAAAATAAACTCGGAGGAGACAGAACAATGCTCTTCAATTCTAGCTCCCTGCTCTAGCCTTCCCGGACTCTGATCCTGAGCTGGCTCCCTCTGTTAAAAGGGAAGATTAGCAAGTCTCAGAGAAGTGGTAAAGGCGAGCACCCCCCTGAGCCTTTCCCTTTGAAGAGCCCAGAAGGGGGATCTGTCAATTTCACACATGATTCCTAGTACTTAATGTTCACCTACAGTCTGCCATTCCCCTGCACCCCTCAGCCAAGGAGGGAGGCTCTGGGCCAGGTCCTCCTTGAGGGCTTCTCTCACTGACTAATGGCTGACCTCTGGACCTTTGCCCTTTGCCTTTTGCCCTCTCCTTGTAGTGCCAGCCCGAGTGCTGGAGCTGAGCGAGAGCCACCCTGCCAGTGGGGAGCAGACCGTGCGCTGCCGAGGCCGCGGCATGCCCCAGCCACACCTGACGTGGTCTACCTGCAGCGACCTCAAAAGGTGAGCAGAGGAGGGCTCAGTCTCCCAGAGCTGGCTGGAAGGAGCCAGTGCAGGTCATTTGTCCAGCTCCTTCCTCTAGGTACATCGCTCCAGGCTAGGGCCATTTCCTAGATTTGTTTTCTTGGAGATTTGTTTTCTACTTTGACAGTGTCCCTTTTCTTACCTTGACTCAGAGTCAAATAATGGGAGTGGGTTTTGCCATCCAAGGTTCTCTAGTTCTGGAGTGGGAGCGCCGCCTACTGGTCAGGGGAGGGATCTCAGGCAGAAACAGGGCCAGGCAGTGGGAAGTCACTGGGACTAGACTCCCAGCCTCTACCACCTTGGGGTGGGTGTGCCAGATGTAGGTCTCAGTTTCCCTGCCTGCAGAAGGAAGGGCCCGGAAGCTGAATCGGCTGGCTCTCCCGGCAGGTGCCCACGCGAGCTGCCGCCCACACCTCTGGATAACAGTTCCGAGGTGGAGAGCCAGCTGGAGACTAACGTGACTTACTGGGCGGAGGAACAGGAGTTCGAGGTGGTGAGCATCCTGCACTTGCCCCGCGTGGATCAGCCGCTGTCGGTGCGCTGCACCCTGCGCAACCTGCTGGGCCAGGACATGCAGGAGGTCACCGTGGTGCCACACGGTGAGTCTTGCAGGCTCAGCGGCCCCTGAAGACCCCTCGGCCCCCCACCTGAAGCCAGCCATACTTGGGTGTACCCACACATCCACAGGGGGCCAGAGTTAGTGTGTCTGTGGGCACTCGGGAGCATTGAAACCTGCCAGAGTATGTTCCTGGGCACTCACAACACAATCTCGGCACATGCATGTCCATCCATGAACATATGTCCATCAACCATGCTGTCACTCATCTGTGTGTAGTGCTTGCACACTGAGTGTGCTAAGCCATGTCCCTGAACATGCCAGATCCTTGGACACAGGGGCAAACCTTGAGTGTTGATTTGTAAACCTTGTAATAAAGAGTGCCTAGTGCCCAGATACAAGCAGAAAACTAGAGTTTATGTCTGTATCATGAACAAGCTATGTTTGTCAACCACGTGCATGAGCATGTCCAATCCCCAAACATGTGTATCAACCCATATGTGTTTGAGTGTGTCTGTATATATGTACACACAGTGCACAATCCCCTTTCAAGTGTGCAAACAACATATCTACAATTTCTAGGCATGTGTGCAAACTGGTATACTAAAGATCTGTAAACATGGAGTAGCCTTTCTGTGACAGCTTGCAAACATACCTTGTGTACACACACCTGCTATACAGGTGATAGCTGGCACACACACACACACACACACAAATGCATAATTCTTGTCCATGTGAGCTGTCTCCACCAGTGTCTAGATGCTTTTGCTGCCTGCTAACCCAGGCCTACACATGATGCTTCTCTCATTTATTCATCACTTTCCTCATTTATCAATTAATTATGGGATCCCAACTTCTCCCTGAAGGTATAGAAGCTATAGACTCAGCCCTGAGAAGAGGTAGATAAGGAACAAGGCAACCCCACTGTGGGATCAGCCCTTTGGAGAAGAAGCCTAGCAGGGAAGGAATGTCATGCCCAGCTGGGGATTCAGGAAGTATCCTGGAAAAAGATACTTTTACCCTTTTTTAGATCAAAACCTTGAGGGTAATTAGGAGTTTATCTAATAAAGAATGGTGTTCCCATTCAGAGGGAATGGCCTGTGCAAAAACTCAGAGGCAAAGTAACTTTAGAGAAATGAAAAGAATTCCACCTGGAACCGAGATAGGACAGGTCCATGGCCTTGTACACGAAGGTGACTCCGCACAAAGACCTGCCTCGCCTACCCCATGGCAGGGTTGGTTGTGGGTGTAATACCTTAGCTCTCCCTCACTTGCACCAGTGCCTTCACATCCCTGAGCCCTGAGACCAGGTGGTTAGGTGAGGGCTTCTCTTTTCCCCTAAAAGATGAAGACACTACTCACCAGAACCAGGGTGTGTGACCTGGTGGGGAGAGGGAGGAGGAGAGAGGTGTTGGTCTGAGGCCCCAAGGAGGAGGAGCAGGGCTCTCTGGAGAACAGAGAAGGGCAGGTGGGGGACAGATGAGGGGCCCACGTGAAGCAGGGCAGGGGAGATGGGGGTCTGGCCAGTGTGGATGCAAAAGAAGAGCAAAAGAATGGGAAGGTATGCAACAGAGAGGCTGAGACCTTAGGTGTGGAGGTGGTGTGGGGTTAGGGGGTGCAGTGCTGAGCTTCCTTGACTGCGCCAGTTCCCTGGAGGATGCACTTTATAACCACCCTCACTGCCCCAGCTCCACTTGGACACTGGGGGTAAAACAGGGAAGGCAACAGTTTCCTCTCTGTAATCTACAAGTGGTTGCTCCGTAACTCAGGCCGTCAGCTAGTTGGCCAGGCTTTGGCAGCCCAACCAGGGCCCCGGTTTCAGAGGAGAGGTAAACTTAGCCCAACTGTAAGGAACAAACTTGCCTCCCCGCTGGGGCAACGGCAGGCAGGCCACACTGGCCCCACCAAGTACTGAAGGGATGTGGAGGCTGATGGGATCTGGGGTAGTTACTAGGGGCCTGGGGTATTTGTGGAGAGGCTGAGCAGGAGCACAGGTTCTCTTCTGAGCAGGATGGGCAGAGGGGATTTGTGGTGTCAGAGGTGGGGTGAGGGGCTGGCAGCTACTGAGCACCCTGTTTGCTATGGACATCTCTTGTCTCTGCCTCTAGTCCTGCCCTTCAAGGTGGTGGTGATCTCAATCATCCTGGCCTTAGTGGTCCTTACGATCATCTCCCTCATCATCCTCATTGTGCTCTGGCAGAAGGTAAGCCCTGCCCCCGTCTAACGAGTATAGACAGGCACGCCAGGTTTTTCGCATGGGCCCCCCTGCTGGCCTTGTGAGCTGCAGGATCTGATCATATCCACCCCCAGCACAGAGCCCTGCATGCAGTGCTCTAGAGAGCTGAGTTTCTGAGCTTCCTCCCCGTCAATAGCCTGAGCCAACATGGCCCCCATCCAAGGCTCCCTGCTTCTGCTGTGTCCCTCCCACTCCCTGTGCCGGCATCAGCCCTCACGTGCCATACATAGGGTCTGGGCCTTCGCGTAGACTCCATGGCTCCCAGGATTCTTTCACCTCCTACCCACAGAGATGCCCAGGATTCCACCAAAATGCAATCTGATCCTGTTCATCTGTAATTTCAATATTCTGTCCTGAGATTTGACCTCTGATTCCAATATTTTAAGATTATTGATATGGACGGTAGCACCCCCCTATTTTATCATTCTAAGATTCCAACTCTGCGATCCCCACATCCTATGATTTCCACACTATAAGGTTACCTCTTTTTGTCTTTCTGACTTTCCACTGTTTCTGAACAAGCAGGGGTGGGGGGGGTGCTATCCACATTGCAGAACCCCCCCACCCCAGTCAATTTCTGAAGCTGTCTTGCTGTCAGCTCCCATCTGAGCAGCCGTTAAGGTACTGAGAGAACCTGGTAATGAGGTTCTGATGAGCCGGGCCCTCTGCTGTCACGGCTCCCCAGCCACCCGCTCCGCTCCACCCTCCGCTGCCCACTTGGCACCAGTTCCCACTAAACCCATGAAGACCTTGGCTCCATCCACCATTTGCTGTGTGGCTTCGGCATGCCCTTGCCCTCCTCTGGGCCTTGGAGTCTCCTGCTCCATAAGGGGCGGGACCTAGAGAGCTTCAAGGTCCAGTCCCCTCTGAGCAAACTTCCCTGGCCTCCATCCTGCAGAAGCCACGCTATGAGATCCGATGGAAGGTGATCGAATCTGTGAGCTCTGACGGCCATGAATACATCTACGTGGATCCCATGCAACTGCCTTACGACTCCACCTGGGAGCTGCCACGGGACCAGCTTGTGCTAGGTCAGTCCGGGAGGCCTCTGGTGCCAATCAGGGACTCGAGGTGGGAGGGAAGACTATGTGAGCTCTGACCCCAGTTTTGCCATGACTGGGTTTGAGGTCTAGGGCTTCTCTGTCCCTCAATCTTGTCCTCTGTGCCATGGGGACCAGATGGTCCTCAGGGATCGAGCAATGAAGTCCTGTGATCTGTGACTGTGTGAGATGCCCGCTTCATGGTGAGAAAGGAAATAATAAAAATCATAGGCAGGCTGAGCATTGGGCCGGAGGGAATGATGGGTGCAGAGGTATTAGGCACCCCTCTGGGGAGGGAGGAAGCTTTCTGGAGACTCAGGTGGGCCAGAAGGTAGGCAGGACTTAAATGAGGTAGCAGGAAATACTGAAGCACTGCGATTTTAGGGGCCCCTGGGGGGCTTGAAGGATGTCTAGGTTGACCTCAATGGGGTGGGGTGGCAGCTTCATGATAGACCAGGAGCTGAGAGAATCTCTCTCCTCAGGACGCACCCTGGGCTCTGGAGCTTTTGGGCAGGTGGTGGAGGCCACGGCGCACGGCCTGAGCCACTCCCAGGCCACCATGAAAGTGGCCGTCAAGATGCTAAAATGTGAGTGCGGGAGCTCAACCCTCCCTTGCCTCCAGCACCCCCTCTTCTTTCCCTTCCCCACACGGAAGCACCTTGATTCTGGTTTGAGCAAGTCTGATTCTGGTTTGCTGGGTACGAGAAGGGTGGTCTTACTGCAGCTGGCACCACCCCGATTCTGTGTAGGGAGAGAGACTTCCTTAGGGTTCCCTCCTCTGGAAGCCTCCTTGCCCTCTATCTTCTTTCTGTCAGTCCTCTCTCCCCGCCCTGGGTGTGTCGGTCCTCATCTCCCTAGGCCACCTGTCTTTCAGCCCAGGTGGGACAAAAGAGTCAGAAATGGCTCTGGTGGGTGGGCGAGGCCTGAGTGTCCTCTGTCCCGCAGCCACAGCCCGCAGCAGTGAGAAGCAAGCCCTCATGTCGGAGCTGAAGATCATGAGTCACCTGGGGCCCCACCTGAATGTGGTCAACTTGCTGGGGGCCTGCACCAAAGGAGGTAACAAACCCTCTGCCTTGGGGGATCCGGGGGATGCCAGTGCAAGACCTGCCCCTCCTCGCCCCCACTGCCCCCTCCTCACCCTCGTCCTTGCAGCGTTCTCACCCTCCTCGTCCACAACAACAGGACTCTTCGGACCCAGAGGGCACAGGGTTTACAAACTCACAAAACCATAGCACCTTCAAGGCCGAAGGACTCTGCAGGACACCAGTCCCAGTGGTTTCCAAATCAAGGGGTCCTGTGGCATTTTTTGTTTCCATACTAGATTTTAGACACTAATAAGTAACAGCTCAACGACACGGAGATGAGTCACACGCCCACACTGGAGACCACCCGCACTCTCACTGCGAGCTGCCTCCAGTCCTGCGTTCCCAGCATAGACAAAGCCTCTCCAGGCCAGAGTGTTTATTTGAAGCTCTGATTGTTAAGTTAGGCTGTTAAAAAAAAAAAAAAAAAGGAAAGAAAAGAAAAGCCACCATTTGCAGCTGCTTATTGTGAGAGTTAGGGTTTTCCTCGGCATTGTGCAAGCAAAACCAAATACAGAAGTATGTGCATGCATGAGCCAATTTATGTTTACAGAGATCAACCATTTCAAAATGATTGTTTCCATCAATAGAGTCAACTTCCCAACTGACCTTCTAGAGCTTTCATTTCTCTTTACATGAATGTATTTAACAGTTGTTCTTTTCACTTTATATACTGGCCAAAATAAGCTTTAGTTTGAAAACTGTCCATAACAGGTAGCTCTGTGCGTGGACCCCACCTGAACAGGCATCATCTCACTAACACACCAACACCCTAAGTGTCTCATTAGCTCCACAGAACAGATGGGGGAGTAAGGGCTGCTCGTGGTCACAGAGGCAGGCAGGGAGTCCAATGAGCCAGCGCTGGCCTCTCGACCATCTCCCCAGCTGCCTCTCCCACAAGCAGCTTGTTCTTCACCCTGGTGGGGAGGCTGCGGCCTCCTGTCCCTGAGCCTGTCCCTCCCTCCGCAGGGCCCATCTACATCATCACTGAGTACTGCCGCTACGGCGACCTGGTGGACTACCTGCACCGCAACAAGCACACCTTCCTGCAGCTCTGCTCCGACAAGCGCCGCCCACCCAGCGCCGAGCTCTACAGCAACGCCCTGCCCGTTGGGCTCCCCCTGCCCAGGTAGCACCTGTCTGGGAGCCCAAAGGGAGGCAGAGGGGACCTGACCTTTGGGGAGTCCTGAGGAAAGCCTGCTCACTCCCCCCTTGTCCAGGATGAAGCTGGGCCCAGGGCCCTTTCATAAGTCACTCCAGTGCAGGGCTTAGCGGTGAAGATGAAGATGGTGGTGGCTTCAGGCACCACCTACTGACTGTAGTGTCCAGGCCCTGTGCTGAGTGCTCAGCAGACGCACCTCCTTTCCCCTGACACCAACCCTGTGCCCCTATTTTCACCTCCCTTGCCACTGGGTGCTCCAGTCCCAGCCTGACTATCATCACTGCGCTGCATCCCTGAGTCCTCCCTGAAGTGCCCGCTCTGTCTGCACATTGGTTTCTCTCTTCTTTACCAAAAATAACTTTTTGTCATTCTTTTGCTGATTACAAAAGCAATACGTGTTTATTGCTGACATAAGAGTAACTTCCCCTCAACACACTGATCAATTTCCTTCCAGTCTTTTTTCTACCACTAGAGACATTCCTGTCTGTAGTCCCACAGCACCCAGGGGAGCTGGTGCTGCAGACAGAGGCATTAAGGAGACACATGATCCACCCTGGGTGGTGGCTGGGCGCTCACAGGTGGTGACTGGATGGTGCTGTGGACACACACACAGGACACACCCACCTTGTGGGTGCTGTAATAGCCCTGGACATGACCTGTCTGAGACCACACACTAGGTCTTAGGTCCTGTTGGCAGCCTCAGCACCCAGCTCAGGGCCCAAGAGGCTGGCTGAAAGCGCTTGCTTCTTGGTTACCCACATTGTGAAAGTTTAGAGGAGGGTGAGTGAGTGAGAGGAGAAATACATGGGTGCAGAGCCTGTGGGCCCCAAAGGTGAGCAGAGGGTCCAAAGGAAGGGAAGGGAATGGCTGTGGCCTCTCCTTGCATGATGCTTCTCTCACCCCAGCCACATGTCCCTGCCTGGGGAGAGCGATGGTGGCTACATGGACATGAGCAAGGACGAGTCGGTGGACTACGTGCCCATGCTGGACATGAAAGGAGACATCAAATATGCAGACATAGAGTCCTCCAACTACATGGCCCCTTACGACAACTACGTCCCCTCTGGTGGGTGCCCACAGCATCCTCACAGCTGGGCAGCATTGCAGTTTTTCCAAACCTGTTCACATGCTCAGCTTGGCAACAACTCTGGAATTAAGGTGGCCATGTGCCTGCCTCATAAATGCAAAACCTGAGGTTAACCACCTGCTCAAGCCTCAGGGTGGAACCCCAGGATGATCCAGTTTCTGGGTCCAGAGGGACGCACATGGCCCACAGGGAGGAGAACTGGGGTGGGGGTACCTGGCCTCCTGGGGCCTTGGGGAGAGTGCTCTGTGCAGACCAGGCCCCAGGCCAGTCTAGTGTCCTCAGGAACTAGGCAAGCCAGCCAAGCAGAGGTGGCCCAGAGCTAATGCCAGTAGTTTTTCTGGCCAATGAGGAGGTAGAAGAGGTTTAAGTTATCTATTTAGAAGTTGTTTTCCTTGTGGGAGAGACTTACAGGGTCAGTAGCCACCTGTCTGGGACACTCAGCCTCTGTGGGCCGAAGGGCAAGGGTTCTGTGGCTGCGGGGAGACCTTGTGCTCTCTGTCCCCTAGCTCCTGAGAGGACCTGTCGGGCGACTCTCATCAACGAGTCCCCGGTGCTTAGCTACACGGATCTGGTGGGCTTCAGCTACCAAGTGGCCAATGGCATGGAGTTCCTGGCCTCCAAGAACGTATGTGTGGTTGCAGAATGGGGGGATGGGTACATGGGTCACCCAGTCGGGTTGGGTGTCCTCA
The DNA here is from genome assembly GCF_964194135.1 of Talpa europaea. Lineage (NCBI taxonomy): Eukaryota > Metazoa > Chordata > Mammalia > Eulipotyphla > Talpidae > Talpa > Talpa europaea. Next base: position 42,472,128 of record NC_140080.1, on the reverse strand, counting down.
TACAGTGCAAGGTCCCCTCTGGTGGGGAGACCATGAATGTGTCCCCCCCATTTTACCCCCATGCCCACGATGCACTTTCTCCTGGGCTCTTGACACAGAGGGTCCCTCCCCTCAAGTGTCACCAAGGCCTCAGCCCCCACCCTCCCATCCCCCCACCCAGTGTGTCCACAGAGATCTGGCAGCCAGGAACGTGCTCATCTGTGAGGGCAAGCTGGTCAAGATCTGTGACTTCGGCCTGGCTCGTGACATCATGCGGGACTCAAATTATATCTCCAAAGGCAGTGTGAGTGTCTTCCCGACCCCAGCCGTGGAGTCCCTCTGGGTCAGCTTGGTAGTGGTTCTCCGAAGACCAGGATGGGGCTCCCAAGGGTGCCAGGCTCTGCTGCCTAGCCATCTGTGTGGGAGCAGGAAGGGGAGTCACCAGCTACGCCTGGGGTGAGAGGGGGAGATGCTGAGGCTTGTGGGGTTTAGACTTTCTGGTCATGGCTCTAAGGAAACCCCGGAAAGGTGGGAGGGGGGCAGATCAAAGGTGTTTTAGTGCTGTTGGGGCGCAGGCAGTAAGACAGATACGTTAAAACAGGACCATCTGCCTCTCGCTCATAGCCCCACTTTCACACATGAGGCCATTGAACCCCAGAACTGGAGGGACATTGGGCAGCTGAGATGAGAGCTGCCTGACCCGTTGGCATGTCTCTGGCATGACCCCTCTACCAACATGCCAGGGGCCTCTATTGAGGCAAGGGGGGGTGGCCTGTCCGTGGAGGGGCCTCAACCCTGGTGCCTTTCCCCACGGACAGGGGCTGCTGTGGAGTGGGTGTGAGGTGGAGGGATGGGGAGAGAGAAGACGCTGAGGTGGGAATTGCCAGCCCAGGTGCACTCAGCCCCTGCCCGGCCCTGCCCTCTTGCAGACCTTCCTGCCTCTAAAGTGGATGGCCCCTGAGAGCATCTTCAACAGCCTCTACACCACCCTGAGCGATGTGTGGTCCTTTGGAATCCTGCTCTGGGAGATCTTCACGCTGGGTACATCTCCCTCCCCGGCACGCAGTGGCACCATGCCCTGCCTGCGCACTTGCAGCCTGGTGGGCCTGTGGAACAGGCTCTGGGACACGGCCCAGGCTCAAGTGCCAGCTCTGCTGCTAAGTGCAGCTCTTGCTGTGTGACTTTGGCAAGGTTCCTGCCCTCTCTGTGTCTCCTAACATCCCCATCTGAATATTGAGGGGTTCGCATAGTAACATCAAAAAACCTGTTTGGTTCTGGTGTCCCTGCTCTCTAATTCTGGGAGGGTTGCGGTTTCTGTTCAGCACCGAGGAAGGAACCCCCAGCGTCCCAGTGCCAGGGCCACCCTCACCCATTCTAGACTGGTGCACCTCTCCCGGTTCCGCAGAGAGGGTCGCTGCCACTTTGCCAGCACCCCTGAAACTGTGTCCCTTTTGTCTCTGCTCCCCACCAGGTGGCACCCCTTACCCGGAGCTTCCCATGAATGAGCAGTTCTACAACGCCATCAAGCGGGGCTACCGCATGGCCCAGCCGGCCCACGCCTCTGATGAGATGTGAGTGGAACCTCGTGGCTTGGGAGGATTTCTACTGGCCTGAGCCAAAGATAGAGTGATTGGCTCAGAGATCTAGAAAAGACTAAGCATAGCTGGATCTGGGTGTCAGGAAGATGAGAGCTGTGGGCACCCCAGCTGCTCGCTGCAGTTCCAGTCCAAGCTCAGAACTGGCCTGCAAGTGCTCGGAGAGGTCACGTGTCCATCAGTACCAGTCACTGAAGGGCTGGATATGCCTGCTGGTCAGACCTTGTCAGGGGCTCACCAAGGTGTGGTTAGCATGGAGCCCCAGGTTGAGAAGGGCACCAGGCACTGTCAAGGGAAAGAAACAGCACCCCTCTACTCCCCACCCTACCCTTTTCAATGCTCGCTTTGTTCTGGAAGTTGCAGCCTCCAGTTCCCCACTCCCAACCCCTGTGCCTCTGTCCCCAGCTACGAGATCATGCAGAAGTGCTGGGAAGAGAAGTTTGAGATTCGGCCCCCCTTCTCCCAGCTGGTGCTGCTGCTAGAGAGACTGCTGGGCGAGGGTTACAAGAAGGTAAGTTGAGTCAGGGGCAGGAGTGGGGGTAGAGGGTAAAGGAGTTCTGCTCCAGAAGGCAGACACTAGATACCAGGCTGTGTGACAGGATGGTATGTGGGGGACCACCATTTACCCTTCCGGGACCTCAGTTTCCTTGCTGGCACTAGTAACAATGGGCTGGAGGCCGAATTTATTTCAGCTGCACAGGCTATTTTGCCCTGAAGTCCTGGGTAGAAGTTGATTTAGACTGGGGGGAGGGAGCCCCTCATATCTTTGCACCTGAGCCAAACCTTGGGTCTCTCTTCAAAGTCTGAAGAGGCTCTTACAAGACAGGTGGAGCCAGCAGGGCCTGACAACCCTCGGTGTCCAAAGTGGGAGCTGTTGTGAGGGAGATGCCCGTCTCCTTTGGCATCACACAGCCCTTTTCTCCAGTGCATTCTTAACCCCGCTCCCTCCCACTTTTGGTTGGGGAGATGGAGTAGCTTAGTCACCACTGAAAACACTAGGAAAGTGAGCCCCACTGAAGGAGGCCGAGGCAGCATGAGAACCTGCACCTGTGTGCTCTGAGGTTGGGGAGTGTTAGGGCCTAGGGTGCTGGTTCACTATGGGACCTTCCTGGGTGGCCCCAACTCACCTCGTCTCATGAGATGCCAGGTGGGGGCAGCTCAGCTGTGGGACTTTGGGCGCTTCTCCCCTTCTCTGGGCTCCAGCCACCTTCCTTACAGCAGGGAGGGCAGATCTGGCCAGAATCTGCCAGAGAACTGCTAAAGACTTTCTGGCCTGACCATCCCTGTTTCTTGGGTTCCCCCCACTGTGTGGAGCAGAAGTACCAGCAAGTGGATGAGGAGTTTCTGAGGAGTGACCACCCAGCTGTCCTTCGATCCCAAGCTCGCTTGCCCGGCTTCCATGGCCTCCGGTCCCCCCTGGACACCAGTTCCGTCCTCTACACTGCTGTGCAGCCCAACGAGGGGGACAACGACTACATCATCCCCCTGCCTGACCCCAAACCCGAAGCGACTGACGAGGGACCACTGGAGGGTTCCCCTAGCCTTGCCAGGTAGGCACTCTGGCCCAGGACCCAGTGCAACAGTGTGTGCATGTGTGCGCATTTGTGTGTGTGCGTGTGCGTGTGCGTGTGCATCTTCAGAAGTAAGCTGCCTATACCTGCCTGGACCTGCCTGGACCTGCCAGTGGAGTAGAAGAGAGGATTGGAATTCACTTGAGAATTGGTTGGAACATATTGGCAAGGTAGCAGTTTCCTTTAAAAGGCCCCCCATGGGCCATCTCCTCTCTCTTCTCACTAGGCCTTGTCCTAGCCCTAAGGAGAAGAAACCTAATTAGTACCCCCAGCACCCCATGTCTTACTCTGGGGTTATTGCCAGTTCCAGGTCTGTGGTCTGTCCCTTAGCATCAGGCCCTAGCCCCAGGGAGCCTGGCATTGTAGGAGGCAGGAGTGCAAACCAGAATTGAGGCTGAAAGGGGATCCTTGCTTTCCTTTTGGCCAGGGATGTGGTGATGTGACAGTGGGATGGGCTTTGGAGAAGGCCCTGCTACTGCCTGGACTGACTATGTAGACAGGGTCTCCCCTCAGCAGGAGAGAAGGGTTCCCCATGAGGCCAGGCCCTTCTCTGAAACAAGATCCACCCTATGGGGAAGTGCAGAGTAGCCAGCTAGGTTGACTCCAGCCCTGCCAGTGGCTGCTGTGAGACCTGCCAGGCATCCTCTTCATGTGCCTCCATTTCCCCATGTGTACAAGGGAACACCCGTATGACATAGAGGGCCTTCCCGCCTGTTTTAGAAGTGAATGTTCCAAGGCTCCAGGTAGCCATCCTGCTGAGGAATTAAGCTCAGAGTCCCAATAGCTGGGAGCTGGGAGCTGGGGTGAGGGTGGGGAGAATAAATCCTCACCCTGTTTTGTCCTCTCAGACCAGCTGCTTCTCCTCTCTGTACCTCAGTTTCCTCATTTCTGAAATGAAAATAGTAAGAGCACTTCTATTTGGAAGTTGTGGGATTAAATGAACCTTCAGGATAAAAATACTTTTCAAGAGCTGGGGCTAGAGCTGCTGGTGGTGGGGGACCCGGCCAGCTTGATCTGCTCTAAAGCTGCAGCTCCTTCACTTGCTTGCTGTGTGATGCGGGCAATGACTGCCCCTTCTGAGTGCACTTTGGCACAGCGCCTGCCTTGCTTAGTCTTCACCAGGACTAAATGAGGTGAGGTGTGTGTCAGGTGCATGTTGCAGGGCTGGACACAGAAGGCTCCTCAATACTGTTATTGTTGTACTGCAACCCGCTCCCATCCCCTCATGCCCTTGCCTCTCCTTCTAGCTCCACCCTGAATGAAGTCAACACCTCCTCCACCATCTCCTGTGATGGCCCCCTGGAATTGCAAGAGGAAGCAGAGCCAGAGCCCCAGCCCCCAGGGGAGCCTGAGCCGGAGCAGGAGTGGCAGCCGGATCCAAAAGGCCCTGAGCCTCGAGCTGAGGCGGAGGACAGCTTCCTGTAGGGGGGCTGGCACCCAGGTTGCCCTCCCAAAGTGCCCCTCTGCGTCCCAGCACCCAGCGCCTCTTGGCTTGATCCGGCCCAGCCTCCAAGTGGCTTCCATCCACCTATTCCCTCGGAAAGCTTGTGCCTCTTGCATGTCACGCCCTGCCTCCTGGGGCTGCCTTAGGAGGCAAGAACTTCAGGGGCCCTGAACAGCCCTGAGCCTCTGAGAAGGCCAGATGACTGAGCCAGGGGACTCTGTTTCCCCATCTGTAAGATGGGAAAGTTGCAATTCTCTCCCTGGCTGACAGGTTGGAATCCTGGGAGATTCTGGAGGTTTGGGAGATGGTAAATTAACTTTTTCTGCTCAGCCAACTACCCCTCGAAGGGCTACAGTTCTCTCTCGCACTTTTATCTACCCAGGAGCTGGGAAAGAGGCCATGGCCTCCCTGACTCCTGGCTGAGCTTGACCTTGGACAGTGTTGCCTCTTCCAGAAGCCACTTCTGTCGGATGCCAGTCTGCAACCCCAGGCCCGAGCGGGTCCGGGGCCATCATGCTCACTTTTGCTGGGGGCAAGCCAAGGACAGGACACCTGGCCTGCAGCCCTGTTCCAGGCACTCAGGGCACACCCCACCATAGAAAGTGCCTTTGTCTGTGTCTTCCTGGCCCCATGAGTCCTGGGGTCTTTTTCCTCATCACTGCCAGTCTTACTCCAGCCACCAGGGTCTCCAGGGCCAGACAGACCCACACCTGACACTGTGTTGACATGCTTTGAGAGGCATTCACTCTTGAGGATCACACGTGCATTGGACTTGCTAAGAGGCCTTGGAGGAATCCCTCACCCTCTCTGGGTCTGTTTTCCCTTTGAAAAATAAGCAGGTTGGACTCATTGACTTTTGGTGCCCTGCCAGCACTCACATTCTAGAATATTCCAGGGTTGTATACTTGCTCAGATGAAGCAAAGCCCAACACCCCAAACCTCCATTCTGAAGGTCAGCTGGGGAGCTCACCTCCAGCCCTGGGGAGATTCCAGGCCACTGAAGACATTCAAGAACTGTGCCCCTTCCCCAGGCCTCTGGCAAGTTCCAAAAGACAAGCTTCCCAGACTTTGACTTGAAGTGACAGCCAGTGTCATGTCCTGGAAGGCCCCAATAGCTGGTCTGGGGACATTGGAAGAGAACCAGACCCCTTTTAGCACCCACAGTGACCTCCGGAGCTATTCTGGGCCTCTTTGAGATCTCGCAGTGCAGCCTGGCACACCAGCACCTGCTGTCCAGGTCTGTGCCACAGATGTGATGGACGGTGCAGCCCCCTGAGGGTTCCTGGAGGAGACAAGAAGATTTGGGTGGGAACCCGAGACAGGGGTGCCAAAGGCAGCTATCTGGGGGGTTGCCTTCCCACCTACCAGCTGCCCCATCCCTGAGGCATCTGGCCTCCTCCCTGTGGTCTCTGCCACTCACAATCTAGCGCCGGGGGCATTGGAGTGGGAAGTGAGGGTATGACCAAGCTTGCCAGCCAGGGAGGCAGGAAAGCGGGTGAGGGAAGGCCAGCCCCTCTGGGCACCTGCCTCTTGTGCTGCGTGGTGCCCCTGAAGCCTGGAGGAGGGCAGTGGGTTCTCACTACGGTACCAAAGATGTAATCACCTAGGTTTACAAGTATTTTAGGACTCACATTAACTCACATTATACAACAGAAGTACTATTTTGTATGCCGTCATGTTTTCTTATCTGTGTACTTTTTTTTAAGGGAAAGATTTTAATATTAAACTTGGTGCTTCTCACTCACAGATGGCATGGTGCCTCCAGGTGTGGGTCTCTGTGCTTGCAGGGGGGCAGGAGTGCAGTGGGTAGATGGGACTCTCTTGGTCACCACATTGGCCACTCATTTCCATTTCTAAAATGGGGTTTCTACCTCCCCCAAAGCACACACCTGCATACTGCTCACTAGTAGCTGTGTGAAATGAGACCGTTTGCCCAGCTCTGAGTGCATGACCCTGGGTCAGTGGGCACGTCACAGGCCCAAGTTGCTGAGCCCCTCCTAGGTCCCCGCCTTGCACCACCATGTGCTTTGGCTTTGGCAGCTAAGCTGAGACACCTGCTCCTCTCCCCTTCCCTCCGCCCACGGGTATAGAGTGAGGTGAGGCTGATGTGGCCAGTGAGAGGCATCGCTAAAGCCTGATTTCAAGCCCTGGTGAGTGGTGGTGCGGTCCGAGGTATGAACAGGGCAGCGGGGCACCCACAAGGGTCAGAGAGCAGGAAGAAGTGAGCAGAGAGGGTGAAGGAGACAGAAGAAAAGGGAAAGAGGTGGGGATGTATGCCCAGGAATAGACCAGGGGAGGACATGGGTCATCAGGCTGTAACTCGGAGGGCAGACACGAGCCTGGCTGGGCAGGGGATGCAGACCCAGACTCCTCAGTGGTGTGGGACTGATATGAGCTGGGCATCCTGTGCCAGCTGGCCAGCTCAGTATTAGCCGTGGTCTCTACTGCCCAGCCCAGGCCTGAGACCCTGACAGCAGCACAAGGTGGGGGCAACAGAAATGCCAGGGGCAGGGAATGAGCTAAATGCAAGGACCTAGACCCAGGTGAGGCTCCTTGGTCTCCCACCGTGGTCACTTTTGAGTGGGTCATTCGAGGTGGAACCAGGTAGCAGCCTGAGATCTGTCATTTCTCACTGTGTGACCTTGGCCATCCCTTGGTCTCTGAGCTGGAGAAGGGGCATCTCAGCTTGTTTCTTATTTTGGAGCTACAGGCTTCCGCGGACTGCTTCCAGGGGCTTGGGCTGCCTGCCAGTGGGGAGAGAAATGGAGACATGGGGCCGCTGTGACTCACAGGCCCAACCACCAACTCAGGGACAGCTGAATCACGCGGGTAAACCCCGCTGCAGGCCTGGCCACCCATCATCCACCTGCCAGAGATTCCTGGCTCTGGAGAACACCCAGAACCCGTGACCTGGCTGTGTAGGAGATGAATAAGCCAATATGGAATCTGCCCCTTTATTAAGAGAATTAAGTCCACATTCCAGATGGGGATTTTCCTTCCTCTTGGGAGAGCTCGTTGGTCAGGAGACCTTGGCTGCCCTGCCCTTCAGAGCTGCTCCTTATCGGCCTTGGGTGAATTACTCCACACCAGGCTTCAATTTCCCCAGCAGTAAGTGGAGCTAATGATGCAAAGAAGAGACAAGGGATGATAAAACTGGCGACCTCTGATTGACAGTGACTGGGTGGCTATAGGGAGCCTGGTGCCCGCCCTGCCCCCTGCCCCCTCTGGTATGTTTTCACAATGGAGATATATATATATATATATATATATATATATATATATATATATATATATATTATTTTTTAATTCAAACATATATTGCAGAAATACTTGGAAAAAAGTAATTTTTAACTGCTATGAAGTTGGACAATAAACTAAAATCAAGATCCTTTTAGAGATAGTGTGTCCTTAAGAGAAAGAATAAGAGGTGCTGGGGAGAGGAAAGACCAGAAATAAAGAGCCTCTTGCTGAGAGCAAGGGAAAAAAACCAACAGTAAGAAGGCGTTGGTGGGGCTGGGGCCGCATGGGCCCCTGTGCAGAGGGGTGTGGGGCTTAGGGGTGGGGAGCCACGGGTCAGCTTCTCGGACTGCTGCCCCCGACCTGCCACTCAGGCCAGCCCCAAGGAACCGGTGAGCTGGGATTTTCCCCCCAGACAGATGAGCCACTTGGACCACACAATTCTTCCACCACCCTAAGCAGAGGCAGGTCTTTGTTCCTGGAAAAAGAGGGGAGAGCCGAGCACTGAAAGGACCCCAAGACTCCTGGGACCTGACCTCCAGCCCCTGAGGTGCCTCCCAGCCCCCTTCCACCTCTTCTTTGAATTAGGACACAATCTCTAAAAGGATATTGATTTTAGTTTATTGTCCAACTTTGTAGCAGTTAAAAATGACTTTTTTCAAAGGATTTCCACGACATATATTTGCATTGAAAAATACATATCCATTGCTAATATACATAATATTTCTTTTCCTGTCTTTGGTATTTTAGATTCCTTAGACATTTCAAATGCTTAACTTCTTTATTCAGCAGCAATGTGTGCAGAGATTTATTTTATGGAAATTCTGCCTCTTACTGTGAATATTTTACTTACGTTCTTCTAGGTTTTTTCTCTTTCACATGCATATTAATATTTGTCTTTTGCCTCTGTACTTATCTGTTTAAATACAATTATAAATGAAATTACCACTGCCATTTAACAACTTGTTTTTCCCTTAACAATACATCATGGACATACTCACAGGTTAGCAGTACATATAACTCTAAATTCATTTATTTTAAGAGCTGTATAATCTAAAAGCATGCCTGTGCCTTTGAATATTTAATCAGTCCCTTATTGATGGATATTTCATTCATTAGAAGAAAGACCATTGTTCAGAGAGTATACTTAACTTTGCACACTTACGCAAATATCTGTCTCCCCAGGATAAATACCTAACAGAGATGCTGTCTACAGCGAGTAAACATGTAAAATGTTACTGGAGGCTAAAAGTTCCCTTTCAAATATACAAGATCATCATTCTCTCAGGAGGCTGAGGAAATGAAACATGAAGGCTGTGAAAACAACGTTATTTTAGGCTAGCTAGGTGCTCTGGGCCCCTGGAAGGAGTCTGGAGCCTTTTCTGTCTTGAGAAGAGTCACACAAGAGAGGTAAAAAGGACTTCAAGACAGACGTTCTCCCTGAGCGACCGGAGGGCTGAGAAGCCTTGTCCGGGTGGGCACTTTCCCAGGACTCAACTCGGTCCCCGCAGACTGACTCTGGCCCACTTCTGGGGCAGGGGTCCCACCCGTTGGGAAACAGGGGTCCCTGGGCTACCCTGCTCTGCCCAAGCCTCACATTTAGTGTGTGCCTGTCAATGCTCCCATGGGATCTCACAGTAAACCTGTGAAATGAGCCAACAGCGGACCAGCTGCAGATGAGGAAATGGAGGCTCAGCACCATGCAGCGGCCCAGGCACACGCAGGAGGATCTGGTCTGCCAGTCTGGGGTCCCCACTCCTGCCTTCCTCAGGGTGTCTCCAAGGCTAGTTCCTGGATTCAAAGGGCAGCAGGCTGGGGCCTGGGGTCAGGGTACTAGCTGGTCATTCAGGAGGTGGCCCCCAGAAGTCTTTGGTAGGATCCTCCTTTAAATGGTTCAGGGGCTTCCCTGGGCTATGACAAACTCCCTCGGTTCAGAAAACGATCTTTCATGGCTGTCTGCAGATCTGGTGAGGGATCCTGGACAGGGATCTCAGGATCCAGCAGGGACTTGGGGACACTACAGAATCAGCCTGTCTCCCTCTGAACCCTCACCCCTACCCCCAGGACTCTGCTCCATCTTCCAACCGACTTGGGACAGTTCTATCCTCTCTTTCTGGCTTTGGGTTTCGAGGGTAATCACTGCAAGGAACTAGAGAAGTTACAAACACGGGGAAGTAGCAAAGCTTCTGGATTCTCAGAATTCTCAAAGCCCTGGTTCCCCTTCTGAAGAGACAAAATGGACGTTTCCATGCTGAAAGTTTCTCTTCTTTGCTATCGAGTTCAAGGCTATGAGCTGGGCTTTCCGTTGCTCAGACACCTCCAGTGGTTCCTTATGGCCAAAACCAAGCGCAGACTCCAGTGTGGTGCGAGGCCTCTCCCATATCTCCCCCCATGCCTGTCTGCCCCCGGTGGGCCATGAGCTTCCCCAGCTTCCAGCAGTGCCAGGGCTCACTTCTCTCCACATTCTAGCCAACAAGTGTTATCTCTTGTCCTTTTGATAAAGTCGTCCCGACAGGCGTGAGGGCGTAGATCAGTGTGGTTTGGGTTTCTATTTCCCTGAGGATGAGTGATGTGGAGCAGCCTTTCCTGAACCTGAGGGGTCCTCCTGTTCTTTGGAAAAACATATCTTCAGGCCCTTTGTCCATTTAAATGAGTCTGTTCTTTTTGCCATCACATATGCATTCTTTACATGCTCTGGATGTTAGCTCTTTGTCAAATCATCGGATAGATGATTTGCAAATATTCAATAGGTTCTCCCATTCAGTAGGTGGCCTTTTTATTGCTCTGACTATTTCTTTGGCTGTGTGGAAGCCGGACCTTTGTGGGGGCTTCCTCACCTGCTAGAACACCCTCTAAGCTGGAGGGCAGAGTCTTGCTCAAACCTCCAGCCTTGCACGAAATCACCACCTCCTAGAAGCCTTCCTGATCACTCTACTGGAAGTGACTTCTCTTCCCAGTGCTCTGTTTGTGTCTGGTGGGCCCTCATGCTTATCTGACCCCTCAGTCTCCAGATGTTCTGTGCCCTCCAGAGATAACTCCATGCTGTCTCTCTTTCCTGAAACCTTCCCTGCTTCTTCCACCTCCCCCAACTCATTCTCAGCCCAGGCCAATTCTTCCTTGTCTCCTCTTCAGTGCTCCAGCCATCCTACAACTCTTCTGAGTCACGGTTCCTCTCTTGGCTCCACCACCAGGCTATGCACCCCAGAGGGGAGGGATCAGGCTGCCCTGTTCCCCACTCTGTGCCTAGGGCCAAACACAGAGAAATGTTCAGTATCTGTTGAGTGCACCTCACCTGCATCACTGGATCAGAGTCAATGCTCCCCCACCTAGTTTGACAGAAGAAACTGAGGCATGGACAGGCTGGGCTTGGCTGTGGTCGCATAGCTAGGAGGGGGGCAGGCCATCCCTGTTCTATCTAGCCCCAGAGCCTAGACGGACATTTGATCTTTCTGACCTCCCTAGCTATTGTTGAGAGCTCTCTGTGGTTGAGTTCCTGGGTTCAAATCCATTTGTGCCACATATAGGCTCTGTGACCTTGGCCAGGTCACTTAGCGTCTCTGAGTCTACCTTTCCATGCCTGTAACATGGGATAATTATAGTTCCCCCCAAAGTGGTCATGAGGATCTAATGAGATGATCTGTGCAGAGTTTAGTCCAGAGACTGTCACAGGGAGGGCATGGGGAAAAGGGTGACTCTGGGCTCCACTGCTTTAGTGAGATTATTAAAGGCACAGTTTTGGGTAGCTGCTTAGATACTGGTAGATAGGGGAGCCCAGCAGGCAGGGGAGAGCCCCACATCTGCACCTTCCTAGGTGTAGGACAGGGCCTGACATGTGAGCATTTGCAGAATGGAGTGGTTTCTGGGAGTCCTGTGGCTGAGCCTGCACCTGCCAGGCAGGAGCCAAGTGTAGAGGCTACGAAGAAGCCTGGGAGAGACGCAGGCCCCGCCAGGTGCGGAGGGGCGAAGCTGGAGTGTGGAGGGGTCAAGGTGACGTTGAGTCCACACCCCTCTCATAGCGGTGCTAGTGCCGACAAGCAAACTCAGGGGTCAGGAAGAACACAAGACGGGCCAAGTCAGCAGGTGAGCATGACCCACAGGCAGGAGCAACAGAGAAGCAAGAAAGAAGGGCATGGTGAGTTCAGGAGCTGAGAGCACAGACTTCAGGGTCGCAGTGGGGCAAGTGGGGAGCAAGGATGGTGGGGACATACCACGAGGCTCTGGAGGCCCTGCTGGAGGGTGGGCTTGGTCTGCATGGCAGGGGTAGAAAAGCAGATGGAACAAATACCAGTAGTGCCATGAACCAAACACTAGACCTCCTGTAGGCTTCAATCCCCGAAGCAGAGGCTACCAAACCTTCTGGTTGAAGCAGGAGCAGCAGAAATGCTGTCCCGAGGATGAGCCCCTGGCTCCTGATTTGGGTTCCACTCTATGATCCTGGGGCAGAACTGCACTGGAGCCAGTGAGCAGGATGGGGGCTCAGGGTCTCTGCCACTGGGTCTGCATGTGGCAGGCGCCAGGAGCCAGAAAGGGAGGTGAGGATTAGGCCCTCAGTGACATGGCCCACACAGGTACCTCAGGATTTCCAAACCCCTGGGCTGACTTGCAAAGTTTCTCTGATAGAGGGAGAAGTGAATGTCAATCCAGGATCCCTGTTTGTCACCTTCCTGGCAGTCGCATTGAGGCTTCCCCAGCCAGGGGTCACCCCACTGAGCACCAGCATTTCCATCCCACATCTCCTGGTGCTGCTGGGAAGGACCCAGGGCCCCTGTGCAGTGTGGTGGTCATCAGACAGGCTGTGAGGCCAGGCTGTGGGCTTCAATCCCCTCCGTCATCTGGGTTGAGCAAGTGATAAAACCTCTCTGAAACCTAGATTCCACATTTGCAAAATGGGTTAATGAGCAGAGCCAGCCTCCCAGGTGAGAGGATTACATGAGGACCTGGGAGGTGGTTGGTACATCAACAACATTCAGAAAATGTTAGCCCTCCAAACACCCTTTTCCCAGGACAGAATGCTTTCCTGCCTGCAGAGTTTTGGGACACTCATTCATTGAATCATTTATTTTTCAAACATCTGAAGTCAGTGAATCAGAACAACTCAAGAGGTAGATTACCCTCACCAGCTGTATGATCTTGGGAAAGTGACAACTTCTCTGGGTTTTGGGTGAATCATATCTACCTCTATACAGTGTTGAGAACTGAATGAGAAAACTCCAAGGACACTTGGCATGTTGCCTGACATATAGGGAGCACCTGGTAAATCTGTGAACCATTGGAGTGACAAAAGTACTAGAATGGGGGTGAGTCTAGGAGGCTGTGGTTCATAGAAAGGGCACCTTCTGGCAGGGATGGGGAAGCCCCCAGAATGGGGAGCATGAAGGAGCTATAAGAATTGCCTGGTGGTCAGAAATGAGGTGCAGGCAGCATTCTCTGATCTTGGGGACAGGGGTAGGTACTTCCAAGGTGGCACAGGCCACCCTACAATACCACAATGACTCTGACCCCCCAGGAGGCCAGCCACATTTCTTCTTTACCTCAACACTCTCCACCAGAAAGGGTCGGGGACTGCATGAGAAATGCAGGAAAGCTGGGAACCCAATCCAAGATCAGATATAAACTTTCAGTACATGTTAGGGTTCTCAGCTTTTCTCAAGGCCACCCATGGGCTGTTAAGGCCAGAGGCCTTGGCCACAAGCAAGCATTAGAATCCCCTAGAGAACCTGTTAGCTGTACAAGTTTCCACCTTCCACCCCTTACTCAGCAGGCCTGGGGTGATACTGGAATCTGCATTTGAACAGGTAACCTTGCAATTCTGAGACTGGGGTCCCTGAACTGTATTTGGAGACATCTCCTCTAGAAACTCCCATTAAGAACCCTCGGTTTACAGGATAAAGTCTGAGTTTCCAGCCTAATACTTGGCCCTCACCCCTCCCTCCTCTGCCTCATCTATGCCTCTGGCTGACCTCCCTACCTCTGCCCCCATGCTGGTTCCATTCCCCGGCTTCCTTTCTGCCTAGAGGTCTCTTCCAAGGCCAGCTCTACAGCCACGACCCATGTCGTGTTCAAAGACTCCACTCCTTATCCCTATGGCTACCCTGTTTTGTCCCTGTCACTGCCTGAAGGGCTGCCTTCAGGGGTGGGCCTTGAAAGTGTCCCACTGATGACCCTGCATACTGTGGACAGGGTAGCGAAGGTAAAGGTGACCAGAGATGTCTGGAAACCAGGTCCCAGGAGGGCTATCCACGGGCCAGGCTGACCAATCTGAAGAAGTGGCACTTCTGGGGAGACTTGGGCTGTCCCCACATCCAGGAGGCTTGTGGAGAGACAGGGACAGAATTGCCTGGGAGGCCAGAGGCAGGGTGGCAGCTCCGGCCCCTGGGAGAAAAGCATGGTTGACAACAGGCCCGTGGGGCCTCCAGCTCAACCATGGTGAGGCTCCAGGAGTGCCAATGGGAAGCCTATGGTCCAATTTTTGGACCATTGCAAATAAAGCTGCTATAAATGTTCGAATGGAGGATTTTACGCGAAAATAAATTTTCATTTTCACTTGGGATACCTAGGAATAGATTCGTGAATGGGAGTGGTCTGGGCCTGGGCCTGAGAACCTGAGAATCCCACTCTGGCTCTGAGTCTTCCCCAAAGTCACTGTGTGACCTGAGATAAGCCATTTACTCCCTCTGACCTTCCCTTTTCTTATCTCTCCTGGGAGATAATGTGCATTTTGTGGAGTCCCTGTGACCCAGGCCTATAAGAGAAAATGGAAATGAAAGTGCCTTGTAAACAATAAATGGCTCACCCTTCCTAACAACACACGAAGCCCAGAAGCCAGAAATGAACAGACTGACAGATTTTACTTTCTAAGTAGCGCAAACTTCTCTCTAAATAAAGACACCAAAAGAGAAGTGGTAGATTAGTGAAAAATAATTTCAATATATATGATAATAGGGCCAATAGACATAGTCCAGAATCTAAATCACCCCAAAAAATCAACAAAAGACAGAAACTAGTAGAAAAACCGACAAAGGATACCCGGAAAGAGACCATAAGACAGTAGTAGCCAATAAATATGAAAAAGGTACATGTAAAAATCTCAACAAAAGAATACCTTTTCATATTAGGCTGGGAAAAAATTGTAAAGATCAGTATTCTCTAACCCACCAGGAACATAGTAAAGTTGAGTCTCCCACACACTGCTGGGGGGAAGTGCATTCACCCAGTCTTTTCTGGAAGACAGTGCCACACAAGTTCCACATTTCAATGTACGGAGCCTTTCACCCAGCTCTTCCTCTTCTGGGGGTGGCCCTGGCTGGAACTATGCACAGTGCTCAGGGTCACGAGCGAGGATGCTCACAGCAGCCTTGTTTACAAAGGAGAAAACTTGAAGTTACTCATGTGCCCTTCATTAGAAGAATGGTGACTAAAATCACGGCACAGTCCTGCCAACACTACAAAGCAGCAATTGCACAGAACTATGCCTATTTCTTTGCACTGACATGGCAAGATTTCTGAGACGTGATGTTGAAACCCAGCTGCAGGGCAGTAAATAGCACATTTTTGAAAACTGTGAAGTATGCATGCATGCATGCGTGTGTGTGTGTGTGTGTGTGTGTATAGATGAACGGAGGATTACAGAGATGAGCATGTGCTCGCATGGGCAAACACTGTGAAGGGCATGCACATAATTGGTACCATTAGTTGTTTGTGGGAAATGGACTATGATAGCGAGGTAAAGGATCTGGTGAGTTTCCATTTCAAAGGCAGGGCAGACCCCTATTTATGTATGACTATTTTAGAGCGAGCACTGGTGTGAAAATACTAAAAGAGGGAAATCAGTTGGGGCTGAGAATGAGAGAAGGAGGAGAGCCCAACCACCACCACCCTCTGCGAGGTCCTGTGGGTGTTAGTGTCAAGTGCGGGCCGATTGGTTATCTTTGCTGTTCATTTCTTTCCAGGGGCCCTTTTTTGTTGTCCCTGCTTCTGCCTGGAAAAACTGAGCCCTCCGAGTTCTGGCACTTGGCCCAGCTCACTGTATTAGTTATCTTTTAGTGCATAGAAAACAAGCAAGTCCCCACAAACCACAGGGGTACACAGCAACTGATGTTCATTTCTAGCTGATCCACAACTGGGCAGCTGCTCTACCTGGACCCAGTAGGCTGCTGGACTGGCTGGGCTCTGCAGGGTCACCTTAACCGGTGCAACTCTGCTCCTTTCTAATCCTTCCCAGAACCAGCAGGCCAACGTGGGCACATAGTCTTTGGAATCTCTTTTCTTTTATTTGGCATAATGCATTTGAAATTCGTCCATGTTACCGTGCGCATACAGAAGTTCTTTTTCATTGCTGGTAGTGTTCTGTTGTGTGAGTAGACCAGTTTTTCTATCCATTCAACAGCTCAGGAACATTTGAGTCATTTCCAATTTTTGGACCATTACAAATTAAGTTGCTATAAATGTTCGAATGGAGGATTTTATATGAAAATAAATTTTCATTTTCACTTGGGATACCTAAGAATAGATTAGTGAATTATATGTAAATGTTTTCTCTTTAACTTTGTAAGACTCTGCCAAGCTGATTTCCAAAGTACTTTTTTGCCTCCCCCCAAGCAATACACATATATGAGGTCTGGTTGCTTGTTTCTCATCATCAGAACAACATTTGAAATTGTCAAATAGCTGTTCAGCTTTTAGCCATTCTAATGGGTACTTTGGGGTATTTCATTGAGGTTTTATTTTGTAGTTCCCAAATAAATATTGACATTGAAGTTCTCTTCACAGATCTTCTTTGTTCAAGCATTTTGCCCATTTTTATTGAATTATTTGATTTCTTAACGTTGAGTTTTGAGACTTCTTATGACTCTAGATATAAATCCTATAGATGAGTGGCATTAAATTCTTTCTCTTGGTCTTTGGTTTGTCTTTTTAAACAATTTTTTTTATTTTTTATATCATTATTCAATCATTATTCATTTTTAAACAATATTTGCTCCTCCTCCCCCAGGTGGTCCCCATAGAATTTCCTTCACCAAGGCACCAGTGCACCATCACCTCAGTCCCCTGTGCTCCTCTCTCCCTCCCTTTGATCCCTCTCTCTCCTTCTCCCCTGCAGAATGTCTCTGGTTTATAATTGTCTGTTTGTTTTTATTTTGTTTTGCATTGTTATTATCTTTTTCTGCTGATGTCTTATTTGGTTCCCCTATATTCCTCCTAAAAGGAATATTCCTCCTATATATCCTCCATCTGATATTTTTCTTTTTCTTTCCGACATTTCATTGAGCGTAATTCCTTCTAGCCCCATCCATGTTGCTGTGAATGGCAAGAGTTTATCTTTTTTTGATTGCTGAATAGTATTCCATTGTGTATAATACCACATCGTCTTGATTGAATCATCTATTTGGGGGCATTTGGGTTGTTTCTAAGTTTTACCTATTGTAAATAGTGCTGCAATAAACATAGGGGTACAGGTGTTCTTTTGAATCAATGTTTTTGTGTCCTTTGGGTAGATCCCTAGGACATATGGTAGCTCCATTTTTAGTAGACTGAGGAACTTCCAAACAGCTTTCCATAGTGGTTGGGCCAGTTTGCACTCCCACCAGCAGTGTAGGAGAGTTCCTTTTCACCACATCTTTGACAACATTTGTTATTGCTAGTATTTTTGTTATGTACCATTCTTACTGGTGTAAGGTAAGTATCTCAATGTGGTTTTGATTTGCATTTCCCTGATTATAAGGGATGTTGAACATTTTTTCATATGCCTGTTGGCCATTTGCATTTCCTCTATGGAAAAATGTCTTAAGTTCTTCGGCCCATTTCTTGACTGGACTGTTTACTTTGCTTTTGTGGAGTTGCGTGAGTTCTTTGTATATATATCTTTGTGATCAGTCCCTTATCAGTTGGATGGAGTGCAAAGATTTTTTTCCCAATCAGTGGGGTGTCTCTTTGTTTTAGTTAATGTCTCTTTTGCTGTACAGAAGATTTTTAGTTTGATGTAATCCCAGGTGTTCATCTTTTCCTTGACTTTCTTTGCTTTGGGTGATGAATCTTTAAAGATGTTGCTGACATGTATGTCTTGTAGTGTTTTACCTATATTTTCTTCTATATGTTTCATGGTTTCAGGTCTTACATCCAGTTCTTTTATTCATTTTGAGTTGATTTTTGTGCATGGTGAGAGGTAGTGGTCTAGTTTCATATTTTTTGCAAGTGGCCAGCACCATTTATTGAACAAACTCACCATGTTCCATTGCATATTCTTTGTTCCTTTCTCGAAGATCAGTTGTCCATATAAGAGTGGCTTTATTTCTGGTCTCTCTACTTGGGTCCATTGGTCTGTCTGTTTTTGTTCTAATGCCATACTGTTTTAATTATTGTGGCTTTGTAATATAGTTTGAAGCTTGGACGTGTGATACCTCCATTCACCTTTGTTTTTGTCAGTAGGGCTTTGGCTATTCATGTGTTTTTTTTTTTTTGTAGTTCCATATGAATTTCATCAGTATTTGTTCTATTTCTATGAATAATGTCATTGAGATTTTTATTGGAATAGAAGTGAATCTGTAAATTGCTTTTGGTAGGATGGCCATTTTAATAATGTTTATTCTTCCAATCCATGAGCGGGGGATGTCTTTCCATTTCTTTGTGTCTTTTCTATTTCTTTTAACAGTGTTTTATAATTTTCTTTGTATAGGTCCTTCCCCTCTTTTGTTAGGTTTATTCCCAAGTATTTGATTTTTTTGTTTGTTTTGATAATAAAAGGGATGGTTTTCTTGAGTTCTTCTTTTTCAGATTGATTGATTGTGTCTAGGAAGGCTACTGACTTTCGTGTGTTGATTTTATATCCTGCTACTTTACTGAACTGGTTGATTATTTTGAGTAGTTTTTAGGGTTCTCTATGTATATTATCATATCATCTTCAAATAGTGATAGTCTTACTTCTTCTTTCCCTATTTGGATTCCTTGTATGTCTTTCTCTTGTCTTATTGCTCTGGATAGGACCTCCAGTATTATACTGAAGAGTAGTGGTGAGAGATGGTTTGTCTTTTAATCATCTCTTTTAGAGAGTGGAAGTTCTTGAAGTCCAATTCATTGATTGTTTTTTCCATTATGGAGGACATGAATCTTTCTCTTCCTCCTCCTCCCCCCTTCCCCCTCCTCCTTCTTTTATTTATTTATTTGTGTGTTGTGTTTAAAATTTAAAATTCTTTCCCTAACCTCCATGGTCATAAGTCCATGTGAATTTTCTTGTTTTCTTGTAGTAACTACATAGGTTTATGCTTAGGTTTTGATTCATTTTGTATAGGGTTTGAAGCATGGTCAAGGCTTTTTATTTGTTTTTTACATATGAATATCCAGTATTTCCAGCATCATTTTTTGGAAAGACTATCCTTTCTTCATTGAATTATCTTTCTATTTTTGTCAAAAATCAATGATTTTCAACTTATTTCTGTACTCTATTTTGTTCCATTGATGGATATGTATGTCTTTTCTCAAGTATCATAACTTAGCTTTCAAAAAGTCTGTGAACCAGTCAGCAAATGAGTCTTCCAACTTTTTCTTCTCTTCCTAAATTGTTTTGGCTAGTGTAGTTCCTGTTGTGTTTCTATATAAATTTGAGACTCAATCAACTCATAAATTTCTATAAAAACTCCTGCAAGCATTTTGAGTAGAATTTTGTTATATCTGTAGATCCACTTGGATAGCATTGGCACACCTGCCAACCATGAACATGGTACATCTCATTATTTATGGCTGTTATTCTTCTTGGACGTCTCACCTGTGTTTTGTTGTACACAGTATGTAGATTTGGGGCATATTTAGTAAATATTTATATCTAAGAATGTCATGGGTTTGGTATGAATGTGAATAGTATTTTTAAATTTAATTGATTTCTATATATGGACCTTGTATCCTGTTAAATCATTAGTTATAGTAACTTTTTTGTGGTTTCATTGGTACTTTCTCTGAAGACAATAATTGCCTCTCCAAATAGAGAGCTTTGTTTCTTCTTTCAAAATCTGTATTTCTTTTATTATTTTCTCTTGCCTTTACTACAGTTGTAGTACAAATGTATTTGACTTCAGTATAAATGCTGAATAAGAGAGCAGATGTCCTTGCTTTGTTTCTCCTCATCGGAGGAAAGTATACAGTGTTTCATCATTAAGTATCATGTTGGTAGTAGGTGTTTTTGCAGCTGCCTTTTATCATGTTGAAGGAGTTTCCTTTCCATTCCAGTTGCTAAGAGTTTTAATCAAAGAATGGATTGAATATTGTCAAATCATTTTCTACATCTATTGAGATGGTCAGATGGTTTTCCCTTAATCTGTTGATATAGCAAATTACATTAACTGACTTCTTAAATGTTAAGCCAAAATTGATTTGCTGTAACAAATCCCACTTGGTCCTGGTGTATTGTCTTGTTTATATACTCTTGGATTTGATCTGCAAAGATTTTATGGAGCATTTTTTGCATATTTGCTTGCAAGGAATATTGGTCTATAGTTTTATTTTCTTGTGGAGTTCTTGTGGAGTTATGACATCAGGGTAGTGCTGGCATGATACAATGAGCTGGAAAGTGTTCTCTGCTACATTCTGAAAGAGTTTGTGTAGCACAGGTATTATTTATGTCTCAATTGTTTGGTAGACTTCTCCAGCAACAATATTTGGGTCTGGTGTTTTGTATTTGTGTAATTTGTTTTTGTTGATGCTGTTAGAAAATTGTTTTAGCCGCAAGTATAATTTCCTTAATAAATATAGAGCTATTCATGTATTCCATTTGTTTTTGAGTTATCATTGGCAGTTTGTGTCCTACAAGTGATTTGTCCATTTTATCTAACTTGTTCAATTTGGAGTTGTTCATAGTATTCCTTTATTATCCTATTATGCAAGAGTATTATCAAAGAGTAAAGTGTCGATAAAGTTGATAGTGTTGGCCAAACTTCATTTTTTTTCACCTGCCCACTATTATTTATTTAACTTTGCAAATTGAACCAGAATTCAAAAAATTAAAATATATAACTGTGTTCTCCTAACAGAATCTTTAAGGGACATCTAGATTTTTTTAAAAACTCTAATATAAACTCTTTATTTTATTTTATTATTTATTCCCTTCACCTATTTCTCCCACCTCCCCCCTCACTACTCCACCTCTGGAAATCAACAATGTATTCTTTGTATCTATGAGCTTCTTCTTTAGTTGTTGGTTTTTTGTTTGTTTTTTTTTTCTGGAAATCAACAATGTATTCTTTGTATCTATGAGCTTCTTCTTTAGTTGTTGTTTTTTTTTTTTCATATGGCATTTGTCTTTCTCTGTTTGACTTATTTCACTTAGTATAATGCCCTCAAGGTCTATCTATCTACCTATGTCTATCTACCTATGTTGTCACAAATGGTAAGATTTCATTCTTTTTGTAACTGAATATATTTCATTGTATTTATATACTGCATTTTCTTTATTTAGCCATGATAGACACTTAGGTGGTTTCCATATTTTGACTGCAATGAACATGGGGGTGCAGGTACATTTTTGAGTCAGTGTTTTCATTTTCTTTGGAACCTCCATTCTGTTTTCTATAGTAGCAGTACTGACATCTATTCCCAGCAATACCACAGAGTTCTGTTTTCTATAGATCCTTGCAAACACTTGTTATCTCTTGTCTTTTTGATAATAGTCATTCTCACAGGTGTGAGGTGGTATCTGATTGTGGGTATGATTTGCATTTTCTCATGATAAGTGATGTTGAACATCCTTTAATGTGCATGTTGGCCATCTGCATGCATTCTTTAATATTCAGAGCTTCTGACATTTTCCAATTAGATTTATTTTTTTTTGTTGTCGCTATTGAGTTATATAAGCTCTTTTTACATATTTTGGATTGTAGCACCTTATCAGATATGATTTGCAAATATTTCCTCCTATTTAACAGCTGTCTTTTCATTTTACTGATGCAAAAGTTGCTGTGCAGAAGCTTTTTAGTTTGATGTACTCACACCTGTTTATTTTTACTTCTGTTGCCTTTGCCTTTAATTCAAAGAATCAAAGGTTCAATGAATCATCACCAACACCTATGCCAAAGAGCTTACTGCCTATATTTTCTTCTAGAGGTTTTATGTGTTTAGATCTTACATTCACATTTTTATTCCATTTTGAAGTAAGATGTCCTCCAAGGCGTACATCCCTAAGGATGGCCGAGATCCCTCTAGGCCTCTATGTGTGTGCCAGGCCTGAACGTGCCCCCCAGGCAGAAGCTCCAGGACAAGCAAAGAAGCTTCCTTCACAGAAAGGCTGTGGGGTGTACCTCAGTCTGCTGCTTGTTCTGTGCCCCATCAGAGAAGGCCTGCCAAGAACTGTCTCTATGATTGCCAGAGTCCCTTGGGCCCAGGAATGTAAGCCTCCCTGGCCTCCAGAACCTGGTGATCAAAGAGTGTCCCTTGGGAAGCAACTACAAAAACCCCTGGAACTGCAAACATAAAAACTAGGCACCAGACTCATGTAACTTTCCTCTCCGGGACACACTGGTGTTCTGGCCTATGGCAGAGGAAAAGCTCTTAAAGATAGCTATGGTTTCACTTGTTTGTGGAATATAAATAATAATCATAATAATAACTAGCAACATACAGAAAAAATAATTCTTTGACTCTGAAAAATATACTGGTTATCGGAGGGCATGGTGGGGGAAGGGAGGAGAGGGAAAGAAGGGGACAAGGCATTGGTGTGGGAGCATTGGGGAGAGTGAGTAAAGCATGTGCGCATTTTGTGGTGTGAAGTTCTACTCCCCGACTTATGTAAACAACCTGTAAACAACCGACAAATTAAATGTGAGAAGGGAAAAAAAGTGCCTGCTCTCCAAGTTTTCTGGAAAGGCTTACAGTCAGTCCTCAAATGTGTGCTTAATGAGAAGCCTACCCCTCAGATCCCAACCTTGATGATGACTAATAGACCTCCCTCAGAGCCGGACTGAGCTCATGGATCTGCAACTGTTGCTTTGCTCTGGGCAAAGACTGTTTCTGAGTTGGTTGTAAGCCTAAGGGCCCCAAGATTATAAGCACCACTTGTCACCAGAATGAAGCAATACAAGACCTCCTCTGAGTGGCAGCTGCAAAGACTGGGCTGCTGGACAGGAGCAAGGCACAGATTATGACAGTCCCTGGAGACCAGGAATGCAAGCTCCCCCTGGCCTCCAGGCGATAAGGAGACCTCTGGGTGGCAACTCAGATCTTTGATTAGTTTTTCATTTAAATTCAAAATATTTTCTAGTTTCCTTTGTTGATTTCCCATTTAACTCATTTATATGTGTCATTTTTTTAATAAGGGTTTTGTTGAATTTCTAGATATTTGGGGCTTCCCAGATAACTTTCTGCTAATGATTTCAAGTTTAATTCTGTTATGGTGCTAAAAATACTTCATATAGTTTAGTTATTTAAAATTTTAATGGTTTTTAATGGCCCAGAATATGGTATATCTTGGTGAATGTTCCCTATATCCTTGAAAAGAATGTATGTCCTGTTTATTGTTAAGTGGAGTATTTTATAAACATCAATTAGGCCAAGTTGTGTTAGAGTTTTGTCCTGGTATTCTAGATCCTTACTGATTAGCTCTTTACAGTGTTGCAAAGATTTGTCTGTCTTTTATTTCAGTTCCATCAGCATTGCTTTGTGTATTTTGAAGCTTTTTCTAAGGTGTATATGCCTTTAGAATTGTTATTTCTTCTTGGATATTTGACCCCCTTGTCATTATCTATTCTCCTTCATTATCCCTAGAAATATTCCTTATTCTGAAATCTATTTTACCTGATATTAATATAGCACTCCCGTTTTTTACTCTTTTTCAGCCTTCCTTTAGATGAACTGTGTGTGTGTGTGTGTGTGTATTTAAAGATTTATTTATTTATGCATACAAGAACTGGGTTGTAGGCCAGAGGTGCAGGGGAAGAGGGTGGTGAGATGATTCACCAGAGACAGAGTGGGGAGCAGAACAGGCAGACCTACTGGAATACACTGCTGAGGGGAGCAGCGGGCAAGACAGGAGAGGTCTGCAGTGCCATGTGAGTCAGCTCCCTGGCCAGTCTTGGATTGAACTGCAGTGGCTGCCAATAGCTTGATAGCCATGTGTCTTTAACCCCTGTGCCACCAATCAGGCCTGAACAATGTATATTTTGTGACTGTTTTATCTCCGCTAATGACTTATACCATAAGTTGTTTTTAGTGGTTATCCTAGGTTTTGCAATATAGGTATTGAAATAATCAAAGTCTACCTTAGAACAGTAATACACTGCTTCAAATGTGATACAAGTGTCTTCCAACGGTACACTGCATCTCCCATCTTATGTCAGGTTATTGTCATGCAGTTTAATTTTATGTAGTCTAGAAATGCACAATACGTATTTTTGCTTTCAATCAGAGGTTGCAAACTATAGCTTATGGGCCACATTTAAGCTGCCCCCTATTTTGATAAATAAGGCACCATCAGAACACAGCTACACGCAGTTGTTTGTGTATTGTTTGTGACTGCTTTTGTACTACATTGGCAGAGTTAATTAACTGTCAAACAGACTTCACGGTCCACAAAACCTATAATATTTACTATCTTGCTTTTTGAAGAAAAAATTTGCCAATTTTTCATGGTTTTTTCTTTTTGAGTAATTAAAAGTAAGATAAAAGTATTTTTTTTAAAGATTTATTTATTTATGCATACAAAACTGGGGTACAGACCAGAGGTGGGGGGCGGTGAGAGGATTCACCAGAGACAGAGTGAGGAAAAGAACAGGCAGACTGACTGAAACACACTGTTGAAAGGAGCAGCGGGTGAGACAGGAGAGGTCTGCTGCACCTGTGGGTAGCTCCCTGGCTGGCTGAGTATTGCTTCACAGTGCTGTGTTTAACCCCTTGCGGCACCAGGGCGGCTGCAAGATAAAAGATTTTTATATTAACCTGTATTTCTTCCATTTCCAGTACTCTATTTTTCCAGGTATATCCAAGTTCTGTCTGTAATCTTTTTATTTTTTCCTGAAGGACTTCCTTTAACATTTTTCTTTTGTAGTGATGGTCTGCTGGTAATGAATTCTCTCAATTTTTTTTTCTAAGAAAATTTTTATCCCTTCTTTTAAAAAAAATTGAGATGAAATTCACAACATACAATTAAACATCAACCATTGATTGTCAAGTGTACAAAGCAAGGGCATTTCGTACATTCACAATGTTGTACAACCACCCCCTCCCCCTCTAGTTCCAGGATATTTTCATCACCCCAAAAGCAAACACACAACCTATTAATAGTGACTCCCTTTCTTCCCCTCACCCCAATCCCTGTCCACCACGCCTCTGCTTTCTGCCTCTAAGGATTTATCTATTCTGAATGTTTTATATAAACGTAGTCATACAACATTGTGACATTTTATGTCTGGTTTCTTTCATTTAATCTGATGTTTTCAAGGATCATCCATGTTTTGACATAAACATCATTCCTTCTTTTTTTGAAAAATTTTATTTATTTTTGCATAGAAAAATTGGGGTGTAAGGCAGATGTGCAGGGGTGAGAGGTTTCACCAAAGACAGAGTGAGGAGAAGAACAGGCGGATTACTGAAATACACTGCTGAAGGGAACAGTGGGCAAGACAGGGAGGTCTACTATGCATTGTGGGTAGCTCCCTGAGGGATCAAACTCAGGCTGTAGTAATGACAGCTCTGAGACTTAACCCCTAAGCCCACCAGAAAGGCCTATCATTCCTTCTTTAAGGCTGAATAGCAGTGCATTGCAGGAGGTACCACATTTTGGCTGTACATTCATCAACTGCTTCTGTTACAGGGCGGGGAGAGGGGCAGCCCAGACCCCACAAACCTGCCTATTCTAAATGGGTTCTGCCATCCGCCGCATCAACACAAAACATATGAGACTTTAATGGGAAGGAACTTTAATAAAACTAGGAAACAATACAGGAAAGGCAAAGAATCTACTTTCTAAATGAAGCACCCAAAGTTACCCGTCCCCTCCTGGGTAAAACTCCATCCATATGGGATCGGCCCAGAGCAAGGCCCCAAAGCCTGCCGCAAGTCTAAAGCATCTTCCAGGGGGACCCACAGAAAAGGGTCAGAAACAACCAGACAAGCCCGGAAGGAAAAGAGCAAAATCAAAATCAAGATAAAAGCTGCCATGGTCACCTACCCACGGGTCTCAACCACATCTGTGTCACCCAGTCCATGACCAAAAGACAAGCACAGTTTCTTCACGTGTCTCTAGGCTCCATGCGCCTCCTCCAGGTCTCCTTCTGGCTCCATCCCGCTTCCTTCCTTCCTCAGTCTCCTCTGAAGCTTCTTCTCTCCCTGCTCACCTCCGCCCTCCATTTGGGTGGAGCAGGGAACCTGGAACCTCCCCCTTTCCTGGGGACCACCCTGTTACACTTCCACTTTTTAGTTATTGTGAATAGTGCTGCATTCACCATCAGTGTGCAAGTTATGTCCCTGTTTTCAATTTTTTGGGTATATCTCTGAACAGAATTGCTGGGTCCTATGGCAGTTCTCTGTTTCACTTTTTGAGGAATATCAAACTGATTAACATAACTGATGCTCCATTTTACATTCTCACCAGCCATGCTCAAGGTTTCCAATTTCTCCACATCCTCATCAGCATTTGATGTTTTCTGGAATTATGGCCAACCTATTTGGTGTGAGGTAGCATGACTGATGATAGTGAACATCCTTCATGTGCTTGGTGGTCATTGTGCATCTTCTTTGGAGAAATGTCTATTCAACTTTTTTGCTCACTTTTAAATTGAACTGTTTGTCATCTATGTATATTCTAGATACCTATCCCTTACAGACGTGGTTTGCAAACATTTGCTACTATTCTCTGTGTTATCTTTTTACTCTTTGATGTTTAATTGTGATGAAGTCAAATTTACTTATATTTTTCCTTTTGTTACTTGTGCTTTTGCTGACATATCTACAAACAAGCATGTCAAAGTCTAGACAGTGAACATTTACCCCAATGCTTTCTTCTAAGAGTTTTGTAACATTAGTCTTTTATATTTAGGTCTTTCACCTATTCTGTGTTCATTTTTATAAATGGTGTGAGGTAAGGACCCTTCATTCTTTTGTATGTTGATATCCAGTTCTCTTAACATCATTTGTTGAAAAGACTGTTTTTTTCCATATTGAATGGTCTTGGTAACTTTGCATTTTGGGAGCAAATCAATTTACCAGAGTGAAGACTTATTTTGGACTATCAATTTTATTTCCTTGATCTATATATCTATCTTTACGCCAACACCACTGTTTTTATTTCGGTACCTTTGTAGTAAGTCTTGAAATTGGGAAGTGTGACTCACTCAATCTTTTTTTTTTTAAATAATAAATTTTATTTTTATATTCCCCCATACAATTGCAAACCCCACATTCTGACCCCAATCCCTCCCCTCCCGCCCCCCACCCCCCAAAAAGTATCTCTGGTTCATAGTTTTTTGTTGATTTTGATTTTCACTTTCTTATAGTTATTCATTTTCCTGGTCCCTTATTTAAGTTTTCTAGATTCCTGCTATGAGTGAGACCATCCGGTATTTTTCTTTTTCTTTTTGGCTTATTTTGCTGAGCATGATCCCTTCCAGCGCCATCCATGTTGCTGCAAATTGCATGTGTTTATCTTTTTTGAATGCTGAGTAATATTCCATGGTATATATGTACCACATCTTCCTGATCCAGTCATCTATTTTTGGGCATTTGGGCTGTTTCCAAAGCTTAGCTATTGTAAATAGTGCTGCTATAAACATAGGGGTGCAGGTGCTCTTTGGAATTGATGTTTCTGTGTCCTTTGGGTAAATACCTAGGAGTGGAATTGCTGGATCATATGGAAGCTCTATGTTTACTAGGTCCAGAAATCTCCACAGTGCTCTCCATAGTGGTTGGACCAGTTTGCACTCCCACCAACAGTGTAGAAGAGTTCCTTTTTCTCCACAACCTCACCAACATTTGTTGTTGCTAGTTTTTTTAATATGTGCTATTATCACTGGTGTAAGATGGTATCTCATGGTAGTTTTGATTTGCATTTCCCTGATTACAAGTGATGTTGAACATTTTTTCATATATCTGTTGGCCATTTGCATTTCCTCTTCAGAGAAGTTTCTTTTTAGCTCTTCTGCCCATTTTTTGACTGGATTATTTTCTTTGTTGTTGCTGAGTCTCATCAGCTCTTTGCAGATTTTTGTGATCAGTCCTTTATCATTAGTGTTGTGTGCAAAAATGTTCTCCCAGTCGGTGGGGTTTCTCTTTGTTTTTGTTATTGTCTCTTTTGCTGTGCAGAAGCTCTTTAATTTGATGTAGTCCCAGCTGTTTATCTTTGCCTTCACTATCACTGCTTTGGGTGATGTGTCTGTAAAGATGTCTTTGAAGTGCACATCGCGTAGTGTTTCGCCTATATTTCCTTCTATGTATTTTATGGTTTCAAGTCTTATGTCTAGTTCTTTAATCCATTTTGAGTTGATTTTTGTGTATGGTGTGAGGTAGTGGTCAAGCTTCATTCTTTTGCATGTAGCAACCCAGTTTTCCCAGCACCATTTATTGAACAAACTTTCTTTGCTCCAATGCATAGTCTTTGCTCCTTTGTCAAAGATTAGTTGACCATAAATCTGTGGGTTTATTTCTGGATTTTCTATTTGATTCCATTGGCCTGTATGTCTGTTCTTGTTCCAATACCATGCAGTTTTGATGATTATGGCTTTGTAGTATAGTTTGAAGTCTGGGAGTGTGATGTCTCCATTTCCTTCTTTTTTTTTCAGTAGAGCTTTGGCTATTCGGGGTTTTTGGTGATTCCATATGAATTTCATCAATAATTGTTCTATTTCTTTGAAGAATGACATTGAAATTTTGATTGGAATAGCATTGAATCTGTATATTGCTTTTGGTAGGATGGCCATTTTAATAATGTTTATTCTTCCAATCCATGAGCAGGGGATGTCTTTCCATTTCTTTGTGTCTTCTTCTATTTCTTTTAACAGTGTTTTATAGTTTTCTTTGTATAGGTCCTTTACCTCTTTTGTTAGATTTATTCCCAAATATTTGATTTTTTTTTGTTTCAATAATAAAAGGGATTTTTTTTTATTTCTTCTTCTTCAGATTTATTGTTTGTGTATAGGAAGGCTACTGACTTTTGCGTGTTGATTTTGTATCCTGCCACTTTACTGAACTGATTGATGAGTTGAATTAGTTTTTCTGTGGAGTTTTTGGGGTTCTCTATGTATATTATCATATCATCTGCAAATAGTGATAGTTTGACTTCTTCTTTTCCTATTTGGATTCCTTGGATGTCTTTCTCTTGTCTTATTGCTCTGGCTAGGACTTCCAGTATTATATTGAAAAGCAGTGGTGAGAGTGGACATCCTTGTCTTGTTCCAGATCTTAATGGAATTGCTTTCAGCTTTTCACCATTGAGAATGATACTGGCTGTTGGCTTGTCATAGATGGCCTTTATGATGTTGAGGTATGTTCCTTGTATCCCAAGAATTTCAAGGGCTTTTATCATGAATGGGTGTTGCACATTGTCGAAAGCTTTCTCAGCATCTATGGATATTATCATATGGTTTTTATATTTCTTTTTGTTGATGTGTTGGATAACGTTGATTGATTTTCGGATGTTAAACCATCCTTGTGTCCCTGGAATGAATCCTACTTGGTCGTGGTGAATTATCTTATGGATGCATTGTTGGATTCTGATAGCTAAAATTTTATTGAGGATTTTTGCATCAGTGTTCATTAGGGAGATTGGCCTATAGTTTTCCTTTTTTGTGTTGTCCTTATTCGGTTTTGGTATTAGTGTAATATTGGCTTCATAGAACGTGTTTGGTATTGTCCCTTCCTTCTCAATTTTTTGGAAGAGTTTGTGAAGGATAGGCACTAATTCGTCTCTGAATGTTTGGTAGAATTCATTTGTAAATCCATCAGGTCCTGGGCTTTTGTTTTTGGGGAGGTTTTTGATTACCATTTCAATTTCGCTGTTTGTAATTGGTCTGTTTAGGTGTTCTATTTCTTCTTTATCTAGCTTTGGGTGATTGTAGAGTTGTAGGAATTTGTCCATCTCCTCTAGATTGTTGAACTTGTTTCCATATAACTGTTCATAGTAGTTACTGATTATTCTTTTGATTTCCGCTGTGTCCATTGTGATTTCTCCTCTTTCATTTATGATCCTATTTATTTGTGCTTTCTCCCTTTTTTCCTTTGTGAGCCTGGCTAGGGGTTTGTCTATTTTATTGATTTTTTTCAAAGAACCAGCTGTTGGTTTCATTGATCTTTTGGATTGTTTTTTTAGTTTCAATTTCATTTATTTCTGCTTTGGTTTTTATTATTTCTTTTCTTCTATTGGTTTTGGGTTTTTTTTGTTGTTCTTTTTCTAGATCTCTGAGCTTCGAGATTAGGTTGTTTCTTTGAGTTCTTTCTTGTTTCTTGATGTGAGCTTCTATTGCTATATATTTTCCTCTTATTACTGCTTTTGCTGCATCCCATACATTTAGGATATTGGTGTCCTCCTTGTCATTTAATTCAAAGAATTTTTTTTTAATTTTTTTTTAATAGAGGCATGTTTTTATTTATTTATTTATTTGTTTGTTTGTTTTGTTTGTTTGTTTATACAAGCACTGGGTACAGTCAGAAGCACGGGAGGGTGAGAGAATTCACCAGAGCCAGAGCGGGGAGCAGAGCAGGCAGAAGGACCAAAGTACACTGCTGAGGGGAGCAGCGGGCGGCAGGAGAGGTCTGCACGCCATGTGGGACCCTCCTCCGGTGGCCGAGGAGCAGCCAGGGATCGAACCGGTGCCACAGAGGCCGCGGGCAGCCTCACAACCCAGCGCTCAACCACTGTGCCACCGGGGAGGCCCTCAAAGAATTTTTTAATTTCTTCTTTGATCTCCTCGTTAGTCCAGTGGTCTTCCAGTAGTGTGGTTTTTAATCTCCATGAGGTAGGATAGTTCCTTGCCTTCTTTTTATGGTTTATTTCTAGTTTGATGCCTTCATGGTCAGAGAAGATGGTTGGTATGATTTCAATCATGGTGTATCTGTTGATGTTTGTCTTGTGCCCCAGTATGTGATCGATCCTGGAGAATGATCCATGTGCGCTTGAGAAAAATGTGTACTCCATTTTTTTTTGGGTTTAGTGTTCTATAGATGTCTGTTAAGCCCAAATGCTCTAGGTCCTTATTTAGAGCTTTAGTTTTTTTACTTATTTTTTGTCTTGTTGATCTATCCATTGTTGATAGTGGTGTGTAGAAGTCTCCCACTACGTATGTGTTTTCTCTGATGTCTGTTTTCAGAGAGGACAACAGTTGTCTGATATATTTTGGTGCTCCTTCGTTTGGTGAGTATATGTTAATGAGTGTTATTTCTTCTTGAAGTATTGTCCCCTTGATCATAATGTAGTGACCATTGGGGTCTCTTTTTATTTTTTTGAGTTTGAAGTCTGTTTTATCTGATATAAGTATAGCTGTTCCTGCTTTCTTTTTTGGTCCATTTGCTTGTAGGATTGTTTTCCATCCTTTAACTTTGAGCCTATTTTTATCTTTTGTAGCTAAATGTGTTTCCTGGAGACAGCAAAAGGTTGGGTTTTGTTTCTTAATCCAGGCTGCAACTCTGTGTCTTTTTATTGAAGAGTTTAGTCCATTTACATTTAGAGTTAATATTGATATGTTAGCATCTGTATTTGCCATTGTGTTTGTCTTTCCTTTGATTTTATTTATTTATTCTTTTAATAACTTTTTTTTTGGTCTTCTTTTGTTGTTATTCATCCCTCTGAGGTCTGGCTTTAGCATTCCTTGTAGTATTTTTTGGAGTGGGGGTTTAGTCGTAATGAAATTCCGGAGTTTCTCTTTGTCTGGGAAGGTCCTTATTCTTTCTTCATAGAGGAAGGAGAGCTTTGCAGGATAGAGTATTCTTGGTTGGCATCTGTTTTCTTGGAGTCTGTTGACTATGTCCCTCCACTCTCTCCTTGCCCGTAGTGTTTCTTCAGAGAAGTCTGATGTCAGCCTGATTGGTTTTCCTTTGAATGTTATCTGTTTCTTCCCTCTTGTCAGCTTCATTATTTTTTCCTTGTCCTGGATTCTTGGGAGCTTTACTATTATGTGTCTTGCTGTATTTTTCCTTTCGTCATGGAAGTCTGGTGTTCTTCTTACTTCTTGTATATCAATTTTCAGCTCCTTCTTCGCATTTGGGAAGTTCTCTTCAATTATCTCCTGGAATATTTTCTCTGTTCCTACATCTCTCTCCTCTCCTTCTGGAATTCCTATAACTCTTATATTTCCTTTCCTCATGGAGTCAGATAGTTCCCGAAGTCTTTCTTCGTTCTTTTTCCTTTGTACTTCTCTTTCCTTTTCTGTTTTGGTTCTTTTTATTTCTGTGTCTTTAAGAATACTTATTCGTTCTTCCATTTCATCTATTCTGCTTTCATTGCTTTTCCCAGAGTTCTTTAGTTCCTCCATTAATTCTTTGATCTCCTGCATTTCTTTTACTTCCCTCTTTAGGGACTCAATTTCATTCTTCTGACCATTGTTTTCCCTGTTTAGGGACTCAATTTCCTTCTTCTGATCATTGTTTTCCTTTATGACTTCTGTCACTTTTTTAATCATGGCAATTTTAAATTCTCTTTCTGGAAGGCTCAGAAGTTCTTCCAAGCTACTGTCGTTGCACTCTGGGGGGTGGTTTTCTTTTTGTGGTGTGCTTCTTTCCTGAGGAGTTGTTAGGTTGCGTGTGGTTTCTTCTACTCCCTACTGTCTGTTTTCTAATTTGTCGTATGCATTGGGACACTGTGTTGCTCGGACTGGCAGGCATCTTGGGTGAACTTCTCCGCTCCCCTCTGGCTCCTCCAGGAGCCATCTCTGGCTTCTGGGGGAGCTTTCTGCTGGTTTTAGGCAGTCTTTATTGAAGAAATGTCCCTGATCTAAAATTGCGAAGCAGGATGCTGTCCCTGTGCATCCGGTCTCAGGCATACTCTTCTGCGCGCCCAGTCTGCCCCGGACGTGGGTGCCTGCTCCCTCTGTGGGCTCAGATTGCTGGTTGGGAGGGGCCTGGCATGGGCTAACTTCCCAGCTGGCCACTGGGTCCTCCAGAAGCCTTCTGCCCTTTTCAAGAAGTCTTTTCTTAAGAAATTTCCCTGTTCTATGGGGTGTTAGTGACTTTTTTTTCTGGTCGCTAGGTGGCGCCAGAGATCTCTCCTATTGTCCTTGGGGGGCTGCTTTTCGATGCCCCCCCCCCCGTGGGACAGGGAACAGAGCGAGAATGGTAGGGTAAACCTCAACGGCTTTGGGGTGCTGTGTCTGCCTTGTGCCCCGCCGTCATGGAGAACCCACGCCCCGAATTTCGTGCCCCGGGTCTCAGTTCCAAAGCCCTCAGGTCCAGGACGCGGGCTGTAGCCCAGTTCAGTGGCGCGGGAATGGCACCTTTTGCACCCCGCTCCCGTGTCCGGGTGCCTGGTTTCTGATTACTCAGTGAGGGACTTTCACCTCAGTGAGGGACCCCGCGCGTCTCCCCGCAAGCCTCGGTCTCAGGCGCGGGGACCTGGGCAGCCGCGATCCCGATCCGCGTTTGCTTTTCCAGAGCGCCGCTTTTCCGCGCAAGCTTACCGGCCGGCCTGGGCTGTGTGCAGGTCTCCCGCGGTCTCTGCTGTTCTCTAATGGCGCCTGGAGCTCACCGCCACATGAATCCTGCAGGGTTCTCCACAGCTCCCGTTCACGGGGTGTGGTGGCTGCAATAGTTCCTTTCCACTCACAGTCCCGCTTGCTGCGTAGTTTGTTCTTGTTGGTTGTTTTAGTTTGTTGTTTTCCTCCTCTCTGCCGGTCGGAGAGTGCCGACTCTGTGGGCGGGGGAGGGGAGCAGGGTTCTGCGCTTTCCTCCCTTCTGGTCCTCTTTTATGGCGACTTTCTTCTTCGGGTAGTTTGCTGGAGTCTTCCGTTTATCCTCCGTGTCCCAGTTCTCACTGGGACCTGCCGCTTTTCCTCCCTATTAACTTTTTTTAATGGGAGATCTTACTCGCAGCATCTCCTCGCCGCCATGTTGCTCCGCCCCCTCACTCAATCTTTTTAAAGATTGTTTTGGCTATTTGTGGTTTCTTCAAACTTCAAAATGAATTTGAGAATCAGTTTTTTCACTTCTACAAAAAAAAAAAAAAAGGTAATTGAGATTTTGATGGGACTGATTGAATCTATAGATCACTTTGGGAATTATTACATTTTACAATATTAATTCCTCTAATCTGTGACTATTAGATGTGAGATGCCTTTCCATTTATTTAATATTCTTAGTTTCTTTCAGTAGTGTTTACAGTATATATGGCTTGCATCTCCTTAGTTAAATTTATTCCCAAGTACTTTACTCATTTTGATGCTATTATTGCAAATTACTTTTTCAAATTTCTTTTTGACTTGTTATTTATTTACATTTATTTTTTGTATTGAGGTAACATTGCACTGCATTATTGCTTGTGCATTAGACATACAAGCTCTCCCCTCTCAGGTGTTGTTACCACATTGTCCCACCACCGAGACACCCAGAGTCCACCCCCAAGTCATTGTTGCTATTGTGTAGAAACACCATTGAGTTTTGTATCCTGCAACTTTGCTGAATTAGTATATTAGCTCTATTGGGTATGTGTGTGTGTGTGTGTATTTGTTAGGTTTTTGCTACATATAGGATCGTGTCCTCTCTGAATAAAGGTAGTTTTAATTTTTCCTTTTTAATTTATTTTTCTTGATGATTGCTCCGACTAAAACTTTTAGCACAATGTTGAACAGAAAATGTGAGAGTCTTGTCTTGTTTCTGATCTAAGGGAGAAGGGCGCCATTCTTTTACCATTGAGTCAGTTGTGGACTTTTCATCTATGCCCTTAGTTACATTCAGGTCATTGTTTTTCATTCCTCCTTTGTTGGGTGCTTTATCATGAAGCATGTTAGGTTTTGTCAAAGGCTTTTACTGCATGATTGAGATGATTTTGTGGGATTTAAAAAAATTCTATTAATGTGACATAATAAATTAATTTTCCTGTGTTGAACCATTTTTACATTTCTGGAATTAACCCCTCTTGGTCGTGATGTATCATTATTTTAATATGCTGAAGGATTTGGTTTGCTATTGTTTTTGTTGAATATTTTTGCATCTGTTTTCATAGGGTTGTTTTCTTTTCTCTTGATGCCCTTGTCTGAAATTAGTGTCAAGGTAATGCTGTCATCATGGAATGAGTTGAGAAGTGTTCCCTTGTCTCTATTTTTTTTTTTTTAATGAGTTTGAGAAGGACTGGGGTTAATTCTTGAAATATTTGGGAGAGATTATCAGTGATGCCATCTGGTCCTATCTTTCCTTTGTTGGAGGTTCTTGATTACTAATTCAATGTCTTTGCCTGTTAGAGGCATATTCAGTTTTTCTATTTCTTCTTGAGTCAGTTTTGGTTGGTATTCATAATTAGTAAAGGTTCAAAATAATTTCCTAAAAACAAGTATGTATTTCATATACCCAAGTCCATGGAAAGAATCATCACATCCCTAATTCAATGTTATATTGGGATTTTTTTCATCTCAAGAAGTAACTTTACAACAATGTTCTTTAGAAATAAGAAGGTAAATATAAAGAGACTCAACTAAAAGACATAACAGTAATTGTATACAGAAAAAAAGCTGTTGGGAAATGTTATTTTTCTTAAGAAATATGGCAGAACAATTAGTCTCTTTGTAAAAATAAATAAAAAGTAACTTAATGAATACACAAAAGGCAGCTCTATACCAGGCTGCCTGGACCCAAGCCCAACCTCCACCATTGGTAACCGTGTCATCATGATCAAGTTTAGGTGTTTGGTCTTTCTGAACCTCAGTTTTCCCATCTGAGAAATGGGGACAATACCAGTATAATCACATAAAGCTGTTATGGGAGACAGCAAATATAAAGGGCTTGAGTGTCCTGTCAATGGAAACTTCTTGCTACTATCATCAGGCTCTCCCAGGCCAACCTAACATCTCTCTTGGCTTAGCCAGGGCCACCTGGCCACTCCAGAAGTCCCATTTGTGCCACTGATGGATTGTCTGACTTTGGGCACGTCTCTTCTGCCGGAGGTCCTTTGAGGTGGCTTCAGAAGGTCTCAAAACTTAGCCAGCTCCCCCAGCTCAGAGACCTCAGAGACTCAGGCCCTGCCCAGTGTCCAGCCCCTCCCGCTGAGGGTCATGGCTTTGTTTTCTTCTAAAGATTTCCAAACTCTGTGGTTGCCTTGCCTAGCTAAAAGGGGAAGAAGAGGATCTGCCCAAGGAGGAGGAAGAAGAGGAAGACAAGTCAAAACAGCCTGTGTAGCAGAGAGGGACGTATGTCCAGCGGTCTTGGTCCCTAACCAGCTGGGAGCCCAGCGCCCTGCTACCCTCCAGCGCTGCATCAACCTGCGCCTCCTCTGAGGCCATGGGCCCAGGAGTACTGCTAATCCTGCTAGTGGCCGCAGCTCAGCATGGTAAGAACAGAACCGGGGGCTTTGATGGGGAAAACATGACCGCACGGGCCCCTGCCCTGACGAGAAGGAAGACTGTAACCCTCGTCCCTTGCTGGGCTTCTGCCCCAGCTGTCAGCCCCAAGTCCTGGACTGCAGGTTTGTGGGTATCTGCATTGGAGAAGCAGTGCAGGGAGAAGAGGGTCTGGACGGGATGGGGGCAGCCCAGTAAGGGCTGCAGACTGGGCACCTGGCCCAGTCAGGTGTTGCTCACCTTGAGTCCTCAACAGGTCCCGCTGCTCTCAGGGCGCATCTACTCACTGGCAGGTGTTGGAGGCAGTGATGGACTAGACAAAAGCAATGCTCTGTGCTCTGACCACCTGAGGGTCCTGTTATAATGCAGATTCCGACTCAGTGGCTCTCAGGTACACCTGAGATTCTGCATTTCTAACAAGCTCCCAGGAGACACCAAGGTTGCTGGTAAGATGGACAGAGTGTGAGGCTGCAGTGAGCCCGGTGGCTGTGCCAGACTGTGATTCACAGATTGGGAAGGCCAAATGTGGCCGTGGCTGGATGCTGGGAGACCTGGAGGGGAGGGGGGGGTGTCAGAAAAAAGAGGTTAATCTCTGATCCAGGCACGGGAGAGGTACAGTTAGAAGGGGAGTATACAGGGTCTGTGGGGAAGAAATGAGGGTTTTGCTAACCAGAGTTTACAGAGACACAGGCTTCTGGGTCTCAGGAAGGGGAGCTGAGTGGCACACCCCACCCAATCCCATGCCCCAGCAGTGGCAGTGATGCAGTGCTTCCAGCTAGGAGGGATCTTAAATCGAAGTGAAGGGCTGCTGCGTTGCTTGTAGCTATAGTTGGCCAACTGCAACTATTAAGTTTTATCTAGTGCTAACGTGGGGGACAACTTGGGGGAGGACAAGGGTGGGAATGGGATAGAAAGGCAGCCTCTGCTCTGGCTTCTCCCCAGTCCTGGGACTCCAGGACCCCAGGGGCAGGTAGGTCTAATTTCTGAAGAGGAAGCCCATCGAAGTTCTTTTAGTCTAGTCAATCTCATTGGACTTGATCTTTTTTATTGGATGTGATGTATATGCAGTAGAAAGCACAGCTTTTTTAAAAAAAGATTTATTTATGCTTATAAGAACTGGGGTATAGGCCAGAGGTGTAGGGGGTGAGAGGATTCACCAGAGACAGAGTGGGAAGCAGAACAGGTGGATCTATTGAAACACACTGCTGAGGGAAGCAGCGGACGAGGCACGAGAGGTCTGCTGCGCCATGTGGGTCACCTCCCTGGCCAGAGATCGAATTCGTGCTATAGTGGCTGCGGACAGCTTCACAGCGCTGGGTCTTAACCCCTCGTGCCACCAGGGAGGCCCCAGCACAGATTCTTAAGTGTGCATTTGAGGAGCCTTGACAAATGTATGCACTGGTGTACCCACCACCCCAATTAAAATATACTATTCTTCCCACCCCAGAAAGTTCCGTGCATTTTATTTCACTGCCTTGTCCCATCTGCACACCGGAAACCTGCCAGCGGGACATCGTTGGGATAGAAGAGGGTTGTTCAGCATCCAGTGCAGAGGAGAGGAGAGATGGGGTGGCAGACTAGAAGTCTAACTTTTGCCCAGTAGACCAGAGTGATTGAGTAGGGGTGTGGGGGCCACTGTAAGAGAGTGGGGGCATATTGGAGTACTCCAGAGACCAGGAGAGACCTGGGCTGAAGGAGTCTGTGTGTCAAGCCTTATGCAGTGTGTGTGTGCTGGGGAAGGGGATGGAGGTTGGGACGCATCCCAGGCTATCAATGTGGGGGGCCATGAGCCAAGTGTGAGGGGTGGCGAGGTATGCAGCATAGGGGCCATTTGGAGCTGACATGAGAGGGTGAAGATGGGCAGACAGAGTGGGGCCTTGGTCAGTGTCAGCCTTCTCGCTCTGCCCCGGGAGAGGAGGGGGTCTGAGCGGGCTGTCCCTTCCTGCCAGCCAAGCCCGCAGGGGGAAGTTGGGTGCGGAAGTTGAGGGTAACAGCCATGTCCTACGTGAATATCTGGACAACAGGACAGAACAAAACAGGACAGATCTTCCTCTCTGACCGCATTTCCAGGAGACCAAAGCTGGGGTTAGGGGGACAAAGCAACAGAGGGGTGGAGAGAGGCGCCTGTAAGATTGAGTGGGTGCAAAAGCAGAACATAGCATGAAATCACAGAATCCAAGACCTTAGCGGGCAACCATCGCAGACAGTGACATTAAAGATGATGAATTGTTGAGTCTTAGGAGGAGGAGGGCGATTAGAAATGTCGCCTGGTAGCCGAGGGCAGGAGAGGTCCCCGAGCCCAGGCATCATCTCACTGAGCACCCCCAGGACCTGAGGTGGGGCCAGATGGCCCCACTGCATGGAAGAGTAGCCTGAAGGTCAGAGGGGTTAAGCAAACAACGCAGCTGGTTTTGGAGTACCAAGCTGCAGACCCAGACAGGCCCATGCTACAGCCCAACGCCCTCCTGCAATAACCCCAGTAGGGTCCTGCTGGCGGCAGCAGTAACGGTGCATTGCCCCTTCTGCCGGGATTTGCCAGCAGTCTGCACCTATTCCTAGGGGTCACAGGGTCCAGGAGAGCTGCACCTCCAGATGTGGGCTCTGGGGGTGCTTAGCACTCCATCTCTCTGCACAGGTAAAGCAGTGGCCCATCTCTGATGGGTACAAAATTAGATGTCAACGAAGCCATCCTGAAAGCACATGAAAGAGCTCCTACCCATGAAGGGGCCTGGGAGGGGAGGGAGATGGAAGCACCCATTTAAGGAGCTTTTCTGAAGGACAACGGAGAAGCCCTGAATTCACCCCATGTCCTGGGGGCCAGGGTGCCCCCAAGGCTCGGAATAGATGGGGCCCACTGACTGCACCCCCCAGGGTAGTGAAGGAGTCAGTGGCAGAGCCAGACCCCACAGCCCAGGGTGTTCTGATGCCCAGGGCACCCCTCTCTTGGGGATCTATCCCCTGGACAGGGGACAGTGGCCAGGAAGGCCAGGAAGCAGAAGTGAGAACATCCTTGGGAGAGGGCTGCAGGCTGAGAGGAAACCGGGGGCTGGACTGTCGCCAGCAATGTGTTTCCGCCCACACAGGCTGGGGGTGGGTGGGGGGGACTGGCAGTCCCTCCAAAGCACTGAATCAGCTCTCACTTCCCTCCTTCGTCCCTATTTTCGGCCCTGGAAAAATGCTGACACTGCAGAGGCAACGGGCCTTCTTCCCGGAGGGACTGATATGGTTTTCAAGTTCTCTTTTCTCCTTCAAGAAAATATTCCTTAAAAGAGATTGGCTCTCCAGTAAACAGTAGTGCCCGGGTGATCTATAGAGGGTAGTCGAGATAGAAAAGGCAACGATTAACCCTAAGTGAGTATTTATTTGGTGACAGGTGACGTCCTAAAGGCGTTCTATGTATTTTTTATATTTTTATTATATATAATTATTTTATTTTATATATTTTTTACTCATTTTTCATTTTTTGCACAATGTATGCATTTTCATCTTGGTTATATTCCCAATACAATTCCCACACCCCCTGCTTATTTTGACCCTAATCCCTCCTTCCCACCCACCCCCCCTATAGTGTGTCTCTGGTTTATAGTTGCTTGTTGATTTTGATTTGACACAGAATCATTACTTCAAAAGGGCACCTGCACCCCTATGTTTGTAGCAGCACTATTTACTATAGCTAAGCTATGGAAACAACCCAAATGCCCAAAAATAGATGACTGGATCAAGAAGATGTGATACGTATATCATAATGGAATATTACTCAGCAATCAAAAAGATAAACTCATGCAATTTGCAGCAACATGGATGGAGCTGGAAGGGATCAATTATGCTCAGCGAAATAAGCCAGAAAGAAAAAGAAAAATACCGGATGGTTTCACTCATAGCAGGAATCTAGAAAACCTAAATAAGGGACCAGGAAAAAGACTAATTATAATAAAGTAAAAATCAAAATCAATAAGCAACTATAAACAAGGCTTTCCATATATTTAAACCACCCTAAATTCCAATAATTGGACACAACTTTTGCCCCTATTTTATCGTGGGGAAACTGTGACACAGCCTCTGAACCACCCGCTGTGCTATAGTGTGGGAGTGGGCACAGCAGAAGACTCCTGGAACCTTCTAACTCAGCTGGGTGAACACCCAATACCCCTCTCTTTTTCCCCACAATGAAATCTGGGGACTTTGTCATACAGTCCCTTCATTTGCTTCTTCCTTCGCCATTCAAGCCCCCTGCTTTGTGCGAGGCCCCGGGCTCGGGGGAAGCAGTGCAGCCTTCTTTGTACAGGGGCCAAGGAGTCTGCTCCTGGCAAGAAGATGCAATCCCAGCCAGGGAGACTGCAGCAGGAGGCTAGGGGAGCCCCGGTGGAATATGTGGGAGTGGAAGATCAAGAAAGCTCCCAGTCCCCTTTCTCAGGGGGGCGTGTTGCACACTCAGGTATGGGGTAAGGAGCTGAGCAAATGACCAAAGAGTGGGGCAGCACTTGTTCAAGATGACCCCGCAGGTCACAGCTGAACCCAGCATACCCACCTGAGAGGCAGGGGTGACTCAGAGGCCTTTCAGGCCTCACTTCTGATTGCCACCCTTTCCACTAGCTCGAGGGGCCCCGGTGATAGAGCCCAGCGGCCCTGAGTTGGTCGTGGAGCCAGGCACAGCGGTGACCCTGCAGTGTGTGGGCAACAGCAGCGTGAAGTGGGAAGGCCCTATCTCCCCCAGCTGGACCCTGGACCATGCCTCCGTCAGCAGCACTCTGACCACCACCAATGCCACCTTCCAAAACACGGGGACCTATCGCTGCACAGAGACTGGAGACCAGGTTGGGGGCAGCACCGAGATCCACCTCTACATCAAAGGTGAGGACTCTGAGACCACTGCCAAGAGGCCTGGCCTGGCAAGTCCCATCAGGACGGGGCTTCCCGTTTCCTGGGTACCTGCTGTGCACAAGGACCTGGGGCCGGGCCTGATTTCAGGTAGTCCTCATAAGAACCCTGTGAGGCATCTTCTATGGCATGCCCAACTCCCAGGGGGCTTACACAAAAGTCACACAGCATTAAGTAGGGGGGCTGAACCAGACCCCAGGATCCCCACTCTGAACCTTGCCAGCATTGTGTGACCTCTGGTAAAACAGCATCTCCAAGTCTCCCTATCACCAGTGTCCAGGGGCCGCATAGTCTGGTGCAGATATGACGCTGTGTCACCCTCTCCTCCAGACCCTCTTCATCCCTGGAGGCTGCTGGCAGAGGAGGTGACTGTGTGGGAAGGTCAGGACGCGCTGCTGCCCTGCCTGCTCACCAACCCAGCGCTGGCAGGCAAGGTCAAGCTGTTCCGGACACGCCAGCGAGCGGTCAATAGCCAAACCAACTACTCCTTCTCACCCTGGGATGGCTTCACCATCCACAAGGCCAAGTACGCTGATAGCAAGGACTACCAATGCAGCATTTGGGTAGGCAACACGTGGATGTCATCGCTTGGCATCTCGCTCAGAGTACAGAAAGGTACGTGGGGTCGGAGGACCAGGCACAGCAGGGGCCAGGGGCAGAAAGCATGGCCAAGCCCGGCTCTGGAGGGAGGGAATGGGTTGTCTCCTCCTTTCACTTCTTTCTTCCAATTGCACCATGTTCATCAACGGGCACCTCCTGGGGCAATTGCGAGGTGTGTTGGCAGGGAGTCAGACCACATGCCAGTCAATACCTCAATGGCCAAGGTCACGTCAGAGCAGAGGACTCTGTGAAGATATTAAACAAGGCGATGGAGAGGGTAGGGAAGGGGATTTTACTGGTGTTGAAATGTGAACAATGAGGAGACGCTCAAAGAGCTACTGTCGTAGAGGAAATAACACAAAGTCAAGGTCCCAGCACTGCAAGAACAGGAGGGCCGGA
Source organism: Talpa europaea (assembly GCF_964194135.1). Classification (NCBI taxonomy): domain Eukaryota; kingdom Metazoa; phylum Chordata; class Mammalia; order Eulipotyphla; family Talpidae; genus Talpa; species Talpa europaea. The sequence continues at coordinate 42,429,986 of NC_140080.1, read as the reverse complement.
GCGCTCCACACCCTCAGATGAGGATTTCCCACTCAGCAGCAGCCTGGAGCTGGTGCTGGTCACTGGGCATGTGAAGGAAGGGTGGCAGGCACATGGGACAGGGAGCTGGTGGGTGTATGGGATGGGGAAGAGGGGGTGCAGGAACTAGCTGTGTGAAGCCTCTCTCCTTACCTCCAGGCCCTGCCAGCTGGTGACCAGGGGTCTGGTTTCTGGAAGGACAGGTGTGAGTAGGCAGGAAAACTCAGCACTTGGGCTGAAGACAGGTCAGGTCCCTATCATGAGGGCCAGGGTCAGAGTGGCCTCACAGGCCCAAAGCCTGAGCATACAGGAAGTCAAGGACTGACCCCAGCTGTGGGGGCAGAGGAGGCCATGGGGGCCGTCTCCCCCAACATCATCTTGCAGAGCCCTGGGCTGTCTGGCAGCCAGGAGGCTTGAGCCCCAGTTCTGCCGTGACCCCTTTGGTGGCCTTGCATGAGTCCTCAGTGTGTCTGGACCCTGGGAGACTAGATTAGGTCATCTCTCAGCAACAGCAACCACCATGACTATTAATTCAATGCCTACTATGTGGCAGGCCGAGGGAGCTGCTAGGGATACAGCCTTGACGGATAGGCCATCCTACTGAGGGAGACAGATGGGAGAGAGAGTAAATAATGCTCCAAGTGTGATGAACAAGAAACCAAGCCATAGAAAGCTGGGGGTGGGGGTGGTGGGAGGGGATGGGAGGCTCATTGAGCTAAATTGGTCACACAAGCCCTCTTTGGGGAATTTTTGAACTAGAGATCTCTTGGTCTCTTGAGCTGAAGGATGAGAATAGTTGCCCATTCAGAGATGAGGAATGTAAGCATTCCAGGAGGAAAGGGAAGGTGCAAAGGTTGTGGAGTCGGGGGAGACCAGTGTGACTCGGCCTGGGGCTGTGGGAAGGACTGTGGCGGTTTTTCCAGCTGCACAGCGGAGAGGCATTGTCCAAGTACATCCTTAAGCACTTACTCAGCTGTTTGCAGGGGTCTCGGTTATAGAGGGGCCGGGGGTGTGAGGGCCCAGGGAGGCGGCCAGGAGGCTGTAGCAGTCTGGAGGAGAGAAGAGAATGGTGGGGGGACCACAGAGCAGTGGTGACGATGAAAGGAAACAGACTTTCCCAGGCCTATTTAGGAGATAGCACTTGCTGTGGGCCCTGTTGGGGCGTCAAGTGCTGCCTCCAAGGCTGGGGATGAGAGACTGCTGGGGTGGCCTGTGGCAGAGAACAGGTGACAGCTTGGCCCGGGTATTCACGGGTCCCTTCCTCTGGTTTCAGTCATCTCAGAGCCTCCAAAATTGACAATGGAGCCTGCAGAACTCATTCGGATTCAAGGAGAGTCTGCCCAGATCGTGTGCTCAGCCAGCAACGTTGATATTAATTTCGAGGTCTTCCTCCAGCAGGGAGGCACCAAGGTCAGTTCCTGGAAGGACAGCAGGTGATGTCTGCCCCAGCCCCTAAAATCAGGGCCCGCACCTCTAGCCCACCCCAGTTGGTTTTCTGGGGCACCGCCCAGGCCCAGAGAGGAGAGCGGACTCACCCAAGACCTGGGCCGACCAGTAGCTTACCCAGACCCAGGACTGACGCTCATGTAGCTGCCTCCTGGATGGGGCGGCAGCACCCTGGCCCCCTGTGCCCCAGCTTGCAGGCAAGAGCCGGATGCCAGCTCACTTTTGACTTAGCAAGGGGTTCCTAGGCCACCCTGGAATTCCAGGGATATAAGGGCTGCTTCAGAAAGACTTTGGGGGGAGGGGAGGGTTCCTAGGAAGTGGCCTTTCTAAGAACCCTTGCCATCCCACTGAGCCAGGCACACCCCACACCACCCACATGTAAACCCACACAAGCTCTTCACTATCACCCCAGGAGCAGGGCTCAGTGGTAGTCCCATTTTATAGAGGGAGAAACTGAGGCTCAGGGTTCAGCCCTTGTCCAAGGAAAGGCACATAGTAATTCTTAAAAACTGAGGAAATGAACCCCAATCTTTCTAATGTGTAAGCAATCCATGTGTATCTTTTCTATTCCCTTTGGCTACAGCTCACAATTAATCAAAAAACCGACTTTGTTGAAAAACGTTACCAAAAAAACCTGACCCTCAACCTCGATCACGTAGACTTCCAAAATGCTGGCAACTACTCCTGCGTGGCCTCCAATCCCCAGGGCATCAGCTCCATCTCCATGGCCTTCCGGGTGGTAGGTGAGCATCAGGGAGGTGGGGGCTTCTGGGGGGAGGAGGTATGTGAAGGAGGGTGCTGATGGCAGAAAGGAGACACTGTTAAGAACAACCCCTCTCAAACCCCCTCATCCTGGACCTGGCTGGGGCCACAACTCTGGGAGCCTTCCCAGACCCTCCCCACAGTGTGTTGCTGCATTTCCACGCAGTCCTATTTTGTTCTTCTGGCATCAGTGTCCAGGAGTTCCCTGCTGGACCTGGTTGACCCCTGCCTTTCCTGCATGCCTGGGGCGCTTACATCACACAGACACGTGAAACAGCCATGATCATCCAGTGACACTGAAGGGTCCCTCAACCCAGGCAGGCACAAAGTGGCCTATAAACTGGGACAGGCAGAGTGGAGGTGGGCTAGCCAGGCTAAAGTGTGGGAAAGGAAGCAGAACAGCATCTCTAGAAGAGGGGGCAGCATAGCCACATCCCAAAGACGGTGACACCGTGAAGGAAGTTGCTGACCTCGGGAATGTGGAGGAGGGGCGACCATCAGAGAGAGACGGGGAGCAGAGTTCAGATGACAAAGAGGCCTTGGAGCGGGAAGGGAGCTGGCCTTGTTCCCCACTCGGGGTCATGGAAAGTTTTAAAGAGGAAGGTGACGGCATCGGACTGCACAGAGGAGGTCCCACGTGGCGCTCGGGGGTCCAAGCTCCTGGGCCATGTTCCAACCTGCCTCTGCCAACGCTTAGGGTGAGTTGCTTAACCTCTCTGTGCCTCAGTTTCCCCATATGTGAAATGGAGATAGTAACAGTTACTGCCTCATAGGTTTCCTGTGAGTATTAAGTGAGTGCTGAGTAAAAAGTACTTAGAGCAGCACTCAGCACACGGTAAACACTGTCTCAGAGTGGGCCAGACGCCATCCTAGAAGGCTGAGGCAGTGCATGTGCCCTGGGGAGGTGGGGGCTGGAGGACAGCATGGTCCAGGCTGGAGGTGGCCAAGAGTGCTGGACCATGCTGCAAAACAATCTAGGAGGAACGATGGCCAAGACTCCGTGGCTGCTGGAGTGAAGGAGAGGCGCCCAGAGGAACTCGAGCTGTCTGGCCACAGGCTCCAGTGGGAGGCAGTGGCGGTCTCTGGGCTGGGAATCCAGCAGCAGGCGGGAGTTTCTTCAGAGCGGGGACAGGCTGTGAGTCAGTCAGTCTGGCATGCCCCGTATGTTCAATGTCACAGGAGATAGGGGAGGAAGGAGAGAACCCTGAGCACCTCTGCGTATATGCGGTGATGTGGGTGCCCTCCTGTGCTGGGTGCTTGGGGGCAAGGAGGAGAGGAGCCCCTAGAACCATCTCCCAGCTACAAGGGTTGCTCCTATGTTTACTGGGAGTCTCTCGATAAATGTGACCCTTCACACCTCTGGGCAGATGCTGTTCCAGATGCTGAGGACGGCTGCAGATGAAATGATACGAAACCCACTGCCCATGCGAAACTGTGCTTGCGTTGAGAGAAGACAAGCAATGAGGAATATAAAACACAAATCAACTCTAAGGGTTTGCAGTATAAAATAGGGTAGTCAAAAAATAAAATAATAAAATAAAATAGGGTGGTCAGCAAGGACCTTCTGACCAGGGAGCTGGCCGTTGAGCACGTGATGTTGGGGAAGGAGAGTGTGCAGACGCTGGGGAAGGGCGCACCGGGCAGAGACAAGTCCCCAGGGCAGCATCGGGCTCACCACATGAGAGGAGCATGTGTCAGTGTGGTAGGGTGGAGGCCAGAGGAAGAGCGTGCAGAGAGATGGAGAGGAGGGTGGCAGATTCCACAGTGCCCTGTGGGCCAATGTGAGGGCGTGGGCTTTTCCTCTTGAGAAAGATGGGGTGTCACTGGAGTGTCAGGGCAAAGGAGTGATGTGATCTGACTTGGAGTAATGAGATTTAACATGATGCTGGTGCTCTGTCGAGGGCTCTGCAGAGAGACAAGGAGAGAAGCAGGGGGACCAGGTAGGCTACAGTAATAGCCTGAGCTGGAGGTGATGGTCGCTCTATTGGGGTGGCAGTAATGGAGGTGGTGGGAATAACTGGAGTTTGGATGGGTGGATGGATTCAGCGACGGGTGGGTGGATTCAGGGCCAGACGGATGGTAAGGAGACAGTGAAGACAAGAGCTTCCACGCCCTAAAACCTCTGGATTAGTTGGGAAGACCCCAATGCAGGAAATAGTGTAGTTGTGGGCCTCACGAATGTGCGGAGTGCAGAGCGGGCAGAGTCCCTGGGGGCTGGAGGCTTCTTAGAGGGGCTGTGCCTTTAATGAGGATGAGGCAGACCTAAATAAAAGCCGGTGTTCCTGTTGGAAGAAATGGCTGGAGCAAACCTCCAGGGTTGGAATGACTGTAACATATTCAAGCAACTTTAGGAGACCCAGACAGTGGAGCATCAAGTGTGTGCCTGTCAGGAGAGGGGAGTTGTCAAGATGGCTATTGGGAGACTTAACTGAAGAAAGTCTTGAATGCCCAACTGAACAGTGTTGGTGATGGGGATCCACAGGGGGTTTTTGAGCAGGCACCTCATAGGGAAGAAGCACGAATTTAAGGGTTCATAGAGTTGAGTGAGGAGAAGAACCCTTAGAGGTCATCCAGCCCAGGGCTTTTTGCAAAGATTTGGGGATCTTAAGAAGGCCTTTTAGGGGCTTTCACAAGGGGCATGGAGAAGCTGAGTGAATGGGGGTTCTTACCACAACTGCCTTGTCTGAAATGCAACCAGAGCAGCTTGATTTTAATTCATGTGAGATTTAACTAGAAGGAACTGGCCAGGATCTTTTCAGATACAGGTAACAGACACCAACTCAAACTAGCCTCAACAAGAGTGTTTTTATTGACCTTATACCTGAAAAGCTCACGGATTGAGTTTCAGGTGCAGATGGATCTAGGAATTCAGACAATGTGGACAAGAATCTGTTGCTTCCCAACAGATTCTCTCAGCTCTACATTATTTTGTGTATCTTGCCCTCAGGCAGGCGTTCCCCTGGTGGGACCCCACACAGCACTCCCATAGAATGAGAGCATCTCTTTTCCCAGAGTTCCATCAAAAAACACCGGAAATGATTGTCATGGACTCATGGACTCACATGCCTTTCCCAAGCCAGTCACTGATCCACACTGATTGGCTGGCCTGGATGTCATGGCCACTTTAGGTTTGCTGTGGTAGCCACATTAACTAAACTATTACCAGAAGGAAGATGGGGCATGTGAAAAAAAAACAAGATTTATTTGATCTCTCATTATACAAATAAAGAGGTAGCAGCACCAAAGAGCACAGGAATTTGCCCAGGTTCTCCCAGGGACTCGGTGAAGAGTAGAGTTTGGAGGTCCAGGCTTGGGGGTTGGGGGTGAGGAAGAGATGTCAGAGGGCACCGTGGGGAGGGTGCTCAGTGCAGTAACTGGATGGATAAGTGGATGACTGACTGAACAAACAAACTGGGACATCTTCCCACTAATGCCAGGTCCCTGTGTGTTCTGCTTTCCAGAGAGTGCCTACTTGTACTTGACCTCTGAGCAGAACCTCGTCCAGGAAGTAACTGTGGGTGAGAAGCTTGACCTCATAGTCCAGGTGGAGGCCTACCCGGCCCTGCAAGCTTTTAACTGGACCTACCTGGGACCCTTCTCTGACCACCGGCCTAAACTCAATTTTGATATCAGGCAGGACACATACAGGTACCAGCCATGAGCTCCCGTCTGCGTGGCCAAGTAACCAGGTGGGGAATGCTTGAGCCAGTAGTCAGGACCCTTGGGTCATGGCTCCAACCTGCTTGGTGACCTTGAACAAGTCCATCCTCTTTCTGGTCTCACTTTCCTTGACAATGTCAAACCTCAATATCACTCATCTCTGAGATTTAGATCAAATTGGCATACCCCTTGGTCTGACATCCTTGGGAAATCTGGTGACTGCCTCAAGAATTCTTCCATTTCTGGGAGTTGTTCAGAATCTTGCTTATCTCATAAGCACGATGCTTGAGAAATCTCTTTTTCCCATTTTACAGACTGTGTCCTCAGAATCTCAATTTCCCATCCCAAGTGGTCTAACTAGGTAGTTTTCTAAACAAGACAGTTCCTCCCTAAAAGGCATACTGATCAGGAATTAAAGTGTAGTTTCTTTATTCTGCTGTATCTGAGCGAGAGAGCACACCTCGATGGAGGACAGCGAATGCTGTAACTCCCCCCAACACACACAGTCCGGACACATGGCCCCAGTACATTTTGAATGTTTCCTGAAGTCTAGATGCAGCCAGAGTCCTTCTCAACACAACCTCCAGATAGTATTTCCAGGGCCAAATTTCCAGTATTTCCCTGGGCCAAATAATCCCTTCAACATCTTCCAATTCCCGAGATTCTGTTCTCTTTCTGCTGAAGCCCAAAGCCTCCTCGACTCCTGGACTCTTGCTTGTTTGTTTGAGTTGACAAGGATGTTCCCTTGTCTTCCTCTCCCTCCTCCCAAGTCCTTTCTCCTTCCTTCTGGTCCACATACAGTAGCAACAGTGTGGAAAGGAGCAGTAGCGATCCCCTCAGACACAGCTGTCTGGGGCCACTCAGCAGAGGGCAGACGAGCCTGGAAACCAAGAGCCACCCCCTGAGCCCTTGTGACAGGTGCCTCCTAATTGTGACTGAGTCGTTCGAAAAGGTTAAATTCTTTCCATTTGAATGGTAGGTGTTAGTCTCCTCAGAACGGGCAGGTGTGGAAAGGAGATGTAGACAGAAAGCTGGCTGCCTCAGAGGCCCTGTGAGTTCCACAGGCTTAGCCCCAAGTGGCCAAAACGTGTCCAGGTGAGACTTGGCCATCTGTTATCATTTATTTCTTCAAAATGTATTTATTACCTAAACAATACATGCTCATTATGCACACTTTATAAAATAGAGCTTAAAAAAGGAGTGAAACAAAAAATTACCTGGAATCAGCCAATAAGTGTGCTTGTTCTCACTTGCTTTCCAGGCCTTTTCCATCACAACAGGTATCCATTCCATGAGCACCAAGAGTCAGGCTTAACGTTGGACACTCTGAACACATACCCTTTATTTCGCGGGCCGAGTCTGTGAAGGCAATACTGTCAAGGTCGCCTTCCCCAAAAGGGAAGGGAAGGCTCTGAGAGATTAAGTTCATGTCTAAAGTCACACAGCTAAAAACAGCAGCACGAGGACTTGAACCCTAGTGTCTGGTAGCCCCATGGCCATACCCAACTCTCACCCCACTCACAGTCCCTATGGGTAGGGTTGGCCCTTTGGCATTGGCAACAGGCCTGAGCCTGGTGTTTTCAGCAGGGCTCAGTGACCATGTGAAAGCAGGTGCTCCCGGTGCCCCCACTTTACAGACCTCGCCTCTACTGAACCTCAGGATGGGGCCACTTTATAGACAAGAGAACCATTTAGGGAGGGGGGGGGTTCCCAATGTTCCTGGCCTGTACCTGGCTCAGCGTGGGTCTGTGTGCTTGGAAGCTTTGTCAAAAATAAAGCACAGGCCTTCAGGACTGTTGTCTGAGCCCTGCTGTCCTGGTGGGGTTGATTAGGAATGGGGCGCATCCTGATGGCCAGCTCCTCTCACGCAGATACACCTCCACCCTCTCCCTGCCTCGACTGAAGCCCTCTGAAGCCGGCCGCTACTCCTTCCTGGCCCAAAATGCCGGAGGCTGGAAGGCCCTCACCTTTGAGCTCACCCTTCAATGTGAGTGATGTGGGGATATAGGGTCTTTGGGCTGCTGGGAGAGTTGGGGGGGCCTGGTGGAAAGCAGGCTTGTGAAGGGCTGCTGAGTTCCGGGAACTGGGGGCTGATCCATCCCTCCTTCATTCCTCCTTTCTCAGACCCCCCAGAGGTCAGAATCACGTGGATCTCCATCAATGGTTCTAAGGCCCTACTTTGTAATGCCTCTGGGTTCCCCCAACCCAACGTGACCTGGCTGCAGTGCCAGGGCCACAGTGAAAGGTAAATGGGTTCGCTTGCCTTCCTCGCTAGGCCCGCGGGCTGGGAAAGGGTGCCCACAAACTCCAAGTCATGCTTTGGTCTTCCAGGTGTGATGAGGCCCAAGGACAGGTCATGGAGAGCTCATACTCCAAGGTCCTGAGCCAGGAGCCCTTCCACAAGGTGACCGTACAGAGCCTGATGGCCCCTGAGACCTTGGAACACAACAAGATGTACGCGTGCAGGGCCCACAACAGTGTGGGGAACAACTCCCAGGCCTCCTGGCCCATCAGCACAAGTGAGCCCCCTCTAGGGCATGAAGGGTCGGGGGACCAGGAACAGCACTGCCTTAGGGAGCCAGAGTTCACCCATAAGCAGACTCTACCACTCCAGGTCCCTCCCAACCCAAGATCTCCCGAAGCAGAGGCACAGGAGGTCTAGGGCTGGGGGCTGGAAGTCTGGAGAAGCAGGCGTGAGGTGCAGAGAGAAAGCAACCTGAATCATGTGTGGCCTAGTCCGGCCCCTCTCCTCCCACCCCTGCCCTTGACCTCCCAAGCATGCACGTGCCTGCTGTGTGCAGTATAGTGGTGCCTCCGTGGCTAGGCTGGGTGAGAGGCAGTGACAAATGAGTGAGCCCAGCCTGCACAGCTTTCTCCACCTCTCCCAGAAAAGGCCTTTAAAACCATCAGAGACATCACTCCGAGAATGACGTCAGGCCCAGGCAGTCTAAAGGGGATGACCTTGTCTGTGCTGCACAGGGCTCTGTGCGGTTGCATTCTGATTCCCAGTCCCATGGCTGCAGAGACCACTGAACCTCAGGCTCCCCCTAACAAGTGGGCCTTGGTGTCCACTGTGGGCCAGGCCCGGCCAGACTTTTGGGCCCAAAGAAGACACAACAGGTACCTCTTCCTGACTCAGAGGTCGCTCTTAGGTAGCCCAGCTGCTACCTTGGCCCAGCACTGAGCTGCCTGCGGCCGCCCTGTCTGGCCTAGTAGCCAGTGGCCCTCTAGTAAAACACAGCCCATATTTTCTTCAACACTGGCCCTGGGCCACATTATCTCAGTGAACTCGCCCATCAGGGAGGTCAGTGCTGTTTTCCTTCCCACATAGGGAATCGCGATGGCCCTGAGGCTGAGGGAGAAGTCACAGGTTCCTCGTCACACACCTCCTAAGGGGCAAAGATGATATTTGGCCTTAGACCTGGCACCATTAATCTGGGCAAAAGGGATAGAGATTACGTCCCTCAAACTCAAGAGAACTAGGGCTGCTGGTCTGGGAAGACGAGACCCAGGGCCTGTGGTCCCCACTTTCAGGCTCTCAGAAGGGCTGTGTGATTCCAAAGGGCACTGCCTGGTGAACCCCCATCACTGGGGCGAGGGGTGAAACCCTGGCTGGGCACTGGGTCAGGCTGCTGCAGGCGGCACCTCGCACTGGCAGGGGTACAACTGTGTAATCCCAGGAGCTGCCGCAGCTGCAGGAGGCTACAGCTCCAGACAGGGTTTGGGGCACAGTGGGCTATCCGTCCTGCTCCTGCAGATGGAGGGTCTGCAGGAAGGCTCTCTGAGTCTCTGGGGGCTTCTGGTGAGAGGACACTCGGTTCGGTCAACCAGCATTTATTGAGCACCCACTGTGTTCCAGGTAGCCCAGTGGGGAAGGAGGCCCTTCTGCTGCTCACTCCTCTGCTCCACCCGTTCCAGGCTCATCTGTGCAGCAATCCGAGGAGGCCCTCTTCACGCCAGTGCTGGTCGCCTGTGTGTCCATCATGGCCTTGCTGTTGTTACTGCTGCTGCTGCTCTTGTACAAGTACAAGAAGGTGAGCCAGGCAGGGGTGGGAGGGCAGCCAGCACCCAAAGAGCCAGACCCCAGGACAGTGCCACCCTCCATGTGGACCCACCCTCTGGTTCCCAACACCTGCTTATCCTGTCAGCCACTGTGCAGCCAACAGCTCGTTACTTCAGACCAGTGTGGGTCAGGAGTGCGTGAGCCAGGACAGCTCAAGGCTCTGCCCTCACTGAGTTCGTGCTCTAGTGCAGGAAATGGCCATTGAGCCACAAGCACAAGGTGCAGGGAATTGGGACAGTGAGAACATGGAGGCTGACACGGCACGGGCAAGGGCGTCACCCCCAGATGGCCATGGCTGAGGGAGGAGGAAGGCCTGGCCACTGTTCCATTTGATTTTTTAACATTAGTCAAAGCTGCCTCTTCTTGCACATTGCCCTGGAGCGTGCTGCTGTCCCTGCGAAAGTCCACTCAGGGACAGTGGGTCCAGGGGCTTGACGGAGCATGCCGCCTGCATCCGCTCTTGGGTGGCCTCGGACACCACAGCTTGGAGAAGGCATCAGTAATTTCGTTTTACAGAGTGGCAGGTTGAGGATCTGAGAGACTGAGACAGTTGCCCTCATCCACAGCTGGTCGAGGGCAAATTGGTTTTTTGAAAGCTGAGCCTTCATCCATTGTGCAAAATGCTCACTCATCTCCTTCACCTCACAGCCCAGAGGCAGGGACTGTGACATCAGCATTTTACAATAAGGAAACTGAGGCACACTCAATTGAAGAATGTGCCTAAGATCCCAGGTGCCTCCTTGCCAGAGCCCAAGGCCCCCACCTCTGACCCAGCTGCCTCCCTACACAAAAGAGTGTGTCTGCTGCAGTCAGGGCTGGGCTGGGGGTTGGGAGAGGGCAGAGGCGGCTGGCAGGGAGGGACACAGGAGGAGATGGCTGGGCATTGGTGGGACGTAGAGGAAGGGGGTCAGCAGGGGAGATATGACTCAGGAAAGGTCTCTTGTCTAGAACTCCACAGCCCTAGCACTGGCAGAGGCCATCCAACCCCCAGGGCCCACTTCTTAAACCAGGCCCTCAGGGACGTCAGAGGAGAAGGATCAAGAGGGCCTCATGGCACAAGATGGGGAGCCAAGGACAATGAGTCAGCCATATTCACATGGCAAAACTGCATCAGGACTGGGCCCTGCTTTCTTGGGGCTGCACTCAGATCTGCCTCCACACGCTGGGAGCTGGCATGAGCTGGAGTCCTCTGGGGTTCTCCCATACCCCATCTGCCCAATATACTCCACGTCTTCTTCTCACACTGAAACCCCAAGGCAGGTATGGAGAAGAAAAGGCAGCAAAGGAGTCCAACGAGGTGGATTCTTCACCCCAACTCACATCACTCTTGTTCAAATGCACTGAAGGCCTTGAGTCTCTGGGCTGGGGTCCAACCCCTCAGACCCTGAGTCTATCCCCCACCTGCCTCTTTCAGACAACACAGTTGTGTCACTTAACAGCAGGGCTAGGTGCTGAGAAAGGTTTTCAAGGGACCATGTCATTACGGAACCATGGAGTGTAATGGTACACCCCGAGATAGTTGGCCTACTATGCGCCTCGTCTGTGTGGTGTAGTCTCTTGGGACCACCAACACAGATGTGTCCATCATTGACCAACATCATTAAGTGACTACACACGACTACTTCCAGAACCTACGTTGGTCTCCTCGCCGCCCCTTTGCATGCATTGCTCTTCTGTGGGGCAGATGGGGTGTGGAGGACCCCAGCTCTTCTGCTCATGCCAGCTTGCAGCATGTGGAGGCAGATCTGACAGCAGTCCCAAGAAAACAGGCCCAGGCCAAGATTTGAGGGCCCCGGGCCCAGCCCTGAGTCAGTTTTGCCATGTGAACTTGGCTGAGTCACTGTCCTCAGTTTCCCCTCCTGTGCATGAGGCCCTCTTGGCAATTGTCTTCGGATGTCCCTAAGGGCCTGATTTAAGAACCGGGGCCTGGGGCTTGGGCGGTTCTGGGTCTGAACTCTGCCTGTGCCAGTGCTCTGGCTGTGGGACTCTGGGCAAGCTGGGATCTCTAAGCCTCAGTGTCTCCATCTGTGTGGTGGGGTTAATACCCGCAGCCACCCACAGGCTGCTGTGAGGATTCACCAATGTGAAGCCTACAGAGAGGACTCGCTCAGCAGGATGAGAATGGAAGCTTCCCAGAAGGAAGTAGGCTTGGAGTTAGCTCATGTACCCTGAGCCCGGAGGAGTCTGAGGTTGGGCATCTCCTTCACTACACACCAGTGTGGTTGTTGGGCCCTGCTCGCCCACCTCCGGGACGGGCCCTCACTCACGCTTGTGGCCGCCTGTTCCTTCTCTGAGCAGTTCTGACTATTGCAAGTTCTTCCTTATAGGGAGCTGAAAGCTGTCTCCTGTGGCCAGTGGCATGGCCTCCTCAGCCCAGGGGAGCTTTGCAGACATCCCAGAGAAACACCCAGTTCCCCTCCAGCCCTTCACTCCTCCACTATCCAGCCCCTTGGCCAGCATGGTTTAGGGACACCGTACCCCCTCTCTGCGGGATCGTTACTTGGAATGTGTACTCGCATTCATCTCATTTCCCACCCGGGAAATTCAGCTGTCCCCTGAGCCCAACCAAAGCAAAGAGAAGGAGGGCATCCCCTCAGCCGAGACCTCGAGGGGTCAGGATGGTCATGCGCCTCAAGGCCTCCAACCCAATTCTCCTCTGTTTCCCAATGGGGTTCTGAACATTGCCCCTCACTGGAGACTCAACCCGTCCATCCTCCCTGCCCAGAGCTGGGGTGAAAGGTGGCTCTGTCTGGGGGAAGGGTTGTTTCTGCCTCAGGGCTGAGTCACTGCCCCCAAGAGACCACAGGGGCAGGAGAAGGGGAAGAGAAAAGGGTAGAGTCAGCAGGCTGGAAGAAGCCGGCATCTGGAGGATGGGATGCGGCAGGGAGGAGGGAAGGCCCGGAGAGGGCCTGGGAGGCTGGATTCTGGGGCTCAGAACTGAATTCTGGGCTCTGAGAGCACAATGGGGATGGACAGGAAAGTCCCCAGGGAACTACCTTCGAAGTCTAGTGCATTCTCTGCCCTCAATGTCCCCACTCCCTGTCTGGGGCTTGGAAGGGAAATCAGGGTTGGCTGGGGCCTGGGCCTGTCACAGAGAATGGACGAGCTGACGCACATGCAGCGTGCCCAGAGCCTGCTGACAGGAAGTGCTCGTGCAGTACCTGTTGTGATCATCATGGTTACTGTGCTCTTAGGAAATCTGGCTGAGTGGCCATGTTGACTTCCCTGCAAAGTTCTCCCTCATTGGAGAGGACTGTCCAGGTAGAAGGCCCTGGGAACCACACTGTAGCCCTTTCCAGGGATGGCAGAGGCGACCAAGCCTGGTGGTATGGAGCGGAGCTGGCCACGCCCTTCCAGGAAGAGTGGGTGCCTAAGGCAGGCGGGAGGCCATGTCGTCCTCCAGGTGTAGACTCTGGGATCCAGGAATCTGAGATTCCTTCAGACATCCTCTTCTTCCTTTACTGGCCCTCCCTTCCCCCAACACCCCCTGGGGTGACGTGGGGAAGGGGCTGACTCAGGCCCAACTGTGGGGGCCAGAGGAAGGAGAAGTGGCGAGGAGCAAAAACAGCCTTGGCCACAGAAGCTCCTGGAAATGGAAGTGGCCAGGGTAGGCCAAAGATTCCCCTCCTGAGTCTATCTGTCCTTTGGGTTGGGGAGAGGACCACACGCAGGAATCGAATCCTTGGAGACTCGGGGAGTTCCTCCTTCTGTCTCTCCCAACTCATAGTGTCCATGTCCTTTATGACTTGTGTCCCTTCCTGAATCAGAAATGGAAGCCCTTCCTCTAACTGCAGACTTTTCTCCCAAACTCCCGTCTGGAAGTTCTTCCCCATGGTCTTCTGGGGTCTTTCCTCTTAACTGGTGAGCCTTGCAGGCACAGGCCGCCCTCAACCCCAGCACCCACTCACATACCCTTTACTCCCCAAGTCGCTGCTCCACGAAGGAGCCCGGAGCCAAGCACAACCCAGCTTGTCCCATCCCTGGCCTGAGCGGAAAGAGCAGGACTGCTGAGCCAAGGCCTTGGCATCCACCCCACCCACCAGCTTCCACTTTCCACCTAAACTCCATCCTCCATCAGCACTTCTCAGCATCACCCCTGGCAGGACGCCCCCATGCAGCTGCCACCCGGGCGGGAGAGAGAGGCAGCTGTTCCCTTCCCGGACCTAACTCAGCCTGCTGATGGCTTGGAAACAGCTCGTACAACTTGACAACAAGCTCAGGTCCCTGGCCCCTCACTGTGCTCTAGGTGGGGCCTCTGTCCTGCCTCAAGTCCTCCCTCAGGGCTTCTCTGCAGTTAGACAGGAATCGCTCACCTATCACAGCCCCCAAGACCTTCCTGTCTAGGATGCTCCCCGGCGGCTCTCCCCTCCTCCTGTGGCTCACACTTGCTGGCTCCTTCCCGTCTCCAGGCATCCCGCCCTCTGACGGGCATTCTCGGCTGGCCCCTTCCCACCCCCTGGGGGCGCTCCCTGCCATTTCTTAAACCACACCCTCACTCTCTAGCCCTACAGTCATGTCGCTTAACAGGGAGCCATGCTGAGACACAGTAGGCAGTTTCCTTGCTGTGTAAACATTGTAGCGAAGGACACAAAGCTCAATGGCCTGTCTGTGATTCCCGGGGCTGTCCACTGGGACCACCTCTGACGCGGAGCCCCCTGGTGTTGATATGGGGGGCATGACTCACCGGCTTTGTGTTCTTTCCAGCGCCCTCTGAACAGTTCTGGGCTGAGACGCTCTACTTTATGTGTATCTTGCTCCGGAATGTTTGGATGGGAGGATGGGGGCGTGGAAGGATCTCAAGTCCCACCCTCTCTCCTGGCTCAGGAATTACCAAATGATGAGAGCTGTCGAGGTCCTCAGAGACCATGCAAGCCATTTTTTTTTTTTTTCAAATGACACCTAGGAAAACTGAGACTTGGGGCAGGGAAGGTCTGACATGAGGCAGAGTCACAAAGGACCTGGGCCTGAGATGACAGGGACCCCGCCACCTCCAGGGCCACCCTGCCTCCTCCGGCCCGGCCTGTGGGATGGCCACTCTCCCTACCCCGGGGCTGTGGCTGCCACCCAGGGCCCGCCTGCCTGCCGCATGCTTTGTCCTGCACCCTCTGCAGAAGCCCAAGTACCAGGTGCGCTGGAAGATCATCGAGAGCTACGAGGGCAACAATTACACCTTCATTGACCCCACCCAGCTGCCCTACAATGAGAAGTGGGAGTTCCCCCGAAACAACCTGCAGTTCGGTGAGATAGGGTCTCCACACCCGACATAAACCCCCCCCCCCCCCATCACCAGGCCAGCATGGGTTCCGGGAGCCTGGTGGCCCTCAAGAGAGCGCCCTCTGGCGCCCCGGGGACCTGAGGAGGCTGTGTGTGTGGCAGGTAAGACCCTCGGAGCCGGCGCCTTTGGGAAGGTGGTAGAAGCCACAGCCTTTGGCCTGGGCAAGGAAGATGCTGTCCTGAAGGTGGCTGTGAAGATGCTGAAGTGTGAGTGAGGGGGGATCTTGGGCATTGGGGGTGAGCAGGGGGAGGAGGTGGGTCCTAGGGAGGTTATTGCCCTGTCATCGTGAGGGTCATGACCTGTGCTGCTGGCTGTCGGAGCCCAGGGCACAGAGCCTCAGATTGAGGCAAGGACTCCGGTGAGCTCCAGCCTCCCTCGGACTCCTGGGTATGGAGGGGCTTCTGACTGAGCCCCAAAGAGACCAGGGCGCACAGTGGTCACCCAGAGCTGTGACCTGGCCACTGCATGGCTTCCTGCCACCCTGAGACCAGCTGGTGACAGGCCATCTCCCTTCTTTCTCTGCCCCAACTGCCATCTGTGCTCATATTTCTCCTTCTCTTGGCTTCTGATCACTTTGGGGTTCTGCGTACCCTTGGCCTGCTCCCCTGGCTATCCCCTATCTGTCTGTGTGGCACTCCGTTCTGTGGTACCTGTGACCCCAACTCTCAGCAACGGCCCATGCTGATGAGAAGGAGGCCCTCATGTCAGAATTGAAGATCATGAGCCACCTGGGCCAGCATGAGAATATAGTCAACCTTCTGGGAGCCTGCACGCATGGAGGTGAGGGCCTGGCAGCCATGGGGCTATGGGTTTGGGGCTTCATGGCGACCTGTGGGTCCCTGGCCCATCTCTCCCCATTCCCCCTTCCACCCACTCCAAGTGTCAGTAGGAGCCCTGTGGCAGCATCCCTTAAATTCCCAGGCCACTTGCCTGGCTTGGTTGGAAGCCACTGATGCTGCTGCAAGCAGAGATGTGAGCCCTGACTTGTGGTTCTCAGACATCTGAGTCCCCTGGGGAGGGAGACAGTGCACATCCCTGAGCCCTGCTCCAGTGAGTCAGAATTCTGTGGGTCTGGAGTGAAGCCCCCAAATCTGCTTTTAAGAAACACTCATCTGAAGATGCTTGGACACTTACCCCAGGGTCCAAGATGTGCCCCAGGGCCATCTTGAACCCAGGGGTTCCCAGTTTGTCCCCTCCTGTTGCAGCTTTGACCTCTCTGGAGCTGCCACCAGTTCCCTTTGAAGAAGTAACTATTCAGCATTAATGTTTTTGCTTTAGACATGGGGTTACCTAGGTACAGAGCAGAGAAGGCTGCTCACGGTCAGGGCTCCTGAGACCCAGTCACTGCCCAGTCCATGTTTCTGTTGACATTTGGAGTGGTTGATGGGGAGCACTCACCCCACTCTCTTGCTGCCATAGGCCCTGTCCTGGTCATCACCGAGTACTGTTGCTACGGCGACCTGCTCAATTTCCTACGCAGGAAGGCGGAAGCCATGCTGGGCCCCAGCCTGAGTCTGGGCCCGGACCCAGAGGTGGGCGCGGGCTATAAGAACATCCACCTGGAGAAGAAATATGTCCGTAGGTATGTCCCTGCCAAAGAAGGAGGCCAGAACTTGGAGATGGGGCCTCCAGGTCAATCCCCAAAGCCAGCTCAGGGCAGGGTGGCTGTGGGCCCTCACATTCCCATCCAAGGCATGGGGAGAGGCCATCCCAGCTCATTTGAGCAATTCAGATTTTGTATACTTTACTCCCAGCATCCAACTAATATTTGAGCACCCACTATGTTCTGAGAGTATCAAGGGCAAAGGTGGGCTGCTAATAATCTGGTAGAGCTGGGAATTAGTGAAATCATCACTTCAACGCATGTCCAAGATCAACCAAGATCTTCACGGGGCCCTAGCAAGAAGTGGGCAGGTCTTCGGGGGATCGCCCTGTTTCTCCCATAGCGTTCTGCTGGGTAGTTCAGGTCACCTACTGCACTTAGGGGTAGTCAGCGTTACCACAGACAAGTGGGGACGCTACTGTCTGTTGTGGGGAGAAGGTGGTAATATGACCCAACTGGCCAGGCCCGGGATCCACTTGGGCCTGTTTCACTGTTGAGCCATCAGAGGCTGAACTTCTCAGTGTCTTTCCTGTTCTTCTGCCATTGTGTAATGCTGTGATTCCTGGAAGCCAGGCAGAGGCAGATGGACAGTAGCTGCATTGGGAACCAGGGAGAGGAAGTGGCGAGTTTCATGTCACAATGAGTCAGGGCCAGAGGCATTGCTGGGCTAGAATTCTGCTCTCTTGACTCCCAGTCCAGTGCTCACCTAAGCTACACTGGCCCCCTCCAGGTCTGTCTCAGGAGTTGAGAGGCCCCAGAGCCAGGCTATTGGGCCTGAGAAAGGTCCAGAACAAAGAAGGGCATACCTGCGGTGCCTGTCCTGGCCACTGGCCACTGCCAAGCCTGGGGAAGCGAAAGGGGAAGGAGGCCATTTCACTCCATCCAGAGTCCTCAGCTATGGGGACTGGCAGAGTCTGCTTCCTCTTCTGATTCTCTGACCCCTCCCAGAGGGCCGTTCATACTGGGCCTCCGCAAGCTGCAACCTCAGGCCAGATTAAATAAAAATGAAGACCAAAATATTAGCTTCCATCTTCAAATCTGCAATTGGGTAAAGAATTTATGGATGAAGTGATCTCAGGAGCAAATGGTGTGGGAAGCAATCCTGACAGTGAGATCCTGGGCTGCATTAAATGAAGTATAGTTTCTAGAATAAGGGAAGGGATGGTTTTGCCATGGTCAGATCACAGATAAAACACCAGGTTCTCTTTCGGGAACACTAGAGAGTGGAAACTGTCCAGATTCTCATCTTTGTGGTGAGGGGAAAGGAAAGAGAGGCACAGAAATCTTACCCGGTCTGAGTACTGGAAAGCAGCAGGAGCTGCTCATTCTGGAGCAGTGCTTTCCAAGTTCACCTGCTCCCCAAAGCTGGGCTACTGGCATCGCCCGAGACCATTAGAACAGCATCGTCGCAGGGCCACCCAGCACTGCAGAATCAGAACCTACATTTTAAGAAGATTCCCCAAGTGATTCACATGAGCACAGATTAGTTTAAGAAGCACTGCCCTGACCAGTGGGTCTCAACTGGTGTTGCACGGGGACTCACCTGGAGAGATTAAAAGTGCGAATGACAAGGTCTCCCCGCTAGAGTTTCTGCCATCCAGCGGGCACCGGAAGGTCTGAAAGGTCCCCGGGGAATCTGAATGTGAAGCCAGGGGTGAGAGCCGCTGTCCAGATAAGAGAGGGTTCAGAGGAGTCCAGGAACATGCTCCATCCCTACAGGAGTGTCAGGAGCAGAGGGAGGGACTTCTCTGTGGCCCTTGGGGGAGGGCCAGGAGGAGAATGCCGGGGCAGCTCGGCGTTAGAAAGAGCTTTCAGTGGGCAGCCTGCCCCGAAGCAGGACAGGTGTCCGCTCCCTCACAGAGGACAGACTAGATAGTGGACATCTCTCAGGACTCGGCAGGGGCTTCCTGGTCAGAAAGGATGTTCCCTTCTCTGCCGAGTGACCAGGAGAGGCTGCGGGTGGGCAAAGGCCAGGCCTGAGCTGGGCAGTGCGGGCCTGGGGGCTGATGCGTCTGGCCTGCTCTCCCATGTAGGGACAGCGGCTTCTCCAGTCAGGGCTTGGACACCTATGTGGAGATGAGGCCTGTCTCCACGTCTTCTTCAAACGACTCCTTCTCTGAGCAAGGTGAGGCGGTACCCACGGGGAAAAGGGCGGTGCCCCCGTGGACTGGGCAGGGAGGTGCGGGGTGCCTCGGGCTGCCCTGACGTCTCACCCCATGCAGACCTGGACAAGGAGGAGGGGCGGCTGCTGGAGCTGCAGGACTTGCTGCACTTCTCTGGTCAGGTGGCCCAGGGCATGGCCTTCCTCGCTTCCAAGAACGTGAGTCGGGGATCCCGCCCTAGCGCGCTGTCACCCGGGCCCCTGGTGATGAGCGAGAAGTGGGAACATGGGGAAGGGAAAGGAGCAGGGCTGTCCAAGAGCAAGTGGGCAAGGCCCCGGGGGTGTCGGGAATGAGTGGAGAGGCGCCTGGTATGCGCCCAGCGCCTAGTGTGCCAGGCAGGTGATTTCCAAGAACCTGTCTTTTCCCTTCACTTTTACGGTGCAGTGTGAATGAAATCACTGCTGTGCCCTTCGGGCAGCACACGGTGGGGGATAAAGGCACACCCGCAGTCACCCCGAGGGTGTGAACTGACCGAAGGTGACACGTAGCCCAGGAGGCTGCCAGTGCCCAGCGGGAGCTCTGAGGAGGGAGTCGAGTGAGCACTGGCTGTCACTGGAGTTGGCTACTCGTCACTCACTCCAGAGACAAGCTGGAGGAAATAGGGTTTAATCAGGAGTCAGCAACCTGAGGGGGTGGCGAGCTGCTGTCCCCAAGGTCACCTCCTCCTGTGGCCCGCTTCCTCCCCCCGCGTCTTAGCTCAAATGCTAGCTTTGAGTGGTGGGTAGCGGGGGAGGACCCAGTACCATCTATGCCACTCGCTGTGTCCTTGTGCAACTAGGCGGTTCTCCGGGCCTTGGTTGCTACACCTATAAAGATGGGCACTATCACTGAGCTGCCTGAGGGCAAAACAGGGCGCCAGCGGGTACAATGCCAAGGGAAGAGCCTGGCGGGGCCAGAAAGTGGCCGCTATTACGTCAGCCTCTGGACTGCACTCAGCTCCAGCGCCCTGGCTGCTCTGCCAGTGGTCTGGGCCCAGGTAGGGGTCCTGGGACTGAGCCCGCGGTGCTTCCCCCAGTGCATCCACCGAGACGTGGCGGCCCGGAATGTGCTGCTGACCAGTGGGCATGTGGCCAAGATTGGGGACTTCGGACTGGCTCGGGACATCATGAATGACTCCAACTACATCGTCAAGGGCAACGTGAGTGCTGGGGAGGGCGGGCTGTGCTGGGTTGGAGCAGGGAGCGGGGCCTGACGTGACTGGGGCTGCCGTCAGGCCCGCCTGCCCGTGAAGTGGATGGCCCCGGAGAGTATCTTCGATTGCGTGTACACAGTGCAGAGCGACGTCTGGTCCTACGGCATCCTCCTGTGGGAGATCTTCTCACTCGGTGAGCCCAGGGCCCCCTCAGCTCTGCTCCGGTCACTGCCGGTGCCCAGGACAGTATCAGTGGGAGCGAAGGGATGGTCATGGGCAGGTCCTCCTTCGGGCTGTTCCCTCCCAAGTGTGCGCTCGCTGCTACTTCTCTGACACCTGCCCCGCCTGCGACACAGCTCCCATTTCTGTGGCGCTAGTAGCCACAGGGATTTGGGCAAAGCCCTGAAGTGTCCTCTTTTCAACTGTGGGATCACTTTAGGCCCCAGGTCACCGAAGCCTCTGCCCCTTGCAGCGCCTAGTGCCTAGTGAGCACTTGTATTATCAGAGTCTCCCTGAGGGGTGTGGGTGGGGGCGAGGCGGGGAAGAACTGAGCATGGTCTTGGCTTTGCAGGGCTAAACCCCTACCCTG
The DNA here is from genome assembly GCF_964194135.1 of Talpa europaea. NCBI lineage: Eukaryota > Metazoa > Chordata > Mammalia > Eulipotyphla > Talpidae > Talpa > Talpa europaea. The sequence goes on along the minus strand of NC_140080.1, from coordinate 42,409,276 downwards.
GCATCCTGGTGAACAGCAAGTTCTATAAGCTGGTGAAAGATGGATACCAAATGGCCCAGCCCATGTTTGCCCCAAAGAACATGTAAGTGAATGACTCGGGCTTGGGTTGAAGAGGGAGGCCAATGGTCCTAGTGTCTTTCTGTCCAAAACACGCTGGCACCAGGCCTCACGCCCCACAATGGGCTCTGCTGTCAGAGTCTCATGGAGTTCTGGGTTCCCACTAGCTTCCCAGGAGGCACAGGTTGTGGGGGTTCTTAGACAAACAGTTCTTAACTGGGGCTGACCAGAACTCAGATTTTAACTCTGGCTGTTATTACGGTGACCCCAAGACAGGGGTTATTTTTTCTGTCCTGGAATCTGTGGTGTTGACTGACCTTCCACTTGGGGACACTGGCCCACTGTGCGCTTCTTGCTGGCACCCTGCCCTCACCACGGCTTTCCCACCAGCCAGCTGACCACAAATTCACCTCCTGCATCTCTGCACAGCCACTCTTGACCCCGCTGCTCCCCCTGCCTGGCAGGCACCCGCAGGCTAGCCAGTGCCTCTGCCCCTGCAGTCCATCTGACACTAGTTCCTGGCCCCAGTACCCCAGCCACTCACAGCTGAGCTGCCTCGCGAGCCACCCCCGGCAGCAAGCAGTGCCCTTCTCAGTCTCCAAGCTTGGGTAGATCAGTATCCCTGAGCTGCTTCTCCAGACTCAGTTGTCCAAACAGGTGTGACGGTGATTCCGCTCTCTGAGGGTGGTGGGAGGAGTGGATGAGAACACACGCCCAGAACGTGGCACATTCTGTGCTCAGCTCACTCTTGACCAGGCTGCAGGACCTCTGCTGGGCGGGCCTTGGAGGGGTGTTTGCACCGATCCCAGGCCCATGGCAGTCTCCGTCGGTTTCAGATATAGCATTATGCAGGCCTGCTGGGCCCTGGAGCCCACGCGCAGACCCACCTTCCAGCAGATCTGCTCCCTGCTGCAGGCGCAGACCCCGGTGGACAGAAGAGAGCAGGTGAGTGGGCCAGGGCTAGGGCAGGGGACTGGCTAACGCAGGTGGGACTGGGCCTGCCTGTCAGCACAGCCCTCCCCTCGCCTCTTCTCAGGACTATGCCAATCTGGCAAGGAGCAGCAGCAGCAGCGAGCCTGAGGAGGAGAGCTCTAGCGAGCACCTGGCCTGCTGTGAGCAAGGGGACGTTGCCCAGCCCCTGCTGCAGCCCAACAACTACCAGTTTTGCTGAGGGGACGACAGCAGCATTCTCCCTCCTCCAAGCTTCTGTGACCGCCAGAGGGCGCTGTGGACCAACACAGACTCTGCCCTTGGTCGTCTCCACTGCCCAGCCCAGCTCTGAAACTCAGGGAGGACCCCACTTTCAGGATCTGGGCCATCACTGCCAGTCAGGGGTGCGGGGCTGGGGCTGAGCCCTCCCCCCACCCCCACGTTCTCAATGCTGTGGCCTCCTGTCCGCTATGCCAACTGGGAGAACCCCCAGCTCACCCCCTTAACCTTGTCCCCAATTCCAGGAGCCCTGTCCCTACTCCCCTCATGTCTCCATGGAAACAAACTGGCTTGGAAACTACAAAGCCCCCAGAGACACCCTAGCTTTGAGAAAACAGGGCTCCTGGGCCTTGGCAGAGTGGAAGGACCGCTCCCCTAACACAGCAGAGCGTTTAAAGAGGACAGGTGCCCAGAGACGGTGCTCTACTTGGGCTCTTGGAGCAGGGGGGCTCCTTGGCAAGAAGCCCCCATCTCTGCCTACGGCCTTCCCTCCCCACCACACCAGCCCTGGACCTGGTATGCTGTAATGAACAGGTGGCAGCTAAAAGTTTGGGGTGTTCTGCCCAGTCCCCCATCATCCTGAGCTGGAAGGCAGGCAACCTGTGTGGCTGGCCACACCAAGCAGCATGCACCCCCAAGTTGACTCACAACTAACAGTGACACTGCGGGACGTTCATCAGCATTAAACTAACAGCATTAACACAGACGGCCTCTGGTTCTTTGCGCCGCTTGCGGGCCTGAGGCCTCCCCACACCCGTGACCCGCTGGCACAGTGCGCATGCACTTGACTCGCTTCACCAAAATCAGATAATTTAATAAATTTTATTCTTGTCGGGGGAAGTGAGAGGGGAAAAAAGCCACCTACTCTGCTCCTCTCAATAACTTAAATAACACACGGCCAGCTCCCAGGCCCCCAGCAAACCCTGGGCACTGAGCAGTCCGCTGTTTCCTTTCAGCCTGGTCCGCTTCCCCTTCACAGAAGGGAGTTTCTCCTACTGCTGCCAGGTTATGTCATGCCCGAGGACCACATCCCCGCCGTGGGGAGGGCCCGGGGAGGATGTAGGTGCAGCAGCAGTGGCCAGGGAAAGGAGGAAGGGGACCCTCTTCCTCAAAGTTTGGGGCAGAGAGGGAAGTCCTGGAAGAGCTGCGGCTGCTTCTCCCACCTCAGCTTCCCCTATAGGGTAAAGGAAAAGCAGGAGGAAAATGCAGCCCTCCTTGAGAGAATCAGGAACCAAAGGGGCCCCCAGAGCAAATGAAGCCCCCAAGGCCCAGGGTCAAAGGCAACAGGCTAAGGAACTCGTGGGGGTGGGCCCTGGAGACGGCGTTCCTCGGGGACAGAAGACACCTCGCGGCCTTCCCACCTAGTGCCAGACTCCCGCCTCGGCCCCCCCGGGGCCCTAGCAGGCCAGGTACCCACCAGGCACCCTCAGGCTCCCTCCCCTCTGCTGAACACACCATGTCCCCCCAAGTGCTCTCTTGGGCTGGTAAGGAGCGCTCTGCTGCCTTTCCCAACCCCGTGAGGTGGCGAACCAAGGACTGGGCCCCGGCGTGCTCAGGAAATGGAAGCTCTTTGGTCAGTCCCAGCATCAGAGGCCCTCTCTGCAGGCGAGCCTCCCTCCGCCCCTGCCCGGGCCAGGCCTCGTATGGCTTGAGAGAGACGGTGTAGTCTCTGTGCAGAGCCTGTCTATTCTGCCGCCACGGCTGCCTCCTCTTCCTCACCCTCCTCCATCTCTGTCTTGATCTGAGCAACCCCCAGGCGGTAGAGGGTGTCGCGGATGACCACCTCGCCAGGCTGGCAGCTCTGCACGATGTCGTGGATCTGCCGGTTGACAATCTCGCGGCTGGTGAGGAAGTCCATGAGGCGATTGTAGAGGTAATAGTGGGTGGCGTTGTCAAAGGCGATGGGCCGCTGGCGGACACTATTTGGTTTGCTGTCCCGGATGGAGGCCAGGATGGTTGTGTAGGGTGCCAACTCAGGGCACAGGGCCAAAGAGTGGTGCCCGGCGCTGGGGTCACCAGGGCTGGGCTGTGTGCTGGCATGGACGATGCGCCGGGTGGCAGTCTTGGTGACAGGGTGCTGGACGGAGTGCTCAGCCTCTGTCACATCCACAGCATAATGCTGATCCAAGAGCTCTGGGCAGGACACGTTCTAGGAGAGAGAAGGCACTTGAACATGAAAGAAGGAGGCGTGCAGGGAAGGCTGGGTCAGCCAGCCTGCTTAAATCCCGTGTCACCATGCACCTGCGGCCCCTCTCCTCCTCTGGGCCCTGTCTCGTATGAGAACAGGGACAGAGCAGATGCTGAATTACCTGGGCCACGACTGTCACCGCGCCTCATCAGTTCAGAGGGGGTGGTAGGGTGGCAAGTGGGGGTGGTGCCCACTGAGGCTCAGAGCTTTTTGCTGTGCCCCACAGAAGCTCTCAGTGGGACCCCGGGACAAAGAAGAGGTGATGGTGAGCTGTCCTTTTCCTCCTAAGGTTTCTTCCAGCAAAGGGCACGGCTGGCCTGAGGGTGTCCACTGTCTCTGTAAGAACTACTCACTGCCCAGTATGACACCAGGATGGGGCAATCAGCAACGGCCATGCCACTAACCAGCCATGTGACACAAGTCCACTCCCTCTGGGTTGTACTCTCCACTTTCAGAACAGGAGGGGGCAAATGAGGTCAGTTAGGATCTGGAAGGCAACTATGTACGTGGGACACCCTAGGCACGCTATGGACACACTATGGCCTCACATGCACAAAAAATAAGATTTTTGTGGGTAAATGCTGACTCCAGAGCATCAAGAAAAAATATTGGTGGAGGCAAAGGATGCTGGAAATGGTTCCATAAGGCCTTCCTGAAGGACTGGGGGGGGGGGGGTGAGACACTGTTGGCCTATGAGAATCACTCCAGCTCCTCAGAAGAGAACTCACCACAGGCGGCTCTGTGGGGCTGGAGAAGCAGCCCTGGTTCCTCCCCCACATCTGGTTGGTCAGTTCAGGGTACCAGAGATCGGCACACAGGGCCACTGGGGTGGCCATGTCTACCACGTAGACGGGCGGCCAGTGGCGGGAAGAGGCGAGCAAGTCCACGTGGTCCAGGGCGCTCTCGCCCCGCACAAGGTACTTAGAGCCACAGACCACCTGGAGGAAAGAGAGGCCCAGCACAGGGTTTTAAAAAGCTGTTCTATAGACAAGTCAGGCCCTCACTGGATTCGTTCAGGGAGTTCACTAGAAAGCCTTGTCATCCTGCCATAGCCAAGTCATTCTGCTTCCCTCCTACTTCTGTCCCTAACAGCTGAGGTTGAGGCTGACAGGACCGCTCTGAGTCACAGCCCCCCTTCTTGTGCCTCCCCAGCACCATCCAGTTCAGTGCTATCCAACCCTACCACATGGTGTGGGCAGCTAAGAGCTGGTCACAAATGGAGGTTTCTGGAACCCAACATGACCTTAAGAATTAGTCTCTGTAGGTGCGGCCCAAGCATCTGTATTCTGAGCAGCTCCCCCCACCCACCATGCTGTGCTGCCCAGGCGGGAGGCGGAGACAGGAGTCAATAGCTCCACTGCCAGGAAGCGCTGCACATAGTGGGGAGTTCAGACTCCACGCCCAACATGTACACCCACCCGTCCTGCTGGTGTCCCCCTCCCAGTGCCGAGATCTATGGCTCTCCTGTCCCTGTGTCACTGCTTCTTGTGAGAGGATTTCCAGTCACAATGACATAATCCTCTGAGCAGGCTCTCTCCCCATTCAGTGTGTTTGGGGTTATTAACCCCAGCACCTTCCTGGATGGGCCTACTCTGCACAGCATGATCTTCCCTAAACCAGATCACAGCCCCACCCTGTTTCCCAATCCAAGCCATCTAATGGACACTGCATCCCTCAGAAAAAATCTCCAAACTTTTGTTCTGGCCTACAAACCACAGATCTAGTATGGGGTGGCCACTAACCTTCCTCCTCTTGGATCACCAGTTTCCCACCCAGGCCCAAGTTCCCTCTGCTGAACTTTCCTTCCCTGGCTCCTTGCCGGGGCTATGGCCTTCTCTGGGTGGTGCATGGTGAGAGTTTACTCCTCTTACTTTCCATGCCAGGGTCTTCCTTCAGAGCTACCACCAAGCCATGGTGATATACCCATCATAAAAATAGGTCAGCCAGAAAGGAGTGCTGTCTGTGGCTCACTTTGGGGCCCTCGATAACCAATGCAGGGGTCAGCACATGGTAGGTAGGAAGCTTGATAAATACTCCCTGATGACGACCCGACTCCTTCTTAGCCCAAAGGCTGGCACCCGACCCACAAGATGAGAGGGATCAATGACACCCTGTATGGGTGTTCTGACATGGACAATTCACCCACCCTGGTTGTCCTCTTACCTGGTGGGGGCACACCTTGTAGATCTTACCCCCTGTGAACTGAGGTGGGGGCTGTCTGGCACTGGCTCCATTCTGGACAGATTTGTAGAGGGCCAGCAAGGAGAAGCAGAGCTGGTCCTGGGACAGAGGACAAGATTACCAAATGAGGCCAACTGCTAAGGGACCAGGCTTCAGTACCCAGAGCAAAAAAGAATCAACTGCCAAGGTCAAGTAGGCCTCACCAGCCCAAGCTGCTCGAGGGCCCCTCCAGGAACCCAAGGCCTTGAAAGGATAAAGTTATGGAGCCAGCCAAACAGAGCAAGCTGCCACACTCCGAGGTCCGAAATGTTCCTACTAAAGGGCAGGGAAAGCTGCTAAGAGAAGTAACAGTCACACCTGAACCAAAAGGAAGCACACAACTATCCAGAGCCTATCGGTATGAATTAAGGTAGGCCACGTGTGGCCACAATGTGCGTGTGCACACTCGTGCATGCTCACACGTCCCTGGATGCAACGGCGCCCATTCACCTAGAGCCTGGTCAGGAGACAACCAGACACTATACAAAGCACCTTCCTTGAAACAACCCTCAGGGAGTATTTTGGCTACTTTCACTTGGCAAATGAAGAAAAACAGACTCTGAGAGGTGTGGTAGCTTATGCAGGGTCACAGTAAACAGGAGAGCTGGAAGCCCAGGCCCACCACCTTCCGCACAGGACTGATGGGGGAGAGCCCTCCAGTGTGCGTGTGCCCAGGCCTCCTGCCCCCAGCACCCGCTGTCCAACATAGCGCAAGGCAGACTTGCATATCCCTGCTCAGAAAAATGGGCCCATTAGCCTGTTACCAAAACTTCTATCTCAACTGCCGCCCTCGAATGCTTACCTTAGAGTCATCTGCCCCAAAGGGGATGCTGCACTGCCTGAGCAGGTGCCGCAGGTCATCTTCATTGTAGGTGCTGATCTCCTCCAGCCTGCAGGCGCCCTCCTGGAGCAGCCTCACCAAGGCACTGCCATTGCCTGCAAGAGATAAGAGACATGGGGCTGGGAAGGTGCTGTGCCAGGATACCTCTTGAATGAAGCTGAGAACCGGGGTGGGGTTGGGTGGGAGGGTGCCAAGAGCCAGGCCAGCCACGTACAGAGGGCCCAGGGCTCGGGGGAGGGGCACCCGAGGTGGGTCTGTTAACTTCCACAGCGAAGTCCAGTCAAGTTGCTCAGAACTGGCTTTCTGACCCTGAACACTAATGGACAAGACCCAGCAGACAGCCCTTGCAAATACCCCATAATGGGTCGGCTTTCCTCTGTGCAGGTTTTGCAGAACCCAGGTGGCAGCGGCTCACCACAAAGTCACAGCAACGAGAACAGCGGCTCTCCTTTAAAGACACTCTACTGAGTCCCCAAACCAGCCTGACCACAGTTACTGGGACCTTAAAAAAACACTCCTGAGCTTTGAAGCAGCGAACACAAGGCAGGACCTCAGTATCTACTGCATGTGAGGAAGTGCTGTTTGAGAATCAGTAGATCCCGAAATATGACAAACCTATTTAGCAGTTCATGTCCTGAATTTCATATATGAAAATAGAAAATAAAGTGTATTACACTGGAAAAAAAAAGTACTATTTGTGAAAATTCTGTTTCAGTTACAGATATACACACTTGTGCAGATTTATGCACCACGAGGGTCATGACGCAGTTATTTTTTACTGTGAGATGCAAAAGCAAAGCATTTCACATTTCGCAGCAGTGCGAGTCCTTTGAGTTGAGAACAGCACATGCCTCCTTTGTGAATGGAGCAGAGGATCCGTGCAATGATGGGCTTTGGTGGAGGCCACCTAACTAGGTAACATACCTGGGCAGTGGCCCCAAGTTGTCAGAAACCTATGTTCTCAGTAGTTCATTCAGGGTGTCTCCCCTCATGTGTAATGCAGTGTCTACAAAACCATCTTAAAGATCCATTTACAAAGCAGGTTCCCTGGCTTCCCTGCACGTATCAGTGAGGATCTCTGGGACGGACCCGACCAGCAGCACCTTTCAGAGGATTTCCACTGTCAGTGTAGTGTGCTGCAGACAGCTGACAGCCAGCCCTGAAGTCAGCCCTGATATATGGCTGGCAACTTCTCAAAACTCGGCACCGTGAATTTAATCTCAGGTTGTTGCCCACTTTCCAGAAAAGCCATAGAGGCAGGTCAGCCCCCTCCCTACAACCTGTGCCATCCTGCCACGGACAATGTCCCGGACTCCAAAGTAGGCCTGCCCTGACTCCAGTCAGCTGCCAGGCACCTTACCAGGTGCCGGCTGCACATCCAGGCTTTTGTCTCTCTCCGTGTTGACGACCATAGCTCCTCTCATGAGTGGTGGGAAGAAGGGCGCGATAACAGAGGCATCAAACTTGGTGATGGGGATGCTGGTGGGGAAGGCCACTTGCTCGATCGCCTCTGTCTCCATCGTGGCCCAGAAATCCTCCACATTGACTTCATTAGAGCTCAAGAACTCAGGCCAGGTGAACTAAGGGGTCAGGATAAAAAGATCACATTGTAGGAGCCATGGAGCATTAGCAACACAGAACCTACCTCCCTGATACATGGCCCACGGCAACCAAGGCTGGGGGGCAGGAGTCTGACAGCCCTACACTGCCAGGATGTCTCCACATGGAGCACCTTAGTTCCCAATGCCCTTCAGCCTACTGCTCCTCCCACACCAAAGCACCCCCCAGACCTATACTTTATTAGATGCAAAAAAGCCTTCATTATTAACACCCATTTAAGACAAAGCTCATTGTACAATAAGAATAACAGAGAGGCTTGCCAGGAAAGGGGAGCCAGCCCTGCCAGGAGAGGGGAGCCACCATCTGTGTATGTGTCATGAGCCAGGCACTAACTCCTACAGTATCAGGGAAGGGGTCAGAGTGAGACACTAGACTGAGGGATAGAATAAGAAGTGAACAAAGTTCTAGTTCCAAAGTCTAAGCCCTTAATCCCCAAACCCAACTGGCAGGCATGAGAATAAGATGGAGTAACACTGCACCCAGCTTCCAAGGCCCTGTTGACCCTGGCACACAGCCCGAACTCACACAGCACTGACCTATCTGTTACAGGCACCCAGCACGCATGCTGCTAACGGTTACCTCTTGCACGTCCTCTTTCATGGCGCTCACTATGGCCTTTGGCCTTACTATCTCCAGAGTCACTGAGTCACTCAGCAGTACTCTAATTTCTTATTCAGACACATGGGCCAAAGCAATCTGTATGCACTAAATCGTTAGGTGTGCGTTTTCAAGATTCCCTAGGTAAGTGGGTCTCAAAGTGTGGCCATCATCTGGGAACTTAATAGAAATGCAAATTCTTGACCTCCAATCCAGATACACCCAGTCAGAACCTTCATGGGTGGGTCCAGCAAGTCCCCACACCAAGAAGTTTGAGAACCACTGCCTGATGCAATTCCATGCCTGAGACCCACGCTCCGCACAAAGACCTCTCCTTCCCTGCTCACCTCCCCTCCGTCCCCTTTCACAGGCACTCCGTGCACGCCTGAGGAAATGGCAAGTGTCCCAGTTTCATAAGGTATTGAGCCCACCCACAAAGGGACAGGAAATGCCAACTGAATACACTGTGGGAACAAACCAACGCGGTAACTGCCATCTGTGTCAAGGGTCCTCCCGCCAACAGCCCCCGAGGACAGGGGTCAATCCAAACCGTCTTCTACAGACAAGCATATTTACAGTGTTGTTCAGAATCTTTGTTTTATTTCATAGTCTCACCTTCTCCCTAGACACACACACACCCATCCTGCACACAGAAACAGGCAGCACCACAGGAGGGACAGGACCCCCGTGCTGAGAGCAGGAATGGTGCTCCATCCTGCGAGGAAAGGGCCTTGACCAGGACGAGGCAAGGACCAGCAAGGCTGGAGATGGAGACTTTGCAGGGACGTGACCTTTGTCTACTCTGGAAACCAAAATGTCTCTTGCCAGATGTGTTTAGAAAAACCAGAGCTCAGTACCTGGAAGTAGTGGTGAGTGTGGCGGTGCCAAGAAGCTCAGACACTGGGATCACAGTCATACCAAAGGCCATTCAGGGTCACCCCTTTCTGGCCAGGTGAGCTTGGATAAGCCCTGGAATTTCAATCCCTTCACCTCAAAGGGTTGGGTGGGAATGAAGTCATACAGCAAAGAATTTCACACAGAATAAGAAGTTAGCATATGTAATTAAGCACACAACAAATTGTGACTATGTTACTATTCATGCTGATCGGCAAACAGATTTGAATGGGTCTGGAGACACTCTCTTGGTGAAAAAAAAAAAACACAAAAAAGCATTATTATTAGTTCATTTTCTCTCCAAGGAACACTGAAAGAGCTCCAGGGAATATTGTTTTCAAATGTCTTGTTATGCACCACCATCCTTCAAAAATTTTTTTGATCAACATATGTATTTTTCTTTTTAAATTGGGACGGGAAAGAGGAATATGCATTACATCCCTAATGTGCTCAGCTAGCCATGCCAGAAACCAAACCAAAGCTTTTCTCCAGAGGCCCCCTCTAGTCCCCAATAATGACAGGTGAGAGGCAAAGCCAGTGTCCCAGGGCAACGACCTCACATGCAAGGGGCATCCATGCCTGGGCAAGGTGAGCAGGCCTTGACCTAGGAGACAGTTCATCAATCTATGGGTGCTTTTTAAAAAAAACCCCGTAAAGGGTTAAGAAGCCTCCCTATTATTCTCATTGTACAATGAACTTTATCATAAATGGGTGTTAATAATGAAGACTTTTTGGCATCTAATGAAATAATCATATGGGCTTTCTCCTTTAATCTGTTAAGTGGTTGCTTGCATTAGTGAATTTCCAAATGTTGGCGTTATCTTGCTTTCCTGGGGAAAGCTTAGTCATGGCACATTACTTTATTCATCATTAGACTTGATTTGCTGTTATCTAATTCAGGTCTTTGGCATCTATATTCATGAGTACAATCAGTCCCAATTTCTTCTCCTATGTTAAATGTCTGCTTTCATTCTCAAGGTTACATGGTCTTGCATGTGAACTGGGGAAATAACACCTATTTTTGTTCTTTTCCTATTACTGGATTCATACATTTCTTGGACATTTGTTAGAATTAATGTATAAAGCTGCCGTTCTTTTCGTGTGAACATTTTCAGTTACAAACCTAAGTCAGATCATGTCATTCTTTCCCCCCAAAGAATTGGTTGCTCCATTTCACTCAGTGTGAGGCCTTCAAATGGCACCAGTGACCCCAGTCTGAACTCCCAGTCTGGTGACCCTCACATGTTCCACCTCTCTCCCAAGGTTAGCACAGTCCAGCCCCTCTGGCCACCCTGCTGCTCCTCAGTCACACCCAGCAAGCCCACCCCAGACCACTCTTTCTCTGCTCCCTCTGCCTGGAACACTCCTCCCCAAGAGCTACATGGGCTTCAGATCTCTACTCAAATGCCACTGGAATAGAAAGACCTTCGCCAACTACCCGTAAGAAACAGTAATTATCCCCCATTCCACCACACTCTCCTCTTTTCCATGCTTTATTATTACTATGCTACTTTAAATAAATTAGTTATAATTATACATGAGAGATACAATTACTAACAATATTCGCTTCCTGCCTGTCTCCCCCAGCCAGCATGTGAGCTTCATGAGCACAGAAACCCTGTGGGATTTTTTACTGCCACTTCCTAAGTGTCTAAAAGCATACTTTGTTCATATTTACATTATTTGTAGAATGAGTAACAAATGCCTTCATTAGATTTAATCCTGGGAAGCAGCAGGAAGAAGTCACTCACCCCACATAGGACAGGACTAGTTATCTGCCCCAGGGACATGGTATAAGAAGGTGGGCGCCAAAGTGGGAGAACAGTTGCAGAGGTCACCAACAGTGGCCGAGAGGCACTTACCTCCACACTCTTCAGTGCCAGCACATTTTCTTCACTCCTCTGGGCCATTTCCACTTTAGGGGCCACACCACAGATGCCACAGATCATGTCATTGTAGTCTCGGACAGTGAGGCACTCGAAAGCCCAGTAGCCATTGCACAGAAGTTCCTGCAGCTGGTTCAGCTCCTCTGAGGTCAGAGTCTTCTCTGGAAGGAGAACAAGAGCATTGAGATCAAAGACGATGATTCTGAGGCCACCAGGGATGAGCCAATGGCCAGCAAGAACAGCAACTCTGTAGGCTGCCTCTCACCTAAGGACACTCAAGAATACTAACCAGTCTGAGGGTTGAGTAGCCTGGCCTTCAAAAATGTCAGAAGGCAACCCAAAAGCCCCCTTGTAATACCGCCTTCCAGGCACCAGATGCTGTGGCACCAGTTTCAACTGCATTATCTCATTCAACCCTTATATCTTTATGAACCGGGGCCCCTTATCCTTATTGTATTATAACTGGAGAAACTGAGGCATAGGGAATAACTTGCTCAAAATCACTCTGCCATCCAAGTGGCAGAGCCCAGACTCAAATGGATTTGTCTGAGCCAGGAAGATTTCCTCGACTCCACCTGTCCTCATAGCAAGAAAAGGTAATGGTTAAGTAGAGTCTGTGGGAATGGGAAGGGGAAAGGAATTAAAAAAACAATAATTTCTTGGTAGTAAGGAAGATGCTCTCCACCCTCAACTATGCGACTGGCACCTTCAGGTCACATGAGCCATGGGGCTGGCAGCAGACATGCAGAAACTGTGTGTGGCGAACATATGACTGAAATGCAATGAGATCACATCTACCTATGCTCAAAGGATGAGCTTCAAAAAGTCAGCTTAATTTTCTACTGATGGTCCCCTGATGCACAAAAGACTCACACTTTCCAAAGCTAGCTTGGTATTTCCAAAAATCAAAAGAACGAATGTCTTAGGAATGTCTCCATCACAAAATCACACTCTCTTCCAGGATGACTCTTTCAAACAAAGTCATCACTGAAAAATCCAGGGAGCTTAGGACTAGCCATGGGGAGGGGAATAAGGCAACTTTTACCTGTCTGCTCCTGCACTGACTTTAGAACAGTGCTGATGGATACTCTGGGGTCCTCTCCCAGCTTGATCTGGTTTCGGATTGCAAAAAGCAAGTCCAGGCTCACCAGCAGCTTGTTCCCCACATTAAAGAGACCTGAATGTTAAAAAGAAGCAAGAGAGTTTCGTCTCTATAACATCATCCACAGAGGCAAAAACCTGGAAATAGGATTATTAAATAAGCTATGGTGTAGTCATAAAATAGAAACACTATGCCTAGTTAAAAAGAGTAAGGCAGACCTATATGCTCTGACAGGCAGTTGTCCACAATATATTGTTAAATGAAAAAAGCAAGTAAAGAAATATGTATAGTATAATTTCTTTTTAAATAAAAACAGAAACCTCTCCCTACACCCAGCACAGTCACCACCACAGGCATCACTCTGCCACCTCTGCCAGGAACACCTGTGCTACTGGGACAGACCTAGCAGTCTCTAGTCCAGGAAGTGTAGGGGGTTAACAAAGGTTCTAAAATCACCTCTCTGCTAAATTCGAGGATAGAGGTACAGGAATTTAAATGCAGTCAATTTAAGATATATGAAAGATGGTTAAGATCGTTTATTTGCACAAAATACACAAGTTTGTTCAGACTGTGTTCCCATTAAAGGAAGAGAGGAGTGGGGAAGGCCTTTCTGAGCAGAATAGCAAAGTCACTTTGAAACCATGAGAACTTTAAGAACATAAAAATCTAAAAGAAACAAAGAGCAAAAAAATCTTTTTGACCTTTTGTGTCAAAAAGCAATTGCAACCAAGTTTAAAAGACAACTGATGAACTGCAGAACTCTTGTCAACAAAATACCTCAAATAACGGGAAATTCACAAGAGAAAAAATGCAAAAGATTTAAATCTTTCTAGTAATCAAAAAAATACAACTAATTAAGAAACTATACTGGTTTTTTTTAAAAAAAGATTTATTTATTTATGCAAGAACTGGGGTACAGTTCTTGAGATGCGCAGGAGGGTGAGAGGATTCACCAGAGACAGAGCAGGGAACAGAACAGGCAGACTGAGGATACACTGCTTGGGGAGTAGCGGGCGAGACAGGAGAGGTCTGCTTTGCCATGTGGGAGTCTCGCCGGCCGGCCGGGATCGAACCTGTGCTGCAGAGGCTACGGACAGCTTGGCAGTGTGGTGCTCAACTGCCTGCGTCACCAGGGAGGCCCAGAAACTATACTGGTTTTTACCTATCAAATACTAATCTACAAGTTCCTAAAGTGTATCTAAGCATGGTCAATGAATATGAAGACAAAGACGCTGCTAGCCTGAACAGTCAGAAACTGAACTGTGCCTGCAGCACTAAGAAGAGCACAGTAAAACACTGCAGTTTAAACCTAACAAAATAGGCTTGGGATCTAAATGCTGAAAACTATAAAACACTGTTAAGAAAATAAAATAAAAGAAAACGACAGACCATGTTCATGGATTGGAAAGTAATTATTTCAAGACATGTCAAACTTCCCCAAATTGAATACATATTTGACACAATTCAAATTTAAAATTCCAGCAGGATTCTGCAGATACTGACAAGCTGATTTTTAAAATTTTACATGGACATGCAAAAGCAACTAAGATAACCAGAACAATTCTGGAATAACAAGGCTAGAGGATTCACACTACCTGATTATATGACTTACTGCAAAGTCACAGTAAACAAGACAGTGCGATATTGGCAAAAGGACAAATAAATAGCGGAAGAGAACAGAGTGCAAAAGTGCACATATATGACCAATTGATGTTCCATAAAGAACAAAAGCAATTCAATGGCGAAAGGACTACTTTTTAAAAAGGTGGTACAACAGGTAGATACCCACACGCCAAGAAACTGAATTCAAGCTGGGCTTCACACTGCATACAAAAATTCAAAGTGGATCACAGACCTAAACTGTAAAATTATAATATGTTTAAAAGAAACATAGTAAGACTATAAGATCTTCCCCTAGGTAGAGATCTTAGAAACAACATAAAAGACACAATCCCTGGAAGGAAAAACTGATGATTTAGTTTTTACTATAATTGAGAACATTTGCTCCGTGAAAGATTCTGTTAAGAGAATGAACAAACAGGACACAGATCATAAGAAAATATTTGCAAATCACTTATCCAAGAAAGGACTTATATCCAGAATATATTTTTTTTAAATTTCTCAAAACTCATCAGAAAAGAAAACCAGATTCAACGGTTCAGAGATGTGAACATTTCACCCTACAGATGGAAAACAAACCCATGAAAAGATGCTCGACACAATTAATCATTGGGGAAATACAAATCAAAACCACAATGAGATACCATTACAAACTGGAACTCGCATTGTCAGAGGGAAAGTAAGAGTAGACCTGTAGCCAAATGGTTCAACAGTTTATTATAAAGGTAACCATACACTTACCATATGGCCCAGCAATTTGAATCCTACATATTTAACCAAGAGAAATGATAATTTATGGTCACACAAAAGCCTTTACAGGAATGTTGACAGCAGCTCTATTCCTAGCTGCCAAAATCAATGTTCTTCAGTGAGTGAACAGAAGTAAGCAAATGGTGGTACTAACACAAACTACTCAGCAATAAAAAGGAACTACTGGTGCAATAACATAGATGAACCCAAAGGCATTATGCTTAGTGAAAAAAACCAGACTCAAAATGCTACATACTAGGATTGCATTTATATGACTTTCTGGAAAGATAAAACTACAGGAATGGAAAACAGGTCAAAAGGTCTCCTGAGCTAAGGGTGAGTTTGATTACAAGAGAATATTTGGGGTGTGGGGGAACAGAACCATCCTACATGATGACTGTGGAGGCAGTTACACACCTTAGTGCATTTCTCCAACCTCAGAATTATGTAACAACAAAATAAATTTTATCACATCTAAATTTAAAAGTAAAGTTAAAATTAAAAAAGTATAAAACCTTAAGTACTACTCGGCCTAGAAAAGCTGCAGGGAATGGGCATTAATTAACTACTGACAAGAATATCAAGCAGCACAAACTCAATCAGGCAAGATATTAAATATATCTTGTATATTTAACATACAAGATAGAAAAAAGTGTAACTTCAAAGTAAGGAACCATAGATTCTGAAGACAAAGGACAAATAATAACTCAAACTCAATTCAAATTCTCACCATGGGGAATGTTCAATAAGCGCTCGATGTTGATGAAAGAATGGGGGAGAAAACAATAAATGTACAGCAATTCCACTTTTGAGCATTTGCCCAAAGGAAATAATTAAAGCTGCACACAAAGATGCAGTTATAAAGAGGACTCTAAAACAGCACGCTCATTCCTTAGAAATGGTCATGTTTAAACTTGCTGCTGTAGGGAGATGCTCATAATTCTGCTAAATTTAAAAAGTACATTTGAAAACATCTGTACTTGTCCTTTTGTTGCAAGAATTACAAACCAATGAGCACTTCTGGACATTCTTAAACTTTGCATGTACAAGTAAACATGTGGATTAGAGAGTGCAAGTGTTGATCTCATGACAGTAGAATTAATGCTGGTTTTTAGCTCCCTCTTTATACTTGTTTGCATTTTCCAGTTTTTCCACAACAAAGAGCTGTTGTCTTTAAATGTACTTTGTTTTAAGGGCCCAAAGAAGAAAGAGTCCTAACATTTGAGAAGTAAATGTCACCTTCTAGGGCAGAGGCATTCTGAAGGAAAAATCTCCTGCTTCCCCAGAAGCCCATCCGGGAAGGTCCAGTGATCCAAGGACAGGTCAGAACACAGAGGCTCTTCTCCAGTCTGCTCTGTGGCCTCTGAGGGGAGAAAAGGCTGGCACTCACCTGTATAAATGTCCATGAAGCTGTGCAGGGCCAGACACTGGGGATTCAGACACATCTTCACCTGAGCAGTCACCACCTGCAGTCGGCTGGCTGTCAGCAGCCAGCACTCCTGAGGTCCTGCCAGGGAGCTAGTACCAAAAACATCACCAATAAAAAAATAGAAAGGATATCAACCCCTGAAAGCAATTCCAGGGCTCAGTGATCAATAGCCAAATTCTCCAGACATTCGTGGACTGGGCAGATGAAGGCGCTGGAGCCTGGGTTACCAAGTGGTCTGGGCTGGCATTCCCACTTTGTTGAGATTTGGTCTGTGAAGCACTCTTGAAGTTTACATAACTCAATATATCACCAAATTTAACCATTCCCACTGACCTCCCAAATCCAAGTGTTATAATGGGATGTAAACTAAATCCTAATTTGGTGACAACAGAAATAATGGATAATCACTATTATTATTCTCATTTTCATCATCATCATTGTTCTATTTTTGGCAATTAGAAAGCTAAAGAAAACATTAAGAATGCAGAGTATAACATCTTCAAAGATGATAGCTTTAAAATCATTTGAAGAAAAGAGCCTATGAGCCATAGAGGGCATTTGGGGGCAGGATAAATCTGAATGGGGTGCTTACTTTTGTCCCCCTTTGAATAATGGGCTGCTACAGAGAAGGCACTGCGTGGACGGAGACTCATAATAATTCGACCAAGAGGTCTGCTCGATGGTGACTGTCTCCTCACTCACGTTGGACAGGATGAGTCGAGAGCTGTTGAGTTCATGAATCAAGGCGAAGACCTCGGCCAGCTCTGACTCATTCTCGGGAATCTGCAGGACCTTGCGCAGCAACTGCAGTGTGGACTGGCGCTGGATCTCCCTCTGGGTGGTGCTCAGAGGCTCCGTGGCACTCAGCACATCTGGGAGGGGTGGGCTCGTCTCCTGGGGAAAGAGGAACCAATCACCAAGCACGTAGGGCACAAAAAGCCAATCCTGGGCTAAAATAATGAAAGGCTGTGAGTGGCAGAGGAACAGGACCAGGCAGAGAGGTTGGGGAACCCGGGTTCTAAGAGCAATTCAGGCCAGGTAGGGTCTACCTCTGGCACTGTTTCTCTAGCATACGGTGAGGGTCATAGATTTGGAGTCAGCGCCCATTCACCAGGTATAGGGTTTGGAGGATTACAGATCTGAATTTCAATTCTGAATATGCCATTAACAGTTGCACATGAAATTGCAGCTGGAAATTGATTCTTTCTGATCCTTAGTATTCCCACCTATGAAATGGAGATCAAAATACTAGCAATCTCCAAGAGTTGTATGAGGTACAAGTAAACCACTCAGCACAATGCCTGGGATGCAATGAAAACATTGCACTGGTAGTTTAAACATTTAATGTTAACATTTTTAACATATAAACAAGCATCTATACTCCTTTAACCACCTATCTTTAACACTTAATGCTCCTGGGCATAAGAGATCTTTATATATACCAGCCAGAGGCTTCTAGGAACAAGGTTCTGAAATGCTCATTAAAATCAAGTCCTTCTCAGGAGGGTGCCTTTTCAATGGAGGTTTCTCCCCGATACAAATGGAGCATGAAACAGCCCCTCCACTGTGCTCCCAGAGTCCAATAATTTTACCTCCGAATTGACCTTCTCACAGCTAGTAATCCACTGTCCCCCCTTTAGTGATTAGAGAGTCCTAGCTTATTTTCTGATTCCCCATAACAGCATGAGACCAGGACACACAAGAGATACTAAATCATATTTGTTGGACATATTTATACATTGCTTTGTGGAAGTTAATTGCTTAACAACAAGAAAAGGCTCTCTACTACCTGTGCATACCTACAACTCTCATCTCACTTCAGCAGTGTGGTTACTCACCTTTCCCCTTCACAAGACTGTAAGGAAAGTGGCCTCTTGCTCTATTTATCTTTAATTACCAAAAGCCTGACCCATAGTAAGCGGTCAACAGCCCTTCCTTAAAAAGAACAAATTAATGGCTACTGACACTAAAATGAGTTGCCCTGGAAGGTTGTGTTCCCAGACATGACTTAGGTGAGCCATGGGCTGGAGAACCAGAAGGCAGGAATGACTGAGACACAGATGAGAAATGGAAAGGAATGAAGACTGTTCCAGCCCCGAAGTGGCACAGCCTCTTTAGTCACTAAAAACAAAATACATGGGAAATGCCCAACCAGCAGGGGGCGTCAAAGACAACACATACTAAGATCCTGGGTCTTTCTGACCAGTGCTTTATTTTGTGGAAAAAAGTAATTACATCTTATTTCTCTAAAACTGAGGGGATTAAAGTGTGAGTGAATATCTGAAGATGAGAGTTTAGGGGTAGGGGTGGTGGGGTAGAAGCTGCCAGTGAGCCAAAGACACAGAAATATAAATAAAATAGTGGGATTTGAAATCTCTAGACAATTTCTGACCTGAAAAGCTACATCACACCCTATCAGCCACCCTAGATCTAGAGGCCAATGTCTATTTCTCCACTGCAAACCACACCAAGAACTACACCACACCCTGAGAAAGTGTTGGGGGTTCTATCTACAAAGAACTCAATTTCACTCCACGATTACTGATCAACCTTATGTATGCAAGCTCCAGGGGTAGCAGGAATAGAGGAACAGACACACCGGAGCTAAAGGTTACCATGTTGCAGGGACAGTCACAGGGAGCTAATGAGGGAGTCCAGACAAGGTGCAGTGGGCACCACATGACGAGCAGCACAGTCGGGCATGAAAAACGGGGGCTGGTAGTGACAGAACCACTGGTAGCTCAGGATCCTTCTACTCATAATTTCAGGGGTTACAGACTCCTTGAAGCTAAATTCTGAGTCTTCTCTAGGTTCCTGTGCTGAGAACAAAATGCCCAGATCTAACCACCTTGACTGCCTTGTGTTGCTGATGAGGAAGCTCAAACTTGGCAGAGGAAAGCATCTCACTCCAGGTCACTCCCATCAGGTCTTCCAACCCCCAGCCTCAGTGTTTTCCCACTAAGCCATCAGTGCACATTAGTTCCACTCCTCTAAGATGATAATCTCACGAATGGAAACAGACCTAGAGATCAGAGTGAGGTTCATCTGCCAGTAATGCCCACCCCAGTCATGTCTAGTCTAAATGTCATTTAAGTTTCCTCCAATATCACCCTCTGCCTGGACTCTTCCTGTCTCAAGGACGTTCAGTGGGTCCCTATGGCACAATCCAACACTAAACATCTGCCACAATGGGGCCTGATGTGCCTTTAAAGTCTTATTTTCCATCCTCCCCCCAACCCCCTCTACCCCCTCTCCTCTAGCTGAATGGACACTCACTGATTCCCCATCTCTTCAGTATTGCTCAGGCTTGTCCAGGAATATGGCATACCTTCCCCTTCAACCCACATAGTACCCATCAAACAAGGTCCAGCTTAGAGCTGCAATACCTAGGCCCCATGTGAGATCCCCATGCTCTGTGAGACACCCTCACCTCCCACTCCCCAAAGCAGATCAGAAACTTTTCTGTTCTTTTTTTTTTTTTAAAAATTTTTTTTTTTATAGAGGCATGTTTATTTATTTATTTGTTTGTTTGTTTTTGTTTATACAAGCACTGGGTACAGTCAGAAGCGCGGGAGGGTGAGAGAATTCACCAGAGCCAGAGCGGGGAGCAGAGCAGGCAGAAGGACCGAAGGACACTGCTGAGGGGAGCAGCGGGCGGCAGGAGAGGTCTGCGTGCCATGTGGGACCCTCCTCCGGTGGCCGGGGAGCAGCCGGGGATCGAACCGGCACCGCAGAGGCCGCGGGCAGCTTCGCAACCCGGCGCTCAACCGCTGCGCCACCGGGGAGGCCCAACTTTTCTGTTCTTACTTTCATTCTATTTGTTGTCTTGTGCACTTAAAAAATTCCTCATGTGCAAATTCCCATCCTTCCCCGCAACCCCCCTCCCACCCCCGCCCTGATCCGGTTCTAATAAAAAGAAGTAAGCCGAGTAGAATGTGTTTTACTATCCAAACAGTATGGTCCAACTTCACAGATTTGCAAAGACCACTAGAGGTATATTAGTAACTAGTCAAAAGCTCCGTGAGGTACCTGAGCAGCAGTGATCTATAAAGCCCCAGTACTGGCATTCTCTGTTTACCAAAATACTAGTTACAGGTCCTTTGCCAGGCCTCAGAACTAAAAGGATGGAACTCTTCCATTCCTCATTATCAAAGTCCTTTTTAAGGCCCGTGTTGCCATTCTCTTTGTTGAATGAACTCTTGGTCCTTTAGGCTAGAAAGTTTTCAGAGATCAAGGTAATTAGTCAGCCCACCAATGAGGACAAGGAAGCCCAGAAAAAATGCACTTGCCTAGGTTTAAGAACCTGTAATCTGGTTGTTTGTGGTGCTCTTACTCTGATGACCTAAGAAATACCTTTATTTCTACTACATCAGGTCTGCTCACAGAACCCAACCCAAGGCCAAGGGAAGGAACTCACGAGAACCTTGTTGGTTTTCTCAGTCCGGTCCTTGGCAAGGTTAAAACCACAGCTGGGACAAACCCGAGGTTTATGCCGGTTGGTGTAGACATAGCTACAAGAGGGATTCTTGCACTTTCCCCGGCCTCTTGATGTAGCCAGGCCCAAATCCTAAAAAAAGAAAGACCAAAGTTTAGTTCTATAAAAGTTAAGATGCACCCGGGGAGGGCCAAGAAGCAGGATGACTGCTATCAGTAAATCAGAGGAAAGTGGCAATTCTAAAGCCAGAGTTAGATTAATTTCCAAAGGGTCTTGAAGAAGACCCCTTTCCTGCAGTTATCCCCTTCCAGTCATAAGAGAGCCGGTGTGATTTTCAAGTCCCTTGCCATCTGTGAAGCAAGAGAGTCAATGTCAAGGGTCAGAAATTCAAGACAGTGAGCATAGTGAGACAGGTCTGTCTAGATTGTAGTACATGCATCATGTCTCTAAGAGTTCCAGCCCCGCCCAAAGACAAAGTATGAATCTAGACTACTGATGCTCAAAGCTTGGGCATCCAAGCTTTGGGCTCCCTGGATACTTTTCCTTTTTTACTTTTAAAGATTTATTTATTTATGCATACAAGAACTGGGGTACAGGCCAGAGATGCTGGGGGGAAGAAGGTTCACCAGAGACAGAGTGGGGAACAAAACAGGCAGACTGACTGAAACACACTGCTGAGGGGAGCAGCAGGAGACAGGAGAGGTCTGCTGTGCCATGTGGGTAGCTCCCCAGCCAGCTGGGGATTGAACTCATGCTGCAGAGGCTGCAGACAGCTTCATTGTACTGTGCTTTAACCCCTTGCACCACCAAGGAGGCCGTGGACACCTTTACTAGTCAATTAAGAGGATCCTGGGTAAGACCCATCAGATGGCAACCTCAGTGGCCTCCTGGAATCAAAGGGATGGCCTGGACAAGGTACTAAGTACGTCTTTTGACAAAGAAACTCAATATGCTCTCGAGGATAGAGACTGCTGTGACTGTCCTGCTCACTAGTGAATCTGAGCACAGGGCCCAGACACATAGCAGGTACTCAAAAATTATATTTTGAATGAATGACTCTGCACCTGTCTGCCTTTATCAGTTTAAATGTTTAAAACTCTAGCTGCACTCTCAAACTCAAACTATGCATATTATTCAACTCAGCCAGAGAAACTTGTCAAAAGAGAT
This sequence comes from Talpa europaea, assembly GCF_964194135.1. Lineage (NCBI taxonomy): Eukaryota > Metazoa > Chordata > Mammalia > Eulipotyphla > Talpidae > Talpa > Talpa europaea. Next base: position 42,387,261 of record NC_140080.1, on the reverse strand, counting down.
CTGGCCGATTAATACTTTAAGGCTCAAGAAAATTAGAGACTAATAAAAGGAAGAGAAGCCCCAACATATCATGCAGCCTTTTCCAGACAGTGAAAACTGAGGTCCCCATGAGAGAGTTGAGCCCAAGGTCACATGGCCGTCGTGCTAACAGCAGTGTCAGAACTACTGTGAACCAGGTCTTTCAACACCTGGTGTTTATTCCTCTGCTCCATGCTGCTTACCCTGCAAAAAGATGACCCCCGAGCCACACATTTATTAGGGTGTTAATGTGTATTATTCTAAAAAATAAGGGGAGAGGGATGGGAAATATCAAGCTAAATAAGTTTTCTACTAAAGCATTTCTCAAGTCCTGTAAAACACTAGTATTGAATGTGACTATTTTAAGGAGGAAAAAAGGTAGCAATGCCCAAACTCATCTATGGAACACACTTTTGAGACTAAAAGGTACAAAGATAGCTAAACTAAACTAGATTGTCATCTTAAATTACACTTTATAGGTCCTGCATGAAAAACAAAAACCTAGTTGATTCATCAGTGGCTCTCACTACTATCAGTGAGGGGATCTTTAGAATCTATGATCTATCTGTGATCCTATGCATTCCTCGCCCCCTTCCCTAACCCCCTGCCAATCTGACTTATCCTCAACTACGAAATCAAAACGACCTGGGTCAACCAGTCCCCTGGTTGCACTTACCAATGTGACAGTGCAGCTGTACTTATATGGAGGAAACATATCAGGCTTGACCTCTACAACTTTCACCTGGGATGTCCTGTTGACTGGGCCGTTCGGTAGCTGTGGGTCAAAACAAACTATTTAGGGCTTTGAACCTCAAACTCCCGAAGTCCTGTGGGTTGAAAAAGTTTGAAGATGCAATTTCCCAGGGAAGTGATAGAATTAAGTCTCAAATGAACCCTCTGGGATGCTAATAAGCACCACCAGCGCACAAAAGACTGTCACTTTCAATTCCAGGAGTGGCACACAATTCTGGGTAGCTTATAACACTGCATAATAGAGACACTAAGTCAGATGTATAATTCCCATCAAATGAAAAAAACCTAGTAGTTATATACACAAATATATGGCTGAGTAAAGTTGACAGCAAGGTTTGAAAGATCATTCACTAAAATGCCATAAGGTGGAAGGAAGAGATGACATACACCATATGACACACAAGACAGTCCCCCTTGTTTTCATTTAAGCCCTGTGGAATGTATTATACAACTGCAGTTTTACTGACATTTAAGTAGCCAGACTGTTCACTTAAACCATCCATGTACCTGCAGAAACAGTCTGTAAAGACACAAACGTGGAAAATCAAAACACAGGCCCATAAACAAACAAAAAAGAACTTGAACAACAAGTTTTACCAGGATCTGTAACATTTTCAAATCTTCTATAAATACAGATATTATTTACATAATTAAAGAAAAGCTCTTGCTTCTGTGGCCCGACTTGCATCCTGGCACTGGTGGGAAGGAGATTTGGAGGAGACATGCGGAGAAGAGACATGCAGAGACTCTTGAAAGAGACACAGGGTAAGAGGCATGTGGAGCTGTCCTTGGCAGAGATAATGACAGTTGTTATCTTGATTTGTACTTTGTTTTTTTTCCTCTCCTTTCCCAGCTCTCCGGGACCTGCCTAACCCCTTTCCTGTGGTCCCTGCCAGAAGGTACCGTAGACTTGTGGCAGGCTTTTGTGGCTTAGGGGTCCTCCTTCAGGCTGTTTGATTACGCATATGCCCCTAAGGAAATGAGTAATTTGGGGGGTTTTACTGAGAAACTATCATTGGGGATATACCTTTTACTCTCTAGGCACACTAATTCTACTAAAAATCATTCATACTGGTTCTTGTGCCTCTATGTGGAAGATGGTCGGGCACCTTACAGAGGCATGCACTCTTAACAGTTTGGGGGTCAGTGCCTCCTGGTCACGTACTAACAGATTTGGTTTCCTGACTGAGAAAAAGCCATCTGTGGTTAGTCAGTTCCATGAGGAAACCTGGCTTCTCTATGGCACTGACTACCATAAGTGCACCTGTGGTTTCTGTTTCTCTATTGTTTGTGGATCTTGTTGCTTCATGTATGTGATTTTTTTTCCTGACCCTTGGATTAGAAAAATTGAATCTGACATCGTGGAAACTATGTGTATGCATGCAATTTATTTCTTGCCACTAATTCAGGTTTGATTTTGTGGAAACTGTTCTGTGTGATAGCAAGCAATTTTTCTTTCTTTGCTAAGTACTTGCAAGATGGTGTTTGAGAGCACATGGTTATGCCCAAGATAGTGTCTGAAGCTTCACAGCAAAGTAATTTCCCTTTTTTCCTTCCAAGGTCTAAGGTTTCAAAACGGTATCTGAGGCCAAATGACAGATTATTCTGGAACTCAGAAGTCTGACTTTTTTTAGTTTGGTCTCCCAAAATTTTTGCTTTTCATTTTCTGCCGTCCTTTGTTAGTTATATGTTAGGTTCTGTGACTTTCGGCTTTTATTTGTAATCTCTGCTGGCTTATACTCTTATTTAGCCTTAAGAGATTTCTGCAACTCTGGCTAAAGCCAACAATGATTCAGTGGTTAAATTATAAAATTCATGCTTGGAAGCTGAGAACAAGTTAGATAGATGAAACCTCTGGATTGAGAAATAACTGGTGATTGTGGTTGTAGCCTTAGTGAATTTGACTTTTTCTCCCATCGGGGATCCAAATCTGGATTAAATTTGAAGGGGTTCAGTACAGGGAATTTTTGTTTACACTGTTTGTTTGGGGCATACTTGCCATTTGAATTCTTGGATTTGTTTGACTGTTGGTGAATGGCAAGGTTCTAAGGCTCTGGTTTCCTACTATGATAGTTCTGTTTTGGGAAGCACACTACTGTTTTGATTAAAGCCCTCTAGGGACACCTGAAATGTAGTCCAAAAGCTCCAAGTTCATGGGGCATCCACCTTGTGACATGTTTTTTGCATGAGCCAATTACAACAGGTTTTGATACCACTGTTGTCGCCCCTCAGTTTAGAGAACTTGATTTATACCTGCTCTCTCAGCTTCTGTTGCAGAATACCCCAGGCCAGATGAACACTGGAAACTCTGAGATAAATGATGCCATTCGCATCCTTTGGTGAATGCTAGCTCAACTTTCTTTCCTTTTTCTAAAGTCTAACTAGGAAGACATTTGGAACCATGTGACCTTACACTCCAATTTTAGGTCCTTGAGTTTTAACTCTAAGGAAATAACTCAAGTTTTGATTTTGGCTGTTCTTGATTTTTACAATTTTGGTTTTCCAAGGTTTTTTTTTTTTGTGTTTTTTTTTTTAATTCATGGACCTATGTTTTCATTTCTTCCATTTTTCTCTTTGCAAACCATTTCTGCAAACCATTTCTGCATGTACTATTTAGGTGAACAAACAGCTTGGCTATTTAAATGTCAGTAAAACTTCACATGGCTTAAATGAAAACTAAGGAAACTTCCTATGTCTATACTATGTATGTCTTCGCCTTTGTGTCTAACTGTTCTGGCCTCTAGAAAATATAAAATTGGTATAGACGATGCCTATAGAAATTCTGAGCACGGAAATACAATGGAAACTGGTACAAATATTTCCAGGAAACACAGTTTGGGATAATTTTGGTTAATGGGAACTAATCTGATATATAATGGTTTGGTTTGAAGCACATATGCCTATATAGTTGTACTGAACATGATTTTTTTTCCTCTTCTATCTAGGATATTGACGTTGGGTACATAAAGTCTTTTAATGTCAGATAAAATGGTAGTTTTTATTTTGAAAGTTAAAATTTTCAGTTATAGGATCAAAATCAAAGGTTAAGGTTTGGCTGTTTGCATTGCGCCAGTCAGTTTAGCCAGAGCCTTGACTGTAATTTTAAATGTATTTTTTTTAATACTTAAAATAAAACTTCTCAGAAATCTAAATTAGAAAATATAGGTAGTCTTTTAGTTAACTGAGCAGAGGAAATTTTATGGAACCTCAGTAGAGCTCCTTAAAAGTTCTCCCTTTCCTCATGGGAAAGACATTAGATGAATGTGACCTATTTGTTTTTTATCTGCTAAATTAGAACTTAATGGGAAGCATTATATCTCAGGAGAAACATTAAACTGTGGCATCTATATAAATCTTAACATTACTGTTCTAAAATTTATAAGAAACCTTTTAAGTTACTGATAAGTACTTTCCTTGTCAATTTTGATTGCTGTTATTCTGTAATATTGTAAGTTACAATGTTGAACAAATTCCCTTTTGACTTTTTCAAAGCCTGACATTTGCAGAAATTGTTTCTGGAGAATTAGAGAAAGACCTGGACTCACGCTAAGTGATAGAACATGAGAATTTTCTACATAGAACTGAATGGACTATTGGGGATGACTATAATTTTGTTATGTTTTTGTTTGAAAAGATAGCGGTTTTATTACTTTGAATCAAGGAAAAATTTTTCTCTTACTGGCCAGGATCTGAAGCAATGTTAAGTGACTTTTTCTTTTAGTAGCAGAACTAAATTGTATTTGCATTTTTTCTCTCCTTGATACCATGATAATATAGGAAAAAATGGCAATAATTTTTACTACTCATGGCAATGTTGTCTATATTTGCAGAATTTCAATAGGGAATTTTGTCTGTCCTTAAACCAGATAGAAGTTGGAAATATGTTTCATTATATGAGTGAAATTCTTCTGGGAGTTGAATTTGAACCTGAATTTGAGTGACTACAGAGCTTGCCACTCTGGGGTTCCAGAGACCTCCCACAATGGTGGGAGGCCTGGAGGCAAGCCTGCAAACCCTGGAAAGCAATGCCCTGGGAACCCTAAAAAGTGGGAATCACAGCTGGAGTCTGTAAGACTGTGGTTTTGATCCCAAAGCCTGTCCAGACAGAATGCTGAGTGCTCACTCTAAGATCCTTTATAGCGCATTCCAACAAAGCCAAAAAATTCTGCTTGGTTATTCTGCCCTACGAGCTCATGCAGGCCAAAGGGACTGAAATTAGATTTAGTTTATGAATGCATTGTGCTATATCATTAGAAAGAACTGGGAAGAAGGTAGCGAGAAAGTGAGTTTACTAGAAGAACCATTTTTAAGATTTTTTTCAAACTTCCTGAGTTTTCTCTTTGTTTGCTATTTTTTTTCCTAATGTCTCCTGATTTTTTTTCTTTTTTGCATGGAGCGATCAACTATTTTCTAGAAATTGAGGACTTTGCCACATTGGATATCCATAGACAAGACTGGAACCCCAGAAAAGACCACGTCCTGAGGCTGAGTCCCCAGACCTTCAACATCATAGAAATGGTGACAAACTGAAAAGGGTGGGGGAGGTGGGAAATTATTACAGATATACCTCATGGAGTCTAGGTTTCATCTCCCCCACCCCTAATTCACCTCCATGCAAGCTGACTAGGACTCTAAGTCCCAGTATGCCACGAACCAGACTTCCTGAGCAGGAAGCTACTGGGATCTAGAGTGGAGCAGAGCAGCCAGGTGGACCAACACAACATAGAAGGCAGACAGGCCTTCTCTCTTGCTTCTGCAGCCCAACTTGCATCCTGGTACTGCTGGGAAGGAGACGTGGAGGAGACACACAAAGACATGTGGAGACTACTGGAATAGCAACTTGGAAGAGATACATGGGTAAGAGGCACACAGAGGCTGTCCTTGGCAGAGACAATGGCAGCTGTTATCTTGATTTTTACTTAGATTTTCCTCTCTCCTTCTGTCCCAGCTCTTTGCCTAATCCCTTATGTTTCCCTGCCAGAAGGTACCTTAGATTTGTGGCAAGATTTTGGGGCTCAGGGGTCCCACTTTGGGCTATGATTGGCCAGGCATTTGCCCTCAAGGGATGGGTAATTTGGGTAGTTTTAATGGAAAATGATTTTTAGGGATATCCTCTCTGCTCTTCTCTCTCTGCACACTAATTTATTAATAATCTTTCACACTAAGAAAATTAAAATGAAGGGCCTCCCCGGTGGCGCAGCGGTTGAGCGCTGGGTTGCGAGGCTGCCCGCGGCCTCTGCGGCGCCGGTTCAATCCCCGGCTGCTCCCCGGCCACCAGAGGAGGGTCCCACATAGCGCGCAGACCTCTCCTGCCGCCCGCTGCTCCCCTCAGCAGTGTACTTCCGTCCTTCTGCCTGCTCTGCTCCCCGCTCTGGCTCTGGTGAATTCTCTCACCCTCCCGCGCTTCTGACTGTGCCCAGTGCATGTATAAAACAAAAACAAACAAACAAATAAATAAAACATGCCTTAAAAAAAAAAAAACAAAAAAAAAAAAACAAAAAACAAGATTAAAAAAAAAAAAAAAAGAAAATTAAAATGAAGACTGTAGTCTAAATTATTCTGTAACACTGAACTTACATTGATTTTCTGATACAAGTTTTCAGAACAGTAGACCTTAACTGGTTTAAGACCGCAAAGTACTTATAGCTTTTAACAAGTAAGCCAATGTTGCCTATCAAAAGGAAACTAATGACAGGGAAGACTGGTAGTTTACACCAGTGAGGAGAATCTAAGGGCCAAACATCTATTGAACAGGTGAAGCAGACTCAATCACCAGCCTTCCACACCCCAAGATAACACCAGCACCATGGCTGACACAACACCCGGGTAACAGGTCAGCCTTTACATTAAGTCCACCAATATTCTTGTCAGGCTGACACACCACAGTTGAGGCTGACCAATTTCCTATTCCAATTTGGTCTAAGACAAACTTTTCAAATTACAGGCTGCAATCCACTAAGAGATCATGAAATTAATTTAATGGGTTAAAACAAGCATTTTGAAAATAGAAGAAAATATCAAAGTGACTGCATATAAAAAGGGCATAACTTCATTACTCCTTTAATGTATATATGTATTATTTACTGGCCTGTTGTGATGTGAAAATGTTTTGAGGATGACAGTCAGAGGAATCTGATGAAACTGCTGATTTTGATTATGACTGTTCTAACCACATATGGCAAAAAAGAACTAAAAACAAAGACGAAATATCCCAAATACATGGAATTTTGACACCCAGAAATTCTTTAATAGCTGTATCATTAAGCTGAATGAATTATACTGGCTTCAAACCAGCACATGGATAAAAGCCATCTGTAATTTTTGATTAAAAAAATATTTTAAAATACACTCAAAAATGTAGGAAAGGACTAAATGAGCATACACCAGGACTGTCAATAGTTCTGGATTCCAAGACCATAAAAGACTAATTTTCTTCCTAATTTACCTGATTTTTCTGTTCTTTCTCTAACAACTATGCAATCATTTTTTTAGAGGAGGCTAAACAGACATGACGACTAAATACACTATCTGATCGTAGACTGGCTGACTCTGTACTGGAGAGGAAAAATGCTACAAAGGACGCTGACAAAATTGGAATACAAGTATCAATGTTTTGATTAACAGACCAATTTTCATTAACAGAATACTCCTATTCGTTACAAATACACCAAGGGAAAGAAAAGGCCATGTAACTTAGTATTGAGCTATGTGTATTCACACACATGCACACACAAAGGGGGGACATGCATGAACACAAATGATGAAGCCTAATGGGTTAATATAGTAACTGTAGGCAACTCTGGGTTGCCTGGATGCTCTTTGTACTACTTTTATTCTTGCAGCTTTTTTCAAAGTTTTTATTTCTAAATAAAAAGTTTAAAAATGTATCCATTTTATAATAAGATAAAACAAAAACAGTAACTCATTCAGGTAATTCTTCCATGCCAAGCCACCTCTCAGAAGTCCACCAATGTTAAGAAAGAGGTATGCTCTATGCCTATGGCTTTGGAATGTTAAATAAAGCCCTATTCTCGGAGCAACCAGGCCCTGTTCACAGCTCTCCCGTCCTCCCAGGGCTGGGTCTTACCTTCACCTCCCCAGTGCTCGATGGTTGTTGAATGGGCTGGCCCAGCTGCTTCAGTGTGCTTGGCTTCAGGCCACAAGTCCTCACAGATGGAGTCTTATCTGAGACAACCAGGAGCAAAAAACAGTGATTTAGTACATTTAGAGCCCCTCAAGCCTCTCCTCTCTGTTCTTTTTTTTTTTTTAAAGATTTATTTATTTATGCATACAGGAGCTGGGGCACAGGCCAGAGATGCCAGGGGTGAGAGGATCCACCAGAGACAGAGTGGGGAACAGAACAGGCAGATTGACTGAAATATACTGCTGCGGGGAACAGCGGGCAAGACAGGAGAGATCTGCCTTGCCATGTGGGTTTCTCCTGGTGGGCCAGGGATTGAACTCGTGCTGCAGAGGCTGTGGATTGCTTCATAGTGCGGTACTTAACCCCTTGTGCCACCAGAGAGGCCCTCTCCTTTGTTCTTAATCTCCCATTCCTATCCTCTTCCCACTAGACAGCCCATCCTCCCGGGTCTGCCCCAATCCTTACCACTCATGGGAAAGGTCTGTCTGGCCCTGGGCAGCCCCATGCTGCCACCTCGCCCCACATTAGTTGGGGCCGGGAGGATCGCTCTCATGGGTCTTGCTGCAGCCAGTAATGAGGGTTTGCCCCTTGCTCTGCCTTTAATCTCTGGGGCTCTCGGCCCAGGGGTAAGATCAACTCTGAAAAAAAAAAAAAAAACAAGAAGGGAAATCTCCTAGAAAACCTGGACCAAGGGCAAGAAAGTCAAGGTGCAATCTCAAAGGGCACTTCATTAGATGGATAGCATGGTGGTTAAACTGTCAGGTTTTAGATAAAGTAGTTTCAAATTAAATAGTTATGTATCCTTGGGCAAGCAATTTCACTCTTGTTAACCTCAAGTTCCTGATATGTAAAGTGGAATTTTAAGTACATATATTTCATGGAATAATCATAAAGATAAAAATGCGCGAAACAGTGCCTACAGTGTGGGAGACTAGCAGCAACTGCAGTTATTCTAGAACATCTAATCTGCTTCTAATTAGAGCAAGTAGTCAAAGTGCCTCAGTCTCCCACACAAGGGTGGTATTGAGACCCCAGGAGCAAAGCCTGTGTTTCCTTCATGCTTATAGCTCCAATGCCCAGAACAGAGCCAGCACCACTAAAGACCTCAATTCACATTTGCTACAGTGAATTCACCTGCCCAAACAAAATACAGTCTAAAAAAATGCAGTTAAAAAAAAAAAAATAGCGACGTGCACAAGTCTTTCTCTAAGGATACAGAGCCATCTGGATATATGCTGTTTTAATAAAAGGGTAAGACATAGAAATATGTACATTATGCTAGTAGGTATGTAAAAGGAGTAAACATAGACATATATACACATTCATGTTTACATACACTTAAAATTAACTCTAGAAATGCAGAACATTGGAACTACTGATTACGTGGGAAACAGAAATGGATGACTGAAATATGGGATAAAAGGAAAACTTTTCACTATACATTTCTTATATACTTTGTAAGTTTGAATTTGAATCATGTGAATATATTTCCTTTTCAATAATAAAATTTTTAAGTAATAATGTAAAATAGAATTTCTAAAACTTGCCACTGTTTACATTGTGGGCCAGATAATTCTGTGCTGTGGGGCTGTCCTGTGCACTCTAGGATGGTTAGTAGCATCCCTGGCCTCTACCCATAAGATGCCAGTAGCAACCCCACACCTCACCCCCAGGGTGACAACCAAAATTATCTCTAAACAGTTGTTGCAATGTCCCCTGGGGCGAAACTGTTCCCCACTGATATAAACAAATAAAAGCCCTTCCTTACCAGAACACAACTGCCTCTGGGAAGAGACTACATGGAGAAGCCTATGAAATCTCTAAGAAAGAAAGGGAATAAAAAAGAGCCCACACTAGGGATCTCCTATTTGCAAGGCACTGGATTGCCATTTTATATGCGATCTTTTCACTGTGTGGGCAGCTATTTAAAGTTTTAAGTACCTGACTCAAGATGTTTCAGGAGAGAACTGAAGGTCAGAGGCACAAAATGACTACCCTCAATGTCAAACAGAAAACAACAAAGGCAGGACCAGAGCTGCATTTCTGACCAAGAGGCCAGGAATCTATTAGGTGCTTTCAGAAGGCTTCTTTCCAAAGCCAGTATCCAGGATCATAACTACACTGTCACACTGACCTCAGCCTTTACCAGGTAGACCCTCATAACTGCTTCAGGGAGACAGACAAGAGCACTATAAGGAATCTGATGGCAGGGCACCATGCAGTATAGTAGGAAAGGCTTGATTGGTCTATAAGCCCTGCTCTCTGTATCTCTAAAACAGAAATCTTAACTGCTGCCTCCCAAAGGAATGTAGTAGGAGACACAGGACAAAACAGAGCAGTTCCCAAGCAATTACTCAAATACAATCTTATAATATATAAACAGATTGGCTTACCCTGCAGTTTTTTTAGGAGCAGGGAGTGGACTGGAGGTACCGGTCCCGGTCCCCTCGGCTGGTGGTGGAATGTCTGATCCAGGATTGTCATTCTCAGTTGTCCCCAGGGTGGCCTCAGGCTGCACACCATTCTTGATGACTGATGTCTTAGTGACTGCTATTCCACGACTCCCAGGAGCTTCCTTGACCAAAACATGGGCATCTGAGATGATCACTTCCTCCCACTCATTCTCCTCACCCACTTCTCTTGGAGGAGCTACACTTAGGAGCTGGCTTACAGCTTCGGAGTTCTCCAGAGTCAGCTGGGAGGCATTTTCCTTAGGGGAATTTTGCTCAGTGGTGACAGGCTGCTGATGTCTTTTAACTACAGAGCCTCTGGAGGAGACACCAGAAGCCAATTCCACTTTGACTTTGGCTGGCTTTTCCTAGAAAATATAAGAATAACGTTGTAAGCATATGACATTTTACAGTTGACAACACATTCAAAAATATTTTCTCCCTTGATCCTCATAACAGCAGGGTATAGGCATCAGATAAAGGAAACTCTGGCCCTGAGAGTGGAAGAGGCTAACTTAAGGTGCCAGGTCTAAAACTAGCCTGAACAGAAGTCTTCTGATTTCAGGTCCATGTCACCAAAGCATTCAATGCCCCACTTAAGATAAAGTTGAGCTCCTCTTAACAAATATATCAATAGGCCTCTTTGGGTTTCAGCAAACAAATGATGGCATTTTTCAGCCTGACCTTTGACTCCCCAAAGCCCAATTCTCTACGTCTAGAAAACAGAAAAGAGACATTTAGATCTAAAATTCCTAAATTGTGGCCCCCCTTTCTGATTCAGTTAATCCCAATGTGGCTTCAGTCGCCCATGGAGAGATTCAAAGCTTCCAGCTCTGTTGAGGAAAACTCTCTTTGTCCCAGTTTATTTCAGGTGAATATTGAGACATAGCCATCTGCCACAAATTTCTCACTGGGTCATATTAACGCATACATATTAAGTCCTAGAAAATATTCGAATTCACTAAAAATAGCAGCTGCTACCAGAGATAGACCTAATTTAAAAAAAAATCCCTTAATGTTTTAGCTTTGAGCCAATCAACACCACTTGGGGATACAGCAGTATTTATTTACACACACAATGTACACACACACACACACACACACACACACACTTCCTAAGTACTTATGTGACCTAGGGCAAGCTTCATCTGAATCCTCATTTCCCTGTAATGACATGAGAGAGCACTGGGCTCTCAATGCTTATCAGTAGAAGATAGCCTTTTGGGTAGCCCAGTTTTTCATGGTGCAGGACTCCCCTACAGGGAGTTTAGCATCTGTGGTTGAGATCATTTAATTTCAGTATTAACTCCCAGTCAACGACTGCCAATAACCCCTTACAGTTCCAAAGCACCTGGTGCAGCATGCTGCCTCCAGTTAAGAACCAGTTATAGAGAACTTTTAAGGAATCTCTGGTAAAGCACCATCAGATTCTAATAAACAATAACCACAAAGATGAATAAAGATACATGCCAAGTAAACTGCATAAAGCTTACTTAATGTTGGAGAGGGAAAAGTCAACAGAAAAATAAGACACAAATTAAACTAAATGCCTCTGTGAGGTTTCTTAGTAAAACACTGCCCACTAAGTAGGTTATTTTAGACAAAAATCCTTTGCAAGCAGAGCAAAAAATTATAGCCAGTGATCTGACATTTAACTCAGCCTACCCTTTTCAGATGCCACTTTCTTTCAAGATGGAAGGCAAACACTACCAGCAGCCCACTCAGAGACCCCAATTATGCCATCAGAGAACCCACAGGAGTGAAACCTTAAGCAAAAGAGCCTTATATATCATCTTTTGTTCCAACCAATTCATTGGGAACTGTGCCACATGTTTCCTGAGCTAATTTTAGCCAGTATGAACTCTAGAACAATACAAGAAAAGGTGAGTCATTTCCTGACTGGCACAAACACATTCGGAACTTTAAGAAACTATTTATACTTGCTGCTTCAAAAATAAGGACTCAAGAACTCGAAAGGTTCTGCAGCTAAACAGCATAGCAATGCCCGAGAAGTGTGGTTTACTGGAAAAAGTGATAGCATAATAAGTTTTGCGAACTCAACAAATCACACCTCTTAAATCTATTTTTACTCAGCTGGAAACACAAAGGGTTCACTAGCTGATAACCAAAGTCACTTAATCTCTAAAATTCTGAGTGTACTGATGCTAAAAGGTTACCAATCTTAGGTTGACTTATTCGGGGCCTATGAGATTTAAAAATCAGTTATCTACTTTTTACATGTTAAGTGTTGCAAAAACCTTTGGGGGAAAAAGAAGCTGACTTAGAAAGCCAAGACAGGGAACAAGGAGCTGAGATAAAAATTGTTTTCATGTCATAAGTTTGAGCTCAGAAAGAGAACTATGGCTCAAAAGCTATTTCAGGCAGAGAACATGAAATGAAAAAGGAAAGTCAAAGTAACAACAAAGTGAGGGCCTCCCTGGTGGCACAATGATTGAGCGCTGGGTTGCGAAGCTGCCCACAGCCTGTGCGGCGCCGGTTCGATCCCCGACTGCTCCCCGGCCACCGGAGGAGGGTCCCACATGGCGCGCAGACCTCTCCTGCCGCCCACTGCTCCCCTCAGCAGTGTACTTCGGTCCTTCTGCCTGCTCTGCTCCCCACTCTGGCTCTGGTGAATTCTCTCACTCTCCCGTGCTTCTGACTGTACCCAGTGCTTGTATAAATAAATAAATAAATCTTTAAAAAAAAAAAAAAAAAGTAACAACAAACTGAGACAAAGCCACATGCTCAGACATATGGAGGCATGGGAACAGGCCACTTCACAGATCGCTGGGCCTCAACGGGGAAGGGTCAGGGAGTGTCTGCTACTATCCAACTCAATCTCTGCATCCAGGAAGTATGTTTTTGGGAGAATATTAGGTTGGGAATAAAACTAAATAGCTTCCTACCAGACAAGTGAGCACAAGAAACCCAACAAAACCTCCTGAAATACTAAGCACCCATGTTTTTTCCCTGATATGTGAAGTGAGAAGACTAACAATAACACTAAGTTCAATAACTACACTGCTGCCAACGACAGCAGTGAAGCCTTGCAGAGAATTTAATGACCATCAGGGATGTGCCAACAACTCTACATGGATAAGCTCATTTGCCCCTTCCAGCAATCCTAGTGAGGCAGGCGTTACTGCTAACTTCCATTCACTGTAGAAAGAAAACCTAAACCATGGAGAAAAATAAAATGGCTTATGCAAGCTTACAGAAGCAGGGATTTGAACTTAGGAAACGGACTCCAAAATTTATTCTTACTATTCTACTGTTTCCTGGAATCGGTGCTTCCCTGAAGTCCAACAGTCAAGTCAGACAGTAAAAGTCACCATCCCAGTATTTCTCAAAGATGGTCTGTAGATACTATCCCAGAGGAATTCAACAAGGCATGCTGCTTGAAGTTTCCCCTTTACAAATATGTTGACTTAAACACAGGGCAACCCAGGCTAAAGCTATTTTCACAAAAACAATGCTCTCTCCTTTTCTACCACCTTAATTCTACTGCTCCTTCAAGACCATCTCTTCTATAAAACCATCCCTGTCTATTCTAATTCTTTTGGCCCTTAAATAACTTACAGTTAAAATGTGGCAAGGCTGTATAGTCAGGACCAAGCATACAACAGGTAACAAAAAAATGTGGAACTGAACTTAACGCTCTAATCCACTGAGCACCATTCATTCAGAGACAGGGATGTACACTTGGAAAACTAGGCATGAATAGTGGGCTTGAGACCTCACTTTTTAATAGGAAGTATAGGAGACTGAAAGGATTTTGAGCTAAAGTGCCAGCTATGTATTTGAATAATTAATAAGCCAATATGGAGGGCGCTTGTTAAAATTTTAAACCTAACAGAAAATGAATAAATTAACAAGATGTAGTCATTCATAGGAAATTATGAAGCACTCAAAGATGTTTTTGAAAAATATTTAATGTCATGGTGTCAAATGAAAAATGGCAAGATATAGAACTTGTATATTCACTAAAAAAAGACTGAAAGAAAATATACCAAAATGTTCATGATGCTTTTCTCTACATGGCATAAGATCATGGACATTTTATTCTTTCTTTTAAAAACATTCAACAGTGAAATTGACTTACTAGCAGCCAAAAAGCAAAAATGAGGACAGACCAGGAAAGCCACCTGTGGGGCTTCCAAAGCAGAGGTGGCCAATGGTCCTTACCTTTGGGATCCACTTGCCTCCTAGGAAGTTACCGCAGGTAGGGCACTTAGGTGGTTTGTGCCTGGTGACGTAGGTAAAGGAGCAACCTGGGCTGGTGCATGTCCCATGGCCCCGTCGGGTGTACGTAGTGGTCTGTGAGGAAGGAAGAGCAGGTCAGAATCAGCACTGCAGTGTAATATCTTGGATTCTGATGACCACTGTGACACAACAACCCAGGAAGTTACCAGCTTGAGGAGGAGAGCTGAGTCCTGGTACCCGAAAGGTCTAAGTTAGAAAGGTCTTGTGATACAACTAGTTCTCTTTTTAGAAATGGAGAAACTGAGCTCAAATGGGGAAAGGGAGGTGCCTAAGGTTATAGTTAGATACCAAAATAAAGTAAAAGTTGTTATTGAGAGGGTTACCCCGCAGTGCTAAACAGCGTACCAGTCTCTCATTCAGTGTGTGTAGTAATGTGATGGGAGCAGGTATACTGCCAATGAGTTTCAGAGCAGGTAAGTGCTTACCTTATGTCACAGAGTGACTCACAGGCAGAGACAGACCTAGAACTCACGTCTCTCTGAATCTTAGTCTTAAGATTTCTCCAATGCACCCAGCTACATCCTATGGCACTGAATACAAAGAATTTGCTTCATTTAAAACTTAGAGAAACAGGTCTCCCTGGTGGTGCCAGGGGTTAAGTCTCAGCACTATGAAGCAATCTGTAGCCACTGCAGCATGAGTTTGCTCCCTGGCCAGGGAGGTGACCCACATGGCACAGCAGACTTCTCTTGTCTGTCCTGCTGCACCCCTCAGCAGTGTACTTCAGTAGATCCACCTGCTCTGCTCCCTACTCTGGTGAATCTCTCACCACCACCCTGTACCTCTGGCATACACCCCAGCTCTTGTCTGCATAAACAAACAAATCTTTAAAAAAAAAAAAAAACACTCAGGAGAACCAATGATAGAACTAGATGGGACTATGCTAAGTGAAATAAGTCAGAAGAAAGACACAAGATTTCACTCATATGTGGAATATAAAGAAACAAAACAAAGGGACCAACAAAACTAAACCAAAACTAACATTAGAAATCTGACTGCAGAACTGAGGCTAATGGAAGGTAGGGTGGGAGTAGGGAAAAAAAAGAGGGAGGAGGCCCAGTGAACCATGGTGGCAGGTCATGGGTACCTTGGTGTTGAGTGTGATGACATACATCTGAAGAGGTGTGAAACTATACCCCTAAATCAAATGGGGATTGGTTTATTGTTTACACTGCTATAAACCAGTGTCACTGCTATAAAAAAATAGTACAGTTGCCAAAAAAAAAAAAAAGATCAGTGAACTATCAACAGGACCCAGGGTTCAGATATATAAAAACAGATCATGGTTACTAAAAAAATGAGAGAGGTGTCCAGTAGAAACCAAGTCCTTTCACACTCAAAGGAATTTAATTCTTTGTATATGAATATTCCCAGGCACTGGCTCTTTCCATCTCTGCTGATTTCCCTTTGAACAGAATGTAGGACAGCGGGTTATTACATTTCAGTTACAAATAGAAATTAGCAATGCTCCAATGCTGGATTAATGCTGGAAAGAAAACATTTCCTGTCAGATCTGTTCTGTCTGTTATGACTATTTATTCAGCAATTAATCCCAGCTTCTCTAGTCTAGTCCAAAAGCAAAACCTCCCTTGGGGGACAGCAACCTGGCACTAGGCTACCCTGGCCAGGACGCCAAAGGAAAAGATGATTATGATACTGGCAGCAGGTCAAGGCTCAGTGTGGAGTGGAGTGACCGGGGAAAGAGACTAGGCTCTGGGTTCCAATCTGCCACTGACACATTGAATGACTTCGGGGTAAGTCACCCTAGCTCCTGGGCCCTGGTTTCTTTTCTGTAAAATTACCTGCCCTTCCTATCTCATGGATATAGCCCAAGAAGCAAATAAGGTAAGAAATGAGGAAGCATGTCATTTAGTAAACTGTAAAAGACTGTAAAGGTCTGTAAGAGACAACTATTATTGGGACTATCTTTTCTCAAATTGTGGCCCCATAGAAAATATTCATTCTGTATACCCCCAAAAGGCAGAGTAAAAATTGAGTTAGATTAGTTCTCTAGGGCCTCCCTGGTGGCTCAAGGGGTTGAGACACAGCACTATGAAGCTGACTGCAGCCACTGCAGCACGAGTTTGATCCCCGGCTGGGGAGCAACCCACATGGCGTAGCAGACCTCTCCTGATTCGCCCACTGATCCCCTCAGCAGTGTATTTCATCAGTCTGCCTGTTCTGCTCCCTACACTGTCTCTGGTGAATCCTTTCACCCCTCCCCACCCCACACCTCTGGCCATACCCCCGTTCTTATATGCATGAAATAATATAAATCTTAAAAAAAAAAAAAAGATTAAAAGATTAGTTCTCTAAGTAAATTATCATGAATTTGGAAATACTCCTAAATAGCAGTTTATAGAAAAAAAAAATCTAGTGTTCAAATCTGGTATTTTATTCTTAAGCATTATTCATAACACATCTTCCACAAGAGCTTGGCTTAGACCATGAAAGAACAGAAATTTCCAGGAGAACAAAGACTCAGGAGAAATAAGCATTTTTTTCCATGAATCAGGCTAAAGTGGCTCTTCCTGTTTAAGATACTATAACTTCCTTATTTAGGAACATTTTGCTTATCTAAGGCAGGCATTTCAGTAGATCATGATAAATTGAAGATGCATACATACTACTACTCCTAAAGAAAGCTCCAAAATAACCAAAACAAAGTTTTGCTCCAATAGCTAAGAGAAAGGATGACCTTATTAATAAATGGTGCTAGGAAACATGGATAGCCACATGCAAAAAAAAATAAAGCAACACCCATACCAAACACCATACACAAAAATTAACTCAAAAAGGATTAAAGATTTGGACAAACAAACCAAAATCATTAAGTACTTGAAAGAAATATAGGGGACACACTACAGGACATCTACCACAAAGATGTATTTGGGAAACCCAACAGCAAAGGAAATAAAAGCAAAAATAAACAAGTGGGATTACACCAAAATTAAACCTTTTGTACCTCAAAAGAAATGATCACAAAACCAAAAAGACACCCTATAGAATGGGAAAAAATACTTGTATACCATAATCTGACAAGGGGTTAATCTTTGAAATTTACCAAGTATTTATACAATGAAACAACCCAACTGAAAAATGGCCACAGGACCTCAATAGGCACTTCTCTAAAGAAGACATTCAGATGGACTATAGACATGAACAAATGTTTACTATCACTTATTATAAGAGAAGTGCAAATCAAAACCATACCAAGACACCACCTCAACCCTTTGAGAATAGCCCATATAAAAAGAACGGAATTAACAAATGCTGGCTAGGCTGGGGTGAAAAGGGATCTCTTGGCCACTGTTGGTGGGAGTGCCAGTTGGTACAGCCCCTTTAGGAAAGGGTATGGAGATTTCTCAAGAAAATGGAAATCCCCTTTGACCCAGCAATACTGCTATTAGGTATTTATCCAAATAACATGAAAAACCCAACACCTGTTTACAATTGCCAGCACTGTTTACAATTGCCCAATCATGGAACCAACCCAGACACCCTTCAACAGATGAACAGATAGAGGAACTGTAGAGCTTTGAAGAAAGATAAAATGGTGGCATTTGGGGCAAAATGGACACATTTTGAGGTGATTATGTTGTGTGAAATCAGTCCAAAAGTGAAAGACAAATTTTGAATGGTTTCATTTATCTGTGGAATAGCAATACCAAAAACAAAATTATTACACGCAAACAAGAGAAAAAAATAAAAATTTGAACTTGGCAAAAAGATAATGGTTGCCAGAGGGACTGGGGGAACAGTGGGGAGGGGGGTGTGGGGGTGGGTAAGAGAGAGAGCACTGGTGGTTTGGTGAGAAAAAGATTACCACCTATAAAAAGTGATTCAGCAATGTTGCCTCAATTTAAAAACACAATTTTCTTTTTAAAGTTAATAGCTAGTAAGTTGGTAAAATAGATAAAACAAATTCATTAAAAATATTCAATTAATTCAAAAGAAATCATAACAAAACTGATAGGACAAAAAGAAAACAAGTTTAAGATCACAGATATTAGCCTAACCAAAACAATAATCACTGTGAATGTAAATGGCCTAAAGTAACTGAAAGAGACTGCCAGACAGATCTTGCTCTTCGAGCCAAACCATGTGCTGTCTACAAAAAGCACTTTACATACAAAGATTCAAAATAAGGGATAGGAAAAGACATATCTTGCTAATAACATCAAAAGAAAGCTGGATATCAGACAAAGAATTTCATAAGGAATACTGCCAATGACAGTGGTCACTTCACAATGGAGTCAATTTATCAAAGGGACATAAGAATCCTAAAATGTTTACTTATTTAATAAAAGTTGAACACATGACACAAAAATAAATAAAAATGCAAGAAATAGATAAATCTAGAGGAAATTACAATATCCATCATAAACCTAAATCAAAATTTCTGACCAAATTTAGCTACTCAAACACAACAACACACAAGAGATAGATCATTGACAAGTGGGATTTATACAAGAACAGTTAGTTTAACACACAACTCTATCAACAGACACAGAAAAAAAGCATTGACAAAATCCAACATCCATTCCCAAAGTCTCCACAAATTAGAAGAAAACATCCTAAATTTGATAAGGCTATCCATGAAAAACCTACAGTTAACATTATGCCCAATGGGGAAAAATTGAGTGCTTTCTCCCAAGTTGAAGAATAAAGACAAACATTATCTGCTCTCACCACTTATATTCAACATTGCACTGGAGATCCTACACCAGGAAATAAAGCAAGAAAAAGAAATCCAGAACAGAAAGGAAGACACTAAACTGCTTTTATTCAGACAACACGCTCACCTACATAGAAAATGTAACAAGCTACTAAGAGGCTACCAGAATACACGCGTTCAGCAAAGAAGCTGAATACAAATTTAATGGCAAAAAAATCAATTGTCTTACTATACACTAGTAGTGATCAAACAGATATTTTTAAAAAATTTCCAATAGGGTCTCCCTAGTGGCACAAGGGTTAGTTAAGCACCGCACTATGAAGCAATCTGCAGCCTCTGCAGCACGAGTTCGATCCTCGGCTGGCCAGGGAGCAACCCACATGGTGCAGCAGACCTCTCCTGACTTGCCTGCTGCTCCCCTCAGTAGTGTATTTCAGTCAGCCTGTCTATTCTGTCCCCTGCTCTGTCTCTGGTGAATCCTCTCACCCCCTGCATCTCTGTCCTGTACCCCAGCTCTTGTACGCATAGATAAATAAATCTTTAAAAAAAAATTTCCAACTACTTATAACAGGGTAACAGGACATGAAATACATAGGGCTTTACCTCAGCCTAGATGCTGCATGTGTGACAGAAAAAAACATTAACCGAAAATCAAAATAGAACAGGGTCTTTGTTCTGATTTGATTCACAGCCCAGTGGTCTTGAATCTTCCAGAAAGCAAGTTCTTTCTCTTAAGTTTTTCCCCTCATGTATACAGTAACAGGACTGCATTAGATCAGTGGCCCCTCAATTTTTCTACAGTGTGCTTCTGAAATTTTGATAAAAGCCATAGAACTACTGCAGGAAATACTCTCAAGTACAAAGATTTTTATTTCACTTGAAGAATTTATGGCTCTCCTGCAGCGCCATTCACAGGCCTTCCCCTAACCTGGCTCCCCAACCCCCAGTTAAGAACACCTGGATCAGCTCCTCTGAGACCTTTACCAGTATCAGTATCCCAAGGATATAAGACTTTTAGAAAAACATCTGGAAGAGAATTCTTAGAGAGTCCCAACCTCCACCAACTCCCCACACACTGACCAGTTTGATGGAGGTAGGGTTCTCCACAACCGAGTATGCAGGAAGAGGCAACATGATGAACTGTGTGGCTGGCGCAGAGGAGCTACTCTCACTGGAATCCTGCGGGCACAGGGAAAAGGACAGTTTTATTAAGGAGGGAAGAATATCCAGGGCCACCCACAGCACTGGAAGAACCGATCAAATTCAACAACCATCATGTGCTTATCTTATGTGTTTGTAAAATCAAATCTATAATTATCTCAAAATAATTAAGAAGAAAGAGAAAATCATTATCACAGGGAATGTGCTTCCTTCATTTTACAGATGAGAAATCTAAAACTCTAAAAGGCTTGGGGCTCCTAAAGATCACACAAACATTGGAAAACCCGACTCTTCTGGCTCTGCTGATCTGCCTTAGCCAGGCCAAGGCATGCTTCACTGCTAGGAGTAGCACTGAGCAAGCAATCTGGGCTGGATTCCTCCGCAGGAGTGCCTGTTCTCACCCACTTAGGCCAGAGGGGTTGCAGCATGCTGGTCCTCTCAATCTGAAGGGAACCGCTACCACTGAGGATACCATCCTACCCAGGACAACAGAGGGCATGGGGGCAGCTCCCCCACTTCCAGAGGACCCGGCTGCAGCAGGATCACTAAAACTGCTCTGTCCCCTCAACTCTGCATGACACACAGCCCGTGGAGAGAATTTTCTCTTTTGGAGGCAGTCTTATCAACTGACCTTGAAGAGACCTTCCTTCTTTCTATCTAATGTGTATCCATGAAAACCACTTAAAATCTTCCTAAACCGTTCCAGGAGCCACTGTGTTTTGCTGCAACAATCTTCTTCAGGGAACTTAGCATTTTGAATGATACTAACAGTCTGACAGATGCTGGCTTTAACTCATAAAAGCACAAATACCATTTTCCTCATTCCTGCTAATGCACATGATATACTACCTCAAGTAAAGAAATTCTGGCTATGCTGGGCCAAAGTTGGTGAGAGTGCCCCAGAAACTTAAGAGAAACTTAGAGAGAAGTTTAAACTTAGAGAGAACTTAAGAGAACTTAAGAAACTTGAGAGAACTTAAGAGAAACTTAGAAGTTTCTTAAGAGAAACTTAAGAGAAGTTTGCAGCAAGTCCAGGGGTGAAAAATCCCAACAGGACAGCAGTGCTAGCAGAAGTACACACCAGCCCTCTCAATTTCCACTGCTACAGAATCACACTGCCCAGCGCTAGTGCCTTTTTAGTCATTCCACATAGAGCAAAAGACATCAGTACCAAAGACACTTACCCTCATGACTGTTACCACTGACATACTCTCCCCAACCTGGGGGTGGGGCACAGCCAGGCTTCCTGTTGGGAGGTCTGGTGAGTCATTCACCAGGGTTTCTTCGATTACCAGGCTTGTCTGGTAAGGTTGGTGGCTCTCCCCTACCTCCAGGGACGCCTCCTCCAGTAGCATATCCTGGCCGAGGATCTCTGAGGTGGTGATCTCCTGTATAGCACTGGGCTGGGCAAGGCTTCCCACCTCCTCAGCCAGGGCCTCCACAGCCAGGCACTGCTCCGCCATGCCTGCATGGCTGGACACAGCCTCCAGGGCAGTGTTGGACACAAGAGATGGTCCTTTAGGTGACATCTGGTTCTGAGCCACACACAGCTCGAGCTGAGGGCAGCTCCGATCCTCTTGTAGGCTGCTCTTGGGGATGATGATGTAATCTGAGCGTGGGAGGATCTTGCGGAAACCTGGGATGTCCGGAACCACAGCAGTCAGGGCAGAGAGCTTAGAATTCTAAGGATAAGGAAGCCAGGAAGGATAAATAAACAGATAAAAAGTTAGATCACATGGATATACACTTTTTTTTTTTTTTGGGTACAGAAGAACTAGGGCATAAGCCAGAGGTACGGGGAGGGAGAGGACCCACCAGAGACAGAGTGGGGAGCAGAACAGGAAGATTCACTGAAATACACTGCCAAGGTGGGCAGTGGGCAAGACAGGTAAGGTCTGCCATGCCATATGTGGGCCAGCTCCCTATCTGGGGATTGAACCAAAACCATAGCAGTTACAGTGTTGAGACTTAACTCCCTAGGCCACCAAGGAGGCCCCAGGTATATACTCTCTACGTTTTTTCTGCAAAAGGAACCACACTCTATTAACCTATAAATTAAGTAAGATCAGCCTCTGTTAACAATGTCATTTTTATTTGAGTCACACTTTAGCCAATGCAGCTTTTATATACTTGATCACACAGGAGACAGACATGTGGAACCCCAGGTCTGGTATAGTCCTGAACAAATCCTTTCCCACCTCTAGGCCTTGCTGCTCCATCTGGCCATTTGAGAGTTCCTTCCTAACTTTGATACCTTATGATTCCAAAGCAGCATAAGATTTAAACCCCATTATGTATAATGCACAATAAAATCTGTTACAAGTTACAAATCAACAGGACAAGCTGGACTTCCAGGTAGAAAGGATTCTAACAGCACTGGTCTCTCCAGTGCTGGTTATAAATAAGAGGGCAGACAGATGACGAAGCAAAGGTTTCATGAGAGAGTGTGCATAGGGAAGGGGTTATCTGATAGGGTCTGAATACACTGGGGGGAAGTGAGGCAAGATAAATATAAATACTGATTTAGAATCTTAAGATTTCCTGACCTTAAGAACAAAACTACTAAGTTAAATGCTGTTATTTTTCCCATTTGATAAATGAGGGAATTGAAACTCAGAGAAGTAAATGTTTCCAAAACACAAAATTAGTAAGCAGTGAAACTGGGACTCCAGGCCAGGTCTTCCGTGGAACAAGGAGACCCAGGTACTAGAAACACAACCCTGCACAGCTAATTGGCACCAAGAAAAAGGTGCTTTTATTTTTTCAATCTCAACTGAAAGTTACCCAATAAGGAAAATAGAAAAGTTCAAAGTGAACAGTTAAGTGAAGAACAAAATTAAATGGAACAAAAAATAATTTCAGAAGCATCTTTTAAAAGGAACACTAAGTCAATTACAAAAGGATCCTTAAATAAATCAAAAGCAAGATGTCGATGAGACTACTTAGGGTACAAAAGAAGCACTCAGAGATGAAAGTTAAAAGCAGCACTCAGATGACACATGAAAGCAGACAGACTGAATCCTTTACAGAGCCTTTACTGGAAAGATAATGTAGAAGTGACTTTCTCAAGTCACTCTGAAGCAGATGGATAAGAACAAAACTAAATGGTGGCAAATGCATACGATGATCTGGACTTCACACATCCAAACACAAAGAAACCAGGAGGTCTGAAGACCTTCATCTTATGGATTGGATGTCATAACACCGGAACCTCGGGCACTAACACGGGGCTGGTGAGGAGACAGCCAGCCACAAGGCTCTGGCGGGCTCACAAAGCATGCAGGCACCCTGGAGAGGTCAAACACAGCATTTAAAGTCTCATCTAGTCTTGGTTCATTCTAGATGTTCAGTAAATGCCACCTTTTCTTATGTGGTCACTTAATACCTAGTCTACTAACAAATAATAGTGACCAAGCCATTGTAGGCTAAGAATTCAAGCAGGTGTTTTACATTGTCGATTTTAAACAAAGTAGACACCTTCTGTTCCCATTTGCAAATGGGGAAGCCAAGACTCAAGTTATTCTTTTAAGATCACAGTAGTTATTTTCTTTTAAAGATTTATATATTTATGCACACAAGAGCTGGGGTACAGGCCAGAGATGGGGGGGTGGGGTGAGAGGATTCACCAGAGACAGAGCGAGGAACAAAACAGGCAGACTGACCGAAATACACTGCTGACGGAAGCAGTGAGCGAGACAGGAGAGGTCTGCTTCGCCATGTGGGTTGTTCCCTGGCCAGCCGGGGATCGAACTCATGTTGCAAAGGCTGTGGATTGCCTCATAGTGCAGTGCTTAACCCCTTGTGCCACCAGGGTGGCCCAAGATCACAGTAGTTATTACCAAAGTTAATCTATTAATATTCCTGGTGATAGTGGTAGAAGTGACCGTACACATAAATTTGCATATGCACAAGGAAAAACCATTGCAGGTGACTTAAATTTTTTTAAAAAAGCTTTAATAGGGCTGTGCCTCCATTAATCTAGTTTTAAAACTGTATTACTCCAGGATTAGATCTCGTTTTCTTGAATTATGGGCAAGATTGTTGAGTTTATAATGGGAAGGGAGCGTGTGTACCTTTCCTGGACTCTACTTCCCCTCTCCACACCGGGATTGTTTCCCACTCATCCCACTCACAGCTTATAAACAAACTATCTAGAGGAGGGAGTAGCAAGTGGCAACTCTACTGCTGTAGGTAACACAAAGTTCTGCCAGGAAGAGGAATAAGCCAATAAAAACAAAAAAATCTAAATGGTAGTGGAGTGCTCCACTAAAGGCAAATACAGCCTGTTCTACATAGCTACATAGCTGTTGGACTCCTGAGGGACCTCTGCACTGCTGCATCAGAAAAGAAGTTAGAGATAATTGTTTCCATTGAAAAAAGGAGTTCAGGGACAAGGTTTCAGCTTGCAATAACAAGGATATTTTTCTTACAGGAATTTCAGTTTGAAAACAAACAGCCCCAGCAGTGTTAACAGTTGTCCATGCATAAAATGCTTCCTTTCCTGTCCTTTAATCCAAGCACTCCAAACCTCTGCTCCATCATCTTTGACTTTAATCTTGCATTTTGCTTCTAGCCTAGGTCACAGCCACCAGGGGTAGAAGACTGTGGCATTATACAAAGCAATTGTATCGACCATCGCTCAGTCCAGCTGCTGATTACAGTTTAATAGATATCAGGCAGCACAAGACAAATAAATGACAGCATATTCAATTTGTGACATGAAAACTCATGGTATAGGAGAAATGCCTGCATAAACTACGACATCGAAGGAAAATAATACCAACTGCCTGTGAGGAAAAGGTGTTTCAGTTATGTTAAAATTCAGAAAGAACCTAAGGCTCACTTCAGATAATGTCAGCTTCACGTACTGCTGCAAGCAGAGGACAAGAGTGCATGTGACATCATGCAAATGGAAAAAGACGGTATGAAGCTCAAGAAAAATACATGACCTCCCCCAAAAAGAAAATGGAGAACAGGAAGCTGTTTCCCCAAGGCCTATACCACTGAACCAATGTTGAAATTAATTGGGAAAAAAATTACTTACAGGATCCAAACCTTCTTTCTCTAGTTTGGCTTTCTCCAAGTAGTAACTCCTCTCAGCCACACTGAGAAGTCGCCAACTCTCACTAATCTTCTTATTGATCTCAGACTGGGGGAGATGGGGGAGCTCCTGCTGCACTTTCAGGTAGATGTCATAATAGTACAGAAGGTAGGCCGACCTGAGGAAGCAATAAGGTTTTCCTTTATTTTTACAATTTACCATCTATTTGTCCTTATACTTATCCCAGTAAATATACAATGTTAGGATTTGAGTAGAAAAAAGGTAATATAAAACCTGCCTTTTCATCTCAAAGCATTTATCTAAATAGGGTCTGAAGTGAAGAAGCATTTAAGCCACAACCCCAGATCATGTATGGGAGGATGTTTCTC
Source organism: Talpa europaea (assembly GCF_964194135.1). Classification (NCBI taxonomy): domain Eukaryota; kingdom Metazoa; phylum Chordata; class Mammalia; order Eulipotyphla; family Talpidae; genus Talpa; species Talpa europaea. The sequence continues at coordinate 42,361,364 of NC_140080.1, read as the reverse complement.
CCTTCAGAGATGCAAAGGCTGGTCTGCTTTACTTTTCTGTGGACCACTTGCTTGGCAGATATGACAGGCTTTAAAACCCAGTATGAGCAGCAAAAAAAAAAAAAAAGATACAGGTTAGTTGTTCTGTCAATTCTCTCTCTCTAAGGTTACTTAGCGGGCTGATCACAAAGTCTAGTTATCACTCTCTCACTCCTTCACCCAGCCTTTGGTCACCTCACTGGTCAACAGCACCTCCCCAAGGCTGAGAGAAGTAAACTGAACATCAAAGTGACCCACCCAATGAGGGGGCCTCCACAGGAAGTCTGGAGTGTCCACAGTTAAGAGGGAGATTCGAGCTATAATTTAGGACACTCTTTATTGATATCATTGGTAATATTTATTATTCCTGTTTTTGTTAATGCCCTATTATAGCGGCAGGAAGGGATGAAGCAGGAGCTCTAGGACCCGAGCAGGTGAAGGAGGAGTCCTGGAGCCCTCGGTGACTTTTTCAGGCTTTTACTGAGTTTACCAGATACATGGCATAGCAGGCTGCTACAGACCTGCCAGCCTCCCAGCCCCCAACAAGTCTTCACTCTTCCTTGGCTCACTGGCATTCTCTCATGGTCTTGCTCGCTTCTGGTTCCATTCACTCTCTTGCTTGTACTCTTCTTCTGGTCTCTTGGTATCCTGTAATGCCACCCTTATAGCCCTAGTCTCAGGCCAAGTGAACCCACCTACGTATGCCCAGACCCTATTCCAGGTGCCCGTCATCAGGCATGCATTCAGAACTGCAGGAGCCATCATTAATCCTAATGGTGGGAGGGCAGAAAAGCCTGACATCATTTACCCTACACCTATTTTAAATATTTTAAAAATAATGGTAATAATAAATAACAGTTCCTTTGTATATAGATTCTACCATTTGTATGGTGTAATCTCCCGTAACAGCCTGGAAGACCTGCCCAGGAATGATAAATGCTGGCATCAATAGGCCCTTTCCACTCCTGGTCTCCCTCTCCCCCAAACCCCAGGGCTCACAGGGAGACTTCAATGATTGACCAAGCACTACCACTAACTCTGCATGCATCCTTCAAGTCTTGCTCACTACAGCACTCCACCAGCTTCTGCCAGCAGTTACCAAAACATGTGTTTGGCTAACCTGGGTTTCTTGGCCTTTTCTCCATGTATTTTATACTTTTTCTTCTTCTTGGGTGGCCCAGGGGAGGTATAACAATAGGCTTCCTCAATTTCCTCCATCACGACAGTTACCTCAGTACCATCATATGATGATGCATCCATGGCTAGAGGAAAGTCAAACACAAACATGTTTCAAGAATCAACCCTAGAGCCTTCCCGGTGGCGCAGCGGTTGAGCGCTGGGCTGCGAAGCTGCCTGCAGCCTCTGCAGCGCTGGTTCAATCACCACGGCCGCAGGGCAAGGGACCCACATGGCTCGTAGATTTCTCCTGCCGCCCGCTGCTCCTCTCAGCAGTGTATTGTCAGTCTGCCTGTTCTGCTCCCTCTCTGGCTCTGGTGAATTCTCTCATTCTCCCGCGCTTCTGACTGTACCCAGTGCTTGTATAAATAAATAAATAAAATCTTTTAAAAAAAAAAAAAATCAACCCTAAAGGAGATAGGTACCTCCTGATCCAGTGATCTCATTTCTGCCAGGGCTTTAAGGCTCAGTCATTTCTCAAATTCAACAGATCCTAAAAAGGCACCCATGGTACTTCTTACCCATGCAGAGTCCAGGGTGCTACCTCAGCCGTTCTGAATCAGAATCTCTGGAGTATGGAAATCTCCCTGCTCAGTAAGTGGCCCAGGTGATTGCCCTGACCAGGTGAATGGACATGGGCTCATTTTGATGGCCTTTTCACCTATACTCACTCAAAGGATACTAACAGGAGTACTTCAACTCAAAGACTCATTACCCCCACGTTTCAAGAATTCCACCTGGTAACAGGTAGAAAGAACACCTGGCCAGGAGTCAGAAATTTCAGTCATTCTCTCATGTTTCATCACCTCAAGCAAACTGTTTCACCAAGTTACTCACTCAATTCAAACATGAAATAAGTGCATAAGTGTAAGAAATTTCTTTACACTCTGCCAGCTTGTGGGACTCTGGGCAGGTTGTTTAGCTGCTTTCATTTCCTCATATTTAAAAAGAGCGATGGCCCACCCACCTTAGCACAGATTTCCAGTAATAAGGCTCAAAAGAGATCACAGAAAGTCATGTACTATCCAAAAGGATCGTTGTACTATCCAAAGAGGAACCATCTGTAGCTGAAATGCTTAGCAACCTGCCCAAGGCCACTATATCCAAATAGGAACTTGAAAACCAGATTTTTTTTAATCCAAAAACCCAGCTCTTTCATATACTATACTGTTCCCATCGCCACTGGCAACTTCTAAAGCAGCGTTATTCAATAAACTGTGATCATGCAAGTGTTCTATGCCTGTGTTCTCCAATATGGTAGGCAGCTACAGCTATCTGGCATCTAAATTATGGTTAGCGTGGCTGCAAAATGGTATTGTTCTGTTTAATTGCAATTAACTTAAATAGCCACATAGAGCTACTGGCTATGGTATTGGCCAGTGCAGGTATAAACGGTAATTTGACATACCAGTATTAGCTCTCTGGCACTGACCTTAAAAAATAGAAACTCTACTAACAGCTTTTCCTAGGAAAACAAAAGCATAAAAAAAACTTGTTAGCTCAAGAAGAGTAAGTTTATTTGTGGCCATATCCTAATTTGGAGCTTTACCACAAGACTCAACCCATGTGGGAGAACAGTTTTCAGAAACCACCTGAATTTTATGAGAGGGAAATGATGTGATTGCTACTGGAAAACTTCTGGAAGAGGCTTTAGGATTCTGGAACTCATCTGTGTATTACGAAGCCCATTTATCATCTCCTTTAATCCTCCTTTCACAATGATAAGGTATAATGAGAAGGAGAATCCATGTCAAGTCAGGAGACTGGGTTCCAAATCTAAACTTTCAAACCATGTAATCTCCAACAAGTACATTCCCCATCCTAAATTTCACTTTATTCTTCATGTGTGATGAAGAAGTTGAACTCAGTCACTACCAACTTTGCAGGGAGAAAAGAATTCCTTTGTGAATGTTGGGAAAGCTAAAAATCCTCCAAGAAAACGCAAATATTTCACCTGTAATTAAAGACAAACTCCAGAACACATTATACCCAAGATTCTTTCTAGTTCTGTGTCATCTTTAAATAATTTCTCTTCCCACTAAAATAAAAAAGAAAACCGAAAAAATGACCATGCATTCTAACACAGTGCAGCACCGAGAACATAACCCACAACTTGGCTGGGGAAGTTGCAGGTCAGTGAAGGGTAAGAGAAGCCGGAGTTGTAATCAAGGCGATACGGACCTATGGATTTTTTGGGTTTTTTTTTTTTTTTTTGCCCTTAATACTTAACTTCTCAGCCACTGAGAGCCTGGCAGACAAAAAGCAGTAGCTGCTGGAGAGCCTGTGCAAAGAGTGACATAAGGGCACCCAAAGCAAAATAGGAAACAAAGCCATCACAGCTACCTTGGGATATGGGGCAGCGAGACACTTTGCAGGGTTTTGACCGCCACGTTTTAATCCTGGGTGCAAACTTGTTTTCAGATACTAGGCCCGAGTACGACGATGCAAAAATAAGGGCGGGAGGGGTGCAGCATTCTACAAAGGCTAAAGCCAAGGGCTCTGGTGGGCAGAAGACTAGAATTTTAATTGTAAACCACACCTTTATTTTTAACAGGGCCCGCAGAGTTCTATGACCTTGAGCAAACTACCTACTCTCAAACTCAAGCTTTCTCATCTGCGAAACTGGTTTACCGGCGGACTCGAAACCAGCGAGACCCCCGCACTGCCCCCTCACCCGCTCCTCGCAACCCCAGGAGTGGCCTCGCCGGCTGCGTCCCGGGCCCCGGCCGGACCCCGCGACTTCCCTTCTCCGCGCGGGTCTCCCCGAGAGCGGCGAGCGCGAGGCGCGGCGCCGGGAGCAGCGGGGACCGAGGCCGGCGGCGCCCGCTCCGGGGAGGGCGCGGGCTCGGGGCCCGGGCGGGACTTACCCGGAGGAGCGAGCGCGGCGCGCGGCTCACATGCCCCGCGGCGCCCGGCCCGGGGGCTCGACGAGGGGGCTGGCCGGCGCGCGCGCGCTCCCCGCGGTCGGCGAGAGGCGGCTCCGGGCGAGACAGGGGCGGCGAGGAGGTGGAGGCGGCGGCCCGCGCGCGCATCCCGCGGGCTGGAGGAGCCCCGGCCCCGCGGCCCCGCCCGGCGACACTCGGCGCGGAGTCGCGACCGCCCCTCTCGCCGCCCCCCTCGGAGTCGCGACTCGGGGTCCAGAGGGCGGTGCGGGGGTACAGGCTCGCGCCGCCGGCTCGACACCGACGCCTGCCGAGGGCCCCGGGGGTCGGGCCCCGGGGAGCCCGGGGCAGACAGCGGGGACACGGCGTCCCCGCAGCACCGGCTCGGCGGTGGAGGCGGCAGCGGCGGCAGCGGCGGCGGCAGCAGCAGCAGCAGCGGCGGCAGCACCAGCACAGCTCGGATCGCCTGGGAGACCCGTCCCGGCGGCCCTCGCGGCGCACCGGAAGCGGCCGGCGGCGCGTGACTGCGTGCGAGCCCGTGCGCAAGCGCAGCGTCCACGCTAGCGAGAGGCGGCCCCGGAGGAGCTGCTCTCGAGGCCTTGGACGGCCGGCTAAAGCGGACGGACCGCTTCCGGCCAGAGGTTCCGGGCGGAGGAGGAAGCTGCGGTCGCTCGTCCGCTGTGGGACGCCCGGCCTTTCAGCCCACCGGGCCTTGCCGCGGGGCGTTCAGGTAACTGGGCGGGGCTGTGCCTGAAGCGTGGAGGCCCCGCCTCACCCTTCAGTGCCTAGTCGGGGCCTGGGGAGTCCCCAGCACCCTGCGCTGAGCACCGCGGTCAAGGCCTGACCCCAGCCCTCCTCCGTCTGCCCCCGCTCGTTCTGGATAGGGTTCCTCGCAGTACCGCATCCAGCCTTCCTCCTTCCCGTGGTGGTGTGACTTCAGCCCGTCCCACACACAGTCAGGGTGGAGACTAGAGTGACTGTAACCGAGCTGGATGCTCAGGTGGAGAGGCTCCGCGAGCAGATATGGCGTGTATGTCTTTTCCCGTCCCATGTCACAGATTGTCCCACATTTGTTCAAGTCCCCGCACTACCCTCACTGCTTTGCAAATGGATTTCTAATCTGCCTGCTTTTTTTCCGTCTGCCGTTCTCACCAGCCTCCTAGCCACCATCGTTTCCTGCCTGGACTGCTAGTTTCTTCCATCCCCATTCTTGTCCCCCTCCAGTGTGTTCTCCACACAATAGATTGATTTTTCTTTTTCGAATTTCTCTAAGTTTGATTAGTTCACTTCCTGCTTAGAACCCTCCAGTGTCTGCTCTTTCACTTAGAATAAAGTTCCAACTTCTTAGCTTAACGTGGTTTAACTTTTACTTTATTTTCTCTCCACATCCCTTCTCAAAACTCGTAATTCCCAGAACAAGCTCTATATAGCACTCTCTGTTGTGTTCAGAACAGTGGCTTTGTGGTCGGCCTCTCTGGGTTTGAATCCCAGTCCTTTCACATGTAATCTGTATTAAGCATGTAAAGTAACAAACTATGTTTCCAAAGTAGATCCTCAGTAATTGGTTCTCATCTCAAAAGTTGTTTCTCATCGAGTAAATGGCACCACCACCCACTGGACTGTGCAGTGCTGAAGCCAGAGATCTGGGCATTGACCCCTCTTGCACCTCAAATCCAGTCCATCAGCAATACCTGCAAAAAACATATCCCCAAACATATCCCCAGAATCACTGGGAGCTTTTTTACGATCTCCACTCTACTGTAATTTAAGCCACCATTATCTCACAGCCAGAGACACATGTAGCAACTTCCTAGGTAGCCTCTTGCTTTTTTTTTCTTATGCCCTTTAATTCCATTCTTTATACACTAGTCTTTTATTTTATTTTATTTTATTTTATTGCATAGAAGAACTGAAGTGTCAGGTGGAAGTTGGAGGGGGAGACAGTGGGGAGTAGAACAGGCAGATTTACTGAAATAACACTGCTAAGGGGAGCAGCAGGCAAGACAGGAGTCTGCTGTGCCATAATTGGATAAGCTCCGTGGGGGGAGGGGGAGGATCCAATCCAAGCTTTATTGGTGATAGCCTGAGACTTAACCCCTAGGCCACCAGGGAGGCCCCCACACAGCATTTTCTCCTTACGTAAAATTGTTAGTAGCTTCCTATTGCACTCAAATCAGCACAGGCAAATTATATGGCCTGTTAGGCTTGCCTGCTTTCTCTTCAGATTTAGGGCTACCTCTTAGGAAAATGAACTCTGCCATTAGGTTCTCCACACTGCAAAAAAGGACTCTTTCTAAAGTATAATGTGATGAAGTCACTCCAAAAAAAAACCCTCAAAGGCCTCTTATTGCCCCAGATTCAAGCTAGAATCTTTAGGAGGCCTTTCTGTGATTTGGCCCTTGTTTTCTTCTTTAAAGATTTGTTTTTTCCTGAGCATGCTGTTTTATTTTCTACAGTACTTCATTACCTTTACACATACTTCTTTCCATGTCATGAATTCCTATTATTTAAGGCCCAACATCAGTGTTATTTCCTTTTTGAAGTACTTGGCCCATCACATCCACCCCAGATGATCTGTACACTGTGTTCAGTACACTGTAGTGTTTGTCATCTGGGCTCCCCAGGTAAGCTCCTCCATGTGGGCACTATGCTCCACTCATCTTTGTATTGCTGGCATCAAGCACAGTGCTTGACACAGAGGAAGTCATAAATAAATAGATATGGGGGTAGAGGTGATGGTAGAAGTTAGCTCTGGGAACAGGGCAGTCACAACAGCTTTTCTTGTCCTTTGAGAATTCTCTTGATAAAAGGTCTAAGCAATTACCATATCTGCTACTGCTGAATCATATTTTGTTTGGCCTTTCTGGAGAGAGGGCCAATTTTATTGATTAAAATTCTGAATAACTCTAGACAGGGCACACGGACCACAATACTATTAGTGCCTTCTTCCCCCTTCACTCACTTATGCTACCATTCTGGCCCCTGTCAGCATTTGAGCTTGGAGCACCTATCTAGGGTCCAGTGCTTCAACCTGGAAGGGACCTCAGGGATCAGCTGGTCCTGTGGTTGGCAACTATAGGAGGTAACAGAATCACTGAGAGCTTTTCAAAATTATATATTCCCTCTTATTTCTTATTCAGTAGGTATTGGTAGCACTTGGATATCAGATTCCGATATGACCTCCCTAGTTGAGTCTGTCTTCCTCATTCTGAAGTGGGAAAATAGTCCTGGAGAGGAAACGCCCATACTTCTGCCATCATCTGTCACCCAAAGTATCAGCAACAGCATCCTAATGTCCTAATTGATCTCTTTGCCTCTTTGGTCCATTTTCTACATAGCAGCCAAAGTGGTCCTTTTTTAAATGCAAATCAGATCCTGACCCTCTGTTGCCTGAAAACCTTCAGTGGATTTCTGTTGTGCTCAAAATATCAACTCCTTACCATAACATCTTCAAATGGTCCAATTTTGTCATACGTTTGGAGTAATGCAGGTCTTTCAGTTCTCTGAATACCTCAAGTGCTTACCTGCTTTTGAACCTTTGCTGATGCCATGTCCTTTACTGGACTGTCCTTCCCCTATTCTTCATGGAGATCACAGCTTAAATGGCATCTTCTCAGAGCCATCCTAACCACCTTTTGTAAATAGATCTGACCTGGTTAGTCTCTCTCAGTCTTTATTTCTCTCATCATGCAGATCACACTGTTTTTATCTTACTTGTCAGTTTACTTACTCTTTCTCTCCCCCCACCACTGTATTCATAAGGGCTGGGACTTGACTCTGTTGTTCATGGCTATTTCTTTACTACTTGGCATCTGTGAATATTCATTAAATGAATGAATGGCTACCAGAAACTCTTCCCAATGTGAAAATCTTTCTAAGCCAAATGAGGATAGAGCTCTGAAGATTTCATGATGGTGGAATTTCAAGCAGGACTGTGGCGTTTCAAATAGCACTAATCTGAGTCAAGAAATCTGAGCTGTATGAATCTGGGTAAGTCCCTGCTCCAGGCCTCAGTTGCTGTATCTGTAAAATGAGTCAAGTAACAATCCCCTTGAATTTCTATAGTGCATTTCTATTTGCAAAGCCCTGTTAACACCATTTTTTTTTTTAAGCTATGAGACAGAGCAGGATTATTATTTTTGCAGAGACCCAAAAACTAGATCACCCATAAAGATCTAGTTCAAGCATTCTCAGTCTATATAAGTAATCTCTACAAAAAATTCAATAGCATGAATCCAACCTTTTCTTGGATATGACCTCATATTATCATTTCCTAATAGAAGTTTTAAAAATCTGAGCCTTTCTTTTAGGGGACATCCATTGTCATTCGTTCCTGATAGGTACCCCATTTTGTCTTCTCAGTTTTCCACACTTGTGGCAAAACAAGCTACAAGGAGGAGCAGACACAGCACTGGTAGTTGTGGCCCAGCCCTCACCCTGTGGATATGGCAAACAAGGGCAACAAGAAACGCCGGCAGTTCTCCCTGGAGGAGAAAATGAAAGTTGTAGAAGCTGTAGACTCAGGCAAGAGAAAAGGTGATGTGGCAAAAGAATTTGGTATCACTCCCTCAACCTTGTCTACATTCTTAAAGGATCGTGCCAAGTTTGAGGAAAAGATGCGGGAAGCATCTGTGGGACCCCAGCGGAAAAGAATGAGGAACGCCCTCTATGACGACATCGATAAGGCTGTCTTTGCTTGGTTTCAGGAAATCCACGCCAAAAACATTCTCGTGACTGGTTCCGTCATTCGGAAGAAAGCACTAAACTTGGCCAACATGCTGGGCTATGATAATTTCCAAGCAAGTGTGGGTTGGTTGAACAGATTTAGGGATCGCCATGGAATTGCTCTGAAAGCAGTGTGTAGAGAGGATAGTGACAGGTTAATAAGTAGTCTGGGAATAGATAAGGTTAATGAGTGGCATGCAGGGGAAATTATAAAACTTATTTCTGACTACAGTCCAGATGATATCTTTAATGCTGATGAGACAGGAGTGTTTTTCCAGTTGCTTCCCCAGCACACACTCAGTGCTAAAGGGGACTATTGTAGAGGAGGCAAAAAAGCAAAGGAGCGGTTGACAGTGCTCTTTTGTTGTAATGCTTCAGGGACTGAAAAAATGAGGCCATTGATTGTTGGTAGGTCAGCCAACCCACGCTGCCTTAAAAACATGCATTCCCTCCCTTGTGATTACCGAGCCAACCAGTGGGCATGGATGACGCCGCATATCTTCAATGAGTGGCTGGTGAAAGTAGATGCCAGGATGAAGCGGGCAGAACGCCGGATACTCCTGCTTATTGACAACTGCTCAGCTCACAACATGCTTCCCCGCCTGGAAAGGATCCAGGTAGGGTATCTGCCCTCAAACTGTACTGCAGTCCTGCAACCCCTGAATCTTGGCATAATTCACGCTGTGAAAGAGCTGTACAGGAGCCACCTTCTGAAGCAGATTCTCCTCAAACTCAGCAGCAGTGAGGATCAAGAAAAAATGGACATCAGGCAGGCCATAAACATGATTGCTGCAGCATGGTGGTCAGTGAAGCAGTCCACAGTGGTGAGGTGCTGGCAGAAGGCAGGTATCATCCCCTTGGAACTGACAGATTCTGACACACAAGCAGCAGCCAGTGAACCAGATACCGCCATTGAGAAGTTGTGGCACTCAGTGGCTATTGCTACCTGTGTCCCAACTGAAGTAAATTTTCAGGATTTTGTCACTGTAGATGATGATGTCATTATCTCTCAGGAGCTGATGGACGCAGAGGACATCCAGGGTGCTGGGCCTGGAGAAGATAGTGATGAAACTGGAAGTGAAGATGAGGGGGAGGCATCTTTACCAGAGCAGCCAGAAATCACTATTGCAGAAGCCATCTCGAGTGTCCAGAAACTCAGACAGTTTCTTTCAACTTGTGTAGGTGTTCCGGATGCTATTTTTGGCCAGCTAAATGGCATAGATGAATATTTAATGAGAAGAGTGACACAAACGCTTGATTCCAAAATTACAGATTTCCTCCAAACAAAATAGTGTAGGAATTAATTAACTCTTTCAAAGATGCAGTTTAAAAGTGTATTTTTTTAGCTAGTGTGTTGGATATGAATTTTAAGCAATATTATTATGACAACATGCTAGTCCTTTGAAATAATCATGGAACTCCCTCGAGTGGAATTTGGGCATGGGGTTTATTACGTGTGCCTCTTGATTTATCCAAGGGTTGCTAAACTCATCTGTACTTTTTTTTTTTTTAAATATTTATTCATACAAGAACTGGGGTACAGGCCAAAGGTGTGGGGGTGAGAGGATTCACCAGAGACAGAGTGGGGAATAGAACAGACAGATTGACTGAAATACACTGAGGGGAGCAGCGGGTGAGACAGGAGAGGTGTGCTGTGCCATATGGGTATCTCCCTGGCTGGCTGGGGATCAAACTCTTGCTGCAGTGGCTGCGGATAGCTTCATAGTGCTGTGCTTAACCCCTTGCACCACCAGGAGGCCCTCATCTGTACTTTCTGATCACTTGAGATTTTTTTTTTTTTTAAGATTTATTTATTTATACATACAAGAGTGGGGTACAGGCCAGAGGTGGGGGCGGGGTAAGAGGATTCACCAGAGACAGAATGGGGAACAGAACAGGCAGACTGACTGAAAAACACTGCTAAGGGGAGCAGCAGGCAAGACAGGAGAGGTCTGCTGCACCGGGGATCAAACTCTTGCTGTCGGTGGCTGCAGACAGCTTCATAGGTTGTGTCTTAACCCCTTGTGCCACCAGGGAGGCCCTTGAGTTTTTTAAAATGTCCAAAGCTCAGGCCTTATCTCAGACCAATTAAATCACAATTTCTAGTAATGGGTCACATGCCTTAGTAGTTTTTTAAGCTCCCAGATGATTCCACTGAGCAGAAAAGTTTTGGAACTACTGGATTAGACACAGGAAAGTGAAGTACATTTTGACCTAGGGCCAACTTTCTGGTAAATCTAGCTTAGTGGTTTCCAAATTTTAGCTCACTCAAAGGCTTGCTAAAAGCCATGTTGCAGAGCTCCACCTCCACAAAGTTTCTGATTCAGTGGGTCTCAGAGCCCAAGAATTTGCATTTCTAGCAAGTTCATAAGTGATAATGAGGTAGTCCGGAGCTCATAGTTTGAAAACCATTGCTCTAGCTGAATTCTAACACTTCTTTCTTTAGCCGGCCGTCTAATCTCTCCCCATACTAGCAAAAAAAAAAAAAAAAAAAAAATCGCTGTTCTCACTTCAGTACTGTTAACTCCTTTCTGCTAATCTGGCAACCCTGGGGCCACCTTAGTTATTCTCTTCCGTGTCCTGCTAGTTGGCTGAGTATTTGGTAGTGTTATATCAATCTCCCCAACCAGCCATCTCTTTTATTAAAATATCTTGTAGTACTTCAGGCTTCTTATTAATAGAGACCTGGTGTAGTAGGGAAATAAAGAGGAGACATGATGCAATCAGGGATAATAGCAGAATCCTGCTAATAAGGATCAGAGAAAGCACTTACAACCCAAGGTGCCTCTCGATTTCCAGACAAGATGAAAGGCAAGTTCGCCAGAGAGAGGATGCGTGAGAGTGTTTGAGTCATTCACACTGCTCCTCTCCACACCTGCGAGTACTCCAGGCTGGACCGTGTAACTGAAATAGGGCATGTTACATTTAGTCTCAGAAAAAAAAAACAAGGAATCACCTTTATTCCTTTACCTTTGTTCTTCAGAGGAGTCTGTTAGAACAGAATTAATTTTAAGTTACTTAAAACTATAAATATATTATCAGATTTATAGTAACATTTTTCTGCTACAGAGAAGGCATTCTTCATATCCTTCATAAGCCTAGAACAATTCCTAAGTGACATAAATGTCCATTTTATTTTTAAAAGTACACCACCTCAGTCTTGTAGTATAGGGCTCTTTCCCCTTTCAGTTACTTTAGTTCCTATTTCAGAAACTTATAGCAATATAGTTATTTTTCTTTCTGTAATTAAAACATGTATAAAACAGATTAATTATAGAAAGGAATGCTTTCATGTTGAACAAAATCAGCAAAAAAAGGCATATGTTTAAAAAGACTTTAAAATCCTATTTTGGACATTTAAAGAAACTAGTATCATTTTACTTGAAAGTACTGTATACATTTTAAATTCTTAACACTTGAGAGAAGACTGTGCTGTCTTCTGGCCAAGATTGGTGGTTATCTCACTTGCAGTTCCTTCACTGCCCTCATCATCTTGTGTCAGGGTTATGGACACAATTTCTCATTTCTTTACTTACCTTTTTCCTAAAGTCCATTTTGCACATAATGTTAGTTCAGTTGGCATCATGCCATTGCGTCTGCCCAGGGAATGTATTCTAGCTCTCAAAGGCCTTAAGAGCGCAGCACTGGATTTTTCAACTGAGTTGCAGCGCCCCCTAGTGTTGGCCACAACCTGCATGTCCAGCTCAGTTGCTGGGTACAACTCAGCCTGCGCGTTTGCTCCGGTCCCCTACCCTCCACCCGCCACTGGCCATGTCTTCCTTGCCTCCATACCTATGTCTGCTATAGTGCCTTTGCCTGGATGCCTTGCTCTGCTCTCTAGGCAAAAAATGAACTGGATCCCCTTAAAGACTCCAGTGCTTGCTCCACCCCCCTTTCCCTTAACTCAGCACTTGGTGTCTCTAACACTCAGTGAAGCACTTAAACGTTTTAAGAGTGCTTTGTGGTTCATTAACTAGACTGTAAACTCCATGGGAGCAGGAACCAGTAAGCCTTTGTAATCTTAGTGGTGCCAAGCACCACTGTTCTGGGCATGTAGTAGGTACTTTAATAAACGTGTGTGTAAAATGAGACACGTGATGTGTCAAAACCAACTTATTTTTACAAAACTGTATGAAGCACTGATTCTACTAGAAAATGACTTGGAAATAAGGTAGGGGTCCTCTATTTAAAGGGATTTGCAAAATTTTTTCTATGAATATCATTGTCTCAAGTATTTTCAATCCAGACTATAATCTGTTCTTTGATTTTAAAGAATTCTAAGTTACAGGGTTAAACCTGTTTCCTTCCCCCCAAAAGTCATTGCAGGATTTTCCCACTTATACACATATAAGACTTTAGTATGAAAGATTTTGCCTAAGTGCCTGGAACATAGTAGGTATTCCATAAATATGTGCTTAAAGTTGTTTTCTTAAAAAAAAAAAAAAAATCTGTGGTCCCTGACTCTGACTCTCTTAACATGTCATATGAATGAGATCCTAGTAGATGGAAGTCACACCCCAAAGAGAAAGTTTTGTGCTGTCTGGTTTCCATTGGCTAAGCCTCTGTGTCTGTTAAATGTTAGGCATTTTTATTTGATGCTTTGTTTTTCAAACTAAAAGGTGATATCCCTTCTTGGTCTGCTATCTCCATCAGATCCTCTGACTTTTCTTTGACTCTGGTCCCTCCATCCCCACTCGAGGACTTAATTCTGCACTAGTTCACAGATCTACTCCATGAGCCAACATACCAGGACGAGGCACACACCTTGACTATGTTATCAGGAGGCTAATGAGCTCCTGGCACAGACGAAGTGTTCTGTAAATACTACCTGTTGTCTATCCATCCCTATTTGGAACTTTCTCAGCACCACCCAAAGGTGCCTTAGCAACCCCTTCTTGCACTAATAAATCTTGGGGTTCAGTATTCCAGTACCAGCCAGTGTGATCAATAAATGATAATTTGGAGTTTCCTTTGCCTTGTTCCTAAGACTTAGATTAAAAAGGAAGATCAGACAAGCACTGTTTCACTGCTTATCATTTAATCTTTCCAACAAATCATAATACAAAGGACAAATAAGCTTAGATAATGTAATTCCAAAGTTGCAAACCTAGGAAAGAGCTGTTATGCCACCTGAAGCCATACTTCTTTGAAATAGAATGTGGTGGCATGTTCTGACCTCCAGAGGGCAGAGGTGGCCCACATGAAGGAGTGAGTGTCGCCAACTGAGGAAACCATAGAGGCAGCCACTTGTAACTCCACATGGCAGATGTGGAGCAGGACAACAAAGAAAGAGTTGAGACTTAGGGTGTGGGGCTAGTTCAGATAACTAACTTAGAAATCAATTGTCTTTTACACTACCTAATTCACTCTACTACACACCCATCCCTTCCCTAGAGTCTTTTTCCTATAACCACAGGCCACGAGATAGACATGCTCTGCATATACACCAGTGGTAGAGAAATAACCGCCCACCAAATAGATCCTTGTTTGCAATACATATCGACCTTTTATAATGTACCCCCTGCTGACCATAGAGGCTCTAAGGATGAAATGCATGGCTCTATCCCTATGAGGTTTAGTTAGTATAAATGATAGGAAGAATGGAGTAGATGCCATTTTGGGAAATAGATAGGCATTCAGAGATGGAGTCCTTTATGAGAGAAAAGGAATTCAGTAGGAAATGTTGCCAAGATCAAGGGACATTTTAATAAGTATCTGGAATAGGAGTGTGGAGTTAGGCCAGTGGAGCTGGGCTAACATTAAGAATAAATAAAGGTCTAAGACATTTAAAAAATGGCCCATTAGGCGGGAACACCTAAGGTAAGAGGTCAGTGTCAAGTAAAGAATATGTAGCAGAGCAAGAGATTTAAACAAGGGCAAGGTTTTAAGGTATTGTAGGCTGGATCATAACTTTGAAAATACCCTGATAACACTATATAACCACTTACAAGGAAAAATGGCCATTTTATTTTTTATTTTTTGCTTTTTTTAAAAAAAAAATTATCTATTTTATACAAGAACCAGGGTACAGGCCAGATGTGTGGGAGGGTGAGAGGATTCACCAGAGACAGAGCAGGGAACAGAACAGGCAGACTGACAAAATACCCTGCTGAGGGGAGCAGCGGGTACGACAGGAGAGGTCTGCCGTGCCATGTGGGAGCCTCGCTGGCCAGCCAGATCAAACTGGCACTGCACAGCTTCACAGCACGGCGCTCAACCGCCTGCACCACCAGGGGAGGCCCAAAAATGGCCATTTTAAAAAAACAATTGATAACTAGCATAAAGGCTGGATTGTAAAGAAACAGATAATTTTGAGTTAGGCTGTGACGCTGTCCTGAAGAGAAATGGTGTTTCCCTTAAGGGCAAAAAAAAAAAAGATGTCAAATTTGACTCTTACCAAGTTGATAGACTTGACATGGAAGTTAAGAAGGAAGATTCTATAATTTCCCAGGTTTCTGACTTGAGTTGTTGGGTCATGCCATGATCGAGATAGGTTGATAGGGAGACTTTGGGGGGAATATCTCTGGGTAGCCAGGCAGAGCTGTCAACAACAGCTCTAGAGATTTATACAAATATGCTGGTTAGTGTTCTAGAAAGGTCAGGTCTGCTTGCCATTAGCACACAGGTGGTAAGGCAATAGAAGCCAAGATATGGATGTATTCATGTGGAGAGTTTATACTGCAGGTGTTCATGATATGGGGGGTCTGTGAACCAACATTTTTATAATCATGAGTGTATATGCATGGACACGTGGCTTTTTCTCTAAGAAAAGCCATTTTCATCAGTCTTGACTGTATCTGAAAATTCAAACCTTGAGCAGCAGTGCTCTATGAGTAGAGAGGAGGCCAGGAGATAGCACTGAAGGACAGGTGGGGAAGGAGCCCACCCAGGTGACTGCAGATGCCAGAGAATGTGGAGCACCGCACAGGGCTCTGCATCCAGGTGCTGTGTGTGGGCAGGGAGGGCAGACACGATGGTAAAACTGACGGTAGTAGGACTTAGGCGATCATTAAGTCCCCCTCCTTCACTCTGTAGGGTGGATATAAGATCAGGGAAAGCAAGCCCAGAGTTACAGGACTGTAAAAAGAAGACTGAAAACTGTCCTTAATCTTGCACCCACAAAGCTGAGCCAGACAGAAGTGGGAAGATATTCCAGAAGCAACTAGCACTCAGGGCAGGTAGGGGAGGGTGCTGGTGCAGGTATTCCTTACCAAGTGCTATGCTCCAGTTAGAAATTCCATTCCTGTTTCTCTCACTTGGTGGTTATAAGGTGTTAGCTTCAATTTACTGCTGGGGAAAATGTGTCTCAAAGGTCACTGGCTCAAATTCAGAGTTATGACAGTAGTAAAACATGAGCCAGGTTTGAGTTTTCTGATTCCCAGACGATACAAATAGGAGCCCTGTGAAATGAGAGCTGGAAGGGTCCTCAAACAACTGGATCCTTCTCCTCTCTTCACTGGGGGAGAAATGGAGTCACCTAAGGGTTAATGGACTCACTCAGAACCACAGTGCAAAAAAGATTTATGTTTTATGGTTTTCTCTAAGGACAAGATACTTTTGTTATAGTTAGGGAAAATTACAGAATCCCTCCCCAAATGTAAAGAGATGGCATATTTTAAAACTCACTGGTACCTTAATTAATATATAAAAGTAAATAATAAAACCTATTGGTGACCTAAATGTTTCATAGAACCCCCTTGCACTTAAAATAACAGACACAGTCATATTTGATTAGTATAACAATTTATTAGCAAATGAAATGACATCTCTAGATTGCAAAACTTAGGTAGATCTTTCACAATAAACATCACAAACATTGTTCATGAAACTAGAAGAAAAGTACCAGCTCACCGTCCCTGCAATAGGCTGTACTTCATTAATCACTAATCTTCATCCAATAGAAGGTTAAGCATGATTTATATGGCATTGCATCAAGGCACTTGCTTTAATTAAAAAAGATACATGTAGTACAAAATATGTTCCTAAGAGTCATTTGCCTTGAATAATTGGGGGTATAGGGTATACTTTTTGGTGAATAGACAAGAGTAAGAATTTAGTTTCATTAATTTGTCACCCTGTTATTTTCTTGATTGGTATATAAAATTACAAAGGAGACCATAAAAGGTAGCATGTTATATATACTGGTTTGTTCACAATAATTTTTGAGAAATCATGGTAGGATCCAAATTTAAACAGTAATTTCTCAGTTGCTTGAATTGAAAAGGCAAAAAGCTTTTTGATTCCCAGCATCTTACTATTTTAGGGATGGGGGATGAGCGGGGGAAGAAACCTCCCTAAAATAAACTAAAGCTGCAGTTAAAAATCCTTTCTGGCTTAGGCTTCTTGTCTGCATGCCAACAAAAAACCTCCCTTTAGAAATTGCAACTTGCATCTTGTAGTAATACTGTAATTATTCAGCATTTCCAGAGCCATCATTCAACTGCACAGAAAAGGTATCCAAGATCCAGTGTAGGCTTACAAACATGGTACCTTCAAATGTCAATAGCGACATTTAGTTTCCATCATTATTCCAGTTTTCATAGTTTCATATCTCACTTTCCTCTTTTACACCACAAGATAAAAATTACACATCAAAAGCTCAGTATTAATACAATGCTCACTTGACTTTGCTAACCATATTTAACATGGTTATTTTAGAATTTCAGTTGCAAAACATTTTTTTAAAAAAATAGTCCTTGTCAGGATAAAAATTATAAAAATAGATTTCCCCACTCCCAAACCCAAATTCTCCATTCCTAAAGTTAATAAAATTTTTATTAAATAACCTAAAATGTACCTTTAACTTACAATATTTAATAATAGACTAAGATAACAAACCAGCTGGTGTAATGTTTTGGCCTGTTCCATTATAATTTTCATACTTGTTATTAGCACTCAAATTAATGATTCAATTCACGGTTATTTAAAATCATCAGAAAAAAATTAGTTCAGCACTTGAAAGCTTCCTAGATCCAAGTTGTTACACTTTGCAGTTTTCTAAGTCCAGTTTTTAATAAAGCATCAGGACAGACAGAAAATATTAAAGGGAAAAAAAAGAAAAACATTAAAGAACAGAAAAATTAAGCAAAGTCTGAGTCCAATCTAACAGGTTTTTAACCACATCACTGTGGAATCATTCCCTGAATAGGCCGGGGCAAGCACCCATGCCTCCTTGTCTGCCTTGGTGGCTCGTCTCCTGCTTAGCTCTCAGTCCACTCAGCTCAAGCCCTCCACAAATGCCTCCTCAGTGCACCATCTCTAGGAGAGATACCACATAACCCACCTACTAGATTTAATGTCCTAACTCCCAGCACTTGGCCTAAGGCCCCAGGTTCCTGTTCGGATCCTCAGGAAGCATGTGAGGTACTGTCAACATTGGCGCAAGAAGAACCTGTGTCATCTACAGCAACACACAGAGGAAAACAATCCAGAAGGACATTAATGAGGTTCACAGAACTCAAATTTGTCATTATAACTGAGAGACTTGATTTAAGTTCCCAGGCAATTGACTATAAGCCTTTTCTCACTTTTATTTAAGCTTAGGGCTAGTGCCCTGACAGTGTTCTTGAGCAACAAATTACTAAGAGAATATCCCTGCAGAGAATACTGTTCTTGTTCAGGTGTAGTCATCATTATTAGAAAAGTCTAATGAACTCATTTTTAGAGGTTACCATCTACCATAAAGTAAATTTACCAACACCACATTTTGGCTTCAGTGTCTACGGTTGTTTACAGCTAAGTCAGATAATCCAAATACTGTTCACATTTGGTCCTACTTGAAAAAAGATCAATTAGACATCTGTCAGTTCTACCACATCAGAAGCACAGATCAGCAGGGCTCAGTCCAGATGAAAGACGGAGGCTGTGCAATTGGCTCCCTCTCATTTCTCCCTCCTGTGTGGTCTGAGACAGTGTTCACAAATCCCTCTTGTTACAATTTTTTTTTTTTTAAAGAAAGGTTGTAAGAAATGTAACCATTAAGGATGCACACAGTACATTTCAATTAAATGGCCATTTTAAGGTATCCGGAATGTACATTCTCAATAAGCAATGATAAAATGCTTCACTGAAGTTTAGAGTAAGCACACAGTATTGTTGCAACAATAAAGTGTAAGTTATCACCCAAAGAATTAATGCCCATGTCCTTGAATAAGCAAGCAAATGAAAAGTTTTTTGCTTGTATATTAGGCTTTGGTTTCAGGTTTGGTTCTTTCAAATACCAGCAATCAAAAATGTTTAACAACATGGAAGTATAGGCAGACCTTAGCCCAAGCGGAGTGTGACATGTAAATTCTAGTGAAATCTTAAATGTCTTTGATAAATGGCCACCAAAAGTAGATTCTCTTGCTTGGATCAGTGGAAGAGATACAAACCAGAACACAATTGGAGAACTTGCTGATTTCATAAAGTTCCAGAATTGTTTATATCCACATATGGACAGAAATGTCAGGTAAAGATCAAATCTGCTTACTCCATTCTTCTGAGGGATTTCCCACATTCTTTGGACTGAGAATTTATTCTTTGCTATGTTGTTGTTAGTTAATTATGGTCTTAAACATCCATTCACTTCTCTGTCACATGGCATTAAACATCTATAATGGTCTCAATTCAAAACTTGCTTGAGGAAGGGTTAAAAACATGACAGAACAAGATACCAAACTTTACCATTATGGTTGCTAAGACTGGACAGAAAGAGCACGTACTGGCTAACAACAAGCCACAGCCTACAAGTACAAACAGCAGCTAACATTTCTGAAATTCTATACAAGTTCTAAAAGGACATAAAAATTCAGAACACTATTACATTTAATCATATCCATCACCTTAACAGAAATCCAACTTTTCTACTGAGAAACTTTTTCTTCATAATGCAAAGGTGTTTTCATGTAAACAGAGCTCTACCAATAAAAAGGCAGTATTTGCTTTTCTAATATGGGGTCAACAAGAGAGCTAAATATATTTAAACGGATCCCACTTTAATAGGTACCTCACATTAGGGTTTGCTTCTCATAAGTATTTAAATTGTTTAGAATATAGCAGCAGGTTAAAAAATAATTGTGCAACGTTTGCAAGTGTTTTAAGTGTTGTGGCCAAATATTACAATCTCAAATAAATTAGTCTCCTCTGGAAAACCTGGTTTCTTCTTGCTTATCAAAGTCCAGATACAGAACTACAAACATTCAATGTTGCACAGTCTTGCTTTTCGAAAGAAACAATTCCTGTAGTCACAAACTGTGGCCAGCTAGCGTAAATAATACACCCCCAGAACCTGCGTTCTATGAAGGTGATGCTTCTAAATTCTCTTGCATAACAGTTTTGCATGATCCAAGAGTTAAAAGTTGTTGTCTTCAATATTTACTACCACGTGGCAGTGAGCATTAGCTTTACCTTCACTAAAATATCTACAACTGAATTATTGATGTGCTTTTGAAAGCCCTCGATCTTCTGTGCATTCTTTTCTATTGGTTACATCCTGCTTGGGGAGTAAAGGTAGCTGCTTTCTGAGAAACTCAGTCCCCAGGCTTGCTAAAATGTCACAAGAAGGAAAAAAATAATTCAGGGATGTAAACACATTCTCATGGGAAACTGTCAATCACCCCTTCTTGCCTCAAACTCATTCAAGTGCCATCTAGGATTGCTAAGTCAGTGTTCTGCCTTTTATTTGCCAAGTTGTCACTGGTGATCAGACATAGCCATTTAGATTTCATGGGGAAAAAAAAACAAAGAAAAAGATTTCATGGGAAACACACTAAATGGAAGCTAAAATGGAGCTTAACAGGCGAAATACTCAGAAACAGGGACAGAGAAGATTCCAGAAAAGATAGGGAGGAGTCCCATCATGGCGGCTGATTTTGAAGACCTCTTTAAGAACCTACCCACACTAAACAAAAAGGCATGACTCAAAACACCAAGGGTATTACAAGGAGTACGCTGTGTAACGTGGGGCTGGCTGTCGGATTTCACAAACCAGCCCAGCCATCTGAGGAACGGTGCTTTCCTGTTCAAAGCCAGAGATACTGCTTTGTAGATTCCCAGTTACTACTGGGAATCGAGACGCACAAGTGAAATCAACTTGCTTGGTGGTCACCTTGTGCTCCGAAAGCCTCCTGACCTGCAGGCACAGGAGCGGGCACGTTTCTTGACTGTCTCCTTTCCTGCTCCCACAGTTGATGTGAATGTCAAGCTTCACCCCTTGACCTCCTGGAGAAGGAAGAGTCCAAAAAGGCTAGCTCCTGAAACAGATAGTCATAAAGTTTGGGGGCTACTTTATGGTCCTGTTCAATAGCCATTCAATTCCAATAGCTCCTATCTGTGAGAAAGCCGGACACCACATGGTATTTTCTTTCTTTGATAACACCATACTATAATTTCCACTGCATTTGGGTGTCTATAAAAGCCACCCGCTTCAGAGGAAGAATACTCTCCAATCGAGAGGTTAAAATTTCAAGTGCACATTTCCAATGAAAATGTGCACTTGAAACATTAGCCTTTTGGTCAGACATTGTTCCTCTTTCAGTCTGCCTTCTCTCTCAATCACTGGAAGGACTCAGACCGTTGGAAATACAGGTCCCTTTCTGATTTTGGCAGTCTTCTGCAAAAGCCATTGCTTCATAGATACTATAAAAGAGAAGATTTTCTTCTTCCGTCTTGCAGTACCCTCCACGGGCTAGGGACTCCCTCACAGAGGGGTTGCACTGAGCCAGCAGAACCTGGATGCCAATGGCTTCATAGTCTCTGCGGACTTCTTTCAGTGTATGGATCCCTGCTGTATCTAAAAACTGTACTGCGCTGCAGTCAATCACTATGGTGTGGAGCTCCATGGGGTTGTGGGAGAGTTGCACAGACACTTCGTCCTGGAGCCCAGTGAGAGTCAGCCCTTCTTTTTTCATCTTTCTCTTTGCTTCCTTCTTCTGTGCCGCCATTACTAAGACTGGGTTGAGGGTTTTTTTGTACAGGGCAGATTTAAAGCATTCTTTATTGATGTAATAGAGAGGGGCTACAAAGCGGAAGAGCTTGATGCCCGGCTTAGTCTGAAGATTCTTGTAAACAGAAATGGATTCGAAGACAGTAGACTCTTCAACCAAGCCAAGCAGTGACGTCTGTGGCTTCTGAGTGCGGAGGATGACACAAAACATAGAAAAACAAACCCCAATAAGCAGGCCTAGTTCAGTGCTTATCAGTGCAGAGGACAGCATTGTGACAAACCAGATAACCGTGTCCATTCTGCTGACCCTCCACATCTTGGGCAGGTCCTTAAACTTACGCAGGGCTCCCTGGAGATTTACAATCGTGATCACACTAAGGACACTTTTCTGAAGGGAATAAAATAAAGGAGCAATTACCAGGAGCACCAGCAAAAGAACCAGAGCTGACACCACAGCAGAAAGCTGAGTTTGGCAGCCTGTTGATTCTTTCACCAAAGTCTTCGCAAGAGCTGCACTAGTAGTAAAGCAGTGGAAGAAGGAAGGGATGATATTGCAAAAGCCGATGGCATACATTTCCTGGTTAGCTTTGACCGTGTAGCCATGCTTTTTGGCAAACATCTCAGAAAGTGACACAGTGATGGCAAAACCAATGATAGAGATAGCGATTGCATCTACAGCCACGCTGGGAATTAAGTTCCAGTCTGGTGCCTCGGGCGGCATAAACCCAGTTGGAATGTGTCCAGCGATACTCGTATGGTACTTCTCATTTAGTTTCCCAAAGTGAGAGGCTAACGTGGCCGCCACGACAACAATGAGTTCTGTAGGAATCGGTGCCTTCAGCTTTGACTTGAAGCGCTCATTGATTTCTTTGGTTGGCAAAAGAACCAAAAGGCACAAGAGACTAGTGACGAGATCACAGAGATTGGTCTTGTGGATGTTTTTGAAGATATTTATCCACGTTGTGATGAGTGAGCCTACACCACTACTCCTAGGAAGGCTGAGCCCAAGGAGATACTTGGCCTGAGATGTAAGAATAGTGAAGGAGGCACCAGTGACGAATCCACTCAACAAGGCATCCGAGAGGTAGACAGAAACAAAACCCACTTGAAATAAGCCCATGGCTACCTGGAAGGAAGGATGGACAAGTGTTAAATATACGTGGAAAAGAGCTTGTGCAGACTGCATCACCCTGGCACTTCTCTGCATGGAGACAGGGCATCACGGAAGGTCAGAGCTGGAAAAATGCCATCATATTTAAGGGCACACTGTTATAGCTCAGCTGAGAACAGAACTTAGGATTCCTACCTTCTTGTACAATGTTTCTTGACTTCAAAAAGGTTCAGAGCTCTTTGACAAAGAAAATTCTCAAGGATCCATAAGAACTCATAAAAACTCATGTTGGAAAAGTTCCTTTAATTAGAAAGCCATGTATTTTCTTTAAATTACAAAGCATTACTATAAAAGGAAGTTTGAACTGACCAAAAAAATAGATTCACATCAAAATATAATCTTATCAAACTCTCGTTAACCTCCCTGGAGAAACTCCTCACCCGGTGTATACATGCTTGTGCCATACTGCTTCATGTTAACTCCTCATTCTCAAGGACATGACTTCTTATGTCTTTATTTTTTCTTCTTCCAACAATTCCTCAGAACTCTATTGTGCCCTTCCTCATTCTTGGTGAGCCATAACAACAAAGTCAGGTGGGCTCTGAGGAGCACAGCTCTTATACACACCACCCCCTTCTCCCTCTCCTCCTCAACCAGGCACTACATAAAGAGAAACACCCCCCCCACCACCACCACCCTTATTCCAAAGGCCTGTGACAGTGGCTTAGTGCTAGTACACACCCTGGAGGCCACGAGGCAGGGCACAGTGGTTATGGTAAATCAGTGGATTCTGTAAGAGGCCCATGAATTTCATTTCTAAGAAGAATTTCATTTCTAATCCTTTCTCCTGGCTGATAATAGGAAATAGTGGTTACTGTCTTTAGGGAGAGTGACTCCCCGGAGAGCAGCAGTTCTAAAAGAATTCTATAGGGGCAGCTACACCTTGAAGCGCTCCCCTCTTCCTCCTTGGCTCCCATTCTGTTTCCTTTCTGTCTGATTTTTAGTGCTGACTCTGCCAAAAACGGACCGCACAAACTCGTAAATGGATGTTTTTTGACACATAAAATTAGGAGATATACTAAGTGGTCTGAGGTTCTGTTCTGGTCTAAATTCTTACAAATAATTAAATAATATTCCAAGTAATTAAAACCTAGTTGATTGAAACTCATTAACTAGAAGGCAGTCTAGGATTCAAAGACTGAGAACACAGAAGCAGACTTACCTGTGGAGTTAAACCAGGCTTTGAATTTGGGCTCCACCCCTTAAATATACTGTGCATTCAACCAAAAAAAGCTTTAATTATTATAATCTCTAAGCTCCCTTACAGATCTGAGGGATCTGTAAATCATATGTCGTGATTTCTTTCTTACCTGATAAACTCCAGCCATAAAGGTTACAGTACAGCCAACTCTAATTGCATAGCAACTTCTGTCACATTCCCTAACTGATGTCTGGTTTAACAAAGTGCTCGCATTTGAAGCCATCGCCACAGAAGAAGGAATATGGGCAGTGTCATAGCCAGCTTTGTGTAGTTCTCGGTCAACCACCTCACCGATCATAAGGCACAGTATTCCGAAAATGCCAACAGAGATGTGACGGGAAGTACCAAACAGGACGTAAATGATGCTGGCGAAAAAAGATGTGTACAGACCGTAGATAGGCTGCTGGCCAGCCAAGAGGGAATAAGCAATGGACTGGGGCACCAATAAGATGCCAACAATCAAGCCTGACATCACATCTCCTAAGATATTTTTCTTCAGATCATATTTTGGAAGCCACTGCAGAACAGGAAAGAAATCAAACATTGTATTTTTGACTTTGGTTGGGCTGCACTGACAACTCTTCTGCAGTTTTTTGGTGATGACCTGCTTGAAGTTAACATTTGATTTCTCTTGAGGCTCTATATGGATCCTAGGAAAAGGTCTGCATTGATCACTGGCCTCCAATTGCTTGAACTCAGGCCTCGATCCCTTTTCAAGCTCCAGCTGGATCCTAAGTGAAGGACTGTGGTCGTCATTTCCATCAATTGAGTCCTTCTGGGAATGGTCATGTTGCTCTTCACTTTCCGAAGACATTTCTGGAGATGGTTGCTTTAGCTTCCTATCCCAGGGAAAATAGCACGGTTAGTGATTAAGTAATTCTCAGTGCTCACACATTTGAACAGTTCTACTTACCATTCATGAGTGTTAAGTGGAATTCAGTTTAGGAGTAGGTATCCTAATCCTTTCTTGACTCAGACCTTCTCTTACACTCTCTTTACTTATACCTTATCTTGGTGAAGGGGAAAAAAATTACCAGACCATAAATAGCCAAGTCAAAGCAAATAATGTGTTGGGTACTGGATTTCCCAGAGTTATAAACCATCAAGAGTTTTCCACCTCTGCCTGGCAGTTTTTCTCCAGAAAAGGTATCAGATGCCCTGTTCCCTTCCTTTCTAAATGCTGTCAACAGTCTTCTTTCCAGACTTTGTTTTTCTTTACCTGTCTTTCACCCCAAGGTATACTGCAAAACAAGATCTAGTCTCAGACCTTCATCCCTACCTACAAGTTCCTGAAACAAGAAAGATAATCCTTTGGGGTGGGGAGGTGTCAAGGAGTATCCCTTTTAAACTAAACTACTAATTGTTGAAAATAAACCAAGAAGAAAATGAGTGATGGAGCAAAGAAAAATGCTTGGGGAAATAAAAAGAAACTAGAGTAGAATGCTTTTGGGTCCTTGAACAGCACCTCCTTGTTTGGTAGGAAAGAGAAGTTGATAAAGACCTGGGTGAAGCAAACAAATGCCAAGAGTATGGGGTGGACTGATGGTCGCCATCCAATGTCTGATTACATTCTAGAAGGTTTTGTTTTATTCTGCCTTATTCTAGTATAGAGTCATATCTGCCGTGGGCAGGGCCCATATTCATGCAAGGACAGATTCGCTAAGTGTGCACTCTGAAACACAGTCTGAGTGGAGGAGTAATCTCGCCCTTCATGTCCACTTGGGAATATCTTGCTTCTCTGGGTCATAGACTCCAGGACTGTGCCATAAGAGACCTACCCCTAAGAACTACAGGAAGCAAAGGAGGTAAAAATAATCAAAAAGAGGAAAGGGGCAACTGAAAAATGTCTCATAATAAAAGTAAAAGAGGAAGAAAAAGAAATAGCTCTTTAAAGGAAAAGATAATAAACTGTTTACTAAATACTCTACAAATAGTGTCTGTCAGCTCTTTGCTTACCTTGGAATGACTGTCCACTCCTCTGCCTGTAAAGTTCCTAATTATTTTTGAAAACTACCTAAAATGCTACCTCTTTTACAAAGCACTGACCCAACACCCCTAGCCCAAATTACTCCTGCTCCCCATGTGCGGGAGCGATTTCCCCTCCACCGTAGCACTGAAACACACCAACAGTATTCGGTAAGGAGGAGTCTCCCCAGCTCCTGGAGCACAGGGCATCTTGTTCATCATTACAATAAACAAATGTAAATAGTAACTCTGAGACGGGAGACTTAAGAATATCTAAATAAAGAATAAATGAATAGACAAATTTATGACTATGCCCAGACAGAGATAAAAAATATTAGATGGAGGATTCAGGAAGTTTCCTGTTTGTGCAACTGACAGAAAATAGGCCCTCTGAGGTTCTGCAAGCTGAATGCTAACAAAATGTCATATCCCAGACCCAAGACCTATCCAGGAACATAAACTATATGAAAACAACCTGCATTAATTTTGTTTAGGATAAAGGGGCTATCACTGATCAAGAGTAAAATGATGGTTCCTATGATGGGCTAGCTAAGAAAATAAGGAAGAAAGGCTCGATTTAGATAACCACTTACCCTGAGCAAGTCAGTCAGACAGTGGGTATGTACAACAGCTCTGCATCCCTCAGCACCACCAGTCTATAGCTCTCCCTCACTGTTTTCTGGCCAACAGTTTGAGTGCAGTCCTTATATGCTCCTATTTTGGAACAGTTCTTGCTAATTTCTGGGTCTTCTTCCTAAAATGTACAAAAGAGCCATAGAAGAAAATAATCAAATCTTGCTCTTGCCTAATAAGATTATTTCTAGGAGAGAAAGATAAAAATGAATACTAGAAAGTATAACAGTGACAGAAACTATAAGAAAGAACTGAATGGGAATACTAAAAGGAAACACAGTAAAACAGAGATGAAGACTGCTTCTGACAGGAACTTCAGTAGCTCTGACAGAGACAAAGGAAGAATCAATGAAATCAAAGACAGGTCAATAGAAATTACCTAAATGGAAACAAAGAAAAGTAGAATTAAAAAAAAAAAATCAGCAGTAACAATGGAAGAGAAGATCCAAGATCTGTGAGGCCTATTAAATAATCTGCTCATGTATGATTAGAATCCCAAAGGAGAAGACAGAAAATGGGTAGAAGAAATATTTGAAGACTTCATTATGACCAAGAAATTTCCAAAATTAATGACAAATACCAAACTATCCATCCAAGAATTTCAGAGAATACCAAGAAGGACAATGACAAAAGAAAACAAACCCCACACCTACATGTATTCCAGCTTCTGGAAACAAACAGCAAAATATAAAATCCTGAAAATGGCCAAAGGAGAAACACACCCATGAGAGACACAGGAGCAAAGACCACAGCCCCAGCAGACTTCCTAGAGCAAACCTTATATGCCAAAAGATGATGGACAGACATCTTTGCTAAGCAAGTATAACTATCAACCCAGAGAAAGTATGTGATTTTATATAAAACATTATAGGGACCTCCCTGGGATGCAAGGGGTTAAGATACAACCTATGAAGCAATCCACAGCCGCTGCAGCATGAGTTTCATCCCCGCCGGGGAACTGCCCACATGGCACAGCAGACCTCTCCTGTCTCGCCCGCTGCTCCCCTCAGCAGTGTACTTCAGTAGATCTGTCTGTTCTGTTCCCCACTCTGTCTCTGTTGAGTCCTCACCCCCACACCTCTGGCCTTTACCCCACTTCTTGTATGTATAAATAAATAAATCTTTAAAAAAAACTACATAAAATATAATTCTATACCTAGAGAAAATATATTTAAAAGATAAAGGACAAAGAAAAACTTTCTCAAATACTAAGAGAATGTATTGCCTCGATCAGCACTGCTGTATATGTGTATGCCAGACAAAATCTCAAGATCTATACCACAATACACAGTGAAAAAAAACAGTCAGGAAATGGAACAAATGAAGATAAATGCAGTTTTTAATGTAAAAATCTTTAACTGCCTTAAAATATAACTGTATAAAGCAAAAATAGGACAGCATTTTGTTCATAGCATGTGCAAAATAAAATGTATGAAAATAATAACACAGAATGGGAGGGAGAACTGGGACTATAAGGTTAATCTAGATGCAAACTGATGTAATAATATTTGAAGGTAGCTCTAATTAAAGATGTATATTGTTCTTTTTTTGAAGATTTATTTATGCATACAAAACTGGGGTACAGGCCAGAGGTATGGGGGGGTGAGAGGATTCACCAGAGACAGAGTAGGGAACAGAACAGGCTGATTTACTGGAATACACTGCTGAGGGGGGCAGCGGGCGCATAGTGGGCCAAGACAGGAGAGGTCTGCTGCACCATGTGGGTCACCTCCCTGGCCGGGGATTGAACTCGTGCTGCAGTGGCTGCGGATAGCTTCATAGTGCTGCATCTTAACCCCTTGTGCCATCAGGGAGTCCCAAGATGTATATTGTTAGCCCAAGGGTAACCACTAATTCTTTAAGGTATAAGTAATAAGTCAATTGTAGGAATGAAATGGAATGATAAAATACCCTCAATTAACCCCAAAAGAAAACATAAAAAAGAAACCAAAGTAGATGGAACAAATCGAAAATGGTAGCAAGATGGTAGAGTTCAGTCCAAATACATAATCATGTTAAACATGAATGGTCTAAACTGTCTGATTAGATTAAAAACAAAAACACAAAATTCTGTCTTTAAGAAATGTACTTTAGGGCCTCCCTGGTGGCGCAGAGGGTTAAAACGCAGCCTGTGAAGCTGTCCACAGCCTCTGCAGCATGGGTTCAAACCCCAGGCAGGGAGTTACCCACATGGTGCAGCAGACCTCTCCTGACTCTCCTGCTGCTCCCCTCAGCAGTGTGTTTCAGTCGATCTTCCTATTCTGTTCCTCGCTGTCTCTGGTGAATCCTCTCACCCCTGCCCCACATCTCTGGCCTGTACCCCAGTTCTTGTATGCATAAATAAATCTTTAAAAAAAAAAAGAAATGTACTTTAAAATATATAGATGAATATATATAATAGGTAAATATAAACATAATAAAAAGAAAGGACTTGCCCAATTTAGTGATTTTTTTCACTAGTGACTAAGCCCAGGTAATACAACCTAGACTTTAGGGTTCTAAGAACAGCTCTTTTTGAGCATGATACTATTCCAATCACCTATCTAATTAGCTTTCTCTAACAGCAGGTAATTCTAAACACTTTAGAGTTCAGCTACCTTGCACATTCCAGTTTACCTACTGACTACACAAAATAACCTGGCACTCATACCCACAATCTCATACCCAATTCTCCATTCTCTATACACAAGGCCACGGTCTTTTTCCATCTCTTGCTGTCAAAATTAGGTATTCACTCACAAAACCTAGACGTAGAATGTTTTCAACCATCTATCAGAATTATTCCATAGCCTACACTATCTGAATTCTGCCTATCTCTTCACTCTCATTCCCTACTGGCATTCTTGTTATTTCTGGAACATGCCAAGTGACTTACTTTGTAGGGTCTTTGCACACGCCCAGGTTCTCTTTGCCCAGAACCATCCTCCAGCTCCAGGTTTCTTTTCATCCTTCAGGTCTCAGCATATGTATCACCTCCTCAAACAGGCCTTTCCTGACCATCCCAGAGAACTTAATACCTCTACCTCATCCTTCTCTAAACCCTTAAATGGCTTTATTTTCTTCAAAGGACTTGTGACTTTTGAAATTATATTGTTAAAAATATTATCTACAGTCTTTCTCATTCAGACTATATCCCCAGTACCAGGAACAATGCTCAGCACATAGTAGAATATCAGTATATTCTTGCCAAAATGACTAAGAAACCCAGTTCTACCTACCACAGTGGGTTAAGACAGAGTTATAATAGATAAACTCTCACATTCCTAATGCATTGCTGAAGTTTGGAGGGTTTGGTGAGTAGAGAACAGGCTACAAGCCAATGTGAAGATAATGTAAAGAAAATTAGAAAAAAAGGGATATTCAGGCAAGTGAAAGGTCCTAGGATAATTCGAGATGTAGGGAAAAGTCAACGAGAATGCCAGATTCCTGGGATGAAGTTAAAGGAGACAAGACTGGAGTGAAGGCTTGGTTCCTTACATAATCCTGAGAAGCCTGGATGAGCCCTGTAAGCTATAGTTGACAAAGGCATGAACTCGGATACAGGGAAGGGATGGAGAAGGTTGGACTTTTCAGTGATGCTTAAAGGATATGAACAAATTTAAGATGAATTCTGAGGTGGCCCACATAAAAGGAAATGTGGGGTATGGGACTTTGGAGGAAGTGACTAAAAGTCTGACTTGTTCAAATGACAGTGTCTAGTAAGCAATTAAAAATGGAAGTGCTGGGCATAGATGATTCAATGATCAGCTGTAAATCCCCATGGTTTAGAGGCTCAGTAAGTTTTTATTGAATATATGCTTTAGCTTCTCAACACCTAGCACACAGGAGGCACTTAGTGTTTTCTGATGGATCATTTTTTAGTTTTAAAAGGTATTTTAACTAAAAAATTAAGTAAGAATTAACTTTGATTTTTAAACTCTGATTTTTGTTGGTAGGTGCAACCACTGGAAAAAAGCTTGGTGGTTTCTCAAAAGTGTTACGGAATTACTATATAGCAATTCTGATCCCTAGGTACATACCTGCAAGGAACTGAAAACTGACTCAAGCAAATACCTGTATGTCAATGTTAGTAATAGCTTCATTCACAATAGTCAAAAGGTGGAAACAACCCAAGTGTCCATCAACAAGTGAATGGATAAACAAAATAAAATATAAACTGTACAATGGAATATTATTCAGCCACTAAAAAGGTATAAATTTCTGATACTGTTCACCTACAACATGGATAAACTCTGAAAGTTTTATGCTAATAAAGAAGTCAGGGCCTCCCGGGTGGTGCAGTGGTTGAGCGCTGGGTTGCGAAGCTTCCCGCAGCCTCTGCAGCGCCAGTTCGATCCCCAGCCTCTGGGCGAGGGTCCCACAAGGCACGCAGACCTCTCCTGCCTCCTGCTGCTCCCCTCAGCAGTGTACTTCGGTCCTTCTTCCTGTTCTGCTCCCCGCTCTGGCTCTGGTGAATTCTCTCACCCTCCCGCCCTTCTGACTGTACCCAGTGCTTGTATTAAAAAAAAAAAAAAAGAAAGAAGTCAGAAACAGAAAGGCAAATATGTATGATTCTACTTATATAAAATATCTACAATAGGCAGACTTATAAAGCCATAAAATAATCAGTGGTTAACAGGGGCTAGGGAGAATGAAGAGTTATTGCTTAATGTTTACAGTTTCTGTTTCAAGTCATGGAAAAAGTGGTGATGCAATGCAACGTTGTGAATGAACTTAATGCCACTTATTTGTACACTTAAAATAGTAAAAAATGGCCAATTTTAAGTTATGTATATTTTTCACACATACACATTCACAAAACCAAGAAGGGAGAAAGCATACTATTGTAAAGTTCTTATATTTGCAAGAAATGGTATAATATCACTTGAAGTTAGCTCTGATAAGTTAATGCTGCATACTATAAATCCTAAAGCAATCCCATTAATAACAAACAATTATGACTAATAAACCAACAAAGGTGATAAAGGAATCATAGAAAATACTAAATCATCCAAAAGAAGACACAGAAGGGAAAATAAATAGAGATCATATAAAGATTATAAAAGATTACATACAAAGTAATCTAACACTAAAGTTTGTGGGAAACTTTAAGTCTTAACATTAGTCTAATATTAAAGTAAATAAGTCACGGACCAAAAAAAAAAGTCTCCTTGCTTATGTGGAAAAAGCTATTAAACCAGACGGGAATAGGTGTGGAATGTGCAGTATTTTTTCAGTACTCACACTGTAACCAGAAGAACCATGACTGAGACCAAAGTCTGTTTGATTCAAACCCACTTTCTTTCCATTTGTGGACTGCTTATTTTGAAACTTTTCAAATCTTCAGAAAAGTTGAAAGGATGATATATAAAACACTGGAAAATTCACAATTCACCCATTTAACAATTCACAAATTATTACCATTTTGTGCCATCTGTATTTTTGCACTCTCCATCCACACAAGTGGGTTTAGGTTTTGTTGCTTTTGTTTCTGAACCATACGAAAGTTGCAGACATACTTCAGCCTTAAACTGGACCAACATTTTTTCGACCACTGTGCTGTGTTGCCCCTTCTTCAAAGGAAGCATTCATTACCATGAGGTCACACTGTTTGGATACACTCTTCAAAAAACTGCAACAGCTCCCCACCTCCTACTGAATATAACCTTCTGTCTAGAAAGTGGCCTAAAACTGCCTTCCTTTTGCTCTCCTATGTACTGGTGTTTGAGTCACCAGTCCACGAAAATACCAGTATCCTTTGCTCCTCTGCATCTCTGCTCATGTTATTTTTTTTTTTAAAGATTTATTTATTTATACAAGAACCGGGGTATAGGCCAGATGCACGGGATGGTAAGAGGATTCACCAGAGACAGAGTGGGGAACAGAACAGGCAGACTGAGGAAATACACTGCTGAGGGGAGCAGCGGGCACTACAGGATTGGTCTGCGGTGCCATGTGGGACCCTTGCTGGCCGGCCAGGGTAGAACCGACGCTGCAGAGGCTGCAGACAGCTGGACAGCTGGACAGCTTCACAGCACTGCGCTCAAATGCCTGCGCCACCAGGGGAGCCCCTGCTCATGTTGTTCCTTAAGTCTGGGATGTCTTTTCCTTCAATCTCCATCTATCTTGGTCTTTTTCTAAGGTGAAAGTATAAGGAGGCTGAATCTTTTAGGCTATGCTTCCCAGTGTGGCACATGTAACTATGTAGCACTTAAGTGTCCCAGTTCTTGTATAAATAAATAAATCTTTAAAAAAAAAAAAAAGCTTACATGTTTCTCAAACTAAAGTTTACATTCAAGGACATGGTGGTGCAAGGGATTAAGACGCAACCTATGAAGCTATCCACAGCAACTGCAGCACGAGTTCGCTCCCTGGCCAGGGAGCTACCCACATGGCGCAGCAGACCTCTCCTGACTCGCCTGCTGCTCCCCTCAGCAGTGTGTTTCAGTCAGTCTTCCTGTTCCTGTTCCCTGCTCTGTCTCTGGTGAATCCTCTCACCCCCCACACCTTGACCTGTACCCTAGCTCTTGTATGCATAAATAAATAAATCTTTAAAAAAGAAAACATTTATCATACATTCAGGGGCAGACACCAAGTCATCTTCATTTTTATGTAACCCAGAACCAATTATAATGCCTCCCACTTGGGTATTATGGCTCTGTGTCTATGTTTATTGACATAAACAAACAGGTGAAGTTTCAAGTAAATGTAATGAAAGCTAAAAAAAAAAAATCCCTTATTTTGTTATCAGAAATGATGAACAATTTTCACTTATGTGATACAAAAAGAACCACCATAAGACCTAACAATAATAAAAACAAGCACACCACGGTGCTGTTTCTAGTATAAAGTCTGATATAAGATAAAATAATCCAACACTTGAGAAAAAAATAACAATGGAAAACCATGGTTTTGTTGCACAGGAATTCCCTGCTTTCAGAAAGATCACATAGCTTATTATGTGATAAGAAAGATCACTTCTCTTATTTGCCTGCTCAACAAGTCTGGGAATAGAGTATGAATTCCCATTCTCCGAAATGGGAAAAATCAAAGTTTAGTTGCTGGCTCAACTGGTAGGGCAAGATTCTCAAACTTCATCCTTGAGTTTCCAAGCTTAGCTCTCTTTCCACACTACCACATGGCCCCCAAATTTGTTTCCTGCTAAGAGGTCTCAGGAACTAGTTCAAAGCAATATTCTGTGGCCAAGTTTTCAAGTCATTTTTAAGCGCACTATTAATTTTAGTAATGCAAGGTAACCAAGAGCTTGAAGCAGGATGGAAGGATGAAGAATGAAATTACTTTTATCTTTCATATTACATACATGCATTTGGTAACTTTTTCTTCCACGGGGAACAACACTTGGGTTAGACTAGTGTCTTAGACAAAAGTCAAACAAGCCAGCCTTGCTCCTTTACCTGCCCCTCCAACTGGAATCCTACTCCTTGACTATGTTCACAGCTTTCTCTTTTGCCTTTTTTTAGCTTTTTGCCTAAATACTGCCTTCATCAATTTCATCCTAGACATAACATATAAAATAGCAGCATTGCTGCCTCCATGCCTTACCTCTGGGCCCATCCTTGCTTCACGCTACCATCCCCTTTATTTTGCTTTGTTTTTCTCCCTAACCTATCTCACCATCTCATATTTATTTTTCTGTTAATTTCCCACTAGGGCAATGACTGCTGCTGTATCCCCTGAACAAGTGCTTACCAAATATTTGTTGACTGAAAAGCTGAAAGACAGTTTAACAAATGTATGGTAAAGAAAAAGGAATCACCCTTCCCCCTCCCAAGCGTCATAAACAAATCTGTGTCAAGAAATTAGAGGTGACAAGCAACTGCCAGACGGCTTCTAATCACTAAGAGTGATGTCAAAGCACAAAAATCAAACCTGGTAAATGGAATTTAGATTTCCCCCAAGCCCTGAATATGTTATCTCTAAATCTTCCTGTAGGAGGCAGTACATCATAGTAAAATGATAGTCAAGTACTACAGAGATCTGTTAAAATGCAGATTCCCGGGGTCTCCCTGGTGTCACGAGGGGTTAAGCACAGCACTGTGAAGTTATCCGCAGCCTCTGCAGCATGAGTTCAATCCCTGGCCAGCCAGGGAGCAAGCCATGTGGCGCAGCAGACCTCTCCTGGCTCACCCGCTGCTGCCCTCAGCAGTGTATTTCAGTCAGTCTGCCTGTTCTGTTCCCCACTCTGTCTCTGGTGAATCCTCTCACCCCCAAACCCCCACACCTCTGGCCTATACCCCAGTTCTTGTATGCATAAATAAATAAATATTAAAAAAAAATAAAATGCAGGGCCTCCCTGGTGGCGCAAGGGGTTAAGACGCAACCTATGAAGCTTGCCGCAGCCACTGCAGCACAGTGGTATCTCCCCAGCCAGGGAGATAGATACCCAAATGGCTCAGCAGACCTCTCCTGTCTCGCCCACTGCTCCCCTCAGCAGTGAATTTGGGTCGATCTGCCTGTTCTGTTCCCCGCTCTGTCTCTCATGAATCCTCTCGTCCCCCGCAACTCTGGCTTGTACCCCAGTTCTTGTATGTACAAATAAATCTTAAAATAAAATAAAATGCAGATTCCCAAGCAAACGCAGGGATAGGTTCCAAGACTACACCCGCTCTGGGTGATTCTGAAGCAGTGAGCTGAGGGCCACACTTGGAGAACCAATGGTTATGTTCTGGAGTCCAAGAGATCTCTATTTAAATCCCAGTTGTAATAGCTGTAATGCACTGAGTGAAAAACTTCATTCCACTCAGCATGTTTCACACCTGCAAGATGGGGATAATAGTACTTAACTCACAGGGTGGTTGGAAAGCCAACACAAATCAAGTACTTAGCACAGTGCTTGGCACAAAACATTGGCTCAATAAATGGTAACTACTAGCTTCTCTCCTTAGATTCCTCAAGGAAAAAGTGGGCTCATTTCTTTCCAACACAGTTGGTTCTCCAGTTCTCATGGACTCAATTTTCAGAAGCAAGAACTTGCAGAACCCAGTATTTCCTAGTGCAAACTAGTGCTAATTAGGCAGTTTCAGGGTCAGTGCAGGCAGGAACTTTGGGAAAGTTAAAAGAAACCTTCTGAGATAAGGACAGAGAAATTCAGGAAGGCGAATGAGGACAACAAATTTTAAGGCTAATAAGGAGAGTAAATTTTAAGAGACCTTGGACAGGGGCAGTGAAAGAAAAACTAAGATAAGAGCTGTAAAGCTGAACCCAGCTGCCCAGGGAATACAGCCACGGAGAAAGCTAATCACAGAGGACGAGGAGATTTTGGAACACAGAAGAAAGGTCTAAATATGCCCTAGACACAGGTCCATTCGGCTTCCTTGCCACTCCCTGGTCTGGTCCCACTGGCCTGGGAGTCCTACTTTATTTCTGTTCCTTTTTTCTTTAATAAACTTATTCTTTCCCTAAACAAATTTGCCTCTTTCCTCTTGCCTGAGTGTCAGTGAAGTTACCGCTGCGGCTTCGTGAGACACCAACCTGTGGTGGTCTAGCGGCTGGGACTCAGCACTGCCCCTGTAGCCTGGGATCCATCCTGGCTGGGAGACTATACCTGAAAACCTGAAATTACAGTACCAATTGGACAGCACATTGGCTCCATATTTCAAGAGTCATAGGGGCAAGGAGTGAAAAATTAAAAGGTACTAGAATGGTTATCAGAGAGCGGTTTAGATCCTGAATGCTTCTGATGCAAGTGGTCCCCAACCCGTGCAGGGAAAAGGTCCAGCCTGATATTCTGAGCCTGGGAGAGCTGGGTACCAGTCCTAGAACTGCAAGTGGTGTGCTGTATAATTTTAGGCAAGGCCCTGGCCCTCTCTGCTGTTCTCTAGTGTCTTCCACCTATTCAGTGACAGAATTTCAACTTGGTCTATGAGTCTCCAAGGGCAGCGCCTGACTGCCTTAACCAGGGAATGGTTTTTAAATTCAGATAATCAAAACATCTCTCTTGTCCAGGCCTCAGTTTCCCAATGTGTTCAAAGGGTGGGGGCTAGGGGTGACCGGAGGCGGGTGGAGGCTCCTGTCTTCCAGTCCTGTTTGCAGAAATCTGGCTTCGAGATGGCTCCACAAGCTCGCACGCACCAGTATCCACCAGGAGATGCGCGGAGTGCAGGGTATGCCGCCCTCAGCAGCCAGAGCCTGTCGGCGTCCCCCGGTGGGAAGGGCAGCTGACACGTGTCCACCGCCTCCAGCGACTAATGAAAAAACCCCGACACTCGCCCACTTCCCGCCGCCGGTCACGACGCCCGCGGTCATGATGCGTCCGGGCTTCCACCCCGCGCCGGGACACCAGGCCAGGACGACCCTAAGGGGAGCCAGCGGGCCGCGCGGAGGCCGACACGGCTCCCTTCCCCTTCGGCCCTGCGCGCGCCCCTTGGCTCACCTCTCAGGTCTGGGCACCTCGCGCGACGAGGCCCGGCGGCACCTCCTCTGCGGCGCGGGCACAGGCGCCCCGGCCGGGGCCGCCCTCCCTTTAACCGGCGGGCCCCGGCCCCGCCCATAGCTCCGCCCCCGGAGGAGGCGGGGCCGAGAGGGCGGAAGGGACTCGTCCCGCTCGCCTGCCTCGGCGGTCGCAGCGCTTCGCCCTTGAGCGACGCGGCCGCCAGCGAATGACGCGCCTGAGCGGGGCGGGGCGCCGCCCCCGGGCTGGCAGAAGGGCCCGGCGGCCGGGTGTCTAGGGCGGGTCGGCTCTCGACTCCAGCGTGTGCGGAGTTCAACGACCTTAGGTCTCCGCCCGAAGAAAGAGTCTCTCTGCCTGGCGCTCGGCGCTGCGGCGGGGCAGGATCTTTATCGCTGACGCCGTGGGGCCCCGTGCTCCCTGGATGCAGCTGGACCCCCGAGAGGAGGCGCACGCCGCAGCCTCCCGCCGCCCGCCGCACCCCTGCTCCCCGCCACGCCCTCGCTCTGTGAGGAGGAGGGTTTTCAGGATTCCCCGAATGAGGAAGGGGCCACTGAAAAGATAGAGGCTCTTGCTCCCTGGAACCTGTTCTCCACCGAAGGTCCCAAAAGCCAGAAAGCAGTTTTAAAGATAGTTAAATAAAATATTTTATTTAAGAAAATATAATCATAGAAGTAAATAATGAAATGTAATTCCATCTGTGACTTTCCTTGACATTCGTAAGTAAAAATCAAATCCTTGCTTAGGCCCTCGTGACCCTGATGGCTCTGGACTCTGGCTCATTCCTCCCTGCTTTTTTTTTTTTTTAAGATTTATTTATTTATTTATACAAGCACTGAGTAGAGTCAGAAGCACAGGAGGGTGAGAGAACTCACCAGAGCCAGAGCGGGGAGCAGAACAAGCAGACTGACGAAATACACTGCTGAGGGGAGCAGCGGGCGGCGGGAGAGGTCTGCGCGCCATGTGAGACCCTCACCGGTGGCCGGGGATCGAACCGTTGCTGCAGAGGCTGTGGGTAGCTGCGCAGCCCAGCGCTCAGCCGCTGCACCACCGGGGAGGCCTTCCTTCCTCCCTACTTCGAATCTCTCCATCTGACCTTCCTCCCTTGCCCGCCAAGTTTGTCCTCTATCAGGACCTGCGCAATGATTATGGCTACCTGGTTTGTCTCTCAGGTCTCAGCCTAACAGCCCTCTCGCCTCAGCTAGCCTTCCCTGAGCGCCCCATCTCCAGTAATTTAATCTTGACAACATATTTTAATGCCAGTATATGTTAATGTGTTCTTGCTGTTCCTGGTTTACCGTCTACAGGGGTCTCACTCGATGAGAGTGAAAGGGAACCTTGTGAAGGAAGCAAAATCGAAGAACCTCTCCAAAGCCATCTAAGCAACTCCCTTTCTCATCTAGAAATGATCCTCAAGTTTCTTTTACTTTCCAGATTCAGAGATCACAAAAGTCGCAGCCATATCAGGAACCTTAACAACTGGCTCCTACCCCTGAGGGACGCTAATCACTTGACCTCAATGGGCATCCATGTTTTCATCTTTCAGAGTGTACTTAATGGCTGGCACCCAGAGTCCTTGGAGAGAGTCAAACAAGACCATGAGTGTGAAGTATATCGTCAACTCCCAGAAGAATGGCAAAGCCAGAAGAATGGCAACAGGATTTCTGGATGTTTGTTTCTGGAAGCACAAAACTCTTCACATTCTTTATTTTATTTAACCCTCCCTGAGGTTTTTGAGCTGTTGCTTTATTATGATTCTCCTTTCATAGATGTGGAAATGAGACTCAGAGATGTTAAGTGCCTTGCCCAAAGTCCCACAGTGAATAAATGACAATAGGAAGATTTTAATCCAGCCACAGTTGACAGTAAAGCCCACTCTCAACCACTACACTTGCTGTGTTCACAAAATGTATGAATCCTCCTTGCAGAAATGGACATCAATAATGCCTATCATTCTTTTTCTTAATCCACATGTTTTAGTCTACCTAGCAGATGAGGAAACTGAGGCTCACACTATTGTTAGGAAACAAGGTCATACAGCTGACAAGCAGTAGATTTGGAGATGGATGGCAGAACCCAGTAGCAAGCAATGAGAAGAAGCTCCAGGTCAGTCATTGGTTCCTCTGTCCTTCCCAATTTTGCATCCCAGTTGCTATATCATGTCGTGGCATCCCCACATGCACATCCCCAGGGGGACCATGGAGCTGAACTAAGTTTCCTGCTCCTACCTTCCTTCACCGGTGCTCCAGTGAGGCAGCAGGAATCTACAGGGTTAAAGAGACAGCCAAATCTCTGCTAATCTGATCTTCCTTGATGACAGCCAGAGCCCATCTTTAAGCCTCTCACCTAAGCCTCAGCACTTGCCTTCCTGTTAGTCTCAGGGTTCACAGAGGCAGTAGCCAGAGGGTTACAGATTATAGCCATTATTCTGTTCCAAACTGCTTTTGCAAAGAGTGACTAATGACGAATTGGGATTCACAGCCTCAGCACTTCCCGATCATCCACTCTCCAAGCAAGGACAGACGCCTCCTCTGAGACCCCACTGCTGTGGGTGCTCCCATTATTTAATGGCTGTTCCTGATGCGCTATTCAAGATTCATTTTCACAACTCTAGGTGACTTACTGTAGGGTAAGGTAAAAAGTATCAGGCTTTTCTGCCCCCCGCCATTAGGATAGATGAGGGAACCCTGTGGTCCTGAATGCATGCCTGATGGTAGGCACCTGAAGTGGGTACACCTGGGCTGAGAGACTGAGTTTATAAGGGCGGCGTCACAGGGACGCCAGCAGAAGCCAAGAATGAACGGAAACCGAGAGAAGGCCAGAGAGCCCAGACAGAGTGAAGATTTGCTGGGGGCTGGGAGGACTGCCAGCCTCCCAGTCCCCCAGCACCCCTGCCTGCCATATACCTGGTCAATCTAAATAAAAGACCTGCAAAAGCCACTGAGGGCTCAAGTTCTCTCTCCTTCACCCATCTTCATAGGGTCATAGAGATCCTGCACTGTGTCCTTCCTGCCCCTACACTTATCTTTTTTTTTTTTTAAAGAAGTTAACTGTTGTTGGATATAGGTAACCTGTACAAGAAATTCAAAAGGTCATAGAATGTATAATGAGACATAAATCTCCCTGCCGCACTCTCCTTTCTTAATCCTTTGCCCTGTTCTAAAAGGGTCAAACATATCACCAGTTTCCTGTGCTGCCTCCCGGGTTGAGTCCATCGCAGCAGTTCTCAATTCTGCCTGTGCATGTGAATCTCTTTAGGGAAATTTTTTTTTATAGTTTTTATTTTAATTTCGGGAGTTATATTTTTGCTCTTCCATATGTGCACTTGTTCTACTCACCCTCCACCAAACCTCCCGTGCCCACACTACATCTATCTCCCCCTCTTGGGGAAGATTTTAAAAGATAACAATGTTTGGGTCTCATCCCCAGATGGCTGAATTGGTATCGAGTGAGCTCAGGCATTGATATCTTTTAAAAGCCTCCTCCGGTG
The DNA here is from genome assembly GCF_964194135.1 of Talpa europaea. Lineage (NCBI taxonomy): Eukaryota > Metazoa > Chordata > Mammalia > Eulipotyphla > Talpidae > Talpa > Talpa europaea. Next base: position 42,320,791 of record NC_140080.1, on the reverse strand, counting down.
CAACTACTTTGAAAAAACACTGATGTATGCATGAAAAAAACTACTACTTTTTAAACAAAAGGGGAACAAAATGTACACTATTCTGCACTTTGAAATATTAATATTATACCTTAAAGACTATTCCATAGCAGTGCATAAAGAGTGCTTTCTGCTATCTTATTGCTGACTAGCCAACCTAGTAGCTTTGTAGGACAGAAATTTGGTGAAAACTTGAGTAGGTGGTTCTTGTTTAAGGCGTTCCATGGGGCTATAGTCAGATCGTGGCTAGAGTCAGGACGGGGTTTGGGCAGCCAAGTCCTTCTGGAAAGCTGTCATCATGAGTCTCAGGGCCTCCCATGTGTCTCTCTGTGTGGGCTACTCTCGCACCATTGCACACCATGCAATGGAGGTACAGGGCAGTCTGTGCTTAAGTGACAGTGGAAGACATCAAGAGTTCCAACGTACTGGGAGGATGCTGTATAACTTTTTATTATCTAACCTCAAAAGTCACATACTTCCCCACAGTCTCCGTGGGGGAGTGTTGAAGTCACCTGGTAAGGACATGTGGGATGAAAAATATCGTTGGGGTTGTTAAAAGGTCATCCCACCCTTCATCAGACAGTTGTCTCCTTTCAAGTGATTTACCCGACCTCCTTCCCCTTTCCCTTCTGGTAACCACTAATTTGGTCTTAGAGTCTTAAGTTTTGGTTTTTGTTTGATTTAGTTCAATGATTTGTTGTTTGGTTTCTCTACATACCACAAATGAATAAAATCACAAAGTCTTTGTCTTTCTCCATCTAACTTATTTCATTAAGCATAGTGCCCTCGATGTTCATCCATGTTTTTGCAAATGACAGGAGTTCCTCTTTTTTATAGCTGAGAGTATTCCATTTTGTACACATATACCACATCCTCTTTATCCAGTCATCTGTTGGTGAGCACATAGGCTGTTTCTAACTCTTAGCATTGTAAATAACTCTGCAGTGCATATATCGCATCCAATTTGTGTTTTTGTATTCTTTAGGTAAATGCCAGAAAGTTGGACAACTGGATCACATAGTAGTTCTAATTTTAATTTTTTTGAGGAAACTCTATACTGTTTTCCACAATAGCGGCATCAACTTAGAGTCCCACCAACAGTGTACAAGGGTTCCCTTCCCCAAATCCTCTGCAAAACTTGTTGTTTTTTGTCTTTTGGATAACAGCCATCTCCCAGGTGTGAGGTGATATCTCATGGCTATTTTGATTTGCATTCTCCTAAATAATAAGAGATGATGAAAGTCTTTTCATGTGCTGGTTGGCCATGGGTAGGTATTCCTTGGAGAAGTATCTGTTCAGATGGGGCTTGTGCTTCCTCGATCCCTTGCCTCTCAGGCTGCTGTGTCAGGGCAAAAAGCCCTTCTGAGTCTCAAGAAGGGATTCCCCAAGATTGAGATGAGGGTGAGGCTTTGCAGGATCCTTGAGTGAAAGGACCTCAGCCTCTCCCTGTCTGGAGGTTGAGCAGGACCCCCATGTGGGTAAGTATGGGTAGCACCTGGACATTGGCACCATAGTGAGGACCTCTGAGTCCCAGCAAAGAGCAGACCCACTGGCTGAAGGGCACATCTTGGGTAGCAGTGTGGACTCAAGCCATTTCTCTGGGTGGACTGAGAGAGACCAAGGCCTCCACATAACCCTGGGGTGGGGCAGCAGTCACAATAATGCTCAGGATTGAATGTTCTGCCAGCAATGTGGGAAGGGGGCTTGGAGCATTTGATTTGGACAAAGAAAAGAAATGTGACTTTTACACTCTGATGAAGGAGCACAAGTTACTCTGGCAACAAATATTTCAGTAGAGAAAGCAATGTATTATTTGACATTTCATGGTGATCTCAGATCTGTGGGATATGAATTAGGTGCTGTGAGAGAGGTCCTTTAAAGGGGAGCATGATCTTTGCATTAAAATATTGCCTTTCCCATAATTTCTTAAATTCTCATACTTTTGCACAACCCGGCTTAGGAGTGAAATTGTTCTGTTCCTCTGGTGACATTTTTATTATCATTGTTATTAACAAGATAAGAAAAGATTCAACTTCACAAATGTTCATGAAGAATACAAAAAAAGAAAGAAAGAAAGAAAGAAAGAAAGAAAGAAAGAAAGAAAGAAAGAAAGAAAGAAAGAAAGAAAGAAAGAAAGAAAGAAAGAATAGCAACAGTTTAAATAGCCAAGAGCTAGAAATCCGTTAAATAGGTTATAGTACAGCAACCACTCAGGACATTAAAAATCTTGTGATAAAAGAATTTTGTATTTTGTTTTTTATAAAAAACCCTATCTATGGATTAATCTTCTTGACCCTGGGGTAAAAGAATTTTTAGTAGCATAGAAGGATAGTTACATATACAGTGAATAATAAACAAAAACATGTTGCAAGCCACAGTTTGGTTTTAAACATTTATTAAGTGATATGATTGGGAAAGAAAGATGTACATCAAAAAGTCTCTCTGGGTGGTAACTGTTCTTTTTGTTTAGTTCTGTATTTTCTCAATTTTCTCTAACACCAATGTATTACTTTCTAAAGAAAAAATAATAAAATTTTGGTTTCAAAAATAATAAGAAAATAGATTATTTGCATTACCCTGTTTTCTCTTGAATATCACTGCCTCATACTCCTCTTGATCCTCAGCAATGATCAAGTTATCATCACTGATAATTTATGATGAATGATAATTTAATGGCTGCATTGATTGAGAACTGGCCACCAACCAAGTTCAGTACTTATGTTACAGGGCAGGGAGAGGGGCACCCCAGAGCCCTCAAACCTGCCTGCTCTAAATAGGTTCTGCCATCCGCCACATCAAGACAAAACATATAAGACCTTTAATAGAAAGGAACTTTAATACAGTTAGGGAACAATACAGAGAAGACAAAGAATATAGTTTCTAAATCAAGCACCCAAAGTTACCCATCCCCTCATGGGTAAATGTCCACCCAAACAGGATTGGCCCAGAGCAAGGCCCAAAAGCCTGCCACAAGTCTAAAGCACCTCTGGTGGGGATACACAGAAAAGGATCAGAAACAACCAGACAAGTCTGGGAGGAAAAGAGCAAAATCAATATCAAGATAAAAGCTGCCATTGTCACCTCCCCACAGGTCTCTCACATGCATCTTTCAACCACTTCACGACCAGAAGGTAAGCATAATTTTTTCACGTCTCTCGGCTCCATGTGCCTCCTCCAGGTCTCCTTCTGGCTCCTTCCTGCTTCCTTCCTTCCCCAGTCTCCTCTCCAGCTTCTTTTCCCTGCTCAGCTCCACCCTTCTTTGGGTGGGGCAGGGAACTTGGAACTTCCCTTTTTCCTGGGACCACCGTGTTACACATATACTGCCTGTAATTCTCACAACAATATCGTTGTCATAAAATAAGCATCATTGCACCCACAACGTATAAATAAAAAAACTGAGACCAGAGCATAAGTAGTTTTCTTGTGTCAAAGTTTGTGAGTTGTGAGAAGAGGATTCACACTTAACTCCTGCTGCTCCAGTGCCTCAGTGCTGTGCTGAGAGTTTGTGCCTGACTTTTCAGGATTCCCCAAAGTTCTACCTTTGTTTTTGTAGCACAGATCCCCTTCAGAATACAAGGCTGAGAAAAATGTACCTAACAACAAATTTTCACATGACTCATCCATCCTCCAAGGTTAGACCTTCAAGGTCAAGAAATGAGAACTTCGCAGACCAGCCAGGGCCAACGTGAGACCTGACAGGAAACCCAAGTAGCTGAATAAAGTCACTAAGTCAACAGTTGGCTTGACAGTTAGAAACTGATATTCACTCCAGGTCAAGGGTAAAACGTGGGAGAGAGCCAAGGTAAGTATAAAGTGAGGGTGGAGACCAAGCCAAGCTGAGGCTTGGCTGATAGGGCCAGGGAAACTGACTTCGCGGCTGTGGCTTCACAGAGCATGTGGGGTCTGGTCAACTAGGCTGGGAAAGGCCTTCAGTCAGGAAACGGGGGCTGAATCAACATTTAGCACCAGCAATACATTCCACGAGGGGACACTCTGCGCCATTTCCTGCAGGGCCCCGAGGGCACCAGAGACCCAGGCTGGCCGCTTCTTTTTCTCATCCCTCCCTCTCCCAGCCGGTCAACTATTTTCTACACTCATTCCCTTTCCATTCTCTCAGCCCCTATCCTAGGCCAGTTCCTCATTCTTCTGGGAAGATGGCAACATTTTCCTTACTGGCTTCTATTCCCAGGTTCACTTTCCTATTCAAATGCTGATATTTGAGTCCTTTTAGCCATGTCCTCAGCTTACGTTCCTTCAATGATAGCAATATCTTTAAAGCACTCTGGCTCATCTTTCAGGAGTCTCCAAAGTTCTACCTTTGTATTTGAGGCACAGATCCCCTCTGATAGTTATGATAACTAATAATGATTAGGTAACTACTGTTAAATTGAACATTGCTATAGGACCAAAATAGCCAAGTAGAGAGTTTCATACAGTTTTACTTAAAATGAACTGGGTGCATACATTTGCACTGTATAATATATGATCTTATTTAATCTCCACAACAACCACATAAAATAACTCTCATCTTGCAGAGAGGCAAAGTGCAGTCCAGGAGTAATGAAATAACTTACAGATGGCAAGTGACAGGCTCAGATTCAGTCCCAGGTCTAAATACCAAGCTTTAATCTCTTAAGCATTCTGAGTTCTGCCTTCTTGTAAGAACCTACATCTTGTCCTGCTGGTCCGTCCTGCTCTCTGGACTCACCCTCAACAAACTGGCATTCTCCACCCCCAAAAGCCTTCCAGAGTGTCCTTACAGCTGGCCATCTCCAATTCCCTCTCCATTGCTTTTAACTGGAGCAGTGAGCAGTAGAGAGCCTGTGGGGACCTTCTACCCCAAACTGGGATCTGTGGAGGCCTCTGATATGCTGAGCAGCCCATTCCTATCAAGCAGGTCCTGAATTTCAGCATCGGATCTCCCCAGCAGGTACTTCACAGAGTACTTTTCCGTGAAAAACCTCTCTTTGACCCAGTGGGTTGCCCTGCTTGATCCTATTTCTTTCCTTTATCCCCCTACCTCCTCTAGTCCAAATTCAGAGTCTAAAAAATCACCTGTGGACCAGGAATTCCACTCCAGGGGATAGAAGCAAGAAAAACGATAACAGGCCCATGCAAAGACTGGTATAGGAACGTTCACGAGGCTCCAAGATGAAAGCAACCCAAAAGCACTCAACTCATGCATGTGTAAACAAAATGTTCTATATCTGGACAATGGAATAAATCTGACCATTAAAAGGAAGGAAGACAAATACATGTTGCGATGTGGATGAACTTGAAAACATACTGAGTGAAAATAGACCCAAAAAGGTACTGATGTATAATTCTATTGAAATGAAATGTCCAGAAGAGGACTAGAGAGAGGAAGTCAATTAGTGGTTGCCAGGGAACAAGCAAAAAGATTAGTAGTTGCACAAAATATTGAATTGAGTTGACCTTCAAGGAGACAGGGGTTTAGGGGAACCAACCCACACGCAGTCAAAAATTCACATATAACTTTTGACTCACCTAAAACTTAACTGCTAATAGCTTGCTATTGACTTGAAGGCTTACTGGTAATATAGTCAACTACCACAAACATTGTATGTTACATGTGTCTGGTGTTCTTGCGATAAAGCCACCTAGAGGAAAGAAAGCATTATGAAGAAAATCATAAGGAAGAGAAATTATATTGATGGAACCATTCTGTTTTCATAGAGTCTCTAAATTTAGGTCGTTTATTTTCAAGAAAATCCATGCATAACTAGCCCATGCAGCTCTAACCCGTGTTGTTCAAGGGTCAACTAAAACCACTGAGTTGCACACTTTAAAATGGTGAACTGTTTGTATGTTGTCAATGACATCTCAGTAAAAACAATTTGAATCTCCTGGTGATTTGAGTCACCTAAACTTTTCAAAGATTTTCCCTTTCCCCACTTGTGAAATGTGGATCTTGGAATAGAGAACATTCTAGATAAAGGCTCCAACTATTCTTCTAGGAGAATGTCTTTGCAAGACTGTGGTCAGAGAGGGAGAGGTCAGTGATCTCTGGCCAATCCTTCCTCATGCTGAGCCCTTCTGGGGTCAGGGACACACGATCCCATCTCTTCCTGGGGGATAGGGAAATCAAAATCTGGAGAGAACAGAACATCCCAAGGTCACAAGATGAGTCAATATAATTGTTGGACTTATCATCTTATTTCCTTATTTTCATTAACACATGCCCTTTTCTGGATGAGTTACACAAAACAATCTCTCCTGGCCCTACTGACAGCTCTGGTCCCAATGAAAGAAGCTTCAGACTTCCTTCCACTGACACCTTAATCAGACGGTTATGTCAGGAGGTACTCCTCTGCAAACACCAGCTTGTCTGTGCTTGCACTCACAGTGAGGACTGAGGCTTCTCAATGGGCTCACCTGTCTCATTCTGGCGAATTGAGAGAGGAGTTAAAAGTAGATCTCCTGTCAAACAGTGGGTGGCATTCTAAACCCTGTGGGCATACAATAGGACAGGACCTGGGCTGGGCTCTTTGTGGAGATTTTTTTTAAGAGGTAAAATTTCACCACTCTTCCAGGAACTTGAGAGTTTGATGAGAGTTCAGATATGCAGAAACAATACAACCTGGAACGCAGAAACTCCCATTGGAATAGAAGGAAACCAGTCATTTGGATTTTAAGTAGGAAGAGTCTGGTTGGGGCATCAAAGAGTCCACAGAGGGAACAGCGATTGGACTGGGCGGTAAAGGGCAACCAAGGACATAGCAGGAATGGAGATGTAGAGCCAGAAAGAATGAAAAACAGTTAAGGTACAGCTGGGAGAATGTGGAGAGAGATTGTGAAAAACAAAGTATAAAGAAGTCTTAGGTCAAGTTCTGGAGAGCTTTTAAAGCCAGGATTAAGAAAAGGTGCTTCACTTTTGAAGGAGAAGGCGGGACAGCCATCACAGTCTTGTGCACCCTGGAGTAACCTTGGAGAGCAGAACCAGCATTGTTTATCCAACCCCTTAGACAGCTGCAAGCTCTTTTGGCCTGGGGCTTTGCATCTAGGTCTTGTTATAGGAAAGATGAGGATGCTTATTATAGTATTATTTATGATAATAGAAAACTAGAAACAATCTCAAGTCCTAACTGTACAGCAGAGATTCTCAACCAGGGTAATTCTGTCCCCAGGAGACATTAGAAAACATCCCAAAATATTTTTGATTGTCACAGCTTGGAGGGAGGTACTATTGGCATCCTGTGGGTAGAGGCCAGAGATGCCACTAAATGCCTTACAATACACAGGAAGCTCCCCACAATGCAGAGTTAAGGGGTCCACATTGGCATCTGTGCCAAGGTTGCCAATAGTCTCTCTCTTACTCTCTCACACTTGCTATCTCCAGAAAAATATTTTAAAATATACAAAAATATCAACAATGGTAATATCTGGTTTCAATTTTTCCCTTTGTGTTCTCCAGTATTTTCTAGATTTTGATTGCTCTTTAGGACCGGATATTAGTCGGTTTCCAGAGAACTGACTCACACAAATGAAGGCTAAGAGGTCTCATGCGGCTGTCTGCGGCTGGGAGCCAGGAAAGCCAATGAGATAATTCAGTTTGTCTCAAGGCCTGAGCACCAGAGTAGGGGAACAGTGGCGTCAGTCCTGGTCTCGGCTGGAAATCCAGAGAAATCCAACTTCGCCCTTGCTCCCCCTTCCTGTTCCATTCAGACCCTCACAGGGATGACGCTGCCCACGTGCACTGATGAGGGCGGTCTCTATTCAGGATGCTGATTAAAGGTTAATCTCTTCTGGAAACACCCTCATAGGCACACCCAGAAACAATGTTTACCCACTATCTGGGCATTCCATAGCCCAGGCACATAAAATCAACCATCACAGACTTATAATTTTTAAAAAATGTTTTGAGCACCAAAGATATTCCAGGCTGCCTTGCAAGGACAAGGGAATTAGCCCTGAGAGGCACCTTCTTTCCAGGAGCTTTCAGCGCAGAAGGAAGACAAACAATATACAGGAGACAGAAAACAAATGAGGTCATTATTTAATAGTACATAATAGTAATTAAGAAATTATATAGGGTGACATTACAGGCAGGAATTGGAGAAGGGGTGGCTGGGGATTATTTGGAATAAGACAACTAGGTGAGCTGAGATCTTGAGGTTGAAAAGGAGACTGTGTACAGAGGGGTGGGGAAGAACATTCCAGACAGAGAGCTTGTGGTAACTATGGTGTGGGGGGTTAGAGGAGTTTAGAGTGCAGCATGGCTGCCAGACCAGGGATCACTTGTGCATGCAGAGCTTGGATGGGTGTCATACCCCAAGAATTTATTACATTCTACAAATCGACTTTCCTTTAAAGTTCATTTACAAAGTTCAAAGGGCCAGCAGCAGTTGGCCTGTATAAGCCTGCATTTCACAGTATTTACAATGCAGAGATGCCCAGCTTTCGAGTGTATTTCCTAGAATCTTCTCATCCAGAGAGAAAAGCCTTCTGCCTCACCTCTTCTGTGTGTTGGAGGGGCTCTTCAAAGAGCATTCTGGTGTTTGGAGATGGAGCTGATAGCTTCCAGACTACTGTGTGCATTTCAGATTGACAACCTCAGAAGGGACCAGCAGGTGTAGCCAGAAAAAGCACATTAATGTCAAGAAAAGATCAAGGAGATTGAAGGGAAACAGATGTGAAAGTAAAGCCTCTGTGAGAAAAGCCAGAAACTAAGATGGTAACTAGGGGGTACCTCTAGCAGTATCTTGGGCGACTAACAGTCTTCCTCATGTATTTCCTCCAGTAAACATGTTTTGCTTTTGTAATTAAAGGAAAACAATGAAAGGTGTTGTTTTAGGAGGACCTTTCAAATTCTAACAGAAAACCCTTGAGGTCTTTAACTGGGTAGGACTTGGATGCAAAGATTGTGAAATGGGGCCCTGTGGTGTCCAGAGGGGAGCAGGAATGGTGAGGGTGTGAAGTGAAGCCCCTTATGGGGGAGACTCTGGGGAAGAGGGCACAGGAGGGTGGAGCAGGGGAGGGCAGTTGAAGGGAAGGGAGATGTCCCCCTCAGCTCTCACCATTCTTGCCATGGAAGAAAATGAATCTGTAGATCTTCTGATTCTCCCAGAGAAGCCAAACATCTCTCTGAAGCTGTAAAGGTAGGCTTCTGGGTCACATGGGAGAAAAATACCCTGTAGGGCTTAGAAAACAGATCTGTGGTGGCAGATGCTCTCTATGAGGCCTGTTTGCAGCCTCCTCTCAATTCTTTCTCCAGTGGCATCCACCCCTGCCCTGCACAGAAGTCTCTTCTCGGGCCCAGCAGCATCTGGAACATTCTGATCCCCATAATCCTTGTTCTTGTAAAATATTAATGATTTAATCTCCCCCGCACACTCCCTCTCCTGGGCAGCCGGGCCAGTGAGCTTTCCAGGCAAGACCCACAGAAGTCAGGCAACAGCCGAACACATCCTGACTCAGTTCTGCCACAGACACACAACCCCTGGCAAGGCCGGCCTCCGCCCCTCCGCAGACCCAGCCTTTGTGACTCCCCTGCCATGGCAGAGGTGACAGCAGAGGAGGTGGAAAAGTTCCTGGACTCCAATATTGGCTTTGCCAAACGCTACTACCAACTGCGCTACCAGGCAAAGGTCGTGGCCGACCTCCTCAGACCCGGGGAGGCTGCTGTGGAACTCAGCCACTACCGCCCCCTGAGCAGTGTGGAGGAGAGCGAAATCATATTCGACCTCCTGCGGGACTTTCAGGAAAATATACAGATCGAGAAATGCATTTTCAACGTCATGAAGAAGCTGTGTTTCCTCCTGCAGGCGGATCGCATGAGCCTCTTCATGCACAGGGCCCGGAATGGCATCGGGGAGCTGGCCACACGGCTCTTCAACGTGCACAAGGATGCGGGCCTCGAGGACTGCCTGGTGATGCCCGAATCGGAGATCGTCTTCCCTCTGGACATGGGTGTGGTGGGTCATGTCGCACACTCGAAAAAGATGGTCAATGTCTCCAACACCGCAGAGGTACCCCTTCACCCTTGAGGGAGGGCAGGGAGGCATTGTTCCATGGGGTTCTGGGGCGGCAGTGGGGTGGGGAGCTGCTGGCCACCAGGACTGGGCTGGTGATAACTTGGCGTTTCTCTTTATTTTGTCACATATTTATAGATAACTTTTTTTTTCGAAAAACCCTCAAATGTCAGAGGAGTCGAAAAATAGTACAAAGTACCAAGTATCTTTGATCCAAATCCACCAGTTGTTAACATCTTGTCATGTTTGCTTTTCTCTCTGTTTTTTTCTGACCCATCTGGGTGTTAGCTTTAGGCACCACACTCTTTTCACCCGAGCTGCTTGCTGGGTATCTCCAGAACTGGGACATTTCTTAGATAGCCACAGCACAATGATCACCTTCAGGAAATATAACATTGAAACAGTGCTATTGTGTAGTGAGATTGCCAATTGTCTCAAGTATGCCTGTTAATGTTTCTTTATTCTCCTTGAATCTGACAGTTTGTTAGTCTGGACAGGCTAAATATTTTGCAGAAATGTCCATTTAGGTGTGTCTGTTGTAGTCTTCATGATGCATTATATCAGGGGATATGGAATATAAATTGAACACCAATCACTCAGTTAAGCATTTGTGTCTTTCTCCAAAGAGTCCAGGGTTCTATTGGTGGCTCTTGACATGATGTCTTTCACTATCTTGGGCAAATCGCTCAGTCATTTCTCCCATCATCCTCTTTCCTGGCCAACTCCTACTCATCCCTGTGCTAAGAAGACTATTGTTTCCTATTTAACCCCAGAGTCCACTCTGGAAGCCCTGCCTGTATGTCTCCAGAAGCTTTTGAGCCCAGCATTCCTGCTGGTCTGCTGGTGACGCTGGCCGGGGCCCGGGGGCTGTAACCAGTACAGGTCTGTAAATCTGTGCACTTGTTGTTTCCACGTGTCTGTTTCTCCTGTCATTCCTCCTTGGAAATCTTACTCTTAAGGCTCTGATAGTGACTGGGGCTTGGGTGGAGAAGGAGGAGGAAGATGTGTAGACTGAGGTTAAAGTTGTTCCTGAACCACCAAAGAGTAGTACTTTTCAGTGCCCTTGGAAAGCCTGGAAAATGGCTACAAGCACTGAATTTTTAAAATGTGAAAACATGAAAGAAATGTTTCGAGAGTGGTCATGTATATTTCAACTCTTTGAAAATTTCTGCTCATCCTTAGGATTGCCTCAGGGACTGTCCTTAAGATTTGTGTGACAAAACAGTGGATAGCCAAGTTAAAAATGAATTTTAGATGAACAATAATATTTTGGCAATAGTGTGCCTTATGTAATATATAGGGTAGACATATATAAAGAAATTATTTGACTCGAATTTCAAATTGAACTAGGCCTCCTGTGTTTATTTGCTAAATCTTAAAAAAACTTCTTCATTCTTAAACTTTTCCCCTATTAGGAAAATCCTCATTCCTAGTCCTCTGCCTGGGTCAGTGTGCATAGTCATTACAATTTATTGAGTGAATAAATAAATGATGGTCTCCTCCACTCAACTGGGGCTTGTGTTTTAAAATAAGAAATATTTATTTGGTCATTGAACTGGTTCCTGACATGGAGATCCTGGCACCTTGGAAAGACCTGGTGATAGCTGGTCATTTTTTCTGATAAAGCAACTTTTGGTGGGCTCAGGGTGGGGGCTTATCACCAGAAAGACCAAGCCATGAGCAGATGCTTGAAACTTTATTTCCCCACTCCCCATTTTCCAGAAATGGGAGAGGAGATTAAATGAAGTTGACAATCATGCCTACATAATGTAGCCTCTATAAAAATCCCCAAATTAGAGGGTTTAGAGAGATTCTGGGTTGCGGAGCATACCCATGTGCTGGGAGGGTGGTGCACCCCAACTCTTGGGGAACAGAAATTTCTGTACTTGGGATCCACCCAAACCTTGCCCTGTGTATCCATCTGTTCTTCAGCTTATCTTTTATTATTTAATACATAGGTAAACATTAGTGCTTCCCTGAGTTCTGAGGCCGTTCTAGTAAATTCTTGAACCCAAGGAGTAGGTTTTGGAAACTACAGTCAGAAGCACAGGGGAAAACTTGAGACTTGTTATTGCTGTCTTTCCCTGGGCGTGTGTCTGATTCCCAGACTTTAAAATAAGCAGTTTGTGTTAAAGAGCTTGTAAGGCCCCTCCTGCCTCTCATAATCTGATACTATGACACAGTTGGTTAGGATACTTATTTGCTGAAAATATGGATGACAATGACAGTGCAAATGCCAGTAGCTGTAATTTTTTTTTTTGGAGGGGGAGGGCGGAGTTCTAGGATTGAGAATTCAGTGGGAAGAAGGTTCACGTTCTGGCGCATTTAGTAACATCTGCCTCTGAGAGAGGTAAGGTCCAAGTATGGGTTTCCCTGGCAGAGGTGACTATGGTGAGGTTTATTAAATTCATAAAATGAACGTGAGCCTGCCCCACCCAAACCATGTTCAGGGACACATGAGTGTCCTTAGAGAATGACGTGGAAAACCCTTCATGGCTAATGCCTCTTTAGAGACTTTGCTTGATCCGCTAGTGCTAATTTAAGTGGCCCATGACAGGCTTTCCTTAAATCCTTTACCCTTCACTGACAGCATCATGGACAACACTGGGCCTGTTTGTTTAATCCTGCTTCAATGGGAAATTTCTGAATTGTGGGGAAAGGTTCTGCACACTCTGTCCTAGAAAAGTTCTATGAAATATTCTATTCGCAGAGTAACCTGAATGGTTCGTGTCCAAGTTGGCTTGTGTCCTGAGTACAGGCTGATGACTGGGTCACCTCTCAGCACCAGCAGGAAACAGAGCAGTGGATTCTTCCGCATTTAAGAAAACAATTGAGGCTGTCTCCTCTTTCTGGACATATGGACCACTCTACTCTATACTGGCCTCTCAGACTGATGTAGGGGTGCCATGGAAGGGTGTGCTCCTCTGCTCTCCCACAACTTTAAGCCAAGCTCTATGTTCTGTTACTAATTCATCTGTGAGCCAGTCTGAATGTCACCCCTCTGCACCCCTCATTCTCAGTGTAAGGCCAGACATGTAATGGTGGTTCCATTAAGATTTGTGGGTTGAGGACATCTGTTGGACTGTGTGCCTGAGCTGAATTCCTAAGAAAAATCTGGAAGTAACAAAGCCTTTTGTTCAATGACATGGACCCAGTTCTAACATTACCCAAGCTGTCCCAAATGGCTGCTGAGGGCAGGTTCACATGCACACACACCCCTATCAAATACTATGAGTTACTTCTCAAGTATCAGTTTCTCCTTGTGTAATATGGGAACCACCTCACAGCTTCTTGAGAAGATTAGTGTATGTCACTACACTAAAGTACCAGGACAATAACCAAGATGAAAATGCATACATTGTACAAAAATGAAAAATGATGTAAAAATATATAAAATAATTAAAAATAAATAAATAAAATAATTTAAAAATAATGATCAACAACAAGAAAAAATATATTACAAAAAAGTTCTAAATAAATGCAAAAAAAAAAAAGTACCAGGCAGAATACCCATGAGCAATTGTGCTCATTATATACTTACAAAGGTCTTTTTCTCACACAGATTTCTTTTGGGGGCTTCTTTGTCATCATCTCCAGAGAGCTTTCTCCAAACCTCCCTCCCCGGCAAAGTTCACTCCCACATTCTTTTGTACCTGGGCCCCCACAGTGCTTTTTTTTTAAGATTTATTTATTTATGCATACAAGAACTGGGGTACGGGCCATAGGTGTGGGGGTTGAGAGGATTCACCAGAGACAGAGTGGAAAACAGAACAGGCAGACTGACTGAAATACATTGCTGAGGGGAGCAGCAGGTGAGACAGGAGAGGTCTGTTGCACCATGTGGGTGGCTCCCTGGTCGGCAGGGGATAGAACTCATGCAGTGGTGGCTGCGGATAGCTTCATAGGTTGTGTCTTAACCCCTTGCGCCATCAGGGAGGCTCTCCCCCCATAGTGCTTTGTATGTGTCTCCTCCACCGTCCTTAGCAGGCTGTATGTCAGACTTTCTTTTACTGAATTTTGGAGGTTTCTGGAGCAGAAAACATCTCTGACTGCTTTACCACCATTGAAGGGCAGTCAACGGAACTGTCTTCAGTCTCTCGTCAACAAGAGAACAGCAAGTCCCAATCCTAGCCCTTACCATGGGCCTCTGGGGCTCTGGGCGTTACCTTGTCTTGCTCTTGTTCTTCACACCCTCATGTGTCTTGGATTCCTTCAGGATGAGCATTTCTGTGACTTCGTGGACAACCTCACTGAGTACCAGACCAAGAACATCTTGGCTTCCCCCATAATGAATGGGAAGGATGTGGTGGCTATAATCATGGCTGTGAATAAAGTGGAGGGACCCCACTTCACCGAAAGAGATGAGGAGGTAAGAATGCTCTGGAAACTACTTGGGTTGGTCATGCTAACATGTCCTCTCAGCTCTTAGAGTCCCCCAAAACTTGCTCTTTTGCTTTACCTCAGTTTCCTTGTCTGTAAGACAAGGGGTTGGTCTGATGCCCTTTGAGAGAGGTTGGGTGGGACAGTAGTTAAGTTGTTGGGCATTGGAGCCAGGAATGTATGGTTGATTGTCTGGCTCTACCAATATCTAGTTGTTGAATGAGTTACTTAATTTCTCTGACCTCAATTTTCTTATTTGTCAAATGGGATGAATTTACAGTATCCACATCATGGAGTCCTTCTAAAGATAGGGTCAGACAACACACATAATGACTTATCACAGGGACTGCAAAGTCAGTAAGAGGAGCTATTCCATCCATGTTCCTGCCAACAACAATATTCCATGTTTTGTGAGTTTTACCCTCTCAGAATGCAACCTTTTCCAGTCAGCATTCCCTGATCCTTCTGCCTAAGTTGCTTCTGATGAAGTTCTTATTTTTTTTTAATACTTACAGAAGTAGCTTTATTTTTTTCAGTTGATGATACAAAAGCTGCTGACACACCCCTATGTTTATAGCAGCACTATTTACAATAGAAAAGCTTTGGAAACAAACCAAATGCCCAAAAATAAATGACTGGATCAAGAAGATGTGGTACATATACACCATGGAATATTACTCAGCATTCAAAAAAGATAAACACATGCAATTTGCAGCAACATGGATGGCGCTGGAAGAGATCATGCTCAGCGAAATAAGCCAGAAAGAAAAAGAAAAATACCGGATGGTCTCACTCATAGCAGGAATCTAGAAAACCTAAATAAAGGACCAGGAAAAAGAATAACTATAAGAAAGAAAATATCAAAATCAACAAACAACTATGAACCAGAGACACTCTATGGGAGGTGGGGGCTGGGGAGGGGAGGGATTGGGGTCAAAATAAGGGGATTGCAATTGTATGGGGAATATAAAAATAAAATAAAAAAAAAAAAGCTGCTGACATATATGCCCGTGTAACTTTTTCTCTCACACATACAAGTCAACAGATTGGTGAATCCAGAGGAACTATAGAACTCAGAGATCACTGTATGGACCTTCTCAAATTAGTACCCACGGTTCATTTTAATCCATTTCCATGTGCTGTGAAACATCTTCATTACATTTGTAGATGACACAAGTGCACCAACAGGCAGAGGTGCTCAAGGTCAGTTTCACTTTCAGCCAGTCAGGTTTGGGGTGTGGCAGTTCTCTACCATACAACATTGAGGCTGCTGGGGAGCCACTCATGGGCAGGATGCCCATTGTGGAAGGCTCCATCTTGTCAGGGTAGGCTCTGATGATGCTTTTAAAATAGTCAGACGTTTCCTGATGGCGTTTCTCCTTCTTATGTATTTCCCCTCCTGCTCTTTGATTTTCAGATTCTTCTCAAGTACCTAAATTTTGCAAATCTGATCATGAAGGTGTATCATCTGAGTTACCTGCACAATTGTGAGACTCGGCGTGGCCAGGTAAGGCATGTGTCTCCAGAGACCAAACTAGACCTGTTCTTTCACTGAGGCACGGGTGTGGTGGAGTGGGTGGTGATGAAAGTAGCTGGGAAGCATACAATCTCTGCCCAGAGTCCTAGTCTTAGGATGTAGTTGCTGTTTGTAAAACTGAACCCCAGAGCAATTATATGTGCATGCTTTCAAGTCCAACTGCTTGGGTCTTAATCTTTGTTAAGCCATTTACTAACTCGGAGAGCTGAGGGTAAGTCACTCTTTACCCTCTCCAACCTCCAGCCTTCCCATTTGAAAAATGAGGATAATTATGGTCACACCCTCCAAAAGCTTTTATCAGTAGTGAGATAATGTATGTATAACACTTGTGCTAAGTCATTGTTTGTTGCTATTATTCTGTGTAATAGATCAAATACCTGCAAAGGTTGGGCCCAATGTCAACTGGTCAGTTAAGCTACCTCTCTGAAACTGTTTCTCTCTCTCTCCCTCATTATTTCGTTAACTGAAATCAACTCCAGCAGGTTGTATAAGGTTGTATACCTCTCTAGCTAAGGGAGCTGAGACTTTGTGCTTCCAAATGTTTGACTGTGGTTTTGTACTTCTTCAGATACTGCTCTGGTCGGGGAGCAAAGTCTTTGAAGAGCTTACTGATATTGAGAGACAGTTTCACAAAGCACTGTACACGGTTCGAGCCTTCCTCAACTGTGACAGATACTCTGTGGGGCTCTTGGACATGACCAAGCAGAAGGTGAGGAAGCCCTGGGACAAACGTTTCTGAGAGCAAGTGAAATGTACGCAGAGGGGAGCCTAGACAGTGTCAGGCCTTCAGCTGCATGGAGAACAGGCTGGGAGAATGTGGGTGATTGTCAAAAATTTCTCATGGGTCTTTGTACTGAAGAGAGGACTCCCCACCTTTAGAGGGGAAAAGACAATCTAGCACACAGGTTTGTAAAAATAACCTGTGCCTCCTCTAGTGGATTGGGAAGGGAGGTGAATGTGAGGGAAAAGCTTGTGAAGTGAAGTGTGTGAAGTAGAAGGTGATGGATAAAGAAATTTCTATGTGTGATCCAAAAGAAAAGTTATCCGAAAGAAAGTTACCAATTTAGGAATTCTCAGAAAATGCACTCAAAGGTGGAAGTAAGCTTCACCAGTCCAGGGCTCACCCAGGCAACTGAGGAGGGTGTGGGTGCTTAGGCCTGATTCCTTAGAATGCTCAGGAGCAGATTTGCATCAGACCATGGGCTAGGGAGGTGGAGCCCAATATGGCTCCAGAAATGTTCTTCAGCTAAATCAAACTTGCCCAAGCCCCCTTCTGGGGCTAATCATTTTCTGCCTTAGAATAAAGTTCCAGAGTTATCTACATTTATAATTTCCTGTCCTGAAGACCCACAGTACAAGCTGCTCTCAGGTTCATTTCATGTGCCTTGCCAGGCCCAAGGTGGTACAAAGACTTGTGGAGACCAACCAAATATTTGGTTGGGTGAAAAAAATGAACTGTAGAAACTGGATTGGAAAGGACCTTAGGATTAGAACTCCTAAGGATCCCAGAGGTGACAGTGAAACAGAATCTCTGAGAAAGTGTGGAAAATTGCAGGACCACATTTCCCGAAAGACTGCCTTTTTTACTTACTATTTTGTGGACATCTTTCCATGTCAATACATGGCTATTCTTCTTAATAAACATTTATGTGGAAGCATAACCATATGTCCAGAGAATGGTCATTCAGGAATAAAGAATCATCACAGTATGGACGCCGTCGTGTAGCCATCACCAAGATTAAGAAAGAGAACATTGGGGGCCTCCCTGGTGGTACAAGGGGTTAAGACGCAACCTGTGAAGCTATCTGTAGCCACTGCAGCATGAGTTCAATCCCTAGCCAGGGAGCTACCCACATGGCACAGCAGACCTCTCCTGACTTGCCCACTGCTCCCCTCAGCAGTGTATTTCAGTCAGTCTGCCTGTTCTGTTCCCCACTCTGTCTCTGGTGAATCCTCTCACCCCCCACACTTCTGGTCTGTACCCCAGTTCTTGTATGCATAAATAAATAAGTCTTTAAAAAAAAGAGAGAGAACATTACCCACACCTGAAAAACTCCTTTTCTGCTCTTTCCTGTAACTCCCAGAGACTTTTCCCTGAAAAGAACCACTATGTGATCTTTAGCAACATTCGTTTTGCCTACTCTTGAAGTTCACATAAATGGAATTGTGCAAATACACATTCTTTTGTGTCTGGCTTCTTTTGCGCATCATTTTGATGAGAAGTTTCATTCTTATTTTTCCACATAGTATTAATTCATTATTTATTCTTGTGGAATGTCCCTTTATCAGAACGTACTTCAGATACAATGTATTTATTCATTCTGTTCTTTATGAACATCTGAGGTTTTAGATTTGGGTTTATAGGGGCAGGAATAGCACCGAGCTGGTTCTCTATGATCCAAGCAGACAGGTAGAGTCCTGGAGCCCTTGGTGGCTTTTTCAGGCTTTTATTGAGCTTTTACCAGGTACAAGGCAGGCAGGGCAGGCGTGCCTGGGGGCCACGAGGCTGGCAGGCCTCGCAGCCCCTGGGAATACTCACTCTTTCTGGGCTCTCTGGCATCCTCTCTTGGTCTTGTTCTCTCTCTTCTGCTTGGCTTTCATTCTGGTTCCACTCTGCTGGCGTTCTCGTGACACCACCCTTATTAAGCAGTCTCAGCCCCAGTGTACCCACCTACATATGCCCACAGCCTACTCCAGGTGCCCGCCATCAGGCATGCATTTAGGACCGCAGGGATCCATCATTAATCCTAATGGCAGGGGTTGGGGTGGGGCAGAAAAGCCTGATTATCACTTACCCTACAGGGTTATTATGAATATAGCTATTATGAACATACCACTACAGGTCTTTTTTTTTTTAAATATTTATTTATTTATGCATACAAGAACTGGGGTATAGGCCACAGGTGCAGGGGGTAAGGGGAATCACCAAAGACAGAGTGGAAAGCAGGAACAGGCAGAATGACTGAAATGCACTGCTGAGGGGAGCAGCGGGCGAGACAGGAGAGGTCTGCTGCGCCATGTGGGTAGCTCCTTGGCCGGGGATCAAACTTATGCTGCAGTGGCTGCAGACAGCTTCATAGGTTGCATTTTAACCCCTTGTGCCACCAGGGAGGCCCTACTATAGGTCTTTGTGCACAGTTGTAAATAAACTGGCTTATTTCTGTTAGTATTACATAAGAGTAGAACTTCTGAGTAGTAGTTTTAATAGATATTATCCATTTCATTTTCAAACTGATTGTAATATTTTACACTCTCACCAGCACTACATGAGTTTCCTCACCAATATAAGCAAATAATGTTATCTATTTCTCAGGATATGCATTCCCTCAATGACTGAGGAGGTTGGAGTGTTTTTCATGTTTATGGCCATTTAGATATCTTCTTTTATGAAGTGACTGTTCAAGCTTTTTCCATTTTGAAAAAAATTCTATTGTCTTCTTTGTCTTACTGATTTATCGTTCTTTACAAATTCTGGATCCGGCTCTTCTGTTGAACAGAAACACTGCAAATATCTTCCCCTCTCTGTGCTCTCATTCTTTTAGTGGTAAATACATATTTTGATGAATGTAAATTTGAATTATAATGTAGTCTAGTTTATCAGTCTTTTGTGGTTTTGGATTTTATGCTCTACCTTAACAAATCTCTCCTACATCCAAGATAATAAAGATATTCAACTATGCCAACTTTTTTTTCATGTTAACATCTAAAAGCTTATTGTTTTAATGTTCACATATAGCTCTACATTCTACCTGAAATGTTTTAAATATATAGCATGAATTAGGGTCAATATTAATTTTTTTCCATGTGAAACTATGGATATCCATTATCGTTGTTGAAAGGACAATTCTTTCCCTACTGTTCTATTGACAAGACCAGTGCAGTACCAGCAAGGCACAGAGCATGATCTCTATGATCTGAGCAGATGGGTAAAGGAGAGTCCTGGAGCCCTCAGTGGCTTTTTCAGGCTTTTATTGAGTTAATCAGGTACACAGCAGGCAGGTGTGCAGGGGGGCGGGAGGCTGGCAGGCCTCCCAGCCCTCAGCGAGTCTTCACTCTTTCTGGGCTCTCTGATGTTCTCTCGTGGTGTCCCCACTGTCTCTGCTGTTTCCACCACTGCTACTCTTTCTTTCCTCTGGTGGTTCTCTTCTTCTACCGGTTGCACGTGACGCCGCCCTTTAAGGCCCAGTCTCAGCCCAGGTGTACCCACCTATGTATGTCCACACTCCACTCCAGGTGCCCGCCATCAGGCATGCATTCAGGACTGCAGGGATCCATCATTAATACTAATGGTGGGAGGACAGAAGAGCCTGATAATCACTTACCCTACAACCATCTTTACATACCCTACCTCTCTCATCTGTCAGTTATCCACATATATTGGGTGTGTTTCTGGGCTCTCCATTTTGTTCCATTGGTATACTTATATAGTTGTCTGCAGTGTCACTATCTTTACAAAACATTTTGATTTCCAGTAGTGACAAAACCTCTAGTTTTGTTGTTGTGACATGTTAGACTTTTTCCACCATGTTTTATGTCTCTTATACTCCTTTATGTATTTTTGTTTTTCACTTTCAATATTCTGATCTATCTTCCATCAATCACTAATCCTTCAGGTGCACCTAATTGGCTGTTAAAACTATCTATTGATGGGTATTTTTCAACTTTAGAATTCCTATTCATTCTTTTTTGAAGTTTCCAGTTTTGTGCTATAATTTTGCCTTCTGTATTTGATTTCATAGACATAATCAATTATTTTAGCATCTTGCTCTGAGAGCTAAGTTGTCTATAGATAACTGCAATGACTCTCTTTCTATGATCTTGTTTTTCTTCTTGAATTTTCAGTTAGTTCTTGTCTTATACATGCCTGGTTATTTTTGTTGAAGCATCAGAGACATGTATGAAAAATTATAGAGATTATTTGAAATTCAGGGCAATGTTATCTTCTGCCAAAGGGGATTTGTTTTAATCCTGGCAAGCAGTTCCAGCAATTGAAGACAATGCCACAATGAACAACACTGAAGTTAAATCCGTGCACAGAATATCTACAGAACAGAATTGTAGAAGTGGAATTACTAAGCAAAATTTTATTTTGCTTTCCCCAAAATTTCCCTCTAAAAGTTATGTCATTTTACATTCTCATTCACACTGCAGAAACTTTCACTTACCCAAACCCAGCCAATTCTGGCTATCATACATCTTTTTCTTGTCCTATCTGAAAGGCCCAAAAGTGTTATCTTTTTTAACTCTAATTGTTTTTTTCACTAATTATTAGTGAGGGTAAATATTTCTGTATGTTTGTGACTTAATTTTTCTTCTCCCACATTTCACCAAGAGATCTAATTTGCCCATATTTAAAACTGAATTGTTTGTCTATGTCTTACACACTCTGTTGGTGGGACTGGAGTCTGACCCAGGCCCTGTGGAAAACAATATGGAGGTTGCTTAAAATATTAAGAATGGATCTACCAAAGTATTCCACAATTCTACCCCTATGTATCTACCCAAAGAACACAAAAACACTAATTTGAAGGAATATATACCCTTTCTCCACTGTTTTGGAATGCCATCATGTTGATATGCCATTTCATCATATGCCAGGTTTCCATACACTCAGTGCTTTTAAAATAATGCCCGAGGTAATCCTGGTGCAGCTGGACCACATTCTAATTTTAGGGAACCTCTAATTCTATGCAGCCATCCATTTGTGTTTTTATTTTTGCATACTCTTGAACAAAATATTTTGCCAAGTATTGCTTAACAATAAATCCTTTGATCCTTCTTTAGGAAGTAGCAAAGAATTGAATTCATACAAATGAATGGTTTTTTTTTGAAACAAAAGAATTTCTGAGTGTTGGATTCAAAAGATTACCATTTAAGGTGCCCAGTTTGCACTTAAAAGACTTGATTTCAGGTACAGGCTGCCCTTGACTGGAGTGCCCTGCCTCTCTGCTCTTTTGAATTCCCTCTCCAAAGGGAAAGTCATGCTTAAACAAGAATGTTTTGACTTAGTCAATCCCATTGATTCAAAAGATGGCACAGTCTAGCAGATGGTTGCCCTGCCTATGTGATGCCCAGGGGGCCAAACTATTACCTGAGTTGTTGACTTAATGAAAGAATAACAGCCACTGAATTGCACCCTTTTATTGGGCAAATTATATGGTATGTGAATTATATCTCAATAAAACCATTTTGAAATAAAGGAGAAGGAGAAGGTTTAGAGAAAGAGGCCACCCAGACCCTTGTTGACAACACTGGCTTCTTGGCAGAGTCTTTGGAGATGCTCATTCAGTGCTGGTCACAGATGGTGTCAGCCTCACAGCCTGTCTTTTTTCTGGGTGCCTCTAACCTTTGTGTCCTCTCATGATGGCTGTTTTGGCTCCTGCTCTGTCTTCCTTACAGAAGTCACACGCATTGTCTCCTCCACAGGAGGAGGCATTCCTCCAGGGCACAATGGCTCCTTACTTACATTGTGTATCTAGCAGCCAGCATATTACGGAGCTCAGTTGGACCCCAGTTCACATTTTCACCCTAAATTGAATTTCTGTCTGTTGTCAGCAGTCAAAAAAACCAAAAAACCAAAAAAAAAAAAAACCTGACTGGACAGAAGGGTAAAGACTTGGAATCTGAATTTCACATGTGCTCTCTTCTGCTTGTGCTCTGGAGATAATAGGCACACCACTGCAAAAAAAGTGTCCAAACAAGTGAGGCAAGAGGCAGGGGTATGGCCTCCTACCACAATACCCTGTGCTAACAAATCACTGTCCCTAATAATAACTGATGAATGGAGGGCACAGGAAAGCAGAGGCCTCCTTTGCCAGGCCTAGGCTCAGCCCAACATGTACTATTTGGGCTCCCTAGGAAAACCAGGGGCAGACAGGAGGAAGAACTGATGTGAATTCCCACTGGTTTCTTCTCCTGAGGCTGCCTGGTGGTGCAGAGTCATTGCCAGCCTTGTTTTCCCTCCCCTCAGCTCATGTCATTGTAAGTTGTCTCACAGGTATCACCCTTTCTTGCCAGATACCAGATATGGTCTCTCTGTTCATATTTGGCACCATTGTCTTCTTTTTCTTGTTGTGAAATTCTTTTCTCCTGACTACAAATACAATTCAAAATTGTTAAATAAATTTTAGTCCTATTCCACTCACCCAGACAAAACCAGTTTGTAAAAACTTTGTTGTGAATTTTTTCAGAGCATTTTCTATGTAAAGCTAAATCTTAGGTCTTACAATCTATATTTTTGTCACCTCACATTTCTCAATCATCAGTATTGTGGACCCTTTTAATCAATCCATACACATCTGTAACATCATTCTTATTAGATGTACCATCATTGATTTAATAAATCCCCTTTTGTTGTACACATAGGTTGTTTCTAATTATTTACTACTATAAATGATTGTGCAAAGGACATTGCTTCACCTAAAACTTTAGTCTCATGCTTGGCATGTCCTTAATTTAAGGTTGTAACATCATTCTTATTAGATGTACCATCATTGATTTAATAAATCCCCTTTTGTTTTACACATAGGTTGTTTCTAATTATTTACTACTATAAATGATTGTGCAAAGGACATTGCTTCACCTAAAACTTTAGTCTCATGCTTGGCATGTCCTTAATTTAAGGTCATTGTCTTGACTACAGAGACCCTATTTTCCCTTTCTTGTCCATAACACAGGGAGCCCAGAGAATGCTCCAACCAGATCTCATTTTTCAGTTAATGATTAGACCCATTAGCAGTATCTTAAAGCACAGACATGACTGACATTCTCCAGTTTTTGCAGTCATTCCAAGGTTTCAGAGAGCTCTTCCTACCTTCCACATTTCAGTGACAAATGACTCATGTAGACAACGCTTCTAAATTTGTTTCTGGACATATAATTACTGTTTTTTTCATTCCCAGGAATTTTTTGATGTGTGGCCAGTCCTAATGGGGGAAGTTCCACCCTACTCGGGTCCTAGGACTCCAGATGGAAGGGTAAGGACCTGTCTGATCTATTCAATATGATCAAATGCAAAATGAGATGCAAAGTAGAGACTGCTGAAAGGTGTTTCTTTATCACTTAGGTATTTATCTTCTTCTGGTTGGGTTGTTTCCTTTGAAGTTGTGATAATACGTCACAATTGCCAAGCCCTATATGTTTTTTAATTGATTTATTTTTTATTAGTGAGCTACCATTATTTTACATCTTTCTTAATATTTTGACAATATAGGATTTTTCCCCTAAGGTGTGGTGATTGTAGATCCCCCACCACCAAAGCACCCATAGTCTTCCACCATAGCCTGCTGTGCTCTACCCCTACCTCTCTGTCTCCCCCCACCCCTTGTATGCCTCACATCTACAGTCAAGGGTTGATTTTATAGTTAAAGTTTGTCTTTGTTTTCCTTATACTCCACATGGTAAGTGAAACCATCTTCTCACTTATTTTGCTTAGCAAAATCCAAAATCCCTTTCAACTCCATCCATGTTGCTACAAATGGCATGAGTTTATCTTTCTAATTGTTGAGTAGTATTCCCTTGTGTATATATACCGCATCATTTTGATGAAAGGTGTTTTTAATATCTTGTTGGCATTTCACAATAACTCTGTAGGATTGCCCAAGAATGAATCAATAGGAAATGAGGAAAGAGTTCCAGAAAGGTCAGATAGCTTGTTCAATGATTCACCTAGCAGGAGTTTAGAATTTAGAGATAATTAGAGCTGGAAATAACCTGAATATCTAATCTAGAAAATACAAATTGGTAGCCAGAGTTCAGTTTCAGCTCATAAATACATTTGTTTGACTGCATAGGTCTTTTAAATTTTCTTTCTGTTTTTTAAAAATTTTGAATTGGTGTCTTAACACTCAAAAACAAGACATTTCCCTTACATACCAAGATTTTCAGTTTCTTTGAAAGAGCAGATCAGTCAAAACTGAACCCACAGTCCTGCAGGGTAAATTTGATTGGAGCAGAGAAGCAGTTGCCTCCTTGGAAGGTGAGACCCTGGGTTCTCTAATTTGCCACAGTCCACACCATGCCCTTTTATATACACCTGCTCTTTTCTCCTCATTTACTTTTCATTCACACCTCCCTCGGTATTTCGGTCTATGACCTCTGACTTAAAAAACTGCTTCATTTAAACATTAGGCACAAATGCTTTAAAGAATCTGAAAAGATATAGGGATATGAAGATGATACTGGGTAAACATACCCGTCACTCAGAAGGCCTACAGAACCTGTGAATGACCTTAGCCAAGGCCACATAGGATAAGCAAAAGGCAGTGTCATGTCCTTAAATTGAGTTTTACTCCAGTGCCCTTCCCATAGACCTTTTAAGCTGTCTGAAATGGTCTATCAGTTTCTGCTAGGAGGCCTGAATCCACCCAACCATCACTAACCATACCCAAAATAAAGTGTGTGTGTGTGTGTGTGTGTGTGTGACAGAACTTACTTAGTTTTAATTTAAGCTATGGGAATTTAAAGTTAATTAGCTTCATATATACACCGGAAAAAACTCCAGCCTTGGAATCTACATTGTCTACCATATATTTGAAACAACCTTTTTTTTAAAAAAGATTTATTTATACAAACACTGGGTACAATCAGAAGTGCGGGAGGGTGAGAGAATTCACCAGAGTCAGAGCAGGCAGACTGGCAAGGAACACTGCTGAGGGGAGCGGCGGGCATGGCAGGAGAGGTCTGTGTGCCATGTAGGATCCTCTCCGGCAGTTGGGGATCGAACCGGCGCTGCAGAAGCTGCGGGCAGCATCGCAACGCAGCGCTCAACCGCTGCGCCACCAGGGGAGGCCCTATTTGAAACAACCTTTATAACCTACTGTTATACAGTTTCAAACTGCTCTTTTAGCCACACAATTTCATGATTTCTTTATAGAATACTAAGTCTACAAGGATTGTATTGTGTGCTTGTAGGGTCAGGAATGACACTGAGCAGGTTTTCTATGATCCAGCAGACTGGGTAAAGGAGGAGTCAGAGTCCTCAGTGGTTTTTGCAGGTCTTTTATTGGAATTTACCCGGTACACAGTAGGCAGGGGTGCTAGGTAGGCCTCCCAGCCCCCAGCAAATCCGCACTCTATCTGGGCTCTCTGGCGTTCTCTGCTTCTCTCTTGGCTTCGGCTTCTGCTACTTCTTTCTCAGCTTCTCTTTCGGCTTCTGCTGGCGTCCCCGTGATGCCGCCCTTAAAAAAGCCCACTCTCAGCCCAGGTGAATCCCATCTACCTATGCCCACACCCTAATTCCAGGTGCCCGCCATCAGGCATGCATTCAGGACTGCAAGGATCCTTCATCTATCCTGATGGCGGGAGGACAGAAAAGCCTGACATTTTTCCTTACCCTACAATAGGTATTCAGTTGTAACAGAAAAAAGTCAGAAGACAAAGGATTGGGTTTGGATTGGTTGCAAACCTATAAAGTGAGCATGATTAAATAACCCTTTGGTCCTTGATTTTCCTACACCTGGGGTACTATCACTGAATTCATCTCCAAACCCAGTTCCACGTCTAGGACAGAGCTAGTGAGGAAAACCCACGTGAGGACCAGAGACAGCAGGTACTGTTGGCAAATGGATCTTCTGAATAGGGTATGGGTATGGAGGGGCAAAGTCTGTGTGTAGATCATTTCTCTTCCAGCTAGTTGTATGGGCTCAAGCACCTCTCCAAGTTTTACTATCTCCATCAGTATTGCCTATGTAATTAAGTTGACCTAGTTCAGCTGTGGTCATGAAAGTGGCTCACAAGCTGACACACAGCAGGCTCTCCAATAATCATGGCTAACCAGGCTGAACCGCATGACCAGACAGGCCCTTGCCCTATGTTATGTCATTTAGTCTTCTCAGTGAGTTTATGAAGAAAACAGCCTTATAATGCTCATTTTTCAGTTGAAATTGAGGTCCAGAGGGATCAAATCCTTGCATAAATTCAAACCCAGTGTGCTTTTCTCAACGTATGGTGCCTTCTAACATTGCCTTTGGCCTTCTAACCTCACTAACACATTATGTGCCACATTTACATTAGGAATGAAGCTTTTGTTTGAATTTGACCAATTAACTTTCCCATCTCTTGGATCCAAAGCTCCCTGTAGTGCTAGCATGGCACAGAACAGTTTCTCTATGATCCAGGCAGACAGGTAAAGGAGAGTCCTGGGGCCCTCAGTGGTTTTATCGGGCTTTTATTGAGCTTTTTCCATCGTTTGTAGTGTGGCAACCACATACATGACAGGCAAGGAGGCTGGGGATTTGGAAGGCTGGCAAGCCTCCCAGGCACCGGCGAGTCTTCACTCTTTCTGGGCTTTCTTTCATTCTCTTGCGGACTCTGTTCTCTGCTACCTCTGCTTCTCTCCTGCTGCTTCTGCTGCCATTGCAACAATTCTACTGGTGTCCACGCCCTTATATGCCCAATCTCTCAGCCCAGCTGTGCCCACCTATACATGCCCACACCCTATTCCAGGTGTCCACCATCAGGCACACATGCAAGCCCACAGGTGCCTATCATTAATACTAATGGTGGGAGGGCGGAAAATCCTGACAATTTTCACTTACCCTACATTCCCCAAAAGCAGTCACATCACACTTCATATTTAAAAAATAATATGTGGGCGTCTGTCAAGATGGTAGTAAAGATACTGGGCTCACCTCCTGTAGGGTCAGGAATACCACAGTGCAGGTTTTCTGATCCAGCAGACCAGGTAAAGGAGGAGTCAGAGCCCTCAGTGGCTTTTGGCAGGCTTTTATTGGGGTTTACCAGGTACACAGCAGGCAGGGATACGGGGGGCCGGGAAGCTGGCAGGCCTCCCAGCCTCCAGCAAGTCTTCACTCTATCTGGGCTCTCCGGCATTCTCTGCTTCTCTCTCGGCTTCTGCTACTTCTTTCTCGGCTTCTCTTACGGCTTCTGCTGGCGTCCCCGTGATGCTGCCCTTAAAAGCCCAGTCTCAGCCCAGGTGAATCCCATCTACCTAGGCCCACACCCTATTCCAGGTGTCCGCCATCAGGCATGCATTCAGGACTGCAAGGATCCATCATCTATCCTGATGGTGGGAGGGCAGAAAAGCCTGACATTTTTCCTTACTCTTCACCTCCTCTAAACAAATACAACAAAACTGGTATAAAACAAAGCCAAAAAAAACCAAAACAAAAACCCTGAAGGAGCAACTGGCTAACACTACACACAAAAAGACCATCAGCCCTGACAGAAAGGGAGAAAGAATTAGAAAAAAAAAAAAAACAAAGTTTAGATGATAATGGGGGAGTGCTGTCTACAAGAGGGAGGAGTGGCCATGGTACAGCGCCTCTACGACTATTTACTTGGGCACACACCAATACTGAGATGCAGAACTGCACTGGGAAAGGGGATGCAAGAGCAGGCAGCCAGGATGGAGGGTGTATTGCTAAGCAGTGGCAGGGGTGAGGGCAACAGAACAAGAACTATTATCTTCAGCTGATGCTCATAATATACAACAATTGTGGTCTGAATTGGATCAGAGCACCTGAGCTTCCCTATTGAGGCAAATACCACTGATGTCCAGGCTGAGATATTCAAAACACCTGCCACTCCCCACCAAGAACTACTTCACAACAGGAAGTTCAAGTTCCTGTGTCTACTGGAGAGAATGTTTTGATGCCTATTGCTCCAATCCTCTTTCATCATCTGCTATCCCTCACTGTACCAGTCCCCAACTATGCAGATACAAAAACACAGTTAAAAATCAATCCCTACTAAGACCCATACAAAATAGCAAATGAGGAGATCGAAGAACATAGTACAAATGCCACAACAACAACCGTAAAAATGGAAAGGAGCCTTGTCAGAGAGGTTGCAGAGCAGGACAGAAGGGTAATTCAGGGCAACAGTCCTGGAAATGCTGATGGAATCTAAAAATACAGAGGCTACAAAACAACAAAAGAATAAAGATAATGAAAATACGAAGCAGTTTCACTTAGAAATAATAGACTAAGAAACACTATAGCTGACTTTAAAAATTCAATTGAGTTCCTCAGTAATAGACATACACAAGCAACGGAGAGGATTAATGAGCTCCAAAACACAATGTTGGAGAACATAAGAATAGAACAAGGAAGAGAAACAAAGAATTTAAAAAATGAAAAAAGTATAAGAGCACTCTAGGATAGCTTCAAAAGAAATAACATCTGTTTATAGGGATCCCAGAAGAAGAAAAAGGGAAAGGCATACAAAACTTATTTAAAGAAATAATCACTGAACACAAACTTAGTCTGGAAAAATGAATTAGAATTTGTGATCAAAGAGACCCAAAAACGTCCAAACAAAATAACACCAGCTAACCAGACACCAAAATAACACCAGCTAACCAGACACATAATAATAAAGCTGTTGAAACCTAATAAGCACAGAGTATTAGAACTATTAAGAGAAAAAGGGTAACCTGTAAGGGAACATCAATTAAACTGTCAGAAGACTTTTCAACAGAAACATTACAAGCATGAGGGCCTG
Organism: Talpa europaea; assembly: GCF_964194135.1. Taxonomy (NCBI): domain Eukaryota; kingdom Metazoa; phylum Chordata; class Mammalia; order Eulipotyphla; family Talpidae; genus Talpa; species Talpa europaea. The sequence goes on along the minus strand of NC_140080.1, from coordinate 42,291,400 downwards.
AAAAGTGATATTTAAAGAAAAAACCTGCAGCTCAGAATCCTTTACCTAGCAAGATTGACAATCAAGAAAAAGGGAAGAGTAAAGAACTTCACTGAGGGCCTCCCTGGTGGCGCAGCGGTTGAGCGCTGGGTTGCGAAGCTCCCGGTGGCCTCTGCGGCGCTGGTTCGATCCCCGGCTGCTCCGCGGCCACCTGAGGAGGGTCCCACATGGCGCGCAGACCTCTCCTGCCGCCCGCTGCGCCCCTCAGCAGTGTACTTCAGTCCTTCTGTCTGCTCTGCTCCCCGCTCTGGCTCTGGTGAATTCTCTCACCCTCCCGTGCTTCTGACTGTACCCAGTGCATGTATAAACAAAAAACAAACAAACAAATAAATAAATAAAACATGCCTCTATTAAAAAAAAAAAATAATAAAATAAATTCAAAAAAAAAAAAAAAGAACTTCACTGAAAAGTAAAAGGTAAAAGAATTTATCAACACAAAGCTACATATGAAAGAAATCCTACAGGGATTATTGTAAGGCAACAGAAAAATGAATATTGAAACAACAGACACCTAAATTACTTAACATGGAGGAGCAGGCGGAGAGTAACAATATGGTCCACTAGACCCAGCAGAGACCAGATGGGTCACACAAATAGCTCATTATATACTAAGCTCAGTAGAACCACCAAACAAAAAACAATACAAATAACTCATAAGACAATGGAAATGGAACTTAAACATATATATATATAGGAAGCCCATAGAAACTAAAAAAGACAAGATAAATGATAGCAAAATGGCAATTAGCACTTACATCTCAAAAATCACCTCAAATGTAACTGGGGTGAATTCATCTGTCAAAAGATGTACAGTGGCTGACTGGATTTCAGCTGGTGGCACAGGCAGTTGATAGCAGCGCTGTGAAGCTGTCTGCAGCCTCTGCAGTGCCAGTTGGACCCCCGCTGGCCACGTAGAAACCCACATGGCAAGGCAGACCTCTCCTGTCTCACCCGCTGCTCCCCTCAGCAGTGTATTTCAGTCAGTCTGCCTGTTCTGTTCCCCACTTTGTCTCTGGTGAATCCTCTCACCATCCTGCACATTTGACCTGTACCCCGGTTCTTGTATAAATAAATAAATCTTTAAAAAAAAAAAAAGAATGGATTTCAAAATAAAGTTCAACCTTCTGCTGTTACAAAAAAAAACTCACCTAACCAACAAAGACAACATAAACTTAGAGTTAAAGATTGGAGAACAGTTACACTATCAAGTGGCAACAACAACAACAACAACAAAAAAGAAACAGCTATTCATTTTTTTTTTAAGATTTATTTATTTATACAAGAACCAGGGTACGGGCCAGATGCACAGGACGGTGAGAGGATTCACCAGAGACAAAGGGGGGAACAGAACAGCCAGACTGACTGAAATACACTGCTAAGGAGAGCAGCAGGCGAGACAGGAGAGGTCTGCTTCGCCATGTGGGATTCTCGGCGGCTGGCCGGGATCGAACCTGCACTGAAGCTGTGAACCTACACAGCTTCACAGTGAGGCGCTCAACCGCCAGCACCACCAGGGAGGGCTGGAACAGCTATTCTTATACCTGATAAAATAGACTTTTAAGAAAAGTAATAAGTCATAAAGAAGGACACTGTATTATGGTTAAGGGTCTAATACAATAACAAGAAATGGCACTCATAAATATATGTGCACTGAACGGTGGAGCACCGAGATATATAAGATAATTAGCAACACAACAAGAGAAATATTGATAACAACACAATAATACAAACACTTTAATATCCCACTTATAATAATGGGCAGGTCAACAAGACAAAGTATAAAAAGGAACCAACAATTTTAAATGAGGAGCTAGATCAAATAGTTCTAACACATATCTACAGAACACTTCAACCAAAAATTGCTGCATACAAATTTTTTTCAAGTGCGCATGGAACATATTCAAAAGTAGATCATATCTCGGTACACAAGTCAATTGTCAACAAAACCACCAAGATCAAAATTATAATGAACAACTTCTCTGAACACAATGCCACAAAATTAGAAATCAACTATTAGAAAGAAAAAAAAACTAGGGAAACCATGAATACATGGAGATTAAATTGCTTAATAGAAATTGGATAAAAGTGGAAATCAAAGCAAAAATTAAAAAATACCATGAGACTTAAGATGGAAGATAATTGCAATATAGGCCCATATTAAAAAGCAAAAAAAAAAAAAAAATCCCAAATAAGCAACCCAAATCACTTCTAAAGAAATTTGATAAAGAGGAAAGAAGTAAGACCTAAAGTTGGTAGGAGTTAAGAAATAAAAATAAACATCGTAATAAATGAAATAGAGATCAAAAAGACTATAACAAAGATCAGTGAAACTAAGAGCTGGTTCTTTGAAAAGATAAACAAAATAGATAAACCTAACAGAGAGAGAGAGAGAGAGAGAGAGAGAACATTAATAAAACAGAATCACAAATGAAAGATGAGAAAACACAACATATAGCAGAGAAATGCAAAAGTTCATAAGAGATTAGTATGAACAAATATATGCCAATAAATTCAATGATCTTGAAGAGATGTCTACATTTCTAGATCAACATAATCAACCAAGATGAACTGAACAAAATGATCACCAACATGGAAATTCAAACAGTACTAAAATGCCTTCAGAAAAACAAAAACCCAGCATCAGACAACTTGACAAATGAATTCTATCAAACTTTTAAAGAACTATGGCCCACATTGCTCAAATTGTTTTTAAAAATATAAGAAGGTGGGCCTCCCTGGTGGTGCAGGGGTTAAAGACAGTGCTATCAAGCTATTGTCAGCCACTGCAGCACGAGTTTGATCCCCTGGCAGCAGGAGCAACCCACATGGCACAGCAGACCTCTCATGTCTTGCCTGCTGCTCCCCTCAGCAGTGCATTTCAGTAGATCCGCCAGTTTTGCTCCCTACTCTGTCTCTGGTGAATCCTCTTACACCCCCACCCCGCACCTCTGGTCTGTACCCCAGTTCTTGTATGCATAAATAAATAAATCATCAAAAAAATATATAAGAAGGAATGCTCCCTAGCACATTTTATGATGCAAATATTACCATAATGGTAATTAAAGCAGACAATGAGAGCACAATAAAAGAAAATTAGAATTCAGTATCACTGACGGCATCGATGCAAAATTTTTCAACCAAATACTAGCAGATCAAATTCAATACTATGTCACTAAGATTATACACCATGGCCAAGTGGGATTTACTCCAGGGATACAAGGATGATTTACTATATGTAAATCAATGTAATATATCATATCAACAAAAGTGAAGATAAAAAATCAAGATATGATAATATCAATAGGTGCAGAGAAAGCATTTGATAAGTTTCAGCACCCACTTATGATAAAAACTCTAACCAAGATAAGAACAGAAGGAACGAACCTCAATATAATAAAAACCACATATCATAAACCAACAGCCAACATAATACTCAGTGGTAAAATCTGAAAGCTTTTCTTATTAGATCTGACACAAGACAAGGATGGCCAATGTCATCACTTCTGTTTAACTTAGTACCAGAGGGTTTGACCAGAGCTATCAGATAAATAGGAAATGAAGGGAATAAAGTAGAAAAAGAAGCAAAATTATCACTATTTGCAGATAATGACGTTATATATAGAGGGTTGTAAAAATTCCATCAAAAAGTTATTAGAAATCATTAAAAAATACAGCCAAGTGACAGTATTTTTACACGTTTATACAAAATCAATGTATAAAAATCCATAGCTTTTTCTTATAAAAAATGAACAAGATGCAAAAGAAATTAAGAAAATAGTTCCATTTATAATTGCTACACAAATAATTAACTACCTTGGAATCAAGCTAACAAAGGAGTCGGAAGACCTGTAGAAGGAGAGATACAAGATGTTATTAAAAGACTTAGATAACGAAATAGGAAATAGAAGGACATCCCTTGCTCATGGAAGGGAAGAACCAATATAATCAAAATGACCAAATTGCCTAAAATGGTATACAAATTTAATGCAATCCCATCAAAATTTCAGCAGTATTTTTCATAGAAATGGAACAAAAATGATTAAATTTATACAGGACCACAAAAGGCTTCAAATTGCAAAAGCAACACTTAATGGAAAAAAGGAGAGAAATGGAGGTGTCATACTATCTGGCTTGCATTGGAATACTTGCTAACACCACACCCAAAAACAAATTCCAAATGGATTAAAGATTTAGATATAAAACCTGAAACAATAAAATACATAGAAGAAAATACTGACAATACCTTCCATGATATCAACAATAAAAATATGTTTGGTGGGTCTCCCTATGGCACAAGGGTTAAGCACAGCACTGTGAAGCCATCCAAAACCTCTGCAGCAGGAGTTGGATCCTGGCTGGCCAGGGAGCTACCCACATGGCGCAGCAGACCTCTCCTGTCTCGCCCTCTGCTCCCCTCAGCAGTGTATTTCAGTCAATCTGCCTGTCCTGTTCCCCACTCTGTCTCTGGTGAATCCTCTCACCACCCACACCTCTGGCCTTCACTCTAGTTCTTGTATGCATAAATAAATAAATCTTTAAAAAAAATCTTAAAAAAAAATTTTGGTGACTCAACTTCTATGGCTAGGGAATTAAAAACAAAAATAAACAATTGGTATCATCTCAAGTTAATAAGCATCTATAAAGCATCTATTACACAATATGTCACTGATAAGGGATTAATATCCCTTATTGCTCATAACGCTCTCATAATTCTCATAGTTCTCTCAAAATTCTCCCAGATTGTCTCCATTTTGTGGGAAATGGCTGCATTGCATCCTTTCTTATGATTATATAATACTCCATGGTGTGTATGTACCACATCTTGATCCATCAAAGGAGATTTAAGCTGCTTCATTGCCCTAGCTATTGTAAATAATGCTGCCATGAACATTTTGAAATATAATGCATTTTTTTGTTGATGGTTTCATATATTTTGTGGATATATGTCTAAGAGTGGGACTGCCAGGCTGTACAGGTTTTCTATTTTCAAGTTTTTAAGATAAATCCAGTTTGCTTTCCATAATTATTTCACCAGTTCTTGTTTCCACCAACAGTGAAAAAGGGTTCCTTTTTCCCTGCATTCTCTCCAGCATTTGTTGTTGGGGGTCTTTTTAATATAGGCCATTCTCACGGGTGTGAAGTGTTATCTCAATGCAGTTTTAATATGCATCTCTCTTATTAGGAGTGATGATGAACATTTTTTCATTTGTTTTTAGACTTCTGGATATCTTCTTTGGTGAATTTTCTGTTCAAATCTGCTGCCCATTTGTTAATTGGGTGATTTTTTAAATTGATGAACTGTATGAGTTTTTTATATAACTTGGATATTAATCCCTTACCAGTGACATATTGTGTAAATATTTACTTTCATTCAGTAGTGTGTACTTAATCATCTTGTATTTTCTTTATAGATGCTTATTAACTTGAGATAATACAAATTGTTTATTTTTGTTTTAAATTCCCTGGCCATAGGAGTTGAGTCACCAAAAGTAAGTCACAAGGATAAAAACAGATATTGGACATTCACATAGCAGACACTTTCAAAAGCCAGTGGACATCAGTCAACATCCTGAGGGTTCTGAGGTTAAAAAAGGAGGGGGAGGAAAAAGGGCCAGGGACACCGGGATGATGAGGAACATCTGGGAAAGAATGGAGGCCATGATTCTCAATTTTGCCTAGAGCAGCAACTCCTCATTTTCTCTCTTTAGGACATTTATCCCTTTGCAAAGTTAAGGAAAGCAACATACACTAACCCACTTTAAAAATGCATGCAGGACCTCCTTGGTGGCACAAGGGGTTATGCACAGCACTGTGAAGTTATCCGCAGTCTCTGCAGCACGAGTTTCATCCCCGGCCGGCCAGGGAGGTGACCCACATGGCACAGCAAACCTCTCCTGTCTTGCCCGCTGCTCCCCTCAGCAGTGTATTTCACTCAGTCTGCCTGTTCTGTTCCCCCACTCTGTCTCTCACCCCCACCCCCTGCACCCAGTTTTTGTATGCATAAATAAATAAATCTTTAAAAAAATTAAAAAAATTAAAAATCCATACAGATAAAATCACACACTTTTACATACACTTTCAAAGGAAAAAACATAATGTCGGGGGGGGGTCGTGTGTGTGAGAGAATCACTAAAAGTTACTTGAGCTTTAGGTTTCATGGAAAAAACAAAAACTGCACTCATTTTAAAACTAGTGTATTTCCATGTACCATGATTTGGCTATGCTGTATTTATGGCTCTTTCAAAGACCCTCTGTTAATAGTGTTAGCTGCTCCAGTGGAAGGTGAAAAAAGGTGCTCACTGATGGTTCAGTTTTGACTTTCCAAAACTGGTAAATTCCTACATGAATATGGCCTTGAAGGCAACTTGAGCTACAGTGTGTGGGGAAAAAAATCCTATTTACCTATGGCACACTGGTCTTTTGTGCTGCTTTCTGTAAAAGCAAATTGACTCTCCTGTGGGTTTCAAAGGACATCTACTTCTAACCTTTCTGAAGGAGTCTCGTGGACACCTCCAAGTAGGGCAGCCTGCCAGGCCCAGGGAGCCAGCAGCTTGTCTAAGTGCTGAGATAACAAGTTCTAGGACAGACAGAGACTCCATAAGGTGAGGAAGGTTATAGAAGTACTCCCCCTCCCTGGTAGAAACTGAACTCTAGCAAAGTCCTGGCAGACAATGCATCTACCTTTTCTTTCTAGAACTGTCTACAAGACAATGTTCACTATAGAAAAATGTTCTTAGCACAATGTGTTTATGTTTATTGGAAAAGTCCTGCCTCCCCTTCACCTGGCCGCCTCCCGAGGCTGTTAGCAGACATCTTTTCAGGAATGTCTATGAATATCCAGACTTTCTGCATTTTGCCACCATCATCTTTGACAAATGTGTTGATTCTATATGTGCCTTACTTTTACTTAACTATGTCTTTCCCTATCAGTCCAGATCAGCTCTCTCCTTCCAGAGACATGCTAAAAATCCTCTATGCAGACATCCCACTTGTGTAATCATGCTCCTAATGATGGACAAGATATTTTCTCCAGTTTTTTTAAAGTAGTCTGGAGGGAACCCTGACTGGGGCACAGTGTTTTTAACCACATTTTGGTAGGGCATCTATCGGGCTTATTACCACATATGGAATTGTTGGGCAAAAGAACAGGTTGGTTTTAATCTATGAGAGATATTGCTACCTCTCCAAACACAACCTTAGAATCATAGCTGAAAATGACTTTAGGGATTATCTTGTCCGGGTTTTACAACTCCCCAAGTTGTCTTTAGAACTCTAGACTTATACAGTGACTACCTTGGACAGGGGTTAATGGAGGGGGTGGAGCGGGGGACAGAAAAGGGAGTAAGAGAGAACAAAGGGAAACATGGGGTCACTATGTGCCCAACTCTGCTTCCATCCGGGCAGCTTCCCTTTTACCTGCTTTATCTGATTAGACTCCCTGCTGTTTGGGTAAAGAGTTCTGCAACTTGACAGCAACAACAAACCCCACTGACCTAATATTACTCTGAACTTCTGAACTGAGATTCAGAGAATGCACTTCAAGATTGGAAATTGAGTCTTTTCACTCTAGATGTTTTCTTCATCCCATTCATTATACTCCAGGGTTCATCTGGTCTCCCCTTGTATTAGCTTGTGACCTAGGAGTAACCAGGGGCCCCAAACTGTTGAATGGGTGCAAACTCTGAAAGAGATCCAGCCATTTTCATGTGCAAAGGCAAAGGAGGTAGACTCTTAGTGCAAAATATCTTACCAGAATCGTGCGTAAAGAGAGAAGAAAAGAAAGGATATTCCTAACATGTTTTCAGTGTCTTCCCAAAATTCTCCATCTCCTTACAGGCAAATGGCCAGTCAAACAGAGTTGGACAGAAAGCTTGCCACAAATCTAAGATTTTTTCTTGCAGGGAGCCACAGGAGAGGGGTTAAGTAGCTACCAAAGAGCTGGGACCAAAGGAGAGATTCTGAATTCAAAATGTACCACAGAATCCACCATGAAGTCAGGACAGCCTGCCATTTTCACTCCCAAGGACTTGGATCATCCTCCCCTGTGTCTCTCACCCACTTGCCTCTTCCCAGTGTCTCTACATGTCTCTCCTCCACTGTCTCCTCCAAGTGTCCTTCCCACCAGTGCTAGGGTGCAAGTCAGGCTGCAGAAGTGGGAGAGTGCACCAGCCTGTCTTCTGTGCTAGATAGTCTGCTCCGCTCTACACCTAAATCCCAGTAGCTCCCCTGCTCAGGAAGTCTGGTTCATGGTATACTGGGACTTGTAACCCAAGGAGGCTGCATGTAAGTGGGCATGGGGAAAATGGTGCCCATACAATGCTCTGCAATGTCCCTCTCCTTTTCACGGAGATGCTGCTCCAATACTTGGATGCTTCCCGCTCTTGGGAGCAAATATGGGGTTGTTGGCATCATTGGATCAGCTTGAGCTCCTGCCTTTTGTTTAGCCAGAGTGTGTCTCCTGGAAGTGGGAGACCTGTCGATCAAACAGGCTTTCTAATATCCTTGACTGGGTCAAGAATTTCTATTTATGCAGGTCCTGAGTAAGAAGCCCTGTGGGAGGGGGAGGGCTCTATATTTAAGTCTCGGAGGCAGTACTTGTCAAAATACCTGTGGAGTAAAGCAACAGTTTTGTTTTGTTTTTTTATTTCCAATCTATTTGGGGCTGATACTTTTTTAAATATGATAAAATATGATAAAATATTAGAAATATAAAATTGAAACAATTTTAAACTGATTAAAAAAAAAGTAAGGCCTTTTTAAAATAATTCTTTTCAACAGACCTAACCTAATTCAGTACTATAGAACTTTCTAAACACCAATTCTGAATGCCTGTCTGTTTCATCATGGAAAGGTAACAAATAGTATGCAGGCTGGAACCAGTGCAGGGACCACATTGTGAGTGGTTCTGTTCTAGATGATACCTAGAATCTAGAGAGTAATGCTATCATAAATTCTCAACCTTCAGGAACATAGCACAAGGTCTTGGCCCTGCCCCTGGCTCACTGTCTTATTGCAAATAAGTCCCATCTCTCGGGGTCCTGATTTTGTTAACCTGCCCATCACACATGGGTGTTCAGGGACTCTAATAAGGTGGTGGGATTTTCCCTGGAGAGTGAAGGAGAGGAACCACCTTCCTGTTAGGAATAACGTAACTGAACAGACCCACTTAATAGAATGGGCGTCTTCATGGTACCACAAGGTGGAAGAGATGGAAGAGGGGTGACAGCTGAGAGGCAGGAGGCATAGCCGGGAACGTCGGCCAGAAGAGCTGAGTACACGAGTTAATGAAAAGGGGCTGTGACCGTGTTGCCGAGCCCTACCTAGAGGATGGCCAGTTGGCAGTGTTTCTATGTACCCCTGATCCCCACCACTAACTCCAGCAGCCATCTTTATGGCTTTCTCCTTGTAGCTGACCCTCCAGAGTCCCTTGGGGGCACTTCCCTTCCCTCTTTCCAGCCCCAGATACCAATCCCTGCCTGGCCTCTGTGAGCTGGTTTCGAGGAGGAGGGCACTGAACTCTGAGATGCAGCTGAGGACAGTGAGGCCCAGAGGCAGCTGAGGCCACTCCTTAGAAGAAGTTCTGGTCAAGCTGGTGCTTCCAGAAAACCACAAGGCATTCTGTCAAAACAAAACCTTTCTCATGGATACTCTTCAGCTGCAGTTCTGTCTTGGACTATAAGGTCTATTTCTCCTTCTCTTTTGCCTAGGAAATCAACTTTTACAAGGTCATTGACTACATCTTGCATGGCAAAGAAGATATTAAAGTAATACCGTAAGTTTCTAATCAAAATGTATAGATTGCAGCATGTCATCAATGTCCATGAGCCATTCATGCCAAGATCAACACTAGCCAAGCCCAAGAGGGCCACACACTCAGTTAGCCGCAGGGAGAGCAGGAAGGAGGCAGTGTGGAGGCATGGGAAAGCCCCAATTGCGGAAAGATTTGATTAAAGCCCCACTGTACAGAATCCCGACTCAAGTGCTGTGAGTTCCAGCACCAGGTCCCAAAGTGGACCCATCTGGGACTCAGTTTCTTATCTATAAAATAAGGCTATGAAATCTGATTGGGACAATTCAAATGTCAAAGCAGGAAGTTGGCAAAGAAAGCCACCCAGCCCCCAAGGGACCCAGCCCCTAAGGCAAGCAAATCTCCAAGGTGTTCTTATGTGACCAAGGAGGATGAAAAGGAAAGAACGAGAGGACAATACCTTGAACTTGAACCTGCCTCTTGGTGTGGGGACACCAAGGCCATATCAAGATTCAGTCAAGGTCCTTTTCAATGACAGGCTTGAGTGATTTGGGGTCAGCAGAGCACGCCCCAAAAATCGTTCACCCTTTGATCTATTTGAATTATGTCCCCGTGCCAGGAGCCACACCCACAGCTGAGACCCTTGCTCTCTCCAGTCCAAGCCAGACTCCTTGAGCCCGCAAAGCCCCACCTTTGGTCTCTCCCAGCTCTCTGCTCCAACGGAAGGGAGTTACTGTTCTCCTTAATCCCCGCGTAACAGGTATGAGAGGCCACCTACCTTCATGCTTCTCAGCAGCCCAAATTGTAATGATTCTGTCAGCCAGATAATGCAGTTCTCAGGGAAAGTGCTTCAGGTCCTGAGTTTCTGGGTTCTCTCTGTTCCTTGTTTTCTAAGCTCATCTAGGTCTCTTCCCCAGCTACCTTGGCAGATTCATACTCTCAACCATGCTATTCTAACCCCTTTCCCCAGGGGGCAGGTTTATCATCCTCTGCCTCCTAAGGCATCACGGTCAGAGCTTCCCCCATCTCATCACTTGTCAGCATCATACCCTTCAGGTCTCCAAACACTCCCCTGCTGCCTTCCACCCACCTCCATCTATGTCACAGACTTTGGGTCCTTTGTTATGGCAGTCCTGTCTCTAGACCAATGTTTGTACCAACCCGCACAGGCTAGGCCATGCTGTGGCAACAAAACTTCAAGACCTTAGTGGTATAAGTAAAGATTTATTTACCATCTCTCTCTGTGTCGATTGCTGGTGATGAAGATGGCTGGAATATAATGTGTAAGCTATAGCCACTGTTTTAAATCTTGCAAGGTAGACGAACCTGACCCAAGGCAAGTGAGAACAGGACAAACTTGCTGTTGACCTTCCTTCCAGAGCGGCAGTCATGCCCCTGCTCACAGAGCCACATCTAACTTCCAGAACACGTGGGCTCCGGATTTTTGTAAATAACTTGAGTGGCTGCCCCAGTCCAGGCCAGCCAAACTAAAAAGGGAAAGCTGGATAGTAAAGAAAGACTTCCTCTAACCAAGAGAAGACAAAATACGAATTTAGAAAGGACATAGAGCAGGTGGGACAAATAAAAAGTGCACATTAAGATGATCTTTAAATTCAAACACATTAATTTTAAATACGTAACTTTAAATATAATAATAAATAAATATAACATCTATAAATTTATATATATATTTATGTATCTTTAAGTATAAATTAATATTCCAGTTCAGGTTGTCAGGCTGGATAAGAAGGAAAGCTGTCACACTGCATGGATTCTAAGAGACACAATTTTCTACTTTGGGACATTTCTGAAATAGAATCAATGACAGCATGTGATTACTGTCAGCCAGAAGGCAGCAATGATGTGGTTGTCATTGCCTGGCTCTGCGTGAACTTGGTCACAATCACTTGTATTACTGTTACTTCAGTTAAGTATATGCATTGTGGGTTCTATCCACATTGAATTTCACTGCAATAGAAAATGACTTAAAAGAGATTATAGTAGGACTCTTCACTGAAACAAAAAGTTGCTTTGATTGGCACAAAATATAAATGGAGGGGTAAAAAATATGATAAAAATCTATATCTAAATGCTTAGAGAACTCTGTAGATGTTAATGAAGTAATGATTGCAAGTTCAAAAAGCAAAGCAGCACATGAGTTGTGAGAATTTTATCTTTCTTACTTGCATATAAGAACGGATGACTTCTTAGATATCAAAAAACAATATATCCTGTTTACAAGAGACCTATCTAAAAGGTAATAATATAGAGGTTGAAAGTAAAAAGATGAAAAAATATGTGCCATGCAGATCCTAAAGGAAATGCAAAGAAAAATGCAAAAGAAAACTGGCAGAACTGTACTAAAATCAGATAAGAATAGATATGTCAGAGAGCATTAGTAGAGATAGTCACTTAGTGTAAAGAGGCCATTCTCTTGCTGTTACAGGATGATATTATAATTCTAAATCTGTATACGTTTAATAACATGACCTTAAAAAAAGAAAAGAAAAACGATGATAAATGCCAAAAGTGGTACTTGGAATTGATTAATAAAATTGAGAAATCCTTGGTAAAACAGAACAAGAAAAGTAGAAAGAAAATCAAATAAGGTGTATCAGGAATGATATGTGAAGTACACAGATACTAAAAAGGAATGACACATTAAATACACAGATGTTAAAATGATAGTCAGAGTATATTATGCCAAAAATTTTAAATCAAACGAAATAAGCAAAATCCTAGAAAATAGAACTTACTAAGCACAAGACAGGAAGAAATAGAACACCAAAAAGACCTTCCCACAGGCCCAGATGCCTTTGAAATATTCAAGGAAGATATAAGGCAAAGTGCATCCAAATTATTCCAAAGAATAGAAAAATGAATGAATGGAATGAACTTGATACCAAAACCCAACAAGGGGACTATGAAAAGAAAAATCCAGACAAAGTTCACTTGTGAGCATAGATGCAAATATCCAAGTAAAAGTATAGCAAATAATAACTGAAAAAAATTATACCTCATGACTAAGTAGGGTTTATTCCAGATTTATTCCAGGAATACAGGATTGGTTTAACTTTAGAAAATTGGTTAATATCATTTGTGACATAAAGGAAACATGCATAATTATCTCCATAGAGGAGAAATTTCTCAATCTTTTAAAGAGATATACCATATGTGCAGATGCTGTAGGCCACTTAGAATCAAAAGCACACAGACACCACAGAGGCTGTGGCATCACTGTTTATATTAGCTCAGACTGGGGAGAATGTCCACTAATAGCTGAATGGACCAATTGTGTTATAGTCTCACAAGGGAAAACTAGGTCAATAAAATGAACAAGTTACTGCAACGCAAAAAAGAATGAAGTCGAAAAACAGGCAAAAGTCAAACTAGAAGGTAGAGGAAAGCATCCTTAAGTTGTGAAACTCCGCAAAAAAGCGAGACTGTGGCTCTCTCAGTGTCTAGACACTGGTTGACTTTAGGGTCCAGGTGAAGGTGCCCTTGGAAGGCAGCACAAGGGCCTCCTGGTGTGCACATTGCTCTGGGTGTGGGTGTGGCTTCACAGATGTTGACTTTTGAACAACTGGTGACTTTTGAGTGCATTTTTTGGTGTATTTTTCCTTACAATAAGCGAGTAAAAGGTCATAACACCAAAACTTTAATATCCTTGCAAGGGATAAATAAGTATGTAAACCACCTAGTTCAGTGCTTGGTATGTGGTAGAAGCTCACCATAGAGGAATTTTCCACTCAGCTATGAGTATTGAGCTAACTCTATATAAGTATTAACGGTGGGAATTCTAGAGTATTGAGCTAACTCTATGGACGATTAATGGCAAGAAATGGTGGAACCTGTTCTTGCTCTGCAGCCCGTAACAGCCTGTTGATTAAATGTTATCTCTTTTGTTGGGCAAAATTAATGTGCAATCTATAAAATGTTACTTATCAGTCTTTCCTTGCTGTCTAAATTTGGACATTAAGAGGCTTGATCAAGTTTGGGTCTCATCAAAGATAGAGAAGTCATAGACAGAGAGTAGAGAGGGAGGGCGAAGACCCTGGCTCAAGTTTTCTGTCCTACTGTCTCTACAGCATCCGTGACCATTTGCCTCTGGTCTTTCTAGGAATCCACCCCCTGACCACTGGGCTTTAGTAAGCGGTCTGCCCACATATGTTGCCCAGAATGGCCTGGTAAGTAACTTATCTTCAAAGGGGGAGAGTTTTGAATCAGGTGGACAAGTGAAAGTGTTACAGGGCAGGGAGTGGGGGGCGTACCCCTGACCCTGCAAACCTGCCTTGTCTAAATAGGTTCTGCCATCCGCCGCATCAACACATAACATATGAGACTTTAACACGATTAGGAAACAATACAGGAAAGGCAAAGAGTATAGTTTCTAAATCAAGCACCCAAAGTTACCCGTCCCCTCTTGGGTAAAAGTCCATCCAAGCAGGATTGGCCCAGAGCAAGGCCCCAAAGCCTGCCACAAGTCCAAAGCATCTTTCAGTGGGGACCCACAGAAAAGGGTCAGAAACCACAAGACAAGTCTGGAGGGAAAAGAGCAAAATCAAAATCAAGACAAAAACCGCCATTGTCACCTCCCCAAGGGTCTCTCACCCACATCTGTGTCACCCAAACCACGACCAAAAGGCAAGTGCAGTTTCTTCACGTGTCTCTCTGCTCCATGCACCCCCTCCAGGTCTCCTTCTGGCTCCCCATCCTGCTTCCTTCCTTCCTCAGTCTCCTCTGAAGCTTCTTCTCTCCCTGCTCAGCTCCACCCTCCCTTGGGTGGGGCAGGGAACCTGGAACTTCCCCTTTCCTGGGGACCATCCTGTTACAAAAGGACTCTAGGTAAAGAAAATGGCAGAAATGATGGGAAGTGTTTCTTACTAAAATTTGTATTCTATTGTTTCTCAGTTTTCTTGGCAGTTGGTCCAAGGAGATGAACAGAGAATTCCATTTGAGGCAATACAAAATACACAGAGAAATATTCCTTAGTTGTCTCACTGACAACAAAAGACACATATCCATGTATCAAGGACAAGGTCATGGCTGACTAGCCTACCAGGCTGATCACAGACTTAGGTCCAGCCTCTCATACCACAGACCCAGTCGCCACTCCCAAACTCCCATCCTGCCACATTTCCAGTCATGCTATGTATTGCAGAGCTCAAATGCTGTCTCTGCCATGCCCCACCCACTGCAGGTTCAGGGTAGAGTGACTGTATCCCTGAGAGAAGAGTCATATCTGTTAGCTGTACATCACCCCCATATTTAAGCCTAGTCACCCCTGTGTCCTTCCCCAGGCACACACTACACAATTCTGCTCATGTAGCAGGGTGCCTATTGAATGTTTTCTATGTGCAGGTGCTGTGATTGGCTCTGAAGCTACAAAAATAGATGAATCAGAGACAGTTTCTATGCTGGAGCTTAGAAGCAATCTGCTTCATAGTGTGGTGCTTAACTCCTTGCGCCACCAGGGAGGCCCCCAAGATGTTTTGATCTGAGCCGAGTTTCAAAATAAGTTTTGGCAGATAGGGGCAGGAAAGAGGATTCCAGAGGTGGAGGCAATAACATGGGCAAGTAACATGGGCCAGGAAGCCATAGCACGAGTGCAGATAGCGTGGCTGAGTCTGAGGTCCAAGACAGAAAGATGGCAAGAGATGAGACTGGAGAGGGAAGGAAGAGTCAGGTGACAGTAACTTGGGATGCCAGGTCGAAGGGGTGGAAGTTTTGTCTATAGGCACTGGATTGTTAAGCAAGAGATCAGCATAGTCAATTTTCACTTTAGAAAAATCTATGGAAAACAGGTCTGCAGGGAGCAAAACTGCAGAGCGACCAATATATCATATAAGCAAGAGAAGATGAAATTTCAACAATGGCCAGTAAAAAATATGGCCTATCAACCTGAGTGCTTATGATGAGCAAGGCAGTAAATAAATTTGCTCAACAACGGAGTTGAGATGGAGAGAGCTCGGGGGTCAGGTATAAAATGGAGAAGGTAAAACTGGTAGGACTCTGTGGTTGATCAGGAGCAGAAAGGCGTCAATGTCAATTTCAGGCTTCCAGACTGGCGGGACAGTGTGCTTACAGCTCGGCTGCAAGATGGTCAGTTTCAAAGTGAGACTGAGGCATTTTTCAGGAGCAAATGGCCAGCAGGTAACTGAAGAGATGACTCTGCTGTGGAGAGGGAGGTGGGATGGACAGGGAGGTTTGGGAGTTATCAGGACAAGATGGTACATAAAACGATGAGTGGGGGTGAAGTTACCAGGGAGTGTGAGGGGAACTCAGGATGGAATGTTGGAGACCAACATTTAAAGATTGGGTGAAGGAGAAACAGAAGGAGAATTGAGAGGTGTCTGGAGATCCGGCAGCAACTACTGTCATGGAAACCAAGGCAGTGAACTGTTTCAATAACAGTTGAAAGAGAGAGACAACTGAATACAGCAAATGGGATCTTGGCACATTGGAAACCCCCATCAGGTTTGGCAATCAGGAGGTCACTGGTGGCCAGAGAGTAGGTTTGGCAGTAGGTGGAGGCAGAAACCAGTGTGTGCGCTGCTGAGGCATGGATAGGTAATGAGGAGGGAGGGAACGCAAGAGAAAGGAGAAAAGCTGGGTGGTTGCTATGGGGACAGTGTCAGGTCAAGAGCAGATTTCATCTTCAGGGTTGGAAGAGATTCGTGCCCACTCACGGCTGAGGGGAAGGAGCCTGCAGAGAGGTTGGAGATGGGGAAAGAAAGGCCACTGATGGAGCGGATCCAAGGGGAGGCCAGAGGGATGGTGCAATGTGGGCAGTCCTTGAACAAGAGAAGGGACAACTTACCCTCTGTCACCATGGAAAGGTCATGTCCAATGGGAGGGGACTGGTTGCTGCAAGCCCAGAGTGACTTTTAGAGAATTAGAAGAAGGTATCCCTTCTTAATGGGTAGTAAGAGAAGGGCTAGGGCCATGAGTCTGTAAGCCAGGCTGGATTTCAGCTCCCTTCCTCTCCACAGCCAGATGCCCTGTGTAAGACTCACATGACACAGCTGGACACAGCTGTACCCAGGAGCACCACGGGCAGGGCTCCAGAGGGAGACGCACATGCCATCTGCCTGGTAGGGAAAGCTGGTCCAATTTCCAGAAGAAGCATCTGGCGATACATAACCAAAGTTACAACACCTTTCATTTCTCATTCTACTCTGGAATTTGTACCCCAGGGATAAACTCCTCCCTTAAAAAACAAACAAAATCAAACCCCAATGCAATTGATTCAAAGACATTTGTTATATTAATTTAAAAAAATAACTGGATATACGGGCCTCCCTGGTGGCACAGGCGGTTGAGCGCCGCACCGTGAAGCTGCCCACAACCTCTGCAGCGCGGGTTCGATCCCTGCCGACCTGAGACAATCTCACATGGTGCGGCAGACCTCTCCTCTCTCGCCCGCTGCTCCCCTAAGCAGTGTATTTCATCAGCCTGCCTGTTCTGTTCCCTGCTCTGTCTCTGGTGAATCCTCTCACCCTCCTGCACATCTAGCTTGTACCCTGGTTCTTATATAAATAAATAAATCTTTTAAAAAAAATAACTGAATACAGAAAATGTACTTAACAAAAGTAAATAACAAAATGAGATGCTATCTAACTATTAGTGACAAGTTATAGTCTCAAGTTTTTCAAAACCTGGAAATGACTCAGAAGGGGAGCAAATGGTGACCAAAGATGTTTATAAGATAGTTATTTTTCTGTCCATGGACACAGTTAATCATTCAAAACCATCTCAAGCATGTCCACTTGATGAAAAGAATTTGAAAGCCTCAGGCAGGGCTGTGGTGTTTGGAAAACAGCACGCAAGGTTGCACTGGCACCCTCTCGAGTCTAATTCAGCTGCATTATCCCCTTACACCTTCCAGATTTGCAATGTCATGAATGCTCCCTCAGAGGACTTCTTTGCATTCCAGGTGAGTCAGTTTTTCTTTGCTCTTAGTCATAGGATTTGTTTCTCCCCATAGAGTATCAGAATACATTCTAATCCAAGTCTTTATTGGAAAGCGGTCTCAACAAGTGCACACACTTTTACCACAAAGTCATGTGGCCACGGAAGTGGAGAAGGAGAAAGTTCCCTCGGTATTTTTCTAGGTCCTGTTCAGTTTTAGTGTTCACATTCTTTGTTTTCTGGGTTTTGCTTATTCTGTTCTCCCTCCAACTGTCATGCCCAGCCCAAGGCCCCTCTGCCTTTTTAGAACATGGAATGCCATGAAACCTCCATGAGGTTTTATTTTTCTCCCCTGGCTGGGTAGTATCTCTGTCTCCTGGAGACTTTCATGGAATATTTGGTATTCCATTTGATTTTGTTTGTTCTTTTTACACAAGTTACTGAAGGCGTCCTCTGTGCCAAGCACTGGCATGACGCTACCATGGTGGGCGAGACAACATGTTCTTTGTCTCCATGGAACTCATGGTTGCAAATGGGACTGCTGGTCAGGAGAAAGGCGGAGAGAAAGAACACTAATCCCCCTCAGCAAAGTATTAGCTTACTCGGTCAGGAGTTGGATCTTATCTTCCTTGATATCTTCTTGACCCTGTTAATATTTGCTAGGTATGAGGAAAGACAAATCTATAGCAATCAGGCATAATTAAGAAGGACATAAAAATGACTCTTAGGAAAACTACATACTTCTGAAGTTGAAATAATATACACCTTTTGCTGTGACATCTACCATTTCAGAGTGACAAGCCCAAGTCATTGCTTCTAGTTGCCAAGGTGATTATAACCACAACAAGACTTGTTTCCCCAGGTCGTCCAGTTATTGCACTGGACCCACATTAGCAAATCAAATCTGATCTTGTTTCCAGATTCGAATCTTTCCCCTCCAAGTCATCCTCCCCAAAGTAGCCTGAGTGGTTGTTTTAAAACATGGGTTGTGTGCTATAAGATCCCTCTTTCCCATTTCATTGTCAATAACCTCTGTCAACTTAACACAACCTTCAGAGAGAAGGGATCCCCTGAAGGGTTAGGTAGAGAGTGGGGGGAAAGGCAGACCTTGAACCCGTCACCTGACCAATAGCCCCGTGCTCCTCAGGCTGCTTTCTGCATCCGTCCGCACAGATGCTGAGTCCCAGAGTTACCTCATCATAACAGTGATCGTCTCTCCACTTTAAGAATTTCAGAAATTTGGAACTGGAAGACTCTTCAGGGGGCTCCCCTGACCCCCTAGAGAACTTCCCATGTCCAGCATAACTGCCTGGTGACCCTCCAGATTGTGAGTGACCTGAGGGCAATGCCTGTGCCTCATCTGCCTTGGTTTCCCTGGCTGCCACCTCAGTTTTTTGCTCTCTGTAAAATGCTTGATGAGTCAGCAGATTCTGACCGGACTGGGAAGATCTAGTCCAGTTAGCCCCATTGTACACACGATGCACGTGCAGCTCTCACAAATGGGAAGTGATGTACAAAGGTCATCTTAGGATTGGCCAAGAATTTCACCTGTTTTCTCACTTGGTCCATGAGGCACATGCTCTTATTATCTTCTCCATCTAGAGATGAAGAACTGGAAGCCCAGAGAGGCTAAATAATGCACTAGAAGTAACCCAGGACAGGAGAAAAGCAGAGCGGGGTCTAACTAGTTATCTCATTCTGAGTTGCCAGGATCGCCAACGTGGCCTCTTTAAAGCCAGCCCCCCCGCAGGTAGCCCCTGTCTGAGAGAGAAGCACCATCTCCCTGGACTGCTTGTGCATTTTCTTTTGTCCTGGCACATAGCGCTCTGCCTGGCATGCAATGGCCCTGACATCTTAGAGAGGAAATCAAAGTAACTCTGCGTTAAGAAGCTCCAACAGAAGGGTGACCTGCTCCTGGCATTTGTGTGGTGAAGGACACATGTAAAATCCAGTCAGTTCTGACTTCTTGCCACCCTCTTAGCCAGCCAGGGTCAGTATGCAACGTGTCATCCACCACAGCTGCTTCCGCAGCCCACTGCCCAGGGAAACATGCTCTCTCTTCTCTTGTAGAAAGAGCCTCTGGATGAGTCTGGGTGGATGATTAAAAATGTCCTCTCTATGCCAATTGTGAACAAGAAGGAAGAAATTGTTGGGGTGGCTACATTTTATAATCGCAAGGACGGGAAACCCTTTGATGAAATGGATGAGACCCTCATGGAGGTATGGTTTGCAGGAGGTTTCTGCTGTTGGGATTTAGAGATTTGGCATCAGCCTGTCACTGAGCTGGGTTTCCAGAACCACATGGTGGGGCCCATGGTACTGCTACTGCTGTGGGAGACGGGACCTCGCCTTGTAAGTGTGACCTTGACTTGGCCTCAGACTCCACTTTCTCACTCTCCCTTCTGCACTGCCACACGTTGGCAGAGAAATCCACACATGCCATTTAAAGACATTAATTAGAGCCTCCCCTGGTGGCAGAGTGGTTGAGCGCTGGGTTGCGAAGCTGCCCGCAGCCTCTGCAACGCCGGTTCGATCCCCGGCCACGGGTGAGGGTTCCACATGGCGCGCAGACCTCTCCTGCCGCCCGCTGCTCCCCTCAGCAGTGTACTTCGTCGCTCTGCTCTCTGCTCTGGCTCTGGTGAATTCTCTCACCCTCCCGCGCTTCTGACTGTACCTAGTACTTAAATAAATAAATAAATAAATCTTTTTAAAAGAAAGACATTAATTAGCTTTACATTTTAGAGCAGCTTTAGATTCAGAGCAAAACTGAGCAGAAAGTAGATTCCCGCATGCCCTATCCCCACAGTCACACAGCACACTCCTTTTTTGTGAAGTTATGACACAAGAATGACACTTGATGTGTGCTAGTACCTTATTTAAAGGGCATTCCCATTCATTTTTATCCTCACATCTCTTTGAGGGGGGCAGTACCCAGCTCATCAAACCCATTTTATAGTTGAGAAAATGGTGGCATAGAGATCCTCGCCTCAAGTTACAGTTAGGATAGAACCTGACATTCTGCCTCTGATTCTTCCTTTCTTCCCTTTCAGTCCTTGACTCAATTCCTGGGCTGGTCTGTCTTAAATCCTGACACCTATGAATCAATGAACAAACTTGAAAACAGGAAGGATATTTTCCAGGACATGGTAAAATACCATGTGAAATGTGACAATGAAGAGATTCAGAAAATCTTGGTGGGTAAAGTTCTTTCCTTGTTTCTACTCTAGCAGAGACTGTGCTTTGGAGACATGATGATGTAAAGCAAAGACTTCAAGCTCCACAAGAGCATAGATTGGGGTGGGCTTTCTCATCTCACTCCTGCCTAGCACAGGGGATGTTGTAGGTAGGTGGGGGAATGGATGGATGGATGGATGGATGGATGGATGGATGGATGGATGGATGAATGAATGGAGTGGGTGGGTAGATGGATGGATGAATGGAGTGGGTGGATGGACAGATGGATGGATGGATGGAGTGGGTGAGTGGATGGATGGATGAGTGGAGTGGGTGGATGGACAGATTGATGGATGGATGGATGGATGGACGGATGGATGAAGTGAGTGGGTGGATGGATGGATGGATGGATGGATGAATGGAACGGATGGATGGGTGGGTGGATGGATAGATGGATGAGTGCCAGAGACTAGTACATAATGGCTGCTCTGTAAGGCTGCTCTGTGTCCCTTACAGGGTCACCTCAGTCTTGGTTTAGCAGCTCTAGACACTCCATTTTTCACTACAGTCAGGCTGACTTGGTACTGGAGATGGAGTCCTCAAACCACTGTTCTTACTCTAAGTGTTATCTCTATCTGCCAGACAATGGACAGCGTTCTTCTCAGACCCTCCTTCAATGGGGTCAGCTAACTTAGAAGACCCAATCAGATTACAGAGGACCTTGGTGAGCAAAGAAGTAAGAGTGAGGAAGTTAGATGTCCCTCACAGAGTTTTATCACTCCCTAGTTTATAAGACAATTTCACACTTACAATCTTGTTTAATGCTTACAACAGCCCCACAAAGGGGAAAAGGTCAGAATTTCTATCCCCGTTTTAGAGATGAAGAAATTGAAGCCAAAAGGAGGAAATAACTTGTCCTCGAATTACTCAGATTATTAAATAGGTCTCACTTAACCTTATCAGGATAATGAGAAAATTCTCTACTATTCTTATGAACGGAA
Source organism: Talpa europaea (assembly GCF_964194135.1). Classification (NCBI taxonomy): domain Eukaryota; kingdom Metazoa; phylum Chordata; class Mammalia; order Eulipotyphla; family Talpidae; genus Talpa; species Talpa europaea. The sequence continues at coordinate 42,269,527 of NC_140080.1, read as the reverse complement.
TGCCTCAGGAGGTAGTGAGCACCTCGTCATAAGAGGTATCCAACAAGGGTCTCGATGATCATAGATCGGGGATGCTGTTGAGAATTCTACCTGGAGTGGGAGATTGGACCAGATGCTTTCAAAGATATGTGGGAATCAGTGATTCATCATTCCTGGGATTTTGGTCTTAAAGAATTCAAGATTTTAGAGGTAAACTGAATTAACCAAATGGCATTGGCTATGACGCCAAACTGAGCTCCCAAGACCTTGGCTTATGGCCCTCACAAGTTGAAACAAGTCAGACCAATGTTTTCAGATATCTTCTTAAACCGGGAAGATAGCACATCAAGTTTCGTCATTTTCGTCGTATTCTACTAACCGATCAATTCAAAGGCTAAAACATCCAGCTTGGATGAATTCATGTTTTACTTCTCTCAGTCCATAATAGCTAGTGTGTTGGGTCAAGAAATCACAAACAAGCAACTGGGTCTAGGCTCCCTCCTCCTCTGGCACAAAGAGAAATAGGCCAGAGCAGGAGGAACTTGCCTCAAGTCACACAGTGAGAGAATGAGCAGGTTCAGGAGCATCGCTTCCTGACTCCCAGTCAGTAATAATAACAATACAACTACAGTACTATTTAATTTAGTGCTAACTACATGCCAAGCACTGTGCCAGATATACATGCAGTATTTCATTTAGTGATATGCATGCTTTTAAAAAATGACTTTCTGTAATCTGATTTCAATTCACCAGTTCAGTATTTTGATTGTCTCCATTTTATAGAGTTGGTGGTTCTGTTGCAAGGACTTTAGAGGAAGAAAAAAACATAGAAATGGAAAAGTGGAGGCACGTTTAGACCATCAATGTAGTAACCTACTGTTTTTACTCTCTGCTTTCTTGGGGTCTGGCAGAAAACCAGAGAGGTGTATGGAAAGGAGCCGTGGGAGTGTGAGGAAGAGGAGCTGGCTGAGATCCTGGTGAGGGCACAGCAGCACCAGCTGGGCCTCTGCAGAGCAGGTTCCTTTCCTCTGCGCAGCACCTCCCAGCCACTTGGGATGGGGCAGTGTTGATGGGAGAAGGGGTGAGGCCCAGGGACATCCCAAGTGTCCTGATCACTCGCTCCTGGTCTTTACGCAGCAAGCAGAGCTACCTGATGCAGAGAAATATGAAATTAATAAATTCCACTTCAGCGACTTGCCCCTGACAGAACTGGAGCTGGTGAAGTGTGGGATACAGATGTATTATGAGCTCAAAGTGGTGGATAAATTTCACATTCCTCAGGAGGTAAGTTCAAAACAAACCTCTTTGATGTCTCTTTCTCTTTTTCTTTCTATCTTGCTTTTGAAAATGTCTGTCTGTAAACTGCCTTAACAACTGTGTACCCTTGACTTTTAGGATTGCAAGCACTAGCTGTGCTGCCCAGATAAGGCCCTGATCAGTAAAGAGACACTCAGTTCCTCTGCACTAAGGCATTTCAGGCACACCGGCTTCTCGCGGTCCAGAGGCCTGAGTTCTGAAGGCTGTAACGAGCTGAGATGCAGGGCACCGGCCTACAGCCCACCAAGGGTGGGAAATGTAGTCAAATCCACTTACATAGGGCCCTTTCTGCAGGATTTCTTACTGAGCTGTACTGTGATGCAAAGGTCCGGGTGATGGCAAGAGAAGGGGGGGTGGGGGGGTTCTGTGTTCACCATTTCCCAGACTTGCAGGATGACAGGATGAAAGCAGTGTGTCTCAGAATTTTGTCCCAAACCACATCAGAGGCACCTGAGAAAGTATCAGAAACGCAAATTCTCTCTTACTCAGTTTGGGGAGGAAAAAATATTTTTCACTGTTCCAAGTTCTCAGCTCAGATAGCCCGTCTTAAAAAGGAAAAGAAAAAGAAAAAGAAATAAACCGATGAGCAGAAAAAAAAAAACAAAGAAAAAAATGCCTCCTGTCCACATGGAAGTGACCCGGCGAAACCAAGTAACTGTGAAATGGTTCAGGTGCTAGATACCATCTTCAGCTAAAGAAGAGGAGAATGTTGATGGATGGGGTTAGGACTTAAAAGGGAAGGGACACAATTTACAGGAAGATGGACGAACAAAGGTTCGATAAAAAAAAAAAAAAATGTCTTGGACCCTGCAGAAACAGTGGGACACAGAAAGGAATTTTAACAGACTTGGCTAGACACCCCCCAATCCCGCAAATGCCACGTTTGTGTATCATCACCGACACCTCCCTCTTCCTGGAACAGGGAGGGAGAGGCCCCACCAAGGAGTCCTCTTCTATAAGCAGATGTCTCTTACAAAGGAGAGCTTCTCAGTTTTCAGAGCTTTTCTTACGTCCACACACACACAGTTCTGATGACTCAGAAGCTCTGTTTTCACAAGCCTTCAGGTGCTTCTGGTGGGCGCTCGGGTTTAAAAACCCCTGATTTGCAGACACTTTTGATCTCACCCCACCCCACACCCCCCTCACGTACACCAAAGCTCCCATTACTTCTCCAGGACGGCAGCTCTTTGCAAGTCACCGATGATGAAGCTTATCGGTGGATTAAGTGCGGTGAATCCTCCTCGTGGTGTCGCAACGACCGTGCTCAGAGCATGCAGCGGCAGTGCCTTCTCAGGCTGCGGCTTCTCCTGGGGCCGCGGGGCCAGCGGGGGTGGCGGGAGGCCCTGGGCGGGCGCGGGGCAGAGGCGGGCATGGCTCACACGGGCGCCTCGTGTGTTCGCAGGCCCTGGTGCGCTTCATGTACTCCCTGAGCAAGGGCTACCGCAGGATCACCTACCACAACTGGCGGCACGGCTTCAACGTGGGGCAGACCATGTTCTCCCTTCTGGTGGTACGGCGGGCGGCCAAGGGGGTGGGGGCGCCCAGTGCAGCTCCCCCAGAGCGGCTGCATGGTTCTGCTCTATTTATTGCTTTGAAATAACAATGCAGAAGGGCACATGCTTGGCATAAATGAAGTCCACGAAGAGAGAAGCTGGAGGTGGGCCGGGGAGGTGGGGGCGGAGGGGTGGGAGAGAGAACTGGGGTGGGAAGGGCACCCAGGGGTCTGTGGAGAAGGAACGCAGCTCGTGGGGTGGCTGGGGGCATGCATGTGACCAGGTGTGAGCCTATTTCCCCAGCCGTGTCATATCACTTTGTTGTAAACCCAAGTCCCCTCGATAAGGGGTAGAGAGTGGTGAACAGAAAAGTATAGATAAATAATAAGTGAGGAAAAAAAGCTGCACCCCTCCCCAACACACACACACTCAATCTTAGCCCAGTTATTTGGAGCTAACCATGGTACAACTAACTCCTTCTGAACTTTCTTCTGAGACCGCAGAGACATATTTGTGCATAAACACACACACAGAGATTATTAGCTAATGGAATAGTTTTATATTACACATATATGCACTATATGCACACATGTGGTGGTAAAATATACATAACATAACATGTACCATCCTGCCCACTTTTGGGTGTGCAAGTGGCATTAAGCACATTGGCCCTATTGTGCAAGCACCACCCCATCCGGCTCTAGAACTTTCCCACTGCCCCAGACAGAAACTCTGGTACAGTACACAACTCGCCACCCTTCCTCCCCAGTCCCCACGACCACCACTGACTTTCTGAGTCTATACATTTGACCACTCGCATGGGGGGACTCCTATAGTGTCTGTCCTTCTATGTGTTCTGGCTTATTTCATTCACCATCTTTTCAAGGCTTCTCCACGATGGGACTGTGGCCGCACAGCATTCTGTGTTGTTTAGGTAGACCATGATTTCTCTAGCCAGCCCCTGCTGCTGGACACTGGCACTATCAGTGAGGGGCCTGCCTGTGTGCATTTGTATCAGCATTTCTGGCCCAGAGGGTTTGGAGCCCTTTATACTTCTTTTAAAACTGTTTTTTCCATCCCAGTTATGATGCAAATCCCTGCCCTTGCCCAGACTCCTCATCCTCACTCCTTTCCCAGTCCAGGCACTCAGGCCTGGAGGAAGCAACTGTGGCCAAGTAGCCAGAGAAAGTGACAATCACACCTCACACTTGACTTATTTTTTATAGTGTCAGAGACAGCTCATCTCCCCAGAGCTCTTCCCCCAGCATGAGCAAAGATTTGAATATTTGAAAGACACTTGGAAAAAGATCCTTCTGGACTGTGCCCAAACCAGTAGATCAGGTTTGGAAGGGTTACTTTACCAGTCTGGCCATTTTTTTATAATGTCCCAAAGTCTAAAAGCTGAAAACAGGAAGTTTTTCAACAATCCCATGTGCAGACTGGGATACTGACACCCGAGGGAGATGGGACCTCAAAGGGCAGCACAGGTGACCCACCGTCCGCCTCTGCTAGGGCCTGTCCCAGTCTGGGCAAGCCCTTCATCCCACCCTGTGGAGACGGGAGGGCCAAGATCAGACCAGTGTCTTCAAGCTCCAGTCCCTCCCCTTCACACCTGACCCCTCAGCCCTACCTCTGGCCCCCACAAGAAAGAAGATAGTGGCCCTCTGATTGCCCTTCCAGACAGGAAAGCTGAAGCGATACTTCACAGACCTGGAGGCCTTGGCCATGGTCACCGCTGCCTTCTGCCATGACATTGACCACAGGGGCACCAACAACCTCTACCAGATGAAGTGAGTCCACCCTGACTGGCCCTCTCCCCACCTCTTGTCCCCAGGATGCATCACCCAAGGCTGACTGACTCCCACACAGACTCACTGGCAGCAGGGAAGTCCCACAAGTTTGTGGTTTACTGCTTCCTCCTGCTCGTTCGTTCTGGATAAACCCTGCAATAGAATATGTCCACGCCCCAATGCTCGCAGCCTGGGAATATGTTGTCTTTCATTCAAAAGGAATATTGCCAATGTGATCAAATTAATTTTAAAATATAGGGATTATCTTGGATTATCCAAGGTTCCCACATAGCCAGAAGGGTCCTTCAATGAGGGAGGGAGAGGTCAGAGAGAAGATTCCTCTCTGTGAACGTTGAAGGTGGAGGGCAGGCCACGAGCCAAGAATGTAAGTGACAGCTAGAGAAGGCTAGGAAAAGACCCTCCCCTGGAGCCTCCAGAAGGAATACAGCCACGCGGACAACTGCAGATCTCCAAACTCTAGATCTGTAAGATAATAATTTTTTATATTTTAAGCCATGAAATTTCAGGCAATATATTATAGCAGCAATAGGAAACTAATATATAAAACTTTCTTCCCTTCCTACCTGCTGAACAATTTGAGCCACAATGTTAGTAACTGATCATGGTTCATTCATTCACCTTGTATTTATAAAACTCCTACTATGACTGTGGTGGACCTTATGTTGGGCAAAGGAGGTGTCATGGTGAGGAAAGTGAGCATAGACCCTGTCTCACAGAACTCCTGTCCCAGGTGGTCTCTGAAGCACAGTCCTAGAACCACGGTCCAGGTGGGCCTCGGGACCACCTGTGGGCTGGGCAGAGACAAGAACTGTAGCCACATCATAGATGAGGAAATGGAAGCTTTGCCCAGTACCTGGGGCCTGTATGTCATTAGTCAGCACTAGAACACATTCTTCTGAGTCCTCAGTTCTTGCACGTTGCCTTGGGGCTAGAGATTGTGTTTACATTTTACCTCGGCACCCTAAATACTGAGCTCAGAGCTTGGCACATAGTATTTACTCAACAAATGTTTACTGAATTAAGACTTGAATAAACACACTGCTTGTGGGAATTCAATGGCTTCCCCTATGACTTGGACTTCATACTGCCAGTGTTCGTAGATGGCCACAGAGGACCTATATGTCTCTAAATGCGCAAGTTGCATCATGTGAGCTTGTGCCTTTTTCTGGGGATAAGCATCCATTGTTCGATAGACTCCCTAAGGTGCCGCCCATGATCCCTAAAAGACTCAGATCAGTTGTGGAGGAAACTGAGGCTTGAGCATCAGGAGACCTGAGGTTCTAGTCCTGGTTCCTAAAGTCTCACTTCTCATCCCCGACTTCGGTTTCTCTGCCTCAAGAGGCGGTGGAAATGGATATGTCTCCAACCCTCTGATTCATTCTCTCTCACTTTCATTCAGATCCCAGAACCCGCTGGCTAAGCTGCATGGATCATCCATCTTGGAAAGACACCACTTGGAGTTTGGAAAAACATTGCTGAGAGATGAGGTAGATCAGAGCCCTTTGCATGGCCTTGGGGCCTGCACAGGGGCCCCACCTCCCAAGAAGTCCCAGTGTTCTGGCCATTGGCCTGGGCTTCTTCTCCCCTCACCTGGGGCAATCGTTGGCCATTGAGTGACTTCATTGCCAGCATCACTTCTCAGATCTGTCCTGTGGTGTTTTTTTTTTTTTTTTTAGGGCCTGAATATCTTTCAAAACCTCAATCGCAGGCAGCACGAGCATGCCATCCATATGATGGACATTGCCATCATCGCTACAGATCTCGCCTTATATTTCAAGTTGGTATTTCATCTTATTTTAAGAATAGCAATCTCTGTGATAATAACAAACATCTTAGTTCTGATTGATTTAATAAGTTTCTGTGAAGTTGCCAAGGTTAGAAACCCAGAGATGGCCTTTTTCAAAAATGTGCTGGTAAGAATGGTTATCTTATTCTAAGATAACCAACTGGTGTGTCTTGCAGGAAGAGGACAATGTTCCAAAAGATCGTGGATCAGTCTAAGACATACGAAACTGAACAGGAGTGGACGCAGTACATGATGCTGGAGCAGACCCGCAAGGAAATTGTTATGTGAGTTAAAACATGGGTGAAACCCTGATCCTCCCAGCCCAGGGTCATAGATCAAGATGCTCACTTCCTTCAGGGGAAACTTGGGACACCATTTCAGAGGCCTCCAGCATAGCAACTCATGATGTTAAGCCCAAACAGAATTGCAGCAATTATGATGTTTAATTATTTATTTTAGCACTAAAATACAGTATAGGGCCTCCCGGGTGGTGCAGGGGGTTAAGCACTGCACTATGAAGAAATCTGCAGCCTCTGTAGCACCAGTTCGATCCCCGGGTGGCCAGGGAGCAATCCACATGGTGAGGCAGAGACCTCTCCTGTCTTGCCCGCTGCTCCCCTCAGCAGTGTGTTTCAGTCAGTCTGCCTGTTCTGTTCCCCACTCTTGTCTCTGGTGAATCCTCTCAACCCCCTGCATCTCTGGCCTGTCCCCCAGCTCTTGTATGCATAAATAGATAAACCTTTAAAAAAAAATACAGTATAGTCTTGTTTTATTTCTCTGGACACAGAAGCATAGTTGTTGAAGTATTTCTATCTGAAATTCAGAATGTCGGTGGTAAAGCGATGTAACTTAACAGTTTTTGGTATATCTTAGAGTGTTATGCCAGTTATGATTTGAGTAATAACTATGTGTCTCTCAAGAGATGCAGGCTTATTTTCCTATGTTCTTTTATATCTGGCTATGTCCTGCAAGATGGCTGTGCTATTTGCAAACAGCTACATGCTTTATATGAAATGTGCAGCATCTTGCTGGCCAAGACCTGCTAAAGGAACTCAGATTTAGGTTTTCTGGTAACTGTCTTCTTTCACTTCTCTCCATGTGCTTCAGTGATTCACCTCAATTAATGATGGGTGAGAAATTTATATCTGAGTCCTTTTGTGCATTTGTGGCCTGAGCCAACTGGCCCACCCCGTGGCTCCAATGGGCCCTGTGTGTTCGAGGTCAGGGGAGAAAAGGCCTGCCCCAGTTCCCGAGGACATCTAAGTTGCTTGTTCATCCACAGATGCTTCTGTGGAGTGGAAACTTGATTAGGTCACAAGTGCTATAAGTCCCTGTGACAGAGAAAGGGCGACTGTTGTGACAGGCTCAGGGAAGAGGGACAAGTGGCAAGTTGTCCTTCCCTCAGCCCACGCTCATGCAGTTGGACGCCAAGATCCCCTGGTCCTAGGGAGTAGTGCGGCCTGTTCCCAGTGGACAAGAGGGTGCCGTCCTGCTGTGGCTGCTCCCAGGAAGACAGGGAGCTGCTCCACTGGACGTTTCAAAATGGTACATCAGAAGGATGAACAATCAGGAAGAACTCCCTGCTCTGGGATAGGGGATCTGGCATTAGAAAGTTGTCCATTCTCCCTGTAAGTATTCAATTAAGGTGACTCCAGGGAAAATATCTACTTTGTTTTTGAGTAGAATTAGGACGCTGATTCGAAAATTTTTATTGTTTTTTATTTTTTTTGTTTTTGATTCAAAAATTTTTATGAGAAATAAGTATGCAAGAATAGCTAGAAAGTTATGAAGGAAAACAGCAGGGATTGGCAAAACTAGACAGCCCAGCTTGGCATAAGTTGGAGGGCATAATGGGGTAGATGTGAGATACTGTACCTGAACTAAAAGTGGATTTTCTCCTAGTGGAGAAAGCTGTAGCTTCATCAGTAGTGCTGGGACCATGAGTTGGTGCAATGTTTTTTTCTTCAGCATCACCAGATAATTCTCCAAGTCTCAGGATTGATGTCCTAGACATTTAATTCAACTCTGATACCATCTAAGTGGAGATGGAGTCAGACCTTATACATTAAAGGCTCCGTCCCACAGACTGAGTTTATTCCAGACACCAGTCACAAGCCAGGTCATATCACCTGATGCTCTGGTGATAAATTTGGAGGGTCCCATGACCCCCCATTACTCTCTGGGCTCAATTTGCTAGAGCAGTTCACCCAAGTTGGAGAAATGTTTACATGCATTTATGAAGGATATTATAAAGGACACAGAAGAACGGGCACATGAAGAGACACGTAGGGCGAGGTCTGTGAGGGTCCCAATTGCAGGAGCTTCTGTCCCCAGGAAACCTGTGGACACCATCCTCCTCTTCCCTCTCCCAAGGATTGGATGCCTTCACCAACCCAGAACTCATATTTCATTGTTCAAGAATTTGTAATGGTACCTAAGCTATGGACTTCACACATGTGGGCAGGTGATCTGAAAGTTACAGTCCTGTACTCATTTGGTCTTTCTGGTGACCAGCCCTGCCCCGAGCCTATCTAGGGCCTCCACCCCAAGCCTTCTCATTCTGAGAAGCCCAAACGACATTCCTATAACACAGGAAGTTCCAACGGTTATTTAAGGGCTCAGTGCCAGGAACCTGGTACAAAGACCAAATAAATATATCTCTGATTATCCTGTGCAAAGCTAGAGCCCTATCTCATTCTGATAGCAAGAGAAATTATAGATAATCAAGGACTTTAATGAGAAAACAAACTCCCAGAAAAAGAAAGAGGAAAAAAAGGCACAAAAGAATTAAAAAGAAAAATTTCAGAATATATTTTCTAAACGTGACCTAAAATGCAGAAGTCCCAAAGAGATGGATAGGTTTGACCACATGAAAATTAGGGATTTCTGCCTGACATGCTGAAAATGCATAGCTGAAGTCAGAAAGCAAATGATAAACTGAGGGGAAATGTCTGCAACACCCCTGACAGAAAAAGGGCTAATTATCTTAGATAAGTAAAGTGTCAGTATAATTAAAGAAAAAGACTAATGCAATAGAAAAATGGGCAAGAAGATTCAGCCTACTGGTCCTTTGCTGCTGTGCCCCAAGGAGCCAAGTCAGCACTGGCTGGCCCGGGCGGCCTGTTGCCGGGCTGCCGAGAAGCAGCTCTAGCGCTCTGCTCCAAGCCGAGACCCAGGGCCCTGCCCCTGAACACATCACCCGAGCGTGGAGCCTGCGCTACACCCACCCCTGCCAAGCCTCAGCCTTTCCCTGTGTGTCCCAGTGTTTCCCATGCGACCCATCCTGTGCGGGGGCTTTGTGGGTACCCCAAAAATTCACACCACACTCCACACAGCCCATGGTGAAGATGAAAAGATCCAAGAGTTTCCGGGCATACCTGCTCTCCTGCCGCTGGAGCTACAGCTGCATTCATTACGGCCAATCACGATGGACATTCCCAAGTCCCTGCAAGAAAGTCAAGGATGAACCTATGGTTAATGTGAGCTGCCAGCCTGCAGAAGAGCCAGTGTTTCTAATAAGACGTCACACAGAAAACTGCAAAACCATTCTGGACTTGAACTGTGAACATGTTATTGGAAGCCGCCAGAAATAATAAAAGAAAGCAAATTCATCACTGAGCTAGCCCACATGCTCAAGGACCATGGCTGGGGCTGATTGGGCGGCACCCATCCACCTCATGTCCACACCAACTGCCAACGTTCTACTCCAGCATAAGAGAGCATTGAATACTTGGTTCCCTCCTTTTAGGCTCCTTGCCATCTGGGGCATTCTCCTACCCTGGTGCCCTTTTTCTTGTGACTGGCCTCTAAATTTCTTTTTTTTTTTAAAAAAGACTTATTTATTCATGCATACAAGAACTGGGGCACAGGCCAGAGGTGCGGGGGCTGAGAGGATTCACCAGAGACAGAGTGGGGAACAGAACAGGCAGACTGACTGAAATACACTGCTGAGGGGAGCAGCGGGAGAGACAGGAGAGGTCTGCTGTGCCATGTGGGTCAGCCCCCTGCCCAGGGATCAAACTTGTGCTGCAGAGGCTACAGATAGCTTCATAGTGCTGTGTCTTAGCCCTTGCATCATCAGAGAGGCCCTCAGTCTATAATTTCTACCTCTGTCTCTCTGCTTTGCATCTGTTTGTGAAATGATGCTGGCTTCTGAATCTGCCCTACTGTTGACTGAAAACAAAACAGAAAGAGCAGATTCCTGACTGCATGGTGGCTGGTGGCCTTTGGTAGGGCCCCAGGGCATGTGCAAGAGCCCCCTCTTGGCAGGTGAGCAGTGGCACCCTGCCCAGTGAGGGTGAGGAACAAGCCAAAGGGAGAACCTTAAGCATCCTGGGGTGGGCAGGGGACAGGAGCGTAGAGTGAGGAATGAAACCAGGCAAACCCGGGAGGGGATGGAAGGGCCCGAGCCAGTTTCTGGGTCTTCACTCATGTGCTTCGGACTGCAGGATGGTGTGAAACATTAGCATGACATACACAAGGAGTGAGAAAAAGGGGAGGGGGAAGAAAGAGAATTTATAGACTGGCACATGGCCAGATGCGTCTGTCCTACCCCAGGGGCATCCGCTGAGCAGAGACGGAGGTCCAGGCCAAAGCCATAGGAGGCAAGCTGGTGGCTTCTCCACAGATAACCCTCTCACCAGCAGCTTACCTGACCCAGAGTTCAGTGGTTTGAACTATCAAAAGCCCAGTAATTTATCTGGTCAAGAGTTTCAGAAGCTTAACTTCCCCAAAGCTTCAGTGCCGCCCTTTTTCCCATCAGCCCCTGCTCAGGTGGTGGGGTTTGTAAAGTTGCACCTTCTACCATTGAGTTGACGTTAGCGGGTGGAGTCTAGAAAGCTCCACCTCTACCATCAAGTTGGCTGTGAGCACCACCCACTGACTGGAGGTTGTTCTTCCCTCTTCCTCTTGAGGAACAAAGCTGTGAGGCTCCTGGAGACCAGGTATCTTAAGGTCGAATTAATCTTTCCTAAAAGGACAAGAAAAAAGACTTGTTTAAAAGGATAAAGGGAAAAAAAAAAAAAAAAAAAAACCTTCATGACTGCATGCTCCTGGATCAGAAGTTTCTGTTCCTGACACCAAATGTGCCAGGTTGGCAAATGAGCACAAGAAGTGACCCTGATTCTAGCTGGCAGGGCAGGACCTGGCTTTCCTGGGCTGTGTTGGTGAGGGTCCTGGCAGCAGTGGGTGACTTGGGAAGGGCCCAAATGGGTTTTGATGACTCTGAAGCTTCAGAGTCTTACAGTGCTGAGTATTCTTAGCCTCTTCAGCCACGGTGGGGAGAGGAGAGGGGATTGCCATTTGCAGTGGGCCTAGGACCCAAACATCCCAACTAGCAGAACAGGGAACAAAGGGGGCCTACAGGCGGAGCATCTCAGAAGTGACTTAGATAGTGGGCCTGACCAGGAAAAAAAATAGAACCAGTTAGCAATTCTGACTTTATTTTCTGACTCAAGAAGAAAAGAGCATGGTGGCAAAGAGGGGGGAGGGAAGGGGAAGGGGACCCACTTTGACTTGAATCAGTGCCAGTCAGTTGCATCTTTCCTCTCTACTATGCAGTGTCTTCATGGAGGTCAGTAATTCTTTGGCCATAAGATTGTGGGTGTTTTCTCTGTAATCATGGTGATTAAGGAAAACAAAGCCTCAGTGACTGAGCTTAGTGATGACCTGGCAGGTAGAGTTCTCTTTGGACTTGAGTATTTTGTGGGGACAGAAGTCTCAATGTGGCCCCAGCAGTGGGGAGGACTCAGGCTTGATATCAAACTTCAAGTTACAAAAACCAATGTTGGGGCCTCCCCTGGTTGAGCCCTGGGCTGCGAAGCTGCCCGCAGCCTCTGCAGCGCTGGTTCGATCCCTGGCCACTGGCGAGGATTCCACATGGCACGACAGACCTCTCCTGTCTCGCCCGCTGCTCCCCTCAGCAGTGTATTTCATCAGTCTGCTGTTCTGTTCCCCGCTCCGGCTCTGGTGAATTCTCTCACCCTCCCACACTTCTGACTATACCCAGTGCTTGTATAAATAAATAAATAAATAAATAAATAAATAAATAAATAAATAAATAAATAAATAAATCTTAAAAAAAAAAAAAACAAATTCCAGTGTTACCCCCTGCAGCCAACCTTTCCATCCAAGCTTTTTTATATTAGGAAGTGGAGAAGCAATCCCTGGAAGGCTCCTGAGAGAGAGTGGTGTTTGTTCCATTTAAACAGCCTTGTGCATCTTTTCCACAGTGATTCAGCCATTGCATGGGGCATGACAGAAACTCATTTAACTCAGTGGATTTTTTTGCTTAGACTGAAAATATGTTAGGTAATTCTCAGCACCTCATTATCCAAGTAGGTTGATCCTATGGGAAAATTCACCTTAAAAGTCACCAAAAAAATAAAGATCTGTAAAATTAATGAGGCAAGATTAAAGCAGCCAGTTCAACACATTTTTAGAATTGAACCAAATGTCTAGAGGGAGCAAGTGCTGGAAATGCCTTTCTGCGTCTGTGCTGACTGCAGCGTGCAGGACATGAGGTAGACTGCCCTGACCCTGGTGGGGGTCAGAGAGTTGCACCAGAGAGCACAGTGTCCTCAGGGCTAGCAGAGTTTGCCTCTAAGACAAAAAGAATTCTTAGAAGTACAATGGTATTCCCAAAGTCTTCTAGTCCACATCTCTTGGTGCTTTAGTAGCCCTGGGAGATTAAGTTGTTCTTGTCACATTCCCCAAAAGCAGACTAAGGTTCAGAAAAAGGATTTCAATTTTGCTCTAAGAGAAATAGTTCCTCTGACTCCCAGTCCCAATATTTCAATTAAAACAACAACAACAACAAAAAAAAAAACCTTTTTCAACCTTAAAATTCCTAAGTTGGCTAACCAGCACGGAAATTTCTAGATCTCCTCTCTCTATCACCCCTGATGGTAATGGCCTTCTTTTATGGATTTTAATTAGCTTCCCTTTGTTCAGAGGATGTCTTGGCTATTGATATTGCTTTTGATTAAGAAAAAAGGGTGCTAGACATGAGTAGGTGTTTTGTCTTCAAAATTCAAAATAGAAAGTGGCAACATAGAAACCAGACATTAATGCTCTAGAATCTTCAAGCAGCAGAGGAGACCCATAGTGCGCCTGTTACTCCTTGGGGGTGGGGCCTCCGATGTAGCATGGATCAGAGCGGGGTTAAATTAGACACTAGTTCTGTTTCGTTGGTTTTTTTTTTTTTCAGTTACTATCCACTGAGCATCCATTGGGTGCATAGTGCCATAATTGTGTAAGAGATCTGAATAAAATGTCGTTTTTTCATAACTACAAGGAAAAAAGAAAGCAACTTGTTAGGTTTTCCTTTTGTGTCAGTGAAACCAAGAGTGCTCCTCACAGCTTTCACTGCACTTTTGGCTTGTCAGATGTCTATCAGTAGTGGAGCGACCACAACTGGTGCATCAACTCACAGCTTCCTCCAGTCAGTTCCTTCTTTAATCTCCTCACCAAATTACTGAACATATCAGAGACCTCATCCCAATTGCCCCTACAGGTGCAGGGAATTGGAGTTTGATGGCAAAGTTTAGGCGGGGTACAAGGAATAGGGAAGGAGTAAGGGCAAAGTGAGGAAGGAGAAAAATATGGAGTTCTGTAACCGTGCAAGGGCACTGGGGAGCCAAAATTTTACATCCAGTGGGTTCTTACCAGTGTGCCTACAGCTGCTGTGGCAGGACATGACTCAGGTTCAAGATTCAACAACAACAGGGTTTATTTACAAAGGTGAGAGAGAGAAATTTGGAAAAAGAGTTAGAGGCAGAACCAGATCAGTAGCAATGGTTCAAAGGTCATCAAGGTCTCGAAGTTTCAGCAGAGCTTGCACCACAATGGTCAGCTGCAGCAATTCAAAGGCTCTGGACACTGGACCAACTGCACCAAAGGCAACAGCACCAAGGGGTGATGCTGGACAGGTCAGGGGGTCTCAGCAATGCTGGGCATAAAGCCCATAGCAGCCAGCTCTTTTAGGGACAGCTAGCACAGGGCCAATGGTATCATTCAGCAGGCAATGTCAGAGGTCAGGTTTGCGAAGGCGTGGTGCCAGAGAACAAGGTTTAGTGTTCAACTCAACCAAGATCTTCTGGGAAAATTTGGCTGCCTCTTAAAGTCCTCTTCCAAGCTCTGAACACCACAAGTTGGTTGGAGCCTGGCTTAAATACTACCCAGGATGCCTGCCTTCCAAAATTGATTGGTCCTTTAGTAGATTGGTATCTGTGGGAGTGCCAATCAAATTGGAAGGTTTGAGATCCTATGTTTGCATAACTGCCAGAAGTGTGGGAGGGAACTACGCCAGTTGGACTTCATAACTGAACACTAGGAACCAAGGGTGGGGGCGCTCTAGTCCCAGCTGATTCACTGATGCTGGTCAAGCACCAATCAAATTGGTCCACTCTCAAGCCCATTTCCAATGCCCTGGAGCCTAATATAGAAGGGAAGTCCTGGTCCTTGGCCAGACTTGACCAGCATTGAGGTCATGGTAGGCTCCTGGGTTAGAAGACAGAAAAGAACCAGTCAGAACCAGCCTTGGTGGGGCCAGAGGGAATTGCCCCCAATTCCCTTCAGCAGGGCTGAGTTTAATAAGTTAGGGGCCCATGATTCAGTTCTACACCTCAGCCATTAGCTGCCTTCATCTTCAACTGAAGACCAACCAGCAGCCTCCCTAGCTCCACATCTCCTGTGCCCCCTCGGCCACGCGGCCCGGCTGCCCCCAGGGAAGTCAGTCTCAGGCTGCTGCTGGAGTCCAGTACAGCCAAGCTGATGCCCACAGATCGTCAGCTGGGCCTATGTGCCCTGATGCCCATGGCAGCAAGGTTACAGAGAAGGGACCGTAAATCTTTTCCAGTGGTCAGTGTGTGCAAAGAGGTCTCTTTTGGGCCTCCCTGGTGGTGCAGGGGTTAAAGGCAGTGCTGTCAAGCTGTCATCAGTCACTGCAGCATGAGTTAGAACCCCAGTCAGCCAGGGAGCTGACCCACATGGCACAGCAGACCTCTCCTGCTTCTACCTCTGCTCCCCTCAGCAGTATATTTCAGTAGATCCTCCTATTCTGCTCCCCACTCTCTGGTGAATCCTCTCATCCACGCCCTGCACCTCTGGGGCCTACACCCCAGTTCTTGTATGAATAAATGAATAAATCTTTAAAAAAAAAGGTATCTCTTCTATAAAAATGTTTTCAGTGGAAATATAGAAAAGAAACAGTAGCTTATGAAATATACTCCCATAAATAATATTTAATTTTTTAAGTAATATATTTGGTGCTGTTTTTTCAGATCTGCTTTTTACTTTGATTTTTAAATTCTATTTCCTCTGCACTAATTGAAATATATTTTAAGAAAAAGTGATCACCAATATGTTTTTGGAAAAAAGATATCACCTCCCTGCATTTCCCAGAATAGAACAAACCTACACGGTACATTATCAAATTGAAATACAAAATGTTTTCTTGTATAGCATTGGCCAGAAAAGAAAATCAGATACTTTTACTAATAACTTAGCATGATTCCTTTTGTTAAAAGAATTCTTTAACAAATCGGAATCTTGACTTTAGGAATCAGGTTGGAAGTGTGTGTATGCAGTTGAGTGTGTCATTGAGTGTATGAGTGTGTAGGTGGTTGAACATTTTGTATTTTTGTGCCTTTGTATGTGGTTGAGTGTGTGTGTGTGTGTGTAGCTATGTGATTGAATGTGTATGGGTTAGTGTATGAGTGAGTGTTTAAATGTGTGCACAGCACTTGAATTGTGCCTGTGTTCCTTCTCTTGGGGACATGCTACCTGATGGGGTTTTTGGAGCCAGTGGGTTGAGTGCAGGGCACTTGGGTTCACTCTGGGAAAGGTCTCACCAGAGCTCCCCTTTCAGCGGCACGTGGCGAGTTTCTCCATGAGACAGAATCATTAGTTGTATTTAAAGAGCCGGTTTATAGGGAAAAGAACAAAAGAGTAAAAGACACTTGCATAGACACAAGCAAGCAGGATGAGCTGCCCCAGAAGGGACAGGTTTGCTGAGAGAGGCCTGCATGGTTTGAGAGCTGCCTCCCCTGAGTGAGGTCAGCAAAGAGAAGCACTGGCAGGGTACACCTCACGGGCAGGCAGGAAGCTGCTGCCCTGCGGAGGGAGAGAGTTGGTGAAAAGCACCTGCAGAGTCACAGGTGGGCAAAGAGACTGCAGCCCCGTGCCTGGGCAGAGACTGCACTGATAGTCTTCTGTTTGGGAGGGGCTCACTCCTTGTGAGCCTTCAGTTAGTTGCTGATTTTGGCTAACTATGTAGAAACTGAAAGGGACCGGCAATTCCACAATGGGCTCAATCTCTAGCTCTTTACTTTTGGGCCTGTGCCCTAGATGCTCCTTACAGCAGTCTGATACCTGCTTGATCTTATGCTTTGTAATCTGGGCTTTGGTGCCAAAGGACCTTGGTTTCTATAGCTGGGTCAGTGGCTATGCTAATCCCTTCTAGCCCCACCTCCAGCCCTTGGTATTTTGTGAGGCAGGTTTCCGGTCTTGTGGGTGCCTCCTTTTCAGTTTTTCTATTCTTGTCCTCCATCATTCCTCTTCCCCGCCGGCCCCCCATCTCCATCATATCCAGCCCAAAAATCTTCTGGGGAGTTGAAGGGAGGAGGTCCATTTTCTGTTGCAGCTTCCTGCTGGAATGGGACGTAGAGCTGGGCCTACCTAAAAGGGCCTGGGATATGGTCTCCCTAACACTGAGCCACCACCTATTGTTGCTGGTTTCAGAAGGAGGCAAAGGGTGGGGCATCTAGAGTCCAAGGGCATCTGGACAGGCTGTTCCTCTTGTATGGGTCAGCTGGTTTTTTTGCTTGGAGTTGTTTACACTTGAAGAGCTCCCCCTAGGTTAGAAGAAACAAATTTAATAAGGAGATTGTGTATGTTAAGGTTTAAAGAGGAGAGTGAGAAGTATTAAGGGCTAAGGGCCCTCAGTAACATGCCATTTGGGGCCAGCCATTGAGTGTCAGGTTTGCCAACAAGATAAGTAGCAGTAAAATAGCTAGCAGGTTTTGGGGTTGTGACATGGGAATAAATTTTACTAGGTGAACAACCCATTTTTAGAGTGTCGTTAGACTAAAGAGAATGTCGATGGGATACTTGCTCCTAGCAGAGGAGCTGTTTTAAATTCCATGTGTCCCTTGTTAATGGGCAACACCCACCCGGAGAGCCCTGAGGTGCTGGAGTAAGGCATATAGCCACAGACTCAGCAGGAGGGCTGGCTTACTGTGTGTGCAGAGCAACAAGCCCGTGAAAACTACTAGTTTTTAGTTTTGTTAGGGACAGTGTCATGAGCATGATCACTGTGAGGCTAGTCAGAATCTCAGGAAATTTGACTGGGTGAGCTTTAAAGTTAAGTTAGAATGAGGGGTTGCAGTCCACTTTTTAAATTTTTTTAAAGATTCATTTATTTATACTAGAACTGGGGTATAGGCCAGAGGCGCAGGAGGGTGAGAGAATTCACCAGAGATAGGGCAGGGAGCAAAACAGGCAGATGGACCGAAAAAACTGCTGAGGGGAGCAGCGGGCGAGACAGGAGAGGTCTGCTGCGCCATGTGGGTATCTCCTGGCCAGCCAGGAATCGAACCTGCGCTGCAGAGGCTGCGGACAGCTTCACAGTGCTGTGCTTAATCCGCTGCGCCACCGGGAAGACCCCTGCAGTCCACTTTTTTAATGTTAAGACTTTACCTGAGTGATACCGAAAGCCAGCCTCAGTTTCCCTCGGCCAATAAAAGGAAACAGTTTGAGGAAAAGGAAAGTGGTTCTATTTGTCAACAAATGAGGAAGGCCGCAGCCTCGTGTCTGAAAGAAAACTGTCCTGCCCTTTGGCAGAGGGCAGGGGTATTTATACAAAGGGAAAAAAGGGGGAGATGGTCAAGGGTCTGCAAAGGGGAGGGGAAGGAGTGGGCAAGGAGAAGGGTGGGCACCAGCTTGCTTTTTTAACTGCTGTATTCCTTGGAATGCAAGAAGAAAAGCTGTCAAACCAGGGGACAATTGCAAGAAATATGGGAAAGACAAACTTGTTAATGCTTATCTGAGAGACCAGTCATTTGTAACTGCATCACGAGTATGATGACTCCAAGGTTTTATGTCCTTCAATTTTGAGGTAGAGCAGTTATTAGAAAGACGGTGTCAGACCCTTTTCGGACCCCAGGATGAGGACAATTCCAAGTGTTCAGGAGCACCAGTCATGTAAATGGGAGTCTGCGCGAGACTGTCATCTGCTAGAAGCAAACAGAGATATAAAAAGTGCTCGTCCTATCTGTAGGTTGAAGAGGACCAGAAATTAAGTTACTGAAATATATATTTTGTCCTGTGAATAGACACATGCTTTTCCTTGGGCAGTGGTAAGCAGATTTAGTGCCCTTTGATTTTGTTAAGGCCATTCCTACTGTGAGGAAGGGAAGGTGGGTTCAGAATGCTGGGTGAGTAGAGTAAGTCGCTCCCATATCAGAAAAAATTTTTACCTGCAACATCCAGGGTTACCCTAGGCTCAACCATGGAGATGGTCAGCTGGGGAACTGGCTATGTCCTTGGGCCCTGTCATTTGTCCTCCAGGAGGCAAGGGCCGGCAGCTGAGGGACTGGTCCCTCCTCCTCTCGGAGAAGGGGAAAATCCCTTTTTCAGGCGCCTTCCTCCTTGCACCTGGGGCATGACCCAGGTGGATTTCTGGGTTGTGTGCAATTTGTGCTTCAGTGCCCAGACTTGTTGCACCTGTAGCATGGGGCCGTTGAAGCTCCTCCTTTCTTTCTTCCAGGCAGATCAGTCTTCTGTTTCTCTGAGCCTGGGTAAGCCTGGGTTTGTGGCACCTAGTATGGAGCCTGCCTTTGCTCACTCGCCACAGCCGTCTTTCCTTCTCTAACTCTTTACTTTGGTTCCTATTATTAAAGATTTTAAAAGCCACTTCTAAAAGCTGATGTGCTCTGCAGCACGAATTCTATCTCCAGCCAGTCACGGAGCTACCCATATGGCGCAGCAGACCTCTCCTGTCTTGCCCGCTGCTTCCCTTAGCAGTGCATTTCATTCAGTCTGCCTGTTCTGTTCCCCACTCTGTCTCTGGTGACTCCTCTCACCCCCCGCATCTCTGGCCTGCACTCCAGCTCTTGTATGCATAAATAAATCTTAAAAAAAAAAAAGCTGGTGTGGCTGAGTTTGGAGTCCCCTAGCTAGTTTTTGGAGTTTTCTGTGAATATCTGGTGCAGACTGACTAATAAAATGAGTCCCCATAATCACCTCATCCTCTCTTGTAGTCTCTGGAGCCTGTAACTGATGTCAGAATAAGACGGGCTAATGAAGGAGACCACTAAAATACTTGTCCTTTTCTGAGTCCAGATTAGTATACTTTTTATAGCCTCAGCAAATTTAGCCTGAAATGATGTGGGATTTGGGCTTTTGAGTAACTTTTCTCAGCCTTTTTATAATTGACTGGCTTATTAGGTTTTACGAAGTCTCATGTATTTTAGAACAATTTCATTACTTTATATTTATGTTGAAAAGGTTTAACAATCCTATGAGAATATTTTCTTTCTTTTTTTTTTTTAAAGATTTATTTATTTATTTATACAAGCACAGGGTACAGTCAGAAGCGCGGGAGGGTGTGAGACTTCACCAGAGTCAGAGGAGAATAGAACAGGCAGACTGACGAAGTACACTACTGAGGGGAGCAGCGGGCGGCAGGAGAGGTCTGCGCTCCATGTGGGACCTTCGCCCGGCTGCCGGGGATCGAACTGGCACTGCAGAGGCTGCAGGCAGCTTCGCAACCCAGCGCTCAACCGCTGAGCCACCAAGGACACCCACTTTTTTTTTTTTTTAATATTTATTTATTTATGCATACAAGAACAGGCGTGTAAGTCAGAGGTGTGGGGGGTAAGAGGATTCACCAGAGACACTGGGGAACAAAACAGGCAGAATGACTGAAATATACTGCTGAGGGGAGCAGCGGGCGAGGCAGGAAATGTCTGCTGCGCCATGTGGGTTGCTCCCACATGGCCGGCCTGGGGATCAAACTCATGCTGCAGAGGCTGTGGACAGCTTCATAGGTTGCGTCTTAACCCCTTGTGCCACTGGGAAGGCTCGAGAATTCTTTCTATGAGGTATCAATATACCCCAATTGACTCAGTTTGTTTTTCACATTGAAAAACAATTTTATCAGGTGTCTTTTTTTTTTTTAAGAATTGTTTATTTATGCATACAAGAGCTGGGGTGCAGGCCAGAGATGTGGTGGGTAAGAGGATTCACTGGAGACAGAGTAGGGAGCAGAACAGGCAGATCTACTGAAATACACTGCTGAGGAGAGCAGCGGGCAAGACAGGAGAGGTCTGCTGTGCCATGTGGGTCAGCTCTCTGGGCGGGTGCTGAACTGTTGCTGCAGAGACTGCAGATAGCTTCATAGTGCTGCCTCTTAAACACTTGCGCAACCAGGGAGGCCCCTATCAGGTGTCTTAAGATTTCTCTTAAGACAAAAACTTTACTATTTTAGAATGAAATTGTCATAGAACAAACTTATAGATCTTTACCAAACAATTACTCAGAGTGACAAGGATTTTTAAGAGTACATCTATTTCTTTTACTAGGCTCAGCAATGCTGATGTGATAAAGTTATTTTTCTAGGTTACCTGAGGGTAAAAGAGCACCAAGATTTTTAAATTACCTGAACAGTCTTTAATTTGTTATTAAAAAAAAAAGGGCTAAAGTTTGGTGTTACATGGGTGTACTACTGATGACCAAAGTTATCCAAAACATTCCCTTGTAAGTCCTGAGTACACAAAATTTCCCACCAAAATCTCTCTCAGAACTTCAACACTTTCATTTGCTTTCTTTCTTTTTAATACCATTTCATTTCAAAGATACCCATCCTGCTTTAAATTATCTAAAGAACCTTTAGAATATTCACCTTCAATATATTTTTTCAAACAAACACACACACCACCTCACTTGCATTTAGAGTTATTACATCCTAGTTTTGAACCTACATTGTAAGACATTTTAATAGCTGTTACACTATTGTCTCTTTAGACTAGACATCTTACACAAACACATCCTTCAATAATGAGCAAAATATAAACCTGAAAGTTCAGTAAGTGATTAACAAATTTTTATTATTAAACTTAGCAAAACCTTAGTTTTATAAGGAATTTGGCCACCATCTAAATAATGATGAAATTAATAAATTTAAGATAGATAAATTTAAATTTAAGATAGATAACCAATTGTAGCTTTTAGGGTTTTTTTTGGTTTTTTTTTTTAGGACAGGAATTCCAAATTGTAGGGTTGTTAATTGAATTACACACATCAAGTTTTTTCCAGGCTGGCAAATAATCAAACATGCATTAGACAGGATGATAAAAGCAAGAAAAAATCAGAGGCTTCATGTGACTCAGTACAACTGAGTGGTTTGTCCACTTGGCTTTCGATGTCATCTGGATTTTGGCTAAGACCAAGCAGAAGAAAGTTGAGACTTTTTTTCTGAGGAAAAACAAGTTCCTTCTAAAGAGATAAGCTGATTTGTGTTCCTGGAAGAGAACTTGGTTATGAAATGTCTAGGTATAGACATTGAAAAGCAAACCAGGTTTAATGCTCTTTAGCTTAATACCATGAGCTTTGTATAGTAGAAAACATTTAAACAGTGTTAATACACAATATTATAACTTTAAGGCATGTTTTGAATCATAAGATTTTGAACTAGTTTTTGTTTACCAAAAATCTTAGATCACAATCTCAAAATTTGTTTTTGTCAGAATTTATGTAGGTACCAGTTTATAATTAATCCTCCAGAGGTAAAACAAGAGATCTCATGATTTGTATTTAAAATCTTGGCCATGGGGCCTCCCTCGTGGCGCAAGGGGTTAAGAGACAGCCTATGAAGCTATCCGCAGCCACCGCAGTAGGAGTTCGGTCTCCGGCCAGGGAACTGACCCACATGGCACAGCAGACCTCTCCTGACACCTGCTGCTCCCCTCAGCAGTGTATTTCAGTCGGACCTGCCTGTTCTGCTCCCCACTCTGTCTCTGGTGAATCCTCTCACCGCCACCCCCACCCCCGCACCTCTGGCCTGTACCCTAGTTCTTGTGTGCGTAAATAAATAAATCTTTAAAATCTTGGCCATGTGTACCATTTTAAGAGGGATAGTTATTTTTCAAATATTTGTGAAGACACTGAGAAACCTGTTATTGACTTAATCTTAGTTATTTGGCAACTTCTTTAGATGACACACACCTTAAATTTGCATTTTTAAGAGTCCCTCTTTGGCTTTACAGAAGCTGTAAACAGAATTTACATTAGTTTTCTAAAGTCAGAAAAAAATTTCCTTTTAAATCTTAAGAAAGGCTTAGAACACCTTAAACAATCTGATTTTGAAATAACTTCAGTTTCAGTTTGATACACCCGTTTAGCTATGTCTTTGATACACTTTTTGATAAACCTCAAGTTTTCTAATGAGATAGAAGTTACAATCGTTACATGTGGGATTAGTATCCAATTTTAACCATTACATAAGACCTAGAAGCGAAGATCACAACAATTTTAAAGATAAGCAGAAAAAAAGCTAGGATTGTTTTTCAAGTTTTTGTTTTTGTCCAAACCAGGCAGGGAACCTTGAGGACAAGAGAGGTGATAGATTAAGAGCTTTTATGTTGTCGTTTAAGCAATAAAGTACCCTACATAGCCTGTTAGTAAGACAAAAGTAATTTGAGTTTTTTTTTATCTTAAACTGGAGGGCTTGGCAGAAATTTCTACCTAGACCAGAAGACTATATCAAGCTGGAGGGCCTCCCACTTGGCGCACGGGGTTAAGACGCAGCACTTTGAAGCTAGAGCTACACACATGGCGCAGCAGACCTCTCCTGACTCCCCTGCTGTTCCCTTCAGCAGTGTATTTCAGTCAATTCGCCTATTCTGTTCCCCACTCTGCCTCTAGTGAATCCTCTCACCCACCCCCCCACGCACCTCTGGCCTGTACCCCAGTTCTTGTATGCATGAATAAATAAATCTTTTAAAAAAAATAAAGGTGAAAAGAAGAAACCCAGTCAATCCCCTAAGGCTGGGTGGTGATAGACATACCAATGATCTCAGCACCGGAGCAAAGATCCAGGCACCTGCTAGCTGAGAACAATGGGGTGTCCCACTCATGTCAGCAAGAGTGGTGTTCCCCACTCTATTTTTTTAGCATGCCTTTTGGGTTAGTATGCAAAGATGTCACTCTGAATTAAGGTCTTTTTCTTTTTTAAAAAGATTTATTTATTTATACAAGCACTGGGTACAGTCAGAAGCGTGGAAGGGTGAGAGAATTCACCAGAGCCAGAGCGGAGAACAGAACAGGCAGACTGATGAAATACACTGCTGAGGGGAGCAGCAGGCGCAGTAGAAGAGGTCTGCACGCCATGTGGGATCCTCGCCAGCGGCTGGGGATTGAACTGGTGCTGCAGAGGCTGCAGGCAGCTTCACAGCCCAGCGCTCAACCGCTGCGCCACCAGGAAGGCCCTGAATTAGGGTCTTTTAGAACCCAGAGGAGAGTCCACGGGAATGGAGGGAGAAGACCCCATGACTGATGAGTGCCTGAAAGAGTTGAATCTGTCCCAGACAGATTACAGTGGGGGCAGCCACAGGCATACCCCCACGGGGTCGGGAGCAGCCACAGGTATGCATCTCAGGGGAGTAGTCCTATTTTTGTGGGCCTCCCCACATTGAGGAATAACTCCCCAGGCCTTGACTTTCTATCTGTCCCTGCCATTCTCTCTTTTATGGGTGGAAAGGAAGGCTGTCTCGGACTCTTTTTCCTATTTAGAAATGTTTTAAGAAAGATAGCTTGTATTTGGCCCACATATGGCTGATCTTAATCCCAGTTAACAAGGAAACCCTATGGCATTTAAAATGATTTACAATGTAGGATTAGAGGCCTAGCTCTGAGACTGTAGGATCTAAAATAGCTGACTGGAGTTGTCTTAGTCCCTCATGAATCTTAAAGTTAAGGTAGATATAACAGATTTAACCAAAGAGAGAAAATCTGGTCTCTATAACAAAGGAAGGAGACTATCAAAGTACTGATGATATAGGAAGGCACACAGGGATTCCGATAGGGAGCTCAGAGAGAGGGGAGCTCTACCTGAGCAAGGAAAATGCTGAATGGGTTCCTGGCTACTTACAGTTTGTTGACTTGTAGTTAATTGTGATGAAAAAAAAAGAGAAAAAAAAGCAGTGAAAGGTTGTGGTCCTGGTTAGGGAAGAACAGTAGATAAGATGTTGTAAAAATCAGGTCCAGGTCTCATTTTTACAATCCTAAGAGGTGGAGAGCCACAGGGTGGGACATGTGGAATGCTTATTAACAGTTCCTATGTTGCTGCACCCTTTGTCTTGTGGTTGGCGGGACTAGAGCTAACCTGGTGTGCACACCAACTTATCCTTTTGTAACAGGGTGGTCCCCAGGAAAGGGGGAGGTTCCCTGCCCCACCCAAGGGAGGGTGGAGCTGAGCAGGAAGAGAAGAAGCTGCAGAAGAGACTGAGGAAGGAGGCAGGATGGAGCCAGGAGACCTGGAGGAGGTGCATGGAGCCTAGAGACACGTGAAGAAACTGTGCTTGTCTTTTGGTCGTGGACTGGGTGACACAGATGTGGGTGAGACCCATGGGGAGGTGACCATGGCAGCTTTTATCTTGATGTTGATTTTGCTCTTTTCCTTCCGGGCTTGTCTGGTTGTTTCTGACCCTTTTCTGTGGGTCCCCACTGGAAGATGCTTTAGACTTGTGGCAGGCTTTGGGGCCTTTCTCTGGGCCAGTCCCATTTGGATGGAGTTTTACCCACGAGGGGATGGGTAACTTTGGGTGCTTGATTTAGAAATTAAACTCTTTGCCTTACCTGTATTGTTTCCTAGTTTTATTAAAGTTCCTTCCCATTAAAGTCTCCTATGTTTTGTGTTGATGCGGTGGATGGCAGAACCCATTTAGAATAGGCAGGTCTGCGGGGTTTGGGCTGCCCCTCTCCCTGTCCTATAACACTTTCATGGGAGTCTTTTAGAAAGTGGCAGCCGGCCCTAGTGGCCTCTTACATTGCTGACCCGTGCCCATTGTTTTTTTGCGACGAGAGCAAGACCTGGTTTGAAAACAGAACTCAGAAGCCAGCTCTTTTCCCAGGTAGAGAGGGAATGGCGGCTCAACTGAGATAGATTAGCAAGGCAGTGAGGCAAAGAGAAAGGCAAGAAGGGTTCATCTGGCCGGGCCTAGGGCAACTGGAAAGCCATTCCCCCAAGTTTTAGGGCCTGCCAAAGAGTGGCCTTGGCCTGGGCCCCTCAGTCCATGTAGGACAAACAGTGGCCGAACACCAACTCCTCTCAGAGAAAAAGAGCTCATGAGAGTACGAAGATAGAGAAACGAGAAATCTTACCGATGCCGTGAAAAACCACATGTTGGGCGCCATATGTTGGGTGCCAGATGATGTGAAAAACCCCACATTGGGCACCATATGATGGGGTTTTTGGAGTCAGTGGGCTTAGAGTGTGGGGTCCTTGGGTTCACTCTGGGAAAGGTTTCACCAGAGCTCCCATTTCAGCAGCACACAGCGAGTTTCCCAGGCGAGTTTCTCCACGAGACAGAGACGTTAGTTATATTTAAAGAACAGGTTTGTTAGGGAAAGGGACAAAAGAGTAAAAGACACTTGCCTAGACACAAGCAGGCAGGAAGAGCTGCCCCGAAAGGGGCAGGTTTGCTAAGAGAGGCCTGTATGGTTGTACGTGGGCGGCCTTGAGGAGAGCTGAGCTGCCTCCCCTGAGGGGAGGTCAGTGAAGAGAAGCCCTGGCATGGGACAGGTCATGGGCAGACAGGAAGCTGCTGCCCTGTGGAGGGAGAGAGTTGGTGAAAAGAAGCACCTGAACAGTCACAAGTGGGCAAAGGTGTTACAGAGCAGGGAGAGGGGCACCCCGCCCCCGCAAACCTGCCTGATCTAAATAGTTACGCCACATCAACACAAAACATGTAAGACTTTAATGGAAAGGAACTTTAATACAATTAGTAAATAATACAGGAAAAACAAAGAATATAGTTTCTAAATCAAGCACCCAAAGTTACACATCTCCTCGTGGGTAAAAGTCCACCCAACTGGGATTGGCCCAGAGCAAGGTCCGAAAGCCTGCCACAAGTCTAAAGCACCTTTCAGTGAGGATCCACAGAAAAGGATCAGAAACAACCAGACAAGTCTGGGAGGAAAGAGCAAAATCAAATCAAGGAAAAGCTGCCATTGTTAACCTCCTCATGGGTCTCACCCACATCTGTTTCAACCAGTTCACGACCAAAGGCAAGGCAGTTTCTTCACATGTCTCTCTGCTTCATGTGCCTCCTCCAGGTCTCCTTCTGGCTCTCCATCCTGCTTCCCTCTTTCTCCCTCTTTTCTTCAGCTTCTTTTCCTCCCTGCTTAGCTCCACCCTCCTTTGGGTGGGGCAGGGAACCGGGGACTCCCACTATTCCTGGGGACCACCCTGTTACAATGGGACAGTTGCCCCAAGCCAGTGCAGAGACTACACTGATAGTCTTCTTTTTGGGAGAGGCTCACTCCTTGTGAGCCTTCAGTTAGTTGCTGATTTTGGATAACTATGTAGAATCTGAAAGGGACAGGAGATTCCACAATGGGCTCAATCTCCATATCTTTACCCTTGGGCCTGTGCTCTAGATGCTCCCTACAGCAGTCTGTTACCTGCTTGGATCTTATGCTTTGTAATCTGGGCATTGGTGCCTGAGGACCTTGGTCAATGGCTATCTAATCCCTCCTACCCCCATCTCCAGCTCTTGGCATTTTGTGAGCCAGGTTTCTGGTCTTATGTGCACCTCCTTTTCAGTTTTTTATTCTTGTCCTCTGCTACCTATGATGTCATTTTTGGAGTTAATGGATTTCAAGTGCAGTGAAGAGAAGCCCTGGCATGGGACAGGTCATGGGCAGACAGGAAGCTGCTGCCCTGTGGAGGGAGAGAGTTGGTGAAAAGAAGCACCTGAACAGTCACAAGTGGGCAAAGGTGTTACAGAGCAGGGAGAGGGGCACCCCGCCCCCGCAAACCTGCCTGATCTAAATAGTTACGCCACATCAACACAAAACATGTAAGACTTTAATGGAAAGGAACTTTAATACAATTAGAGCTGGAGATGGGGGTAGGAGGGATTAGATAGCCATTGACCAAGGTCCTCAGGCACCAATGCCCAGATTACAAAGCATAAGATCCAAGCAGGTAACAGACTGCTTGGGTTCACTCTGGGAAATGCTTCATCAGCGCTCCCCTTCCAGCGACTCGTGGAGAGTTCCCCCAGCAAGTTTGTCCACGAGACAGAGTCATTATGTTAGGGGGAAAGGATGTCCTGAGCTAATTCCATACAGGCTTTGTGGACTCCACCCCCACTCCAGAACAAAGCCATCAAAATATTGGGAAAGACAAATCCCATCACCAGCAAAGGGAAGGTTGCTGGGACCTGAGGGTGAAGTTAAGCAGCCAGGTTTGGTATAAAACCACACACGTGGGCCTTGGGGTCTCTCGCCTCTTGGCTTCAAGGCTCTCGGCTCTCTGCCAGCTCTCAGCATGCCATTGGGATTCCAGGTCGGCGGAACGGGTAGGACGCATGTAAGACTTTATCTCCCTTTTCTCCCTAAGTTGTACATTTCCTCATTTCCCCTTCCCTTGTAAATAAACCTTTTATTAACCATTCGTGTGTGCCTGCAGTGGAGTATTAATAAGTCCCTTTTAAGCGCGTGGGTGAGGACCCACAGTCAGACAACCCATTTTATATTGGGGCTGCCCTGTAACAGTTATCTATATTTAAAGAGGAGGTTTATTAGGGAAAGAGACAGAAGAGCAAAAGACACTTGCATAGACACAAGCAGGCAGGAAGAGCTGCCCCAAAAGGGACAGGTTTGCTAAGAGAAAGCTGCATGGTCACAGGCGGGCGGCCTTTAGAAGAGCTGCCTCTGCTGTGGGAGGTCAGTGAGAAGTCCCAGCATGGGACAGGTCATGGGCAGGCAGGAGCCTGCTGCCCTGCAGTGGGATAGAGTTGGTGAAAAGTAGCACCTGCATAGGCATAGGTGGGCAGAGGGATTGCTGCCCCAAGCCTGTGCAGAGACCGTGCTCTCACCCACATCTGTTTCAACCAGTTCACGACCAAAGGCAAGCACAGTTTGTTAGTCCTTTTCTCTTTGGTAGGGGCTCACTCCTAGTGAGCCTTTAGTTAGTTGCTGATTTTGGATAACTACACAGAATCTGAAAGGGACAGGAGATTCTACAATGGGCTCAATCTCTGTATCTTTACCTTTGGGCCTGTGCTCTAGACACTCCCTACAGCAGTCTGATACCTGCTTTATATTTTCTGCTTTGTAATCTAGGCACTGGCGCCTAAGGATCTTGTTTTCTATAGCTGGGTCAATGGCTATGCTAATCCCTTCTACCCCCACCTCCAGCTCTTGGCATTGTGTGAGCCAGGTTTCTGGTCTTATGGCACTTCCTTTTCAGTTTTTTATTCTTGTCCTCCATCTCCTACATCACACCTTGGGCACACAGGGTTTGTCTACTCTTCCTCCCTGGTTGATTTGCTTAGTGGATCAAAAGCACAAACCACAAGGATTTTGTTTGCTTGCATGTAGAGCTGTTTTCTTTGTGTCCTCAGCTCTCACAGACTGTAAGCAAACCTGTTGTTGGTGAGGATGAAGCAGAGTCAAATCTGTGTTTCAGAGGCAGGTGGAAGTGTAATCATCACTAGGGTTCCAGCTAGAGACACCATGTTAAACATTAACTGGTTGGGGTTGAAAGTGCATTAATAAAATAATACATGTACTTTGTAAACAGTTTTCTTTACCAATTCTGGAAGGGGCTGGGAAATCAAACCTTGAACACAATCAATTTATATTTAAAAAAAAATACATCAAACGTGAAAGCATGCTAGTGGTCTAGGTAGAGGAAAGAGATGTGCCATTTCAAACGTTCAATACACTCATGAACTCTGTCCGCAGTGAAAGGCAAAGGCAAGAAGAAACAAGCTGTTCACATGCCAAGTTCCACCTGCCCGTATGTTCTGTATTACATTTTGGTGAATGTGAGAGTCAGCTCCCTTTATGTAACATGCAGAGACTTTGAGTACCGAATCGATTTATGCTTGTGTTTGCAAACTTCTATTGATTGTGATACCGGCATTGTAGGTTTTCAGGCCTAGTCTCCAGCCAGGAACGATCCCAGGCTGCAGGGGCAGCGCTGAGCCCCAGCCACTAGACCACCACAGGTTGGTGTCTCACGAATCTGTTATAGGACAGGGAGAGGGGCAGCCCAAACCCCGCAAACCTGCCTATTCTAAATGGGTTCTGCCATCCGCCGCATTAACACAAAACATATGAGACTTTAATGGGAAGGAACTTTAATACAATTAGGAAACAATACAGGAAAGGCAAAGAGTCTAGTTTCTAAATGAAGCACCCAAAGTTACCCATCCCCTCGTGGGTAAAAGTCCATCCATATGGGATTGGCCCAGAACAAGGCCCCAAAGCCTGCCACAAGTCTAAAGCATCTTCCAGTGGGGACCCACAGAAAAGGGTCAGAAACAACCAGACAAGCCCGGAAGGAAAAGAGCAAAATCAACATCAAGATAAAAGCTGCCATGGTCACCTCCCCATGGGTCTCACCCACATCTGTGTCACCCAGTCCACAACCAAAAGACAAGCGCAGTTTCTTCACATGTCTCTAGGCTCCACGCGCCTCCTCCAGGTCTCCTGGCTCCATCCTGCTTCCTTCCTCAGTCTCTTCTGCCGCTTTTCTTCCTGCCCAGCTCCACCCTCCCTTGGGTGGGGCAGGGAACCTGGAACCTCCCCCTTTCCTGGGGACCACCCTGTTACAATCCCCCCTTTTAGTTTTTATTCCACCATAGCAGAAACTTCACAGACGCTCAGGCAAGCATGTGGGAAGAGGCAGGTTTGTTTTGAGAAAGAAAAAGTTCATTGAGGAGAAAAGGAACAGAAGTAAAGTGGGACTCTCAAGCCATGAAGGGGCAAGGAAGCCGAAGTGGTGTCGTGTCTCAGGGAATATAGACCTTCTTTCCCTAATTATTCTAAAGCTCCACCAGTCTCTTTATGATTGGTTAGTTCTTGGTGGTTAGTTCTCACTCACTGCCTAAATGTATCTGTGCCCAGTGAAAGGTCGATGCAGGAGGCCGTAATGCAAAAGCCCACCAGGAAGCCCACCTGGGGCAGGAATGCGGAAGCCTGCCTAGAAAAATCAGACAATGAACCTCTCCAGCCCTACAAATCTTTGCAAGCCCTACAAACTTCCCCCCCCACCCCCCCTGCAAACCCATTCTTCCACCTGACCTCTCCTCCCCTGTAAAAGCCTGCCTCCCCCAGGCAATGTGCGCCACTTCACCGACCCCCACCTTGGGTCTGTGATTTCCGCCCGGGGCGCAATAAATTTGTCCTTTTTATAGGGTGAGGAGAGGTCAGGCAGGAAAACTGGGTTGGCAGGGGGAAACAGGTTTAGGCGGAACTAAGTTGTTTTGGGTGGAGCCGAGTTGTTTTCTCCTGTTTATGGCTTCAGTTTAGGCTTGGTGGTATCAGTGGTCCTGGTGTCAGGGTCATCTTGTCTTTTTCTATGTGGGCTTCCTCATTCCTGGCCCCTGCATCGACCTTTCAAACCTTTCACCCAGAACTAAGTCTCTGTGTCCCAGCCCTTATCTTTTTTTCTTCATTGCCCTCTATTTGGAATGTCTTGTTGATCCTATGGTCATAAGGTAAGTTCCTAATGTCATAAGTCCTGGGGTGTTTGATTAGTCCCCTTTGGAATTTGTGGCCCTTGTCTCTGGAGCCTTCCTTAACTCTCCTGAAGTCCCAGTGTTACAGGGCAGGGAGAGAGGCACCCCCAACCCCGCAAACCTGCCTGCTCTAAATTGGTTCTGCCATCAACACAAAACATGAGATTTTGATGGGAAGGAACTTAAATACGATTAGGAAACAATACAGGAAAGGCAAAGAATATAGTTTCTAAATCAAGCACCCAAAGTTACCCGTCCCCTCATGGGTAAAAGTCCACCCAAGCAGGATTGGCCCAGAGCAAGGCCCCAAAGCCTGCCACAAGTCTAAAGCATCTTCCAGTGGAACCCACAGAAAAGGATCAGAAACAGCCAGACAAGTCTGGAAGGAAAAGAGCAAAATCAAAATTAAGACAAAAACTGCCATTGTCATCTCCCCGCGGGTCTCTCACCCACATCTGTGTCACCCAGTCCACGACCAAAAGGCAAGTGTAGTTTCTTCACATGTCTCTCCACTCCATATGCTTCCTCCAGGTCTCCTTCTGGCTCTCCATCCTGCTTTCTTCCTTCCTCAGTCTCCTCTGCAGTTTCTCTCCCTGCTCACCTCCACCCTCCCTTGGGTGGGGCAGGAAACCTGGAACCTCCCCCTTTCCTGGGGACCACCCTGTTACACCTGCACTGTCCTTGAGGCTGCCTAATTATCCCTAACTTGCCCTAGGATTCATTTCCCCCCTCTACAGTGGAACCCCTAATTGCTGTTAGGACAAAGGACTTCGATCTGATCAATGACTGCTTCCTGCTGAAAGTGGGTGACATGGGGAGGCAGTCAGGGCGCCACCGCAGGGTGATGATCTAAGGTACCGCAGAAGAAGGACAGTGGAGGCTTCATAGTGGGTTACATCTGTAGGACCCTATGGAGTTTGGTGGCCTCCAGGCAAGAGATGATCTCAGTGAGGGCATTGAGGATGTAGGACCCAAGCAAGAGAAAAATGGAAAAAAAAAAAGTTTTCGTTTAAAAGGAGGGCACAGAGCCTCCCCAGGTGGCACATCGGTTGAGCACTGGGCTGCGAAGCTGCCCGCAGCCTCTGCAGTGCTGGTTCGATCTCCGACTGCTGGCGAGGGTCCCACATGGCACGCAGACCTCTCCTGCCGCCCGCTGCTCTCCTCAGCAGTGTATTTTGTCGTTCTGCCTGCTTTGTTCCCTGCTCTGGCTCTGGTGAATTCTCTCACCCTCCCGTGCTTCTGACTGTACCCAGTGCTTGTATAAATAAATAAATAAATAAATCTTTAAAAAAAAAAAAAAAAAGGAGGGCACAAACTCCTTTAACTCTAGCTATCAGCAGGTCTAAGGCTCTGGGGTTTTACAGTCCACTGAGACTAGGGATTTTAAGGAGCATTGTGGGCTAGTGCCCCAAACACCTGGAGGTGGTGTAGCCAAAATGACAGAATCAGTGAGAACTGGGGTTTTAGTACAATTTTTATCTTTTGTACCAGCAGCTAGGAGCACGAATAGCAGCTGTGGAGGCCTGCTTGTTTGGAATTTAGTTACATTTTTTTTGTTAGTTTTGTTAGGAAAACAAAACTAAAAATGTATAGACAAGTAGCCTTGTAGCGAGCAAGGTAGCAGTGCTGTAAAGTGTCCTGGCTCAGGCTGGCCATCTGGACTAGTGAGGGGGACAAGCGACCAATAGGTCAATCCAAAGAATTGGAGTAAGGCAGAGTAAGTGGCCCCTTATTTACAAAAAGGTGATCCTTTTGTCTACCACTTTTAGGGCCACCTGAGGCTTATCCATATAAACAGTAAACAGGGGAGTCTGTCTCACCTCTGGGCTTCCTCATGGTCAGAAGCAGCTGACAGTCAAGTCTGTCCTCCCATCCTGGCCCGTGGTTTGGGCTGGCCCCCTCCCTCTCTGGAGAGTGGGACAGTTCCTCTTTTCAGTGCCGTGTGTGATGGCACAGAAGGCATGGCCCTGGGAACAGCTTCTTGCAGCTGAGGTATCCGGGTTGCTGGTAGTGAAAGCAAATGCTCTGGGGTGCATGGGGCCTTGGGTGAGTCTGAGGTGGCAGGGCACTGTGATGGCAACTGCCATCTACTAGGCCCTTCTCTTGCCTTTCTCCCTTTCTGTTTAGTCTAGCTAGTCCCCTCCATATTACTGTAGGCCTTGAAGGCCATGTCCAAAAGTGTTAAAAGGATTTTAGGCCCTTTATTTAGTCTCTGGAGCCTGCACCTGATGTCAGAGCAAGGCTAGCTAATGAAGGAGATGCTATATTGTCCTTTTCAGGATCTAGATTACCCATCTTACTTTAAATTATTTTAAGGACCTTTAGAATATCCTCTTTTAATACATTTCTTAAAAAAAAAACAAACGCAAACACATCTCACTTTACTTGTATCCAGAATTATCACACCCTAGTTTCCAATCTCTGCATTGTAAGACACTGTAATAGCTGTTATACTATCATCTCTTTAGGCTACACAACTCACACAAACACAGTTTTCAACTTTTTTAGTTGAGATTGTTACAGTTCCTGGGGGCCACCCTGTTACAAGATGACATTAAACTTTAGTTTCCTTACAGTAAGGAGCAAAATGTAACCTGAAAGTTCAGTAAATGATTAACAAATTTTTATTACTAAACTTAGCAAAACCTTAGTTTAGCTTCAGTTTTTCTTAGAACTGGAATTTTAAGTCAACTGCAGAGTTGCCACTGTAACAATTTTATATACCAAGTTTTTTCTTAGGCAAGCACTAGATAGATTGACAAAAGCAACAAAAAAATTAGACACCTAATACTGTATACATTTTTCAGTAACTTGTCCATATAGCTTTAGATGTTACCTTGAATTTTTTTAAAGAAGTCTAGTCATTTACTGGGAGAAAAGTATTGTTTTCTCAAGGGGAAAAGATATGTAGATCATTCTCCTGGAAAGATACCTTATCAAGAAAAGTTTAGATAAAAGCCTAGAAGTAAGTTTATTTGTTAGCATAGACCAGGTTAATTATTATTTCCTTTGTATAGCATGAGTAAACACATTTAAACAAAGTAAAGTATTAATACCCAACACTAAAACCTTAAGGCATGTATGCTTCAAACCATTAAATTTTGAATTAGTTTTTCTTTACCACAATTTTAGAGCACAATCTCAAAATTGAGGATTTTCTATAGGCGCCATTTATAATCAATCCTCTAGAGGCAAAAAGCAAGAACAAAGAGATCTCTTGATTTTCATTTAAAATTTTTGGCCATGAGCACTAATTTTAAGAAACAGTTATTTTAACAATATTTGCAAAGACACTGAGAAACTACAATTTAGTGAACTTCAGTTCTTTAGTAATAATTTTTTAAGTTTACACATCCATTTGTTGTAGAGCAACCCTGATACAAAACGGAGTGCCTGACTGTGGGTCCTCACCCGCGCGCTTAAAAGGACTTATCAATGCTCTACTGCAGGCATACGTGAAAGGTTAATAAAAGGTTTATTTACAAGGGAAGGGGAAATGAGGAAATGTACAGCTCAGGGAGAAAAGTGGGAGACAAAGTTTTAAATGAGTCCTACCCAATCCGCCGATCAGGAATCCCGAAATGGCCCTCTGAGAGCTGGCTGCAAGCCAGGAGCTGTGTAGCCAGGAGGCCAGCGACAGAGCGAGCCCCCCAAGGCCCACATGTTTTGTTTTTATATCCAAACTGGCTGCCCAACTCCACCCTCAGGTCCCAGCCACCCTCCCTTTGGTGGTGATGGGATTTGTCTTTCCCAATGTCTTCATGGCTTTAGTCTGGAGTGGGGGTGGAGTCCACAAAGCCTGTATGGGATTAACTCAGGACATCATTTCCCCCTAACACATTTAGCCAAGTTTTTAATATCCTTTTTATATCAAGCAGGTTTCTAATAAGATAGAAGCTAGACTTTTAAACCTAGAACAAGTACCCAATTTTAACCCTTAAAACCTAGGGCCCAGGACCACAACAATTTTATTTATTTATTTTTTATGTTTTTAATTTAAATTTTATTTTTATATTCCCCATACAATTACAACCCCCTTATTTTGACCCCAATCCCTCCTTTCCCCGCCCCCCTCCTCCCCATAGAGTGTCTCTGGTTCATAGTTGTTTGTTGATTTTGATATTTTCTTTCTTATAGTTATTCTTTTTCCTGGTCCCTTATTTAGGTTTTCTAGATTCCTGCTATGAGTGAGACCATCCGGTATTTTTCTTTTTCTTTCTGGCTTATTTCACTGAGCATGGTCCCTTCCAGCTCCATCCATGTTGCTGCAAATTGCATGTGTTTATCTTTTTGAATGCTGAGTAATATTCCATGGTGTATATGCACCACATCTTCTTGATCTAGTCATCTATTTTTGGGCATTTGGATTGTTTCCAAAGCTTAGGTATTGTAAACAGTGCTGCTATAAACATAGGGGTGCAAGTTCTCTTTGGAATTGATGTTTCTGTGTCCTTTGGGTAAATATCTAAGAGTGGAGTTGATGGAGCATATGGAAGCTCTATGTTTAGTAGGTCAAGAAATCTCCACACAGCTCTCCATAGTGGTTGGACCAGTTTGCACTCCCACCAACAGTGCAGAAGAGTTCCTTTTTCTCCACAACCTCGCCAACATTTGTTGTTGCTAGTTTTTTTAATATGTGCCATTCTCACTGGTGTAAGATTGTATCTCATTGTAGTTTTGATTTGCATTTCCCTGATTACAGGTGATGTTGAACATTTTTTCATATGCCTGTTGGCCGTTTGCATTTCCTCTTCAGAGAAGTTTCTTTTTAGCTCTTCTGCCCATTTTTTGACTGGATTATTTTCTTTGTTTTTGTTGAGTCTCATCAGCTCTTTGTAGATTTTTGTGATCAGTCCTTTATCATTAGTGTTGGGTGCAAAAATTTTCTCCCAGTCTGTGGGGTTTTTCTTTGTTTAGGTTATTGTCTCTTTTGCTGTGTAGAAGCTCTTTAATTTGATGTAGTCCCAGCTGTTTATCTTTGCCTTCACTATCACTGCTTTGGGTGATGTGTCTCTAAAGATGTCTTTGATGTGCATATCATGTAGTGTTTCGCCTATATTTCCTTCTATATATTTTATGGTTTCAGGTCTTATGTCTAGTTCTCTAATCCATTTTGAGTTGGTTTTTGTGCATGATGTTAGGTAGTAGTCAAGCTTCATTCTTTTGCATGTAGTGACCCAGTTTTCCCAGCACCATTTATTGAACAAACTTTCTTTGCTCCAATGCATATTCTTTGCTCTTCTGTCAAAGATTAGTTGACCATAAATCTGTGGGTTTATTTCTGGATTTTCTGTTCAATTCCATTGGTCTGTGAAGATCACAACAATTTTAAAGTCAAGTAGTTTGTACTAACTTTTTTAGATAAGGAAAACATTTTGAGTTTGTATTTTTAAGTAATTATCATTTGGCTTTACATTGTTTTAGTTCTGTCTCACTGAGACCAAGCACATTTTTAAGACAAAAGACATTTTTTTCTTTTTGGAACTATGTATGGTGAGAACAGGAAAAGAGGTAGATTAATATCTTTCTTTACAGTTTGCCTGTTTTTAGACTCTTATCAGAAATCTGAGTTTTGGAATTTAGCTCAAAGAAAGTTTCATTTTTTTCTGTATAGTTTTTATCGTATTAATTAGTCTTAATAAGAAAGTTTTACAGGTCCAAAAAGCAATTTAGAAGTTTTTACTCAACCAAAAAGCATTTGGTATAGCTTGTTAGCAAGTCCAAAGTAACTCAGCAGTTTTTACATTAAACAATCTAGACTTTAAGATCAGAAAAACACAGGGAAATAGAATTTTTTCCCTAGAATGAACCAAAACAGTATCTTAAGGTGGACAAAGGGAGAGTCCAGTTCCCCGACAGCTGGAATGCAGCAGAGACATACCAATGATCTCAACACTGGAGAAAAAGTCCAGGCAGCTGCTTGCTGAGACCAGAGGCAGCCCTTCATCATCCAATTGCAGTGGGTCCCTTACTTTAGTCCCCAGCATTTTACCTTTGCCTCGACTGTGACAAAAAAAGGTTAGCTGGAGAGGATGCCATTTATGGGCTAGGTGTTTGTACTGGGGCCAGGCAGTATTTAAAGAAACACTAGGTGCCTTTTTTTTTTTTTTTTTAAGCCTGGGCCAAATTGGGCTAGTTTTTAAGAATGTGGTTCAAGGGCACGTCCCATGGAATTGAGATAGATATTTTATGATCTCTGCAGCAATAAAAGAAAAGTACCCACAACAATGGCACAGAGACGAAGCAGGGGCATCCCTGCAGTTAAGTTAGAGGCCCTCCCGTCTGACCAGGACCATGCACCATGGCCTCTTGACTGGCTGTGTTGAGATTTGGGTCTAAGTGACTTACTAAGAGAAGCAACAGGTGAGATAGGAGAAGATTGCTCCTGAAAACTGGTCTCAACTCTAGGATGCAGGAGAGAGGTGTGCCCCTTTGCAAGGCTGACGAGGAAGCTCCCATCCACAACAAGAAGGCAGGTGTCCAACACCAGCTTCTTCTTACCGGAGGTGTCCCTCCATTTCACCTTGGAGCTCTAACTGTGAATGATTCACAGTCTCCTTGCATAGAGTCTACTGGAATTAATCACTCCCTTACCAGAGTGACCCAATCATAAGCCTATCTGTCTCCCACCAAACAGAAGGCGAGGGGTGCTAGTCTTTTGTGGGACTCTCCCAGTGACCCCTACCAGTCTTTTTGCAAAGGGCACCCATTTTAAGCATTTAGAGAGCTTATAGTAAACCACTCTCCTCATCTAATGAAAGAGATCCTGAACAAACCTGGGAGGTAGAGAGTGAACACCAGCCACAGACCAGGTCTTGGGACCTCATTTCCAATGATACCCATTTACCAGATAACAAAAATTTGATTTTTAATGTAATAGTCCTTGAACCAGCAGTAGCCCAGGGCCTGATATTTACTTGTCTTAAACTCCCTTTGGAAAACTGTCATGAGACAAATTTACTATAACAAGAGTGTAATCAATTAGCTGGACCTAAGATTGAGGCAAGCCTGTGCATACATTCTTGTCATAATATGAAACTCAACCTCTTCTGCCTGTGCCAACTGGCAGGATCAAAGCAGACACCAGGGGAAGGTTCCCAGGGGTGTCCCAAGATTTTTATAAGACCATTTTGTACCTCATGACTTGTAAGTTGCCTTGACAGAAGCTGAAAGAAGTCTGTCCTATAGGGTAGGGACCAGGAAGGTAAAAATCCTTTTTTAGATAGTCAGGCCTTCATGACTCTTGCCTAGGTGCCAGCCTGGATCTCCTGGATATCCAGAGTTCCAAGGGCTACAACTCAGTCGTCCTGAGCACCCTCGGAGTCCACGGATGATAGAGAAAAGCAAGGAATCAGTGACAAGGGAATCCTGACATTCCCACTCAGCAAATGGGGGATCAGGAAGTCTTGCCAACTGAGAAACCTGTCACCCGAGGCTTTAAGAATGGCGGCCTCATGCTAGTTGCTTTTACCAAGCGGACAGGCGCCCGTTAATATTTTAGTCAAATAAAGAACAGAGAGTTTGTCTGAAGCTTCATGGGTAACAGAGAAGTAAATCAGTTGCACTGCAAGAGAGGGAAGAATGGGAAGAAGAGAGAAAGGGAGCAAGGAAATGTTATAGAGCAGCCCCGATATTAAACGGGTTCCTGGCTGTGGGTCCTCACCCGCGCGCTTTAAAGAGACTTATGAATACTCTACTACAGACACATGCAAAAGGGTTAATAAAAGGTTTATTTACAAGAGGAAAGGAAATAAGGAAAATGTACAACTCAGGGAGAAAATAGGGAAATAAAGTCTTTAATGCGTCCTACCCGATCCCACGACCTGGAAACCCAAAGTCACTCTCAGAGCTGGCCGGACGCTCCGAGCTGGCCGAGAGCCCAAAAATGGAGAGTCCCCCAAAGCCCACGTGTCTGCCTTTTGTATCCACCTGGCTGCTTAACCCCACCCTCAGGTCCCAGCCACCTTCCCTTTGGTGGTGATGGGATTTGGAGTTCCCAGTGTCTTTGGCTTTGACCTGGGGTGGGGGTGGAGTCCACAAAGCCTGTATGGAATTTGCTTTGGGACCGCCTTTTCCCCCTAACAGAAAGATAAGGGGAACCATTTAAATAATCCTAACAGGGATCTGAGGCCAGCCAAGGTGGGTTCTGTGTTGGATCCTGTGTGGTGCTTAGTGAGGAATGACTTTCCCAACTGTCACATTGGGACCATTCATCCTCTACTGGATCTTGAAAACTCTTCCTCTGCTGAGGGCAGGGGAGGATGGCCCAAGCTGCTGGGAGATCAGTCCCTTATGTGCAGCTCCCAGATGGCCTCTAGATGATATTTGGGCCTAGCTCTTTGGAGACCGTGCTCCTCATACAAAGACTGTTACAGAGTAACCTGATATGAAATGGGTTGTGTGACTGTGGGTCCTCACCCACATGTTTAAAGGAACTTATTAATGCTAAACTGTAGGCACACACAAAAGGTTAATAAAAGGTTTATTTACAAGAGAAGGGGAAATGAAGAAATGAATAACTCAGGGAGATAAAGAGGGAGATAAATTTGTAAATGTGTCCTACCCTTTCTGATGACCTGGAATCCCAATGACCTGCTGAGAGCTGGCAAAAAGCCAAGCACCATGAGGCCAAGAGAGCGACCCCAGCTCACATGGCTGGTTATATACCCAAACAAAAAACATTGTTGCTTAACTCCACCCTCAGGTCCTCGCAACACTCCCTTTGGTGATCATGGAATTTGTAGTTTCCAGTGTTTTGGTGGCTCCGGTCTGGAGTGGGGACAGAATCCACAAAACCTGTAAGGAATTTGCTCAGGACATCCTAACAGGATGACCAGACTTCTATTTTTCCAACTTATCTGGTCTGGTCACCAGTTTATCCTTGCACAGGAGTCTTTAAGGTGGTCACCCTTTAGCATTTATTGACCATCCTGTGCCTTTTTTGTGGCCTCTTTGGTGGCTCTGACAAAAATAAAATGTTTAGCAAGAGGAATATAGGACAAGATGAATATAGAGAAAATTTGTGCCTCTTGGCTCACTTACCTTAAATCTTATGAGCTCACAGGCAATGAGCACCCAAAATGATACTGGAATTACAGATTTCCAGGCCTACTCTCCCAGCCAGCAACAGATCC
This sequence comes from Talpa europaea, assembly GCF_964194135.1. Taxonomy (NCBI): domain Eukaryota; kingdom Metazoa; phylum Chordata; class Mammalia; order Eulipotyphla; family Talpidae; genus Talpa; species Talpa europaea. Next base: position 42,229,252 of record NC_140080.1, on the reverse strand, counting down.
CAACTGTGGTGGCAGCTGGGAGTCCCAGCCACTGAGTTACAGCCACTAGCCCACAACGTGTTGGTGTCTCACAAAGCTGCAGCAGGAACTTCACAGATGCTCAGGCAAGCAAGTGAGAAGAGGCAGATTTGTTTAGAGAAAGAAAAATTTATTGAGAAGAAAAGGAATGGAAATAAAGTGGGACCCCCAGGCCAGCGGAACCTGGCCAGGGAGGGGCAAGGAAGCCCAAGTGGAGTCGTGTCTCAGGGAATATAGACCTTCTTTCCTAATTATTCTAAAGCTCCACCCGTGTCTTTTTGATTGGTTAGTTCTCGGTGGTCTCATCCACTACCTAAATGTCTCTGTGCCCAGAACTAAGTCTCTGTCCCGGCCCTTATCTTTGTTCTTCATTGTCCTTGATTTGGAATGTCCTGTCGACCTTAGTCCTGGGGTGTTTGATTTGTCCCCTTTGGAATTTGTTGCCCTTAACCCTGGAGACTTCCTTAACTCTCCTGAAGTCCCCACCTGCAATGTCCCTAAAGTTACCTGGTTATCCTAACTTGCCCTATGACTCACTGCCGTCACCAAGGCTGTGTCCCCAAATTGAGGCGAGGGACTTCCATGGCCCAGTACTGAGGAAGGGGCAAGGCTAACAGGTCTGCATCAGCAGTGGTTCAGAGAACTAGGCACCCCACCTATTTTCCAGAAACTGAACTCATGTCCCTTTTTCTTTCAAATTTGGTCTTGGCTGGATCTGTTATGCCGCTGGTAGACGTGGTATCTTACTTCTACCTCCATTTGGTTTTAGCTGGCGCTCTGATTTGTTTACAAGATAAACAGGAACAAAGCAAGGACAAGCAGGACAAGGACCAGGAACCTATGGTCACCACACAGGTGACAATTTCCCCTCTACCTATATCCGGGTCCTCATTCTTTAGAGGTGATGGGGGAAGGTCCGCCTTCTGGAACTACTTCCTGCTGGCAAAGGCTCAGAGGAGCCTTTGGGCACTTAGAGGAGTAGAATTTTGCTAATTTGAGATATGACTGGTTGTCACAGGTGGTAATCCCAATGGATTATACCCTTGAATGATAATTATTTGGAAATTTTAATGTCTCCAGCTCTTTGGAGATAAAGGGCACTAGTAATTCAGGAGACAAAGACCAAAGACCAAGAGAAGTAACTGACAGTGATTTCAGGACTAGCTCCCTGGGGGGCCTGAACACCCTTTCTCCCACTGTATCCCTTGCCCCTGAACTCTGTCGATCCATGGCTGCCTCTCAGAGTTAAACCTTTTTTATATTCAAATCTCCACAATTTATTTCATGGGTCTCTATAGCACAAGCCACTTGGCCACAGGGACAGAGCCCACTAGAAAAGGCTTTGCCTAGAACAGGAGCCCAGGGCCAGGATGCAGTGTTTTCATGGTGCGCCTCTGTGGAGCCCTTTCTCTCTCTGCATTTTCAGTTTCCATCTGCCTTAGAGCTCAGCTCAAGGTTGTTCTGTTATTCGTCTGTAAATACAAGTCTCTAAGAGAAAGCGAGGTGTATTTCTTTTTTCATTTGTGTTCTCTAAGGTCTGAGAACAATTTAACCATTTAACCTGGGTTACATCCCATTACAGTACTTTCATACAATGAATATCTCACAGACTTTACAAAGAAATGATAGGAAGGATCTCTAAGATATAATGTTTAATTTTTAAAATTGCCAAGAGCAGTACTTTAATCACTGTAAAAGCCAAGGAAGTCTTAAGACTGAGGCACACATACCTTCCAGGGAACTCAAAGCCTTCCAAGATTTTTATGGCCATGGATGGTCTCTAAGGAATCAGCACACTCTTTCTTGATATTACCTTGCTGAGAAAGCACAGTAGGTGTGGCACTATCAGTTCCCTCACTCTGCTCCCACTTTACAAAATATAGGCAAACTCGCTCGTTCTGGAATTTTCTTATAACGTACTATCCCTGGTGCAAAGACCTCTGAGGTCCTCAAACACTGGGATTATTTGATACCATTGTCTTCAAAGCCTCTTTCAATCTCAGTATTATAAGCCCAAGAAGAAGTTTCTGGACTTCCCTGTCCTTGAAAAAGGAGAATGTTGTCTTGAATTGTACAGCAACACAGCAGGAGCTAAGGTATTTTCCATTGACCAGCCTTACTTCCTTCACCGAATTTAGAGGTACTGCTTCCTGATGTCAGGGCAAAAGAGTATCAGTAAGAATTCCTGAAGGTAGCTGCTCCTGATTTCATCCTTGCCTCTGTCTATCTATCTACCTACCTACCTATATGCCCATCTGTCTACCTATCTTTACCTTTATTAGAATCAAAAATTAAAAAACTAAGATGGATGTCATTTGGGATGCATTCTAACATGCATATTTGAATTGAAAAATGAAGTCAGGGCCTCCATGGTGGCGCAAGGAGTTAAGCACCACACTATAAAGTAGTCCACAACCTCTGCAGCATGAGTTCGATCCCTGGCCGTCCAGGGAACAACACACAGCACAGTAGACCTCTCCTATCTCGCCCGCTGCTCCCCTCAGCAGTGTATTTCAGTCAGTGTGACTGTTCTGTTCCCCACTCTCTCTCTGGTGAGTCCTCTCACCCCCTGCATCTCTGACCTGTACCCAGCTTTTATATGCATAAATAAATAAATCTTTAAAAAAAAAAAGAAAAAAGAAGTCAGATTCTTTCTGACAGAAACAAGTCCGATTTCCTTACTTTAAGTGATGGTAAAAGCTGGCATTTCCAATTATGTTATATGGCAAACATTTCCACAAATTAAATGAGTCAAATCTGCAGCTTCCAAGTTTTGATAAAAACATAGCTAAAAATTATTATAAAGTGGAAGTATTTTATTAAAATTCTAACACTGGAAGTTACATTAAAATTAATAATGCTTTAATCTACCTAACCCATTCTGAGTATCTTGGGTGAACCCAAATACCACAGAGAAAGTGTCAGGGTATAATTGATTATATGATAAGTCTTGCTCAAATGTTTATGGCATGTTTCCCAGAAATTAAGGAAGTGAATGATTTTAATGTTTGCTTTAAACAAAATTGAATGAGAATCTAATTGAATTGACAGCAGATAGATCGTTCAGAATAATGATGGCAGTATGCTTTTTAAGTTAATTTGGAAGAATTCAAAGAATTAAGTGACATCGTTGTAAAAAAATTCCTTGCCCGCCCAAGGTTTCTCTCTACTTATCTCTATAAAAATTGGCCCAAAACAAATACAAAATCCTGTCTCGGTCTAGCAGTAAGAAATATTCATTCATGAACTGAGTTTTAAAAAATGATCCTGGGCCTCCTTGATGGTGCAAGGGGGTTAAAATGCAACCTATAAAGCAATCCCCAGCCACTGCAGCACAAGTTTGATCCCTGGCCAGGGAGCTACTCACATGGCACAGCAGACCTCTCCTGTCTTGCCCACTGCTCCCCTCAGCAGTGTATTTCAGCCAGTCTGCCTGTTCTATTCTCCACTTCATCTCTGGTGAATCCTCTCACCCCCACCCCCCCCAGACCTCTGGCCTGTACCCCAGTTCTTGTATGCATAAATAAATTTTTTAAAAAATTTAAAAAATGATGCCGTCCCATCTCATTGAGACAAATATCCAGAAAATTTTACTTTGATTGTTTAAAAATTATTTCTTCTGGTAATCTATTTTGTTGTATTGGTTAAATGTATAATAATAATAACTTAATCCCAAAGAAAAAATGTCAACACTTGGAGGCCTATGGTCAAGGAAAGAAAAAGTCTTTAGTTATATAATTTCACTTGGTGGATATATTTGATTGCACATGAGTATGAGAGGGTGGCCAGTGAAAGACTTTTCGTATATTTATGAAATACATGCACACACATCACACACACACACACACATTCTTGGAAGTGATTACTTTACCCTGACAATAGTAGTGGCTTCCTGCAGGTTATCGGAGGGCTGAGCTGGGGCATAGAGTTGAGCAGCATCGCTGGCAGAAGGTAATGGTTAGGGGCTCTCGGTTGTAGAATAAGGTGTATGTGGTCTTTGTCCCTAGCTCCCAACACAGAGTTCTAACACACCTGGAATTTTATGAGTTAAAAGTCTTTCATTCTAATGATGTGACGCTTGGGCAAGGTCCTAAGAGCTTCTTGGTTGGGGACTGATGGTGTAAAACACCCAGCCTAGATGAGAAGCTCCAGCCCGAACTTCTGGGGAGGGCGGAAGGGCTAGAGATAGAGCTCATCACCAGAGGCCAGGGATTTAATCAATCATGATAAAAAACATAGTTAAAAATTATTATAAAGTAAAAGCATTTTATTAAAATTCTAACACTGGAAGTTATATTAAAATGAATAATGCTGATAAAAATTAAGTGATAAAAACACTAAGCAGAGTTGGGAAACCTACTGGGGTGATGAACACATTGAGGTTCATCATTGAGATTGGGAGGGTGGTGCATGCAAAGAGGGGGTGCAAGTTCTACAGCACCCCCTTACCTTCTGTGCATCTTTCCCTCAGCCTACTCCTGAGTTGTGTCCTTTATAGTAAACTGGTAAATGTGAGTAAAGTGTTTCCTGGGTTTGTGAGCTGTCCTGGAAAAACATTTTTTTAAAAGATTTATTTATTTATACATACAAGAGCTGGGGGACAGGCCAGATGTGTGGGGGTGAGAAGATTCACCAGAGACAAAGTGCGGAGCAAAACAGGCAGATTGACTAAAATACACTGCTGAGGGGAGCAGCAGGGAGACAGGAGAGGTCTGCTGACCATGTGGGTCACCTCCCTCGCCACGGATTGAACTCGCACTGCAGTGGCTGCGGAAAGCTTCATAGTGCTGCGTCTTACCCCTTGCGCCACTAGGGAGGCCCTGGTCCTGGCAAATTTTTTAACCAGAAAGGGCAATAGTGATTGTGGGGGTCCCTGACAGAAGTGTGGGCTACCTAGGCGCTTCATACCAGCCACTGATCTCTGATGTGAGGCCAGTACATTGAACCGAATCCCGAAGTGTTTGGAGTCTGATACTAGTTACAGTCAGAATTGAATTGGAGCACACCCAGCAGTGTCTGCATTGGTTGTAGTGAGGAAACAAAACTAACACTGAACTGAGCTTTGCCTAGCTGTGATTCTGTCCTCTACATTCGATTTGATTTGAATAGAGCTTCCTGTAAGGTCAGTCCACACTAAGCGCCCCCACCTCCCACCCCCACCATCCCCATTCTAAACCAATTGGCTGTTTCTCATGTCCTACATAGTGTGTTCGTTCTAGGGCCAAGATGTTAATATAACTCTAGAGTGAGTGTGATTTTTCCCACTCCTCATCAAACCCTTCACAACTCCACTGTGTGCTGGGGGGCGAGTCTGACACCTGTTTTTGTATAGCTCACAACTAAGAATGGCTGATACATGTTTAAATGCTTGCAGGAATATCAAAAGAAGACTAATATGTTCTGACAAACAAATATGATCAGTCAAATTTCAGTTCCCATAAATAAAATTGTATCATTTTCTGGAGGGCCACACTGTGACTTTCAAAGACCCTAGCTGCCTTTGTGTCCTGGCCCCTGCCTCCATTAAAATAAATAATTAAAGGGCCTCCCCGGTGGCGCAGCGGTTGAGCGCTGGGTTGCGAAGCTGCCAGCAGTCTCTGCAGCGCTGGTTCGATCCCCGGCTGCTCCCCAGCCACCGGAGGAGGGTCCCACATGGCGCGCAGACCTCTCCTGCCGCCCGCTGCTCCCCTCGGCAGTGTCCTTCGGTCCTTCTGCCTGCTCTGCTCCCCGCTCTGGCTCTGGTGAATTCTCTCACCCTCCCGTGCTTCTGACTGTACCCAGTGCATGTATAAACAAAACAAACAAATGAATAAATAAATAAATAAAACATGCCTCTATTAAAAAAAAAAATTTAAAAAAATTAAAAAAAATAAATAATTAAAATCATATCTTATGACTGGGCTGGTAGAAAGACAAATGCAATCCACGCTGAATTTATTATGATATAATTGCTATTATTTTATATATTTTTTCCTTCTGATTTTTAAAAGAAATTAAAATGAAAACATTTTCACCAGCCCCTAAATGTGTCCTTAGGCCATAGGCACTCAGGCAAAGGATAGTGACCCTGCCTTGATGTAACTGTGGCTGCTTTCACCCCATAATGGGGTACTAGAGTAGTTATAATACATATTCAAAGTCCGCAAAACCTTGAATATTTACTAACTGGCCTTTCACGGAAAAAATTGCCAACTGCTGGGCTAGTATTTTTCAAGTAAGGGGAGTTAGGTACAGAGAGACAATGTGATTTATACAGGCATTAGGGGACCGTCAACATCCCCACCCTTCTTATGCACATCCATAGCTTTCTCAAATTTATTTTTAAAGATTATTTTTATATTATTTTTATATTTATTTATTTATGCATACAAGAACTGGGGTGTAAGCCAGAGGTGTAGGAGGGAGTGGTAAGAGGATTCACCAGAGACAGAGTGGGGAGCAGAACAGGCAGAGTGACTGAAAGACACTGCTGTGGGGAGCAGCAGACGAGACAGGAGAGGTCTGCTATGCCATGTGGGTTGCTCCCTGGCCAGTCAGAGATCTGGGGATCAAACTTGTGCTGCAGTGGCTGGTGATATCTTGATAGCACTGTCTTTAACCCCTTCCCCCCAACCCCAGGCCATACCCTCCAGAGAGTGTCAAAATGTTTTCCCAGGTTGGCTGGGATACTTTTTTTTGGGGGGGGGATTCATTTATTTATACATACAAGAACTGGGGTGCAGGCCAGAGGTGTGGGGAGGGGGATAAGAGGGTTCACCAGACCAGAGTGGGAAACAGAACAGGAAGATTGACTGAAACACACTGCTGAGGGTAGCAGCAGGCGAGTCAGGAGAGGTCTGCTGTGCCATGTGGGTCACCTCCCTAGCCAGGGATCAAACTTGTGCTGCAGTGGCTGAAGATAGCTTCATAGGTTGTGTCTTAACCTCTTGCGCCACCAGGGAGGCCCCTGGCTGGGATACTTTTAAGAGATAGCCAGGAAAGAGTCAGGAAGGACTGCCATTGAGCCTCCCAGCCAGCAGAAGAGAGATTTGTCTTGAGGAAGGGTCAGGGGACAGGAGCTCAGCTTGCCCAGGTCAGCTGAGCTGCTCTCTATACAAGCAGGTGGCTGAACAGTGGCTGATATGGTGAAGATGAGGACAATGGACACACTTAAAAAAATCATCTTATGCAATGGTCACAATAGCTCTTAGGATGGGTGTATTACACTGAGCTTTCTGAAATTGCTGACTTTCAGCTGCTTTCAACACAAAATCAGAACCTTATATGAACCAACCTCATATGATCATCTCATTTTACAAAAGAACAGAGTAGATTTAGCATCCTTCTTATGGACCTTAGGATTTTCAGGTGTTAAATGAGCATTGGCCTCAACTTCAAGTTGCCAGCCACATTAGCCCCCGTCAAAACCTGTCTTTTGAAGCTTTGAAGCCATGCATTGACTTCACAGCTATGATAGTCCTCGATGACATCTTCTTCTAATGACGGTTGTTTCATCTACCATGAAAATCTGTAGCTAAGTGTGACCACCTTCATCAGTTACCTTAGCTTCACCTTGCGCTCTCATGTTGTGGAGTCAATTTCGTTAAACCTCATGAACAAATCACTGCTAGCAGTACATTTTCTCCGCAGCTTCCCAGCCACTCCTAGCACTGAAGAGTTAGGTCTTTGCTCTGGATTAGGCTTTTCGACTACGGCTGTTCTGATTTTCTATCCAAAGTACTACAACTTTTTCCACATTAACAACAAGGTGGTTTTCCTTTCTTATTTTTCGTGTGTTCACCGGAGAAGCGCTTTTCATTTCCTTCAAGAACTTTTCCTTTGCATTCGCAACTTGGCTGACTTGGCACAATGGACCTAGCTTCCAGCCTATCACAGCTTTGGACCTGCTTCCTCACTAAGCTTAATCATTTCTAGCTTCTGATCTAAAGGGAGAAACATGTGACTCTTCCTTTCACTTGAACACTGAGAGGCCACTGCAGGGCTACGAGGGGCCTAATTTTAATACTGTTTTGTCTCAGGGAGGGGGAGAGAGACAGGGAACCACTGTCTGGTTGCTCCCTGGTGGGCCGGGGATCAAACTCGTGCTGCAGAGGCTGCGGACTGCCTCATAGTGCGCTGCTTAACCCCTGGTGCCACCAGGGAGACCCTGTTTACTTAATATTTAAACCTGCCTATATTTTATGAACAACTCTTAAAGGCCTCCAGACCACCTCCCTAGGTCTCAGGAGAGGGAGAGAAGCAGGGAACCACTGGTGGATGGATAGGTCAGAACACACCCCCGATTTATCAATTGTTTGCCATGCCGTATGGGCGCAGTTTGTGACACCCCAAAACAATTGTAACAGTAAATCAAAGATCACTGATCACAGGTCACCATAAAAAATAAAATAATAATGAAAAAGTGTGTAATATTATGAGAGTTACCAAAATGTGATAAGAGACAGGAAGGGCGTGATGTTGGGGAAAGGGAGCAATTGCTTGTAGCGGGGTTGCCACACCCCTTTCATTTGTGAAAAATGGCTTACAATAAAATGAGGTGTGCCCTTGCTCCTTTCTGCCCTGTAGCTGATTGTGATGAAAGGGACTGTTTTTTGTTTTTTTGTTTTTGCTGCAGGCCTCTCTGGATCCCCAAAGCCTGCCTGGTACCTCTGCCCAGTGTGGCATGAAGGCAGTGGAGTGCCTGGCTTCTGGGCATGCAGCTGTGGATTTTCCAAGGCCCTGTCCTCCACCCCATTCAGTGCACTCACACTATCTCTGTCTATAAAACAGAGGAGAGTAAACACCAGTGCTCTCCTGAAGTCACACCCGCACACTTATGGTGTGGACACTGGCAGGGAACAGGAGCCCTTGGCTCTGAATGAACAGCTAAGCTTTCATTTGCTTAATCCATTTGACAGTGAGCATACAAGATGTAACAAGCATCCTGCACTTACTCTGAAGTTATGATAAAGCATAAAGATGTTACTAAGAAACACATGCAGTTTTGAAACTTATTTACTAAAGGATCATGTGAATTGTTGTGTGTTTACTTAATTTTTTAAAAAGATTTATTCATTTATGCATACAAGAGCTGGGGTACAGGCCAGAGGTGCAGAGGGTGAAAGGATTCACCAGAGACAGAGTAGGGAGCAGAACAGGCAGATTGACTGAAATACACTGCTGAGGGGAGCAGTGGTTGAGATAGGAGAGGTTTTGTTGCGCCATGTGGGTTGCTCCCTGGTGGGCCGGGTATCAAACTTGTGCTGCAGAGGCTGCAGACTGACTCATAGTGAGTTGCTTAACCCCTTGCGCCACCCCCTGTTTACTTAATTTTTAAACATGCCTATATTTTATGAGTAACTCTTAAAGGCCTCCAGACCAGCTTATGGAACCAATGTCTGATACAGCTTGCTAAATTGTAAAATCATGCAAGGAGCAAGGCAGCCTCAGAGACCCGGCCTTACCCACTGTCCTCTGCCTTGGGTCTTGCCAAGTCTTGCTAGCCCTGGGCACTCCCAGCAGCCATGGTCAGGCCCTCCGGTCAGGCCCTCTGTGATCTCCTCCTTCCTTCCTCCCTCCCCTGCCTGCTCATCCTACCTTCCTGCAGCACAGCCCCGAAGAGGTCAGGACCGGGCCCTAACCTACATGCACTCTCTCTCAGCTGCCTATTTGATCCAATCTATGTGCCCCAGCATGGAATTTAACGTCTACCCCAAGTGGCCCTGGACTTCCATCCCAGACATTCAAGCCATGGCGCCCTGTCTCTTAAAACCTCAAATTCCCTTTCTTGTGCCAATTCTTGGTCCATGTTCCTTTCTGTCTTTCATTGCACCTACTTATGTAATCACACCTGACTTACTTCTCAATTACTATAAAGCTCCTTGAAGAGTTTATCTCTTAATCTTTTCTTTCCCCTATAGTTGCTCTACTTCTTTTTATTTACTTGTTTGTTTATTTATTGATGGAAAGTTGGCTTACATCATTGTATTTATTTTTGGAGTTATAGGCGCAAACCTCTACAGATATATTTCCCACACCATCCCCACCCACAAGGTCCCCCATTTCCTCTACTTCTTTTTTTTGTTTGTTTTTAAAGATTTATTTATTTATTTATGCATGCAAGGACTGGGGTATGGGCCAGAGGTGCAGGGGGTGAGAGGATTCACCAGAGACAGAGTGGGGAGCAGAACAGGCAAATCGACCAAAATACACTGCTGAGGGGAGCAGCAGGCCAGACAGGAGAGGTCTGCTGCGCCATGTGGGTCACCTCCCTGGCCGGGGATCGAACTCATGCTATAGCGGCTGCAGACAGCTTCATAGGTTGTATCTTAACCCCTTGCACCACCAGGGAGGCCCCAGATCCTCTACTTCTTAATCCAGGCTTCCCCATAGTGACCGAGGTCATACTTCTCCCTACACCAAGCATTTTGATGTTATGGAAGTGATGTTACCCCCAATGGGGCAACAAGCCATTCTTGGGGGGGAGTGAGACATCTTGGATATTACAATGGCCTGTGACCTTCCAAACAGATCAGCAGCATGTCTGTGGTATAGAATTTCCTGGTGGGCTGACTATAGAAAGTTGCCTAAAAGGCTTTTTGGTAGTGGAGTGAGAGGATGGGAAGGTTGACAAACATTATTCTACTCTAGACAGAAGAAAAGAACTCTGCAGACATGATGAGACTGAAGTGAAATTAATGTTTATAAATTATAATCAAATGTCTAGAGCAATATGTGGCACATAATAAAAATCCAGAACATGTTCATAATAATCACCAATATTTCTTGTGCATCTTCTCGGGCCATGCGAAGATATTTACACCACTATCTCATTTAATTTGCACCCACACTGTGAGGGAAGACCTGTTATTACACAAACAAGGAAACCGACACTTCAGTTTCAATTGTCCAATATCAACCTCCTGGAAGGATTTCAGTCTCTGTCTCACTTCAAAGCCTGACCTCCAGATGCAGTGGGAAGTGAACCCTCCGTGCCACAGGGTGCCGAGAAGGGAGAGAGGTGGAGTTAAGCCACAGTCAGTGACTCTGCACCATGACAGTGTCCTTGTCCACAGGGCCATGATGATGACTGCCTGTGATCTCTCAGCCATCACCAAGCCCTGGGAGGTGCAGAGCAAGGTAAGCGAACGCCCCTGGTGACACTGGAGGGGGTCCTGATCTTGGTGACAGATGCTGACATGACTGGGATTCTCCCAGTTCAGAGTCAGCTCGCCTTTGCTCCATCCTCTGCCAAGACAGGGACCCCTCTTTAGGGCCTCCCACACCATGACAACAAATGGGGTAGAGGGAGGTTAAGTTTTTGCTGAGCTGGAACCCAAGGTGGGTAGGAAGATTGTGGACTAGGACTTGACTCTGGGGGGATGGGGGTTGCCTGTTGCAGGTGGCTCAGCTGGTTGCTGCTGAATTCTGGGAGCAAGGTGACCTGGAGCGCACGGTGCTACAACAGAACCCCATTGTGAGTAGTGAGAAGACATGGGCCTGATGTGGGCATGTGCTATCTCAGCCTGATGGAGAGCTGTGCCCCTAACAGATATGTGTGACCTGACACAGAGCTGACCTTTTCCTGTGGTTCTCAAAGTGTGGTCTCTGGACCACTCTCAGCCTTATTACTTGAGAACATATGAGAACAAATTCACAGGCCCCAACCTAGACATACCTAAGCAGAAACCCAGCAACATGTGCCTTTCCTGAATATAAGTCCTCCTAAAGTTTGAGGCCCTGCTTTCATATACGTGTCCTTAGCTCACTTAGCTAAGTGAATTGAAAAATGGCATTGATTTCCCTTTAGTTTCAATAGCCTAGAAGGCCATCTCTCCTGGCCTTGTTCCTAGAGCACAGAGTGCGCAAGTGGAAAACCTATTGATGTTGACATTCAACACTCAGCCAGTTCCCCACATGACACTACTTAAGAGAGGTCACCAATTCCCCAAGCCAAGGTGGGGCTAGGCCAGAGGGGTAAAAGGGAGAGAACTTTCTGGAGCAGAATCATGGATATATGGATGGGTTAAACTTGAGTTTGCAAAGATGAGGTGTAGGCAGGGGCCAAGGAAGAGTGGAGGACTGTGAAGGGCAAGCAAGTCTAACTTGAACAGCAAGGGCCTGCAGATTTGTATCTTTTTTCTTTTTTTGACACTTTTAAGTGTAGATGATGGGGTTCAGATGCTAGGGTCCAGTATATGAGTGGGGTCCTTGGGTTTCCTCTGAGAAAAGTTTCTGCAGTTTCCCATTCAGCAACACGAGGTGAGTTTACTACAGCAAAGGCACTTGCATAAACACAAAAAGGCAAAGCCTGCAGGTTTATTAGGAAAAAGACAAAGGAAAAAGTGCCAGCTGCAGAGACTCAGGTGGGCAGTGTTGGGACACAGTCTGCATTTGGCCAGGGCTGGAGTTGTTTGTAAATAGTGTCCTTTTGGAGAGTTCATTCCTTTGTGGAATTTCATCTGTTGTGGAATCTATCACTTCTAAGGTCTGGTTGGGTTAATCTGTAAGGACTGGTGTTTCTTTTTAACAGTCAACAATTCTTCATGTCCCCAGCTCCACTCTGCGCCCACAGGTCTTTCCTAGCCAGGTTAATAACTCGTTAATTATTTCTATGCCCGCCTCTAGTTTCTGGCCTTGTGAAACTTCCATCCTAAATTTTCTACTCTAAGCTTCCACCATAGATAATACTTAAAGTACGCCATGTGCCACACAGCCAGGTTCAAAATATATAGTCTTGCACCCTTGTTTTATTAACCCCTTCTCCCTCAGCCATGCATTTTTCAGTGTTGGTAGCTGAAGTATTAGAAAGTCCCCAACATCATTTCTCCCATAAATACACTAGTATGTCTAAGAGCTAGTAACTCAAAACATACACAACCACAATGCCATTGTCACACTCACAAAATTACTAATAATTCTTTACCTCTAATTCCCAATCTCAGTTTATTTTCCCTGATTGAGTAATAAAAATAAGTCAGTTGATTTGTTCAAATCAGGATCCAATCAAGGACCCAGGTCCCTTTGGTTATGAAAGTGTGTAAAGGTGGGGGTATACAGTTTGGGGGTTCTTCATCCATGCGCTCACAATTGACAGATCTGGCTCAATCTCAAGGTTCAACAACAGGGTTTTTATACAAAGGGAGATTGGAGGAAAGGAAAATGTTCTTAAGGCCATCCATGGCCACTGTCCTACTCCTGATAGTGTTCCCAGTGTCCAGTAGTTCAAACCCAAAGCTGCTCAGGCAAGATGGCCTCAGATAAGAACCTGGAGCTGGGGCGCATGGGTAAGCAGTGGGACAGTCACAGGTGTACTGAGGTCACCCCCCCCCCCCCCCCGCAGTGTCCCTACAGCTTAAGTCTGTCTCCTCCTGAAGCGGAAGTCAAGTCTCCTTCTGAAGCTTCTTCTAAACTGAGTCAAACCTTCTCGACGGAAGCCTTCCCAAAAGGAGCCAGGCTCTCTTCTCAAGCTGGCTCCAAGCCTTCCCGAGCAACTCCTCTCCAATCAGTGGGAGCTCAGATCTGTTTGATCCATTTCTTTTTCCTTTTCTTTTGTTCTTTTTGATCCATTTTCAAAACCAGCTCAGGATTCAAAACCTAAATGCCAGTAGTGCGTCCAACCTGCCCCGTGCCTTCTCACACTGGAGACGGGCAGGTGAACCTTGCTGTATCTGGATGGCTGGCCAGGTTCAAACCTGATCCATGTGTTTCCAAAACTGTCACGGGTTTCTTTTTTCTTTTTTCCTAAACCCAAGCAGGGCTATGCCAGGCTCGGCTGCTAAAGTCGGTTACCATGGCGCAGTCCCCGCTGCTGCTGCTGCTGCTCAGCTGAGGGCCCCCCACCTTCAGAAAACCAGGAGCCACAAGGTCTATTACAGTTACTGTAGCTCTGTCAATCTGTGGCAGTCTCCTCCTCCTCCTCTCTTTTTAATCCCCATGCCACTTATTTGTTGAAGGTGGTAGGTATTTTGTTGTGGATTTGGTTAATTGCCCCTCGAGGTGGTGTCATTTAACATCTCCTTCTCTGCCAGTATTTCCTGCAAGCTGCTAGTCAGGTTTGGACCTGTGATGAGTTTCAGGTTATCTTTTTTTTTTTTTAAAGTGACAGTGTTTCCCAGGTACAGTGGGTCTCTCTTTGTCACACACACCGGGGGTGGGAGGGGGGGCGTGGAGAGAGCCCAGAGCAGTGAACTTCCTCTTCCCCCATGCAGCCCATGATGGACAGAAACAAGGCAGATGAGCTCCCCAAGCTTCAGGTCGGTTTCATAGACTTCGTCTGCACCTTCGTGTACAAGGTAGGCCCTTTGCTTCCTCAGGCCCAACAAGCTGACTTCGATGACATCAGGAATGAGACCCCTGGAAGTGACCTGTGGGTCACTTCAACTTTACAAAGCTCTTCTCGTCACCAATGGCTACTGCTGCCCAGACGGCCGTACAGTGTCTGGGGTGATTGCACACGCAGGGCAGGGCCTGGAGGGTCTCACCCCCCCATTGCTCAGTAAACAGCTACGGACAAACAGCAAAGCGTGGTTTCAACAGGGAAGAAAGTATGAAGACTTTTGCCTCCTAGCTTCCCTGATGGGTACAAACGTGCTCTAGTATCCCAACCCCACTCAAAAGAGAATCTGAAATTTCTCTTCAAGCTCTTGCTTAAAGTTAGAACCCCACCACTCCTCAATCCATCCATGGATTTGTTCTTTTGATTTTGGCCATGATACATGTGAGCAGAGATGAGGGATGAGAAAAGACAGGGCCAGGGTACCTGGCATCGGTCATGAGACAGGATTGAGTGTGGCTTCTGAGCCCTGGCCTGGCGCTCTCTCTGCAGTGCCAGCTGAAGCCTCCTGCTGGGAAGGAGAGCAAGGCTCCCAGAGGGACAAGTGTGTCTCAGTAAGATACGGACTAGCGGGGGTCCCTGGAGCCACAGGGCAGGGGCCACTGGTCCCCACTATCATAAGAAGTTATACTGAACAAGACTGTGGCTAAGCACCCAACTTGGCTCACAACAACCCAGTGTGGCAGGGTCATATGCCCTCACTGCTAGGCTGACACCAACTCTGGGGGGGCCTGCCCAAGGTCACACAGCCAGCAGCAGGGCCTGGGTGGGAAGCCAGGTCCTTCTTACCTCAGGCAAATCCATTCCATTATTTGCATCTCAGTGTTTTTTTTTTTTTTTTTTAAGATTTACTTATTTATGCATACAAGTACTGGGGTACAGGCCAGAGGTGTGGGGGTGGGGTGAGAGGATTCACCAGAGACAGAGTGGGGAACAGAACAGGTGTATTGACTGAAATACACTGCTGAGGGGAGCAGCAGGTGAGGCAGGAGAGGTCTGCTGCCCCGTGTGGGTAGTGCGAATAGCTTCATAGGTTGTGTCTTAACCCCTTATGCCACCAGGGAGGCCCTGCATCTCGGTTTCTTCACCTAAAAATCTCAGAGTAATGAATCTTGTTTTCTTACCTCGTAGGAATTTCTGCAGATCAAAGGAGATAGTTTTGTTATAGAGCAACCCCGATATTAAACGGGTTCCTGGCTGTGGGTCCTCACCCGCGCGCTTTAAAGAGACTTATGAATACTCTACTACAGACACACACAAAAGGGTTAATAAAAGGTTTATTTACAAGAGAAAAAGAAAATAAGGAAAAGGTACAACTCAGGGAGAAAATAGGGAAATAAAGTCTTTAATGCGTCCTACCCGATCCGACGACCTGGAAACCCAAAGTCACTCTCAGAGCTGACCGGACACTGCAAGCTGGCCGCGAGCCCAAAATGGAGAGCCCCCAAAGCCCACGTGTCTGCCTTTTGTATCCACCTGGCTGCTTAACCCCACCCTCAGGTCCCAGCCACCTTCCCTTTGGTGGTGATGGGATTTGGAGTTCCCAGTGTCTTTGGCTTTGACCTGGGGTGGGGGTGGAGTCCACAAAGCCTATATGGAATTTGCTTTGGGACATCCTTTTCCCCCTAACAGTTTCATGAATATAAAACAAAGGCATTTTTTTTTCCCCCCAAGTTAAGAGACCTTAAAAATCCTCTCCATAATATCTTCATTTCACTCAGCCTCCCTGGGCCCAGACCCTTGCTAATCCAGGCCACCCAGCGACCAAGAAGATAGGCCCCTGCCTCTCCAAGTTCACAGCCCCTGGGGGAGGCAGGCACTGGGGAGTCTTTACTGTGGAGAGACACGTGGGCTAGGGGCTTCTGGCTTCAGAGCTTCTGATAGGGAACTTGACTTACCGAGGAAGTGACATTTTCGTGGAGGCTGCAGGGCAAAGAGGGGAAGCTAGACGTTTCCAACAAAGGGAAGAAAGAGTGTGTATTCTTCCCATAGAGGGAAGACACCCTCCAGGAACTGCAAGTCCAGGGTTCAAAGGGTGAAGGAGGAGGGCTCAGGAGCGATTTGAAAGCCAAATGAAGGAGTTTGCATTTCATCTTGAAAGGGAGCCACAGCAGGATTTTAAGCAGGAGGGGGATGGGCCCTTGCTGACAGGCTTGACAGCATCAGCCAGCTCTGCGGGACTGGAAGCTGAGCCTGCGTGTGCCCAAGGCAGCTCATTCCCACCCGACCTCCCCTTGAGCCCAGACCCTGGGCCTTGGCCCTGGCTCCAGCATTCTCTCTTCCAGGAATTCTCCCGCTTCCATGAGGAGATCACTCCCATGCTGGACGGGATCACCAACAACCGCAAGGAGTGGAAGGCGCTGGCAGACGAGTATGACGAGAGGATGAAGACGCTGGAGGAGGAAAAGCAGAAACAGCAGGCAGCCAAGCAAGGTCTACAGAAGGGGAGTGGGGAAGCCCCTATCCGCCCCTACTGAGTGCCTGGCTTGGCCTCAGGGCTGCACAGGTGGTCTCATTCAGTCTTCCCCATGATCACCCGTTATCACTCAGTTATCACTCCAGTTCTACTTATGGGGGTGCTGGGGCTCACAGAAGTGACATGTCATGGCCAAGTCCTTACTGCTTGGAAGGAATTAATAGAGGCCAAAATTCCAGACTTGTGTCTGGTGTTTGCATCCTACCTATACCACAATGAGTCTCCGTATTATATGAGCACGTGAGTTTGTTCTCATACCACCAGTAACCGGGGGCTCACTTCCTTACATGACAGCCGCGCTCATCCTGTTACGGGGCAGCCCCGATATTGAACGGGTTGCCTGGCTGTGGGTCCTCACCCGCGCGCTTAAAAGGGACTTATGAATACTCCACTGCAGGCACACACGAAAGGTTAATAAAAGGTTTATTTACAAGGGAAGGGCAAATGAGGAAATGTACAGCTCAGGGAGAAAAGTGGGAGATAAAGTCTGAAATGCGTCCTACCCGTTCCGCTGACCTGGAATCCCAATGGCAGGCTGAGAGCTGCGAGATTCCAATGGCAGGCTGAGAGCTGGCGGAGAGCCAAGAGCCGTGAAGCCAAGAGCCCCCTAAGGTCCATGTGTCTGGTTTTATACCAAAACCTGGCAGCTTAACTCCGCCCTCAGGTCCCAGCAACCCTCCCTTTGGTGATGATGGGATTTGTCATTTCCAGTGTCTTGATGGCTTTGGCCTGGGGTGGGGGTGGAGTCCACAAAGCCTGTATGGAATCAGCTCAGGACATCCTTTCCCCCTAACAGTCCCATTATATTGGAAAGTCTTTGTTTGAACTGAATAGTTTTCCTTGTTAAACCTCCACCAAGTGACCATAGTCCCGCCTTCAGGAATCAGTAGGATTTTTTGGTTTGTTTCATCTTCTTCTCCATTGACAGCATGCACCGTCTCTCCCAAACAATTTTTTTTTGCTGCTTGTGCGGCTCTGGTTCCTTCACAGTCCCTGCTCCACCCTAACTGTCCTCTGCACACCAGCCCCCTCCACATGGTCCTTAACACACACACAGCCAGGCCTCCAATTCTGCTCTGCTCTTGCAGCACAGGGGGTGATTCTCAGCTGGCAGTTGCAGATGTGGGGCCACCATTTATGGTTTTGCAAGTTGTGCTTTGTGCAATTCTAGGAGGTACCCCATATATTATAGTCATCGTAGATTGTGTCACTCATTGTTACAATTTTCTGGAAAATGTCCCGAGGAAGAAGCATCTTTTTCTAATTTACTCAAACTGTCATTGGGGCTAGTGGCAGGTCTCTGTAAATCTACGGCCTACAGCTAAATTTCATTTGTTCTCTTTTTTTTTTAAATGGGCAAGATTTATTTATTTATTTTTAAATATTTATTTATTTATGCATACAAGAGCTGGGGGACAGGCCAGAGGTGTGGGGGTGAGAGGATTCACCAGAGACAGAGCGGGGAACAGAACAGGCAGACTGACTGAAATACACTGCTGAGGGGAGCAGCGGGTGAGTCAGGAGAGGTCTGCTGTGCCATGTGGGCTGCCCCTCGGCTGGCCAGGGATCAAATCCATGCTGCAGAGGCTGCGGACTGCTTCACAGGTTTCGCCTTAACCTCGTGCGCCACCAGGGAGGCCCAAGATTTATTTATTTTTGCATACAAGAGCTGGGGCACAGGCCAGAGATGTGGGGTCGTGGGGGAGAGATATGTGAGAGGATTCACCAGAGACAGAGCAGGGAACAGAACAGGAGAACAGGCAGACTGACCAAAACAACACTACTGAGGGGAGCAGCGAGCGAGTCAGGAGAGGTCTGCTGCACCATGTGGGCCTCACCCCGGCCGGCCAGGGTATTGAACCCGTGCTGCGGAGGCTGCGAACCGCCCCACAGTGCGGTGCTCAATCCCCTGCACCACCAGGGAGGCCTGTTTTGTTTTTTTCTTTTTAAATGCACAATATCGCAATATTTCAGATTAAAAAAAAATCTATATTTCCAACATTTGTTTATAAAAAAAATCAAGGTCCCACCACACCAGCCTGCAAATGTGCATTACAAATAGTTGGAGTTGAGTGGCAACTTCTCCCTTTAGAAGAATTAAGGCCCTCTCCAGTTTGCCACAGTCTCTACCACTCTGTTGTCTCCCAGACATTGGTGTCAACTGTTGGTTGCTGTTTACCATCTGATTGTGCTATTTTTCTTAGTGTAAAGAAATCTTCTTACTTTCTCATTCTCCTTCACTTGACTTGCCTTCTACACGTTTGGTTATCTGTTGGCCTCTGAAAGCCCCTGAGTTTGCAATTCTTGGTCCACTGCCGGGTGGACAGACACCTCTTACTTAGCGTGTTCGTTCCTGTTCCACTGCAGTAACCTCCGGGAACCAGTCTGGTGGGAGCCCTGGTCCAGTAGGGGGCACTCCTGCATCCAAGTCCTGCTGCATCCAGTAGCCTGGATGGGGTTTTCTGAGCAGAATAGCACCAGCCTTCATGGGAAGAGATACCCAAGCCAGTGGAGAACCACACACTTCTTCAGAAGCAAATGAGTTATAGAATGAAAAGCTACAGGAGAAGGGAGCTTGCCTCTTACCTAGTGGCTTCGAACTTGTAGCCTCAAGAACTTTTTATTGAGCTAAAATCAACATTCTAACTTTCATAGACATCAAATAAACATTTAATCAATGCCAGCTTCATCGGCTTGTTCAGAATCATTTTTGTTGTTTTAATGTTTTATTATAAAAAAATTTTCCATCATTCTCAAAAGTAGAAAATTCTATCAGGAATCCCCAACTACCCACTGCCCAGATTACAATATCAAGATCTTACCTCATTTGCTTTATCCATCCTTTTACATTTTTTCACTTTTTTCTTAGCTGAAGCACTTAAAAGCACACTCAGACATATCATTTTGCTCTTCCATTTCTCATCTTTAAAGAAATAACCACATCATTGTCACATGTGACAAACATGTCTCATAGTTGGTTTGCCTGAATCAGATGCAAACAAGTTTCACACTTTTAGCTGTGTGTTTAAGCCTCCTGAATCTACAGCAGTGCTCCCTCTTTATCTTTGCTCGTGACCTTGGGGAAGCAGGATCATCGTCCTGCATACTGGATTTATATATTTGCTTAGAGGGCCTGGAACTTGTTCCTCTGTCCCCTGTTCTCCCATGTGTGGATGTTCATGCTAGAACTTCTCTTCTTCCCGAATGGAATGCTATGCAGAAGCCAATATATGATTAAAAAACTGCTTCAAAGAGAAGGATTACGTCATCTCCACAGTTCGTAAACCATGGATTTAGTCTAAGCTCCCTTTGTATATAAATGAGGACCCTGAAGGAACAGCAGCAAGGGCACAGCCTGCACCAAGTTCATGGGACAGTTCCTTGGCTTCCCTCCAGGAACAGATGCCCAAGATCATGGAGAACACAGTGCCCATGGCACTCATGCCCTGCCTTCCACCGTGGACCACTCACAGCTCCTGGCCCACATGCTCATATCTGCAGATCACGGTACCAGCAGGGGGCTGTGTCTGAGCCCCTCATTTCTGAACTCCCAGGACTCCCTGTCCGTCCTAAAACAGGCAGTCTCAGAACGGTAGGTTTTTAAGCAGAGGCCTGCCTGGAAGCACATCACGTGCAGTGGTTAAGTGGCAGAGAAAAGGAGAAAAAAAATCCCACCCAGGAACATGCCAGCATTGGTGCAACCGGGGCTGCTCCTGCCACTATTTCTGAGTCCCTGGGCAGGTCCCACTCTGGCTAATCCTCAGCCTCCCTCATCAGTCCTTGCCATCTTCTCACAGAGCTACAGCGGCACCAGGTGAGGCCGTGCGTGAGGATTACACTTGATGTTGATTAACACTTAATGGCCAGAGTGTCCCTCAGCAGGCATGATGTTAGGGCCTACAATGTCCCGGGCACTGTGCACCGTCTGCTATCATCCTCACAGCAATCCTATGAGTAGAACCTGCTTCTAGCCCCACCGATGGCACAAGGAGGAGACTAAGAGACATTACGAAACCTACCCAGACACCCAGCTGGTAAGAGGTGGAGCAGGGCCAAAAAGCCAGACACAAGACTCCCCATGTGTAACCTTTTCCCCAGCACCATCTTCCTCTGATACCAGTTTTTTGAGAGCATAAAGGACCTCTGAGTTTATCTAAGCAAGTGATCTTGTTTCACAGTCAGGGACACTGGGGGTCAGACGGGGCTTGGTCAAGTTTGCATGGGGCATAAGTGACAGAGATGGATCTCAAAGCAGGCCTCCAGTTCTCACACCACTGATGGCAACTTGGAAGGGGCCATTCCTGGGACTGGCTGGGCTCCCTCCTGAGCTGTGTGTAGTCATCAGGATTCCTAGGTTAATGAGGCTGGGCACCCTGCAGGGAAGGATGTAGTCCTGCTCTCCGGATTGCCAGCTCCTAAAGGGGCAGCAGATACTGAGCTATCAGTCACCCAAGTTACATCTAGAAGGACCAATTCATGCCAGAAATCCCTGCTGCTAAATGGATACATCCCCCTTCATCTGAGAAGGAAAAATTATGTCCTCTTCCAATTGAAGGAATCCAAATAGTTTCCAGATTGAGAAAATAAATCACCTGAACAATGAGAACTATGTAGATAATAAGCAATTTGAATATAGTTTGCTTTATGTAACTTCACCAATGTTTCAGCCCTTTGGGAGCACAGGGCTTCCCGACACTGAAAGTGCTTACAAATAAAGTTAAAGCAGCTTTGCAGCAATAAAGGCTAAACCCAAGGGTGCTCGCTGAAGAAAAAAAGGACATTGTCCAAGACGAATGTCTGAGAAGATGCCATTTCGCACTGGGAGTGAGCAAAGGAAAATGTTTCAAATTCACACAAATAGGGCACACAACCCAATCTGCCCCATCTCCTCTAACTAGACAGTTTGGTAGTGGTGCCCGTTGGTGTTTTTGTCCAAAACCATGCCACAGTATTTCTTTTAGTACATTTATTGGATGTGCTTATGTGGGAAATTTGATATACCAAAGCCAGGAGTCCTCATTCAGAAAGCGGCACTGGTGCTTACAAGTCATGGCAAAAAGCTGCGAAAAGAGCATTATGCAAGGCTTGTTCTGAACCACAGAAAATGCAGCGAGAACAAGAGATGCGAGCTCAGAGAATTTTGGAGGGGGGGGTGGGATAGGGGAGAGCACGCACCTTGACCTTGATCAAGGTCACACTGGAATGAGAAGCCTTTTCCATATAATGGCCAGAGTGCCCCTCAATGAGCACATAGGACCAATAAAAACACACCCGGGCAGGGCTGTAGGTGATATTTTCTTTTTAATCTCCATAGTGTATTTGTTAAGTTTATTTATAAGCCGATCACTTCACTATTTACAGTACATGAGCATAGAGATTCTACAGTTTTTGTGATGTAAACAATATCTCCACGGGGGAGTTTGAGAAAAGAAGCCAGTTTTGAAGTATTTACAGACGTTAAAATAGAACTTTATACTCACGGAATAATAATACATAGAGCAATTTGGTTAAATTATCTATGAAACTATAGAATCTGACAATGTACAAATACAGGAAAACATTTTCTCATTTAGAAGGTAAGACAGAGAAATCACATCAGAAATAAAACAGGGACGATGACAACCACAATAATTAAAAGCAAAGAAGGCTTTTTTCTTGCCTCTGACGGATAAAGTATTCATATAAATAAGGACACAACCCAACAAAATGGAAAAAATATATAAAAATCCTCTACCAATTAAAAAAAATAGCAAAACTAAAAACTCGATTCTCAATCATTAGCAGTGTCCTTTAAAAAAATTAAAATTTAGCTTTCTATTATAAATAACAAAGCAGATGTGTCCCTCTGTGTAGGTGAAATTCTTGCACCTTTCTCAAGAAATGCATCAATGTAATTCCACACGTACACACGCAGACAGACGTGCACGTGCACAAGTTCACGTGTACACACACACACACACACACACACACACACACACACGGCCTTGCACTCACACACCCCAGGCTGTAGTTACCTTGTTGAGCTTCCTAATAAATAATGCCCCCTACAGTAGTACCCCTGGGGATGCCCAAACCTCACAAGTTTAGCCATTCCCTGGTTTGACCCTGTCACAGAGCTGGGGAAAGCCCTGGCTTCCTATTGCTCAGAATTCTCCAGGCTTCATGGTCACACCAAGAGAAAAGGATTTGAGTTCAAGATTTGGAAATGCTGGAAGGGACCGTAGGGACCATCTTGCCCAGTCAATTAAGGCTAGCTACAGATACTGTCTCTTAGAAACCTGGGATGGGAGAGAGATCCCGCACTGGTTCACACCAGCAGCTGCCTCCGGAGAAGCGGGTGCTCCAAGCCATTGCCAACACCGAGGGAGGTGGAGCAGGTGGGTGTGAACTTCCTGGGCATTGCACAAGCCACACTTCTGGAGGGCCATCTTCCCTAGGAACCATCTGGAAATCCAAGCGGTCCACTTCCCTGATCACCCGACCATGCACCCCTTGAGATTTCCAACCCGTTTCCTTTGGAATCAGAACATCCCTCAAGAAACCAAGTTGGGGCTAGTTTATGACTTTTTATTCCTAACACAAAAACACTTGACAGGTATTTAAAATACAAAATACAGTAACAAAAACAAACGAAAAGCAACAACAAACCTGTTTGGCTTTTCAGTGGACCATATCAAAGGCCACGGACCCCCGCACAGAACCCTCACACTCTACCTCTGTCCTCGACCCGAGGGTTCGGTGCGGGCTGCCTAGCAGAGGCTCACTTAACAAGGGCAGCCGCTAGGCTGCCGGTATTGCAGTTATAGTGAAACCCTCCTGGGCACCTGGGCGCAGGGTCCACTCCTGTCTCCTCTGCCTCGGGATGGCTAGTGCGTTTCTCGGTCTGCATGAGAGTCTACTACATGGGTGCTTCCAGAATCTTCTGACTGGCATTACAGTGGATTCTAACCCTATGGACAGTTTGCTCCCGCCATTACGTTTCATTCCCAAAGGTGGTGTTGGACAGTAAGTGGCCCAAAGGATTTGCCCTCCATCTGGGTAGCTGGTGGATAGTCTTTGGCCACTAGGTGGCGACCAGACGTTAATAAGGCAAAGAGCTGAGGTCGGAGCAGACCGGTCCCTTCAAGTCACATGACAGCAAGGCTGACAAAGTGGAAAAGGAGGCTTTATTAGGCTTCCTTGGAGGATCCTTTGACAACAAAACAAAAAACAAAACAAACAAACAAAAACGCAGTACAGAGGGGGTTCTAGCTATATGAACCTCCTGGAGGCGCTGCTGCACAGCCGGGGACCACCACCCACAAAACTCTATCCAGGCGGCCGGTGGCTGGGCAGCTTCCAGGTGTGCAAGGCAGTCTGAGGAAACCAAGTATCTGAACATGCGCTCCCCAAACTTGATGCCCCAGTGCTCAACCATTAAAGAAACAAGCAACAAAAGCTGCCCTAAATATATGCAGTGTGATCCGTGCCTCCTGCTGCCCCATATGTTTTACAATCATTTGAAAGAAATGTGTGGCAAGTGCCTAAGTTAAGCTGTTTTGAAAAAACAAGTGTATTGCTAGTATTGTCTGAGAGCGAGAGAAACAGCCGAGTGGTCAAAACATTCGAATTAAAAGCTGTTCGGTGGGGACGACAAGGCTAATGTCACCGCCACCAGGCCAGGTTCACTTTTCCCCTTCCCTACTGGAAACTATGGCTTGGATGTGTCCTGGGGGCTGGCTCAGGGTGGGGTGCAGCCAGGACGGTGGGGGGGGAGGGGGCGTTATCACATCGCAGAGAAGGCCCACCCCCCCACACAGCCGGGCATGGCCAGAGGAAGGATTCCCGCTCTCTCTCGTGGGTTAGGATGCAATCTGAGCCTGGCAGGGCTGAAGGGGGCATCCACATTCATCCCATCCAATACCCTCACATGCTAGATGAGGAAACAGAGGCCCCAGATCACAGAGCAAGTGAGAAACACAGGGTTTCTCACTCGAAGATGGCTTTTAGTGAAATGACTTGCTCACAAACTCATTCCAATCAATTGGCTGTCATTTTCTTTCTTTTTTTTCTTCCCCCCACAAAGATAAGTACCAAGATCCAACTCACCTCTCCCTGTTTCTAGGGCCTCCAACAACGAGGCCAGTACAGGCATGATCTCAGGGCTGTTACCGAGGAAGGCATCTCTGCCCTGCCCTCCCCACAACACCCCCTCCCTCAGCCACTGGGTGGGGCGGGGGGGGGGTGGATCCTCACACAGCCTATTTGCCAGTGTAGAAACAGAGGCTGAAGGGGTATTATTCTCTCAGTCAGCCTCTGTCTCCTTCTGGCATGTCCTGCAGTCAGCTTCTGGGGGGGGGGGGGGTCTCCCACCACACATCTGTTTTAAGCCAGTGGCATCTCTCTGCATATGGTTTCCCAGTTCCCCTTCCACTTACCCTGTACCTCTGGACTCGGCAACCAGTCCTGGAGTCCATCTGTGTGTGTGCAAACACCTCAGGGACTTGGGGAGCCCTCTTCTTTGGCCAATGAAACCATTAGGTTCACTTTATTTGCTACTGTGTACCCCGCTTCTTTCATCCTATCTGACACTGGAATATGGGGTTCCCCCAAACTGAGGGCAACTGCTAAATCTCAGATGCTAAGAAAAATACTGAAGTTTTGACATCACGAGTCAGATCAAGAAACCCTTTAGGCTGGATCCTAACCCACAGTCAGGGCAGCCTCTCAGGCTGCAGGCTCAGCTGTGGTTCTAACTGCACCCAAAGCCTGAGACGGGGTTGCAAGCTGTCCATGCAGATGAACACGCTGTCAAGCCCTCCCTGTCCCTTCCACTTGGCCCCTGCGCAGTGGCTCGACATGCACACGGCATTATGCCTGGAAGAAACTGCTCTCAAAACATCAACAAACATAGGCTTTAGGCGATGAAAACTTTCTAGAGCATTCCTCCTTCCCTTCCCCAGCCTCCAGCAACCCCCCTCTCCTGCTGAGCATGCCAGACACCTGACTTGAAGCAGTGTTCGGGGTGGGGGGGCACAGGGGCAAGATGTGTTTGGGGGCAGGGGGTGGGACCTTAGCTGCACTCCATCCATTCATTTTCTTTACCTCTTTGATGCATTTTCCTTCGGTAACCAGAGCCCCCAAGAAGGAGGCTTCTGATTCAGCCTTGTACCGACTGAGGAAGGAGATGGAAGAATTCCACTTAGCGGTTGGATCGGACATTTTTGGAAAACACCGGAATGGCACAGAGATGGACGGCACGGCCTGCCCTGTGTGGGCGGCGAGCGACAGTCTACAGTAAGCTTTTATGGCAATCACATGTAAACATCGAGAGCAAATACTAGGACAGAGCTACAATGAGGTGGTTGCCAAAGGCAGCTGCTCCCTCTGATGACTCCTTCATTTGATAGGAAAGAGACCAAGGTTGACTGGTTTTCCTGGAGAGAGCTTGGAGGCTCTCTGATAAATAATCCACAGCACCGAATGAGTCCTCTGGATACAGGACGTCTGAAGGGCTGGTCAATTGGAGAAGCCGTAGCCTTTTATGGAGGGCACGGTGGGCATCCTCTCCCATCAATAGCCCCAGCTCTGACCTTGGCACATCAGATCCCTGCTCTGTTCTGGTCAATGTCTAAGCAACTTCAAGTGCCCTGTATTGAAAGGGCACTTCAGCTGACCTGGGAGAGGGGAGAGACTTGTCCTTCCCTAAAAACCTGCATTTCTTGACCCTAAAGTGCCACAAGCCACCCAAGGCGGAGCCTCTGGCTTACTGCTATCACAGAAGCAGCAACTAGGAGTGGCTTAGAGACCACCTGGCCCCCTTTCTAGCACATGAGGCTCCAGGGGGAAGGGACTCTGGCTTATCAAAGACACAGAGGAGGGCCTGGGTGGAACCAGGACTCAATCTGGACTCAGGTCGGGAGTTCTTTCCATTGGCTTCTACAGGATGAAATCCCAGTTTACTACTCAGAGCAAGTCAGGGAGGCAGATTCCATAATTATGTATTGTGTGCCTACTGTGTGCTAGGCAGTGAATAGCTATAAAAGTAATTTAGAATGTTCAGGTCTGTGCTGTGGAAAGTTATGTGGTCCATCCTCATAAACCCTGCCTTCTCCAAACATGTTCATGGCCATTATTCCACTGACCATGCCCCTGAGCCCAACCCAGAGAGGATTGTGTGTCATAGTAGCATTGGGAGTCCTGAGCCAAGGAATGACTTTGGGGAAACTGTCTCTCACAGAGTGGGACTTGACAGACAGGATGGGCGAACCTGAAACCCAGCCTCCACATGGCTGTATATGATGAGAATCTTTCAAAGGTTGGATCAGATGGGCTAAACTCTGATTGATTTGTAGTGGCTGCCCGGAGTACCATGCTGAGAACTCTAATAGCATGATCAGCCCAAAGAACATGAGTGCTGTGTTCGATTAGTTATGTCTGCCATTGACCAAGGATGTGGGAACACTCTATGTGTGCCATCTATTTGCCATCTGGCTGGGACTTTAGAGATCCACTTGCTAATTCTCTGCCTCAGTCTATTTCACAGAAGAGAAAAAGGGTGCACAGAAAGGTCAAGTGACTTGACCCAAAGGAGCTCAAATTCAGTTTCTTCTAAAGTCTCTTTCTTCTATCCTTCTCTGTGGGCTTGGAGTGTGTTCACCACCCAGGACAAGCGCATCAGTCCAGTATCTATTGAGATATTTGATTATCTTAAAAAAAAAATCAATCACTAATTCTCAAAGGACTAGCTCTGGCATTCAAAATAGATTAAATCAGCTTATTTCATTTAATGAGTCCATTTCAAACTTTGTCCAAGCAACAGGACCTTTTTTCTTTATTCTAAATACAAAAATTTCTTAAGGAACCCTGATGTCTGAGTTGGAGCTACTCTGTGTGAAGCAAAAGCAATGAGCTCATACCCTGCCTCATCAGTTGGTCCTCCCACATGGTCCCCAAGGCACCTGCAGAACGCATGCTGGACATGGCCTTGATGGCACTCAAGAACACAAAGTTTAAAGTAAAGCTCAGTTAGAATGTTCTCTTAGTTGGGAAGGAGCCTGGAGATTTTTTATCCACCCCCAGTCCTCACATCCTGCTCCCCATGCCTTGTGTCACCGAAACAACTTCACAGGTTAGGAAGAGATAAGAGCAAGCTGAAGGGAGGAGGATGGGTCAGTGGCTGGGTCCAGAAGGGTGACTGCTCCAAATCTATGCCACTGCAGGTGTCACTGAAGCCCTGATGGTGTGCCCACAGGTGCCCGTCAGCCACAGGACCCCTTGGATCAAGACACGCACTGGAGCTACAGCTCCTGATGCTGGCAGGTCAGTGTTGACTTGCCCCCCTGAATCCTACAGGCATTGCGCCTGATGGCCAATTTTGCCGAACTCACTTCTCTGGGCCAGAAACTTTGCCTCTTCCCCCCAGCTACTGTGGGGAGCACGGGGCCAGGAAATCAAGAGGTCTGGGTTGGCCATGGGACTTTGGGCAAATCCTTTTGCCCCTCCAGACACTGCTTACATCACCTGGGAAGTGGGAATAAAGCAGCTTGCCTGCCTTCCTTACCAGGTCCAGAAGGCCCGAGCACTCCTGGCCGAGAGCAAGCTCTAAGTACAGGTGGGCATGAGGTGAGGACTCTGATTGTATTTGGACCCAAACTGGTCAATTAGAGACAGGGCAGGGCTTGGCAGAAAAGGCCTGGAAACTTCTCTCCACTGCTCCTTGGTGTGGCATCGGGCTGTGCTTCCCTGGGGACCTGCCTTCCGGCCACCCATCACCTCTAGGGCAATCCCACAAAGGGAGCAGAACAGCTCAGTGGCAAACACCTCACGACAGTGCATAGTTAAAAAATCAAGGAAGCAATACAATAATCCCAGGCACAGTACATCTGAGCCATAAATACATTATTTTAAGGATATACTTTTTTTTCTTCAATTAAAAATGCATTTATAATCCTGATTCTATTCACAAGTAACAATTTCATCATCACACTACAGACAAGAAATGTTATGGTGAACACAGCTGCGCGACTACGGCGGTCAGGTGGGGTGGGGATGGGGGTGGGGGTGGGGTGGGCGAGTGGGGGTGGGGTGGGTTGGGGGGTGGGGGGTGGGTGACTGAGCCAGCACTTGGAGGCGCACCCGGGACAACCCCTCGGAAGCAAGGACGCTAATGTGGCAGTGCAACGTCAACACCATGGAAACTCACAGACAGAAGCAGCTTTGTTCAATGTAAACATTGATTTTTTTTTAAAAGGACAGCAGTTTCAAGTCTCTCTCTCTCTCACGTGTGTTCTCTCACGCTCTCGCTCGCTCTCCTTCTCATATACTTAATTTCTTTGAAAACGTAAACATATTGGAAGGGCCTTGTCTGAGGTATTGAGGTATTCCTCGAAGGTTAAGGCTGTTATCAATGCAGGCTCTGCTGGGCCTCCTTTAGTAAGCTGTCAAAATCCATGGCTTCATACTTGTTTTTCACAGATGCAGGAAGGGCCTCTTCTGAATTGGAATCTGGGCAGGGGTGAGGAGTCGGGGAGAGGGAAGGCAGTGAGCAACTCAGAAAAGCCAAGTGACCATCCTGCCACAGGGGCAGCCCCATGGAGTGGATGTGGCACTGAACAGCGGACGTCAGCACTGCCGTCCTGCAGTGACATCATCCACATCCTGGGTGGCCCTATTTGTAGAGTATGGGGGGGCTAAGCCACAGCACCCCAAGCTCCTTTCCAGCTCTTTGCCTATAATTCTACTTCCTCTAACAGCTTTCTGCCCATTGGGAAACCACCGCGTGAGTCACACAGGGGGCTGAGGAGACGAGGGCGCCCTCACTGTGTAGTTCTGTGGGGCACCTGGAATGCTCCTACTTTTCCTGACACTCTCCCCTGGATTATAGGGGCTACATAGGGCACTTCCCTGTAAATAATTCTCTCCCAAATTGTACTTCTTGATTCTTCTCCACAAACTTGTCCCCAAATGCAAGGGCATGGTACTACATGGTACTACTGTTTCACTGTAGTGCCTTAATGGATTGCTGCTGTCTGTTGGGGTTACCATGGAAAGCCCCGCAAAGGGGCAGGGAGGCTGCTGGTCTATTTGGGGTCAGTAGCCATGGCTCTGCCAGTGGTTTGTGAACACAAGGTCAGATCTTCCAAGAAGCCACGGGAGACTTGAATCTCTGTCTTTTGTACCAGTCTGGGCAGAGGACAAAGTGGACCAGAAAGCAGAAGAAAAATGAGATGGCTGCCTCCAGGTGACGGGGCTACCAGATGAACCCAGCAGCAGCACAATGGAGCCTGGCCTGGGAGCTGTGGCCAGAGAAGCCTTGGTATGGGTTTCATTCAAGGCCACCGCCCGTCAGGTTAGGCCACCGCCCTCAGGATCTGGGCCCGGAGCATGGCGGGGTCTGAGTACTCACCGTAGTCAGTGTACCTGGGCCAGCAGAAGTGCTGGAGGCCCCCGTAGCTCAGCTGGAAGGAGGGCTCGTTGCGCTTCCGCAAGGCAGCGCCGTCCCTCACAGAGAGCGCAGCGTGCTCAGAGCGCCGGTAGGTGATGAAGCCATATTTTTCATCTCTGGGGGGAGAGAAGGGAGCATGTTACTGAGCTGGCTGGTCAACCGGGTCGACCCCGCTCCAGACAAGGAGCAGAGGCCCCAATGGCTTGGGCTCAGTCACCACGACACACGGTCCCAAACTGAGATGACAACAGTGGCGAGGCTGACCTCTGCTACATAATGAGAGCAGGTAGTAACTGCTGCAATAAAAATGACCAGGCGCTGTTCTGGTGCTGGACAGCCACAGCCCCATAGGCTCTTCAGAGGGCACTGCATGTGGGTACTGGTATCTAATGACTTTTCCTAAAGGCAAGTGGCAGAGCAGGGATTCAAACTCAGTCCTCCCACCACTGAATTGTCCTCATTCTTTCCATTTTCTAGAAGTGACCATGCTTCATTCCATCCCACCACACTCTGCCCCATCTCAGCCACACTTCCTTGGCTGCTGACATGGCCTTGGCCTGTCCTAGCATCACATGCTGACGCAGACATCTGTGAAATCTGCTGCCTGTGCCCACTCTCCCTCAGAACCACAGCGCCACCATAAGTCAGCCAGGTTTGGGGCACCACATAAGTCACATGGGGGTGACCTCCACGGCCACAGTGATTTGTTCAAGGGTGAGCCTGCCTGTCACCCACAGTGGGACTTCAAAAATCCATCCTGCAAACCCAAGGTCTCTAACCTTAGAGGTGAGGCCACAGCCATGGGGGATGTTGGCCAGAAAAGGTTGCCAAGGCCACCAATATCGCAGGAGCCCACTTACACAAGGCAACTAAGGTCGTGAAGCTCATAGAAACATAAAGCCGAAAGGTGTCCTGACTCTTCAGTTCCAGAACAGCAAGAGAAAAACTGGACCGCTGGAGCTCCCCACTGCTCAGCACCGGCTCCCCACAGTGGGCACCCGATAAATAGCAGAATCACACCTCCCCACACCTTTCTGGGTCAGGCCAAAGCTGTAATCTTCTGTGTTTTCAATTAAATGGCTGAGCTCGTGTGCTTTTAAAATCGTTAACAAACTGGCCCTGCTTTTAGATGATCATTTGCTTGCTTTATTTTTGCATATTGTCTTCATTGGCTATCCTGGAACTTAAACCACTTCCATTTGCATAGACTCCTTTTTTGAATTGTAAAAACACATACTATGAAATTAACCATCTTTACCACCTTTTAAGTGTTAAGAGTTCAGTAGTGTAAATTATATTCACATGATATACAGGAGAGTTCAGAACTTTTTCATCTTGCAAAACTGAAACCCTGTACCTAGCCACAAACTTGACTACCTCTCCCCACCCTGGCAATGGATTTGACTGCTTCACACACATGGTCTTTTCATGATTGGCTTATTCCCCTTAGCACAGTTTCCTCTGATGCGTCCTCAATATACCACGTGACTGCATTTCCTGCCTTTTTAAGGTTGAGTATTATCAATTGTGAGCATATACTACATCTTGTGTATCCATCCATTGTCAGTGGACACTTGGGTTGTTCCTACCTCTTAGCTACTGTGATTAGTGCTGTTACAGATGTGGGTGTGCAAATAACCTCTTTGAGATCTTATTTCCAATTCTTTGGAATAGAAGTGGGACTGCCAGGACCTCAATATGATTGGGTGCTTAATTTTTAAGGGAATCTATACTGTTTTCACAGCAACTGCACCATATTACTTTCCTCCAACAGTACACAGGGTTCTGATTTCTCTACATTCTTGCCAACACTTGCTACTTTTGGTGAAATCCTAATGTGTGTGAGATGTGCAGCGATTAGTACACAGAAAATATTTTCTCATTGAAGCTTTTAAAAATTATTATTAAATTAGAATTTAAAGCCCCTAAAAAGTTAAATGTGCAAGTAAAATGGGAGATACGTTAGAAATACTTAAAACTGACAAAGTTTTTGACATCTAAGTTACGCATTTATATGTAGCCTGTTTTGCAGCCTGCTGCCCCCAGAGAGCTGAAACACTGCTACCCCAGGAGAGGGAGGGAGGAAAAGACCAGGGCCACCCAGTAGAAGGGGTGGCTGGGACTAGCTGTGGCCTAGGTGAAGTGGGTTGTGAGCAGCTGGGGGCTTGTGGGCAGGGAGCTCCAATGTAACGGTGCCCTCCAGCCCCCAGGGTTGCTTGCTGCCTGCAGCATGTGTTCATGCCAGGACAGAACTGCCCCATAGTGCCTGGTCCTTCTTTTGGATCTATGCTGTGGATTTTTTCAGGTTGGTTTTGCAGAGCTTCTCAGGCATCATCAGTGTGACCAGTTCTGTGTAGGACTTGATCCCTCCCCTTCCACCTCCCCCCAATTCATGGCAGGTCCACATGACACTTGCCAGGCTCACCTCTTGCTCCTGGTCAGCACCTGGCACTCTACAATCTCGCCAAACACTTCGAAGCGGCTCTTCAGCTCGCGGGAGCTCATGTCGCTGGAGAGATTGCGAATGTACACCACGCGACCTTCGCCCTGCTCGGGACACACAGGGACCTAGTCCAGTCACTGCCTCGCTACCTGGGGCCCCTGGGTGGTGGCACCTAAGGAGATCTTCACCCCCAGTTTCTGATACCTGGCTGGGCAATCAACGTCAGTGGGGCTGTTGTTCCAGAGAAGACGGTGATGGTGACAGTCACTACTCTAGAGGACCCACATGTTGGAGGAGGGGGCTGCTAATAGTCGGGTGGGGAAGCAGTCCCCAAAGGAAACAACTACTTACTTCAAGGAAATGAGCAGAGAGTAGGCAGAGAAAAGAGAGTGTTCCTCACCCTTAATATAACTGCACATTCAGTAGCTTCGGGATTTGTTTTCTGAACCTGTCTGAGTCTGAAACTTTGTTCTGGGGAGTGGGGGAGGTGCTGGGGTGCAGTAGCAAGTGGCTGACCATAGTAAAGGGCAAGGCTAGCAGCTGCGGCATTGCAGAGTCAGAGCAGGTTGGGGTGCACAGGGCATAAGGTCTCTGCTATGGTCAGGGTGGTGTTTAGACACCCTGACCAAGGTCACCTTCCTGAGCTGGGCGCTGAGTGCAATGGCACAGCGGGAGGAGGGAGGGGAAGCCTCCTCTCTCCGATATGAAATTGGGTCCTGGTAAAGTTGCTGCTCCTGGAAGAGGCACCTTGACCTGCTTGGGAAACACAGGTTTCCCTGCGCAAAACCCCCTGGTTCTAGTTCAGACAGGCTTCCTGTAGGAACAGGTTAGATAGTGGAGCCTTCTACCATGGGGGGGAGGCAGGGAGAACAGCAGGGTCCGGGGGCCCAAACGGGGGGGCCAAGGCAGGGCAGCCGTTGCCAACATCGTCCTTGATGGAGAGTCTTCGGTGCCCACGCTCCTTGTGTGGTCACAGGAACTGTACACCCCAACTACAATGTAGGGGTTCAATGAGAGAAAGATGTCCTTCCCCCATTTCTGAGAAGCACCTTCCTTCTCTGCCCTCCCGAATCCTTGCTGGGTGGGCGCCTTTCACCTCCCAGGCCCAGCCCCGGGGAGACCCTGCTCCCAGGCTTCCATGTTCAACGCCCTCCCCCAGTCAGAGCACAACTGCCCGTCTCAAGAGGTGTCAGTCGGGACGGGACTGGTTTCGCAGCGCCTCCCTGTCTGTAACCACAGTGCTCATCACTGCTTACGAGCCGCTGTCTTTCCCTCCCTCTGCCTCAGCCACAGGGGCGGGGACTTCATCTGCCTGGTCCATGGTTGTCCTCTAGGGCCTAGGACAGTGCCAGGATGTCGCAGCTGCTGACCATTCATGTGTAGGTGCCAAGAAGCTGCAGACAACTGTGTTCCTCCGGGGCGTACATTCCCCCTGCAGCCCCATCAGCCCCACCCTGCCCTGGCACCGTGTCACAGGGGAACCCAACCAAGAGAGAGGGGGCCATTTTGTGATTCCGTCTACTTTCCCTTCCTTCCTTTTCAGTGACCCGAGGGACTGGGTCCTGACTAATGTACTTTCTCTGTGCAGCAGCAGGGTCAGCAGGCCCAGCAGGAGCCTGTGCACTAAGTCTGAGGGGACCATCAGGGAGGAGTGTGAAGAGAGATGGGTCCTGTCCGCCCCTTATTCCTGATCCAGCTGCGGGACCCTTAGGAAGTACAAGGCCCAGCTCCCTGTGAGTAGATGAACAAATCTGCTGCTTAGGGAAGCTAAGAGACCTGCCCAAGGTCACACAGAAAGTGATGGCAGGACTGGTCTGGGGCCTGGGGGGTCCTTCTGGCCCTGTCACACCCTAAGTCATCTCTAACTGCATGCACCTTGTACCCTGGGCCATCTGTGATGCCCTGGGTGACCCGTGTTTTTTCCAAATGAGGGAAATAAAATTATTTCTGTAGGCCCTTCTTCCCCAGGCAGGGACTTGGGATTCATGGAGCCCCAAACTTCCTGACTCCTCTGCTCGCCCCCATCACTCAGGGCTCCAGCGTCGCAGGTCACTTACAATGGCCTTTTCCCGCCGCTTCCTGGCCTGCCGGACGCTTGGCGTTCCGTCTGAACACGGCCCTCTGCTCTCACATCTGTCGGTGAACAAGCAAAGCAGAGGCACTCACTCTCAGTGGGACTATGGGGCAGGCGAGCTGCCGGGAGGCGAGGCTCGAGCCTTCGGGACTAGCTGGTGAGGGCAAACTAGAGAGGGCGCAGGTGCCAGCTCTCCCGCCCTGCGGTGACAGCAGGGGCCATGTGCGCACCTGCACACCCGAACGCGCCTCGTGCCATCTCCGGGGCTCGGGCATGGGAAACTTCGCCTCCCGACTCCTTGTCACCCTTCCGCGGCTGGCATTCTATGCGATGAGGGGTAGAAAGGTCCTTTCACCTCATTATCAGATTTGATCTGATGAAGAAACAAATCTCTGAGGTCTCATGTGCCCCCATTTTCCAGATAAGAAAGCCGAGGCTCGGGTTCAATATGGGATTACCCAACCCAAAGGGGAGTCCGAGTGGAAAGCAGGGTTGCTGAGTCTGGGCCTCTGGCCTGTGGCCTCTGGCACTCGTGCCTCAGCCAAGCAGCCATGCGGCCTTCACTGCCCCCAGGTCCAGTGGGCCATCAGGTGAAGCATGAGGGGGCAAGGCCGAGGCGGCTCCAGCGTGCTGCTGCCTGCACACCCACTGCCTTCTCCTCCTCGGGACCAGGCTGCCGGGTGGAGAAGCAAGGCGGGGGGACACACACTGCAGGAGCACAGCATGGGGGGTGGGAGGAGGCTCCTGAGTGAGGAGCCTGTGTGGGGGTCCTGCTCTACCACCTTCCTGCCATGTGACCTTGGGCCAGTTGCTCAAGTCCCCTAGCTTCAGCTCTTCATCTGTTAATGCAGGATACAATTGAAAATCAACTGCATCAAGTCAATCAAATCATTGGTCATTTGTGAGTATCCAGTTAGAAAATGCAGGTGAATGCTCCCTATCACTTGTTATATTTTTTCTATTGAACCTGCTTGAGCCTCAGGTTCCTCATCTATAAAATGGGTTAAGAACCAGATGTGCCTCCAAGTGCATCTGTGAAACTGAAACAGGGTCCCAGAGGGTATGTGTCCAGCAAATATCGAAGGCTGCCCGGTGTGGCAGGAAGGTCTGAGAGTGGCTGGAAGGCTCTCAGTTTGGGGGTTTGTGCTGTAAATGGATGTTTGGAAGGAAAAGGCAGAAGGAAATGTGGGTCTGGAGAAGGCTGATGACTAGTTTTCAGGCCCACCAGGTAGCCAGGCTGCCAGGTAGCTGAGCAGGAACTTTCTCCAGTGAGCAGAAAAAGATAGTCCTGAGCTTGGCCCAAAAGCAAGAGAAGGAAATGGACGATCCATGGAGATCTCCAGGGAGGCTCGAAACTGTGGGAAGCCCATGAGCACAAGGGCTCCCAAACACCCCTGAACCCGCCGGGAGGGAAGGAGGCGGGGAGCTCCAGCTCCAACGCGGGCGGATGCAGGAAACTGCCCGATGTGGACGTGGTCACTGAGCCCACAGTGACCCTGGGGAACGAGCATAGAGTGGCAAAGAGGGCTCAGAGGGGTACAGAGGCCTTGAGAGAAATGACTGGCAGCTCATTTTGTGTAACTGATCGGGCTTTCTTAACATTAATGTCCAGGGAGTCCACCAAGCCCCTAAAATTGAACGTCCAGTTAGCTGTCTCAGCCCATTTTTAAGGGGAGAGGAGGCTTTGCTTTAATCGGGTTTTTAAACAGTTAAGAGTCATTGGTAAATATAAGTATGTAAATATATAACAAAAGCTGAATTTTTCTACGAAAAAGTATCTTTCTATTGCCTGAATTCTGGCTTCCCAGAATGACAGTATGGTGACATCATCATCACCTGGGAAGTTGGAAATGCAAATTTGCCACCCCCTC
This sequence comes from Talpa europaea, assembly GCF_964194135.1. Classification (NCBI taxonomy): domain Eukaryota; kingdom Metazoa; phylum Chordata; class Mammalia; order Eulipotyphla; family Talpidae; genus Talpa; species Talpa europaea. The sequence continues at coordinate 42,192,630 of NC_140080.1, read as the reverse complement.
CCCCAGACTTACAGAATCATTTCCCCATCTGCAAGGAAGAAGCCCCCAGGGGGCGCTGCAGCGTTAGACACGTGAGCACCATCTAGTGGCCACTGGGGTGCATCACAGAGAGTGTGGGACCTGCATCTCCTACCCAGGGCCCCCCTCCAAGCGTCTGGTCCTGCTGTGATCAGGGAGAGAAGCAACCTGTCTCCACCAAAATATGCCAGCCTCCTTTCTGCCCAGCTTCCCGATGACGTTTGGATTGGCTCCTTCTGCAGCCGGTTCAGTGAGCAAAGAGGGTATGAGCAGGCAGGCTGGTGACGCACCATCCTGTGCAGAGGGAGCAGGGGGTGGGGTAAGGGGGTGACTGCTAGAGCTGCAGTAAGCTCAGCAGAACCCAGAAGTGGGAATAGGCGCGTCACTGGCACTGCTCTACATTGGGCTGTGCTTTAGAATCAGATCAGAATTATTCTAATCCTTTCCCTGTAGACGTCACAGAGGTGTTGACCTGTGTGGTCATGGACAGGTTTCCCCCCAAACCTATGTTGAAATATAAAAGCACAGGTGATGGGGGCTCCTCCTCCCCCGAGGTCAGGGGATCCAGAACACCGTGATATCACACAGCAGGCACTGCTTGCCTCAGCTCACCCGACTCCACACTACCAGGACAGGGGCCATACAGGGAAATGCATTTCCATTTCCAGGATGCCCCTCCCTCCCCTGCACCCTCAGATGCCCACCATCCCACCCCCCCAGGCCATGCCCCTGTACCTGAAGGTCCTTCGGGTGGCTGGTGAGCGGGAGCGGCAGGAGGAGGAGCCGGAGCTGGAGCGGCTTCGGGAACAGAGAGACCGACTGGCCTTGCTTGGGGGGCTCTGGTAGGGGCAGTGGTCAGAGCGAGGGGGGCTGACCCCTGAGTCCTCTTCCTCATCGTCCTCCTCCTCCTCCTCCAGGAGGAAGCTGCTCTCACCACTGCTGCTGCTGCTGTCCTCAAAGACGGTGTCGTATTCGGGGCTCTTGCAGGAAGCTAGGTCTTCATCTTCCAGGGCGCTCTCCAGGAGCCCAAAGTGCTTAGTGAGGCTGGCGCGGATCTCATGGTCCCTCAGCAGCACACTGTCCTTGGGGGAGGGCCCGACATCACAGCTCCTGCCTTCGCTGCTAGGGGCCTGCGCCTCAGCCCGAGGGGCGACTTGCTGGGACCAGTCCTCCAGGCGGACTCCTGACGGCTCCCAGGACTTCAGCACCTTCCTCTGCAGGGCGCCCTCTGGCTTGAGCACCTGACAGTAGTCATGGTCTCCAAAGGAACAGGAGAAGGGGCGCTTCTGACCAGCCTGGGAGGCTGGAGGAGCCGTGGCATGCCGCAGGTGGGACAGGAGCTCACTCCGCTCCGGGTGCTTCTTTGGCAGCCTGGGGGCCGCTCCTGTGGTGCCCTCTGGGGTGGGGAGCCTGGTAGCTCTGTCTTGGGCTGGGCTGTGTTTGATGTCTGGTTTGAAGGGGTCCTCCTCTGTGGGCTTGTACGGGGGCGTGGTGGGTGGGGTGAGTCCTGCCCAAGCAAGGGGAGAAAAGCGAGATGGAGACGGACACTTATCCACAGGACACTGAGACCCCACTTAGGGACGGCAAACAAGAGGCAGACACGCCACTGCTCTCCCAGAAACCAGTGAAGGCTCTGATGGCAGTGAGCCTGGACGTGGCCTGGGGCTCCTCACACGCCCGTCACCACTTCCGTGTTGAATTCCACTTGCCATCCCTTGTCGCCTGGTCATGGCAGCTGAGGCCTCTAGGTCATGGAGATATTCTTCCTATTCCACACGTCACTCATCAAGCCCTCCCAGCTGCTCTGACGTCTTGCAGGGCAGAAGTGGGCAGGCACCAGGGGCAAAACCTCCCACCCAGATTCCCCATAGCATCTGGAATGCTCCCGTGTCTGACCTGGGCCCTCATTCTCCCCAAGGCACTAAAAGGAACTTGCTAAATGCCTGCTGTCTCCTCCTCTCTGGGGTTCCTGAAGTCTACAGGATCGAGACCCAACCCCTCAGCCTGGTGTTCCTCGTGGCTTTAGTGACACCCCCTTATACTCCCCGACAAGCTGCAAAGGCCACCAGACCCTCTGGCTTTCCATACACCTATACTTTGCACCATGCTACCAGGACCCCTTTCCCTGCTTTCTCTCCATACTGCAAGCCCAGCTCCAATGCCCTCGCTCTGGTTGCCCCCACACCCCATCCCCTTCGCCCCCAGAGCTCTCGCACACACTAAGGAACTATTGAGTCAAACAGAACTCATCATGTGTGAGTCTCACCAGACTGCGGCTCCTTCAGGGGAAGGAGTGTGTCCCTTTCCCGACCCCAGCATCAGCTCTCGTGCCAGTGGTCGGCAGGGGAACAGAAGCTGGCTCTGACCCTCTCTCTGACTCCCTCACAATGGATTCAAGGGCCACGCAGCTGTGCAGCGAGGTCAGGGAGAGCTTGGTGCACCCTCACCGCTCAGGGGCCGCTCAGTGTCAGGACTCACCACCAGCTCCCCTCAGGGCACCCCACCCGCTGAGCCCCCTGACTCACCTGCTGTGCCACAGAGCTCCACGGTCAAGTTCTGCTCAAAATTCTTCTTGCCAAAAGGAGGGTCACTGGAGGGGGCAAGGAGGACAGAAAGGGAAGAGGTTGGTCAGCAGCAGGGTCCATCTCCACAAGCAAGGGAGTAGGGTAAAGGGCCTGTGACAGGCCAGTTCTGCTGCCCACAGAAGTGGGATCTGGGGGGAATCTGCAGGGACTCCCCATCCTGGCTGTTAGAGGAATTCAGAGCTGCTCAACTCTTTCAGGAAACATGGAGAGACTGCAATGTGGAGAGAAAAGCACTCAGTCTCCTTATTTTACAGAGAGAACACCTAAGCACAGAGGGGGCGAGAGACTAGCCCAAAGGCACACAGTGTTACCAGTTCTTCCCCATGCAGAAGAGACCTCTTTCCAGGGTCCTGAAGAGGGAGGACCACTTACGAAATGCTCTAGATTCCCCATCTTTCTCCTGGGGCAGCAGAGACCAGTTTCTAAAAACAAACTTGCTTCTAAAGGGCCCCGCATGGCATTCAGGGCAGGAGGGTGGGGCTGGGGCTGCTGCACCACCCAGACCCCAAACATACACACCCAACAAGACAAAGTCTCATGGAATGATATACCATAAATTCTAAAAATCTACCTTTGTGACAAGGCCAGCATGAGGCACCTGGGAGAGTCTGAAAAGAAGATAAAAAGGAAAAAGTAAGATTCCCAACATGGCATTCCAAGAGATATGATCCCCCTGGAGGAGACCCCACACATTGATGGGGGGCATTGGTATCCAGCACAGCATGGGACCTAAAGCCTCTGCCACTTTTAGGGAAGGGCAAGAGCAACTCAAAGCCACTCATTCCCCAATTTCAGTAGCATTTAGGAGCTGGCAGGGGACTCAATCTTGCCAGGGCGACCCCTTCTGGCCAAACAGTGCAGCGCAGGGAGAGAGCCGTGGGAGGTGATGGCTTTGGTTTCTGCCAGACGCAGGACTGACTAGCAGACGGACAGTGAGAGATCTGCATCTCTGCATCGTAACATGGGGATCATCAACATACCTACCACATAGGCTTTCTGTGAGGAGTCAATGGGGAGAATCGGTGCCAAGTCTTAAAACAGTGGCTGGCACCTCTGGTACAGAAGAGCTGCTGTATCGCCACTGTTATTACCACTGAAAAGTCAGCCTCATGGAAGAGCTGAATGTATAGACTCACGCCTTCTGTCACCTCACTACCCAGGAAGTCTTCTCTATAGCAGTTATCACAAGTTGTGATTACAGCTGACCCTTGAACAAGTTTGAACTGCCAGGGTCCACACTTACGTGGATTTTCTTGTGAACAGATGATGTAAGCTAATGGTACCAATAAATAGATTAGTACTGTAAATGTAGTTTCTCTTCCTTATGATTTTCCTAATTACATTTTCTTTTTTCTAACTGACTTTATTGTAAGAATACAGTATACATATATATATATGTACACATACAGTATATTGTAAGAATCCAGTGTATAAATGTTAATTGACTATTTCTATTATCAGTAAGGCTTCCAGTCAAAAGTTATGCAAAGATTTTTGACCTTGTAGGGTGGGGGGGTCAGCACGCCTAAACCCCACATTGCTCAAGGGTTGACTCTATCTTCCTTTTTTGTTCATTTTTGGCTGCCTGTCTCCTGTGCTGAAACCTAAGCCGTGAGAGCAGGTATCTTGCTCCCTCGCGGCAGCTGGCCCGTGCAAGATGAACATTCAGAGACGCAGGGTGTTTCCTGCAGATCCACACAGCTAGCAGGAGGCAAGCTGAGCGTCGGAGAGGGGAAGGGTCTTGCCCACACCGAGCTCCTGGCCCCCAGCGCAGTGGGGTATGCCAAGCCCATCCCTGCCCCCGCTCTCACACGCCACTGACTACCTCTGGAAGGGAGCCGTGGACAGCTGGGGTCCTCATCCGTGTCCCCACACCCACTCTCACAGGGGCTCTCCAGAGCCGGGATTTGGGGTCCCTGCAGGAGCTGCTGGTCCTGGCCAATGTCCTCGTCTGCGGGGCTGCCCAGCTCCCCTTCCAGGTTGTAGGCCTTAGGGGCCAGGTGCATTGAAGACAGAGGTCCCTGGGGCTCTGTGGGGCCCAGGGACTCCTCGGTGAAGGTGAGCCAGGGACCCAGCTCTGGGTTCAGTCTCCGGGAGCGCCGCACGGGGCACACTGTGCTCTCCAGCTTCCTCCCCAGCTTGGTCCATGGCAGGCCCCGGCTTGGCCTTTTCCGGCCCCACTCCTCCTCCTCTTCCTCTTCCTCCTCCTCCTCTTTTTCTTCTTCCTCTTCCTCCTCCTCCTCTTCCTCTTCTTTTTCCTCTGGCTGCAGCCTGGCCAGACGACTGGCATGCCCTTTCACCTCCAGCCTGAGTGGGCGCAGGCTGGGCCGAGGCCCAGCACTCTTGGGCGAAGCTGCAATCCTCACCTCCTCCATGGCGGATGGGTGGCTGGGGGAGGCCTGGCTCTCTCTGGGAGGCCGGGGCCGGGGCCGGGGCGTGAGGGAGGCATAGACGGGCGTGGCCAGGCGGTAGGGCTTGCTGACATCACAGAGGACGTCCTGAGCCAGGAGTTCCCTCAAGATGGAGAATTCGGCCCAGGAGGCTCTGGAGGGGTGATGGGAGCCGGGCCGGGGTCTGACCTGCTTGGACGGGCTGCTGCAGGGCTGCAGGCCTGGCTCTGGGGCCTGCGCGGGCAGCTTCCGCTGGGGGAGGCAGTAGGTGTGCATGTAGCGAATGAGCTGCACCATAGCCTGCATGTCCTCCTGGGAAACTGGAACACTGGGGCCCGTTCTGCCAGGCACAGGGGAGTCCCGGGGAGAGGATGGAGCCGGCTGGGGGCTCGGGCAGTCCTCACCCAGCTCCTCATCCTCCTTGGCTGGGAGCTGGGAACTCAGCGGTGTTGGTTGCTGTAGGCTCCTGTCTGGCGAGTGGGCTTTAGTCTGCGCGGAGGACGGCACTGAAATGAGATGCTTATGCAATTCGGTACAGCTCCGGCTCTGGGATGGCATCATCGGGGCCTTCTTGTCTTGGGTGCTGTCCATCTAGGAGGGAAACAGACCAGAGTGAGGAGGGAGGCCCGCCCGGCCCTCCCCTCTGTCCCAGCCCTGCAGTCACTGGTAGGTCTAGTATGTCTCACCTGGGTCACTGGAAAAGCCAGGTCTCCTCCACTCTACCCCAGCTCCCAGCACAGTCTGGCACTGGGCAGTGCCCGGGTGATGACAAGTGCCAGTGTGATCAGCCCCGAACACATCTCCCTGCGGTGGAATTCACCCTTCCCTGGCACCCCACTCTGCAGAGCCACAGCCGAGGTAAGGCCAGGAAGTACATTAGTGGTTGCCTAGGGCTGGGTGCGGGGACAGGGATTAATGGGGCATCTTTCTGGAATGATGGAAATGTTCTCAAACTGGATTGTGGTCATGGCTGCATGATTGTAAATTGACTAAAATCACTGAATGATACTTTTATTTATAACAGGTGCCTTTTATGACATGTAAGTGGCACCTCCACAAAGCTGTTAAAGAAATAAAGAAAGATTCAGTAGCCTCCCAGTGCCCAGAGATTAAAGGGGAGGATCTGTGGGCAGGTATTCCAGGCTGTCTGCTACCGGCCCCAGCTGACAGCTCTCTCTAGCCTATCTGTCCCCACTTGTCCACAGGGGCTTTCCCTCTAGCGCAACTTGTCACCTTTGTTTGGGAGGTCAGCTGGGGCAAGCAGGGAGGGGCTCCAGGAGGGTGCCCACCCTCCAGGGGAACCCAGGCAGGGGACAGTTTCTGCTCCTCTTCTCAAGGCCGTGGCCTGCATACGGTGGTCCCCACACTGTTCGGGGGGAGAGAAAGGGTTGAGTGCAGACTGAGTGACAGGCACGCTGGGCAATCACCTAGTAAGTCTCTCCTTAGAGGTCTCAGAAGATGGAGCCCAAGGGGCACAAAGGGCCTGCTTTAAGCCTGGGGGGTCTGGACAGAGCTTTCGAGTCTCCAGTGGCTCCCTCCCAAAAATCCAAACTTCTTACTGTGACCTCTGCAACTGGGAGGGTCTTAGGATGGGCCTGTCACCCCATTAGAATATAAACCCTTTGAGGGCAGGCCACCTCTTCCTGTTCCTGCTTTAACCCACTGTGTTAACCTAACACAGTGCCAGGGAGAGGGACACATATGGGAGTCACTGTTGGTATGATGGGCTCTTTCTAGAACCCGAGACAGGTTGGGTCTCAACAAGTGCCCAGCACACTGGCTACGCAGCTGTATGAAGAGCGAGGAAGGAGACTGGAAAGGCTGGACGCTGCATCCCCAAGTTGCAGAAATACCTTGACACAAGGACGCTGACTTTTGGACCTGAGGCCTGCCTGACGCCAGGCAGTTCCTTCCTTCTGGGTCTCTGAACTTGACGTAGGGTAGGATGTGGCGAGGAGGAGCTTCTGCAGCTGAGGGAGAAGCAGAGAGGGGAGAAGTAGGGCTGAGCCACAATCAGAGGGCCTAGAGGAGAGGCCCATAGGAGTCAACTCCGGGGAGCTAACCACACCCCAGCCCTGGCATCACAGGCCCACAGAAAGTGGGGTAGGGGCAGAGAGTCACCTAAAACATGTTCCTATACATGAAAGGCAAAAAACAGGTCTCCAACAATCCCAAACACACATGGATCCCAATAAAATGTAAATCTTTTTCAGAGTTAATAAGCCAAGAAAATATGTGTGATTTTGAGAAACCCAAACAAATCTACTGTCAACACAGGAAGTATACACTTCATTGGGACACAATGCGTGTTACTTATACACACACACACACACGTATGAACACACAATCTGGGCAGTTCCATTCCACAGTGATTCTTTAGCATGGGATTCCAGCTGATTTCTCTCTCTCTTTTTTTCTTTTTTTGCCATTCCTACTTAAAAAACCAATTTTTAAATGAAACAATACTCTAAGTGATGAAAAAATGTCTCTCACAAATGCTAACAGGTAGACAATGAAAAGCAAGTCTTCCTCAGGCCGAAGGGCTACATTCTCCCTCCCAGGGACAACTGCTATTAGCCGCTTTCTTGGGACTCCATCGAGAGGTGGGACTGGATGATCCAGGAATGTATGCACAGCAAAGCAGACTGCACCAAGCTTGTCAGGCCTTTCTACTTTTTCTCGATAAACTGCTGAGACCCTTACACTTCAGCACTGGAGACAGGCACAGTGTGTCCTACTGAGAAAAGGGAGCTCAATATGCCTGGGAGCCTCCCCCTCCCACACACCCCCAGATACATCACAGCTCAGGTTGAGAACAAGAGGATAAGCAGGATGGGTTTCTGCCACAGCACTGAGTGTTTCCTTGGAGAGAGGCCACCCCAGCAAGGGGTGCCAAAGGCCCAGGAGCCACAGACCCCTAGGAGCTGGAGGTGCCCCACTACCCCACCTAGACCCCAAACATATGCATGCATGGCTATGGTTCTCTGAGGTGCACAGGAAAAGCAGTTGAGCTAGAGGAAAGGGGCCTGTTCTGGCCCAGCTCAGCCCCAGCGCTCCGTGAGAAGGGGACAAGTCCTTTCCCTCTCTAGGCCTTCGCTGCTATGTTGGCATAATGAACAGGTAGGCTAAATGACTGGATCTGAACTTTTGTTAGCACAGGAGTCCCTCTAAGAATGTAAAAGGAACTGCTGATTTCAGAAAAGCACAGGGAAGTAGAGGTTCATGATTCCAGGTTAAAAACTGGACATCTGGATAATGTCTCGTAGTCTTTCTGGAACTCTGTTGGAGTGTTGGGAGCCTAGATGGTGAGCATGTTTCCTGTATGTCGAGCATACAATCTGAGGCAGCGGTGCTCTATGAGGTGTGTGGACAGAGGCCTGGTAAGGCCAGGAGGGAAACAGCCCGTGACCGGCAGGGGTCGCTCTCTGCCTCGCCGAGGTTTTGGTCCCTCAGGCGATCCATACAAAAATGGTTCTGAGAATTCCTTTTGTTACTACCTCGCAAGGTTGTGCCATAGCTATTATTCAGACAGCATTCAATGAGCATTTTCTGCCAAGCACTGTGCTTCCTTTGAGAGAGGCGCCATTAAAACCCTACCTCACAGACCAGCAGCTGAGTCAGAGAGGGTAGGTGCCTCAGGGACACATAGCATTCACTGGTGGGCAGGGACTCCAACCCAGTAGGTTTGATTGCCGTGGGAAAGGAATCAATGGCCCTATCACCCGGAGCCACAATGTGCCGGCACATAGTAGGTGCTTCCTAAATGTTTCCTTTAGGGCATCTGAAGACAGTGCGGACAGGGGGCCCAGACTAGGAGTCAGAATACCTGGATTCTAGTCTTTGCTGGTTAACCGACTAGTTTTGTGGCCCTGGGAGAGCCCTGCCTGCTCTGAGCCTCAGTTTGCCCAGCGTTGCACTTAAGGGTCCACCAAGGGCCTTTCTGGCAGCTCTCCATGACCTAAGCTCTAACAGACTCTGGTTTTCCTAGCCGAGTTGTCATTTTCCAAGGTCAGGAGCCTTCAACAGGAAAAGCAAAGTTGGATTTCACAGCTCATGACATCTCAGCTTCTGGCACCATCAGCTACAATCACGGGCAACTGCATTCAGCAGCTTCTGAGGGCTGGAGAATCTGAAAAATGCTGAGACCTGGTCTCCAGGTGCACACTCCACGCGTATTCACATGGGCAGAATTTGTTTGCTGGCGGGACTGAGGGCCAGTTCAACTTCTTTGGAGAGAAATCTGAAAGTCTGCCTATGCTGAAAATCACATATCTGTAGACTCAGGAATTGCATTTCTAGGAATTTATATGTGGCACTTATATGTGGCAAAGGTCTGTAAAGGAGCTGCAATAACATAAATCCCCATCAACCAGGGGCCTGGTTAAATGTGCCCTGGTATATCCTCAGCAAGGAACACTAGGCAGTCAGCAAAAAGGGTGAAATAGGGCTGCCTGTTCACCTGGAAGAGTTTCCAAGACACACAACACCCTGAGAAAAGCAAGGTGCAGACCAGTGTATGACGTAGGCACCATTTTACTGTTAAAAAAAAAAGTAGCAAAGGAAAGTCACAAAACAGACCAGCAACCATGGTTACCTCTGGAGAAGGAAAAAACCACTGTGAGATGGGTAAGGAGATTTTGCTCTTAACTGTCCACATTTTCTGCTTGAGTTTTACTCTACGTGTCTGTATAACCTTTATGAAAATGTTTGCATTTAACACACAATTAAGGTTCATCCAGAAAATCCAAATCCAGAGGCAGGGCATGCCTCTGTAGTTAGTCTAACCATCCAAGAGGGAGAGGGGAGGCCAAGGGAGTCCTCCCACTCCCTGTCCACATTGTCAGTCATGCACCCCATTGCTGGCGAGCATGAATTGCTGGCAGGAATAGGAGCTGGGCTCCTGGGTACCCGCCACCCCTACAACCAGACATGGAATCCCAGGCCACCACCATGATTATGATGGGAAAGAGTTCCTCACCAGCGAGAGCTCGTCCACCTCAGGAGCCTGGGCGGGGGGTCTCTCCGGGGAGGGGCTGGGGGGTGCCGAGGAAGGGGTAGGCGAAGCGGAAGCATAGGACAGTGCATCCCCAGCATCCAGGGCTGGGAAGGCACCCAGCCCCACATCGTCCTCAGGGATGTCATCCAGGGTCTTGGTGAGCGCTGCCAGGAGGGCCTCATTCTCACTGTCGATGATCTGAAGCAAGGAGCATGGGGACAGCAGAGAGGGGACAGTTAGTCAGTGTCCCGGGCTCAGCCTTTCTCACAGTAAAAATCAGCTCCGTACCTGCGGCTATTCCACCATCACCCTCCTGCCATACCCTCTGGATCTGCCCCATCAGATCTTAGTATCGCTGGAATAGCAGGTGCCCCTGCTAGCAACTCCAGGAGTCATGGAATTTACCAGCAGGTGATGATGGAAAGGGCCCTGCCCTGGGAGTCCCAGTCTTGGCTCCTTAGCAGGTGGCCTCTGGCACAGGGTTATCACCTGCAAGCTGCCCCCATCACAGCCCTGGGCCCGCAGCTGGTCTATGCCATCCATTGCAGCACACAGAGGGGCCTGTGCAGTCCCATGGAATGGCAGAAGCTTCAGGGTCTGACCATGGCAGCGGTCACTGTGGCTGTAATAATAAAACTACCACGTCCCTGAGAGTCCCCAGGCCTAGCTCGCCCAAGGAGTGCTGCAGATGTGTGGCTAGGAGCCTGGGTTATGGGGCTGGGGTCAAGTCCCAGATTCCACACTTCTCAACTATGGGCCCTTGGTAAGTTAGTTTCTGTATCTGTTAAATGGAATAACAAACACTACCTGCTTCATAAGGTCATGACTGGGGACTAGAGTTAGCCTATGTAAGATGCTCAGAAAACTGGTACACAGTAAGGGCCTGTGACTATGGTGATGGCAATGATTCTTGCTAATGATGATGGTGGAGAGTGGTGGGGGTGGTGATGGAGAAGGTGGGGGTGATGGTAGGGGTGGTGGTGATGATGCTGGTGATGGTGGGGGTGGGTTACGGTGATGGTAGTGGTAGTGGTGTTGGTAGAGGTGGTGGTGATGGTGGTGTGGGGGTAGTGCAGGTGGGGGTGATGGGTATTGGGGTTGGGAGTGTGGGTGATGGTGGAGGTAGCAGGGATGGTGGTGGGGGAGCTGTGGGTGATAGTGGTGGTAGGGGTGTTAGTGGGGGTGATAATGATGGGGTGGTAGGGGTGGTGTTGGTGATGATGGTGGGGATGATGGTGGGGGTGATGATGATGGGGGTGCTGGTAGTAGGGGTGGGGGTGATGATGGTAGTTGGGGGGTGATAGTGGTGGCAATGCCCTCCCTCCCACCCCCTACCAGGCATGCACTGGACATCTACTCTGTGCCTGGGCACTGTTGATGACAAGCTGACACAGCCCCTGTCCTCATGAGCTTACCCTCCAGTGGAGAGAGGAGTGACATATAAAGAAGTAAACAAGAGCAAGGAAAGGCTGGGAAGAAAATACAAGAAAGCTGTGATGAAGGATAAGAATGTGGTGATAATCTAAGGGTCTTTAGGGTGGTCCACGGAGGCTGCTGGGAGCCACTGACCCTTAAATGTAGGCTTGAAAGATGAGAAGCCTCCAACCAAGCAGGCAAAGAGCAGAGATAGAAGATTCCAGGCAGAGGGGAAACCTTGTACAGGGGCCAGGGATTCGGCCGATGACACGAACAGAAAGGCTTGGTAATGGTGCTTCAAGTGAACGCTCTACAGCAAACTCCGCGAGGGGCGGGGTGGGGGGGTTCAGTCTCGTCTCCACCTTGCAGGAGGAAACTAAGGCTGGTGGGTGGGGGGTGAGGGAGAGCCGTGTGTCTAGTCGCAAGCTCAACCAGGGCAGAGGCAGGACTGACACGGCGCATGTCACACATAGATGGGCCAAGGCCCTCCCTTCTCTGGCTCCTGAGATCTCCCTCTCAGGGTGAGGTCAACACGCACAGCCCACCAGCCCCGGCGCAGAGGCCGGACGCTGCGAAGCACAGGCCGCCTCACTTGGCCAAGGCTCCTTCTGGGCCTTTACTGAGGAGGCGTGTCTGTCACATGGTGCCTCCACCAGCTCTTTCCCATCCCAGGTCGGGCTGTTTATCCTTTTCTCAGGAAGTTCATCTGCAATCCACATCTCGTGACGGCCTTTTGGCGGCACTAAATCTATTCCAGGCCTTGCAGCCGGGGCAGCAGCTGAGTAATTCGAAGGGGGGACATGGGAAGAAGAGAACAAACGTGTTTGTTGTTTTTGGAACAAAAGGTTTTGCTTGGATCTGACCCAGGTCCTGGGCTGGAGACCTGAGGGCAGATGGGTCCCGGACTTTGCAGGGTGCATTGGGGCTCACAGGGGTGTTGCCCGCCCCATCCCCAGGCCAAACTTCCTGCATTCCCAGGGTACAATTTGATGAGGAATTCAGATCTTGGGATCTGGGGTCATCGATGTGATGACTCTTGGGACTGGGGTTCTGCCACACGGGCAAGTCTGTCTCTTCACTGCCTTGCTGCCTTTTCTATAAGACAGGAGGACATGCTCCCTGCCAGCCTCCCTCCCGGGGCTGCTGGGAAGGCCAGGTCTGCAATTACTTTGTAGGGTTCTCCTGTGCCTAACTCAGTGTCACGGGCATGAGTGAAGGCAGATTTGCTGAGTGGAAGAATGACTGAGCAGACATTGACCTCTGGCCACCAGGGAGGGACTGAGATTGGTGTTTCAGAACAGCTTCTACAGGGAGTCATTCAGAAATGATGTCATCAGCAGTAGATGGAATGAGAACTCCCTCTTCACAGGGCACATAGGGATGGCCTGACACACTACAAAGTATTGCAAATAGCAGAGCTGGAAGGACCTTGGGGAACACAGAGTGACACCGTGTCAAACATGTGGTTACGTACTGGGGCTCCCCCATGTTGCTACCAGTAGTGGCACTACTCCTTCCACACCAGCATCTTCCTTAACACTGTCTTCCATCGACAGCTGCCAGCACGCCACAGGAAGCCTATTGGCCATTTTTTCTAGAGTGGGGACAGATACTTGTGAGGGGTGGGGATGGGGGTTAGGAAGGCAAGAGTCAAGGACTCCCTGGGCCCCAGGCAAGGTGCTGGCACGAATACACATTCTTGGAGACCTCAAGAAGCACCCAACAGGTTGAGCAAAACAAAATGACAATGAAAGGCCTTCTCTAACTCGGGACAACCAGGTGTGGCTGGAGGCTCCAAACAGGTGGGGTTGGAGGCCTCAATCCAGGTAGGGTTGGAGGCCCTCAGCCGGATGGGGAGAAAAGCAGTTCCTAACTACAGTATCATCCCATCCGCACCCTGGATAATACATCACCCCTCTCCTTTTCCCGGGCACATTAGCTCAGTTCTCCCTGCTCCGCTTGGAAACGGAGTGCAAATTAATGGAGAGTTAATCAGCTGAGGAAGGGATATTAATAGACACAGCTCCACCCCCAACCTTCCTGAGCTGATCTCAAGCTGGAGGAAAAGAAGTCTTCAAGAAATCCAAGAGAAAATGCTTCATTTTGGGAGGCGCGAGTGGCTTGAAGGAATGACATAGAATAGGATTAGGCTATCAGGATGGGAAGAACACTCAGAATCCTCCACTGTCCAGGGAGGTTAATTGAGGTGTGGGAAACCCAGGAACTCAGTCTCCACCCCCGTCCCCCGTCCCCCATCTTTCCTGGGAGGAGGTCCAAAGATTCCATTAGAATCTAAAAGGACAGGATCTCCCGGGTGGCACAGCGGGTTGAGTGCAGCACTGTGAGGATGTCCACAGTCTCTGCAGCACGGGTTCAATTCCCAGCCGGCCAGGGAGATTCCCACATGGGGTCGACACTCTCCTGTCTCGTCGGCTGCTCCCCTCCGCAGTGTATTTCGGTCATCTGCCTGTTCTGTTCCCCACTCTGTCTCTGGTGAATCCTCTCACCCACCACACCTCTGGCCTGTACCCCAGCTCTTGTATAAAAATAAATAAAATCTTAAAAAAAAAATCTAAAAAGACAGTGATTCTCGCCTCTGCAGAGTAAGAACCACAATGTAATCCATGTCCTCACTCCTCACTCAGGGAAACTGAGGCCCAGCCCAAGAGAGCCACTTGCGGCAGCTACACCACATGTGACAGGAGAAACATGACCTACTCCCTCCAAAAACAGCTGGTGCCTACTGTGGCCCGGCAAGGGCCTCGGCAGGCTGTCAGCCTGAGACGGCAGCTTGCGCTCCATGTTCTGGTCTGTTTCCAGAGCAGAGACACCCCTGACTAGGATAAGGCTGGACTGTGGGGAGCTGGTCCTGACCCCCCTGCCCGCACTCATCAAGGGTGGAAACTGACTGAACTAGCACAGAGGGGAGATTCAAACTCGCAGCCCTGGAGCCCTGACTTGGGGCTTTTGAAACGGGCTGGTCCTTGGAGGGAAGGAAAACACAGTTGTCCCCTTAACCATGAGGGCACATTCCAGGCAGATGCCTGAAACTGCAGCTAGTGCAGAACCCCATACAAATGTCTGTCCCTACACACACACACACCTTTGATAAAGTTTAATTTATAAAATCACTAAGGCATTAATAGTAGCAATGATAAAGTAGAACAATATACTGTGGTAAGATTATAAGAATCAGTCTTTCTCAAAATATCTTATTGTATGGCATATTTTCAGACCACAGGGGGCTGAAATCCCGAAGCCGTGGATGGGGTGAGGGACACACTATGTTACAATCGGTTCCCTCATTACCCGCTCACGACCAGAGTCTCGGCAACATGTGAGGGCCCCATAGGGGAAATAGCTCCCAGTCTGAAGGACACGCGTGGACACACGCACGAACACAGGTGGGAGCCCAGGACAGGAAGTCACCAACCAGAGCCTTAGGAGGAGCCGGCGTGAGAGGTGGGCATAAAAGGGCTTGGTTCATCTGATGTGCATTGAGCCAGGAGAAAGATCTGGGCTCTACAGAGTCCAGGAAACAGATCAATGCATAATGCTGCCACGACCCCCATGCTCCTGGGGTCCCCACTGGGCACACCGTTACAAGTATGGGAAGGTGTACGGGTGTGTCACAGGTGGGGCTGGCCTTGCCTCAGGAGAGCAGATGGGAGTGCAGGCCTGCAGGGGAGGGGCTGGTGGGCTGTGTTTTGCCACTGTCAGATGTGAGGAGCCTGCCTCCCTCCCTAGGCTGGGAGTCCAGGGACCTCGCGGGGCTGGCTTGCCGGTGGTCCAGCTAGTCTCTGAGCAGCAGAGGGCCTGTGCCATCCAAGGGTGGGTGGTTTGTACACAGCATTTATACCCCTCTCACATTTGTCAGTTCTCTACAACCTGTGAGCATTTTCTGGGAGTTGCTCCTCTGAGGGAGGGAGCAGCATGGCGTAGGTCTCACCCCCACTGTTTAGACAGAACGGTGGCCCCCACATAGAGCCAGAACCAGGGCCCAGCCCCAGTGAGCCTGCAAGGTTTGCAGAAGGACTGTGTAGCTGTGAAGGCTACACAGATGGGTAGCCACTGATGGGTTCCCTCAATTACAGTCTTTACCCTGGCCCTTGCTGGCTGCATGATTTGGGGCAAGTTACTTACCCTCTCTGAGCTTCACTTTCTTCACCTGGTATAATAGTCTTCTACTTACAGGTTAGAATAGTCATGGGGAAAATCTAAGCTCCTCACCATGGCCCACAAGACCCTGCATGATCAGTTCCTAGCCTGCCTCTCAACTGTGTCTCCTAGCACTGGCCCCTTAGCGCCAACCCTCCAGCCTTGCTGCTCCCCAGCACAGAGGCCTTCCCGCCTCCTGGCTCTGTGCACACTGCTGCCCCTGCTGGGAAGCTCCGCCCCTGCTCACTGAGCTGCTAGTGGCTGCCTCCAGCTCAGCCATCGGTTGTTCTGCTTTTGTGTCTGCCTGTTTGCCGATCAGGGTCAGACTATAGAGTCCCTGGATGAACACAGTGTCTGACACATAGAGGGGGCTCAGCGAACAATCGGGAAGGAAGGATGAAATCTACCAGGACCGTTGGTGGTGACGCTGATGGCACTTGGCACACGCAGTGTTGTTGTTATGTCATTATGATAACGCCAGACAGGCACAGCCATCTTGACGGGGGAGCATATTTCAAGGAAAGAATAATGAATCCAAACGTGCCCACCATCCTCTTTCAACCTGACCAATCTTATTTCATCCCTGACCCTCCATGCTGCACGCCCACATCCACACAGCAAGTGCATGTGGAGCTTGCTTTATTTGGAATCCAATCCCAGACATATTATCCCATATTAGGGGGCCCCCAAGGCTGGGCGTGGGCACACACAGGGTGCTATTGGCATGGATACGCACAGCAGTTCCTGGCACGGCCTCCTCCCAGAGAACCTCTAGACTCCAACTGAAAACGGAGCTAACTATACTCATGTCTGAGAGTTGTTAAGAGAATTAAATGAGTTATTAGGTACGAACAGGGACAGCTCTGCCACAGAGGGGTTACTGTATGAGTGTGAGTGGACCCTGGCACAGTGTTGCCATGGTTATAAGGCCCCCCAGGGAGGCAGTCGGACTGGGGTTGAATGCATTCCATTACAGAATAGGTAAATTGCCCTAGGCCCATGACTGAAGCCCTCCAAGGCTCAGTTTCCTCATCTGTAAAATGGAGATGAGGACTCAGTGTGATAATACTGGGGAGCCCACCTGACCCACAGTGGGACTCGGAGTGTGCCTGGAGTCACAGAGAGCAGCCTCAGGTCAAGTGTAGATCCCGGACAATGACAGGGTCCAGGAGGTTTGGAGGGCGAGGAGACTATGTAGCTGTGCAGACCAGGCGGCGAGAAGCAGAGCCAGGCTTCAGGAACAGGGAGCGGCACAGGGAGGCAGGCACAGGAAGACATACCTCGAAGAGTTCCGAATCATCGGGGCCATACTGGCAGGGTTCAATCTCGGAGTTCTCTGGGCACCACTGCAGCTCCCCAAAGCAGGTGGCCGAGTCAAAGTCGCTGGCGTCCAGCTGGGAGAGATCAAGCTCCGGAAAATCGGCATAGAGTTGCTCCTCCCCGGGCACCCCGCCCTAAAATACAAGAAAGAAGGAGGTGGGTCAGAGCTGAGCTTGGCTGGACCTGAGGAGGGTCCTTCTTACTCATGTTGTTGCCCACCTGGATGCTCGGTTGCCCTTGGCCAAGGCCTGATCTCACCAGGTGACCAAGAAATATAAAGATCTGCCTCACCCTCTTGCAACTGTGGGATCTACCAGAGCTAAGCCAGGCCCTGGCAATACGGATTCCCTGCCCACCGCTCTCCCGGCTGCACCTCTGCTCTCCTACTCATTCCTCAAAGCCCTGCCCACATAGCACATCTCTGTTCTCTTAGAGCACTGTTATGTTGAAAATTTCATTAGCCTTGCAAATAGAGAGTTATCCTTTTACCTCACAGCCTTCAACTGAAAGGGGATTTCTAGAAGGCAACAATCCCCTGATATTAATAATAAAATAACAATAAACAGCAACAATAATGGTTGACATTATTGATTGATGTTCTGGAAGACACCCAGGTTCCCACGGATTTTATAGGAATGTTTGTAAAGTCTAAAATGTGGAAGACTACCCATCAATGAACAAGAGGGAAATAAAACTAGAGTCACTTGTATCATGGGGTATTCAACACCATTAAAAAGAAGGAGACAGATGTATACGTTCTCCAAGTCATGTTAAATAAAACATTATAAAAGGCAGACTATCAGCAGGTAGGTAATTATCCCACATGTGTGAAGAGGAGACAAAACTGAGTCACATGTTGCTCCACACATGTTAACACGTATGGAAATAAACAGGGAAAGGCCTAGAAGGCCATACACAGCCTGACAGTGACAGGTGGGGTGGAGGGGAGACTTGAGGGACTCTGCGAACAGCACGGTTTGAACCTTCACTTCTCGGAGCGTGGTCCTGGGACAAGCAGCTTCAGGCTCACAGGGGAAGGTGCTAGAAATAATGCAGATTCCTCAGGTCTAACCTGGACCTGCTGAATCAGAAGGTGGCCACTTGTACACCATAGTCTCCAGATCTAAGTTGCCCTGCGCACTCTAAGTCAGCACAATTAAGGAGGGCTGCTATGCAGACTCAGGAACAGCCTGAGCTGGAGGCATGGGAACAAACTCCACAGAGGTCAAGGGGGTGGGCCTGCTCAGCCCTGATGCCGAACCCCCGCTCCCCAGCTGGGCAACCTCAAGCAAGTCCGTCCACCTCTCTGAAGTTCAACTGCCTCATCTCTAGAATTGAATACCTGCCTCATACAGTAAAAATTAAATGAGGCAAGTTTATGTCCTGGCCTGGTAAGAGTTCAATAAGTTACAGCTAACAGTACTAGCAAGAAAAATACTGATACTAATACCAATACTGCTAATAAGCCGGCAGAGAGGAGTGGAATCACCTGACAAAGGCTTAGGTGACACAAGAAAGATGGGTTTTGCCCAGACCTTTTCCTTAATTGTTCCCACTTACTAGGCCTCATAAATTATGAATAAATGCGTATTATTAGCTCAACTTGACACAGGAAAAAGGCTTTTATCCGAATTTGGGTCAAATGTCTTAATTGGTGTTTTGCAAGGATCCTGCCTGCACGGGCAGGCCCAGGCCAGGTTCTTGTAAGTGGCTGGTCTGCTGCTCTCGGCCCATCCACAGGGATACCCCCAACCACCCTGACCCTCCCTCCACTGCCTGGTCTTGCTCCAACCCTCACATATTCATTTAGCATGACTACCCAGTCCGTGTCACCCTGCAGGGCACTGTGTTGAGTGTTGGGCTACAGCTGGGTGTGGGGGTGAAACAGGCAAAACCCCTGTCCTCCTGGCGCTTACCGCTAGTGGGAGAGGGAGGCGTGACCTTGAACAAATAATCATGAAAGTAATACCTAAGATCTTAACACTGACTCCAAGAGAACAGCTGGACATAGTGGGAGAATCAGGAGGACAGGGACACAGGCACTGTTTGAAGCTCTGGGACCCCAAGGTAACCTTGTCCCCCATGAGGCCCATTCCCTGACTGTTCTCTACTTCCCACCCCCCAAACCCCCTACTGGTAGTCGGCACCCTCCACTGTCACTGAAAAGGGAGCACTCGGGGTGTTCAGCACCTCCTGGGGCCTTCTCTGCCCACCCCTGCTGTGGGCCCATGGACATGGAGTGGTAGGTTTGCTGTGCCCCTGTCCACTCCTGCACCTGTAGGAGAGGGTGACTGTTCCACAGCCCTGGCAGCACTTGGTATTGTCAGTCGCTTTAATTTTAGCCACGGCAGTGGGTGTGTGCCGTTTGTTAAACACTGCTGCGAGCCAGGTACTGTGACACACAAGACTCTGTCTTTACCTCATGAGTTGACATCTCAGGAAGAAAACACATAAATATTTCATTATAGATGGTGTCGGTGCAATGAAGGAAACAAAGCAGGGCTCTGACGGAGAATCCCAGAGGAAGGGAGGTCTATCTTAGATGGGGGGTCAGGAGAGGCTTCCTGGAGGAGCTGACATCTGAGTGGAGACTTGGAGGAAGAGTCAGGCAGTGGAAGACGTCGGAAAGAATGTTCCAGGCAGAGGGCCCAGCAAAGGTAAAACCCAAGTGTGGATCAAGCCTAGCGCAGGAGACAACAACAGAAGACCTGTGGGTTGGAGGCTCAGAAGCCAGTCGGAGTGTAAGGGTTTGGGTTTTTGTTTTCTTTTTTTAAAGATTTATTTATGCATACAAGAGCTGGGGCACAGGCCAGAGATGCAGGGGGGGAGAGGATTCACCAGAGACAGAGTGGGGAACAGAACAGGCAGATTGATCAAAACACACTGCTGAGGGGAGCAGCGGGCGAGAGGAGAGGTCTGCTGCGCCCTGTGGGTTTCTCCCTGGCCAGGGATCGAACTCGTGCTGCAGAGGCTGTGAACTGCTTCACAGTGCAGTGCTTAATCCCTTGCGCCACCAGGGAGGCCCAGGGCTTGGGTTTTATTCCAAGTAGGATGGGGTGGAGCTGGCACAGATGCTGGCAGATGAGTTAGGCCAATCTAGCTTCCAGGACAGGGTGGGCAGCAGGATGTCGGAGGCACCCCTGAGATACCACTGACAAAGGTCTGTGGAGCAGGAGGGGCAGCCTAAAGTTAACACACAGGGTGCTGGGGAGCAGGGGCCTCCCTGACTGGCAAAGCCTTCAGCAATAAGCTCTGTGTGTGAGGGGGTGGGGTGGGAGCCTTTTTCTATATCACTGATCCCCCCCATAATGGTAAGAGCACCACTTCTGCAGGATTTGCTTTTTGAGGCTTAGAAACAACTTTAATCAGAGTTCCAGAATCAAGACCAGCCAAGAATTAGCAGCCCTAGGAGGCTGTCCAGGAGTCATTGAGAGTTAAGATGCTTATTCAAGAAACAGAGACGAGCCATAGACAGTTTTGCCAAACGCACTGTGTGGGCGTGAAATTTACAATGTACTTTTGCTTTGCGGATATGGAAACTGAGGCTGAGCGGAGACAGGATTTGCTTAGGGTCACGCAGCGAGTGTCCTCCCCATAACAACTGTGCCACCTTCTTCACAAGCACCCACAAAGTGGCCCTGACCACCGGACTTATCGATCAGCATCGCAGCTCCACATACTCAGTGTACCCAGGACATCAAAATAATGAAACCTCAGCTTCGGAGGCTTGTCAATTAGGGCCGAGGCCACTCTCTGACTAAAAACCATTAAGCGCTGCATTAAAAGTGATTTCTCCGGACTCCTCCATATTTAGAGAGGCTTCTGAAGGGGCGCCTGGGGTGACCCAGTTCTCTCTGAAAGATCTGACTTGAGCCTCTTCTGTGGCGGCGCCGTCTGCAGACCCCACCAGTAGAGCTGAGAGGTCAGGGCGCAGGATGAAGCCACTGCCACGATGCGGGCTTCCTGGACGCAAGGGCCACGCCAGCGCCTGAGATGGACACTCTCACCAGATTCCCAAAACAACCCTGCAGGGCAGGTGTCGCTGTTCCCATGGTTACGAATGAGGAACCAGGGAGATGGAGTCTCTGGTATCAGTGTAACGAGGCGCCGCAGAGCGGGGACTGGAACAACAGAAATGTACATACAGCCTCGCGGCTCTGGAGGCTGCAAGTCTGAGGTAAAGGGGAGGCAGGGCGGCTGCTTCAGGAACCGCTCTCCTTGGCTGTGGAAGGCCATCTTCTCCCCGCGCCTCCGCACTGTCATCCCTCTGGACAGATGTCTTCTTTGGGTTCACGTCTCTCCTTTTGATAAGGACACCAGTCAGACTGTATGAGGGCCCACCCTTGTACCCTCATTTTAACTCCATTACCTCTGTGGAGACCCAAGCTCCACACCTTCTACTACTCCTTAAGGCTCCAGTGTTCATTCATTCATTTACTTTTTGCAGGACACAATTCAACCCACAGCACCCACCAAGCTTCCCAGGAGAGTGAAGTGGGGACCCCGCCAAAGTCTCTTCATTTCCTACACAGCCTATGCCATGATCTGACATTCTGCTTCTGAAAGTATACAATCCAGAAAGAACATTCCAGACCATTGATTCCCGTTACAGACCGGGAGATGGACATGTGGCCACGGACTGGGACAGGTCTAAATCACAGGTCAGGCTGAGCAAGGACAGCTCCTCTGGCCCCTCACACCATGGGCTGTTTCCTCCGCGTGTGAGGGGCCTCTCCGGTGGGACCCCCCTCTGTTGCTGAGTCTCCTGTGCCCGTTTCTCCACAACACCACACCCCCGATCCAAAAGGGCCAGGGAGAGGAACGTCTTTGGCAGTGGATTAATGGCGGCTCATCCAGCTCCACATAAGTGGCCCCATTGGAAGTCTGAGTATCTTGTTGGAATTCGATTACCTGCTTAAGAAAGAATGCATCTGCAATCAGCAAATCGCCTCATTTCCTGCTGGGTGCCAGAGCATACCCTCAGGCTATGGAGTGGAAGGAGTGAGAGGGGAGGAGGCATTTCAGGAACAGAGCTTGGGGTCCGGGCCTGTCCATAGCCGCTATGCCTCGCTCCTAGGTCCCCTCCCCCTGGGGTTCTCACTGCCCCCTCTGGAAACGACAATGCAAACAGATGGGCCCACGGGTCCCTCCAGCTCAAGCCTTTGACACAAGTTTATTGCATACAATTATGTATGTAGTTTTTTCAGATCCATGTAGACTTTGGGAAATATTTAGGTAGAATTCATGAAGGGCAGGGTTGGAGACAAAGGTGCAGAGAGAAGGACTGTCCTGAAAGGGAAAAAGGGCTACAGAGGGGGCACTTTAAAGGCCAGGCCCTGGTTTTGCTACTAGCATTAATCCTTGAGGTCAGGATATATCTTTGGCTGTTTCTGTTTCTATTGACAAAATAGGTCCTAAAAAGAATCCCATCTCCCAGGTACTATAGGTTGGGAGCCTAGCATGCATCAGACACCCCATGAATGGTGGTCACAGAGTTGACAATCAAGCAATACTCTGGCCTATTGTCTCATTGGTGCCTTCCAAGATGCAAGAGTAGTTCAGCAGTCGGCATCATGGGTGGCTCTCCAAGGCCCAGTGCTTCCTAACTTGTCTTCTGACCCATGCCCGTAGTCCTAAACCTACGCTCTTATGATCTGGTGTTTCTTCAGCCACAACCAGCCCTTGATGCCAGTGTTATCACTACTCATGACTTTGACTCACCAGCCAGACCACGCTGGAGCTGGTTCTCCCAGGAAGGCTCCATGAACTTCCTGACTGCCATCTTGGACACAAAGGAGCCCCGCAGCCAGCTTGGAATCTCCCCCACAGACAAGAAGATGTATCTAATGGTCCAAGGCTTTAAATTGTTGTGGGTAAAGCCCAGATTGCCCGTGAGATTGATTTGGGAGTGGGTACCTGGTGCTGGGGTACCTCATCTCACAAGGTTTCTCACCTCGATAACTCAGGAGGATACCACTAAATGATCACAGTTCTATTTCCTTCTGAGACCTGAGCCCGCTCAACATGAAGCCTTCACAGCCACTATCAATCAATTAGACCCAGGCAGGCCTCTACCTATGGTCCTGTCTTCCACTTACCTTTTAGGAAAGAAGTGAGGTAAGTATTCATCAAATCCCTGCAAAGCTATTTCCTTATCCAAATGTTTTCTTCTCCTCCCACCTTGCTACTTGGTGGATGTCCACACATTTCCCTGTCCACCGATTCTCCTTTGGGAAGCTACCCCACCCCACCATCACCAGACCCAGGAAGTCTAGGTAACCACCATCTGGCTAACTAAAGTCCTTCCTCCAGAGACCATAACAAATGACCTGACTGGTTTGGATGTGGATCAGAGTGAACACCAGTAATTTGCTGGAGCATTTGGATCAGAGGGATCAGAACTGCAGGCAGAGAGGCAGGAGTCATCTTTGCCACTGTCTGGGAAGAGCCCACCTGAAACTGAAGCCAGAAGGGGGACCACAGAGGCAAGAAACAGAAATACATTGCTCATAAAAGAATTTTAACACCTGGATCCCATTGTGCCTGAAGCCAGCTATTCCCTGCACTTCACAATTATGTGAGCAAATTAAGTTTTCTTTCTAAGATTACATGCCAGTTGGAGTTTCTGCCCCCTATCAATGAAAGAGTTGTGATTAATTCAGTTCTCTTCCATTAAAAACAATCTAATCTTCCCACTATCTTCTTCTACATTAGTACAAAACTCCTAAAGAGGTTTCTAGAACACTAGGAAGAATAATTGATTTTGGCCCCCACAGAAATATTTACAGCATCCTCTGAAATGACTCAGAGCCACAAACACAAATCTTCAAAAAGAAGTAGAAAATGGAGGGGCTCTGAGGCCAGCTTAAAAGAACAAAACACTCTGAACTTAGAGATAAAACAGACCATTTAAAGGGGCTGCCACCAAAAACAAGCACAACTAT
Organism: Talpa europaea; assembly: GCF_964194135.1. Classification (NCBI taxonomy): domain Eukaryota; kingdom Metazoa; phylum Chordata; class Mammalia; order Eulipotyphla; family Talpidae; genus Talpa; species Talpa europaea. Next base: position 42,168,803 of record NC_140080.1, on the reverse strand, counting down.
CAATAAATAAAAACCTCAGCCTGGCATTCAAGGCTCTTTCCACCAGGAAGCATCTGGCCACAGTCTGCCGAGCACAGCCTCACGATGCTCAGTTCTTTATACGGGGAACCAAGCCCCAACCATGCAGCTGCCTGCTCCAGGCCTACGTAGGTGACCCCAACAAAGTCACCAGACTCGGGGGCAAGACCAAGCCAGACCCTGCCAACCAGGGAGGAAGATCAGTCACCAGCAGCTTGGGAAGGCAGCTGTGCATGGAGGTGGGGCAGTGGTCCTGTCTTGCCTCCAATCAGCCCTGGGGCATCCATACAGTAGGAGGCCCCCTAGTGCACCAGCCAGGTACCAACACGCTCCATCTCTTCTTGTAACCACGCCCTTTACTAATGCCCAAGGTCATCCACATGGGGCAACCCTGGCCTGAGTGGTCTGCTGACCAGGAGTTAGTTGAGTCTCTTCCTAAACCCATTTGTTACTAAAATTACAAAATCTAACTTAATGTTTAAAACAGAAAATTTGAGTACAAAAGAAGAGATGTCAATGGAAACCTAGTTAAAAGCTGTGGATGGATTTAATAAAGCTCAGTGGCTTAAAATAATGCAAAACAAACCAACACCAACCCTGCTGTCAAATTGCAGGTGGATGAGATAATAGCAAAAGATTAGGAGAGACTGGCAAGCATCTGGAAGGATTCTCTACTTAGATTGTTTAACAAGAGCCTAAATTCTTGATCCAGCTGAATGAATCCCCAATCTGGAAACAGGATCCTTGGCCCCGTGGGTGTGGACTCTGTAGGAGATGAGCTTGGAATGTCAGGGTCAGCAACACCCCGAGGTCCTGAAGTACAATGAATGGGCATGTCATGTGGCTGCATTATAAGATCATGTAAGGTATTACGTTTTATGATTTTATGCTTTTACTGGCTTCTTCCTAGGAATTCCCCTCTCCAACCTCCCCCCAGATACAGCTTCTACTCTCAGCAGTGAGCGTGGTGACCACTGGACGTGATTCCAGCCTCCACAGCACAGGAAATAAGCCCTGACAATGCTGCACCAAAACTCAGAGCCCAGAAGGGCGGTGTGGGGGGCACCGGTGGAGCCTCAGAGCACTTGTAGAGGCCACAGCAGTTCCCCCTTATCTGCAGTTTCACTTTCCGTGGTTTCAGTTACCCCGCTGTCAACAGAAATCCAAAAATATTCCATACAATAAGACACTCTGAGCCGGAGAGCTCACATTCACACAACTTTTATTACAGTTTATTGTTATAATTGTTCTATTTTATTATGTTATTCTTGTTAATCTCATACTGTGCCAAATTTATAAATTAAACTTTATCATAGGTGTGTATGTATAGGGAGAAACATAGAGTCCTACAGGGTTCCAGACTAGCCATGGTTTCAGGGACCCACCAGGGGTCTTGGAACACATCACCCGAAGATTGGGGGGCGGGGGCTACTATAATATGTTATTGTAGTGGCAGGAATGGGCACAATGCAGGTTTTCTATGATTCGAGCAGACGGGTGAAGGAGGAATCCTGGAGCCCTCAGTGGCTTTTCAGGACTTTATTAGGATTTTACTGGGTACACAGCAGACAGGGATGCCGGGGAGCCTGGGAGGCTGGGAGCCTCCCAGCCCCCAGCAAGTCTTCACTCTTTCTGGGCTCTCTGGCGTTCTCTGGTTCTCTCTGCTTCTCTTTCGCTCTCATTCTCGCTGCTTCTCTGCTCTCTTGGCATCCCCATGACACCGCCCTTATAAGCCCAGCCTTAGCCCAGGCGTACCCACTTACGCATGCCCACACCCTACTCCAGGTGCCTGCCAACAGGCATGCATTCAGGACCGCAGATCCATCATCAATCTTAATGGCGGGAGGGCAGAAAAGCCTGATACTTTTTCACTTACCCAACAATTATTTTGCAGAGGAAGAAATAGGCTCAGAGAGGGAGTGGGGAGTCACCCCAGATCCACACAGCCAGCTCCTGGCAGGGCTGGGATCCCTAGGGTTCCCATCCAAAACGCCTTTCAAAACGACAAGCTACTTCCTCAACAGCTGTGGCTCGTTCACCAGAAATTAGCTCCGGCCCCCTTTAAAGGCAAAGAAGGAACAGTACGTCCCTCGGGGCGGGCGCTACCTTACTCTGTCATCTCCTTGCCCATTCCCTACAGCCTTCCCCTTATCCAGTCCAGGTGTGTAGTTGAGCCGGGTGAGGTCACCCGGGGTGGCTAAATTCTGGATGTCCTGGCAGGTGCTGTGCAGGGTCTCCACTCTCCTCCAGGCACCACAGTCTCAGGGGGTGCTGGCAGCTACCCCCATCCCCAATTCACCACAGAGAGCCGGGTACCTGTGTGTTTTCATTTGGTTTTGAAAACAAAATAAAAGCCCGAAGTCTGCTCTGTGACATGTCTTGGGAGGGCTGTAATACCCACATTGTGTTTCCGGCAATTGCAGTCAATTTTATGCACTTGAATTCAAGGACCTCTTGAATTCAAAGAAGAGTGGCAGGAAAAGTACTTCAGAAACTGGGAAGCATGTGCAGGACTGTCGTGAAGGTCTGCTGGGCAGGGCTGGCCTTGGCTCGCTGCCTGCGAGGTACAGGAGTCACCTATCGCCTCCAGAGACCAGCTCCCTCGTGGGACAGCTGGAGGCTTCAGTTTCCACCCCGGGGCCTCCGTGCTGGCAGCTCACTGGGTCCGGATCACCTCACTTTCCTCGCTGCATGTCTGGTTCCTTCTCTCACCCCACCCCAGATTAGGTGTCCCTTCCAGAAGGGCCTCCCTGGCCACCGTCTCCTAGAATGGCCACCCTATTCCTCTCCTACCCATTACTCAGCTGAATTTCCCTCCATTAGCTCCTTTCACTCTCACAGAACACCTTTTTTGCAGTGTTTTTAAAAAATTGAGGTAAATAAATATAGATGTAACAAAATGTACCACGCTAACTAACCATTCCAGTGTACAGCTCAGTGGCATTAAGTACATTCACACTGTGCCACCATCCTTTCCCCCCACATCCAGGGCGCTTCCCCTTCTTCATTGATCTGCTGTGTTCGTTGGCCTCCCCCAGTGGGCAGCGCTCTGTGCAGGATCCTCTGGCCTCATCCCCTGCTGTTGCTCTGTGCCCAAAACATTCCCGGCACATGTTGGGGCTCGGTTCCCAAGATGACACAGTGTGGACGTGGCCTGCGCTCTGCAAAGGGCGGCGCACCTAAGCTGGGGTTGCAGCTGGACGTTGCTCCTGGGCAGCCCCACGACCGCCCGCCACTTCAGCTCCCAGATCACAATTTCGAAATTTGCCTGAGTCTGTGGGGCAAAACCTCCAAGAGCACCTCTCCTTTCCTGACTCCAGGCCCCTTTTCGAGGTCAAGTAGGAAGACATACGATCGCACAAAACACCTGACATCGACACTCACCATTTCAACACATCAGCTCTGCCGAGAGCAACATTTTATCAGTTGCTGAAGGGCAGGCACAAAAATAGATGGCCGGGATCAAATGCCACCCTCAGCTGCTCTCCCCACACTCAGCGGTTGAGGCCTCAGCTCCAGGACGGGGTCTAGGGACCAGGGAGGGGGCCCTCTGTCACAGCAGTGAGCGTAATCAGGAGGCAGATTAGGGCAAGGACAGGGAGGCACTGCCTTGGGCACCAAGAAACTCACTGGTCACGACAGACTATATTTTAATGCAATGGTGTGAAAAATCAAAGTTAATGCCAAAAGTCCATGATGGGTAAAATATCAAAATGCTAAATAAAGACAGGACAGGGGGTTCGGATTCCCCTTCTGCCACAGGTGTCTACATGCTGTGCATGGCAGCCCTGCTGTCCTGCCTTTAGTTCAAGGATTGATGGATATTTTTGCATCAAATTATTATTTTTAAACATTGTGTCAAACTGTTTTCTCTGAAGTACTGAGGTTTTTGGCATGGCCTTAAATTCTGTTCAAGGAGCCAAATGTCTTGCTTCCCTAGCCCTGGCCTGGGTGGAATGAGCTGCTGAGCTACTGCAGGTGCCGGTGACGAAATAAGATCACAGGCAGGGCCCAGGCCAGTTCGCTCGTGGGCCTTGGTTTCCATCCATGTCTCTCCAACGGCACGCACGGCGGAGATGCCTGCAAGAGTACCTGGAGTCACGTTTTTCTCAAAGGTATGAATAGCTGGGCACTCGCTCTGTCGGGAAAGGAGGGATGTGTACTAAGTGAACAGATCTTGCTTGAGAGCAATGTTAGAACGGGTTCAAAGCTCGCTCTGCCCCAGGACACACCCTCTGGTCCCACTCCTGATCCCAGCCTGATCCCTGTACCGGGCCAGTTCCCCACTGCAGGGGTGGCAGCAAATCACAAAAAACAGCAAGCCCTGGAAGTGCGCCCATTGCACGTCCTGGCGGGAGCACATGCATGCTCAACCACCACATGCTAACCAAGCTGTGGCAGCCATACCCCGGCAGGTGTTTTCCTTCCTCACCACATTTTGCGGTTTCCTCAAAATTTCAGTGTGCCCCGTAGGCAACGGAGGGGGGGTTGGGCAGGCCTCATCTGTCCCATGGATGAAAAGTACCTGCCTTTTAGATGATGAAAAATCCTGGGAATGGACTGTGGTGATGGCTGTATAATGTTCTCAGTGTACTTGGTGCCACTGAACTGCACACTTAAATGGCTAAAATGGTAAACCTTGTTACGTATGTTTTTCTATAATAAAATAAAAATAAATATTTAAAAGTGCCAGGGATCTTAAAAAAAAAAAAGTGGGTAGCACTCCATCTGGAGGTGCTCTCTGGGGCCTAACTGTGTCCATGCTCTTGGGTTCAATCTATTTGTGTCTCCTGCCCTGGCTGGCAAGAGGGACAGAGAGAGTAGGGCCAGTGCTCAGCTGAGAAGCCCTTTTGCCTGTTAGCACCTTTATAAATAACCCAGAAAGAGGTAGAAAGGGGGTTCTGGCAGGAGCATGAAGGTCAGGCAGCCCCTCTGTGGCATTTGAAGAAATGTCACCCTCAACAGGCCTGCAAGATGCCAGCTCACATCTCTAGCCCTGTGCTGCCCAGAGCTGACTGTGGCCTTGTTGTTGTGCCAGGGAGCCCAGTGGGCAACCCTAAGGTGGTTGACTCCTTGGGGTTCTGAGCAGGGAGGGGACATCAGGTGGGTAAAGGGCAAAGGGCAACTGAGGATCACCCAGCCCAGCAGGCAGGTTAGAGTCAGCTCTGCAAGAACCCAGGGCCAAGGCTCAGTCGCCAACAGCCCAGGAGCCAAACATGACCCTCGGAGGGAGAGATGACTCAGCAATGGCTCGCCCCCCAAGTGCCCCTGCTGAGGCTGCTGCACAGTGTGGGAGCTAAGAGGGGCCTCCCAGCCCATCTGTCCCCGAGGTTCCCACGCTGGGCTCCCTGGGGAACCCCCACACACTCTCCACCCCCACACGCTCTCCACCCCCACAGCCCACCAGGGGCCTGAACTTTGAAGTGGGAGGATGATAAGAGATTGTTAATTAATTAGGTTTTCTGCTTTTATTAACTAAAAACCATACAGTGGCAACCCACCATCCTCCTATTTAACCTGAGTGAATTCAACATTATGGTCTTGGCATAAAACAAATACATAAAGAGCCAAACTGCTATTTCTTTGTTACGTATTAAAAATATAGTGACATTAAATTTTGCACATGAATTCTTTATTTTCCCATATCCACACACTCACACTTACTATTCCCACACTGTCTTTCATGGGCAATTTAAGGACTTTCCAAGGGTTATTTGAATCCATAGATTAAGAAGTCACTCACTAAGCAGGTGGTACCCCCAGGTCAGCACATGGGTGATGCGGGAGAGCTCAACAGAGTATCCCCCCTTTCACAGATGAAGCTAAGGCTCGTGGAATTCACACAATTTTGCTAAGGAGAATGGGAATTCAGATCAAACCCCCACATTCTTTGTTGCCACACCCTCCCGTTCCCTATACATACTGACCACAGCAGATAGCATACAGGGGAAAAATTCTTTTCCTGCCCATGCAAGTGTATTAAACTTTGAAATAATGGGGAGGGGAACCGTTCCCAAAGCCCAGTTGATACCTTTGAGGTTTTTTATGGGCTTGAGTAACAAGTCACTGGTGGCTCTCAGAGGAGAAAGACAAATCTACCTCCCAGAGGGACAGAAAGCTCCCCGATCATCACCACGGAGTAGGAGCAGAAGAGACAGGGGTTGCTTGTCTTCTCCCCTATTTAAAAGCCCTCTCTGATTTCTCACTGTTTGTGAAAAAACCCCAATTCCTCTCTGGGTTAGGAGGCCAAGGCAGCGTGCCCTTCCATCTCCAAACTCTCCTGCCCCACACTGACACCTGGGGCCTTCTGTTGTGGCTCGGGCACCCCATCCGGGACACTCCCCTAGGCTGCCTGTCTTCTCCGGCATGGAAGCCACAGGGCAGGGCCTGTTCTCTTCTGAAGTGCATGGAAGAGTGTCTGGCACAGAATAGGTGCTCACCAAACCTTTGTGGGCTGGGTGGGAGTGGGTAAGTGGGGGGAGAGTGTCCCGTCTCCCAGTTAGTTATGGCCTCTCAGCCTCACATTATTGTGATGCTTCAAGGCCTCCCTCACACACATATCTTTTTCGGGGAAGGGGGAGGGATTCCTCCCATTTATTTCTTTATGGAAACTCCTGCCTTTCCTTTTGCATGGATAAAATGATGAGAAATCCAGACCCAGATAAAGCTGGTGGGAAAAAGGTTCTCCCTGCGCCCAGCAGGCCCTCCCTGGCCATGTGGCCAGTGAAGGCCAGACAGGAAGGGAGACCAAGGGTCCCTGCTCAGCAGGACCCCTCCGCCCCCACCCCCCACCCCCATCTTGCACACTGGAGGCACTGGCTGCTTGCACCTTAGCTGAGCCTGCCTTTTGCCCAAATGTGTTCATTGGTCATATAAAGTGAATTTGTGTCAAATGAATCACATGCTTCCGTTTCCTTCTTCTCAAGTTAATAGGGATGTGTCCCAGGGGTCGGATTGGCATAAGCTCCCCTGCCAGGACTATGGCTTCTTCACTGAGCACCAATGATAGACAGACAGGACTGAAACTAGGGGAGGAACACCATCTGACAATCTGATTACTACCCAAGCCTGACAGAAATAGGCAGGAAGTGGAAGCTCTCAGAAAGGACACTAGATCTTCAGGGAGTAGAATTCCCGTCATACCTGCAAGGATATTCGAACCCACTTTTCTGCTCTACTAGAATCAGGGGGTTGAGGATTCATAAAAATCCCTTATGCTGTAAACTAGATACTCTCCCATTAATCTTCACAATGCAGCAGAGGTTAAGCAGTTTTTCCAATGGGGAAGCTCAGATTCAAAGAGGAAAGTAACTTGCCTAATGTCACACAGAGAGGAACAGGACTAGAACCCCAAGACCTCTGACTCCCAATTGAAGAAATGAGAGAATACTGACGAGGAATAACAGCCTTAGAATCTCTGCACCATTGGCATGGATCCTTGAAAGCACCCCTCCACGTGTCTCTGAACCTCAGTTTCCCCATATCCCAGCACTAGCCAGTCTTGGAGACCATGGTCAATCAACCAGGGCTTAAGCACATGCTGATTGAGCCCATGATGTCCTGGGCATGGTAAAAAGCCTCCTGTGCCCCTCAGCAATTCTTAACAAGAGGGAATGGATAGCAAATCTGTGGAGCACATTTGCAATGGAATATTACACAGCTGTGAACAAAGATGAACCGCTGGCATTTGAGCAAAATAGTTGGACCTTGAGGTGATTATGTCGAGAGAAATCAGTCAAAAAGTAAGGCAGACATGGGATAGTTTCACTGATCTATGGAATATAAAAACCAAGAAAAAATTTATATGCAAAGAATATAGTGAAAAAAACTTGAATTCAGCAAAAAAAGGTTAATGGTTACTAGAGGGGAGAGGGGAAGGGGGGGAAGAGCATGGGGGAAGGAGGCAGATGGGCCCAAGTGTTTTGGTGGAGGGAAAAATAACAAATTGATTTCTACGTGGGGAAATTTGACTATGGACTGCACAGTAAATAATATCAGGGCCTTGCTATTTGTTTACTTATTAGAAGACTCTTACTAAAATGGCTGGGATTAAGATATCACAGTATCTGGTATATTTTAAAATATGTTGGCAGGAAAGTAGACGCACACTAAACATAGCAAAATGTTAACAATTGTTAAATTTAGATGGTGAGTAGATGGCATTCATTATACTACTTTCTGTTTGAAATTTTTCATCATTAAAAGTGAAAAAGGAAAACCTTCCCTTAGCTCAAAACCAAGGTTCTATTGCAAAAAGGACAAAAGAAAAAAAAAGAGAAAAAAACACCCCATGGGGGAAGCTGGCAGACATGGAGCTGGAGCTGGAGCCACAGGCTGGGTGAGCGCTGGCAGCATGGGATGGCGCGTGGGGATCGGCCAGCTCCTCCCTCCACAGAGCCGCCCAAGGTGCATCCCTGGGTCAGTAGCATCAGTCTTACCTGTAGTTGGTGAAATTCTGCAGAATCTGTTTTTAAAAGAGTCCCAGGGCAACTGCAGGTACACTGAGGTTTGGGAAGCAAAAAATTTTTAAATCAGGAGTCAGATTGTCGCTGGTGACCTTGGGTTCAACACTTAAATCCTTGGAGCCTGAGCATCTCCGTCTAGGGCAGAGATAATGATGTGTACACCTCGCGGGACTGCGGGCCGGGTTACAGAAGGTCGCTCATGCCAACTGGCGTCCCAGAGCCCAAGGCAGCAGCAGCCCAGAAAGGCCAGGAGGAAGGCCTCTGCCTGCCCAATTGGGAGCAAAGGAAACATCCCCGTGGGGCAGCAACAGGCGGGGACTGGGTAGAAGGAACGGAAATAACGAAGCAAAATAAAAACAAGCAGCAGAGACCACTGCAGTTCCCAGGAGTCAGGCAGGATGTGAAATCCAGAGACAGGACCCTTTCAGCTCACATCCTATGCAAGGGCTATCGAGCACTGCCCAAAGCCAGGAGGCCAGGAGGGCTGGAGGAGCAAGGACCACTCGCTGTGACCCTCAGGTCACAGGCAATGTGTCCTTGCAGCTCCAGAACAGTTCCTGTGGCCAGGGTGGACATGCTGTCTGGAGCAGCCAGACAAGCAGGGGGTTCAGGTCCCACCCTGAGAAGGGTCAACTTGACTGGACACCACTGATCCAGAGGACTGTCAAACCAGAGGAACTGTATAGTGGGGCTGAGCTGTGAGATCCTGGCAGAGTAATGTCACCTCTCTGGCTCTAAATAAAATGGGGGATAATAATGACACCGTCTACCGCCTAGAGTTTTTGTGAGCATTTAAAGAAAAGGACTCGGCACGGTGTCTGGTGCAAAGAAGGCACTCAAAGGACACTAGCCATCAGCACGATGATTATACCAGAGAAGCAACTGCCTGAACAGCTTCAACCTCTCTGGGCTGCTGAGGCTTCCTTGCCACCCAATCACCAGGTTAAGTCTTCACACTCAGGCTGGCCCAGTCTCCACTGCCACCAACTCACAGCAGCCACGGCCATCTTCTCAAGATGCAGATGTGACCTTGTTAGCTCCTGTTTAACACTCTCCCTGATCCCTATTCCTCCCAAATAAAGACCAAGCCCTTCCTGTGACCTGCAAGGTCCTAAGTGACTTGCCCTGCATCATTCATAACATTAACTTGCCCCCTACCAAACTTTTGACCCCCACTAGCCTACTCTCCACTGCTGGCACTTGCCAGGGTCTCCGCCCCCTACCCCCATCTCCACCAGGCCTCTGCAAGTGCTGTTCCCTCTGCCTAGAACATCATTCCCACTCTTGCCTAGTTATCCCCTGTCTTTGCTTCACTCCTCACTTCCTACGGAAGGCTTTCCTTGAGCTTGCACAAGAGCCCTGTTACAGTCTCTGGAAACCTTCTGAGCACTCTAGAATATACCCTACTTGCTAATTAAACACTGCATTAATGCTCACACTGCACCCCGACACCCTCACACAGTAAGCACTTGGTGAACACTCGGAGAGTAAATGAATGACCCCATTCTCTGGGGACCACCTCGCACACTTGATCGAGGAGGACCACCTCCCTCCCACCTCATCCCCTAGACCTTAGTTCTCTCTACTCAGAGCAAACTCCAGCACTGCCTGATCCTCAACCCACATTCATGACCCACAGGATCCGTGCCAGAGGATCCAAACGTTTCTAGATCCGATTTTCTTGAAAGCAGCTTTGGGCCACCGCCAGGGAGGCGTGCGTCGCCCCAGTCGGCAGCTGCGCTGATGGGGCAGTCTGGACCAGCTGAGCTGAGATCAGGAAATGCCAAGATTTAAAAGCATCCGGAACCCATTTATTTATTGTTGTTCTTGCACTTCTAGGTTATTTTAAGCTTTGGATCAATCTGTTGGCCCTCCTCTCTTCAAACGTCACTCCAGAAACACCCAACATGAACCTACCTGTTGGGGCTCAGCTGCCCCATCGGTCACAGGCTAGATGGACAGTGACAGCAGCAAAAACCAGGCACCTCTGTGAGCTGGAAGTGCTTTCTCATGCAAGTCCCCAGCCGTCCCCCGGAGAGGCACAACTATCTCCATTTGAAAGATGGAGAACTGGAAACAGCACCGGGACACACAACTGCGAAGCCCTGGAACCATGACTGACTGCAGATCCTCAAAGCCTGAAGGCCACACTACACTCTGAACCACTCTGCAATACTTCTCCCCACTTTTCTCTCCTCTTACTGGGGGGTTTCTCATCTTGCTCACGTCCTCGCCATCTGCAAGGACCGCCAGTGTTCTCACACCATCAAAAGATATCAGCCCTGTGGGCACTGCCGTAGGGAGAGACCACCCGAGTTGGGCTAATAAGTGAAAAGGGGGCACTCATGTTCTATGATCCTATTCGTATTTCTTTTAATGAAGGATGGATGACAAGCTGGATGGAGAGTTCACAGATTTATAAATTATTGGTAGGACACATGAGAAAACATTAGGAGTTTGGGGGAACAAGGATAGGAGTTGGTTGGGGACAGGAGAGGAGAATGCCTTCTATGTTAGTCCTTTACTCTTTGAAGGTTTTTATTTTTATTTAGCAATACACATGCTTCCAGTCATCCTTCAGAGTCCAAGCCATATGCCACCCACCCCTGCCCGTGGAGCCTGTACCCCGATGTCTGCAGCGTGTCCCTACTCCATTCCTAACACATCTCCTGCGTCTCTCCAGGCACTTGGGCCTTTGAGCCTGTGTCCTCAGTGTTCACATGCAGGGTGGGCCTCGGCCAGCCAGGGACCCCAGGTCCTCGTCAGTATCTCAGGACCCCAAGGGTCTCCCCTGACACTAGCCTGAGCTGCTTGCTGCTACAGGGGGACACGGAGAACCCTGGTGAATAATCAACTGTTTTGCTTTCTATCTTGGTCCATGTCCTCCTGAAGCCAAGGAAGTTGGAAACTCTAAAATGGAGCTTGGGGGTGAGGAGAAGAAAAAAGCAGAGAACCAGAGGGTAAATTCAGCTCCTGGAAGCCTGCCCAGCGTTCATCCCTGGGAAATGACTCAAGCACCACTTCTGCCAGCAGACAGTCCATTTGGGCCCTGAGGTCACCAAACCTCATCATGGTCCCGCTTATTAAATATAGAGGCGCGTGAAATAAAGTCACCACTTCTGGTGCTGGTGCTCCGAGGAAGGCACACAAGGACAGGGAGAGAGAGGGCGCCATCTGTCCCCCACCCCCAGCTCTGACTGCTCGGACGCTCTGGACAGTGGCTGAGGCTGAACTCCCAGGTCAGACGAGGCTCATAGGCTAGGTGGGAGCACAGTGTTCGTCCCACCTGACTTCCCAGGCATCGGGGGTCCTTCCTCCACACGTAGCACCTGCCTGTGCTCGGCCATATTTGGGCAGTGATCATCACTGACTTCTGTGGAACCTCTCTTCTGTGCTACACAAAGCCCGATAGCCACATGAAGACAGGTAGACACTGCCCAGCCCGACTGAGGCCCGGGAATGATACAGTGATACTGGAATTGGACCAAGGCTGCAGAGGTGGAAAGCCGAACCCTCTGGGCTGGAGCCTCGTGAGCACAGGTGAGCCACCAGCTGGCCCACGGCCTTGGTGCCCCCCAGTGCTGGGGGCGCTGCCTGCCACCAGGAAGCACAAGAATCAACTGGGTGAAGCCACGCTTCCCTGGGTCTCATCACTAACCCACCGGTGGGCTGAGAAATAGAGACAGAGAATGGGCCTAGCACCCCTCCCGAGGCCCCTACACCCGCCCCTAGCCAAGGTTTGGCAAAATAATAAGTTAAATCATTCCACTCGTAAGGGAAATTTTCTTCTATTATAATAAACAAGGGCATATTGGGGACTAAGATGCAAAAGCTGTATTATTTTTTCCAGGTAACAGCTGCTGTGCTGTGGATTCCGGTTAAATCAGTTGGCAGTTCGGCTGACAGGCCACTTTGGAGGCAGTGATGGGGACTGTTAAGAACATTGTTCTTGGAATCGAAAGATCTGCTTTCATTTGGGCTCAGCCACTCCACCAGCTGTGTGACCCTGGCCAAGCCAGTTAGCTTCTCGGAGTTGTAGCTTTTTTATCTGTACATGGGAATGATAAGCTCACGTTTGTAAAGCTGGAGTCCTTCATCTTTTTTCAGTAATATGGCCCATTCCCTTATCACTATATTAAATAAGATCTAGTGGCAAGTCTAATAATTACCCGTAATTTCAAAGTAACAATGAACAAAAATATTTCTAGATATCTGGAATAACGGTGACAAGTCACCGTACCACTGATACTTTCACTGCATGTCACCTACATTCACAGAGAAAGGAATGTTACATGACATCTCACTTAGAGGTTACTTAGCAAAATTAAAGTTGCAGTTTTTTTCTGTACAAGTTCATACGACCCCCAACCCCCACCCCCCGCAGCCAAATTCCATTCCTTTGGAGTAGGTGGATGTGAGGTTAAGGACCCATCACTTGTAAGGCATTTTATTGCTTTTTTTAAAAAAAGATTTATTTATTTATACAAGAACTAGGGTACAGGTCAGAGGTGTGGGAGGGTGAGAGAATTCACCAGAGACAGAGTGGGGAGCAGAACAGGCAGATGGACCAAAGACACTGCTGAGGAGAGCAGTGGGCGAGGCAGGAGAGGTCTGCCGCTCCATGTGGGTTTCTCTCTGGCTGGCCAGGAATTGAACCCACACTGCAGAGGCTGCAGACAGCTTCACAGCGCGGCGTTCAACCCGCTGCGCCACCGGGGAGGCCCACTTGTAAGGTATTTTATACAGAGCCTGGCACACTTGGCAAATGTTCACCAGGACTGGCTGGTTCCAGACCCCAAGCACGACTGGGCGTCACGTTCCAGCTACAGGCCACTAGGAGTCATCTAGGGGGTGGTTTGAGCAGCCCCAACCCCATGTGTCTTAGGAAGCGATGTGGGTCAAGTTAGGCTTCTGCTTGAGGGAGGGAGGTCCTTAAAGCTAATCCAGAGCTTAGGGCTAGAAGAAGGTTAAGCCCCAGTTAGAGCTGCACTCAGCTGTATGAGCTCCAAACAAGCTGTGTCCTTCCTTCCATGCCTCATCTGTGTCCTCATATACTTCAAATCCTGCCTCCCGACTGCTCCGCTTTGGTGGTTATTGGCATCTCAACCTTACGCCCAAAGGCAATTCTATTCCACCAAGCCAGTTGCTCCTTCCATCTTCCCCATGTCAGTAAATGGCATGGCAAATCCTTCGCCCAGATGCTCAGAAACAAAAAATTTAGGGTTCTGGATTCCTCTCTTTCCCCACTCTTACTTTCAACCCATCAGCCGGGCCTGTCCACCCTCACTCCCAAACACACCGCCTTCCTCCATGTCTACTGTCACCATGCTGTCTTCGCTTCTTCCCTGGGCTCTACGACTTCTGCACTTGCCATCCTACCCCGTGTGCAAGACTCTCCTATTGTCTTTAAAATGAAATCCAAACATCTGTAACTGCAGAGGCCCTCACCTACCTTGCTGGAATCCTCTCCAGCACTTTCTGCACTTCATGCCCCCCACACACTGGTGTCTTTACATGGGAGCTCCAAAGCTGGTCGGTTCAGGGCCTTTGCACAAGCTGTCTCTGCACAGCTTGCTCTTTCCTAACACAGACTAAATGTCACCTCTTCAGAAGCCTTCCCTGACCACTCACTCGAAAGCGGCCATCCCTCCCCCCGACACACACCATCTCCATCACTGCTGGGTCTTAATTTCTTCATGACACATTCTGTTCCTATATTTGCTATCTGCCCACCCCCAGTAGAATGGAAGCTCCACATTGCTGCAGCTAATCCGTCCTGCTTCCTACCATATCTGGGCGCATAGTAGGTACTCATTAAATTTTAATGAATGAGCTTATTTTGTGCGGGAAAATGGGCTGAGCTCATAATTGTACATTGTCATTTAATTCTCACAGCTAATATTTCCATTTTACAGAAGAGGAAGTTGAGGAGGCCCTGTGAGTTTCCATAGATGGTTGAGGGCTATCTGACCCCAAAGCCACATTCTTAATCACCCTATTGCACTGTTTCCCCAAAATTACCCCTTCTCTCTTCTCTACCCCCTCCAAAAATCATCCCCAAACAAAAGACAAGGGAATGATTATATAGAAAGAAGCAGAGGGGTTAGACCAAAGCACCCAGTTCTCACGACACTGTGACGCCCTTGGGGACAAGCCGTGGGGTGCTGGCCGACAGGGTCGTGGCCCCCACACCTGGACTCACATTGACCTGCAGCGCCCTGGAAACTCCCCACGGCTCCTTTCTCCTACACGGCCTATAATCTCCAGATCAGGTGTCCAGGCGAGGAATCTCGCCTGCTTAGGAAATTCCCCAGTCAACACAGGAGCAGAGGGGGGAACCTGACTGAGAGGCTGGAGGTCTGGAAATGAGAACCACAGAACACAGAGGAGGAAAAGAACTCCCTTGGCTTTAATCAAATGAGAGCTGCAGATACCTGGCTGGTTAGGTTCTCCTTCATCTCCGCTTTACAGATGAGGCTGGCAAGGTGTGCTCACCTCCCTTAGAGACCCCCATTTGAAATCAGTGGCGGAGTTGGGATGGGAACCTGGGAAATCTGATTCTTTCAGGGTGACACTAAATCACTTTGCTAGAATAAGAACAAAACCCTTTTTGCTTCAGAGCCGCTCCAAAGGAGGCACAGGTGCCAGAGTCACAGGACAGCAAAGTAGAAGGGCCCCCTTGCACAGAACTGGCTCTACACTCCTATGTTCCAGGGGAAGAAACTGAGGTTCAGGGCGGGGTTTCTGATTGCACCAGGCTGCCTCTGCTGAGCTTGGATGGCCCTGGACACAGCCGGTTGCACAGGTGGCACAAATCAGGGGCCCCGGACCCTCCACCCAGCACTCCCCACCCCACCCAGGAGCCACTCCAGGACCGCACGCCGGTGACTGCATTCCAATCTGGTTACAGCAGCAAGGGCAGGTGCCACGCAGACAACGTTCCCTTGGTGGCGGGCAGGCGGGCGGCAGCTGTTGTGCGGAAGCCGGCCTTAAACAGAACTCCCTGTTCCAATTTAGCCCTGTTGCCATGCGCTGGGCCAACGGCCGCCCTATAGAGGGCAGAGAAGAATCCATGGCCCACTACTCTGAATGCAAAGGCAACAGAGACAGAAAAGACAAAATAAGCAACTGCCCTTTAGAGCAAACACATCCCTTTGCCATTTCACAGCTTAAAGAACTTGGCCTGTATGTGTGCGGGAGCAGCACGCATGCCCGTGCCTTGCCTGCCCAGGTGTCAGTTCCCCTATATAGATATACGAGAATCAAACCAGCCATTAACGCCCTTCGTGGCCTTAACATCGCTAGTACTATGAAATCCGGATGAGCTGAAGCCTTTTTCAGGCATTAAAGCATCTACAATACCACCAGCCAGCCTGTCGGCGCGCCCTTCCCCCAGATCTCACAGCTCCTCGTTTTCCTCTAACAGAGGCTGACTCGTGACCCTTCCTTGATAGCTCATCAGGGTTTGGGGGACGTTTTCTCTAAAGGGCCTGACGGTAAACAGTGTAGGCACAGTGCTACGGTTATGGTGAACAAGGAGCCGTGGATAGCACATAAACAAATGGGTGTGGCTGCTCCCAATAAAACTTGATTTATAAGAACAGACAGCTGACAGATTTGGTCCTGGGGCCTTATTGGCTCTGGGATCATCATCTCCATCTTCACCACCACCCCCTTTAGTAGCTGCTGGCACACAGCCTGCTACCCAGCCCCCGAACCTGCCTGCAGACACTGGGGTCTCCTGCCCTTCCCAGCCTCTTCCCAGAAGTGAGGTTCTGGTGCAGGCATCTGTCTCTAGCTGCGTCTCAAAAAGTTCTAGTCCTCTCTGCTGAGGTCCTTCTTCTAATCTGCCTCAAACTGGTCAACCAGATGCCCAAGCTGAATGCCACATCTAAAAAGCCACCATCAGTGGGCTCTGAAGAAGCTTGTCTAGATCTCAGAAGGTGGAGGCTGCTGGATGAGAAGTCCACAGGCTTGAGGAAACCGAGGTGCGATCTGTCCTCCCCACTGGTATTTGTTGCATGGATGCCACATGAGGCAGGGCAAGACGGGCTCTGAGCAATGGTCAACTAACGCGGTTACTCACAGCTCACTGGGATGCTGGGAAGACACAGGATGCTCATAGGAGCCAACTTCCTTCTGTCTTTCCCCTGGGACTTGTTGAGAGAACCAGTTCTCCCTTCTGACAGGAAAACTTCTATGAGTCAGGGGCTCCTCCTGACAGGCAGAAACCACTCCTGTGGTCAAGAAGGGTGGTCATTTCTACCTACCAGTTCTCAGGCAGTCACAGAGAACACTGCAGACCACAGTGGCTGCTGAGAGGGAGATCCACCAGACGGGCAGCCCCAAGAGGCGGGAGGTCCAGATGGACAAGAGCAAGTCTAACCCAAACCCAGCAACCTGGGTTCTTCCTACCTCGACCTGAGGGAGGCCGTGGGTGCTGTCATATTAGCTGCACATGTCTTCACGTCTTCAGGGATCATTTTATACATTAACTTTTTCTGGGGGCCCCAAGGACAGATATAAGACACCAATGGTGGAAGTCTATTTTCTTCCTTATGCAGAAGAACGGTCTAGCAAAGGCAGTGATTTCCTCTCTGCTGGGACTGATACAGAGGCTGGCCGTGCAAATGCAATGGTGACTCAAGCACCCAAGAATGCAGGCTCCTTCAATTAGTTAATATGATCGTGTATCAGGTTTGTGTTCTGCTGCTGCTTTTCCTTCATCAGCATGTTCTTTAAACCACACAACAGTCCTCAAGGTAGAAATGAGCGTCATCCCACTTTGCTGATGAGAAAACTCAAAAAGGGGTATCAGAAGCAAAAGCATGGGTCAGTCAGGATGATAATGATGAGACTTCCCAGTGCCTGAGTCTCCAGAAACTCATACTCCTCAAGTGACATTCAGAATTCAAATCTCGGCCCACTCTATCCCAAAGGTAGAATGAATTCATTCTGGGAGGTGATTTTGGTCATTCTTCATTCCCTCCAGGAAGATGCCAGGGGAGATGTTGGAGGACCCTCAAAAAAAAAGACTTTGCCTTTCCCTTCCTTTCTAAAGGATCAAAAGTCCCCTTCAGGAGACTAGGAAAAACCCTGCTGGTTTCTGAAAGTACTCTCCTTGCCCGGTCTGTTTGCTAATAATTCCCATTTTACAGCCTCACGCCCTGTCCCTCCCCGCCCTTCAATCCAAACACCCAGGTAACAGTCTAGCCTCAGGACCTCATACCTGTACCTACAGTTCCTCCTCCACCACACACTGCTCCACCTTCCCTGCTGGGCAACTTTATTCTCTGCACCACGTAATCAAGGCCCCACCCTCCCAAGTCTTGCCAGGGACACCCACAGGGAGGCTTGGAGACCAAGGCCAGAGTCTCTGGGTCACGGGTGCTCATTCATTCTATATTTGAGTGACTGAAACTTTTATAGATGTATCCTTTTGTATTTACACAGAATAGCCACAAAGCACCAGCACAGAGGCCTTCATTATCTTCATCTGTACAAAGCTGTAAAAGGGGACAGGAGGATGTCGGACCCAGTCCAGTCAGACAGTCCAGTGGGCCTTCTGGTGAGGTTCTGTCCACAGAAGGGAGAAAAGGAGTCCAGCTCTAATATTCTCTAATTATCACCCATTCTGCAGAAATTGACCTTTGCTATAAAAGACTAGTGTCTCCAGGCCAAGAAAAGCACAGAACCACGGCAGTAAAGGAGGCTTTGCACCGGATTGATCTGTGGGCCCCAATCCAGGGCAGCCACACCGCAGGGCCTTTGCATACCTCCAGGGAAGGGGTTCACACAGAAGCAGAGCATCACTTTCTAGAAACTCCTAAGCAGGAGCATTGACATCTAGCAGTTTTCTGTTTCTTCAAAAATGGATGTACAGGGAGGGTAGCTGAGAAAGGGGAGCAAAGAAGAAGCCTAACAAGATCAAATAATACTCTTTTTAAATTGAGGTATGACATATTAGCTTCAGGTGATCAACAGTGATTTTTATACACACACACACACACACATATATGTATATATAGGTATGTATATACATACATATATATTGCAAAATGATCAGCACAATAAGTCTAGTTAATATTCACCACCACACATATAGTTATGTTTTTTTCCTGTGATTAGAACTTTTGAGATCTACTCTCTTAGCCACTTTCAAAACAGTATGGCAGTGTTAACTACAGTCACCAAGCTGCACATTATGTCCCCTGGATTATTAATTTTATAACTACAAGTCTGTACTTTTGGATTCTGGGGGTGGGCGACATAGGTGACAGTGGTCAAAGGATGTGAAGAGACTTCAGTATTTCAGTATTTCTCAAGGTTAGGGCCTCTGACCACCTGCTTCGGAATTCTCTGGGGTCTGTGCCAGATGCCCTGTGTCAACTTAGGAGGGAGACCGAGGAACCTACATTTTCACCCCTGGAGTGACAAAGTACTCATTACCGCCCACTGTCCAGATTCCTGGCCCAGTCTAGGTATCTGGATGGCTCACACCATCTGCATGGACCACCAGGTCCCATTTCACAGAGGCAGGGCCACCGTGACCCACTCTCGGCAGAGAGAATTGCCCAGAGTAACTGAACAAAAGAAAATCATCAATGAGCATATTCATCTTTTTGCTTATTTCATCCGCAAAACAAAGTCCCAAAACAAGGATGCTTGCGTACTCTCAGATGCCTCACCCTACAATCAGAATCTCTTCTGATTGTGTTCCTTTTATTTTCATTTTTTAAGCCTCAAAGGCCCCCAGGAAGCTCAGTCTGTACACCAGCTCACTCTGGGTTTGGCTGGTTTGGGGCCGTGGCAGCAGGGACAGAGCATGGCTGACTGCCCAGCTGTCTGCAGGGGAAGAGCTGGGGACACAAGCAGTGGCCCGGGCCAAGGCACACCCTAAGGGAGGTATATGCCCCAAGTTATGTCCCCCAAGTCTGAGGATTTGGGGAGGTGGAGTATGGCTTCCGCCTGAGAATGGAGAATTTGCTCAGAGCTGAAGGAGGCATCACAATAAATGATGCTGCAGAAAGGCCCAAGTCCTTTGCCTAGTCCTGAGAAATGCTGCTCTGCCCATTTTAACCCCTGCATCCCTGCCGCCCATACTGAATATTTCATATGTTACCAAGCACATCCCTTACATTATCAACTTACTCCCCACACTTAGGTATGATTATTACCCCAATTTAAGATGAGGACACCACGGTTCAGCGAGGTTAGGTAACTTGCCCAAGATCACCCAGCTAGAAGATGAACCCCACCAGTAAAATCTCAAGTCACTTTCAGGGAAGGACCCACCTTGCATCTGCTTCTCTTTTGAGTCATGAGGTTGTCCTCATCTGTTCTGTTGATCCACAACTAAAGTGAAAGAGCTTAAAAAAAAAAAAAAAAAGCACAGGAAACGGCTACCTCATGACACAATACACAAACCATCACTTTCAATGCCTTGGCCTATGGCAGACAGTGCTAATCAATCACAGGTCTCTTTCCTGCTGAGCAGAGCACAGCTTAGGAGACTCCAACACAGCACATTTGACAGTCATTACCAATAGATCACAGGTGGTAGATGATCAAACCCAACCCTTCCATTGCACAGACAGAATTGTCCATCCAAATTCAGGTTATTTCCATACTGAGTTATGATTGGGAAACAGAGTGCCTGAGGTCAGTACGCAGCACCATGAGTGTCCACCCCTCCTTCGCCAGATGCGTCTTATAGATTATAATGGCCCTGTGTGGTCAGCAGCATCCATCTTTCTCTACATCCAAGAAACTGCTCAACACAGATGCCGTGCTTAGAGCCTTTGCTTCATCACTGCCAAATCATGTCACCTATTGGTGGCAGCAGACATTCTTAGTGTTAGACACCAGCAGGTCTCCTCTGTGGGCAAAGGTGTGGCAAATAGTTACTAATCACATTTCAAATCCCAACTTAGAGAATAATTTGGTTTTGTTTTTTTTTTTAAAGATTTTTATTTATTTATTTATTTATACAAGCACTGGGTACAGTCAGAAGCATGGGAGGGTGAGAGAATTCACCAGAGCCAGAGCAGGGGAACAGAACAGGCAGACTGACTAAATACACTGCTGAGGGGAGCAGCGGGCGGGGCAGGAGAGGTCTGCACGCTATGTGGGACCCTCACTGGTGGCTGGGGATCAAACCGGAGCTGCAGAGGCTGCGGGCAGCTTCGCAGCCCAGCACTCAACCGCTGTGCCACCAGGGGAGGCCCATAATTTGGTTTTTAAATGTAAACAGCAGTTCAATGGGCAGGAGGGGCTTCCATCCCTCCACTACCTCTCTGGAGAACAGTATCTTCCCATTCAAGGTTTCATGGATCAGTCACATGAGCCCATGTACTTACTCGTGCTGCAGAGAGCCGCCAGTCTTAAGCAGGGAGTAATATTTCCCAGCCACCATGATTGACTCAGGGCTAACTCTGTGCCCCCAGTTCGAACAAGAACCAGCCCCAGGATGGTTAGCTGGTGCTACTGGAAAAGAATGCTTTCCTCCTATCGCAGTGGCTAAAAGCGCGAGAAGTTTTGTGGTCATCTTTTTCGACTGGAAAGAGTCTGTGTGAAAACGAAGGCCACACAAAGTAAAGTAGAACTGAGAAACAGAGCTCCTGGATCCAACTGAACCCACTTTTCTCTTATGGGACCCAATAAATTCCTTTTGGAATTGTATCAACTCTGTCACTAATAAGCGGCACTTAAACCAAAAAAATCCCATTCTGATGGGGATGGATAAAAAGCTTAAGCAGGTACATGTCCCATCTGGCTTCTCCTCCATGGTGCAGCCAGTAAACCGGGGTGCACAGAGGTATGAGCCTGAGTTCTCTAAGACGCATGATGGGGTGAGTCTCCCTCTGATGTCTTTTCCTACTGTAGGCATCTAATAAAACTGAGAAGGCCTGATCCAAAGGGGTTAATGCCCCGCTTCTTTTTTTTTTTTTTTAAAGATTTATTTATTTATGGATACAAGGGGTACAGTCAGAAGCGTGGGAGGGTGAGAGAATTCACTAGGGACAGAGTGGGGAACAGAACAGGCAGACTGTCTGAAATACACTGCTGAGGGAAGCAGCGGGCGAGACAGGAGAGGTCTGCTGTGCCATGTGGGTAGCTCCCTGGCCGGGGATCGAACTCATGCTGCAGTGGCTGCGGAAAGCGTCATAGGTTGCGCCTTAACCCCTTGCGCCACCAGGAAGGCCCCTAATGCCCTGCTTCTGCAGTCTGGGAGAGGCTTCTGCTTCCACAGGCAAAAATTCATTGGTCCATTCATTCACTCGTTCATTCATTCATTCATTACACTGACATCCTCCCCACTTCAACCATCTGAATTCTGCTTCATCTTTTCTACTCCCCAAGACATTTCCCCCAACCACTCCAATATCCAGTTTCTGCAATCTGCAGTCTGTATGCAGCTGAGATTTGACACAAAGCCACCAGAGACAGGGTTTCTGGAAAGCTTCTGAACATTGGCAACATCTTTCCATCAAGAAGGGGTGTCTCAGCACTTACCTAGAGTAAGTCTCAGCACTATCACCACATCTGCCTGGGTTCGATCCCCAGCTGGGAGCTACCCACATGGTGCAGCAGACCTCTCCTGTCTCACCTACTGCTCCCCTCAGCAGTGTATTTTAGTCAATCTGCCTGTTCTGCTCCGCACTCTGTCTTTGGTGAATTCTCTCGCTCCCTGCACCTCTTGTCTATACCCCAATTTTTCTACACACAAAAAATATTTTAAAAAGAGGGGGTGTCGGGCTCCAACCTCAGTTTGCCTTCACTCTGAGCCATGCCTGGTCCAGACCCTTGAGCAGTTAAACCTCACAGATGAGGGAAGAGTCAATGAATGATTCTACTTCTGGTCTCATTTAATGCCAACCAGGCCCTGAAAGCCCCAGCACTAAACCCTAGAGGTCCCACAAACACACTGGGTCCCCTTGCATGGCACCCTGAGATCAATAATCTTCCCCCTGTGAATGAACAAGGGGGACTGGAATCCAGAAGAGGCCGAGAGGACAAGACCAAATGGACAGCGGATGCTCTAGAAATCTTGGCATTAAAAGACACAGAAGAAAAATAATTTTTCTTAGTGATAAAGATTTATGAGTCATTTGAACTGCCACATTCCCTCGTCAGATCGTAAACTAAAAAGGAGGCGGCCCCACTTCTTGTGCGCTTACCAAGTGTCAAGGACTGGGCTGTCCAGCTGGAGATGCCGCCCCTTCACAGGTAAGGAAACCAAGGTTCAGAGAGGGCCAAGATCACTTGGCCAACAGCGAACGTAGTCAAGATTTAAACCTGGGTCTGTCTGACTGCAAAGTCCATGATGTTGGCCGTGCTGCCTTTTTCCTGCCTTACCTCTACAATCGGGGCCTTTAGACAAGGGTATCTGGTCCAACCCTTTGCTGTACAGATTGGGAACTGAGGCCCCAAGGGAAGAAGTCTGCCTGGACCCCGTCCTCCTTCCGCCCTGAGAAAGGTCTCCTCTCCAGCCTCCTGAACCCTGACTACCAACACGGGAAACTCCCTGTCACCGGAGAGATAATCAACACTCCTTTTTCCGAACAGTTATTTCAGCACTAACTTGTGGCCAGGCGCTGATTTAGCACTGGGATACAGCTGTGATAGAAAGACAGGGTCTCCACCATATCGTCAGGTGAGGGAGCCCCCAGATCAGTGCTCAGGTGATCAGAACACCAAGAGAAGTAGCTGAGAGAAGCCTAGTTGTCAGAAGAGGGGCAGGGGCCCCGGGAAGGGGAGGGGAAAGGCGAAGTCCTGATGGGCCTGATCGGGGGTAAGACTGGCCTTTGCCCTAAGATCATGGGGCTGCAGGATGGGGGTGGGGGGAGTTGTGGGGAACAGTGACAAGATGGAGCTGCACTCTGGCTGCCACGTGGACATGGGGACAGCATGGCAACCGGACACCCAATTAGGTAGCTGTCTTATAGGCCAATGCATGGGGCAGCCTCTGAGTGGAAAGAAGTAGTGAAGAGAAGCGGATAAACTGGGCATGGTATGATGTATATTCTGGTTAGACTGAAAAGACTTGGCAATGGCTGGGCTATGGGGAGGAAGGAAGAAATGAAGGCGGGCTCCCTGGCCCAGGGCTGCAGCTAGCTGGGTGGGGAGGGTGGAGACAGGGCTGGGGATGGGGGTGAAATGCAAGAGAGCGCCACGCTGGACCTGCTGAGTGTGGGAGCCTGAGAGCAGGGGAGTGTGCAGTGAGCTTCAGGCAGGCAAGTCAGGGAGTCTGCCCCCTGACCCTGCCCCTGGCCCAGGCCAGGTTGCTGTGTGCACGTGTGTATCAATACATGTGTGCATGTGTGTGAGGGGCCAGGGGTGTAGACGTGGCTGGTGCCACACACTGTTTGTGTAAATTACAGAGCACACCCACATACCCCCTTGTTTGGTGCTCAGAGCATCTCTGTGAGTTGTCTCCATTTCACAGACAAATCTATAACCCAAGGAGTTCAGCGAGTTCCCCTTTCCCCCCAACGCTCTACTCTCCTTATAAACTGAGTTCCAACAGAACAAAATGGGGCAGATGTGCTGATGGGTCAGGACATGTTCCCTAATCCCCCTATGGCTGTGTGTCTCAATGGAAATTAACTAACTGCCTCCTGGGGTTGGGCGTGGTGGAAGGGAAAGGGATGTGTCCCAAGGGTGAGGAGGGCCTGGGTGGCAGCGGTGTCTTTCTCTCAACACTTATACCAGAACCAGGAGTTCAGGGCCCATTCAGTCAACCCTGCCCACTGGAACCATTGGTTGGACAATCCCCCCAGCTGCCTTCACACAAGCCCTTTCTTCCCTTCCTTTTTCAGCCCCCCTCCCCACCTCTGTCCCAGTAGGCATTTGGCAGCCCCTCAGAGTCCTGCTGGGAGTCAGGAGGGAATGTTGAGCATCTGGCCGGAGCCCAGCCCAGCCCTGTGGGTTCACATTAGGGCACCTGCTAATGTGCAGGACCCTGGGGCTGGCTGCTCTGGGATTGGCTGGCCAGGCCAGGCACTGGGCCATCCCAGCATCCAGGGCCGCATGACCCCAAATCCCAGCTATAAATAGAAGAGAACCTGTCAGCCCCCCATCCATACCCAGCCTCCCCTCCCACTTGGCCAAGAATGAAAGGGCGCCTTGAAATGGCACAGAGGCCCAGGGACCCTGCTCAGCTGCTCTGGATTCAACAGTTCTGCTGACCTCAGGGAAAATACTCCATCCTCGAGAAATCCAAGGATCTGTCAAATCCAGGCCCCACTCAGCCCACGTCTTGCTTCCTCCCCCAATGACTATCCTGGTGTCACTACTGCTTCCAGCCCCCAGATTTCTGAGTCACTTGGATTGCTCTTTAATATGCTGCCACCATCATGGCATTCATTAGGAGCCCACTGCCTGGGGAGAAGGGGATGTGTATGCGTGAGCGTGTGTGTTAGGGATGCTGGTCTTGGCAGAATTATATTTAGCACTTCCATGTAGCTTTGAAGATGTGAGAACAACCCTCACCGCTTACCTATCCTAAAGGGAAAGGGCCTTCCTCAAGGTCACACAGTGAAGGAATGGCAGAGGCCAGGTCAGAGCTCACCTGCGCACTGCCCCCCGCCCCTGCTGATCACCAATCCCCCTTCTAGCCCACCACCACTTGTGATTTTGTTTATACAGTACCAACACCCAGAATTCCTTTCTTGCTTCTCTCTGCTTCTTTTAGTCTCCCCCAGTTGGGTCTCCCCCTTTTAGCGCACTACCATCTTCACCACAAAGCCATCCCAGTCTAATTTAACTTAGCTCACAGCTGTGCCGACCCCCAGTCCCCGCCAACACATACAGTCCCCTAAGTGCACTTACTGAGTCACTGTTTGGCATTGACCAAGATGGCATTAATAATTTTTTTCCTTTATTTAGAGGAAGCAAGTAGAGTCTAACTCATAGAGCAAATCATAACAGTTAATCACAGCTGTCACCCTGTGGGTTAGGATTATGAGGCTACATCCAAGATCAGAGGCAGACGGTGCAATAATTGATTAGTGATGTCTGCCTTGCCCAGAGAAGATGGCAGCATTCCTGCCAGGTTTTACTAAAGCTACCCCTGCTTTAGTATTTACTCTTCATTCTGCTGTCCCCAAGGCTTAATTCCTTAAGGCAGAAGCTCAGCTATATAAATCAGTCGGCTTGAGGTGTGGGAATAGGGATTCCTCCCTCTCTCCCTGCCACCCAATGCCAGCATATTGGCAAGTAGACAACATAGAAGGAAAAAAATAATAATTATTCCTTGCTCATATCTGTGATTATACCACGCAAAATCACACAAATACCATTGCTAGCACCTCAACTAATCTGGACAATACATTTGACAGGCAGACAGGTCTTCTGTCTCCTTTTCACAAAAGAAAACTGAGTCACACGGGGGTTATGTCACTGTCCCAGAGTCATGCTCCAGGAACTGGAAGGCTTAGGCCTCAACCCAGGTCACAGAACAGCAGCATCCAGAACCAGCTGGAATCATGCAGCCCAGTGCCTCAAAGGACAAAGGACGGTCAACCTGCCAGGTGCAGGTCCCACCTCCTCCCTCCTTCCCCCATGACTGGGAATTCCTCACCATTCAAGGCAGGCTAGCTAGTTCTGCTTGGGGGCCATTCTGGACACTTGGAAAGTCACTTCTTAGCCCAAACTGGGATCTGTCCCTGTGACCTCCCTTAGCCAGTGCACCCTCTCCCGTGTCTAATATACACAGGCAGCCTTCATGCTCTCCTCGGAACCCTGTTCCCCTGGTTGCCCATTTCTACAGCCTCTGCCATTTGGAATTACACCTGGTTTAGAGCTGCCTTACCTTCCTCTTTCCCTGAGAGTAGATCTTTTTGCTTACTGGTGACAATAACAAAACCATCTCCTACCCAGTTCTGGACCTCAACTTCTATTAATATAGCCAAATGTTCAGAATGCATCGATTCTCTTTTGATAGTCACACTACACATCCTCCATCCCCACATACCTTTTCTTGGCCAAGGATCTACAAAACTAGAATAACACACTGTCAGGGCAGGCAGGGCCTTGGCGACCCCTAGTCACACCTCTCACTGCATAAACGAGAGAGGACAGTGTCTCAGGTTATAGGGCAAGACAGTGGAGAACCAGACTAGAATCCAGATATTTTCTTGGGAACTCTGCCCACCAAACACTAGGTAATATTTAAACTGAAATTTGCACCCAATTCAAGACCAGGCAAGCCAAGCTGGGTCTCACTAAGGACTGCCAAAAGGTCAGGACGAGAATCTGAACCTGCAGCCCTGGAGCTACACTCGGCTCCTGCCCTCCCTAGTGTGCGGAATGCCAAGGCGCCAACCCCAATTGGCCCTGCTCCTGCCTCCCAGCTCTGCAGGGGGAGCAGGCTTTCTATTGCCAACCTCCAACTTGGGAACAGGTTCTTCTTCCTCCTCCCCACCCAAGATAAAGATCCTTTCACCTAGGTCTTCTTTCAGCTCTGGAGATAGGCAAAGTCACCAGCTTGCTGCTGGTCAGGGGGGTGTTATAAAAAGCCAACTGAAACAAGAGAACTCCCATGAAGGGACTGGAAGAGGGTTACCACTGACTCCTTGATCAAACACATGGGAGCACTGAGCTGTCCCTTCCCCCAAGTCCCAGACACACCTTAGCCGAGAGACCAGCCACTGGGGGGCTGGGTGCATGACTGGCCTGATACTTCTTGGTCTCCTCTTGTGTCTCCCTCCCCATATCCACATGTTTCCACACACCAGCCTCCTCTCAGGATCCCTTTGCTGTCTTTCAAATGTTCCTTCTTGCCAGGAGGTCTCAAAGTCAACCCTGGAACAAGTCTCTCATTACTTCTCCTTCCCGTACCCCTCACTGTCCCTCAGCTTGTCACCCTTTGTCTCCTGTTTCCTTGTTTCTGAGGTTGTAGAGAGCTCCTTGGATGCACCAGCCTGCCAATCTTTTCACTGTTGCATCCGTGAGACCTGGTATACAGTAAACACTCAATAAAAACTTAAGGGCATGGTGCCTGAGATGGCCAAGAAACACTCTGGGGTGAGTGTGAAAACTTGACCTGGAGAGCAGAAGAGGCTACCGGCCCCCAGAGTAAGAGTGCCCCCTACCACTAAGCCACAGCACTGAGGTGGGCCAGGTACTTGCGCCCGGCCCATGGAATTTCAACAACCCACACCCTCATCTAAAAGACAGGGAGATTCAAACTCAGAGAGGTTTAGTGGTCTCTCTTTGATGTACAGCCAAGATGTGCCAGAAATAGAATTCAAAATTCAGAAATCTTCCCCAGCAGCTTGGCTGGTAGATCAGACCGTGTTGGGTCTGCAGCGCTGTGAGGGGTATGGACTTCATCTAACTAGCAGCAAATGGAAATTCAGGGAAGACCCTTCCAAGGAGCGACTGACATGGGCCCTTTGATAGGTGACATTCAAAACCTAGGTCTTCAGATATGATCAGAGTGTTCACCAAGGAGGATGTCCAGAAGACCAAAAGACATATGAACGAATATCCATTGTCACTCTAATGAACAGAGATGCAGGTTTAATGAGCTACCACCTTTCACCCAGGAGGATGGCACATATTAGAAAAATCTCCAACAACAAATGCTAAAGATGACGCAGAGAAAGAGCAACACTATTACACAGTCCGTGGGAAAGGGAACTGGTGCAACCACTATGAAAACAAACTGAATTTACCTTAAAAAGTAAAAATGGAAATATGATATGACCCAGCAACCCCACTCTTGGGATCTATGCAAAAAACATGAAACCATCAACACAAGAACTCATGTCCCACAAAGTCCACAGCAGCATCATTTATGACAGGACAAGGAAGCAACCTAAATGTCAATCCATGGACAAGTGGATCAAGAAGATGTGGTGTATACACACCGTGGAGTATTACACAGCATTAAGAAAGGATGGATGCAGCCATTTTCAACAAAATTGAGGGAACTTGAGAGAATAATGTGTAGCAAAGTCAGAACGCTAAACACAAATACTGGACATTCACATAACAGGTAATTCAATAACATAAAACACCTTCAAAAAACAGTGGATGGCAATAAAGATCCTGAAGTTATGAGGGAAGGTGGAGGAAGGGACAAGGCATATACGGGAAGGTGATTAAAATATTTTAAAAAATAGATTTAGTTTTTCTGGACTAGTCATATGTCTAAGGTTAGTAGTTTATAAGCTTATGAAAATAGAAGTAGAATCATAGACTGTTGGTGGGGGGCAATCACTGGTGACGCCCACCCAGCCTAGGGCACCCACTCCCTAAAAGATGGGTATTCAAGGAAACTCCTTGTCAAACAGATACCTGGCATAGTTCAGTTCCTCTGAGAACTTCTAGAACCTTCTGGACATTCACTTTCCATGGAAACTAGAGGGATGGTTCTGATATCATGCAGTCAGTCACACTTCCCCTTTTTCAAACAAAGAAACTGAGGCCCTGAGTGCCAGGTCAGGCCTGGGATTCCCCCAGCCACAGGCAGGCAGTTCCAGACCCAGGTATGAGGTGTGGGTGAGGACCTGCGAGGATGGGGATGGGCAGGAGCAACCAGCTTTACTCTGTGAGGTCCCAAAAAGCTAAGCCAGGGCCAAGGGTGGAA
This sequence comes from Talpa europaea, assembly GCF_964194135.1. Lineage (NCBI taxonomy): Eukaryota > Metazoa > Chordata > Mammalia > Eulipotyphla > Talpidae > Talpa > Talpa europaea. The sequence continues at coordinate 42,139,721 of NC_140080.1, read as the reverse complement.
GCCCAGACCGCAGCTTGTTTCTCCTCAGGGACTATGTGACCCGAAGATGATTGCAGGCAGCCCTGGGAGGGGTGAAGGTGCCGTGACCTGACCGGGGTCTCCAAATACCGCTGCTCAGTGGGGCGGCAGGGGATGCCAGCACCAGGGGCGGGGGACATCTTGAGGAGAGAGCCTAGAAAGTCCCCGTGATCCAGAGAGCCCGAGAGACTGTCTGTGAGCCTCTTCTCACCGCCTCCGGGGTCTCTGGTCACTGGAGGTATAGGCCAAGTCAGGCAGCCTCATTTCCTCCCGCCAAGCTGTAGGCTGGGGTAAGACAGACTAAATAAAGTCTTCTCGCTGGTTATGTGGGCTTCCTCACCACGCCTAGCTCAGGGCCCATCCCCTAGAAGCACAAAGCATTCACCAAGCCCCAGTTGATGCTTATCCGAGCATGTCAGCAGCTGGACACTCTGCGTGTGTGTTTTAAAAGGAGAGCTTTAAATCCACCCTTCCCCTCTGGGGAAGCCAGAGCTCTGGGAGGACTGGGCAGTAGGCCTCATGGGGAGAGAGGACCAAAGAAGGCAAGAAGTCAGGATGCAGGGGGAGGGGGCAGTTTCCTGAGGAGACCCAGGCTGTAAAAGGAGTGAAGAGGCCTCTGTGACCGTGAGGGCAAGGCAGCCACTTAACTCTTCCCTGCCCAGTGGGAGGGAGGGCAGCGTGGGAGGGCAGTGGAATTTCCCAACACATTCCTGGGCACGGAGCCCGGGGAGCCCCCTCCCACTCCTGGCTCAGAGCAACCCAGGCCAGGCCTCAGGACTGAGCAGGACTGGGGGGCTTTGGGAAGGAGGGAGGGGGTGTAGTGAGTGGCAGGGGCTGAGGACAGCCCAGGGTTCTGGCTATGCTGATCTGGGTGATCTTAGCAGCCTTTCAGGACTCCTCTCACAAGAGAAGTTTCCACATCTATAAAGTGGGCAGAGGGAGAGAGACAGAAAGGGAGAGAGAGGAATGACAAAATTACTCTAAAGCCTCATCACATTCTAAGCGCTCCATAAACACATGCAAACACCACAAACCAGGAATAATAACAAATAGGGGTTCAAATTGCATCCTGGACCTGGCCTTGCTTGCTTCCTGAGGACAAGTCACATCACCTGCCTGAGCCAGAGTCCTGCATCGGCAACGTGAGAATAATAACCTCCTCTTACAAAGTGAAAAGTTTGCCCACTGGGAAGTGGTTATTTCCAGGGTGGAAGAGCGGGGCCAAGGGGGTCAGAATGAGCAGCCAGAACTAGGCAGGAGGGCGAGGGTGTGTGCACACATGTGCGTGCAGAGTACAAGAGGCCCCGGGAGCCTCGCCCCGTCCGCTGCCAAAGGGAAAAGGTTACTGGGCTCTTCCCATCCTCAACTGGGAGCCACACACAGTCCTGTTCAAACTTGTCTCAAGCCTCAGAGCTAGCAAGAGGCCAAGCAGGGATTTGAACTCAGATCCCGCTGCTGAGTCCACCATCCCTCTGTTGTTCCACAGGGACGGCCTCTGGACGGGTCTTGCCCAGGACCCCGAGAGTCATTCACTGCAGCCTCATTGCAGCTGGCACCAATAGTCCCCCAAACTCTGCGCAAACCAGCTTCCACCTCACACGTGTTTTCAAAATTTCCTGGTCTACGATGCCAAGCACGGATGGTAAGCACTGCCAGGGGCACCAGGGAGTTCTAGACTTCCCAGTAGGCCTGGGATGCTGAGTGTCCTAAATTCTCCGGCAACGAATACCTGTCTAGCCTAAAAAGTTTTTGGCAACCCTTTAAGGGAACACAAAACACGGAAGACTTTTTATAGTGCAGGCGGAGAAGCTAAAGCTGGTGGAGGGGAAGGAGCTCACCGCTCAGTGAGCCAGCGATGGACAAGAGGCTGGAGTTCGGCTCACCCCGCTCCCGCCCAGCGCGCCATCATTGCCTTCACCTATAATGTACCACTTTTTCTACATTAACTGGTGGAGGTAGAACAGAGTGTAGAAGAAGTAAAAAAAGAAATATACTTGTATAAGGAAGCGAATGACCATGATGGCAGGAAAGCAGTGGGGTCAGGGAGTGGCAGGGAAGGAGCTGGTGGGAGAGTCCCGCAGCCAGTGCACTGTTGATGCTAACCACTAGGGGGCAGTGTCGGCCTCAGGCAGCTCCGTTGTGGGAAAAGAATGTTTAGAGGCCAGGGAGAGGAAGACTGGAGGACTCCATTCATTAATGTCTATCTTATTTGATTGACTTTCCTTAGAGACCTAATGCCACCAGTGCACCTAATGCCACAACTCCCTTGGTGTTACCTGTGGAGGAGGAAAGGGCAAATGACAGAAGGAGGTATAAAGAACAGGTGCAGATCAAAAGCCACACAGACCCAGAGCCCTGAATATTTCCTGGCTCTCATCCAAGGTCAAAGAAAGAGGACTGGGTATTACTAGCTGAAGCCTCCCGTGCAAAATACACCTCTCTACAGACTCAGCATCCCACTTTGTGAAAATGTGACCCTCCAGTGCCAGCTCCAGTTGATAAGGAAGGCTGTCTACCACACTGTTCAGCAAAGGATTCTGAGGCCTGTCCAGGTACAGAGGGAAAAGCATGGTGATCGATTAGTTTTGTCTGCCAAGGGCACTGAAAAGAGGGGTTTCAGTTCTCTCCTGCTGTCTCAGTCATGACTTTCTCCTTCCAGGAAGCCTCTGCATGCCTCACTCTACCCTCCAAGCAACCTGGGCAGTGGGCAGGCCAAGAATGATTGAAGGGAAGGAAATGAAGGCCCGCAGGCCAGGGAAATCATCCAAGTTTACACAATGAGTCAGTGAAGAACATGGGCCTGAGAACCTGGGTTCTAGCTCTCCTATTACTACTATGCCCTTTCCCCCCTACACACCCTCAGGGACACACAGAAATGCATTCTCAGCAGCCTCTTCCCCCATGGAACTAGAGTTATGTCTTCTGCTCTCAAACCCAGGGGAGGGGCGAGAATTCAGCCACGTGAGACAGTCAGGAGGCTGTGAAGGGCCTGCCCCTACACACCCCTCACACACCCCTCAGCTGCCCGTGAACACTCCCCATGAAAGGAAGAAAGAGGAGGCCAGTCCAGGCAGAGTTGTATAACCTGTTCATCCATCTGCAGCTCGCGACACCAGCTCTAGCTACAGCTCCCAGTCTGACCGTGAGCATGTGCCACTCAGCAGGGTCACAGTCAAGTCTCAGACGAGCCCAGCTAGACCTCAGAAAATGCTGAGGTACAGTGACCACCCCAAAAGGCCACGCTAGACAGTGAGAGGAGCACTGGACTTGGAGTCCAAACTCTCTGCTTGTGGTTTCATCTCTGCCACTTTGGGATCTCGGCCAAGTCCCCATGCCACCTGGGGCCTGTTTCCTTTCTGTTCACTGAGGATGTAGCCTTCCCATCAGGCTGAGGCCTGTCCCATCAGAGCGATCCACAGGGATTGTGCACTGTGAACATGCAGGCCAGTCCCAATCGCAGACCGGAGCAAATACGTGGGCATGGGGCCTGAAATCTGCAGGGTTCACAAAAGGACTCTGAGAGCTAGGGACTGAGCCCAGCCACTCAGCAAAAGGCACTCAGCTCCCAAACCTGCAGCCTCATCTCCATGACTCCCTCAGTCAGCCCTGAAGAATCCCGGCTACTTTCTGAGCTGGCTGATGGGGCTTCAACACAAAAGGGAGTGGCCACACTCAGTGCAGGGCAGAGGCAGAAGGAAGCAGGGTGAGGCTCAAGCCTCACTGCTGCTGGGGCTCAGGGGCCTGTATCATGCTGGCCCCTGCCCAGAGGATGTTCAGGACACAGGGAACCCAGGATGAGTGCCTGGGCTCCTCACAGGTGCTAAACTGGCAAGGCAGGGCTCAGATTTGAGCCTTGAAGCTCAACTACAGATGCCTTCTTTCTGACTGCAGGGGCATGGCAGGACTGGCTGGGATCCTGGGGACACTCTGGAGAAACAGCAGCAGGGTACATGGTGAGGGTCCAGCACACTGGGCCCATCCTAGGTTGCCCAGTGCTAGAATTTCACCAGCCAGCCTGGCAACTGTGTCTTCCTCCTCCAGAAATAAATGTTCAGCTTCTTCCCCCAAAGGCCCAAACCCTTCTTTCACGTGCTTTGGGCTCCAGTCTGGCCACCCCACCTGCCCCACCTCAGTCCATTCCCCAGATATCGGGGATCCCACCATGGTCGCAATCTGTGATCCATGTTGATTTAGATACTTGAGGGTTGTCTGTCTTCCCTGCCCAATTGCCCAGTGCTGGCAAACGGTGGGCACTCAATAAACATGTATTCAAGAAAGAAGTAAATCCACTGGGAGTAAAACACAGAGTTGAGAACAAGTGGTCCCAACAGCAAGGGCTGACAGAACCCCAAATGGACAGAGCTGGGTGGGGTAAATGGGGCACAGAGAGGCGGATAAGGAGGTTTCCCAGAAGAGGAGGAGTTAGGCTTTGTAGGGTGAGTAGGAGTTCAACAGTCATTTCAAGACTGGAACCTCACAAGGCAGAGTGGGGTGGCCTTCTGTGGGGACGGGACTAGGAGGGGGTCAGGCTGGAGGAGAGCAGCAGGACAGATACCAGGCTGGGGGCAGAGGGAGCCTCGCCCCACCACTGCCCACAGAGAAGAAGTCAGGGGTATCTTTTGTCCAGTAGGCAGCAATGGCCAAGAAAGGTCAACTCCATGTTCATTCACGTCCAGATCCTCCCAGAATATCCTGTGGATGGGACACCTGGGTATGGTGCCTTATCTCAGTCAGACTGGGGGAAGCCTGGTTGTTTCCTCTAGAGGCCATTCTGGTCTATAAGAAAAGGCACATGCTCTCAAATGGCTGCAGGAGCCACCACCACAGCAATCCCTGCCCAAGCCCATCACCGCCCAGCAGTTACCCCAAACACCAAGAAGATACACCCTGAAAGCACCACCCACTCTGCACTGTTAACCACCACCAAGCCCGCGCCCGGCAGAAACAGCATCTGGCAGCACCGCCTTAGCTGGAGCCACTCACTGTTTAACACCAGCTATATTCGCGGTATGACATCAACACGGCCGCCGTGACACTAAACACCGCCACGACACCTCCGCACAGTCACAGCACAGTCATGCCGATACCCGCTGCTGCCTCGCCACACTTCCATCACCCAGCTGGCAAGTGCAGAAAACACAGCCAAGGCCACTACGACAGCACACAGCTCCACAGCCAAGTCCACCCCACCAAGTGCCCAACAGCACCAATCCTGCACCCCTTAACAGCCAGCACGGCACAAGCCATCCCAACACTTCACCATCCATCCACATCACAGCCGCATCGCTACAAAACACCTATTCAGCAACACGGCACAACCACCAGCCTGCCCAGCAACTAGGCAAGGCTGCACCAGCAAAGTGACCAGAACAAATTGACATCTAGTTTGTGGCTAGACCCAACTTCTAGCACCTGTGCTCACTTACCCAAGGATCATGGGGCACCCCAACCCAGAGCAGATGAGAGTGGGCTCACCACCCCTCCTGCTTCCTGACACACCTACTCCTGACCCTGCACTGCACCACGTGTGCCCTGACCCCATGCAACAGACACGGCTGATGGGGATTTGCACAGCAATCTGGTTCCCCAACACAACACTCCTCTAGGGACCCCAGGGACCTGCCTTCTCTACCCTCTACCACACCCCAATGTTCTCAGTCTCTTTCTACCCAGCGCATTCTCCAGATACACATTCCTGTCAGCTACCCTGGCTGACATTCTGGGAGGAAACTATTGTTTCAAAAACTCCCAGGGGATCTGAGGCCAACCCAACACCCCGAGGATTCCTGAAGTAGAGCCCCACACCAGCACCGAGGGAGAAAATTGCCCTTCACCCTCTGTGCCCCAGCTGACCTTGGTGTAGCTGAGGAAGGAAAGGCCTAAGGCCCACCAGTGGCAGCACCGGTCACCCAGGAGACCTTGGGGGTACCTCCGTGTCCCCGTCTGCAGAATGGGTTCAACCATACATCATGCCAATCCTGTTGAGCACCCCCTGCAGGGCAAAACTCCTTCAAAAAAGCAGGCAGGACACTGGCTGTGGGGTTTGAGGACATATTATTTAGGATTTGTTAGTTTGCTAGGGCTGCCACAACAAAACACTACAGACTAGCTGGCTTACCAGGAGAAGTGTATTTTCTCGCAGCTCTGAAGGCCAGGGGTTCAGGGTCAAGGTATCAGCAGGCTGGTTTCCGCTGAGGCCTCTTTTCTTGGCTTATACACAGCCACCTCCTCTCTTGGTGTCCTCATATGGTCTCTTCTAAGCATGGAGAGGGGCTCTGACTCTGTCTTTAAGGACACCAGTCCTGTGGGATTAGGCCCTATCTTCATCACCTCATTTAACCTTATTTACTGCCTGAAAGGCCCAGTCTCTAAATAGTCTTATTGAGGGTCAGGGCTTCAACACATGAGCTCAGGGGGATGCAATTCAGTCCCTAACAGAGGGAAAGTCTCAGGCTGGTACCCAGAGGTTTGGTGGTGGGGGGGTGGGGAGGAGAGGAGCTAGGATGGAACCCTTCACCTACTGAGCCCATTTCCTTGCTGGAATCTGGGATGATGACACTTCACTGGGTTTAAAGTCACTGAGGATTAAAACGAGAATGTAAACCAGATGAAAAGCTGGAACCTGCTTGTAAAGCTGACTCAGTGACGTCACACTGGTGGTATAAAACGGGCCACAGTAGGGAAACGTGCATTGTGGAAACTGGCAAGCCTGAAAATCAGGACTTCACTCCCTCACCAGAGTCGGCTGTTACGATTTACCAGCACACCGCTGGATGTCAGGTAGAGTAAGCACAGCTTTTTATTCCATTCTGCCAGAGAGGTAAGCAGAAAGAACAAGGAAAAAGGAATGTAGCTTGCTACATCTTTCTATGCAAAACTGGCAAAGGAAAGGAAAGCACTTCTCTTGCTGTGATTTATGCAGCACACACTGCAACATGAAAGGTGGTTCCCATTAATTACCATGCCAATGTCTCGATTCTTTTCCATTCCCCCAAATCTGACCTTACAGATCCAAGACCACAGCCACTCAGTTTTTACCTCCACGCCTCTGCCCACACTCCAGCCTAGAGTGTTCCTATAGTGTCCCAAGGGCCCCTGGGACTAGGTCAACCACGGCCAGGCTCTGTGCTCTGTATTTCAGAGGCATCACACTAGCCCTCCTCCAGCAGTGCTCCTCTGGACCATAATGCCCTGTCTCAATGCCCTGTACCCACTTCCAGGGTCTGTGCAGGCCTCTCCAAGGGTCCCTTATCCAAGGATGACAGACCAGAATGTGGACACTCTCCAAGGCCCAAGGGCTGGCCAAGCGGCAGTCAATGCAGGAGAAATGGAGGCTGGAGCTTAGCCATGCAGGTAGGGGCACCCCCAGGCATACGCACAAGGCTTCCACCAAGCAGCTGGGGCCCTCCATTTGCACTCTTGCCCTGATCTCAACAAACCAGCCATCCAAATCCCTCAGAATTCTTTTTTTTTTTTTTAAGATTTTTTTTTTTTTATTTATTTATACAAGAGCCAGGGTACAGGCCAAATTCACGGGAGGGTGAGAGGATTCACCAGAGACAGAGTGGGGAACAGAACAGGCAGACTGACGAAATACACTGCTGAGGGGAGCAGCTGGCGAGACAGGAGAGGTCTGCTTGCCATGTGGGTTGCTCCGAGGCCGGTGGGGATAGAATCGGCACTGCAGATGCTGCTGACAGCTTCACAGTGCTGCGCTCAACCACCAGTGCCACAAGGGAGGGCCGTCCCTCAGAATTCTAAAACAGGAAATTCAGTGATGATGACCCCTCAAAGCCCACGGTCCTCTTCTCTTCCCAAGTGGCCCCTAACATAAGCCATAGCAGCCTACCCCTGTAATTCCTTTTTTTTAAAAAAGATTTATTTATTTGTTTGTTTGTTTGTTTATACAAGCACTGGGTACAGTCAGAAGCGTGGGAGGGTGAGAGAATTCACCAGAGCCAGAGCGGGGAGCAGAGCAGGCAGAAGGACCGAAGTACACTGCTGAGGGGAGCAGCGGGCGGCAGGAGAGGTCTGCGTGCTATGTGGGACCCTCCTCCGGTGGCCAGGGAGCAGCCGGGGATCGAACCGGCACCGCAGAGGCTACGGGTAGCTTTGCAACCCAGCACTCAACCGCTACTCCACCGGGGAGGCCCTACCCCTATATTTCTTACCACATTTAATCAATTAAGTTCTTGGGACTGCTTTGGTGTTACTCAAGATTTCATGCTGTTGCAATAGACCTTGCATTTCTTCAGTATTTCTCCCCATTCAGAAGCCATACCGAGGAAGAAGGCAGGCACCCCCATAGCCCTGAGAGAGGTTAGGTGCAGCTGAGGGGGAGCCAAGCTGTCACACAGCTGCAGGGGCTCTGGAGATAATGGAGTTCACCCCTGCAGCAAGCAATGCTCCCCAAAGATGTCCACATCCTAATGTGCTGACTGTATTGTAGGAATGGCAAAAGGGACTCAGAAGATGTAATTGAAGTCCTTGAGATGGGAAGATTATCCTGAATTACTTGGGAGAGTCCAGTGAGTCAAAGGAGGGAGGCAGGAAGGTCAGACCCAACTAAGGGAGATGCAATAAAGGAAGCAGAAATCAGAACCAACCACTGTCAGGAATGTGGATGACCTACAGAGGTAAGAGAAGCCCAGAGTTGGATCCTGTCTTGAAGCCCCTAGAAGGGGCACACAGCCCAGGCGGTATCTTGATTTATGCCCAACGAGTCCTATTTTGGATTTCTGGCCTACAGAAGTGTAAAATAATCTATTTGTGTTGTTTTAAGCCATTGATTTTGCTCCAATTTGTTCCAGCAGTAACAGGAAGCTAATACCACTCCCATTCAATACATAAGAATCTGAATCCCAAAGAAAAAGTTGCGGGGGGTCAATTGTGAGGAAACCCCCACTGGCACCCACTGAGAGGTGAGGTGCATCCCCGCCCCCCCCACCATGGGCTACTGGTCTGATGAAGAACCCACCTCTCCTGCAGTTTATCCTCGGGCCATCTTGATTTATTATTTGTAAGAGGGAAACATAAGAAGTTATGTACAGGAATATAAACAAGTGCAAGAAAGTTCCAGGGGAGCAAGTTCAGTCCAATGAAAGGAACCCCGAAGGGTCAGCTGTACCGGGAATGGTAATCCCCTTTGGGAATGAGTATTCTATCCCCGGAGGTGACAGCTAAATGAGAACAGCATTTCCAGGGATGCTACGAGAAATTTTCTCACTTTGGAAGGAAAGCTGGGCCAAAGGCTGTGCAAGAATTCCTTATCTGAGAGGGTTCTAGATTTCTAGAATTCCACCACATTAAGAGTGAGCCTCTAGATTCCCTTGTGGTTGTAAGATCTGACTCCCCTTCCAGAAAGCCTGTGAGCATCTGAACATCACCACTCACACATCTCAGAGCAACTGGGTGTCCATGGGGACATAGGGAGAAAAGCAGGAAGAGAACTCTCCCCCTGGGAGACTGAATAAACCGCCATTTCTAAACAATTATTTTATTATCAAGGAATCTTCCAGCTGGACTCACCCAGACCACATCAACCAGAGACGGGAGAGGCTGGAGCACAGAGATGCATCTGTGGAGGCGTGTACCTCCCTGCACAGACACCCCCTCAGGTCCCACAGCCTACCTCTGTGAACTTTCCACCCCAACCCACTCTCTTCCCACCCAGCCAGCGTGGGAAATGGGCTGAGATGCCCAGGTTAAAAAAAGAGGACCGTTGTTTCTAGCACAGGGCATACTTCCCCCCCTGGCGGGGGCAGACGTCCTAGCCAGGGGCCAGGGAGTTGCTAGGACAGCTCTTTCCCACTCAGGGCAGGCACCCGGGCCCTCGCTCCACGCCAGCTCCACCAGCCACGCCAGCCACGCACTGCCAGACTGACTTGGCAAAGAGCACGAGGCTTTGTTTCCTCCTCACACCCTGGCCGCCTCCCCACCCACTCCCCAGGCTATTTCAGATTCAGGTTCTCAAAGTGGAAGCAGGATCAGAGCCACTCAAGACACCTGCACCTTCCTCCAGGAGGCCAGTCGCCTGGGTGGGGAGGGAAATAAGGAACAGATCATTCCATAGCCTCTCATTTTGCCTTCAGCAAGGTTCAGTAAAATCATGATGGTGCTACCATGTTCTGTCAAGGACACGGGTAGGACTGAAGGGTATTAACTCATGCCCTAGGGCAATGCTCCTGCTTTCAGCTGGCTGTAGGCAGAAATCAAGAGCACAGTCCCCATCAGACCCTCCGACACCCAGCAGCAGGACAGTCATGTGGTGACTGAGAGGCAGGATGAAGCTTAAAACCACACATTGCTTTGCATCAGACTGCCTGTTTCTAATCCCAACTCTAACGGGAGCATAGCTACTATGAGCCTGAGCCTCAGTTTCCCCTTTTGAGTTATGCTATGTAGAACAGACTGTTAAGGAAGTATGCATGATGGTACTCTAACTGCCTGGCCTATTAAAAAAGAGATTAGGGCCTCCCTCTTGGCGCAAGGGGTTAAGCAAGGCACTGTAGGGCAGTTCGCAGCCTCTGCAGCATGAGTTCGATCCCTGTTTGATTCCCGGCCAGCCAGAAAGAAACCCTCTCCTGTCTCGCCTGCTGCTCCCCTCAGCAGTGTATTTCATCAGTCTGCCTGTTCTGTTCTCCGCTCTGTCTCTGGTGAATCCTCTCACCCTCCCACGCATCTGGCCTGTACCCTAGCTCTTGTATGCATAACTAAATAAATCTTTAAAAAAAAAAAGAGATTAGTAAGTGATATCTTTAAACATATAGATGAATGATCATTAAGGGGCTGCCAGATCTGCTGGTCTCTGGTTAACCTGGTAAAGCACTGAAGCCTGGCCTTCCTGGTTACTCTGTAGCCACGTGACTTTAGATTTTCTGACTGATCTTTCCGACCACCATTCAAGCACAAAATAAAATATCATAATAATAAATAAAGACCAAAATTTTTTTAAAGCAACTGAACCTGCAATTTGCATTAGCTATCATAAGGTGGCAGATTTCTCAATGGCAAGGTCTCTTGCATCATAAAAAGGACAAAGCTTTGTCTAAGGATTTAGAGGTAATCCCTCTGCTCAGAGACACAGATTACTTATGAAATTCTACATACATTTAAAAAAATTCTTTACATACATTTAAATAAATATTTTTATTATGATAGCAGCCTTGAACAAATAGAACAATCTATTACTAGCTATGTCAAGCACTTAATCTAACACTTAATGGACCAAATGGGAGATGTAAAAACACCCTGTTCTCCCTGAGCTCCACCCTGGTGATAGGAGAAGAAAGGGAAACACACCAACGTTCACCCCATGTAGCACAGGCTGCCCTGGAGACCAGCGCCTGCTGTCCTGCCATGAGTGCCAGCAGCAGGTGGGGCACCCAAGCCCCTGCCTGCGAGCATGTTCTCTAGAGTCTCTTCCATTCTGGAGTCTTGGAATTCTCCCTCAGGACAAAAGAGAAGGCTGGGGCTTGGGATGGGGAGAGGCTCTGGTGGGTGGGACCAAGGGGAGACCTGTAGAGGTCACTATTGAGGATTCCTGACCCAAGCCACACCATGGCCTGTCCCAACCTTGCATTCCACACTTATCACCTCACACAATCCTCAGAAGAACCCAGGGAGGATGAGACAGTGAGAGAACAGAATGGAAGTAGATGAGCTAAGGAGGGGGAGCAACGTGTAAGCAGAAATCCTTGTGGGAGCCATAACTTGAGTGCTCACGGTAACAGGACCCAAGGCTAGTCCTTTAAGCATCCATCCATCATCTCATTTACCCTCATAGGACCGCGATGAACTTGGTGTGACCAGCATCCACCTGTTCGCAGAAGTCCGTGGTGCTACCTACATCCCTCTGTCTACTGGGATCCATGGGATAATACATGCTCCCCTTGTCACTGACAGGGACAAGGATGGGGGCCTGCAGCCTGACAGGTCAATAACCACAGAGGCAGGACTAGATCCCAAGTGGTCACCCCAGGACCCACCAAACCAAAACGGTGCTGGAGTGTGCGAAGGTGCCGGACACTGAGCCAGTCTCAAATCCTGAAGGAATAACCCAGATGCCCCATGCTGCTGTAATAACTAGGGCAACAGGAAATAAGCTCCAATTCCAAAACTTTCCTGCTCCTCCCCGCCCCCCAGGTCAGGAGCCTTTTCTTCTACCTTTACTTCAAAGCTCAAATGGACTGGGGGTGCACCGTGGGACCAGGTCAAAAGAGGCCCTGCTCCAACATGGGGCAAATTCCAAAAATGACTTGGTTCCTCCCCCCCAAGGGGTTGCCAAGCACAGCAGGCCTCCATCCTGCTTTTATTTGTGTGGCAGGTGCGTGATCTTAGGACGGTGTCTGTCCAATTTGCATAGCATTTGGGCTCCACTTACATTCCACTCTACAAGGTGGAAGCGATGCCAGCCCCAAGCATGGCCCAGACTGCTGCACACCTGCAGCCACTGCTGTGACAACAGCAGAGGAGAGGTTGGTGATGAGAACCACACGGCTGCTATAGAAGCATCATGGCTATTTCTCTTTTCATTCTTGCGCCCTTTGAAAGAAGGTAGGCAGCTCAGACAAGCCAAGCAACTTGCCCAGAGTCACAGACCATCAAATAGCAGAATCCTCACACCCAGCATTTGAGTTGGTCTGAGTCAAAAGCTCTGCCCTTAGCCACCACTCAAGGCCAAGGCCTGCCCCTGGCTTCAGAAGCACTGCAGGCCACCCACAACTCCCAGCCCCAACAATTCTTCCCAGGAATTGCCTGGAGTGCTCTTGCCATCAATGGGATCAGCCGCCTCAGTGGTTTGCATTTGTTGTGGGTGTTGTTTGTCCGCTTGCTCGTGGCTGCTCCCACCGTGTGGAACCCACGACCCAGCATGGCACGTGCTCAAGGAATGAAGCAGTGGATGTCCCTGCTGTGTCCCGGCCATTGCAGCATCTCTTGTGTGTGTGTCAGCTCTTTGGGCAAGGACCACACCCCTTCTTGGGGTCCCCCAACCCCCACAGCAACTTGCCCAGAATAGATGTGCCAGACCACTGAGAAGCCTGACAGGGAAGACATGGTAGGAAAGCCCAACGCTCCGCCACCACTGCATTGCCTGACTTGGATCAGGCTCAGTGTCACTGAGCCTCAACTTCCAGGACAGGCCTGAGGGGGGACCAAACATGGGGTGGGGATAGGCCTGAGGGCCTCTAGGCAGCCCAGCCCCTCGCCAGCCCCCAAAGAACAGCCCTGAGGCCCTCACCAGGCAGGCCCGAGAGGCTGCGGGTCATTCTCAGCTAAATGCGTCTCTCCAGTCTGCTGAGAAGGGAACAGCCGGAGCCTGACCCGCCTCTGCCCAGGTTCAACTCTGGTCAGCAACCCAGCAGGCAGGTGTCTGCGTCCTGAGAATGTCTAATCCCTGGACGCTGAACCAGCACGTGGCACCTCCTCCCTCCCCTCCTGCTCCACGGTGGCAGCTTCTCCAGGCACCGGGCCTATCAGCTTGTTTGCCCTACACATCCACTCCAAGAGGGAGGTAGAGTTATTCCCCAAATAAAAAGAGCAGTCAATTACTTGCCTGGGGTCATGAGTGAAGCTCTCTAGGAAAGAGAAGAAACCACAAAACAGAATCTTAAGCTGCAGATCCATGAGGAACATGACCCTCTGACAACCAAACAGTGAGTTAAAAAGTCCAAGGCCATGTGAAAGACCTTTTCTAGACCTTGGTAAAGATAAGACCTGAATAAAGATAGATTATCCAACATGATGCTAAATGAAAATGTCACAAGGATAATATGATCTGACTTTTTTTAAGAAAAAGAATGTACATGGGGAGACAGACAGAAGGAATGTTCGTGGTGGTCACTTGCAGATAGTGAAGTTCTGGGAGATTTTTGATTTCCTTTCAGAGGTGTAACTATTAATTTTTCCCAGTCAAGATTTCATTGCTTTGTAATAAAAGGTTATTTTTGTTTTATATTAAAAAAAAAACAAGCAGAAGAAGTTACTCTTACTTGAACCAAAGCAATTATAGGTGTATAATATGAACAACCAATTCTTTAGAAGTGAAAGTGTGAAAAAATTTAATTATTAACTATTGAATTTTTTTCAAAAGCAGGCACTAGCCCCATAGTAGGGACTCAGGAGCCCAGAGGTCCTAGAAGGAAGGCTCAAGGACATGGCGAAGTTGTCGGTGAGAAACCAGACAGGACTCCTGCCCACCCCTCACAGGAGACCCCACACAGCTCATTCCCAACACTTCTCATCTGAGCGTTGTCTTATGACAGTCACTGACATGTGAGTTCCAATGACAAATGTGCAGTGACAATGAATGCAACGCGTGGCTCTGTTCCTTCCTCTTCCCAAATCACTGAGCTCTAGAACAACAGGGTGGTCTGTCCTGTTGATGGTGCCCCCAGCACCCAAGGAGGAGCCTGACACACACCGTGGCTTAGTAATAATTTGTTGAATATATGAACAAACAAAAGGAGGTAGACTGGCTATGTAAATGGCCAGTGAACAAATGAATGAATGAATGAATGAATGAATGAATGAATGAGTAGATGGATGAATAAAGTAAGAAGCTGCATTTGCCCTAACCAGTTGCCCATCCAGAGTCCACCCCCCCAGTGGAGTAAGAGGGCATGAGTTTGCAGAGTGACCTTAGCCTTATGGCTGTGACCTACCTCCTGACACAGCCATCATGCAGCAGACCCATCCCAGAATGTGCTGGCGGGGAGGGAGGAACAGCAAGGGTCATGGAATAAGGGAGAGAGGAGAAAAGATCCCTCCCACCCAGGCTATTGCCAGAAAAGATTAACCCAGCCCACAAAATGTCAGGCTGCCCACCTGGTCTTTTTCTAAAACATAAACACCTGGAGCAATAGGATTTCCTCTCCAGGCAGCAGCGTCCACGGGAATCCAAGGCCCCCACATTAATCTGTGTCCAGGCAGCTCTATGACCAGGGGCTTCCTCTGGTCAGTCCTCCCTTCCCCTCCCCACCTAGCTCCAGGAGGTCTAGCCCTGCTGGTTTCTCTAGCTCGTGACCCTGCCCCAGGCCCAGCAATTCAATTCTAAGAACCTCCCTCTTATTAAGCAACCCAATTAGCCCCACTGACCCCAACTCGCTGCAGCTCTCCGAGCAGCCGGGCGTTAAATCGCAGATCCAAGAGTGGAAATTGACTTTGTGTTGACGGTGGCCGTGGCTGACACGATTAGATGGAGAGCCAGCAAGCGAGCCCTCATCTGTTAGGACAGCCTGCCAGAGCCACTCTGCATTCGGGAAGGTTCGATTCTGTAACTTGTAAGGGCCTAGTGGATTTTACTCATTTCAAAGAAATACTATATCTCAAGCAATGGCCTAAAATCACTTACTCACTGGGCTCACCCAGGCTGACTTGGCAATCCCTCCAGGCAGGGCCTGCTCTGATTTATAACTAGCACATCACCTGCTCTGTGAAGATGCTCAAACATACCAGGTCTCCTCACTCAGCCTCCCCTTGGATCTGGTTTGCACAAGTGGTTGGCGAAGGACAGTTCTGGTGCTCATGGCCTTTGGCACTGCCGTACCCACTGCCTAGACCACCATCTCCCCCACAGGTGGCTTCCTGTTTAATTTCTCAGGCTCAGCACATCATCTCAGAGGGGCTTCCAGACCACCCTTACTAACGCTCATCAGCCTCCTCCACATGGGCTCATCTTATTTTTGCTCTCCTCAGGGTTTATCACCAGCTGGAATCATCTTGTTTCTTTTCTGCCTCCCTTCTGCCAGCTCCCCAAGGGCAGGACTGTCTCCCAGGTCCAGCACAGCCATTGGCACACAGGAAATGGGCATTAACTACCCACTGGATGAGAGGAGAAAGACCGCTGGCTGCACAACCAATGAGGCAAGAAGGCCTCAGCGGACAGGAAGCCAGGCCCAACCTCAGCTGGTTGTCAAACAAGCCCCAATCCAGGCACCCGGTGAGGCCCCTAACCCTATGGGTAGAGGAGGGAGGCAGGTTTAATAAAGTCCCTGAAGTTACCTGAGTATCCCCCCGGAGGCGATCTGCAATGTCTATGGGGACAGGAAAATCCCTGAATCCCCTCAGAAAGCATGTCCTAGAGCTTCTAGTAGGGCTCCTTGGAATCCCCATCAGGACCTGACACTCGTCAAAAGATGTAGTTGTTATTGTGACCAAGAACAGCAACAAACCAGGCCGTGAGCTCACCAAACCAGGGATCCTGCTTCTTTTCTGCTAAATCCCAACATCCAGAACAGAGCCAACACAAAATGGACACTTCAGTGCTTTGTAATAACTTATTTTTGCATTCAGTGCCTCCTACGTGGTAAGCACTTTACATACCCACAGAATCTATTCATTCTTCCAATCAACGCCAGGACTCCTGGTATCACCCTGAGACGTGAAATAGGATGCCCAGGCAGCAAGGGAAGGCAGAGCGATGTCGTGAACCCAGGGTGTCAGACGCCAACAGGCGGCTCCCCACCTTTCCAAGCTACCACACCTCCTTCAGAGCCACAGAGTGACCACACCCCCTTCCAGGCCCCAGTGCCTGCCAGAGGGGTGGGACCCTAACACTGTGGCCTCAGAAATCCTCGTGACAGCCAGAAGCTCCAGAGAGAAGGCAACACTAACCTAAAAGAGTGAAGTCACCTGTGTGAGCTGACAGCTAGCAGAACTGGGATTTCAATCTTGATATCCTGGCTTGGAAGAGTAAGTTCTGATGGTTCAGACACACAGCATTCCCATGAGTGGGAAAGGCCCTCGTGGAATTGGGATGACTTACCATAAAAATCAGGATGCTTTCCGGGGAAACTGCGCCCATGTGGCCTGAGCTCCCACTACAGCGAGACAACTGGGGACCTCCATTTCCTGCCAGCTCAGCCTCCTACCCAAGGCTCCTACAGGCCATCCTCTCCCATCTCCCACCTGTTGAGCCAGTTAACTCAGCTCCTAAGTTTAAGAACCTAAAATATTAGCACTTGTTTGAAACTAAAATATTAACACAATATTACATGGTTACAACTTTCTAGAGTTTACAAAACACTTTGCATTGATTCTCTCACTAGTCAATAACCCTGCTGCTGAACTAACAGCCTCACCCGAGTTGGAGAGACTCGGCTGAGGCCACACAGTAGCAGGGCACAGAATGGCTCTGCATCCCCACATTGTCCAGTGAGCTTTCTCCTCCAACACAGGGTTCGAGAGTGGAAGGAGGCACCCGAGAAGGTGGGTGGAGGGGGAACAATCAATAAGAAAAGACTCCACAAGGTAACAGGCCTCCTCTCCTCACTGAAGAGGAGACACAAGGGACTCTTAACATTGAGAGAAAATAACTGAGAGACAGCAAATTAAAACTCCAATGAGACAACCAGATTGACAAAGATCAAAAATATTTAATTCCATGCTATGCTGTGAAGGTATGGGCAAACAGCATTGCTCATTCATTTCTGTGTGAGTGTAAAGGGACAGAATTTCACAAGGGGGAATATGGCAATATTCAGCAAGACTCACAATGCACCACCTCCCCCTGGCTGGGTGACTCCCCTTTGCGGCACTTACTCACCCACGTGCAAAACAACACCGGTACATATGTGTCCCCAGCAAACCAGCAGCAGCATCAAATCAGGAATGACCTGACTGTCCACGAGAGGTCTGGGTAGTTGTCCAACTTGACTACAGTCGAGCCCCAAAAATGAAGCAGATTTGTTTTTATATAACTGATATGATCTTTGAGATACATTACTCAGTGGAAGAAAGCAACTTGTACAACATTCTTATTTGCTACCATTTGTGGTAAACACAGACACAGGTAGTCAGACCGACTGCCTAGTGCTCGTGTCTGCATGGCTTCTCTCTGGAAGGACAGGTTAGGAACCAGCAGCTGGGGTAACTCTGGGGGCAGGAATGCAAGAATGGGAAGAGATGACTTCCATTTGCAACTTTTACAGTTTTTTTCAAGCAGGTTCATGTAGTTCATTTTCAAAATAAATACAAAAGCAAGTGTATTTTCTCTTTGCCATTGAACAATGCTGTATGTTGAAACCAGTATGAAAAATGAACTGTTAGGTAGCTGGGTCTTTCTAGTGCCTTCCTGCATTGTGTGACCCCCCACCAATCTCGTCCCCTTGGGTTGGCTCCAGTTGCAGCCTGAATCACAAGGTAGATCAGTTAACACTTCAAACAGCCCAGCTGAGTAATACACTCTAAATCAGGAAGCCTGGGTTTGAATGTCTTGCCTACCAGCAAGGGTGTTGATCTTGCTCTGTACAAATTAACAATTGTATATGTAGTTAGGTGCTGTCTCTGGCCTATGGAAGGAAAACCAAACCTCGGAGGTGATTAAGTCCTGGCGGGTGATGTTGATTGGTCATGTGAAATACTGTGAGGCGGTCAGATTGTCCGAACCTGATCTGGTCTGAACTGAAACAATAGCAGTCACGGTGGTGGGCGCAAGCCTGGGAGTAATGGCACCGCCTTGCATCTGTTCACAGCTCTACAACTTGCAATTAGGTTTGAAATCCATGACACAAGCATTCTTACAGCAAAGCGAGGACTGTTCCCGTTTTACGAAGAGGAACAGGTTACATGCTGGGCGACGTCACTGGCAGAGGGCAGGAGGGCCCACAGCCTAAGTTCTCTCCCTCTCAAGGTCACAGGCAGAAACTGACCTGAAAATGACAGCTGGGAGGCGGGAAAGGTGTGCCCAAGGAGAGGAGCTTGGCTGGAGGTGAATCTACTAAGTCACTTTACAAAAAAAAAAAATTTTTAAAAGCAAGCAAGCAAAGCTTTTGACTGCTTGTTTCTAGCTGCTGGGAGGTTTTTCCCTATGCCTATTCTTATTCTCTCAATTTTCAATAAATCAGCACCTGCCACTTTTGTAGCAAGAAAGAAAATACAATTTGTATGCACATAAAACAGACAATCCCATATTTTTTTGACAGGCACTGAAACACACCAAACTGCTGAAAGCAATTGTATCTTAAGAAGAAGAAACTACACTTTTCTCTAACAAGTTAGTTCCTTACCCTGCAAATTTTATCAAAAGCACTTAAAAAGCCTATGTAAAATTTTTAATATTAATTCAAATATATCATCTAAAATTTATGTCTATTGAACAAACACCCAAAATATAAAATGAAATGGAATTTAAGGCCATAAGTTACTTTCTGCTCTCCGAAACACTTTGAGGTTAATGGTAAATTATGGTGCAATTAAACAGAAGTCTGAGTTAGAGCAATATAAAATTTTTGTTTCAAATTCCCTAGTTTTAGCTTCCCTTATACCTGGTGAGATTTGCTTTCGAATGAGCTTGTTCTGTGAGGCCCAGCGCAGAGCTTCCCCTGGATGTGGACAGATGCCGCCTTCCAGGTTGACGCAGGGCCAGGCTGCCTGCGGGGCACCCACTGTGCACACTTGGGCCTGCCCATCAGTCCCGTGGTCACCTAATCCCCCGGCTGCGAAATCCAGCAGCTGGCAAGGGCCAGAGGGAGTTGGATAGCTCTGGTGTTGAATTGCCTCCTGGCCACATGGTAAGGTAAGAGTGGTCACTCTTTTTCCACTTGACGTGAGCTTTCTTTAAATAATTGCAGACCTCATTTCATGGTGGAGTTCTAGCAGCCCTGCCTGAAAGACATAGGACCCCCTAGAATGGCCCTCCTGAGCTCCAACAGCAGACCCCCAGGGTATCTGAGGATTCCCTGACACCTTCCCTCCCATATGAAAGCATTTTTTCAACTAAAACAGGGAGCAGAGAAAAGGGCAGTTTTAGAGATGAAGAATCAAGATGAATAAAACAGTACTGTGGGGGAAAAAAAAAAAACCTAGCAGGAGAGGATTCGGAATAACTTGCTCCTCAAAAAAAAAAAAAACAAACCTGGGGCCTCCCCAGTTGCGCAGCGGTTGAGCGCTGGGTTACGAAGCTGCCCGCAGCCTCTGCAGTGCTGGTTCGATCCCGGGCTGCTCCCCGGCCACCGGGTGAGGACCCCACATGGCGCTCAGACCTCTCCTGCTGCCGCCCGCTGCTCCCCCGGCAGTGTACTTCCTCAGTCTGCCTGATCTGCTCTCCCCTCTGACTCTGGTGAATTCTCTTGCCCTCCCGTGCTTGTATAAATAAATAAATCTTAAAAAAAAAAACAAAAAAAAAACCTGGTCCAAGCTTCCTGATTTTCACCCAATCTTTCCACCCCCACGAGTGACTTATCCAAATGTTCCGTGATTCACTGGGAAGGTTGGAAATTGGGGATTCTCTTGCCTGGAGTTCCTCCTCCACCTTCTCCTCCTTCCAAACCCACTCATTTAAGGCACATGATCCCATGACAAATTTCTCCCAACTTGCAGTTCAAAGAGAAGTCAGCACCTGTCACCAGGGAAGCGGGCACAAGCTCAGGAGTTAGGAACCTGCAACTGACTTTGCCTGCTGAAATGTGTGGGACCTCTAATCCCTGCCGTGTCCAGGAACCAATCTTCTCCCTCTCTATCCAGTTCCTGGTGCTTCTGCCTCAAGAAGAACTTACAAAAGCAAGACAGCCTCCATGATAGAAAAATGAGCCACGGCATGAAGGGAGAGAAGGCCCCTTGGGTTCAGAAGGGGTCAGACTTGTCCCAGGTCACGCAGCAGAAAGGAACGAGCAGGGCCCAAGCCCACGCGTTCTCCCCGCCTTCTAAGGACAACCCTCTCACCAACACTCTTATCTCCTGCAGCTACAAAATTCTCAAGAGACCTTCTCTTCTCCACCTCTAACATACAGAGGCAGCAATGGAAGTTACCCTTTCCTGGGGGAGTTGCAATTGTTGCAAAATCACACCAGGGAAAGATGTTGCAACTCTGAAAATACTGGGGATCACTGCTCCAAGGAGAATCAAGATAATCCTGGGACCTAAGTCTAGACAAGGCACAGACATGAATGGCTTGGGGAGCACATGGCAAAATCCACTCCCCCCTCAACATCGGGAGACCCACACTCCTTGACTCTTCACAACAGTGACCTTATTGGAGAAGTCACTTCCATCTCCCCAGGCCTCAAGCTCTTGATCTGTAAAATGGAAATGAAATCTTCCCAGAATGTGAATTATGGATGTGAAATGCTGTGTGAATTTCACAGTAATATGCTAATAGGGCTCACAGTGGCGGTAATAGGAGTAATTATTATGACGGCAGTAATTACCATTATGTCATTAAATTTATTGAAGACATACTCTGTAAAGCTACTAACCTTCTCCCTGGCCTTTGAATACCTGTTGGCTGGGTGGGCCTGGCCCTACCTATGACGGAGATTGTGGCTTTAAATGGACAAAGGGGTGTAGTAGGACCGTGGATGAGAAGTCATGCCCCAGTCTCCCTTCACCCCACGCCCAGGGCCTGGGGACAAGTTGCACAGACCACATACCGTTCATTCCATCCTGCCTGTGAGGTCCAGGGAAAACCAAGTCATTCTCCAGTCTCCCTGCCCCCTCCCACAGAGCAGCCTGCAGCTGCTTTCTTGGGCTGGAAATCTTGGTGCTACTAGTGATTCTTCCAGACACTTGGTTCCTCCCGTATGTTCTTCGTCCTCACGGGAGTCCTCCCGCCAACTCAAATCCTCCACTGCCAGGGCGGGAGCTCAGCCTCCCCCCAGTCACTCACGGTGCATTCACCAGCCACCGGACAAGCTGGGCCTTATGACAGGCTGTCTCTCTCTAGGGTGCCCTTCCCCGCCGTGCCCGCCAGCTCGGTTCATCCTGTAATGTTCCTTCCACGGCAGGAGCTGTGCGGACACTCCCTCCACACTGGCCACCCACCACGACCATCTGTGGATCTGTTCTTCCCGGGACAGGGAACAGGGCTGGTTCCAATCTGCAATTCTACCTTTCCACACAAAGGGAACAATTGCTACAGGAATGGAAAAAGGAAGAGGCACCAAATGATACTCAGTGCTCCAGGAACGTGCCAGAGCCTTCCACCAGCCGGGCACCTCCCGCCCCCACCCCCCAGCCCCTGACCGCCACCACTATTGATAATAACGATTCCTAGACACAGAGCTCAGCACTTCAGACACTGCATCTTCTCAGCTTTTCCACCACCCTTTGCACAGGTGACGAGACTAGGGCCTGGGTACATTAAGTAACACTCCCTCAGTCACTCAGCTGCTGAATGACAGCCTAGACTCAGCCCCTGACTCAGAGCCCTGGGCCCTCCAACACAGTTCTGGTCTGCCTGCTGCTGACCCTCAAAACCAGACCCTGGTAGAGTCCCCGTCACTGGAGTGAACTGAGACCATCCTCTGCTAGCCCCACAAAGACACTCACTGGGTCATCTGAGCAAAGGAGGTCCTTCTTCCCATTCTGGGTGGATTCTAATCTCCCCTCCCTCCCTAGCCCCCGTGGTTCATGCTTTGTACCCTCTCCTCTACAGAGGATGGGACCCACTAATCTGGGCCTCCTTTGGCTCCAGAGAGAGACACCTCTGCCAAGAAGATGCCACCATGGTTCTCTGGAAGCAGGGACCACCCACTCTTCCACCCCCAGAGGCGGGGCTGCAGGCTGTAGGAGGAGATTGCCACATCCTGCTGGGGGCTGGTCCACAAAGTACAAACCAGTCAACCACACCCTTAGCCACTAGGACAAAGAGCAAGCGCTGGAGAAGGCTGGAGGCCAGGCACTGCCCAACAGGTACCCAGAGGTTGCACCCATAGTTCAGGGAGAACAGTTGCCCAACCCTCAGGAGAAAGTGGTATGAGGTCACCAGGGCACTGGGGCACAACTTCTTGGGGCAGGGCCCTGGTCACACTTGCCTGCTGGGCCCCCGAAGACCTCTGCATGGATCGGTCAGCCAAGGAGTTCTATCTCCTGGCCCTGCCGCGCTCCTACTGGGCCTCGCGTCTCTCGTGTGAAGTATGGCACTAGCGGTATTTCTCTCCTGGGGTTGCTGGGAGTTAAGTGAGCAGAGCACTATGACCACCATAGATTAAGGACCCAACATGAATTCCATTCACTCACTTGTTTATTCATTCATTCATTCATTCATTCATTCATTCATTTATTCCAGGGACATTCATGGAGTGCCACTACATGCCAGGTCCTAGCTAGGTCCTGGGGACACAGTGAGAACCAGATAGTCCATGTGGTGCTTCCTTTCCCACAGGGCAACAGACAATGAATGAGGTACAAATAAACAGGAATAGTGCATTCCTTAGAGAGAACGGGGCAGTAGGACGGAAAGAGAACAGAGCACAAAGGTCAGAGAAGGCCTGACGGAGGGAAGGAAGGAATAAGTCATGGCAATGGTGGGAAAAGCATTCCTGACAAAGGGAACAGCAAGTGGAAAGGCCTCACTACACTAGCTCCAAGACTTCTTCTAGTACCAATGCCCAGCCAGCAGCATATACAGCTGGGAAGACAAAGAACTGGATACCCATCGCTACCCCTAACTGCCACATGGCCTGGACAATGACTGGCCCTTGGCAGGCAGATCTCTAGGGCTCTCAAATGACTACTGGCCTGAGGGTCCAGAGATGATTACCTCCCCTTCTTTCCCCTTCTCCCCCCTACATCCTCGGTTGCACCACAAGTATGTGTGAGGCTGAAAGTCAATGGGACAGATAAAGGGATGGAGACACATATTTGAAGACTGGTTTGCTGCAGGATCTTATCAAATCACTCTCCGGGCCTCTACTTTCCATCTGCAAAATGGGAAGACCCTCTTCCCAAAGACACAGGATTGATGTGAAGATCAGGGGAAATGCCAGAGAAGGAAGCCACTCTGCTTTTATAGGTCTTAGAAAACGGCTTTCTCTCTGCCCCTTGGTCATTTGTACCCTAAGCCCTACTCTGTGCTCCAAACTGAAGCCGACGGACAGCAAAAGGGAGGAGACCTACACAGCTAATTCCAGAAACTCTTATCTTCTAAGAGGTTCTGATTGTTAAGACCAAAGCCAGGCAACACGAGCGGGCGCTCTTAAAAAACATAGAAGCTTAAGGGTCTGCTCTCAAAGGTTCTCATTCCATAAGGGTGGAGAGCCCCTGACATATAATTATTATTATTTTTTAACTACATAGTTGATTCTGATATGCACTCTTGGCTGAGAAGCACCGATTAGTGCTACCCAACCCTGGAGGGCAGGACGATTATTATCATGGGAGCTGGGTAACCAGTGCACAGAGAGGCTGTCTAACTCTGTGGGTCACGCAGTTAGTAATAATGCTAAGATTTGAACCAGATGATTGGGCTCAAAAGCCCAAGAAGGTCTCATGAATCACCAAGATACACAGTTTCTTGAGCAGACCGCGTTTGCCACATTCTGCTTCTAATACCCCAGCAGCTCGCACTCACAAACTGCAATAGCTTTCAATGAAGCTTTCACGGTTAGACTAATCCCTCCTTCATCCACCTAATGTGTGTTAACAATAGGCAAAGTTAATAGATAACACTGAAACTTTTCCTGCTTTGGATTGACTTCCCATTTTAGATAGTAATACCAAAATCTCTTTCACTTGCTTTCCTTACTTCTTCAAACAAGGATCACTAAACAGAATATCCCAATCCCCGGGGATGACCCACCAGCCTTGAACTTCATTGCAGAAATGTATTCAGGAGCAACAGGCCTCCCTGTGCCTTCACAAAAAGACCCAGTGGCCCTCGGCGCCACAGCCCATGTGTTTCTGTTCTGGTTGGGACCAGGGCCCTGCCCCACACCTGCACACAATCACACATAGGGCCCACCTGCTGCTTCTAGTGCCACGATGCACCCATGAATGCAACGAAGAGCAAATGGGCTCTAAGTAGGAGTCTGTGGGAGTGAGCGCAAGTGGGGACTGAGTCTTGGGGGGACCACAAGCAAGGAAGACAGTGATCACTGATCCCCAAATTCTCCCCTGCCCCTTTACCCTCCTCAACCCCGCTTCCTTCCTCCAGGTGGAGACCAGCCTGCTCAGTCCCCTTGGAACAGCATTTGGCCAATGGAATGAGCCGCCTCCCTGCAGATTCAAACCTTCTGAAGCAAGCACTGAACCCCCAGGCTGGGTCAGAGAGATGCCCAGTAGGAGGCTGTATTTCTAACAGTGGCTTAGCATTCCACAAAGACCTGCCACTAGAGGTGTATTCTGATGGAAGATTCTGAAAGTGCCCTGTTTTTTGTGTGTACAGGCCTTATTTCTCCCAGAGACAGGGGCCTATGGGCTCCTCATGGTCAGTACCTTCCACTCACCCACCTTCCCTTCACCCAAACATCTTAGCACAACTCCAAACACAGAGAAGGGTCTGGGGAAATGGGTGAATTTTCGAAAAAATGAAAACATTTGTTCTGTCACTTAGCCATTCAACAGATATGCATTGGGGACCTACAGTATGCCAGAAACTGTTAAGTCAAGCAAGGGATTTGAGGGTGAACCAGTCTGAAGAGGTTCCTTTCCTTTGGGGGCTTTCTTCCTGGTTGGGCAGAAAGAATGGTAAAGAAAAAACATAAACAAAGTTTGTCAGAGGCTGGGGGCACAGTTTTACAAGTTTCAGGGAAAGCCTGGGGTAGAGACAGAACCTAGCGCCTGTGGGACCTGAATAAACGCATGTCTCCTCTCATATGAAACAAGTGTGCACCCCCATCTCTGCTGGAGACACCTCTGAGACCCCTGCAGTCAGTGCCTCTCCCCCATATCCACTTCCTTCCTGTGAGCCCCATGGCTAAGGCCTCATGCAGATGCCTCCTTCCTGATCCCCCCGCCCACCCCCACCCCCCCGCCCCCCCATTCCAGTCTTTTCTGCATGCCCAGCCAGTCGGCCACACTGCCATGATGGAAACCACACGCCCTGCAGCCAGGCGACCTCATTCTAATGACAGCCTTCCACACCTGCCTGGGGGGCTGGGGGCAAGCTTTCCTTGCAGCTTCAGGTTTCTGGTCTGTCTTAACACCAACCTCACCAAGGAGCTGAAGATTAAACAAGACAATGCACCTCCAAGCCCTGGCTTAGTACCTGGCATAGACCAAATGTTTGCTAAGTGGTAATATTTTCTATGATGACTGTTATTAACGATGCCGAGGAAAACCTTGGCTACTTCCTCACTGCCTGCCAAATCTAAACTCACTGGGACATTCGAAGTTCTCCCCATTAGCCAGTTTCTTGGTCTGTTTGGTTTGGGGTGTCCAGAGGGTAGATAAAAACTCATAGGGGTGACAGACCAGAGGGAAGGCAGGCAAGCCTTTAGACTGAGGTCACAGAGCTAAAGGGACAGGGACCACTGCATGGAGGGACTTTTGGAAGGGCACCTGAGCTGGGCCTTCAACGATGCAGCTGGTGAGGAAGGGGGAGCAGCACCTGGTGGCAGGTGCCTAGGGCTGCCAGGTACAGTGAGGAACCACAGAACAGCTCCAACACCACACACTCTGGAGTTGGACTCAGTCTACTCAGCTGTCAAATGGGGACAATGGTGGGGTTTTACGGGTTTCCTCAAATTTTAAATGTGCTGGTACATGTGAATAATTGAGCAGAGGGCCCTGAAAGAGTCAGCAGTTGACAGCGCTCATCACCACTCTGGAGACTCTGGTTGAAGAGAAGGTTGGATTGGGAGCACCTCACACGAGGGTCCATGCTGAGAAACTAGGTTCTGGCCCGGGTGGGGACCTCCCTGTGTGGTCACACAGTTCTGGATGAACAGATGGATGGAAGGGCAGCTGAGGCCTTGAATATCACACCCGGGAGTCTGCTCTGCTGGCCTTGGAGGGGTCTGCAGAGGTCTGGGCAGGGACCGCTGTGGTCTGGGATCCCTTACAGCATGGAAGTCGGGCTGTTGTCAGTGCTAAGGAGCCAGGGCAGGGCCTCCCCAGTGTCCTGGGTACCATATTTCCCCACAAGGAGTCTGAGACCAGAAATAAAGGTTCTAGCAGCCACGTTGCCAAGGCTGTTTGCCATGGCAACATCAGGGAGCTGCTCCTGGGCCGCTGCACTGCTCAGGGCCTGCTTTCTAAGTATCCTCGCTCTCCCTCTGCTAAATGGCTGTGTTCTGCCAGGCAAGCACAAGGCAAAAATAAGGCTGCAGAGCTGCTGGGGAGCATCCATCTCAGTCAAGCAGGGTTCACCCAGCTGAATTCCCAGACAGTGGGTCCCAGACAGGTGAGTGCCTGCAACGCATAGTGAGCCTGGCCAGGCAGACAGCAGCTAGGAACCCTGTGACCTGAAGGCATCCCCAGCTCCATTTTCTCATGTCAAGGTAAGGATGTTGAGCAAGATGGTCTCTAAACAATTCTCTGACAGCTTAAGATTACACCGTTGTATTACATAATTGTCACTATCATCCTCATAGTGGCTACTACTTATTGGACACTTTCTATAAATCAGGTAATGCTGCAAGTATTATTTATCCTCTGCAGTTATCAAAAAAAAATACATACTATTCTTATCCTCTATTTTTCATATGAGGCAACTGGGGTCAGAGAGGTTAAGACACTCAAGATCACACAGCTAGTAAGTAGAAAGTCTCAGATTTAAATCTTTTGGGGCAGTTAAACTGCAAAACTCCAGAGCTTTTAAACACATTCTGATTATTTCTCCTCTCTTCTAGTGGCATCTAATTGGATTTGGTTTCCTAAAAGTCCGTATTGCAACACATGCTGGATGTGATTCCTCTTCAGAGATCCCAGAAATACAGGCGAAAGGGGAAAAATATCCTCTGAAAGAACCTCATGGCCTAGACAGCTCTGTAGGGAGGTAAATGGCATGCATCATATTTGAATGTTCTTAATAAGAACAATGGCTCCTACTGACTGAGCCTTTCTAAATACAGGCATCTTCTCAACTAGTCTTCACTAAAACCCTTGAAAGTATGTGCCACTGTAAGTCCCATTTCCTGGATGCAAAAACCAAGGCACCAAGAAATCTTGTGCCAAGACAAAAGGCTTGCCCTAAGCAGAACCCAACCCTAGGTTTCAAAGCCACATAAACAATTAGGGAAAATGTTAGTTTTCTCATGTAAAAAAATCAAGCAGTAGGGCCTTCCCTGGTGGTGCAGCGGTTGAGCACTGGGCTGCGAAGCTGCCCGCAGCCTCTGTAGCGCCAGTTTGATGCCCGGCCGCCGGCAAGGGTCCCACATGGTGCGCAGAACTCTTCTGCAGCGCCCGCTGCTCCCCTCAGCAGTGTACTTCATCAGTCTGTCTGTTCTGTTCCCCACTCTGGCTCTGAAGAATTCTCTCACCCTCCCACGCTTCTGACTGTACCCAGTGTTTGTATAAATAAATAAATCTTTAAAAACAATTTTTTTAAAAAAATCAAGCAGTAATAGCAATTAACTAATTTTCCATGGGGATAATTAATCGACGACTTTGCCCTCCCACTTGTAAAAGGCCTTCTGATCTCCTACTCTGGACCTGGATCTCCTACTCCCAACCTGTGCCTTAAGGGAGAGCAGAGTGGGGCATCTCCTATATACCTTGGGCCCAGTCTAGCTGGGTGTCCTCAGACCAGGCCCTCCTCTAAGCTGCGAACCCAGGCTGCTGACCACCCCCAAGGCCCTGTCTCCATCACTGGGTGGTCTATCCTTAGCACCTAAGAGAAAATCCAAGGTCAACTGCAAGGGTGAGGCTTTGGAGGTTTAGAAATGGTGAGAACAGGAATGCAGCCTGTCCTGGAGGGTCCCACAGCCACCAGGGAAGCCCAGTCACTTGGCAACAATGTCTTCTAGGGACTAGTCACTACATTTCCCCTTCTACCCCAAATCTTGATCCTGGAAAAGAACTGGTCAGGGAGTCAAGGTCCTGGGCCTCTCCAACTAGGTGGCTTCACCCACCATGCCTCGGTGCCCTTCTTCTGGAAAAGGCAGGGTAGATCTGATGCTCTCCATGGCCCTCCGGAGTCTGGCTAAAGAGGGAGCTTCTGGGGGGCCAGTCTCAAATACCAGGTTGGACTCACCAGCCACAAGGCCCAGAGTGATTTACTTATGTAATCCCCGTGCACCTCAATTCTACCATTCACAAAACAGGGAGAGAGGTGACCTCATAGAAGATTGGTAGAGAGCCATGGCGGGGACAGGGGTTGACAGGAATGGCCACAAGACAGAAATGGCTGAAGCTGGGGCGAGGCTCGGGGTTGTCTACACAGTTCCCGCCAGCAGCTCCTTCTGTGTGTCTACCATTCCCCAGGGCTAAATGTGCACAATTCAAAGTTCTCTTCAGAGGACCTGACACCTAATCATATAAAACATTCTTCTGCTCAAAAAGCCGCCCTGTCAGGGACCCACAATGCTAGTCCAGGATAAAAATATTATTTCTTGCTCTCCCAGAGCTGTCAGCCTAGTTGTAGGAATAAAAGCAGGCAGACGCCACGGGGCAGTGAGTGGCGGCTCCTGTCAGGGGTGGAGGCAAAAGAACAGCTGGTTTAGAGATGGCTTGGAGGTGTGGGGAGATGCCACAGGGCATCCCACAAGCATTTCCTCAACTGTCCCTTCTCTACAACACTTGAGCTATGGACACAAATGGAGAAGCAGTCTCTCCAACAGAGGCTCCCAGTCTAGCTCACTTGCCATGCCGGGAGGTTCTGAACGGTGACTGTGTTTGCGGTACTTGTGTGTTTGCGGAGGGAGAAAATGGAGAATAAAACAAACCAAAGCCTGGCCCTCATGGGGAGCTTCACGATCTGGAGTGATTTCTGACCTGTATTAGAAGAGATGTAGCTAGCACCTAGCGTTTGGTATTTATTTCACTCCAACCGACGTGATAGGTATTTTTAATCCATTTTGTCATTTGATTTTCATTGGCTCCTTGCAACAATCTTAGGAGGGAAATATGATCTAGCTTTCTCTTTATACATGAAGAGATGGGAAGTCAGAGATGGTCTGTGATGCACCCAAGGTATCAGAGCCAGCAAACGGCAGAACCAGGACTTGAACTCAGGGCGCAGCAGGAGAGAGGAAGGCGGCAGCAGAACAACACAGGGCAGCTGAATCTTGCAAGGGTGAGTAACGGAAATAGTGGCAATGGAGACAGAAAAGGAACACAAGCCTAAGCTTCTGGGAGAAAAACTGACCTATTCTGGGATGGACCAGGATCCCCAAAGGAAAGCAGCATAGTCAGGGGGCTGAACCTCCAACTTCATGTACCTGAACTCAGGTCAAACTTCAGGCTTTAATTTAATTTAAAAGTAGTGGGGAGCCATGGGGGATGTGTGAGCGAGGGAGCGACATCAGATCGGTATACAGGGGACCGACCTGCCATCAAGGCTGGGACGAGTGGGAGAGGGCAGAGCCTACTGGGGCAAAGATCCGCTTGGTAGTAACTGCAGAAAGCCACTCATGACAAGGTCCTGGGCCAGGAGAGGAGGGGAGGAACAGAAGAGGCAATCCAACCCAACTGATTCCGCATCAGCTGAGTGTTCACAGGCCAGATGTGACTACCTTGGAAGAGGAGCCACAGTAATCGACCCCACTCATTCTCGCCCACATGACTTCACTTGGGTTCCCTTCATTTTCACATTAGCAAGCATTATGCTTCCCTTTTTAACATAAAACAGACTGCATGGATAGCTGTTAGCTCCATGTTTCACCCTGCTCTGCTCACCTGCTTCAAAGAGAAAAGAATTCTGAGTTTTATGAGCAGCAGGCTGATTTCATACATGTTATGTTATTCCATTCCCAACCTGGAGCATTATCCCCACGTCACAGATTGGGAAACTGAGGCCTAGAGAAGCAGAGGGACTTAGGAGCTCTGGCTTCTCTCTATATAATGTGCCTTCATCAGCTCAATGTGCTAGAAGTACAGTGGTGACCAAAAACAGAGTGGAACCTGGTCTGCTGATCCTGGCTCTTCTGGCATAGGCAGGTTTTCCTCAGCAAGTCAGAGAGCTCTCAAAACTATAAAACCCTCATCTGTAAAATGGGAACAAGAAGAGACCTACCCTTTGTAGAGTCTCGATGAGAATGAAAGGTAATAAAGCAAATAGAGGTTCTGCAGGGCATATGGTATCTGGAGGACGCTCTATAAATGTCATTGATGATGAAGATGATGGAGGAGGCCGCTGTTAACACTGCAGTCTTCATATTATGACCTCACTTCCAAGCTCAAGACCCCATTTGCAAGGCTGCTTCTGACTCAAAGCAGTATTCCTTCTATTATTCCAGAGAGAGAAGGAAAAGAGTGACTCACATCCTGGCAATGGTGGAGCTTCTGGTTGGTCCGTACCAGCCATGGAGAGGAGGGCCCTGAGGTGAAGGGGAAATATGAGCCCCCAGGGCCCAGTTGCCGGCCCATTGCCTTTCCTGGGTTTCTCCTACATCCTGATCCCTAGCACCAGCCAGTAAGTTCAAATGAAAGCAGAGCCCGGTCCAGCTGGGGGTAATCACAGAGAAGTTACTTCCTCCAGGTAGAGGGTGGGCAAAGGTGCTCAGCAAAAGCTACATTTCAGCCTGCACCTACAGATGACCAGAACTTGGACTTGGAAAAGAAGTTGGCCCTGGCTTTGGAAGCTGTGGAGGCAGCACTATTCCAGACCTAGCAAGTGAATACCAGGACTTCCAATCATGTTCCCAAGTCTCTGTATAGCAAGGGCCCCTCCCGGGTGCACATATCCAGTTTCAGAACCTTTGAGGGGTGACGACACCGTTTGAAAAATGGGCCAAGTTCACAAACACGGCATCTCATGGAACAGAACCACAATGGCCCATAATCATATGGGGGAAAGGCTCAGCATCACGAGGACTCAAAGAAATGCACAGTAAAACAATGAGGGTGACAGAATTTATTGACGAACAGGCTGATAAAAACGAAAATACCAAGAGTTGTCGGGGTATGAGGAAGCAGCATTCCCACACAAGGCTGATGATAAGTGTGTAAATTACCACAATCTTTCTAGAAGGCAATCCAGAAATGTGTTTACCAAATGCCTGCAAAGTTCTTTGACAGAGTAATTTCACTTCGAGGAATTTAAATGAAGAAGACATATGCACAAAGATACTCATTTCAGTATGAATAGGGCTTGAAGAGCCAAAAAAAAAAAATTATAAACAACTTAAATGACTAGCAGTTAAAGGATACATTTTGGTTCAACCCTTAATAAAATACTACACAACCATTCAGATATTAAGCAGAGTATTTATTGATATGGCAAGATGGTCACAGCATATTATTTGGAGGAGAAAAAAAATCAAGTTACAACTGTGTAACTCCAAGTTACAATTAGTGAATAAAGACTGCTTCTTTGTAACAGAGTTGTCAGCTATAGAAATCCAGAAAGGAAAAAAGCACCTGGAAACATATATAAACATTAACAATGGTTCTCTTTGGTAAGATGACATATTTTTCATTTTTCTTTACCCTTTTCTAATGATTCTATAAACATACTTAAATGATAAGGACTTGGACCAGATGATTTATAAAGTTCCTGCCAACTCTGACATGTGGGGCATCTACGATTGATGGCCCAGGCGACTTCAAACAACCCATATTTAGTGTGGACTTAGTATGTGGCACTGCCCACAGCTGCAGCCCTCTGCATTCCTTTTTCCGCGCCAAGCCCGCTGTCCAGCTGTCTCCCTGTCTGTAATGCATGTGCCTAGCCAAGAGCTGAGCAAAGGAACTCAGCACGGTGACAGGTGCCACAGGGGCACAAAGAGATGAAAGACACAACTCTAATTCTAGAATCTTACTGGGACACGGGACACACACACAAAGTGCTTGGTTGTATAACAAAGACTAAGAAAACCAGAGGGGAGAGAAAGCAGGGCGAGCAGGCTGGGAAGGCCTGAGAGAGGAGGCATGCAGGCAAGGGAGTGAGGGCATTACAGGCAAGGGGCAGAGCCTAAGCCAACGTGCAGTCGGCCCCGAGGCCTTTGGGATACGTGCCCCAAACCTTTCCAAGAAACTTTCACAATCCCTGATCTGCTGAATTTCTGAACTTTGGCCTGAATGGGCAAAAGTTAAGTCTCCTAAACAAAAGTCCTCCCTCTATCTCGCCCTGGATTAGCCACCAAAGACAACCGAAGTCTCTTGCAGAAGGACAATAAATTGCCTTTCGATTAATTTTCCCCACCCCTTGCAAACCAGGGAGAGGGAGAAAGAGAGGGACAGGAAGGGCCTGGGGAGGAGAAGGAGTTGCAGGAACATCCAGAAATCTCACATGCAAAGAGCTCACCCCCACCACCTGGCCATCAGCTTCTCTGCAGACACCACCAGCCCCATTTGACAAATGGAGGAAAGGAGGCGAGGAGAGTTAAAAAGGCTTGCTCCAGGATCACCCAGCCAGAGAGTGGGGAAGGCGACTCCACTCAGGCCTTCTGACTCCAAGTCCAGTGCTATTTCGAGGTAACACACAGGACCTGGAGTCAGGAGCCCTGGGTGGCTCTGTCACCCGCTGGCTGCCTGGTCCTGTACAAACCGCTCACTCCTCACAGCCTCTGTCCCCAAATGTAAAATGAGGAGGCACCCAGGGGCCCGCCCAGGTCCTCTTCCGGCTGGGCTCCTAGCCTTCTAGGGGCGGCAGCAAAGCTCCCCCTATCAGTTACATTTCCCAAGTTGGGCCGGCAAAGATCACCAGAAGATCCTCAGCCTGTCACGTGGTTAAATAAAAAAAGCAAACGTCCCAGATTAACTTTCACTGCACTGCTTCTGCTGACACCTGGTTACCCAATTTTCTAGTTTCCTTGGGTGAAACATCCCTGCTGGGTAGGCCCGCTGGGCGGCTAAAGGGCAAACAATTAATTACTGGTGAGCCAAAGTACACTGAAGACCGGGTTAAAACCTGCGGTCGGCCCCAGGACCGGGAATTCGCGCTACCGGTCCCTGAACAAGGGAGGCTATTTCAGGCCTCCGTCCCCCGCCGCTCCATCCAGAGGTTTGGAGACACCCTCAGCCAAGTGCGAGGGGCAGGGGACAGAACTTTCCCCGCGGCAACTCTACCCCCTGCCAGTACCCGGCGGCCCCCAGTCCGGGACGGTCCACTGCGGAGGGGCTGGGGTTGGGGGTGCAAGTGGGGGCTCAGCCCCGCCTGCAGCGCAGAACCGGGCGCCCGGCGCGCGCCAGCGCCCGGTGACCGCCGCGGGAGCTCCACTGCAGTTTCGTCAGAGGTAAAGGTACGCGCCCGGCGCGCGCGGCGTGTGCACAGACAGACACACACGCGAGCGCGCGGCCCGCTCAGCACACGCGGCCCCCGGCCTGGACCCGCGCGACGATCGCCGCCGGCCGCGCGTCTCCTGCCCCCCACCCCGATCCCGCCCGGGCGCGACCGCCCCCCTCCGAAGCCCCGCGGCCCCCCGAGGCCGGGACCTCCGCGAGCCGGCGAGGCCGGCCTTCCCCCGCGCGCGGCGGGCTTCCTCCCGCGACCACCCCCGCGCCGCGCCGTCCCGGTCGCCAGCCCGGAGCCGCCGCTCGGAGTCCGCCCGGAGCTGAGTCTCGGCCGCCGCGTCCCCTCCGAGTCGCGTCTCCCCGCAGGGAGTCAGCTTGCAAGCCTCTCCCCGCCCACCCGGTCCCATGACAGCTGCTGCCGCCCAAGACAGGCAGATTATAAGAAGCAGCAAAGTTTCCCTCTCTCCCCTCCCACCTCCCGCCCTCCCCGGCTCCCCCTCCCTGCCAGTGTTATGCAAAACGAGCCGGCACCGGCGCTCCGACTCCAGGTACCCAGCCAGCCCCCGCAAGCCGCGCCCGGTGCCTCCCCGCGGCCCCTCGGAGCCCCGGCGTGCGCCCGCATCCGGGGTCTCGTCTCCGCTCCGCCGCCTCCCGGCATCCCGACCCCCGGCCGCCGGGCGCCCCAAGAAAAAGCCCTAACTCTGGGGCGAAACTTTACGCTTGCAACAGGCTTCGGGTGGGGAAAACAGGGGAAGGGGTGGGGGGCGCGCACACCTGGTGCAGGCATTTTCGGCCGCTGCTCCTCCCAGCAGCACCCCGCACACACCCCGTCTCCAAGTCACCCGCTTCCCAGCACACCAGCACCCCCCGCCGCGGCACACCAGAGCACCCTCTCCTGTCACGCGCGTGTCGCCGGCGGGGCTCCCCGCGCAGCCCGAGCCCGGGACGCCGCCTCGCCGTCCCTTCCCCCAGCATCGCCGAGCACGCACTGGGGCCGCGCGCCGCAGGGGGACCCAGACGCCCCCAGACAGCCCTTCCGCCTCCATCCGGCGGTGCTTTCGCCCCGGGGGGCTGCGCCGGGTAGTGAAACCGGTAAGGCGCTATCCCGGCCCGCAGGTCCACGTGCCCGCGGACCCCGAGCCCCTCATCCGGCAACTGACAGGAAACTCCGCGCTGCAGGCGCCGACCCGGAGCTGCGGGGGTCCAGCAGCAGCACCCCGGGAGCCCGAGACGGGAGGAGCGGGGGACCCGGGGACGCGGGCAGGCGCCAGTGCCGGGGCCACAAGTCCACGTGAAAGTACGGCAGCAAGTGCCGGGCGCCTGAGGGCGCGCCTTGGGCACCCAGCCCCAGCCCGAGGGTCCCCCACACCCTGGCGCGGCTCCACATACCCAGTGAAGCGCGCTGCCCCCCACCCCCACCCCAGCTCTGCCGGCGGGGAGGGGGGCGCACTCCAGGCGACCATGGCTAGACCCTCCCCAGCGGCCGTAGCGCCCCAAACGCCCCGGCATGCTCGGGGGGCCCTCCAGCTCCCGGCCCCCGTGCAGGAGCACATCACCGGGCGCAAGGACGGGGGGCTCTGCAGCCTGGAACTCCCGGTTCCCTCCAATGTGCCCGCGGTCGCCGCACCGTCTCCGCGCCTGCGGCGGCGGCCCCCGCAGCTCGGCACCCCCAGCCCCGGGCCCGGGCCCCGCTGGCGGTACCTGCGCGTCGGCCAGATAGTTGAGGAAGAAGGAGGAGAGCTCCTCATCCAGCAGCGCGCCGCAGTCCTGCCCCGCCATCTTCCAGCCGCGGCTGCAGCGTGCGGCGGAGTCAGCGCCGGGCGGCGGGGGGAGGGCGCGCGCGCGCGGGCGGGGCGGGGGAGGAGGGAGCGCGGCCCGCGGGGGAGGCGGAGCTCGGGCCCGGCTGCCGCAGGGCCGCCGGCTGCGGGGGCGGGGCCGCGCGGGGCCGCGCCGGCCGGGGGTCGCGCCCGGGCTTTCCTGCGCCACGTCTGGCGCCCAGATCCTCGGCCGCAGCCCCCAGCCCTGAGGAGAGCGTCCGCAGCCGGGCGACTGTGCCCCAACCTGCAGCCGATCGCCTGCGCAGCAATGCAGGCAGCACCCCCCCTTCTTCTGCCGGAGCGAATCACGTTGCCTTAGCGCTGGGCGGGTCCTACGAGACAACCTGCTTCTGCACAGTTGGGGAAACTGAGGCCCGGGAAAACGGAGGACCTCGTTCGTGGGCACATTGCACTTCGGGTGTAGTAAGAAAAAGCTCAGGTCTGACTGCCCGCCAGGCCGGAGTTTCTCTCCCGGGTTGCAAGGCCAGAAAAGGAGGGATACCATAGTGGATGGTGGAGAAATCAGAGAAGGCTCCTCGGAGGAAGTGGCACTTTTATCTTTTTTTTTTTTTTAATCTTTTCCTTGAAAGATGTCTTGATCCATATTCTGTTAAGTCTCTCTTTTATCCTCTCTTCCCTTTTCCGGTAGCTCCTTCCTCCTCCGCTTCTCCTTAGCCACGACTGCCACCCCACCGCCTGACTAAACTCAGTGACTTCTCTTACCACAATCTTGAAGTGGCCAGGCTTCTGCCTGCGTCCTCAGAGCCGCTGATTTTCCCATTTTCTCACTTGAACCATCCCACAGTGAGCTCTTAGACATAGGCTATCCCACTGCCCAGCGGCTATTCACCTAGAAATCACATCTTCAGGGTACCCTTCCCCACTGTTCCTCAGACTATCAACCACTGGCTTTTCCCACAACCCCAGGGTTATGGGCTCACCTAGCTTTGCAGACCTTTCCTTTAAATCTCTTGATCACAGTTGCATTTGTTTTCGTGAAGATTTGATCTTTGTGTCTCTCCCTAGTACTCTGAGACCCTTGAAGCTGGGCCTGGACCTGCTTTTGCACCTGCTGTGTCTCCAGTGCCTAGCACAGGGTAGGTGCTTAATAAATAATGTATTAACTAAAGCACCAGAGGATTTTGATCCCCACCACCACCCCGGCCGCCAAAGCCACACACTGTGTAGTATACCCAGAGTGAGGGTACACCGGGAGTGCCTGAGCCGGAGCCGGAGGTCAGACCTCCTGACTCCAGCCTTAGATTCTCATTGTCATGCCCACTGTTTGCCAGGCAGGAGATAGGACACCACCTGGGTAAAGGCATGAAGGCAGAAAGATTTAGGTCTGTTTTATTGGGCAGACCTGCCTCTTACCCTCTTCCCACCCTGGACTCTCAGGGCTGCCCCACCCTGCAACTCAGCACCCCCCCCCCCCACCCCCAGAAGGAAGCAGGGAGAGTCCCGGCCACACCTGCTCAGACTTGAACACCAGAGCAAGAGCTTCCTTCTCCAACCTGAGGTTCCCAGAACCACGGGCGTGATTTCAGTCTGTCGGCTTTAGGCCAGTACACTTTTAAGGAACAGTGAATTCCAACAAAAAGCCTACATCTTGGGCGGCAGGAGCCCTGAGTCCTGGTCCAGCCCTCTGCGTCTTGTTCCAATATTAGGCAGCTCCATATGTTAAGGACGGGTTTTGAATTCCTACAAATCTTTTAGGCCCTGGCCTCAGTTTCCTTATCTACATTAATGGGGATCAGAAAGTTACTCCATAGGGATGTTACGAAGAATGGGGAGATAATATATGTAAAGTGCTTGGCACGGGGCCAGACCTCATGGGGAAAATGCTAAACTGTAGTCTTATTTTCTCATCTGTGAAAATGGGGATAAAATACACATCCCTTGAAGGCACTAGCCAATGTTACTTTCCTTCCTTCTACCACTTAGAAGCTGCCGGCTACCTTGGGCTCCAAGAGCTAGGCTTGAATCCTGGTGCTCCCTCTTGTGTGCCCTTGGTCATTCGCATAACCTCTCTGAGTGTCAGTAGGCATCTGGTGAGCACTGAATGAAATCAACACATAAAATAAGTTGCCTGGCCCTACACCTGGCAGATAGGCATGCTTACCTCATTGTCACCATCACCCACCGTCACCTGCATCATGGCCACTAGCACCAGGGACTTGAGCTCTCCTTGGCCCGTTTTTCTGCACCTACCCATGGACGCCAGAGTCAGCCCGTAGGACACTTTCCAGAGATGTCCCTACCAGATCCAGCCACCTCGGACAGGTGTCAGTCCCCTTCCAGTCCCAAGGCCAGATTCAATGTGTCCTCAAGGGCAGCCATCCGTTGCGGTGCCATACAGGACCTCACAGGGAAGACCTCAGCAACACTTGCCGAAGACTTTTGTCTTTAAAACTCCAGTGTTGACAGAAAAACCACAAATTGCCTGACTTAGGGACTGTCTTACTAATCGGTGTGCCCTCAGAAAGGTGAGAAAGCCTCCGCTTGAGGTATCCAGCTTCCTTCCCAAAAGCATCTTATCCTAGGAATTCCTGCATCCCAGGCCACCCACAGAGTCTCAGCCTCATCACCCTGTCTAGTCTCTGGAGGAATGTGAAGCACTTCATTGAGATTAGAACCCCTCAGGAAACCTGAGGTGCTATGTGATCACGTGCAATTGCTTCCCCTCTCAGAGACTGTTTCCTGACCTGTGAAAAGCAAGAGCTGGGCTACATGAACCCCTAGGAAACCCCCAGCTCAGACAGTTCGGCAGTTTGTAGGATTCAGCCAAAATCAGCAGTCTTTCGGTACCAGACATGCGCCAGGTGCCTGAATTTATAACCTCTCGGGTCATTTTCAACACCCCTGAGCAGTGGGCAGAATGATGTCCATGTGATGACTGACAAAACTAAAGCTTAAAGGGGTTAAAGTGACTAGCTCAAGACTAAGCCATTAGAGACACAGCTGAGATGGGACCCCAGGTCTGTGCATAGTGGAAGCCCCAGGCCCTTGAAGGAGCTGAGAAAGACAGCCGTCTACTCCCAGGAAGCTGGAGCGATGGCCCATGTCTTATTTTATGACTTCCAAGTGAAGGGCAATAATAATGCCAAACTTGAACTACATATGGCTCGACTCCTATCTTCTCTGCCTTTTTATTGGCCTCACCTCTCCCAAGATTAGTGTGAGCCAGCCCTGTGTGTGCCCCTTGTGAAGTCCAGGCTCCTCCAGCTACCGCGGAAACAGATACGGCAAGAGGAACCTATTTGACTTGAACCTCATAGTCACCAAATGCTCAAAAATTATAACGTCAGCATTTTCTCCCTTCCAACAATAGGAGGATGCTTTCTTCAGACAGTACAGCTGTGCGCTCTCAACTCTAGAGGGCACGAGGATCATTTGCACCCCGTGGCCAGAGGTTGCCTTTCAATAAGTCTTCCGGGGAGACAGAAATCTGCCCTAAGTCGGCTCCCCTAGATGACTCTGCACCTTGAAAATGCCCGTCATGCAACAGAAGTTTAATGAATACCTACTATGTGCTGCCCACTGCCCTGGTGCCAGTGAACACAACAGCTGCCAGCCCTGCCCACATTCTAGTCCACTGCCCAGTAAATTTTCATTGAATGAGGAAGGGAGCTAGGACATGAGTCTTGATCATCACTGAGGTTACTTGCCAGCCACCCACACTCTGTGAGTCTATAACCCAGACCAGGGAGTCGTCACTCTTTTCTATCTTCAGCTTCTTTCCAGGCTTGTTGTATCAGGCTGGCCTGCCTCCCGCTCTCCTCCCACCCCGAATTCACTGGGCTGCCCCGCCCTGCAGCCCAGGAGGCAAGGACACCAGTCAAGAGGAACTAAAAAGTTCCCCACTTTACATTGTTAATTCTGAATGCCACCTCCTAGCTCCCTTTAACAACAGAACTGCAGAACCCAGGAGGGGTAGCACAGGCCACAGAAGCCAACACTGGGCAGGTGAGACAATGTGCAAGAGGCCACGACCAGCCAGGACTGTGAGCCAGGGCTCCAGGACCGTGTGCAGCACCTGAGCAGCTTCCACAAGACAAACTTCTCAGGGCTGAGCTTGGGAATGAATGACATAGATGATGTCATTCAAGGGTCTCAGAGTTGGCCGTAGGGGAAGTGTCCCATAAACCAGCTATTCCCCTCTGTTAACCAGCACCCTCTTCCTCCTATAGGCTGACCTATGAACTCCCCAGTACATTCAGGGGCTACATTTCGCAAATCTTTCATATGCTACTTTCTCTTTCATATGCTACATGGAATGAAAGGGCTTCCAAATCAGCAAGTGAGGGACATTAAGCAGCAATCAAGTTAGCAATTAGTTTCTCATGTTTGCAAGGGCCATTTTGGTCGACACTCTTAAACCTTACAAATGACTACACATGCATGGAGATAAGGAAGGACTGGGCAAAAACACCCCAAGCAGGCAAGGCCCTCCTTGTGCCCACTCGGTCAATGGAGAAACCAAAAGCCCAGAGAGGTGAACATTACCAGAGAGGTATTATTTCTACATAGATGTAAATTCTACCAGGATGTGTGCGTATCAGAAGTTTTAAAATTTTATCTGTTCATTTATTTAGTTATACCAGAATGGTAACATTTAAAGAGATAGCCACTGACCCTTAAATGGCAACATCTAAATTTAGTATCCTCATCTAAAATGGCAACAGAGGGCAAGACTACCCCAGCGGTATCCGCTACTAGTGTTTCATGAGTGACCATCCAGACCTTTCCTATGTACTCATTATGACTATAGAGAAACTCAAAGTTTTATTTGGGAGATTTTGTTTTTAATGAAAATACAATTTTACTGTAATTGTTTTATCATTTCTTTCTTATATGTCTCAGAGGTTTTTCCATGTTGACAAAGATCTCCATTATTCCTTTAAATCACTGCATGATAGGGCCTCCCTGGTGGCGCAGTGGGTTGAGCACACCACTGTGAAGAGGTCCGCAGCCTCTGCAGCGCGGGTTCAATTCTGCAGCAAGGGTTCGATTCCTGGCTGGCCAGGGAGATTTCCATATGGCACAGCTGACCTCTCCTGTCAGCAGTGCTTTTGGCCCATCTGCCTATTCTGCTCCCCACTCTGTTTCTGGTGAATCCTCTCACCCTCCCGCGCTTCTGGCCTATACCCCAGCTCTTGTATAAAAAATAAATAAATAAATCACTGCACGATATTCTTCAGTGCAAGTGTCCCACAGACTTGATTTGTAACTGCTGGTCCGTTGTGATTCTAGATTTGTGTTGTCCAGGTGGTTCCATGGGCTGGGTTATGTCACTGAATACTATACAGAGCTAAGATAGGAGATAATGACAATGAATGAGTTCCTTTATTCATTCAACCAACAAAAGCCACCAGAATACTTATTTTGTGTATATAGCCTTCATCTTTCAATACACAATCAAGACAGATCTGCATATTGTGAGTTGAGCAAATAATATTAATCATGTGGTTACACTGTTTGAAATTCATTCATCATTCCTTCCTGAGCAAACACCATGGTGCCAGGGACTCCTAAGCTTTAGGGACTTGTATTAGTTGTGACGGCTTTGATTGCAATGAACAGGAAAACTAAATGCTGGGCTACCAGATAATGTGTAGGTCTCTGTGACTAACACGTTGAAAGGAGGAATGTTGCCAGAAAAATGTGGATGTTCTTTTCGCACTGCTGCTTTCTTCTGCGTTGGCTTCGCTATTGAGGCTGGTTCTTGCCTGGTGATGGCAGGAATATGCTCTAGGCCCAAACCTATC